>NC_141563.1:31160001-32595834 GCF_036417535.1 Chlamydotis macqueenii
AGTGGCCAAAGGGTGGAACCCTCATCGATTCGCACTAAGCGATACAACCACCACGAGCAACAGGTCTTGGCAACTGCTCAAGTCAGACGGACGTGTGTTTTTTACACCACAGCTTTCCTTAAGAGTCCGCTTCTGATTTCTCAAAGCCTGCGCTACCCCATCCAAAACGGAGATCTTTAGAAGATGGAGATCAGCAAATACAACACAGTAATGCCCAAGAGCAATTGTGCTTAAAGCACCATTACACTGCATGCCACAATTCCCTAACACATGGAAAGTGTCAAAGAACAAGGCTCCAGGAATCCAGCAGATCATACGGGACCTCTGTTCATCATCTAGAGCAATTCCCATTCTCCCTGCAGGCTGCATTAGCTACCAACAAAAATTGTAGGCATAAACCTTCTGCTTATTCTAATTTATCAAAAAGGACCAAATGTACATTTACAAGTCTTCAGTTATGGAATAAAAGTATCCCAACTTCTTGACCCATCAAGTATATTGATAAACACATGGATTAAAAAACATAAAAGAAGAATTACAGTGTACTGGACAGAACTCTTTGGACAGACCATTAACCACAGAACACACACTCAAAAACAGGCAATTTGTACAGTGGAATGACAAACACCACATGGAGAGGACATATTATCCTGGGACAAAAAGCTCTTCAATTTATCTGTTGGAATAAGTCTCTGACGCAAAGTTTGAGGTACTTTGGTGAAAAGATCCAGTCTCTTAATTACTAATAAATATTAGTTACCTTTCTTTAAGGAATTATGTACTGTAGTTTCAAATACACATCTAGGAAACCTGAAAATTCAGAGACCCAAAATCACTTTTTAATAAGGTGATCTCATTCTTTGCTAGAATCCTAATGATTAAATCATTACCTTACTATTTCCTTTCAGCACAGAAGAAGACATATTTTAACAGGCAGACTACATGCCTTTAAGCAGGAATCTACCCAGTGGTCAGGGCAGAACAGGCAAATTTTGTGTCTCAGAAAGGCAAGTGACCTCATGGAGATCCATGGGATGCAGGAGGTACATTAACACCAGCACCCTCCCTCCTTTCTTCCTTGCCTCGTGCCTTCCCTTAGACAAGCAAATAAATCAGGATCAGCACTAGTCTGTGTGTGTGCCAAGGACATGCTTATCTTGCTCTGCTTGGTTTTGCCCAAGAAGCAGCAACAAAAGCCAAACCGTATTCAAACATGAACCAAACATAGTTGGATTTTTTTCCATTTTAATAACGCAGCAGTAAAAAAAAAAAAAAAGAAAAAAGAAAAAAAAAAGAAAAAAAAAGAAAAAAAATCAATGTGACAGTAGTTATTCTTCATTACAAAGACCAACTGGAATCTCAGGTAAAGCCAGAAACTGTATTCTCTAAAAGCTGTAAAGCTGCAGTAACCGCTATAAAATCTTCTCTGTAGAACACAAGGCATCATCACCAGCTAACGGAGGACAGCAGAGCAGGGATATGGTGAAACCAGTATGAAAGCTCTAAACATCTAATGATGAAACTTGAGTCCTTTTAATTACACTGTGTGTTGGGCACAACTCTGAATAGCAAGTGGAAGCACTGGCCTGGATAAAATCCAGGACACAAGCTTGGATGTGCTACCTGCCTTTCATCTAGTACATTGTTTATGGGAATTTTCCTTTAGGCCTCCTTGACACACCAAAAAAGCAGAATGTGGAGTTGCTCTTCTAAGGAAAGGCCCTGTACTTTCAGATGGGAGGACTGTCTAAGCAAAACCATCAATGCTCAGTGTTGGGGTTATGAAAATATCACATTATACAGGCAGTAGAGTCAACTGCACTGCCCTCTGAACAAGCTGCTTTGAAGTCCTTCCTTCCCCAAAATATAAGAGATTAAGAGAAGCACCTGCTTTTAAGGATGAAATTTCTATTTGATCGGTGACAATAAACGCCCACTGGAACAGTCATAAAGCAGCCTCTTACGGCCTCACCAGTTCCGAATACACCAGTGCATGTCCAAATCAATCTTGCTGCTCTTCCCATAAGAAACATGAGATCAGCCTTAAAATTCTATGATTTTATTGACCATTTAAAATCATGGATGAAATGAGCTATAAAAAAATAGAACCCTTTTTCTGGTAACTAAGAAGTGATCTTAATTTCCCCAGATTTCCAAGACCATGGCTACTACCATCCAAATATCCTTATATCAAAGCGAAGCAAAGAGTGCCTTTCCCATTTCTTTCATTTCCAGGATCTCTAACAACTGAAAAAAAGCAACATTAAAACTGGACCACAAGAAGTAGTAGTGTGGGCAGAACATGACAAACTATTTTTTCCATCAAGACCCAACCTGGTTAAGAATGCTGAAAACTTAAAGGTTGGGGTTTTGCTGGTTTTTTGGGGGGGGGTTAGGTGGGTTTTTTTAGTCATAGCTATTAGACCGACTTGTAATTTTAATATAATGATACAATGGGTTGTGTTCTTCAGTGTGCACTTCTTGCACTTCCATAAGACTTATGATCACACAGTGAGGAAATAAACCCTTCCCAAAGGCAATGTGATAGGTGTAGATCACTTCAACTGAGTTAGCTGATGTTTTAAAATTGGTCAGTCCTAAATACATTCTCTTGTGACAAAAAAAAAGTAAGAGCATAAACTGGTTATCTCTGATATGGCAATTTTTACATAAATGAAATTAATTTCAATCACTTTATCTTAATTTTTATAAATAGAAAATAGACAAGGGCGTGCGGTATAAAGAAAAATTGTGAAGGAACAACTGTAACCTCCTTGTTTAATCTGGGGAAAGAATGTGATAATTCACCATACTTTCATCCACATAAAAACATCCTAGCAAGCCGTAAGTCAAAGTCAGAAGATGATATAAAATAGACATATTAGAACTGTTTATTAAATTGCTCAGTTACTTTTCTGTTTCTTCATGTTGAATGTGCTGCTTCATAGATTACCATGAACTTCCAAGACTCAGTACTAACAATTTTCGCTACTAATTTGGGATGATAGTATAAAAGTTAAACTGAAACTTTACCATATTCTTGAACCCACATAACAAAACAGACTGCAAGTATTCTTCTAAGTATCTAAATTACAAGGATCCTGCCAGATCCACTCTATTACTCTACTGCAAGTAATTGATGAGAGCCACAGAAGGAAAGTAACATACAAAGTAATGAACATTACAGACAATCCAAATTATAATTATGATATTCTTACACAGAAAAAATAATTGAATATTTTCTAATGATGTATATATTTTAATTCAAATATAGGCAATTTTAAGCTTTCAATTAATGGTCACTTTCTCTGTCAGGACTATTCATTCTTCAGTCTATCAATTCCAGGGGGAAAATTCTAAATGATCCGGTAAATGCAGACACGGCATCCATTACAATTAAACAGCCAGTGTATGTAAACCTCACAACTTGTTTTCATATCACAATGACAGCATGTGGTAATGAACTTTCTGTTCAGAACTGTAAGACCTGGAAAGGGAAAGAAATAAATACTCCCAAATACTAATTACTCAGATGCTTAATACTCAACCTCTTCAAAAACCTGGAGATCAGCCAAAAAGTGTCTTAAATGGTTTGACTTTGTACCAGAACACTATTTATCGGCATTCTTAATTTCTATCAGCGCAGACAGACTGTGCTTAGTACTTCGCAATGAAATAGCTAAATATAACAGCAGCGCTAATCAGATCATACATAAGCGTTTGAGAATTTAGATTTATAACCTAGAAGTCTTAATTAAATTCAGCTAAGGAACATCAACCACATCTGCTACAACTGTCACAGAACTGAAGGTGGTTGTGTTTACAAGGGATGATGCAGAACCTCAACATGTTCGTGGCTACACACGTGTCGCATGTGAAACATGACCCTTCAGCAGTGCAGCCGAATAACCTGTCAGTATAGATCTATTCCTGCCTCAACTAATATCCAACGGTTTCTCTATACAAGAAGCACAGTTACTTGCTCTGAAGTGAGGATACGAGGTCTTGACCAACCGTAGCGTTTAGAGAAAGAAAGCGTTACCAGCAGTAGGTGGAAGGATGGATGCTGAGGTCCTCCGTACGGGATCTGCCTGTGAGGGCATAGTTACACCATGGGCCACTTCATCTTCTGTCTTTGTCTCTCTCCCCTTTCCTCCCCTCAAACCTTATCCTAAAACTTTTACATCGTTTTCATACAGAAATATGTTTTGTCTTGACAAGGTCGCTGTTGTTACTTATGAAGGAGGCATTGCTCATGGCTATGCAGAAATGACTTAAAACAATGACAATGACTCAATTAAGAAAAAAAAAAATTAGTTTAAATACAGAGAACAAAAGCAATCTCTCTCCTTCTTCTCATATTGGGTGTTTCTACTCTATGCCACCAAAAATCAACATAAACATCAGGGACAAAAATCTCACTCTACTAAAATAAATAAAAACCTCAGTGACCTCATAGAGGAAAAAAGTTACAATCATACCTGTGTAAAGCTAATATCCAGAAAGTCATCTGTACTTACATAAATAACATCACAATGCTTCCATGTAAAAACTGTACTAAAACACCACCTACAGCTGATCTCACATTACTTTTTTTTAATACACACGTTTGAAAGGTTGCTTATTTCGCTTGGCAAGGGCACTAACTACCAGTGGAAGTTTAGAAGTTCAGCCAATATAGCAAAGAGAAATTAAATACATTTCAGAAATTTCAGTAAATTATTCTGGCTTGGTTCTCATTTTACAAGCTCAGTAATGTTAAAGTTGTTACAAAATCCAAACAAAAAATTGAGAACAAACTGTGAATCTATTTAAATAAAATTATTATTTTTTAATTTTCTAGGATAATTTTCAAGACTTCATTATATCAGTTGATGATATATACCCCAAAAAAGATAAATTAAGCCTATAATATAATTGAAGTTTTACTTACATAAACTTGTTTAAAAAAAGAATTATTTCAACCTCATACTTTCACTTTGTTTGAACTTTAATGAGCAGAACAGATATAATTCATGGGGTTAAAATTATTCAGGCACAATAAAAGCTAAAGATATGTCCTTGCTGAATGGTAAAATGAGATTTCCACAGACTACATGTGCCTTGTTTCCCACAGTCAAACTGTCACAGCACGGAAACATTCTCCTGCACGTGGAGGTTTTGGTACCCATCTCCCTGGTGAAAGTGTGCAAAAGGATCTGAAAGAATTATTGACAGTTCATACAGTATCCCATATTTCATTAGATAGTACAAGCAGAGAACATATCTTAACTCTGAAGGGAGATGAAGCAACAATGTTTTAAATGACTATTGACTCCACTAAATTTCCTGATAATGTCAGAAGACTGTAGTCTGTCAGGTTCATCAGAGACTCAAGATGATACAGGAATCCAATTATGCAAAGTCTATTTAGTTGTCCTGTTTGCTAAGGCAAAGGTTAACGAGAACCGCACTGAAAAAACCTCCTGTGGTATTACAAAGTATTTCTTATGCTGCACAACATGTAAATGAAAAAGTATTTTAATCAAGTCTTTCTTTAACTCTTTAATTGCAATGGAGTACTATAGCATACAGCAAATTAAAAACTCACGATAGAAAGCGATTTTTAAAATTTGCCACTGAACTAAAGACATCATGACTAGTTACTAAAGTAATTACTACTGAACATTTCTAATTTACAAAGGAAAAAATGTTCAGATCATGAAGCCATAGATAGTCATTGCTAACATTAAATCTTTATAAATAGTAAGCTACGGCCTCTAATTTTAGACAGAAATTAATTATATTTTTGTTGGTAACACATTCAAATCTGTTTACACAGCTGAGAAGTCTCAGCTGCACCAGACTCGAGCAGTGAGCTTTGAGGACTCTCCTGCTTTGCAGCAGATGACTCAACATTCACCAGTTTCATTAAAGCTGAAAAGGGGAAAAATTCACCTGCAACAGTGTCACTTGTAAAAACAGACTTAAAACAGATTGATGCATTTTACATATGTGAGGTATCCTATTCAAAAGAAAGGAGGAGGGGGGAAATACGGGAAAACCTAACAGCTGTGGGAAAACGGATTAGAAGTGTTGAGTTTCCAATTCTTTTTTGGGCTAATGTAAACTAATAAAATGTTAAAATGGATCCACATTTCAAAGACTGTAATTACCATATGACACCATGCTGTTATTTCAGATCTTGCATCTATCGTCTCGGATATGCTCCTGAATACGTGGCCATAGATTTACCCACCTCTCTCAAACTTAACTGCTCTTTCTGCAAACACTCCCGCAGACATTTTTACAGGTATATTAGAAATGCAGGCAGTCTTTGCTTTGCTGCCTTTTTTTTGGGCATAAATCTTTTACCCAGAGCAAAAAAGTAGCAGTGTTATCATACAAACCGCAATTCTCCCTTTACAAGAAGCAGAGTAGAAACAGACAGGAAAGTAATGCATTGAGGATAATGCTAATACAGATGGAAAGCAAATCCCAGTTCCATTTTCACTTTATAAAATACTTGGGTTCAACCTCTAGTTAAATGATTGATCTTTTAAAAAATAGAAATATTTATTTTTTCCACATTTTTCTCAGGTCATGCAATCTACATAAAACATAACTACGTAATTATTTTGGGCTTTTTTTTTTCTTTTTTTCTTCTTTTTTTTTTTAAATAAAGGCAGACCTCACTGTCTGGCATCGGGAACATACTACCAGAAGAAAATTGTCTGAGTGAAACAGGAAGTCATGCTGTAAAATAGGGACAACCATGCAAGGAAGCAAGTCTAATATTTAATGGAATTACACAGTTAAGTCCCACAATTTCATGAATTTGTACGCAATTCACAGTCAGATGATTCTGTTACCAAGAATATACATTGACTTCCGCTAAGATTTCCTTCCATTTCTAAATAATGATAATTCTAAAACCTGCAAAATACATTTGAAAATTGAATACGCACTGTACTATATGTGTATTATTTACTATTCCAAAATATAATCTTGCAAATGTCCATTCACCCTTACTGGCCCAGCAAGAACCAAGATGGGCAACCTTAACAGCAAATGAAGCTCCTCACTGATTTCAACAGGAACACCTCCTGCTCAAAAGCCAGACATAAAACTTAATACCACCAGTGATGGACACAGCTGAGGAAAATATCTAGATGTGCACCCAGAATACATGTAAAAACCAAGATTTTTTACTGAAGTTCAATCACCACACTAGACCTACTCAGCTTCCAAAACGTTGCACAGCTTTGCTCCTCCTAGTCTAAGACACGCACTGAATTTGATATACATGAATAATTTCCATGGAAGTGTGCTTCAATAAGGCAATACTTAAGTATTTTTGTATCTTTCAAGATAAAGCTTTGAATTATGTGTTATGAATTACTATGTTAGGACAGGTTGCTGCATATGAGACAATAAAAGCAATTGGGTGATTGTGATAAAAAGTCCAAGTAAAATAATCTATTTGTAGGAAGAAATTAAATAACCAAAGCTACTTACCGAGTCGTCTGTGGCAGAAGGAGGCCAGCCTTCCCATAACTGGTGACGGACAGGGATACTAGTTAGGTCATACACATTCCGCTTTACCTGGTAAAAAGTTAAAAAAAAAAAAAAAAAAATCAGAACTTGTACTAACAAAAATACACAGGCAAACTGCATTATTTTCACCATAATCCTCAGGTTTTTATTTTAGTTTTTTCCAACTATTGCAGAAGAAGTTCCTCCAACACTTAAAGACCCAGATCTCTTCCACAGGTTTACACACTGCTGAATTTCAGTGCTGCCAAAAGCAACTGAACAAACTACATTAAATAAAAAAGAAATCTGTAACATATAATTCGTAATTATCCATTATTACTGAAGCACCACAAATGTGTAAAATAATTCATAATACAAATGACTTAAAGCAAATAACAAGACTACTCCAAAACCTGTCCTCTGATACCTTCTTTAGCTTTTCATTTGTTCACTTGTCAGCTGGAAAGAAACAACAATTAATTGTATTCTAACTTCTGCTGTATTACCAAAAATTCTGTAACTGAAAAAAATTATATATAGTTGTCAGCAGAAACGATCTTCGAGTTAGCACCTTGCTTGCAGTCTAGTGCACTTAGCCTAACTTAACAACTTTATCTGAACAGAAAAATGGGTAAAAAAAAAAAAAATTGGGAAAAAAGCTGAAATTTGTCAAAATGAGAGATATTAACATAATTCATATATCTAAAGGTGTCATATTCAAGAAATGAATGAAAGATTATTTTAAGCTATGTTTCTTAGGGAGATAATGCAATAAAACAAAGCAATCCACTATACGGACATTCCATAAAATTTGACCCTACCTGTTAATCAGTACTTGCCGTAGCTTCAGCATGGAAGTAGGGCTGATGTTTGAATACACGGTAAGGTAATATGGTAACATAAGCATAAGGAATGGGCATATGTTCCCTCAAAATCTGTCATTTATTTTTAGTACAGAACGTATATGCAACATCTGGCAGTAGATATTCATCTAAAAATGTGTTTGCATAATGAAATAGCACCAAAACTCTTATTCTCTGGATCAGCTTTAGAGAGAAATCCTGCACGCACCTTTTCTCTCAAGTTGTGCACATAGTTCAAGCACATTAACACATGGATGAACGATAGGTGTGCGAACATTAAGTAGTAAAAGAACTGTCCCAATCACTGTAAATATGCTAAGGGGGGTGAGGGAGGAGGCCAGGATTTCCACACATGCACTTGCTCACAAATATTGATTTGAGCAACTTTCTTCAAAAGACTCTTCACAGCACTGCTGCGTGAGTTTGCCAACAAATAAATACAACTGAGAAAATTCAGAGTATATAGAGAGCAAACACAAAGTACAGTGCTCTTACTGCATTTCCAGTTCCCAGATCCTCCATTCATGGCAATTCCCGTTGCTCATCCTCACTGCTTTTAGTAGCAGCAGTAGTGGTACTTCATACTAATAAAGTGCCCTTTAGTAAAAACTGTGAAGAACTGCCTCACATTTCTGGATAGATTTTATATACAGATTACGTGGATAATAATTTCCATACTATCAGTTTAAAGCTTTATGAATATAAATATCCTGCAGAGATGAGTGGAAAACAATGGCTTCAACTTGTTATCCAAGAGTGAGATACATTACTTCCAACTCTTAAGCCTACCTCTCCCTAAAGGATGAAAGTCAAACCATGTGTGTTCCTTATCTGGACATTTCAGTATCATAATATATATTTGGGTTGGATTTTCAGCTCAGCTTTACAATCACTGTATGTTTTAGAATCATTAAGATAGCTCTCTGTTTTTTTTTGTAAAACTGGTAAATTACATGTACACGCAATAACATTTATGATAATATTGGTTTTGTTCAGGAGTTTTTGCAGGGAGATGGATCTGGTAACTATGTTTGAATTTAAAAAAAAATTACAACTATATTTTAATTAAAAAAACTAAAACAAGAACACTTTTTGTTTAGAAACAGAATACTGAAGTATTTATTAGCAATTAAAGCTGTCTTCATATTCACGCTTCCTTATATTTAAGCATGTTGGAATGCTTTTAAAAATAAAAATATACCTTAGTTATTAAAAATGTATTTAAATTAATTTCAAATACATGTATATATAGTATATTTGTATATATATGTGCATAGGTATACACACATGCACTTGTGAAAAATGGAATTATGGAAGACCGAACTCTATAGAACTGGGTATATGATCTCATTCCTACTGTTCAAAACAAACAGCCTTTCTTCAGTGCCTCTTAACAAGAGGGCAGCCTGCTGTGCAGCATTCGTTTCGCAGTGGTATCAAGGTAAAGAGATGTCATTACTCCGTCCTGACCCCACAACAGCCCATCAAAATGTAACAACACTGATCTGTGATCACAAGAACACAGTTCTTGCCATTTTAGTTTTCTTGCATTAAATACTAGGATAAACTGTTCCTGTGAGATAACTATTCTCCAATTACATATCCAAAAAGTCTCATTAATATTATTTTCACAATATAAAACTCTAAAATGAGCTACTTTGAAATGACAAGCAAAACTTATTTACAGAAATGTGGGATCAATAGAACTACGTAATATTGTTTTTAAAAAGTCTTCAGAAGTAAAAATAAATAACTCAGAAGTCACATTCCTCAAATTCCCTTTTAATTCCCAAGTACAACAGAAAGGCATTACGAAAAAAACAGTATTTCCCTTCTTTCATTAACTCATCTGTAACTGCACTGAATTCAATAACATTCCTCTGCTATTCTAAGCTTGAAAGGCCTGCTCGGGGTAAAGTGTTATGTTGGTATAAAGCACAATGCCAGACTGATGTGCTGGACAAAAGTGATCAAAGTTGAAGTAATTTTAGCCAACGCACAAGTATTCTGCTGCATTATTCTACCAGAATGACATCTGTTGAGCAACTCGTTGCAGAATAAACTCGTTGTTATAGACAGGCCCGGTTGGGTAGGGGACCATGTCAGACTTATTAGAGTAATGTTCGATTAAACAAACTGCTTGAGTTCAGATCATAACTGGATTTGGAATTCATGCCAAAGTAGTCCTCTTTCAAACAACAAGCCACAATCAATTATTTAAGATAAAATAAGCTTGCTTTTAAATAACGATTCAATTTCAGGTTTGTTTGATAATTAGAATAGTATTAAGAAAGCAGACTGCAGAAGTTTTAGAGACTAGGAATATTTACCAATTGAGTATAGAAATATCTCTTTTCTTCAATAACTGACTTAATTTCAGTTTAAAGTTAAAAATTACGTAAGGAGGGAAAAGGTCTAAAGATTCGTATAAAGCAGAACCATAACCTGCTTCTTCACTAGGCCAGTGAAATAAAAACCTACAGCTATACTCTTCATGTAACTGAAAAAAAGTGAGCATAGTAAATGAATTAAGTCTGGTCTGTTTTAAGGCTTTTATTTATAAATTCACACGATATTGATAGGAGGACTGAAATCTTTATAAATTTCTGTAAAGCAAACACTTAACTTCTAGTGCCATCCACTGAGCTACATTTATTGGCAAACTTTTTGGTCCCCTACCTTTGATCAGTTCGAAATACTAATTGGTGGCATTGTCTTTGTGCAGCCCAGAATTTCTTTTCATAATGTTCAGATGCCATGGTGACTGGCACATTACCACGGCAGCCACCCTTCAGATTATAATCTCCAGAATATACGAGATCATTTAAAACCAAATTAAAGGCATACCTATTTAGTTCCACAACTCAGCTGTGAACAGTATCAATGCAATCATTTAAACAAAAAAAAAAAAAAAAGCCAAAAAAAAAAAAAGCCCCCATATATTTCAGATGCAGTTTTACTTGGAAAATTATGTAGAACTCCTGCAGAATGCCCTGTCTTGCAGCTATACACTAATGCTGGAGAAGCACATGAAGTTTTACATTCAGCTCATTTTCTCTGGTGTTAGAAGGGAGTTAAAATATTAAACAACTTTTAATATTTTAAGAAAACCCACACGTCAAAGTAGCCAACACACTTAGAAAAATTCCCCAGATGCAGGCAGAGTCTTACTTTCTTATCTTTCACTGTTGTTTTTTTTGAGCAGATGAGTATGTTGCTTTCATAGGAAGGTTAAACACAAAAGATACCCTTAGTTTGTAGATATGAAGTTAATACAACGTTCAAACCTCTTCCGCATCCACAAAATGAAGCAAAATGTATCCCAGGGCAAGAAGTCTATACCAGGTAATGTGATGGTGATGACCCTCTGGTGGTTTCATTTCCCAGGAATAAGTTGCTATTTTCTTATTTCTGAATTAGTAAAATCTGAAACCTATTGTTAAAAAAAAAAAAAAAAAATCTAACACCTACCGAATTCTTAAAAAAATTAAATATTATGCTGAAGCACCAAACAACTGTGGTGCCTGAATCTGTATCTTTGAATCACAACAAATCACAACAAAGTTTAACAGTAGTTTCCCTCAGGCTGTTTTCCACTTATGCAGGTACAAAGTTAATTGAAATAATGTAGATAATGAACTTTTGTTAGTCTTATTATTAAATATAATTTATGCAAAGCTGTAAATTGGCTGAGATGCTAAAGACTGTTCCAGGCACATAGGCAGCATGAAAGACAGTGCAAAAATGAGTGCATGAAAGGCAGACAAAAGGAGCAATAAAGTCAGAGGACTGTGAGGAATGTGGAATGTGAGTTGGGGGACGTGGCGAAATGAGATCAGATGCAGACAGAGCAAGGTTGCGTGGGGCACTGATAGTAAAGCCAGAATCTTGACTTTGACATTGTAACAGAAGCCAGGACAAGTAAGCAAAATTTTCAGGGGACAGCAGTGATATGGATGGGGCAATGACAGAAGGAAATGCAAAGTAAGCAAAAGCAGTTTGGTGAATAAAGATGGAGAGAAAACAGGGAAAAACCAGCCAAAGCGATAAGTCTTCAAGATTACAGAGGAAAGCCTTTAACATCTCCACCACCAGATAGCAAAGAGCATCGGGAATCTGGCAGTAATGCATGGGAAGCAGGGGGACAAACCTACCAAGTTTCTAAGCAGAGAGAAGTGTTTTCATGTACCACTTTCCTGCAATTAAACCATTTCATGTACAGAAAAGCCACTAATGCATCCAGCTTTCACTTTAGAGTTTATGGAACAGTGCCTGAACCAAAATAAACCCAGCTTAAACTACTATTAAAAAGAAGTTGTATTCTACTATAGTACTTAGTAAATGTTGTGTCAATGTCTTCATTAGAAAGCTCGTTCAATTCATTATATAACCATTTAAATTAACTTAGGTCTGGAAAATAATGTGTGATTTTTGTGACATTTTGCTGACAAGAGTTCAAACAAAGATCAAGTCACATTAAACACTAAGCAAAGCCCAGCACACATTTTTTGATGTTTCCTATTCTTTAAATTCAATATCTAGGAAAGAGATTGAAGTACATGAAATCTGCCTCTAATTTTTGGAATGGTGGAGTAAGAAACTTCATGTATCTAGGGATTAAATGACTACTTAAAAATAAGTAATCCACACTATTTCAGTGGTGAGGCGAGGAGAAACCAGTAACTACTAAGAAATACGAAGTGGCTCAATAAGTAAATGCAAAGTTAATGTATTATTTTGCTATTATGTGCTTTAAAATAGGAGAGGGAAGAAAGTTTTCAGGAGAAAGAATCTGTAAGCAGACAAGAAAATTAACAGAGAGATGATTTGCCATATTATTTTATTAAAAACTACCTCATTCAGGAAAATAAGATACTAGATATGAGGACACTTCCCAGTACCACTTCCAGAAAGTCATATGGATTCTTTACTCTCCACCTAAGCACTTACAGCCTCACTCCCCCAGAGGTCCATCCATCATAGCAAGTCATCAAACAAAATCCAAACAAAAAACTGTTAATTCCGTTTTACTGATGGAAATTCTCGAGGACTATAGACAGTCCTAATAACTTACGTAAAATACTATTGACAAACTTTAAAGACCCTAAATTAAAAAAAAAAAAACTGATTTTTTTTTTTTCTAAGCTACTTGGCTACTTCTGTTTTCTTGTTCTACAGCTGAAAGACAGACACCTTCAGAGACATTACCTACTCACTTCATATCCTATGAATATTGAATTGTAGTTCCGAGCCATAACACTTATTCAAATAAATTTCAATTTTTTTCTTAAGTAGAAGTTGTTCTCAGAAGCACACCTAGTTTAGGTATCACCAGATGACTTTGACCTCGATAATATATTTTAATTTAATTACATTTTGTAAGTACTTGAAAAGAAGCATTCTGCAGTTTCCTCTCAGCAACAGAAATAACAACACTGCGAATTAATTACTTTCATAGATTTCACAATTACTAATACTTCCTTGTCTTCTAGTTCATTCTTGAATCAACTCATCTTGGATGGCATATGACCTTTTTTCATGGTTCTCTGCCAAGTTAGTATCTTAACACCAAAACCTACAATTAAATGGTCTACTGGATCATACTGATCTATTTCTGTGACTAAAATCTGTAAATTTTGAAATGGATTATAAAAGTAAGGATTCATTTAAACTTCACTGAATCTTCTGACATGTGAACTTCTCATTGCCTCATGCAATATACATACACACTCAGACATCTATAATATAATCTAAATTGACAGATAGTCCAAGCACATGGGATGTGCCCTCAAAGATTTAGCAACATATTTTCCCCACTTCAGCCTCCTATCCAGACAAAGTTTGAGGTCTGAGAATTAATCTGAGGTCTCTTCAAGCTACCAGATACTACTTTTTGCCACTGCTTTGGATCTGGCTTTTTCCAGGGCTGTGGCATGTGGCAAATGTTAAGTATATTCATTATATTAAAATTCTATATACAACTGTTTCACTGTCTTTAAAATGTTGTTTTACTTCTCAGTCTCTCAGTTTTCTCCCAGCACACATGCACATTTTAATTCTGTGGAATAAAGAAACATCTTTGCTGATCTCCATCTTTAAACACCTAAACTTAGCTATCCTTCTAGAACAGCGATATTGCTATAAGCAAGTTACTATCTTCTGAACTTGATGCAGAAGTTACTGATTTCTGCTATATGGCCTGCACCATACAAAGGTTCAGCCTACATAATTATTATTATTCATTGCTTGTAGTGCCTAGGAGACCTAATTGTGATAATCCCCTCTGAACTTAAAACCGTCTGACCCTTTGAATTTTTTAATAGAAGGTTAAAAGAAGAAACAAATTCCTATAGAAGAAGAAGGGAAAACACATTCTTAAGAAATTGAGGCAAGAGACACGAGCATTTTAAAAAAACAGGAGAAAAAAAAAATCATTTTAGCAACACACAAGCATGAGGTTGAAATAGGGTATAAAAGAATTAGAGCGTGAGCTAGCCGTGACATTAGAGATTGAAAGGAAGATGTGATTAGGGTTAAAAGAGATCAAACTACAAAGACTTACTGCCAAAACAATTTTACAAATTTATTTGAAAATGCCTTAAAGACTTCTGCTAACTAAATAAAACCAATGTTAATACTGTGAGTTTTTTGTTTGTCTGTTCTACATATAGTGCACTGACACAGAAAAGATACATTCTGGAGTCCCAGTTTGTTTTGCCATTCAGTAGGAATGGTCATTGGAGAAAATATTGGTAAGCTGAAAGAAGCAGCGCTGCTCAATGGGAGCTTTTAACTGACTTTTACGCACATTATGAAAAACAACAGGGAACCGTTGTTGGAGATCTGTTACCAGATCTCCATCAAGAGGCAACTACGCTTTTGACAAAGCGCCCAATTGCAAAATAATGGGTAAATACAGTTCCTAACCTTCTTCCCCCAAAGAAGGATATTAATTTGCTGTAAAAACTAAAAAAAAATTACCAAAACAGATTGTTAATGCTACCAACCCATTTCCAGCTGCTTTTATGACCTAAAATGTTGATAAATTGACAAACATCAGTTTTTTATTTTATTTCCATTAAAAATCAGTGTTTTAAGACTCCTTTATAAATAGCAGGACAAACTCTGGAGCTCCATACTCATGCAAGATCTTGCACCTGTCAGGAAAAATTAGATCTTAGTTTTACTATAGAAAAATGTTGCTTTTATTTACCATCTTCCGGCAGATTTCAGAGGGCTTCACAAAGCACGGTAGGAAAACTATGTGAAATCCAGAGGGTTATTTTGGACTGTGCTGCAGCAGTACACAAGGCTGTAACAGAGCTGAAGTTAGACGGATATAATAGAGAATATATAGGCTGAATTAGGATATCTCTAGGAAGAAGCCAGGAAAGATTAGAAAAACACTGCAAATTAGAAAAGCATAATTACTAAGAGCAGTTTGATGATGTTTCAAGGTACAAAAAGGGACAGGAAAACAACTAAGTGAAACAGTTGGTCTACTGAATGCAACAGAAGAGTGCACCAGGGTAAGTTTGTATCTGGGCTGACCTGATGAAAGAGACCACGGGAAGTCAAGGGACAAGTAATTTCATACAGACTGCATACTTAGCAGACTTAATAGATAATTCTAATAAATTATCTCAGTGATTATATCAGTAACTTGAAGAAAAATACACCTTGACACTAACTGATCATGAAGTTAAGGACATGAACGAGAGCAGCAACTTTGATCCAAGCTATCTACAGTTGGTAGGAAAACATGATTTATATTATTAAATACACTTTCTGTGCATCCCAGCTTCTCTCAGGCCTACCAGAGCCAGGGCCAGAAGCCACTGCCACCACTGGGTAATGGTAACACACGAACAAAGGTTCAGGAGTAAGAAAAAATCCTCACGCCAGTTACACAGGCTTTGTCCCAGCTTGCCCATATCATGTGCCCATATATTCAGACTGCTGCGCAAAGTGTAATTTTGCAGCTCCTATCTTTCAATCTTTTCCACTTCATCAGGAACTAATGTGTCAACTCTTCAGCAAAAAGTCTATATGATACTTTCCTGAATCCTGTATTGCTTTGATTCCTTTTTAAGGAACTACTTGTCTCAAAGAGTCATAGCACAGTGAATATTTTGTATCTAGTCAGGTCTCTGCTCATAAGGGCTTTAAAGATTATTTCTAGGGTTTGAATTATCACTCAAAGTGAAAGAGATAGTCAATTTGATTCCTGCAGTGGAAAGTAGATCTGTTAAATTTTCACAGCTGTCATGTTCTGAACAAAAAGAAAAATATAGACAAATTTGCGTGAAGACAAACATCCTCATCTTAATTTCAAAAGAAACTAGTTTGCAACAGCCTAAGCATAATAAATACATATATTGGTTTTTCACTACTTCCCTACATATGCGTTTTCATGAGTCTCAAAGTAATCAGTCACATCAATAAAGAGTAAAATAGATGGTCATTTTAGGAACTAATAAGGAGATGAACAGAAGTTAGATTTCCTATTCTTACTGCATTTACTTATAGTAAAGAGTAACATTTGTATACATACTAAAAAATCACCTTTACCTTTTATAAGTTTATTTTCACTTTGTCCCAATGAGATACTAAATCCTACTGCCCCTCCCAAATCTCAGATTATGATACTCCTTAAAATGTTTCACTGACGGACAGTATCTTCCTCCATCCCAACACAAACATGATTCAGAATAAAAAATTACTGTTTCAAAGTCTCAGAAAATGCAAAAATCACATCTGCTTCACAGACAATCTTTACTTTAAGTGATAAGCCTACCAATTTTAGTTTAAGAAATGGAACATCACAAAAACAATATTTTGTAATGTGTTTTTTACTTGTCTCATTTCTGGAAAATTGATAAATTACTCTTTCATGAGAAGGCATATTTTATTGCTAGAGACTATATAAAATCTATTCAATTATTTTTAAATAGTCAATATTAGAAAATACTTGCAAACTTAGACATTATATGGAAAAAGTAGTTCAATCTATGAATCTTGTGAAGCAAATTACCACAATTGTGCAGAGTTGTGCAGAAATTCACTAATGCTCCTCTAACTTCAATGTTTCCCCTATTTCTTCCCACCACTTTTACACTTAAAGATCACAGCAAGCCTGCTACTCAGAGAAGAAAGATGGATTGGCTGTCTCTGCAGCCCTTTTCTTCTCAATGCCAGCCAAGACTCATCCAAAAAGGAAGATGAGCCACGGATCTGAAAGTACTCATTTCACCAATATCATATGTGCTGTTGCAATAACGGGACAAGGACAAAGTCATTAGTGTGACTTGCACTGCATCTTCCAGTGTAGCTTGCAATCACATTTGTAACCTGGAGGAAAAATGACGTGCAAAGCGCATTTTCTCTAAAGACTTCCTGCTATCTGCACCACACAAAAGAGAATATGGATTACCCAGAAACCCATCAACAACTCAACAGTTGACTTGCCTGCTTCACCTAGGTTGTTGGCATGAAGTACTTGGCAGACTCTTACATGTGAGAATTCAGTATGAACTCAATGCTAAAACAAACTGTGATACCTTTCTCCGTCACTCTAAGTATGAATTTAATAAATTACTTTATGTGGTTGAGTTTTAAGACATATTCCATTAATGTTATTTTAAATTCAACTTAAAATAAATTATAAAACAATATTTACTGATCTGTTAGTCAACTTTCTACTAACAAATACATTTCTTGGTACTTCCTCCATTTCACTTTCATGTCTATCAAATCACCACTTCTTTTGGGGTTTTTCTTTACATCATTAGTATCAGCAAGAATCTGAAATTCATTTCTGCTTTAACCAAGGAATGGCTGTTAGTTTCACACTGGAAAAGAAAATTATACAAACAATCTGCACAGTGTATTTTAAGAATGTCAACATACACACATCAATTACAAATATAGTTACCAATAGTGCTACATTTCAGGTACATGCATATAAGGTGCCCAGCTATACTATAAACAAGCAGCTTTCCTACATACGTATATATTTTTTAAAAGAGAATGCAGTCTATTTAACAATTCACTAACAAAGCTATTCCTTAGCTCATCCCTGCCATAACCTGCTCTATTCAGAAACATATGGGAAAAGACATTAAATAACCAGTGAAAACCATGGACTTCTGGTATTAGTGCTACACATTGCATACCCCTATTCATTATTCCGCCTCCCTTGTTTAATCTATCATTAAGACTCAGTGACCCTACACTAAATTTAAAGCAGATCCTTCCTTCCTCCCATGCCTAAATTCACATACTTTTCTAGCTGGGGATGCCCTCGAGTATTAGCCACTCTACAGGGTTTCTCTAATCTCAGCTCTGAACTATGTTGTGCTATAGAAGCAAGAAATTGCTGGTTTACATCTTTAACTATGGAATCTTCCACCAAAACCCCCCTCATTTACTTAATAAGATAGAGAAAAATCTTTCATTTAGTACATATTTAACATGCACAAAAATTTATGTAATTTTTGTTCTATATCATATAGAGGGAAACAGAAAGTAGACTGTTTTAAAACACTGCTTCCCTGTACTTTTTTCCCAAATACAATTTCATTGGAAAAAATTTTAAGCTTTCAGAAGTTTATTGTCACATCTCATAAGAGCTAGATCTTCATTTGCATTCAAAGTTAATATGAAATAGGTTTCCAATAAACAAACAAAAAAAAATCAAGAAAAGAACAAGATGACAAAAATAAATAATCAGATATTAGATTTGCTTTTATTTTTTTAAAGCAGGAACTAAAAATATATAAAAAATACGAAGAGCTCTGCCTCTTTCATTTCTTTTTATTGACACAGATTGCATTTTAACAGCAGTGGCAGTACAGGTGAAAACATATTAAGAGTTTTCTGAATAAGGGACAAGAATCATTATCATTAACATCTGTACGTATTTGTCAACTATACCCCTGTCTTCCTCTTCCATGATAAGGTGAAAATTGATCTTCATCAGGATTTTAAAAAGTTAAAGACAGTAAGACTGTGAGTAAAGAGATTAAATACTGTTGAGTTAACAAATGAATTGGGCAAAGGTGCAATCTGAATATAGATTTTTATCTTTATTGAAAGAAGCTATATAATTTTGTATTGGTTTAATGAATAATACTATTTTTAGCATATTTAAAGATATTTAAACATATTTTCTAAAAATAATAGAGTTGAAAATAAGAGCTGCAACCTGACCAAAGACCCCAGTCTGCATTCTCTCTGGCTCTTATTTCTTTAACTTCTTTAAGTCTTTCCCCAAATAAGTCAGCACTTGAACTAGTGGTAGGTCTACACAAGTCGTATGTATTTGTAGAACATAAAAAGATGAAGGGGAAAGCAAATTAGTACGGTTCAAGTTGTCAAAAATCATGGTTTTCTACGTGCAGGCTACAAAGGGTTATTCCCAACTCCTGTTCTCTATTAGAAGTTATCAAGTAACAGAAAAACATTAGGAACAGTGAAAACAAACACAGTAAGCTGAGAGCAATACAGGAAAACCTACAGTCCAAGTTCTACAAAGATGCAGACACAGAAAGATGAAGGAAAAGCGTTACCAGAGAAGAAGAAAAACCAATGAATGTGAACTCCACAGAATTGGTACGTAGAACAATTTGGAGATTAAAATTAGCTGGAAGCCTCTCCAATGTGGAAGTTTTCTTTACAAGTAGCGCCCTTTTATGAAAAAACACAGACATATATTGCTGAATCTAACCTTTTTATCAAAGGCATACTGGCACGCTCCTGCCAAATCCTGCTTCACATGCTTGAACTACATTTATGACAGAAAAGCTGATAAAAAGTCAACAGAAGTTGTCTAGAAAATAGCATTTTTCATAAGGGGAAACTTTGTATTAAGTTTCATAAGTTCAGAACTTCGCATGAAGTTTTTCAAGATGGGAGATGTGCCCATTCATTCTCATGCTCCGCTAATTTCCAAGTTGTTAAAATGAAACTGCTATTAGGAAGAATGTTTTGACTGGGAAGATAACCCACAAACCCCTCAGGATCAGTGCAAGATAACAACAAATGGCCAAAAACTAAAAATTGCTAAGATCATTTATACTAACTTGTAAGGCAGAATTTTCAGGAAGTTGGATAGCTTTCCATTTACAAAAATATCCTAGTTCTGCAGCTTGTAGTTTAGGCGCTCTTCCTGAACTGGACTGGCTTCCAGAATTGGACTGATTAAATTAAAAATGTAAGTAGTCTACAATACCAAAATAACATTTCCCTTTAAAACTCAAAAATTTTACAATAAAACTACATTATATTGTACTGCTTAAGAGGAGTGCCCAATTCTCTCAACAACAATTACTTCACAATCTCTTCAATGGAAACTTTCTTGGAGAATTGTCTAGGCCAAGCAACACAGAAACCACACATCACTGAAATCACAAAGCTGTTTCATGAAGACGGGTCAATATTTCTTGAATATACAAGTGCAATTTCATTACTGTTTGACCAGGACACTACAGAAGTTGCCTTTTCTGTAGACTCTAGTCTTTACAAAGCTTACCATTGATATGCTGCACAACAGAAAATGATCACTTAGGAAAAAGTGCTAATTTGAAGCTGTTCTGGCCATTTTAACTGTTCTACTGTGCAAACCTGCCATCTCACTGAAACAGAAAGATTTGAAAAAAAAGGTTAACTTAATTATTTAAATATACAAATTATTTTCTCTGCATTTTTCAGTCTTAGTTTGACATGCATCTATAACTATTAAATCAGCAGTGAACATTATTTCATTTCATTAAAAAAATCACTTCAGTTGCACATTCTTAGAAACTCAGCTACTAATTTCCCCAAAAATATCTCCAAATAGAATTAATAAAGTCTCCATGACAATGACTTTTTCTCTAAAATAAAACTAGAAACTGTGTATTACAAAACAATACTCACAGATAACAAATACTAAGATCAGAAAAGATCTGTTCAGCTTAAATTAACACATTTCTATAAATCAAAGCAAAATTTACCCTCTCTTTCATTCCTGTTACAGAATTATCACCTCAATAGCCAATAAAAAGAAAGATGTAATGAGGTATTTCAGTATCTCCCAAAGAAATATTTTCAGCTCTGTTTTTCTTTTAAGTGCTTGAAAGGAAGAGTAATGAATTGCTCCTGTGCAGTCTTTTTTATTATATACAGTCTTTTTTATTATATACAGTCTTTTTTTTTCCCCACATACTTCAAAATATTTTTAATCTCACTGCAACAACAGCAAAGGAAACCTCAGACCAGGAAGGACAGTTATTTAACAGCAACCAAGAAGTTCTGCTTTGAGCAGTAACTTTCCTTGCTTCTACTAATGGACAACGGGCTGAGATGACAAAGACTTATTGGGTAGCTAAGAGAGATCTGAGACCTCTGCACTCTAAGATCCAGGAAATAATCCAATATCCCTTGGGAACAGGTTTCCATCAGAGACAAGGATCTAGACTTCTACCAAAACCCAAGTCATTCAGCTATATCTTGGTGAGTCTCCTGGACTACTTCTACCAATTAGGATGAACATCCACTACTAAAAAGTTTCTGTAAAATTCTCTTTCCTTGAAATAAGAGGACATTATTAAAGCCTGATGGATTAGAAGACCCAGAAAAGGCTTGTCTGCAGATGTCTTGTGAAAATGAATTTCTGAAAAGCAGCAGGAAAAAAGGTTGCAGGGATGGCAGAAAGCCAACAAAAAGCTAAGAGCTGCTGGTAATGGTGTCACAGAGACAGGCACTTTAAATTGTAATTCCAGACCAGAAGAAATTTATATAACCAATTGGCAAATTGGATGGATCAGATTGGAGGTGAAATAGGTCACTCCTTTCCAAAATAATAAAAATTATTTTTAAAGCAGAGACTGAGACACCAGCTACTGGATACAGGTCTATCTGTGGTGGCAGCGCCAACAACAGTACCCTGGGGACTCTATAACGGTTTGCAAGGAAGCCATGGGAGTGGGAAATCATTCAAAGGCATCTGGTGCATATCTTTGACCTTGTTGCAGACTCTGAGAGCATGGAATCAATCTGAACTTGAAGAAACAGCCTTAGTTACTCAGGAAAATCAAAAGATCACTTGCCTTAGTGACGGGGGGGGGGGGGAATCCTGTTTCTAGAGTTTGGCATACCAGTAATGTCAGAAAAACAGGAAGCTTCTGTTCATATGCCCACCTCTCCAAAAGAGATATTCCAGATCTGATCCTTGGAAGTAGATCACTAAAAGATTAGAAACTGGGGATGGAGATTTTGAGGATACACTGATGTCAAACCATCTTGAAAAGACTTATAAATGCACATCAGATATTAGTCTTGGGAAAGATGTAAATTTAACTTGTAAGGAAGGCCCACTGTCATCCAAATGAAGAAGCTGAAGAGCAGAAATTATAACCTTACACTTTTGTTTTTTCAGTATCTGTCTCTGAATCAGAAGATCTTAAGGCATGTTTACTGTGCGGGGATGGAAAAAGCACATTTCAGAATAAAAACTGTGTAGAAATACTTGCAAATTAAACACCTCTTTTTACTTTCATCAGAGCTTTCCTTTTAAAAAAGAATCAATAAAGCTTCACAAGAGTAAACTGTGTGTGGTTGTTCTTCCTGCATCAACATCAGTGCCAATTAAATTCTGAACCCTAGATCTTTATTGTTTCCTATTAGCTGCTAACTGGAACGAACACTGTGATTTTCTGAGATCCCAGGCTGAGACTTGCTGTAACAGCAGTCTGAAAAAAAATATTCCTGTTTTGACTTGTCTGCTGAGTAAACTTGACATCGAAGCTACATGGTGGAAAATAAACACATAATACCAAGATGTTAATTTTACAGAAACACTTAACTTTTGTGACCACAATTAACACTTGAGCGGGGAAAAAGCCATTGACAGGTCTGCCTGGCTCCTGCTTCTGCACGGCTTCTCAGGCTCCCTTTCCGAGCAACTCCTGCAGAAGCCAGGCTGCCGCTGACCCCAGGGGCTGCCTTCAAAGCGGCATATGGGGAGGAAGAGGGGAACAGGATGACAGGGAGTTAAATACAGCTATAAAACGACACTGACTCCCAGCTAGGATCCGAAACAGAAGTCTAAGGGCAACTGGCTGCTGAGAAGAGCTCATCCTCTCCTCCTCCCTCTCCCACCCTCAAATGCTGGGGATGCCTCTACCAGGAGGGCAGCAGGGCACGACTCCCAACCAACAGCTTTGCGGGAGCAACATCCTATCCACGCAAGCAGACAGGAAGGCAGAACGAGCCCTAAATTTACGATGCTACAAGATCTTCATTTTTTATAAAATAACCAGAAAAATAAGCTATCTTAAGGTGCATTTTGGAAATACAGGTAATTTTATTTTGCATAAACACTGCTCCACATCTCCCACTCCGTTCCCTGAGATCACAGAACAACTGTTGCAACACTGCACTCCTCCAAACCACCATAAGTCTCCTGATACAGTAGAGTATTTCCACATTTCATTTATTCTGTAATAGTGAAATTTATCATTAAGCTGGACAAAGAATTGAAAAAAAAGTTACCCAGCAAGTCACCATTTTAACAGTGGTAGAACATGTATAGCACTTTTATAGAAATCAAAAGCGTAAACAAATTTTTATTTATAATGGATATGAATACTAAACTTTCTAGTAATTTCTAATGTAACACTACATTTGACTTGCCAAGCAGTCAAAGAAGAGAGGTCAAAACTGACTTTTTTTTTCCCCTTAGTCCAACTGCATTACAGTTCACAAATGAGAATGCAAGGAATTGAAAAAGACTTCAAAAAAGTCTGAGAAGCATTTTTTTTTGTCTATGAAACCAACCAAAGTCAAAGGTCTCCTTTTGGCTGAACAAGAAAGTCATCATGGAAAGAAATCCAGCAGGGCATACTAAATACCTTGACAAACATAGCACTTTTTTTTTTTACTCAGCATTATTATAAAGGTAATAATTTTGTTACATAAATAGAGACCGTAAAAGGTCCTCAAATCAAAGTCCTTATTTATACACTTTAATATGTGTCACTTCAGAGAGAAAAATTTAAGCTCATTATACTAAGACTGTAAAAGACAGAAGAGCATGCTTACAAGGTTTATTGCATCTTTCACATCTGTCACTACAGTACTTGGCGTTACTTTATTATTTTACAGCTGGTTTAGTACAGACTGTAGTTCCTACTTGCTTGCACAGTGAAGATCAGACTCCTGAGGGAAACTAAAGTTTTGCCCTCTACCAGATGCATGTATATGACTAAGTGTTTTGTAAACACAAGGGGTTTAGTATGATTTATTTGTCATGTATTAACTAATACAGGTTGAAATTACTCTTTTTACCTCACCAAGGACAAGCCTTACTTTGCTTGAACTTCCTCTAATCCCTCCTCTGTTTATGTTAAAGTAGAACAAGCTGCCCTTAAGATAAATAAGACTGTTCACACAACACTTCATGTTGGTTTAACTAAATCAGATTAGAAGTAGACTTTTATTTTAAAATCATGTAGTGTTTATGCACAGAGCAGTTCTAAGTTGTAAAACACTATTAAATTGGCGTTCTATTCTAAGGGTTTTTTTCATCACTACAACTCAAACATTCATAAAGATGACACAGGAGTTTTTAAATGGTCTGAGATTTTGAAGAACAAAATGGCACCCTCAAAAAACGCCAGCTAACTACTGACCAAACACAACCTGTTTCAAGGGTATAAATGCCTATCAAACCTTAATAACTAAGCAATAAAACCCTTTGAATCAATACATTTGGAACATTAATTCAAGATTATTAAAAAGAAGATAACATTAAGAATTAAAATGCAGAGCACACAATATGTAAACATCAAACACAAAATATTATTAATTGTTATATACTTCTCATGTATTTGCACTACACACATATTTCAAATGCAAATATTAATTTGGAGAGAAATACCTACTGTATACGCACACACTGAAACAGTTTGCTCAGCTATACTGCATCAATGGTTATTTGACAAGTTAGAGCATCACAAGCTGCTCATTTACATATTTAGCTATTCTGCCTGGCTTTTCCCTGTGAAGACGTTAATAAAACAACTGTTTTACAGATCCGTACTAACAGCTCCTCCTCCAAGCCACAAGGATACTCATAGTTATGCAAATTCAGCGTATAAAATATATACCAACCAAAAGACACCAAAAATGTAAAAACACTTCTTTTCTAAATCCCATGAAAAGTGTAATTTTATTGAACTATGGAAGTTAACACCAAGAATAACAATTTAGTTGACAGAAAAAAATTCCATTTGATATTCATATAATAATCAGTGAAAATTTAGTCTCTGAAAAGCTAACATGCAAGCATTGTATTAAGTAATTCCCTCCACATGGGGACAGTTTTCAAGTGTAATTCAACATACTAAGCACTCTGCGCTGCAGAAAATAAGTACAAAGAGCATAATAATTTAAAAGTTTCTGATTTACAGTATATTTTTCTGCATTGTAAGGAGAAAACAGTATTTAGAAAAGTTAAGTCTGATAAACCATCTTTATTTTTTTAAACAAGCAGCAATGAAGATTGTCTCTCAAGTTTTTCATTAAAAATTGTAAGAGAGTCAGTAAACCAGCAGATAAAGAGCAGAAATGAGAAAGCAGTAAAAAAAGAAAACATATACATGGACGAACAGAAAATAAAAGAAACAGAAGAAATAAATTTTTTAAAAGCAGAGAAGAAGAGAAAAATATATGGTTTACTAAACAAGCAAAATTACCTACAGAGGAGAAAATATAGATGGATGATTGTCAGATTTTGTAAGTCAAAACTGAGTGATCTTAGATCAGACCTATAAACTGACACAAGCCAAAAGACACAAAATGAGAACTGAAATTGGATTTGCAGTTCTCTTCTGATACCAGGATCTTGAGATGACAGATGCTTATTTGAGACCGCACACTAAAATTGTCCTCTACTTCAAACAGTCTGCATTTATGTTTCAGAATAAACATTTAATGTACTTCTTCAAAGGAAAAACTATACCTTTTTGGCTATTCAAAAGGCTTGTCCTTACTGCTCATGTTGATTCTTTGCATGGATACTCTGCAGTGAGTTGAAAACACAAAGGAGGTGCACTTTTTACTTAATCTTTCATTTACTTGTTCCCATTGAAGAAGAACTCACCACCTCTTTTTACAGAATTATTTAAAAATGACAATGTTTCTGCTACAATGGAGAAGGTTTCCCAGTGGCGTAATATTTGAAAATACTGTTTTGCACCAAAGGACTGATGCAGATCCAGTCCTTGTAGAACAGAATTGCGTTGGTGTTTCACTTCAAAAAAGCACTCCTGATCTTAAGTCTCCCGCTCGTCCAACGGAGCGGTTTCAGAGCATGCAAACCAAATACCATTAGAATCACTCTAAAACAGAAGATACATAATTTTTAAATTTCAGCTGCTAAGAAGCATTCAGTCCAGAAGACCAGACTAGAAATGGTGCCTAGTAGAATTCCAGAAACGTAAGTAGCATGGATGTTAGACCCTCACCACCAACTGGTTTTCTATGCAGGCCTTCTGTTGCCCTGTCCTGCATGCTAACGTAGACATGGCTGAGAACTACAACTTAGTGTTCTGTGGGAAGATTTAAGGAGGAGAGCAGAGACATCCCCATGGCAATTCAAGTTTCATTTCAGAGTTTTGATAAACTCTTAGTTTATCAAAAAAAAAGAGAGACTTTCATTCCACCCAGACCTCACGGAATGCTGTACAGAATTTCCGTATTTTTCATTGGCCTCAAGAAACTCAACCTTGAAATATTAATGTGGACCTGGGTGACTTGACAGTTTACCTTTTGTATCAGGAAGAGAAGTTTCACTTTACTGTTTCATACTACCAAAAAAAAAGTATCCTCTTCCGCCGTTCTGTTGCTGCTTTTTGTGAACGTCAGAGCTTTTCCATTTTGTTTATCTTAGTCCTGGCATAGGCTGCCCTATGGTCATAGTTCTCAGCTGCAGTCTAGCCTTTTCTCTGCCAGTCCAATGTCAATGCATAGAACAAAAAAGAGCCAAGACCTTTTAAGCAGAGTGGGTGAAAGAGACTGTTAGTTATAGGTGAAATTGTCAACACACAAAACACTCCCCGGCTTAATCTGAGCACTTCTTACACTCCCCACTTTTGAATTATTCAGGAATAAGTCCTTCTAGTCTAAAAAGAGGAACTTCTTGTGGGTAAGTGCAAACAGGAGTTTATGCAAGACACACAGGAGAGATGTTGAACTGAAATTCAGCTTACAGTTGCAGAGAAACCAATAATGGGACACAAATATAGCTAACTGTTTTTTAAGTAAGAGTTACTGATTTAGAGCTGGTGAAGTCAGTAAAAGGCAGCCTGTCATCAGAAATAAGTAACATAAATTTAAGAACAATATAAAAACTTTGCCTTTCTCTTTCTCCTGGAAGAAATTGCAGAGATATTTGGGGTGCTGCATTTTGTCCTGATGCTGTGAATGAAGTGACTGAAATTATGTCAGTTCTTAGGACTCATTATTCCTTTTTCCACTTCTCTTTGTCGAGGTTGCAGTAAGGTATGTACAGCTATGCTGGGTGACATCAGGCAGTCCCACTTACTGTCATTTTGCAAGTACAGATTTGTAGAAAGAAAGTCTTTCTTCCTTATAGACAAATTGTAGAAAAATAGTTAAAAATTCTTGTTCTCTGTATTCCTCTCTCCCTTTTTTTTTTTCTTTTATTGTTTGTCTGTTTCCAATACTGTGAAGGTCTTCAGATATTCTTCTACACTTTCAAATGATAGTAACGTCATAATTTCCAAGAGACCTACTAGATATCAGATATACCAGCTAACAGCTACTATAGAGAATCACTTTCCTGGGGAGGAAGAACAGTCGTGAGGGTCAAGGTCTTTAGTACACAAAATGTATTCTTCACACACATAGATCCCCCCCAACTCCAAAGCAACAGATACAAATGAATGTCTCAAAAATTTCTATTGTTGTATTAAATTATCGTAAATCCAAAGGTATCATCCCTGAAGAACCAACATGAGCAGTATTTTTTGCTATATATGGCACAGTCTGTGAGAACTTCTGTAGGTAACTCAAGAAAAAAAAAAAAAAACAATTTCAAGATTTTATAATAATCTCTTTTTCTTCCAAAACACAATGAATTCAAATAGATTAAGTCTATACAGCACTGTTCTGCACTTTCTATCAGCTGGGAAGATTCACTAAAAATATCCTTTTCTAAGCAAACTTAAGACATTTTCCTTTTTAACCAGATTCTGTGAGAAGTAATTAATGAAAATATTCTGGTTATTCACAAAGTTCTAGTTCCCTACATATGATAAAAACAAACAACATAACAAAACAACAACAAAAAGCCTTTGTTCATGGTTCAATCTCCTTTCCATTCAGCATCTACCCTAAAGCTCCTTTCCTTGTCTTTTCACAAGGCCACATCCCCAGTATTCACATTTTCTTGATATCACTGGTTGCCCTACTTTCTTGCCTTTACTCCTTGTTTCTTTATTTTTTTTACCTTTTCACCAGTCCCACAACATTTCATGTTAACAGTAGCCACGAGAAACTATACGATTTGGTTTCGGGGTGTGTGTGGTTTTGGAGTGAGAAACTAGGCAACTCATGCTCTGAAGAAAGGAATATAAAGCCAGAAACCACTGAAGTCAACAGTTTAATCCAAACAATAATGGCAGCACTGGACACGTGTGTTAGGTCTTGAGGGTTTTGTTGGTTGTTTTTTTTAAAGTGGATATCAATTTACTAACTTGAATCCACTGAATTAAACCAAGCTCAAGAGAAGCAGAGAAATGATCGAATCTATTTGCAAAACAGAAGCCAGAGGGCTCTGAACTGAAAGCTCCTCTTCTTTTTCCTAGGTTGCTCACTATTGGAAAAGTAAAATATCCAATGCAGAAGTAAGCTCCACAGAATTGGGAGTAACCTTTGGTCATAGATCCACGTAAGAAGATCCACAGATTTCCTATAGGAAGACACCTGCTTATACTGTGCTCACACCCTACTGTGGACATTGTCCTCAAAAGATCCTCAGAGTGTGCACGATCAACTGTTTTGACGACTGCAGATAACAACAAATTTCACTCAGGTTGATTGGATCTTGTGGCAGTTACCCCTCTTCTGAAGGATTTAGTTGACTTCTCCTTTCTTTTTAAGCCTACCTTGCTCCTATGCCTTTGCCTAGCTATGCTTTCAGCAGTTTGTCTCTACCATAACTGGAGGAGGTTTAACTTGAGAAACATCTCTAACCTCTTTTCACTTACTTCTACGTCCCTTCAACAGTAGCTGCAGTATCAAGAAACTTCTTATGGCCTGCCTACGGTGATGCTTCTTTAGTTGGATACTGAATGGTTTGATTTGTATATACATTAAGAAGGGAGTTTATATTGTTTCTGCTGCCCATCATCATCCCCATGCACTTTCCAGCAGTACCGTTTTCAGAACAAGCTAAGAATAACCTCACTTTGCTCTGCTAACCTAGGTAGGGAAAAATAAAGTCGATTCCAGGCTTGGTACAAACCCAAAAATTGTGATCAAACTATATAGTTAGTAAATTGTTTGTCTAAATCTTTCATGTATGATGAAAGATTATTATCATAATTCATTAGCAAATTACAGACTTTGTAATGCAGGCAGTCACAAATTTGGCTTTGTATCAATCATTTTAGACCAGCTGGGTAGAAATTAACACAACTCTGGGATACAAAAAATGAAGTGCTCTTTCATTTTTAATTCACTGGAAACTTTGAAGGAAAGAAATGGAAGCTCTTTCAAAAATGTCTCTTTTCCCTGATTTTTTGTAAACCATTCCATTTCACTGTAGAGATGTAGAGATACAAACACACAGACACGGAGAGTATGTCATTTAATACCAGTAACTGCTCTATCAAAATAAATATAATATTAAGTATATGTAAAAGAAAAAGCAGCGCAGTTTAAAAATCCCTTTCTTTCCTTGTTTGTGAGACAGTCGTACACGTTAGCAATCACCAAAAGAATTATTAAACCAACACAAAAGTGAAGAGCCTAGCTACTCACAAGATACAATATTGTCAAAATTCCTGCTCTGAGCTTTTGCAGTCTACGGAGGTGACCTTGTACAAAACTGCTTGTTTTGATTTGCCTAAGCTACAAGGCCGTGTATAGTGACAGCTGCATTTGGGAGCAACTTAAAACAAATTTTATCTTAGTGGCACCTAATCCAGAGACTGGTACAAGCAGCATGGAAAAGTCAGTGTCAAAACTAAACAATGAAGGCTTTTCAAGGAACAGATGCTTTTTGCCTGCAGCTGTAAAAACCTTAAAACAATCCTATACCCCACTGTCTGGTCACGCAACTATCACAAAGCAAGGCATAAATTTTGCCACTTATTGCAAATGTTTGCTGAGAGCTTCTATAACCCCTTTAAAAAACAGTAACAGGGATTTCTTGAGGGTGATTATGAGGCCATTTCATCCTTTAAATGAGTGCAAGACTCTTCAATTTATGCCCGTGAGTCCTGGTACAAAAACAAAAGAATAACTTTTCAAGTTCATGTTTTACACAGACATAGGAACACAAATGAAAAATCATAAGAAATGAGTTCACTAAAGAGATAGCACACCGTTTCACTGAGATGTTATGGGCCAGAGACAAACATCATTAATTCACATTTGAAACGGCAAATGAGTATTTTCTTTGCAGAGCAATTCCAAAGCGATGCAGCACAGCACTATCATTACGCTGCCCCTAAGATACTGTTGACCATTTCAGCGTCGTCAAGTACGTAAAACAGCCTCATCACCGCAACTCTCAAAAAAATTCCTCTTTCTATTAAATGAATGCATGAATAAACTTTCAACTGAATTATAAACTCTCAGTGAAAAAGCTTCTATAATTCAATGAATAAAAGTAAATCATCGGTTCCCTATTAAGCGAGCAATTCACAGTGTCAAGAATCGAGTTGCGCTCCATATGAAGTGATGGAGGTTTTAGATTCGCTTCTGTTGTGTGTTTAAAAGTGATAGCACCAACATGATTTCCATAAGTACAATATTTTCAAATATTTTCCCACCAAACAAGCACTTTGAAATTGTGAAGTGTTTCCTTTCTTACTCAAGTTAAAAAAAAAAAAAAAAAAAAAAAAAACCAACAACTTTTCCAGAACAACAGTTCATTAGCACCTCACTATTTATAAGTATAATTGGGTTGTTTGATGAGAAAACATGAGAGAATACTGTGCCTACTATAATTTGCACAAATACAAATTTCATTGTTTGAAAACAAATCAGCGATTCAGCGATTGTTTTTTTTAAAATAAGTGTATATCGTGCAATAACAGAAGTGATCATGTTATAGTTAACATAGGATAGAAAGGTTAAACTATGCTCTAGTACACTTTAATTTGCAAGCTGTAAATTAATCTTTTTTAATTGCAAAAAAAAAGCTAAATTAATTTTTCATTTGTGATTCAACTAAATATAATTTATACAGATAGCAGCACTATGCTACTCAGCTACAGAGTCCTGCTTTCCCACTTTAAACAGCAGAGGAACTAGGGCCATAGCTGTTTAATGTCTTCATAAAGCTGCTTAGGTTTTCTTGTCATTTCACACTAACACCTTTTTAATAGCTAGCATTATGATAGAAGACTTGCATAAAAATTCTCCAATCCGAAAGTAAAACACAGCAAATATTCAAAATCAGAATAGCAGGCGATGGTTTTAATTGCAGTTTTTTAAAAATTCAGGGTTTTAAATTAGGTCTTGATCCCCAAAATCCTTCGCATCCTTAAATTACATGAGCGAAGCTCAATTCAAGGTGATTACTTCTAAAATAAGGACAACTCACATGACTGAGCATTTACAGAGCCAAACCTATAACCAAAATTATAACAATGACTCCTCATTACTTGCAAATTCAAATAAATTGATCCTTATCCTCTGCAATTTTCTCTCAAATCCAGCTACGCTTATGGATGGAGCATAACAGAGAACCAGAGAAAGGAAGAAGGGAGATACAAATATACACATAAAGCTGCAAGCGCTGACAAAATCGAAAGCTAACAGATGTGTGACTTCTAATTAGTTATAATAATCTGTGCCTCGGCGCTACTGGAACACGCGCGGCCTTCCCTTGGAAATCAAACAGCTTCCTTGGGAGTTTTAAACTCTCTGGGTGCGTCTAAATTTATTCAAGGAAAAAAAAGCTTGCTTTCAGCAAATTTTAGATATCTACAGTTATAACTTTATGAAAGGAAAATATTAAATTATAATTATCCTAAACAGACACAGTCTTGTGAAACGAACCCTACATTCATATGAAAATACAAAGCATTGACTAGAGTGAATTTGATTCATCCTTGGACACAAAGCTTTACCACAGTAAACTCAGTCAACTGTTGCTCTTGCTTTTATATTCATAGTACTTAAATAGCGCACTTTAAAACAAAAAAAAAAAAAAAAAAAAACCTCCAATTGGCTTTTCATACATCCACCCTCCCCAAAAATAACGCACTTGAAAAACCCAAATGATATGAAAAGGCTTCAAGGCCTCTTTTCTCCTTTTCACAGCACTTTTTTTTTTTTTTATTTCTGTTTGCAGTAATCTGCCTTTCACTTTCTCATTGCTACAGAACAAACGAGGAGGCTCAGCACTTTGAAAAGGGGGCTCAATGTGTAATGGGCCCACTAGAATTAATTTAGTTGCACCAAATCCATTGAGCAGCGAGGTTTTTTTTTCTCTTCTCAAATCATTTTGAGTCGGACGCAGCCCCCAGCCTTTGTAATTCTAGTAAAGCACTTAAAGTGCACAGTAGGTGTTCATCAGGACCATCTGGTCAAAAGCAAAACAAGCTGCTGATTTTGCCTTTGAATAGAATGAAGCAAGTGTGAATTAGTCTCTTCAATTAGCACTATTACAACCTGTCAAGTGCATATTGTAAAACAGGATTATTACAGTATTGGTCACCAGTGCAATTATTTACTCTCTGCCTTTTCTTGCATATAAAAATGTCCATGTTTACTAGGTTTTGATAACTGAAGATCGTTTCTTTAATGATATGCACGTCCAAACCCACCAAAACCGAATTACAGGTTATGAAACATACTCTCTCAGGAAAGTATTAAGCGTCATAATTAATAGAGAAGTAAAAGAGTGCCCTTCCGTAATCTCCTACTGCTGTTTCTGTTGCATAAAAAGAATAATGGTTCTGTACCTTTATCAGTATGATCTCCTCGAAACAGATCTCTACAGTCAGATATTAAGATATTTTAAGTGCCTAATAAAGCTATCACTTTTGAACAGGTACACAAAAGGTACCTTCTCTTTATTTCCCAAGGAACATCCTTCTCATCTAATTCCTAACACATGACCATTTACAAAAAGTTTATCAAGGATTTCTTTCAGCAAATACATTTTTAGTTTAGCAACGTGCTGGTTTTCTTTAAAAGAAAGGCAAAAAAAAAAAACCACCAACAAATCAAGAAGTTGATTTAGTTTTATAAAAATAGATTTTTCTCTCCCTTTAAAAAGTCAAAACCGAGCTTGCTCGCTGTCACTCATTTACCACTGTAGAACACTGAGGGTATCGCAGCGACAGACGTTTAAATTATGTATACTGTTGTTATGACTCGCTATAAATTGAACATAATTTTTACACGGCAGATTTCTTTAAAAAGCAAAAAAAATGTTCAAATTTCACAAAAAGGATATGCGTCTCTTGAGTTCAATCAGAATAGCAACAACATATTTTACCAGCTTCTCTGATACTAAGAGAATAATTGAACAATAGTGTAGAATGTTTGTGCACCGCCTATCAAATACCAAAAAGTGTTAGTTACCGATTTTTATCGGTGTAAGAATAGTTTTCAACAATTTTAAAGCAAATTTAAAAATCTCAAAATATGACAACTCTTTCTGAAATTGCTAATGTATTTACCATCTTTGGATATGTCCATATTCTGGCCTCTGGCAAATGTATGTTAACATAATTACTTAGCTACAACATTAAAAAGAACAACATTATTTGTATATACATTTCGTGTCCCTGTGCCAATGCCTGACCTTTACTGTGGATGATCTCACTCAACAACAATTGGCTTGAAAATATTTTGTACAGAAACCAAAAAATCAGATCTGAAAAAGGTACAAGACCTTCAGCTGGATTATTTTTCTGCATGCTGAAGGTAATTCATCTGCTTACCTATATTTATCTGTCACGTTTATTTAGGCATTTTAAATAACGTTTCTGCCTGCACGTTTATAAATGGTGGTTTTCTATCTTGTTTCTCATTCATCCACTTATAAAAAAACTTTTTAAAAATTCAACACGAAGGACTTCAAACTGTCATTAGGGTCTGTAAACACAGAATTTATAGTTTATCTCAGCACGAGCAGTTGTATGCACAAATAGTTCCTCCTCCTGCCTGGAATGCTATTGGATACGTTGCTTTTCATATTCCACCTTAGCCAGTAAGTCTACAGGGAACAAAGAACAAATATATTACCTAGCACAGGTGACAGGGATGCTAAGCAGCCAGCCTCTGCGGAGGTTATTGGCCAAAGGAAGGGAATAAAGAGCAGATGCAGCTACGCGCAGGCAGCCAGTATTTAGGGACCCATCTTCTTTGCATTGTTTACACAGATTTTATGTTTTACTAGGAATTATAGCACCCGGTACATTCTCAACCAGAATCTCCAGCAGTTACTAACCAAAATCACCAATCTACAAGAGGTCTGGGGTTTCAGCGTATTTCACTCGTCCACCCTTTAGCAGTGACAGCTCGTGTACATGGGATACTGCTGTAACCCTGCACGCAGGCATCACAAAAAGCCTTCAAAGTCAATATCAACAGCAAAATAGACAAACATGAACTCCTTGTTTTTACCAGTTATCCAGTTTGTTTAATTTTTTTTTTTAATTTTTTTTTCCCCTTATGTCACTGACTAAAACTCCAAAAAGTATGAAGCATGCTATTGTGACAAGAACTCAAATTCAGAAAGTTTTTCACAAATTAGTTTGTCTACTCCAGGAAGAGAACATAAATTTGCTTTCCATTAAACATTTAAATATTTTCCCCTCTGAAAAGGGCTATCCTTAATCTCCATCTAATAATATAACTGAAACTTGTGAAAATGAAAAGTAGAAATGTCCATTTCTAAATGAGAACAAGTTCATAAGAATCGACAGAAAACAAATAATGTTGAATGGGGCAATGTTTTGTAATAATTTAGCACATAGCTTTGCAAATCAAAATTTAAAAATTCTCCCACTCCAATTATGGATATCCTCTACAAATCAGCTTAGCAGAATAAAGAGCAAGTATTCAGACAGAAAACTCCTTTTAGTCTTCTAAGTGTTAGGAGTTCAATTTGTCAGAATTGTCCTTATTTAACCATATAATACATTGGAAATGTATTGAAATGTATTAATTTACAGTCTCCAAACTGGCACAAAACCTACTAATTTCCACTTTAAAATGCGGGTCATGGAAAAAAAGTAATCATGATATTTCCCAGAACAGTATCTGCCCAGAATTAATTTAATACTGCAATTTTACAAGAACAAACAGATGTCAGAAATCTGTGATGCAGATTAATTTGCAATTTAGGCCAACATGTTATCATTAACTTTCCCAGTTAACAACTCCCCTGTCCAATTCACAATAAAAATCCAATATCCAGAATTTTGGACAAGTTTGGTTTAATTTTTTATTTCATTTCTGAAGATTCCCTATAGGCTCATAGTCCCACATCAATATAATTGAATGTAACTTTTTTTTTAAACTGAGAAATTAAATCCTAATACGTGAAAGGCTGAAGATGTTGATAATTCATGTTTAAAAAAAAAAAAAAAAAAAAAAAAAAAGGGCAGCATTTTCAAGTACCATCCAAAATCCAACTATTCAATTAATAGGGAAGAAATTGTGGAAGCAGACACAAGTACTACAGCTTCAGGCTTCTCTCAGAATTTTCTGTCAGATTGTTTCCCCATTAAACAGCAAGACTTCTTTGAAATAACAATTAATCCAAATATCATTTACTATTAAACATGCATTCTAAACAATTAATTAAAAAATGACGACTGAGAACTGAAGCAACAATAGTTCAGGAAAGCACAGTTTACAGCTCACAGGATTTTGCATTTAATCCACTGCAAAATATTTATGACAGTTTTGAAAGGGTGCTGGAGTTGGGTTTTTGGTGTGGTTGGTTGTTTTTTTGTTTTGTGGTGGGTTTGGTTTTTTTTTTTTTTTTAGACACTTGGGAAAAAAAAAAAAATCTATTCCTTAAAATGTGCAGCACTAATAATAACAACAAACTAAGCAACTAGCCCTAGAGACAGTTGCACCCAAGTGTGGCAAGCAGTAGAACATTTATAGAATTTTAAATATTTCTTTTAATAATTGATGTAGTCATTTTGAATCTTTCTGCATAGTACAGAACATGTGAGTAGATTGCATTAACACTGCTTAAACATTTCAACTTGTCAGTATGGCCAAGTCGATTTCTGAAATATTTGCAGTATTTTCCCATCGAAACAGTAATAAAGGTAGAATAAATATATGCCACTGCTTTATAATCACTGAACATTAATGAATATTTTATGTCTTTTTAAATCTCCCTGTTTAATTTAAAAGGGTGAAATTAAGTCTCCTCCCTGCAATATGCCAATTATCTGTAAATCAAACAATAACTTGGCCATTATACTCCTTTTTGTTAATATACCAGAAGCTAATTTGAAAACACTGAGCGGCTTTTTTAGGCAATAATTGAATAGTCCTTCTCGCCCTCTCGTGGCTGGCAACCGCAACTCACATAGAGCTTTTCCACGATTACAAAAATACACCAGAGGAAAAGTAAACTATTAATTTGTTAAAGTGTGAACAAGAGAGTGAAGGGAAAAAAAAAAAAATTAAAAAAAAAATCTAAGAGTCCCTGGAGAGACAAAGGAGAGAAGAGAAGGAAAGATATCACCAGTTCCTCCAAATAGCACAGACTAACTAGATTCATCAATCATTTGTTACAATGCTCACTCTATGCTAAAAGAAAAAATTAAATTAAAAAGCCATTAGGGAGTTAACATACAAAACAGTGCTTGTTTTCTATAATTAGACAAATGTTCGCCAACCCTTTTACGTCCGCCAAATCCCTGGTGATTTCCACAAGACTTTGCACAGACACATTCACCTGTTCAGCATCAGCTGCACAAGAAGGTCCGGAGTTCTCTTTTCATTTTAGCCTCTGAAATTGTCTTCATAATTTTATGCACTCTATTGGACGTTACACTTAGATACAAGGCAGAAAGGGAAAGAAAGGTTTGGTGCCTATGCTGGTTATGGAGTGACAGCGTTTTTCTGGATTTTGGTTGTTTAATGGGGAAAATCATAACTGACTTTTTTAAATTACATTGACTTTACACGTTAAGATGTTGACTGTAACCCGCCAGTACCAACAAACAAGAAAACTTCAGTCCATGTAAAGGCAGCCTAGATTCCCATGCACTGTCACAGCTTTCTGGTCCCTTTAAGCTGGGTAAGACCCACCAGCAAAGTAGTAATTGATAAAGCATAGATAAAAAACAAAGAGACAGTATGTCTGCATGTGTTTTCTTTTAGAATCTTACCATTTTAAATTTTAAAACAAATATTCTGATAATTTATTTCCATAAATATTCAAATTACTTTTAATTGTAAAGAGTCAGAGCTTGGTCCCTCAAAAAACAAACAGATACGTTTGTTTGTTTATGTTACATATTAAAAAATCCAGAACTTACTATAATAGATTTTGAAAGGTAAAGTAGAAAACAGGTTTCTGCAGAATTTAGATCTAAGAATAACAGGATTCACAATGAAAACAGTTAATGATCACTTTTCATTGTTGTATGAGATATTGCTCCTACAGCTAATATTACAGAACTTAAAATAATTCTGTCTACAATGCCAGCATGTGACATGAAAACTTAAATAAAATCTGTTCAACTCTAAACGGCTGAGAGAAGTGTCAGACCAATAGCAAACATACATTTAATTTGAAAAGCAAACATATAATCTTAATATTTTGTAATGTGAATTCTGAAGATTCACATTTCTAGATTGTTTGTCATGTTTCCAGAAATTAGTGGGTTATATGGAAAACAACATCAAAAAACATCTGGAATTAGACATACTGTGGAGCACTAGACAGCAAACTTTGGCTTTAGAAAGGAGTTTTAAAAATATGCAGGAACTGCTTGTTCTAAATTCAGAGAGTCCAGAGTCATACTACAGATAGTTGTTCCTATGGGACTTAATTCTGACGAACTTCTTTACAATATCACCCCTTGCTGGCCATGCTACAGAACAGCAGTGACATCCATTATACACAAAACCATTTGGCTACCAAGCTAGTAAGAATTACACCACTACGAAGGCAACCAGTAATGGCAGAGGTGCCTACAAAATGGAAACGGAGATGGTTAAAAGAAGGGAAGACAGAGGGAGCTTCAAGGGGCCTGAAGATGAAACATAATTTGAATAACTGCTTTTCCTCATCACTCTAGAAGAACTCAATTAACACTGTCCGTATATGTTGCTACTACAATGCAAAAAGAAACATTCATTCTGTATAATTTACTGGAACATCTTTTTTAGGCTAAGGGCTTCAATCAAATTGCAGCAATCTCGATGATTCAGTTGATTAAACCAGAAAAGGAGACAAATAAAATAAAGGCATATCCATCAAGACCACGTAAACCCTTTTTAACAGAGCCGCATTAGCTATAACGAGCTATATTTATTCTTCAGCTGCGAAATACCACTCACCTCCTGAATGGTACTTCTTCCTGAGAAGTTGAGGTTGTACTCCCGCTGGACTTCTCGATGGGTGATGATCAGCATGAAGTTTTGATTTAATGACTCCTGCAGGGCCCTGAAATGGTTGAAAGAAAAACAAGAAAATCAGGGATAAGCATGTTATAGCTTGTTTTACAGTTAGATGCAAAAACCCCAGGGTACCCTAAACTCTACATGGACAAGTCCAGGCACAACATTATCATCTCTCTTTTCACTCTTAAATGCAAGGAAGCATGCTGAGAATGACCAAAGGCCATTCCTGAACTCCTTCCTTAATAAGGTGACTGCAGCCTTTAAAGCTCTTCTAATGGTAAGTATTCTCAAAATGGAGAGAGTCACATTATCTTCACAAACATCGGGAATATTTAGCACTCGTAATGCCATTAATACCAGGCTTGTAAGCATATTGATGACCAGACAAAATATCAAGCTACAATGCGCATTAAAAACTGATGGTGAGTAGAACAAGGCAAAGCATGCTCTCGCTTCTCTAGGGTTACCTGAAGCATAAACCAAATGGAAATTCTTCCGCTTAGTTTCACTCAAAGCACATAAACTCAGCTAATTAGAACTGGAAAACTAACCACAGCAAAATTTCTCATGTGGGTATTGAGCATTTTAATAAGTTAGTTCTGCTCAAATTGTTTCAAATGTACATTAAAACATCTTTAATCATATGAATTAAAAAATAATAATCTTAAGATACACATTAAACAGGGCAACTGTATGTTCATGCTTTTACAAACTTGGAGGGTTTTTTTGTGATTTTCCTGGTAACAAAACATCTGGATGTTAAAAAGGCATCCTGTTTGCTTAATTTGGTACAAAATTATGCAGCTATCTACTTTACAAAATAGAAGGCAGGACTTCTGTTACAGACACGGCAATTACAGCTATGTGCAATCTTATATAGCCTACAAAACTGCAGCAACATTGGAACATAGCTTGGATTTCTCAACAATATTTATGCAGACTTGATCTGTTCAGTGGCATATGCAATCAAATTGGGCTCATGCGATTCTTTTTTCTGATCATATACTCTCAGAATAATTTCCTTCTCATCTTCACTGTTCCATGACACTTCAACATGCCATTCATCTTGGCATTAAAGGGCAAATTCTGTATGCAGATGAGCACAGCTGTATCTTAAGATACAAGACGACATTTAAGACTGCTAGATTATTTGAGTCCTGATTTGTTAATTTTTCCTTCTACTGGAATTACTGAGCTGCAGTTTTGCTGCTCAGATGCTGAGGAACCCATGCAATACTCACTGGATGCTTTAGCAAGAGAAGCACAAGTTGCTTTAACATCTCAAGAAAAGTTACCTTACAAAAAGATCTTCACTCAGCAACTTAATTTGGATTCTGTGACATCTTAAATGTAATAAATCACATACTACAAAACAAAATAACGAAGTGCTATTTCTCATCTTTTATGGGTTTGTAATATGGAAGATAAATTTAACTCATTGTCAATGCTAGGTATCATCAAGTGCATGAGACACTACAAATGTAAGTGAAGTCAGTCATCTATGCTGAACATGAAGTTAGCTGCACTTGTCACAAAATCTGGTACAAAAAGGCCTAAAAAAATTTTAAAATACTTAACAGTCCTTCAAAAGAGAGAAAAAAAAAAAGGGGGGGAATAGTCCTGAAAAGTTGTACGCCTATTTTTGAAGGTAATTCTAATTTGATTGTTAACAATAGGTTCAGCACTGCCAAAACCGTATTTTCTTCTGGCAAATGTTCAGTAGCAACTCAGATATCTTGCTGTGCTTTTTAAGATCCTGATTTTTTTATTTGTTTTTACCAAATACTGGAGGCAAATGACATATTTAATTGCTCTGAAAACATTAATTACAGCATATGCAAACGGCTCTGGATTCCATACAGAATCACACAAGGCTCTGTTATCGCTATTTTTGACTCTATCTGAAAATCTATAGATGCTAACCGATAACATGACTCACATTTGCATTCTGTAATTGATGTAAACATAGAATGAAACAGGCTAGCTCGATCAAACCCTCAGTCCCTCAAGGTACGCAAGATACACACACTTCAGTACTCTCCAAAATACAGCATGCCAGTAAAAAGCATCTGTTCACAAGAAAGGTTTTCCACTTCTCTGCTTCATCTGGATGTGATAGCAGAGAGTATTTAGAAAAAGAAAAAATACTCTTCAAATACAGTTAATTTAAATGCAATACCTTAAAATTAAAAGCCTCAATTTTTGAAGTAACTAACAATTTTGATACCTCCACTTTTTGGATTTCTGAACAACACAAGCTGAATGTTCACAAGCTGAATTTTGTTAACAAGCAAATTCTCAGTACATACTCGTGGCCAAATGAAGTCAAAGAAGCAGCTGAAATTTAAGCTGGCTAAAAAAAAATCAGATCCTGAAAAAAATGAGGATAGTTTTGAAAGTGTTGACAATTAAAGTGCATGGTTAATTATTCACCTTTTCTTCAGAAAAATAATATAATGAGGAATGTTACTTCTGCTTGCACAGAAATGCAGTGGTCAACTGATCCAATCCTTTGAGCTCCTGTAAAAGCTCCTCAAAATCTCACATGGTCTGACAGCCATAAGACCTGGACCATTTAGGTTAGAAAGTCAACAGGAGGAGGAATTGATGGCACATCTGATGGGCACTTTGTGCCAATGGCTTCCCACGTATACCAGCGCTCCTCTACAGGATGGGGTTGATTTGAACGCATAGCTGGACAACCAGCGATGTCAGTCCCCTCGATCCTAATTTCCTCCAGTAACAAGGGATGTAGATTACCCCAAATTATTTGTGCCAATAGAACTCTGCTTCCAAAACATACCTTGCCCTAAAATTGTATTTTCAGCCATTAAGGCTATGATCAAATGTACAAAATAAGAGTCTTTAAAGAAGACTTCTCATTGACAGTAAGCTGAAGCTTACTTTTATTTCTGTTTAGGTGCACAGAACTGTATTGAGAAGAATGACTTTGAACATAATGCACATTTCTAAAATTTTGGCTTCAGTGTTTGCAGCAGTTTCATTTTCCTGCAAACGTTATCAGTTGACTACAATCTTCCAAATGAAACATCTGCATTAAAAGAAGAAAAAAAAAAAAAAAAAAAAAATCAGGGCCAAACCCCAGGACCCACTGAAGTCAAGACAGATTTTCTTTCTTTTTCTTTTCAGTGCTAACAGAATTTAATTAATCTGAGAATTAATTAGCAGAAAAAGAAAATCAAATTGTAGAAACAGGATTAAAGTAGACCACTCTTACCAGCACCATCTCCCCTCTACTGCAAACCCTAGTTTTCAAAAGCATTTGCTGATAGGTTACATACTGCTGTTACACTTTTTTTCCTCAGCTGAATGATTATACATTCACTATCCAGCACAGGAGGCAAGGGAGCTTAATAGTATTTTGGGGCACCACTCTTCCATTAGAGGAACTCTGCCTACACCCAAAAAGAAGTCCAAGAACAGACAAAAGAAAATAGACCCGACCACAGTCATCACTCTGAACAGTTCTAGCATGAGAGAATTAGATCCATTTAGGATTTCATATGTATTGTTTGCATAGTATTGGTTATGGGCATTATCACTATGCACAGAAACCTCAGTGATGGACGAGGATCCAGCTGGGCTTCAAACTCTACAATACACAAACAAAAATGCTCCTCCTTGAAACTTAAATTTCAAGCAATGGAAGTTGCAAGAATTTTTTTTTCACTAAACTCAAAAATACCAAAACTCAATTAAGAGTCTGGAAAGAGTTTATTCACTAGCTACTCCATCCAAATTCCAATACAGCACAACTTATAAACCACGAGTCTAATAAATTAAGAATAAAAACAGTATTTAGCAAAAAAATGTGTAACTGCAAATAATGCTTATCTTAGGGGACAGCAACTGTTCCATCAGTCTATGCAATGCTGAAGCAATACGCTATCAGTATTGGTATTAATTGTATTTTAACCATCTGGTTTTACTGCTTTTCTATTTTTTCTGTAACACTTAATATAAACCATAGATTGGTTGTACCTATTGTTAAGTGACTACCTTAATGCTTTGATTTCCAATGTAATACTTTGCTTTTAAATAGCATTTTTCTTTGAAATTTTAGTAATATATAAAGCTTTGAAACCAAAAGTATATCCTTAATCAATGATCAGCAAATGCTCCTTTTCATTTCAGTTCCGTAAGATTTTTATCTTTCAGTATTTCTCATTAGGCAATATCATTCGCAGTCATACGGAGATTTCCCCCCAAATCTCTGCATTTTATATAAATAGGTATGACACAAGGTAATTAACATTTCCATTTTAAACTTACAGATTTAAACAAGCTCATGTCAACAGAAGTCCAAATTTACTGTAATTACAGATTATTTACATTAAAACAAAATAAGAAATCAGTATGTAAATTTAATGTTTGTTGTAGCTAATGCAGCAGGAGGTGGTAGATTAGGTTCAAACAGCAATCAGTTAGCAAATCTGGCTAACATGTAAATGAGCAGAAGCCCTTTTGTTTACATTCTATTGCATTTTAAACTTCAGGATTTTTAAACTGTGTCATGAGCAGATGTGAAAATAAAACATTAATCTTGCCATTCTTATTGAAGCTTTCAAAGTAACTAAAGCAAGGCACTGCTCCTGTCCAGCTAAACAGACAACACTAATAATTGGAGTTGCAGGTTACACCATTCTTAATTAACACTCTGCTACAGTTGATAGCATACAACAAGACACCATGCCACAACCACCACTCCTCTGCAACAACCTAACACGCAGGCACTCTGCAATATATGGACCCATTTCGTCAAAGATGGAGCTTTTTATTCCTGTCCACTCAGATGATTACATTTCCTAAATAAATCACAGTTGCTTAGCGAGAATACATTATTGGTGATAATCGCCAAGGTATGCACCTGGACAAATAGCTTTTAGCTGTTTTGAACCTTCCAGTGATTCATTAGGTACAATAAAGTATCTAAGACTTTTGGCTACTTAGCAAAAAAAGTACAAATTAAAAATACATCATACCCATGAAAGTGACAACTGAAGAAAAAAAAATGAGGAAAAAGTGCCTCCTAAAACACGCACGACAGAAAAGAGAGACAATCAGGATGACCTAGCTCCACGGCCAGACTCACACACCTACGCTTTTGGCGCTCCCCTCTACTGCATTCTCCAAAACCTTTCCCTGAACTGGGCATTGCTGCCTTTCAAGAAGCACCGGAGGCAACAAAGGGAAGGAAAGTCACTCTGGGGAGGTGAAGAATCTAATCTGACAAAGCCAGTGCAAGGGATCCCTCCTCCCCTTCAACAGTTAAATGAAGGACATTCTTTGGTACCTTTCCTTTTAAGACTGCTTTCCAAAGGAAATCATGTTTTTCTCACCCACCTGTCCCACCTGGTAACTTTTGAACACATTCACTAGTTTCAAGGAGATCTGACAGCATTATAAAAATCTCAAAGACTGGGTGTAAACCAACAGTTGGGTAGAGGGAAGGGACCCAAATTACAAACCACCTTAGTAAAAGGCTACAGAGCAAGTGTAGTATTTTGTACTCCGTCCAGCTGACCTCTGGCCAACGATCTCAGAACCACCCACAGCGTACAATTTCACCTTTCCTGTGATACTACCTGACTATCAGCTGGAGAACAGAGGCAGGGCAGGCTGACTGTCTATGTAGGGGAGAAAAAATTTACATAGGTGCTACAAAATACATAAGAAGAATGGGAGGCAGCGTCAGAGGTCAGTGAGATCATGTGAAGCACGGAAGGAGAGGGCTGAGTTACAGCAGCCACTGGGACAAGGCAAGAATTCACCAGAAATCAGGTTTCATGACGTTCACAGCTCACAGAACACGTAGTTATTGTTCTGGATATCGTGCATGGATAAGTATGGCTTTGCCAGCTGAAACTGTGGACTCAGGGCATGTAACCCCACAGGTGGTATTTGACATTTAAATGTAATCTTTACACTTCAGTTTACTAGCATGTGGTAGTAATTCACTGGGTTTCTATTACCTATAAAAGCTTTAGCTACGCCACAGATGAACAAAGATACCCTAGGAGATTTTTGCTTGTTTAAACTGTGGGATCACTTTGCCATTACATTTAGATGCTAGTTTTAAGTCAGCTCTGGGTTAAACCCATTCATTCTGTCACAATAAACTTCAATGCCTACGTACCAATAGATTGGAACAGGGTGTTTCAGACACTGTTCTCCCTCGGTGTTAAGAACAGTATAGAGCTGCGACCAGACTGTTCCTTTTAAGATGGGTATATACATAAAATATCATGTACTGAAATCTCAGGCCTTTCAAATATCACTTTCTGGAGATTTTTATTCATCTCTAGTTCAAAATAGAAGGTATTTGAAGAAAACAACAGATGAACTCAAAAAGTAAGAGCCAAAGTTCCTTAACATCCATTAAGAATAGATGTGAGCATGATGCTTTTAAAAATTGTGGGTAACAAACTCATCTGAATAATAACTGACCTAACAGTAGGCAGTAAACAGTGTAACTGGGTTTGGTACATTGCTTCAATTAGATGTGTTTTGATCTGCATTGATGCTTTAATTGGAGGCAAGCCTCCCCTTTCATCTAGAATTTATGACTTCAGGGAGATGATCTAGCCTTCAAATTATCCTCATTTAAGTAGCCACTAATTAATCATCGTTTGCTATCCTAAAGCTACCAACTTTATCTTAAAAATATCCAGAACTAAACTCCACTATGAAACAAGTATAAACTATAAAGGCAACAACCACTTTGATTTTACTAGCAAGTAAAGTTCTTTTAAACTATTCATCCAATAAAGAAGCCTAAGAACTGTTTTTAAACAGTTTGTTGTTATATAGTTTATTGCAGTTGCAATAAACAACATTCTTCAGACTCTAATTTTCTTTCCAGAATCAAAGACATTCAAATTACAATACACAGGGACAGCCGGGTAGGAAATTATGAAACTGGAGATGGATTTAAAAAAAACAAAACCTCAAAACAATTATCATCTGCAGTGTTTTTCCACAGTATTTTCACTGTCCTTCAATTAACTGCTTAGCTACAACAGCTTATTGTCCCCACACACAGCTACAGCTCCTGTTTGCACATACAGAGCACATACGGTTCACATACAGCTCACCGCTGCTCTGCTCCCTCTGTTCCAGTGCCACTATTCCCTCTCTTAATGCTTCTTTTCTTTATTAGTATTATTTTTACAATTCATACCAGCATTCTTATTTCCTCCACAGACCTCACAGTTATGTGCACGAGTACCTTTTAGTAATATATTAAGCGTTTTTAGTCATTAGGAAACCAGTTATTTATTTCCAGTGATTGTCAAAGAATTCCCTTCATTAGTAATACCACTGCATTTGTAAAATATTCTCCCATCGACTATGATAGCAGAAAAACAACTCCCTCTTCAGACAACTTGAAGGCACTCTACTCTAATGATTGTGCAATTTGACCGATTCCAAACGCAACCCTGCCTGGTGTGGAGCAGCGCTGCTCTTCCAGGCTCAATTCCTGGGCACCCTCTGGCGGCTACCGAACAAAATTCATATTTTCCTGGTAAACAGCGCATACAGGTCTGCCTTGGAAAAGGGGAAGGGCAGGAAAGAAAACAAGCCAAAGTAATCAAAGTAATTGCAAATTACTTTGTCAGAGTAAAGATGCCCTTTTCCATAAAGTAACATTTCATTTTCAAACCTTAGCAATATTCACTGACATACGACCACTCACCGTTAACTTTTTGAGTATTAAATCAGTAATAAAATACACCCTGCTCAGTTAGACAAAATTAATCATTCAGCCTATCTACATATATTTTAAAAGCCTAAAAAGGCAAGATAAAATAATGTAACAAACATTTCAGGAAAGAACATTCTGATCTGCTGGCAATGATTTACACAAGCTTACATTAAATGAACCAACATAATGCAGAAACTTATGAAAGGCCAGCTCCCATTTGCAGAGGGATGAGATTTCTGTACATTGGAGCCATCACATCTCAGAGGTGTAAAATTCTGTATGTACCTAAGTGGTTCATGTACCACGCCAAGGTTTTAAAAAACTTAACAACCTTCTTTTCAGCAACGAGGTGCGGAGGTAGCTCATCCCAGCACTTACTAGAGCGCTGAAGACACTTTGTATTTACTGATTGCAGATTCCTGCAAAGATACATGTGGCTTCACAAAAACCATAAAAACCCAAATCATACAAGTAGAACTTATGGCCAAAAGACTTACCCAGAATGACTTGAAGAAGGAGGAGGCAGGTCAGGTGTTAGAACGTAAAGACTATTATTTTTTGGCAAGTGTAGAGTTTTTAAAACAGTCTGAGGGGAGAAAAAACATTATGAATTAAAAACATTCACCAATTTTGACACATTATTTTATTCCTTTTAATTACTGATACTTATTTACAATACCACCAAGTATTTTGTTTTGAGGTATACTTACTGTTAACTTCATAACATTCTTTTACGTAGGTGGCCTGTGTTATACATAAAACCAACATAACTAAAGTGATTTGTCCTGATTTTTTGTTTTTTTGCAACATTTTAGTTTAAGAGTTCCTTGTATGCCACTCACATACAATGTGAGTTTGAAACTCACAATTTATGCATTGTAATCCCCACCCACAGATGCTCAGTTTGAAACCCTGAATTAAGTTAACTGAAAACACTGTTGAAAACTTACACTATCATCTACATCTCCAGTCTTCCACCCTTTTAACAGCATTTTAGACGCGGGAATCTGAAGTTCATTTTCTAGAATATGTTTTATATCTCCTAAAGAGAAAACAAAGAAAACACGTAAAATATACACGTACTGATTTATTTCAAACAGTACTGAGTTATAGTTTAAAAAATGAAAGCAAAAGAAATTTACTGTGAAAATTATTTTTAATCTAGTTATCCCTATAACATACACTTTAAACAGTAAAGGACAAACGAAGCTAAAAAAAAAAAAAAAGAAAATCACAGAAAGCATGAATGATTGGAGAATCACATGAGGATTTGACAACTTGGACATACATTTGACTAGTTCTACACTGCATGTGCTAGACACACACATTTGCAGATGCATGCTAGCCAGAGCAATTGACTTCGCCAGCAATAAAGAAGATGCGTATTTTGGATACCCAATTCCATTATCAATAGTCCTGACCTAAAGCACTGCACATTTTGATGCTCTTCTCTTCCTGTAGTTATTACAGTCATAAAATAATTCAGGCTGGAAAGTACCTCAGGAGGTGATCTAGCACAAGCCCTGCTCAAAGGTCTACTTAAACCAGTTTAGTCAAGGATTTGTCCAGCTAACACTTGAACACCTCTAAGGATGGAAGTTTGACAACTTCTCTAGCCAATCTGTTCCAGCACTTCACCACTCTCACAAATTAAAAAGGAAAAAAAAAAATTCCTTACATCTAATGGGAATTTTTGATGTCGCAAATTCTGTCCATTGCATCTCATATCATTATCATGCACCTCCAAGAAGAGTCTAGCTCCATCTTCTCCATGTCCTCCCAACAGGTAGTTGTAGACAGAAGTAAGGTCTCTGCCTCTCCCCCTCTCTTCCCCAGGCTGAACACATCCAGTTCTCTGTGCCTCTCCTCCTGTGTCGCCACGTGCCCCAGTCCCCTGACTATCTTGTTGGCCTCTGCTGAACTCACTGCAGAACGTCAATGTCTTTCCTGTACTGGGGATCTCAAAAGCGGATGCAGTGCTCTGAATGCAGTGCTCCGGATGCAGTCTCGCAAGCGCTGAATAGAGGGGGAATAATTATTTCCCTGGATCCACTGGCTACACTCCTCCTAGCACAGCCTAGGACGTGGCTGGCCTTCTTCACTGCAAGAGTGCACTGCTGATGCACCCCTAGATGCCTTTTGTAATAAAGTTGCTTGCCAGCCAATCAGCCCTCAGTTAGCTATCAGACGGGATAATGTGGAGTTATCCCATCCCAGATGCAGGACTTCAACTTTGCCTTCTTCAAACTTCAGGAGGCTCCTGTCCGCCCATTTCTCCAGGCTGTCCAGGGCCCTCCAAATAGCATCCTTGCTCTCCAGAATATCAAGCCATTTTTTTCCGGTCTGATACTCTTTGTGAATTTGCCAAGAGCACCCACCTTAACAACCAGGTTTTTAATAAAGCCATCAAGAAACACTGGACCCAGGATCAACTGCTAAGGAATGTCCCTAAACCAGTAACTGTTCACCAGTCAGACTTTGAGCCCAGCAGTCCAGGCAATTACCTACCTACCTTATCAGCCCACTTATCCTGTCCTTATCTGAACAATATGACTATAAGAATACTACAGCAGAGCGTGTCAAAGGCCTTACTAAAGTCAAAGTGGCATCTACTGTTCTCCCCTCATCCACAGAGCCAGTCATCAAATCATAAAAGGCAAATAATGTTGATTAGGCACAGTTTGCCCTTAACAAATCCAGGCTGGGTGTTCCAGATTGCCTTCTTTTCTTTTCTGTGCTCAGAAAGGGCTTCTAGGAATATTTTCCACTGTAATCTTCCAAAAGATCAAGTTCAGCAATCATGACTGAACAGTAGGCTTACTTTTTCTTTAGCCTTTTTTTTCATGCTGATGTACTTACAGAATTCCTTCTAATCCCTCGGTCGTTTCAGCTCCATCTGAGCTTTGGTCCAACTCCAACCCTCATACTCCGGCAACATCTTTGTATTCCTCCTGGGCAGCCCCATCGTTACCTTCCAGCATCTGTGTACTTTCCTTTTTGTATTTAGCTTAGTCATAAATTCTTTGTTCTGTTCTGGCCTTCTGTCTTGCTTGCTTCTCTTTCTGCATTTTGGAAGGGACTGTTTTTGTGCTTTGAAGAGGTTTTCCTTGAAGATCAACCAGCTCCCTTGGGCCCCTTTGCCCTCAGAGCAGTCTCTCATGAGATCCTGCCAAGTAGATCCTTGAAAAAGCCAAAAACCTTCTTTCCTGAAGTCCATGGTTGAAATTGTACTATTTGCCTTGCTCACTTCTCTCGGGACTTTAAACATAAGGCTGCCCTCAATTTTCATATGCCAAGATACAGACAAAAGTTCTACACTGACTGCTTCTGCCCTACAGCTTTTTCATTTACACTTGAAAGAAGTTAACAAGAAAAAAAAAAATACTGCGACTTTTGTATTTGCTTTGCGTGGATGCAACTCAGTGCAGTAGGAAACATGAAACACTAATCAGGAATTCAAGCTAATCACCACTGGGTGGCACCAGCCAATACCAAATCGAATGCTAAAAAGACAAATAAGGATGAAGTTTCCATTTCAAAATGTCATCACAGACATAAGGCTGCAGCACTGAAAATTGTTCTAATCAACTACTTCTTCATTTAGTTCCTTATTTTGATCTGTATAGAGTCTTCACCAAAAACAAACCAAACCTTAGTAAAAGTAAATTAACTCACAGTTTGGGGAATGTTAAAAATAACACACTCTGCAATACTAACAATAGCATATTTCTAACATACTGCTACAAAATGCATCAGTTTTAGGATAAAGACAATAAAACTTATAAAATAAATCTTTATTTGCACAAACAAGTCAAATAAAAATTTAAAAAATAAGAATGCGATGATGCTTTTCACACTGGAAAGAATTCCTCTAAATCTTACTCCTAATCCTACATGGAAAGAGATGCCATACAGATTTGAAAAGGAAATACTAAGATCATCTGCTTACTAGTAGATTGTACCTACACTAATCCTACCCCAAATTACATTTTCATGCCTCAACTTAATCAGTAATCTCCATTTTGTTTCTGAAGCAAGTTCTTAAGAAAACTAGATTCCAAAACAAATATTTGATAGATCACTAACCTTTACAATGGATTTTGCTTTTTTTATAGCTGCAAAGAGATTTGAAAACGGTTAGTAGCTGTGGAGGCTGCATTTTCTGGGGGATTTCTTTCTTCTTTGAGGGGTTTTCTTTTCCTTTGCTTTTTTTTTAGGATTTGGATTTTGGGTCTTGGGTCTTTTCCATTTGTTTTTTTTTTATGGGTGGGTTTTTTGTTTTTGTTTGTTTCTTTCTTTCTTTGAGTTTTTTTAACAATTTTATGACAACAGTTTTCATTTCATTTTTACAAGTCCTTACCAACTGTGGAGGTGTCTTCAAGTACTACATCCACATTTCTGTCTCTGTACTCAACCCTGAAGTCAAGCATTCGAGGTTGTCTTTCCACTATTTGTCTAGACGGCACTACATGGCGAAATGCTGAGGATGAGGAAGGATTTGAAGAAGCTGCTGTAGAATGACCTGTGGGGCCATATGCTGGTCCATGTAAAGTCTCTCCGCCGTACTCACTGAAAGATATGCACATAAGAAGGTTTAAGCAGATTAGCTTGATATGTTTAAATAAAAGCTAGCAAAGCAAAATGAACAGTATTCACTTACTATGGCCCACAGCATACACCTCTTGAATAAACTACACTGTTGTATCTAAAAATACTAGTTTATTAATAATTAGAAAATAGCTTTCATATCAGCAATATTAACATTTCAGTGACTCAGAAGTCACAGCTACAGGAGAACAGCTGAGACAAACAGGCATTTAAGCCATTATTTCAGTCTAAAGTTCATGATGTAATTAATATCAGAATTATCTCGAGAAGAAGCATTATTTCCAGTTCCAGGAGTACTGTGACCATATAAGAATTGGCACCATGGCAACCACCTGCCTTCTACATCACTAGGCTAGTATCACATGGAAATGAGAATAAGAAATAAAGCTTAAAATACTGCACATCTACTGGTATTTTCCAATACCAAATTAGTGGAAACCAAGTCAGGTACGAAAATAGTTATGTATTTAAGGTAAATAAATTAAGATAATGAGCTATACATTAAAAAAAAAAAAAAAAACAAACCTAGAAGTACAACAGTAATAAAATGCTGAATTCCAGCTTGCCTTTAAGCTCAAAAACCTTCATGCCTCCTGGACATTCATGTAAGGATATCTCCATACCCGGCTCAAGGATACATATAGCATTACAGGTCAGAATAAATTGGGAAACCCTCACTACCCAGAAGCACTTCATCGTCCTCAGTGAGCCTCTCCACAAGAAGCATGTAACTGGGATTAGAAACAGAGGTAACAAAACATGAAACTTAAGGAACATCACTCCAGCCCACAAAAAAAAAAAAAAAAAAACAAAAAAAAAAAACCACCCTTGTGATGTACAGAAATTAAATTTGAAAGGCAAGAAACTTCACGGGGTGAGCCTAGAGCTTTGCTTTGTAGATGTTCTTATCAGGAAGATTATCTGTCCTAGGCAGTTACATATCATGGAGGAGGATGCAAGCTAATAAAATGTATGCACTGAAAGGATGCAAGCAGAAGAAAGATAGATTTAGGAAATGCTGAGATGAAAGTTGTCTCATTTCCATTCTTAAACAGAACTTATTTGAAAAATGCATTTTGCTCTTCTTGAAGATACCATGAGATCTGTCAATGGAAATGCTTCTTATAGCAAGTCAAATCTGTGTCTACAGGAGGCTTGGACTTTAAAAAAGCATAAAGGCAGGCAGCATGCATGTCACAGAAGTGACAAAGTTACACAGAACTATTGCAAATCCCATAATTGTGCCTTCCACATTTGAAAAAGAAAAATGTGTTACGCTTGTAAAACAAGGGGCTCCTTCACTTCTCACATCAGCAGGCTCAGAAGGACAAATTCCCAGTTACAAAGACCCATGCTCAAAGGTCAAAGACCCACTTCAGAGGTCTAAAGAGTAGAAAAAACAGTCTTATTTTCAGGTCTTAAAAAAGTATTAGAACAGAGTGATATCTTATTGTCTTAAATCTCATGTCCAACTATGAATTAAGTACTACAACAATTTTGTTAACAGACCTAAGAAACAATTAATACTCTAATTCTCAGGACTGGATTTTTTTTTTTTAACAACATAATTGAATTATAAAACAAAACTTTTTTTTTTTTCCCCCCTTCAATAAATAAACACTTCAGGTCCAGTTGTACTAATTCCATTTGATTCCACCACAAAAGGCATCCTACATATCTGACTGGCAACCTCTAATGGAACATAAAATGCCTCATGTCAGTAAAGTAAGACTCATCTGAAAACCACTGGAAACTACGCTTCTAAGTCTACTGAACCTCCTTTTAAACCTCTTTGGAAGAAAAAAAAAAAATATATATATTTGAGACCCATTTGACTGTCCAATCATTTCTGAAAATGAGTAAATTAGCATTGAAGAAAGCTGTAAGTGGATACTGGACCAGTCTGATATCCAAATCAGGCATAACCACTCTCCAGCTCTCCCTGACCAAACATTCTGGTATTTTGAATATAAATGCTTTGAGGTCAGGACTTATTAACACAGGTAGAGTGCTCAACACAACCAGGACTTGATCTCAAGTGGACTAGGCACACCTTACCGTAAATAAACATCTAGTAACTTTACTGAGCAAATAAGGTATTGTCCTGAATCAAAAACTGACTCTAATGATAGCTTCGGTAAGCACTGACAGAGATGCCAAAACACCACTTTATCTACATTATCTATCTTTTTTCATCATTAAAATAAAACTTTTTAAAATAGTACATTGAGTATTTTCCTAAGCAAAATTTTAAACCCTATTTTACTATCTCTCATGTAGCTCAATTCCTGTTCTGCTGTTTTCAATTGCCTCATCAGCACTTAGGAGCTCGTGCTTCAGTGACTTCAAGATAGCCAGGCATCAGTATACAAGCCAAAATTTAATTCAGAAGCTGAAAGAAAATCAGTAAAGCTACTTTTAGAAGGGAGCAACTTTACTTTATCTAATACAGTATCTGCTGCCTATAATTCAATTTTAAAAAAAAAGACAAAAATGCAAACTTTTTTTGGCAGAGGACAAAGGAGCATGGAATATTAATAATTTTTTAAATGCATAAGGAAAAATACGATACTTATAGGCGGGAACATCTGTGGATTTGCCTTGCAAATTTTTAGATCTTTGCAGAAAAAAAAAAAAAAAAAAAAAAAAATCAAGCCCTGACTTCCAAGAAAATATACCAAAATCCAGACTTAGTAAAGAGACATAGAATGACCCAACAACCAGTTTATTATTCAAAATAAAAATTAACTAATTTGAATAGGTGTTCGAGCTGGTCCTCCATCAGTATGGGAAAAATTGAACATACATCAGCTTTGTCAGAAATCAAATTTGCAGCTCCAGAAAGTGCTTTAATAGGAGAATTACATCATCATCTTAGGATTCAGGAACAAAAATGTAATTATTACACAGCATCATTCTCTGTGTATACGACTCCAGTCTTCTGTGCTTACCTTTGTAGAATGCCATTTTCTTGTGGTATTACACCATTTATAGCTGCCTGAAAAGAGAAAACAAATTTTGAGTCAGGCATACAGAGCAACAAAAATAAATCAGAAAAACCTCTAAAATACGTTTTTAAAGAGTGATTAACTTGCTTTAAAGTATGTCATTAAATGTTGTCCATTCAGTGCATATATTCTTGGCGGCCAGAAGGTCGACGGAGGCGATTCTGCCCCTCTGCTCCGCTCTGGTGAGACCCCACCTGGAATACTGTGTCCAGCTCTGGAGCCCCCAACACAAGAAGGACATGGACCAGTTGGAGAAGGTCCAGAGGAGGGCCACGAAGATGATAAAAGGGCTGGAGCACCTCTCTTATGAGGACAGGCTGAGAGAGTTGGGGCTGTTCAGCCTGGAGAAGAGGAGGTTCCGGGGAGACCTGATAGCGGTCTTCCAGTACCTCAAGGGGGCCTACAAGAAAGATGGGGACAGGAAAGTAGGGCCTGTCGTGGCAGAACAAGGGGTAATGGTTTCAAAATAGAGGGAGGTAGATTTATATTAGTTATTAGGAAAAAATTTTTTACACTGAGGGTGGTGGAACACTGGAACAGGTTGCCCAGAAAGGTGGTTGATGCTCCATCCCTGGAAATGTTCAAGGCCAGGTTGGATGAGGCTCTGAGCAACTTGATCTGGTTGGAGATGTCCCTGCTCCTTGCAGGGGGTTTGGACTGAATGGTCTTTCAATGTCCCTTCCAACCCAAACTATTCTATGATTCTATGATTCTATTGTCATTAAAGCATTTGTTTAAAATAAAAATCACATCTAAGTGGAAATGAACACGAACTGAAGCTCAGACTCCTGTGTGTGTGTGATGCATTTCCCAGGTGGAACGCAGGGGAATAAACTGCATGGCCCACGCTCAGTTAAAAAGAAAAAAAAAAAAACAAACAAAATTTAGTACATACGTGCAGTGAATATACTGCTTTCAGATACATCGAGCTAACGGTGCACAGACGTGGCAGCCAGACAGCACGTACACAGAATATCTGACATTTCCCAGCAGTACCAGGCCTGCACAAACCCATAAACCTGCATGGCTGCAGACACGCTGCAGGCCTGGCCTGTTCCAAATTGCTGAGGTCAGCACAAACAGCTACTCACCTACGCCTTCCCCGCAACCTGCTTCTAGCTCACACACACAAAATACAGCCTAGCCTCTTCAGAATCCTCATGTGCCAGGGGATCACAGAAATTACTACCCTCAAAATTCCAATAGTCTTCGGGTAGAAAAGGAAGTATTTTTCAAGTACGGTTTATGTGGTTAAATATCACTCTGTGCTGTCCAGATCATCAGAATAAATAAAATATTATTTACAGGTGTATAAGTATAAACCTGGCAAGCTGCATTCAGATTTGGTCCTATTTGAACTTAGAGTTATAATCTATAAAAATATCCTAACAAATTCTATCTCATGTTAAAATGCATTATGTTTAAACTCGCCACAACATACCCCAGTTGCAGGTTCAAAACCTCACTTCTAAAAAACTTGTCTTCTCAGCCTGTTACAGCATTGCTTCATTCTATGTTCCAGAAAGTTTGAATATATTTCCAGCACATCTGATGCTATAGAAGTTTGTATAAACTTTGAAATGATATGTAAGTCAGGATGAGGCAAAAACTTGGAAAGCAAGTAAGACTCTCTTCAGCAGTATTTAGAAGACAACTTATTTCAGACTGCTTTATGCCAGAAAAAAAAAAAGTGTTTTAAAATAATCTAATTGATAAGATTTTTCAGATTTTGAGGACAGTGAAAGAAATACTATGTGAGCTGGTGAAGATGACTTGCACATTTTACTGCTCAGCTGTTTAAACTGTGTTCTGATTATTGTTAGAAGCCATGGGAGTAAAGATGTCAGAACCCTACCTAACTTCAGACTTTAATCCTAGCCCAGCAGTGGGTAGATAAGGTGGAATAGCATGAGAGGGAATTTGACAAGGAATGAGAAAGAAATTAAAAACAAACAAACAAACAATAGAGAGGGAAAAAAACAGACCTCCAAATACAAATTCTATTTCTGCTCTTTGATGATATTGATAATCACTATTGTGTTCACAGGTACGTATTTGTTAGGCTTAACTGTGAGATTAAAGAGAGCTTGTAGCATCCCACTAATCTCCATTTTCTGCCGTACCACCAGCAATTCACGCATTTCTAGTATGACAACTTCTAACACCACTAATATCCATTCTACTGTCAGATACACCTGACCTGTTGATCAGTATACCTGGTGAGTGAGTGTCTGGTCCCTGATGAAGAGGAGAACACTGGCTTTTAGAAGCTCACAGATTCCCTGGTAGAAGGAGGGAATCTGTCCCAGAAGGACAAAGTCATACACTGCACCTGAACTGGACAGTCATCATCTATCAACACCATTTTCACAGTTGACAAACTGCAGCTTAAATAAGTGTTTAATAAACACAAAAATAGATTAAATCAATATTTAAATGCTATGCTTTCTTTTTCTCTGAATATAGAAACATGAATTTTTACAATTTCCATTAATAGTTCAGGTTACAAAGAGTCAAAAAGTATTACTGCTGAACTCGCTAAGTAAATATGATATTGCAATACGATTTATCATGTATTTAGAGGCAAACATCGCACAAATAACAGCAAAAAAAAGCAGACAAGGAAAAGGGTCACAGGTATCTGCACACTACAGTGACTACCCATGAGGCTGTATCAAATTACAGTGAAAACAAAGCTTCCTACCAGATCAGTTTTTAAATCAGTTTATCCACCATGCATGGCAATAATCAGTAGTTTCTTTTTAACAATGTGTCTCGTTTATCATCATCGTGGTTTCTGCAGTTATACATGGCCCTTGATCACATTCATCTAATAAACCTCCAGGAAAAAGAAGGAGGGTTTGGTTTGTTTGAGTTTTTCTGGATTGGCTTCTCCCCTCATGCTCTTCAGCAACATACATTTCATTCCTGTTAATCAACTGGTAAAGCTGGTTGAAAGCTAAAAATATCCTTTCTTTTGCATCTGTAGGATTTAGAGAGAAAATACAGGGTTTTGTACCACAGGACCAACACTAATAACGACCTGCTGGTGCAACAAAATTCTCTTTACTCTGAGAAAAAGAAGCTGCTTCAGCTATGAAGAAATCTAGCACAGTGTGGCATTTCCACACTTCTTCCATCAAAGCTCGTGTCTCAGTCTCGGGGGATTAAAACAACTCAAACGTCTTCTAAGCCTTGTTAGAGGAGTTAAATATGATAGAGGCTCCAAGCTATTTTCTTTAAAACTGAATAACTCACTTGTTCATGTCCCCAGTTTTGTAAACTTAATGACATTTAAGGGACACAGCAGTAAGAAAATACAGCAGCAGCATTATGTACTTTTTCTGATGGAAAGACCTCTATTAACACACTGTAAAAATAAAGAGTCTGGACACTGTTTGTTAAGCAAGATGGAAGACTAAAATTATGTAGACAGCAAATGGTAGCAGTGCACATGTAGATATTGCATAAATATTAAATACCCATGTTCTTACAAGACATCTATAAGTAGACCCTGCAAAGAAAACAAGAAAAAGGAACAACCATCTGCTTTAGAATTTCACAGGAAGAAGGTTGTGACTACTGGAAAAAAAAACAAAACCACCACGTTATTAAGGCAAGATCTGTTCCAGACTGTTCCTCCCCAGTGTCAGTCCCGTTTGAGAGAGGATCAGGTCTCTATGGTTAAGCAAACATTCAAAGATATTAATTTTTTTTTTGTCTTTCCAAACAGGGATCATTTGGTCATCAAAAACAGCCTGTGTGGCAAATATGTAGTAATTAAAAAGATTTATTACCCTTGAAACAATGTTAATAACAGGTGCGGTAAGTCTATTCATGGGTTATTAAATATAAAGATCTCATGTCTCGCTCAGAAAATTTCTTCAGCTCCAAATAACCTGTGCTACCAGGGAAGGAGCACACCATCCTTACACTGTTCTCACACTGTATATCTACGAGTGTCACTGCTGGACACCGAGTACCACAGCTTCGACAAGTGTTTTACCTATTCTAATGCTATCACTATTTAAACAGCGAAGCTAAACTGGAAAATTACAGGAGTTTTAAGATTTTTTTTTTTTTTTTCCCCCAAAGCCAAGAATCTTAGGTGTGCCTCAGTGCTATTCATTTACAAACTCTACCGTAACACTGTTCAACCTTGGAACAGAGGAATAGAAGCAAGGACATAATTATTGTTTCAATGACAATATTCAAACCACCACCAGACTCACAACTTACTTTAGGAAATTATAAGCCAAATTTAGTTATTCTTGATTTGTACATTTTGTTTAGCAATATCAGTCATATAGCCAGGAATTAAGAGAGTTTATTTCAGAATGTATTAAGCCCTGCAAGACCTGATCTGATTGGACCTGCTTTTGACCAGACCAACGTCCAGAAGTAACTTCCAACCTCAAGTACTCTATGACTCCGTCATCTATCAGTATAGGATGATATATCGATAAACATTACCAGAGTCCTGTTCATTGTAATGAACGGGAAGACAGGAATATGACATAATACTGGACTGATGGGTGCCAATTACAAAAGTTCAAAGTAACAATGCTTTTTTGGGGTGTTTGTTTCAGCAGCAAGCTTCCAATAGCAAAATATATTAAATCCAAATTTATGTTGTTTCCCACAAAGACAGGAAAAAATAAAGCAATGGGGTTAATAAAAGGTTATCAAATTCGTTAGTAGTTTGGGCAACCCAGAAACTCTGTGGCATTTTACAAACAGACTGAAATTATTTCAGTGCCTAAAGAACGTTGTGAAGCAGACTGTGAAATGTAAAGCTTTTCCCCAAGGGAACATTAACTTAAATAGATTAGTCAGTTCTGACTAAATGTGACTATCTTTTATGAGTACAAACTAATGTTGGAGAGAAAAACAAGAACCACCATTTCTTAACGACCTGCTGAAGCAACAATGTTGATGACTTCTCTCAAAATACACAATTATAGCTCTAAACATTTAAAAGCAATTAAGCACATCTTACAGCGACTCCCATCCCACAGAAATTAGTGTCCTATTAATAATCATGAATGTGGTATTTTAGATCACAAAAAACAAATTCCTGAGTTTAAGATACTTGGTGGTTATCACTACGTTTGAAAATGGACTGGATTTGCCCATCATTTTATTTAAAAGCAGAAGTCTACATATACTGATTGCATATTTAAACTAGGTGGGGAATTCCCTCCTCCTCGTGAGCTACAGATGGGAGGTTTTCTTTCCAGAATTTAAAAGTGATCTTTAGATGAATTATCTCAAGAATTTAAAGCAGGCCCAGACAATAGCACAGTTAAAGGCTTTTGCAACGGGTGAGGTGGGAGATCTTTCTCTGTGGCCACCTCTTCTTCCCAATCTCCATAGCATACAAGGGGTTTTGGCTGCCAGATATAGACCCTACCCCAGATATAGATCCTTTAACACTTTCCACATTCAAATCTCTACCCCAATGAAAAGCAAGAGCTATCAGGCTCCAGTCTGATATACAGGAATTACAGATTCTCCTCAGGAAACAACCTGGGCATTTCGCATGAGTGAAAGAAATCTCAGGAAGCACAACGACCAACTTTCCAAAAAAAAGGGTATTAGAAAACACATCTCCAAGCGAGAGCAAAAAGCAAGTTCAAGCAGCATGATGCCGGGAGAACAATCCTGTCAGAAGGAGAGGCTAGAGAGATGTAAACACCATGCACATGTGAAAGCTGCACGAGTTTCTTTGAGGTAAACAACTGTATCAGCGTAACACGACCAGTATAAGTTTACGTATGAATCATCTTACACAGAATTTTAAGCATCTTATTTAGGTTTGACTGAATTCAGAAGACCACTTTGGTCTACTTAAAGGCTACACAGAGCTTTACATTTGTTTACACAAAAATTGAAGTTTACATTAATCAAACACAAGACACGAATGAGACAGACACAGGGTAACAGGAACTGTCAAAGGGGATTATTTAATCCAAAAATCCAAAGGTATCCAACCAAATAGTATGAACTGCTTCAGAAAGTCACTGGGAAATATAATGGAGTAACTTGCTTCTGGGACATTTTGTTCCAATCTCCTGATTTTCCATAGGTCTGACACATTCAAATTTCTAGTAATCATAATTTTTTATTGTACTCCACTTAATGTAACAGCCTCATAACCCCCATATTTCATTACTACTATGAAACTCAGTACGAGCTTTCTTTGATGAGAAGATTCATTATTATGACTTTCAAAAAAACTATATTCTTCCCCAAATGCTACAAACTCATAGATTTTACTTTTGGTTTAGAATGTCTGGTAAGCCAAAAAAAAAACCAAAGTTCTGCATTTTGTGTCCTTCCTGATCATTTTGCCTTTTCTTCCTATTACATATTTTACATCTCATTTATATAATAACAATTTATCTCAAATCACAAATTCAGAAAGTTTACTTCACATTGTTTTTGACATCAGCAGAAATAAAGACAGCTTACCATCTTAGAGGATGGAGTGCTAGTAGCTTTTAGGACTGTATTTTGAAATATAACAAAAGATGTTGTCTTGTTGTTTCACACTACAAAACAAATATAAACGTATTCTAATGTTTCACTGACCCCTTCAGCATTTAATCTTAGAGTTATTTCCGAGTCTTGTTATACAAGTGACTATAACACCAAAACCTACACACCAAACCTCACTGTAGAGGGAGAGAGACACGCAAGAGAAATGTACTGAGGTTTTGAGTTCTCTAGAATTAAAAAAAAAAAAAAAAAAAAAAAGGTAATTCTTATGTTTGGAAATACCAGCCAGGATTCCTGTGTGCTATCAATCCATCCTGCTTGAGGATCACTCAAGACTTGTTGAATGTAAACAAACTAAACATGTTTTTTTTTAAGTTAAAAGTGTAATGAAATATACTAAAATTCCCTCATTGAGCAATCTAAAATACACTAGAGAAATTATTTCTTATCTTTTGTATTTTATTATGTATTTCCACAGCACCAAAAGGGTCATTTATACTACTCTGTTTATAATTGTAATTCCATTGCAATTAATTCTACTCCTACTTTGGGCTAAATGTGATATTCCCCCTGAAATACAATATTCTTACTCTAATTTTGTTGCTTTCACATGATAAATTGTTTATCCCAAAGATTTAAAATACATTATTTTATTTGGTATTAAAACAAAATAAATAGATGATAAAGCTCCCAATGCTTTGTACAATTGGAAGCTTAAGAGAAAAAAAAAAAAAGAAAAAAGAAAAAAAAAAAAACCACCACCAAAAAACCCCCAAACTGAACAAATGTTATCCAGAGAGGAAAAACAAATAATTAAATGATAAGGGATAAAGGAAAGCATTAGTGAGACAAAACATGCACAAAAGGACCGAAAAAGCAAAAGTTAATTTTAAATTGCTTCCAAACTATAAATCTGCATGACAAAGGAACATATTTTTATATACCACAGTAAAGCAAAACAGGAGAAGCACAAAGATTTATTAGTTCCTTCTGAGCACAGAAGTATTTCTTACAATGAAACTAACGTGCAGGGTTCTGCTATATGCAGATATTTCAGTAATAACAGTAAGCATTTCGAAATAACACTCCCCTAATAACTTTCTTTCTGGCAAATACTAATTTCAGCTTCAACAAACTGATAACAAGAGGTAATGCCAGATGTAGACGTGTCAAACCATTTGTTCTGACCTGCTGATACTGTGATTTCAGGAAACCAGGTAAGAAGTAAGAGTATGCATTGACTTTTCTTGTGATCAGTTTACAACTAAGTGGAAAAGTTGGGAACAAACAGCACAAGTTCTACAGATGCTGACAAAAATACACTACAAGCATTAATCAAATTATGCAGTCTAGATTAATAAACTAAAGGTTTACTGAAATCCGCTGTAATACTGTAATAAGTGTAAAATCACTTCTTTCTGCACCAAGACATCAAGATTGTATTATGAAATTCCCAAGCAGAGGAATATGGCTTCTTGTGGCTGTATGCAACTATCAAACCTCGCCTGTTACAGGCAAGTCTGCAATGTGTTATTCCAAACACGAAATTCCATAAAACGTTCTGCAGAAATGCCAATTATTTTAGACCAGAGGCTTTTTACAAACAAGATACACTATCACTTTCCTACACACACCACTACTTTGAAACCATTACTATAACAAGTAACTACTGCTATAAGTTTAAGTTATAAAAATACTATTAGGTTTGGATTTTTAAATGAATGCAATAATATTTAAATTTAAAAATTACTAATTATGCCCCAGTAGTAACAGAAGCAAGCTCTCCCTTCGTTATCTTTGGCAGGCTTTTCAAGGCAAAGAAATGAGTCAGGTTTTTCCTGTAGCTTGTGTTATACTTGCTGGCGTTTCCCCAGCTTTGCAAGACTCAAAGTATTTCCAAGTGCTAGACGTGAAGTTACGCCCACAAAGTTTTCACAGAATGCCAACATTTGTCCCCATCGTGGTTAAAATTTAACCAAAAGCTGTAATTGGACTACAATGAAATGTCTTCTATGCATTCTGCTTTATTTCAGCTTGCTTTCTTTACAACAAATATACTTCATGAAAAGTTGCAAAACAATAGAATTGCTAATAAAGCAAAAAATTAACATTTCATCAAAAAATGCCACATGAATATATTCTTACAGATGATTCACTTCATCAGCAAGAGAGCACGCGTTGAAATAGTTTACAATTAGCACTCTAGATGTGGTTTCCCATTTCTCCCTGCTTCTTTGGTGGCTTCAGCAAACTTTTTCCTGTCGCTCCTACAACACGCCGAAATGCACTAGGAAGCCTTTCAACAGTTAGATATACTTCTACAATCCTGGGAAAAAACCCTCAGATTTTGCACAGTTCTTTAATTTTATACTGTCGCTGCATAATTCCAGAAACAAAGCACAAGCTCAATAATAAATTCATAACTGGATGTATTTTCCTAGTGCAATGAAAATAAATAACATGAACAGATTTATGAGCAGCTTATGGATCGGTATCTACCCAAGCTAAAACTTTATTTCCGCAAGAATAAAAGAAAACAATCTATTCTGAACTATCCACTCAAAACTCGTTCAATAGAAAAGGAGAACAATAGACCACGATGCGTCTGCTGCTTTCTGAGACAAGTATACAGTGAGCTTGGCCGTAGCCATTAACGTCACAACTTTTTACACTAATACTGCTTCACCTTCTAACCTAACAGAAAGGAATTCTTATGCTTGATATCAACGCTTATTTTGTTACTCTTTAAAACACTAAGCTAGACAGCAGAGGAGTCAGATAAAACAAAGGCTATGCCTGAAAAAAATATCTATGTTCTAAATTACCACATTTCTACCCCTCTCCTAATGATTTTATGTACATTTGAATGACAACACTAACACGTACAGGTTGGGGATAGCTACCCGACAATAACGCACTTTTTGTTCAGTGTTAATAAATAAAGAAACAAAATCACTCTTTGATATAACATACTAGCTCTTAGCAAGTACTAAAAAGATAGAACAGGGATGAAATCTCTGGACACAAGACAATTTTTAAGAAGTCCTAGAAGTACTGCCTACAGACCAAGGCCTCTTTATCGAAAAGGTGTAATAACATGAAACATCTTAAATGACAGTTTTTAAATTAGTCTAGCTGTAGTCAGCAGACTGTCAAATCACTAATCAATAATAAATGAATAATTATGCCAGATTTTGCTCAAGAGTTTGAGAATCAGAAAGTCCATTTCCAAACCACATAACCTACAACTTGTCTCAGTATTTCTCCCTGCATCTCTCGACAGCCCATGCCATACTGCTGGTACTGCAGCACTAAGGAGAGTCGATTTAAATAAAACTAAGACAGAACTGTTAAGATATTCAACAGTATTATAAGTAAATTCATTTTCAGAACACTCTGCTTTGAAAGCCGGATGGGTCTAGATGACTCCTGGCTTCCGCGATAAAATCTTTCACAATTAAGGTTCACTTGCAAAATAGTCACAGCATTGGCACAGATGCTGGTTCTTAAATTAAATAATTTACTTCATTTTTCTCCTACTCATACACTCCTAGCATGTCACTCCTTGACACACTAATCACTCATCAAACACACTTTTAGAAGACGTATGCAATTTTCAGTTCAACTACTCACAGAGTAATATACTACAAACTACTTACAGACACCTCATTACCAGCCACTTCACCATTAATACAGTCTAGAAATTTCCTCTTAAATTTGAATGTCTCAGGACAAATAAAAGCTAAGAATCTTCACAGAAATTGCCAATAGAGGGCTGCCAGCCTCTGAAAATAAGTATTTGCAAAACATAAGGCAGGTGGCTAACACTTGCATACAGCTATATCAATGCCATCAGGCACTACTGTGATCTTGGGTGCCGCTTTTCAGTAATTCTCAGAACACAAAACTCTATTATAGGAAACGAAAGTCTTTTTCCATGAACAGAAATCTAAATTTATTAGTCCCATTGCTTGTTTGATCACTATGAAAAAAAAAAAAAAAAAAAAACCAACAACTTAAGTAAAGGAGCTTACTTCTTAAGTAACTAAAGTCCATCTGTTATTTGGAAACGAAGACATAGCTTACTTTACTTTATAATGTTGACAGCAAAGTTTTCCCTACAAGTCTCCTCTGCTCTCTTTCTGGCCAGACGTTAAAATCTCATATGCATAATCAGAGCAGCACGGCTACAGAATACAGCCATAAAATACATATTCACTGAGGGATGACAAAGGGATTGTGATTAAAGCAGTTTTTTTCTAGTAGAAAAACTAAAATCAATAGTTATGAAACAAAATAAACTATTTTAGATTAACATAATCCCCTCAGTGTCTAGAAAACTATCTACTATATTGCAAGTTAACCACTACATTTGCTAAAACTGTAAAGGAGTGAAAGGTATGGATTTCTTCACAGATACTGAAGAATTATTCCAGTTTAACAGGAACAAAAGGGTGTCCATCTAGAAGACACTTTGCCCAAGCTACACCAGTTTTACCCTGTGGGAAAGATATATACCCCATTACATCTTCCTTCAATCAGCGATGTGAGAATTAGTCCCTTCTGCTGCACCAACAAAATTGCACAGCACACACGAAACACTACTAAAGAAAACACGTTTAAAGCCATGACTCTTAACCGTCTTAATTTTTTTTTTAAATCCCTATCTCCTTGAGAGCTATCAGTTTTTCCACCCTCCATGACTGCCTTCAAATTAACGGACAAATGAATTCATCTATTTAACCCGAATTCATGTTTTTTATTAAGTTGTAAACTGCACATCCCTTGGCCTCAATTTGCATAAACATGGTAGACCAAAATGAGCCCTAAACACAGTCACCTACTAAACAAATAATTTTATAATGTTAAAATTTTAGCAATGCTTTGAAAATCACAGACAAGAATGACACTTGCACAGCACCGGTTTTCCACAATGAAAGCTCAAGTCTTCCAAGTCCTGAGGCTTTCAAGACTTGTTCCACGAAAAAAAAGCACAATGTCCTAGCAGAGGAGCAAATTAAAGAAATTGAAACTGTTTTCACCAAATTCCCAAACAAATCTTTCTCAGGCAAGCCTTTACCCTGGTAAGAAGATACAGAAATGTGCTCAGGGGTAAGGGAAGAAGAGTTTGTACTCCTCACATATTCTCTTGTCTTAGGACCAAAAAAGAAAAAGAAATAAACTTAAGACACCAAATGTCCCTCTGGGTTTAGTACATGATTTAGCTATTATTTGTTCGGGTAAAGTCCATTTTGAGAAGTTTTTCTGTACCTGAATAGTCTCAGGCAAGATCCATGAGAATCTAATAAAGTTTTGGCATAGCAGACTACAGACGATGAAAACAATTAATCAGTTTTCAAATCTTTCTCTACATGCAAGCCAGAAGCTGGCCCCTTCCCAGCCTCTTTTTACATGGGGAACACTGTGAAACTTGAGATTCTTGGATATTTAAACAACATCAGCAGCGACTGCACTGATTATGGCTTTCATGGGTATCCTTATGAAAATCATGAGATATGTCAATGTGAACGTGATCCAAGCAGTGTTTCTTAATCTTTTTTGAAAGAGCAAAGAGTCATCCAAACCACAAAACAAATCCAAAGACCACCTAAGTTTTTTGGAAAAAAAATTAAAATCCAAGGGACCAACCTATGTAATAAAATAATAGTTTTACTGAAAAAAAAAAAATCCAAATATTAGAACACACAAGTTAGACATTTGCTACTTTTATTCTCCCTTTAGTATGTTTGTTTCCTTGCTTGCACGTGTCAGAACGTGCATATGACATTTTTATTGGGGTTGGCTCCATTTTATTTTAAACCGTAGTTGCTCTGTTGACCACTTTCTGATGTCTAACAGATCACTTGCAGGCAATGGACCAAGACTGATGAAAATACACAAGAGGATCAATTCCAATCTGTGCTCTCAAAGTCATGTGAAATGACTGTCACAGTGGCAATATACTGAACACTTTCCTACATCACCTGAGGTATCAGTTATGGCTATTATTAAGTTGGGATTTGGTAGGACCACAAAGAGCGGACGATCTCACTGCTAGCGGACAGAACCTTCCTTCCTTGAAACATATTACTGAGGCGACAGAGCAGCACTCTTATTCTGCAAGCAAATTATCTCAGTTTCCTCGATATGTATTAGTGGTGGTTTTGTTTTGGTTTTTTTTTACTAGATGAATGCGCATACAGCTATGTGGAAAGCCATACCATGCTTACAACTGCCTGTAGAACTGCACATTTCATATGGTCTTCAATGTAGAAAACATACAAAAAATAAACATCTGTTTTACCTGAGATGAAGGCATTCAAAAGTAAATTAAAACAATTAATTTAATAATCACATATTTTTTAGAATTAGCTAGTCTTCTTTGCTACCACCTATCTGCATAAAATATACAGCATGCATCAGAGCTTACTCAAAGACATAGAAATGTCACTTTGGGAGCTGGCAATGCAAAGAATGAGAAATCAAATTATTTTTGCAAGTACAGATCCCTAGTTTAACAGAAAGTACATGAAAGACTTCCAAAAGGAATTTCTGTGATCCTTTGTATAACAAAACTTCACAGACAGTTTAATTGTGTCCTACTAGAAGAGATTAATGCTGCAGAGAAACACAGGAAACCTGCAGCTCCTGTATTTCCTGGGGAACAGGCACCCACAGGATGCTTGCACCAGCGGGATGCCCGTCCACCAACACTACTTGCCTTTACCCAACTCCGAGCTTCCTTCTTCCTTTAGCTGATTTTGACAGCTGTCCAGTCAACTCAGTTCAGTAACAGAGAGCATCAACTAACCGAGCTGACCACGATGCAAAAGACATCTGTCTAAAATAAAACTTCAAAAGCTCCATAAAAAAATAATTGGGATACAAACCTCTGGTTCCCAGAGGCAGAAGTGATTGTTCATTTGACCACAGGGAGAATGTTACTAACACACCGACAAGTCCGTGTTCCCAACGGTGAAAATCCCTCAGATCTAGTCCTAATGAGAGGAGCACACCATGAACTTCTCACTAGTCACACAGTGAGTGCTATCAAACAAGTACCATATTCAGTATGCAACTCTGAAGTAAAGAAAACAGCAGGTCAACAATACAAGAGAAAAGGGGCCAATGTGAGGAACACCACCACCATAACGTGTAGTCCTGGTTCTCCAGTCACAGAACTACAGCCCGCTTGGAAGGAAGCAAGAGAGCTGCTCAACATATGACAATACTGTCCCACATTTAAGGAAACAAATGGCCCTGTGCCAAACTTAAATTAATCACCTAGTTTCTGGAGGCAGACTAATTCAAATCGATCAAAAAAAGTGCAAAGAGATACCACATCAAAGCTTTTGCAGGGCAAACCAGTTAGAAAAAGAGGCAAAATAAATCATTAGTGTGTTAGTTTTTACCAGCTTGTACAAAGATTTACTACGCATTCTAACAAAAGAACTAAGTTAATGGTTAGAAAGTAATAAAATATACAAATAACAGATTGTTGATAACTGTCAAGAGGCAATGGCCCATTTTCTGCCTAGGAATCTCATCTAAACTGGCACCTCCAACAGAAATAAAAATTAAAAATTATAAAGCTCTAGCTCATTTTTCTTAGTTTAATGTTTTGGGGTTTAGTGTTTTGATTTTGGTTTTTATTTTTTTAACTTCTCTTTCCAAAAGACAACATATATAAATATACAAACAAAATGGGTACTTACATTTTAAAAAATCCTGTCTGACAAATAACAACTATTTTTAAGAGGTTCTAAACAGTGAGATTAAAAAACTCTCCTCTTCTGTGTAAGTTACCCATTCAAAAGAAAGAACTGTAGTTCAAAACAGATGTTCCAAATACACAATTTTCTCTTTCCAAGATACAGAAATGCTTTTTGTCAGCTGACTCTTGGAAGCTGTGTACGACAGGAACTGCAAGTCATCACATTTCCAGGTGCGCTGAACTGCTGGTTTTACTGAAATTACACTGTGCTTTGAGCCTCTACCAGAATACAGAATAACAAAGCCAAGCATAGCAGGAAGGCACAAAGGTCTTTTTAAGAATATATTTCTAAAATAAAAAACAGTTGTGGTTTGTGTTGTTTTTTTTAATAACCATTATACACACATTTATAGTGAAGTGAATATGGGATAAGCCCCCTTTATGAAATTTATTTCCCTCTTAAAGTGATGTTAAGCGGTACCTACATTACAATGTCTACTGGAAAAGACATGAAATAAAAATAACTTTAAACCAGTGAACAGGAGTAACAACAGAAACAGTCATATGGAAAAAAGTAGCAAATTAAGCAGGTGAATCCTGCTTTTCATTTAAAAACCCTGTTCTGATTACCTGCACAGAATATAAAGTCATGCCATGTAAGAAGGACTTGAGTTTTTCATTAAATCTGTGAAAGGTACAGGACCAAGTTTTATGTGCAGATACAAGCACTTGATATCAGAAGAGCAAAGAGCCATTACCTGTGTAATAACCTCATATATACCACAGTCCATATTGCATAGGGTCAAGAAGTACATTATAGATTCTGGCACTAATGGGTCATTTCATTTTAAAATGTACCATCATCAGAAACACTTCAAAAGACACATAGTTTGGATTTTTCATACTTTTATTTTATTGTCTTTACACAAAGTTTAATATACATTTATACTGTCATTCTTACCTTCAACTGCCAAAACAGAAGGTCATAGTTTAAATGGCCAAGCTATGAAACCATCAGATTTCACAACAGACAGAAATTCCTAACTTTGGTTTACTCGGGTGTTAAAAATAATTGTCAATTAATAGATCTCAAAGAAATGACGCTCAGGAAATAACGGATCAACAATCCCGGAAGGCTTAGAAGAATTACGGGATCCATTTATTGCAGAACAGTTTCATAAAGATGAAGGCCTGAAGAGATCATTATATTACCTGTGTTGATCTTCTGTATCTTACAGAACATCTGTAACATTTCATCGCTGAGCCTATAATAAGCCTAATAATTAGGCTACAGAAAACAACCTAGGCTTCAATACATGCAGACGACCACTACAAAAACCAAGTCATACGCAACTGTGGGGAACTAACTATTGGCAAGATTAGACTTCATGAGCCCACCAAGCAATTTATACGCTGTTATTGCATATGAATTCCTCTGCAGTGCTTTCGCGACCAATTTGATTTTAAGTACTAGAACAAAGCCTAGCAACCAAACATTTATGAAAGACAGTTTCCTACAGCACTTCAAACAGTGACAAATACGATAACAATGCTGTAAAACATAGACAACTCTGAGACATTTAAATCCAATTTACTTCGTTCCAAGCTGAAGATAAATTAATGGCAGTTTATATTGTCTTAAAGTATTCCAGATAGAAATAGACATGATCACTTCTAATTGGGGGTGGGCAACCTTGAAAAGTTCACAAATATGAAGCTGATGTTTCAGTTCTAAACTGAAAAAAGAATTCAGATTAATTCTTAATAAAAAACATATGTAATTATTAGAAAAACTAAAAAAAAAAAAGTAGGGAGAAAATAAGCAGCAGGAACATCACATCAGTGCAAACAAAGAAATCCTAAAAAAAGTTTATACAAAAACAGTACTTGCAGCACAACATTAGAAACTTGTTTTGCAAGCTATATAATCTCTGCTGTCTTTGTGCATTCTGATGTACTTCTCAGTCAGTCTATGTCAGTAAAAACTCCACTCTTTCTGTTTTGGGATCCTTCTGCTTTCCAAGGCACCACAACTACTTGCCGTTGGTTGCTTTGGCTCAAGTCCCAGAGGAATAACAACACCCTTGAGTTGAGTCTTATAAGAGTTCAAGAAGCAACAGGTGCATAAGGGAATCTTCAACCTGGGTCCCTAGCACAGCCTCTGATAATGCACAACTTTTCTCCTCAGACAGGAAAATGGAATTGAGATACAGACAGCCTGAATGAAGAGCAAGAGAGCAATCTGTTCAAGACAAGAACTTCCTTAACTTATGATTTTGATTTTTCCCTAATGCTGCAGAAGTGCCCCTAAACTTAGGTTGATCACATCCTAATGGGAGTTGCTTAGCTTTCTACTTCATATTACCCTGGATGCCTCAGGGAAGTTTTCCTGATCAAATACAGAGCTCTGATTTTAGTTCCAAAATCACAGAAGTAAAGGAATCCACATTAAAAAAAAAAAAAAACCAAAAAAAAAAAAAAACCACCAAAAAAAAACCACACAGCCCCACACACTCAAAAAAAAAAAAAACCCTTAATACCTGTATGACTATTTTACTACTACAGGACGTGTTTATCCAAAACTTGAACTTGAAATAAGCCTCTGAATAAGACACACAAAACTAAGTGAAATTACAGAAGACAGTGATAATGGTTCTTCCCATTTATCTAACAGATTGGTGGTCAAAGGACGATACAGGAACCCTTACCAAAATCTCGCTACTTCACTACTGTCTTCATGATTTGTGAACCAAGTCCTACAAATTTTGTCTTCCTTACAAATCCAAAAAAAAATTTTGTTCTGTGCTGAATGAAATATTTAGTGCCAGACAAAAGGATTTTTAAAAATTTTAATCTCAGCTGAAAAACTCCAAGACCTTTCGGTTCAACCAAAAAAAAGGCTTCCCTTCTCTTCCATTTCTTGGCACTGAATCTGTACTTGACTACTGAATCAAAGGTATTAAAAAAAAAAAAAACACACCACACATGGAGGATCTACGCAATAAGCCACAGATCACTTCTAATTTTAAAATAAAAGATGCTACATTTCTTGTAAGTCGTCTTTCTTCATGTACTGTTTTGACTTTCGAAATGCTAAAATCCCTTGATTAACAAAGAGATGTTTGATTCTCTCTCAAGCTAGCACTCCTTTTTGTCTTACATTCACATTTCTTTTGTCTTCTCTCCTCTTTCTTCACTCTTCTGCTTCTAACTCCCTGTTAGATTAGCAAGATTCGGTAGCCATTCTTTAAATACTTCACTCTCCCTTTCTGCTCGTTCTGGAGTCTCAGAAGAAAAGAAAAAAAATCAAAACAAATCCCCTTAGTTGTTCTTACAATTTTTCATCACAATTCTCTCATTTAACCCCATCTGTGAGCATTTATTGTAAAGCCTATACTTTACAATTTACAAATCCCCCAAAGCCACAGCAACTGATCTAATGCATTGTACTGAGAAATTTACAACTTGAACAGAACACATGAGGCTATTTCTTGCCTTCTCATAAACACTAATTTTCAAAACAGTCCACACTAAGTCACAACAATCTACTAGGACAAAAAGATGTTTTTAAATATACCACTCTGTCAACATACATTTGGGTTTTTCTGTTTGAAGACAGTAACAGAACATGTGCTTCATTCTGCTCGTTGGTGTCGCTTATACCTTGATGTTGTAAAATAAAGACTCTGTGTACTTTGGCCAATAGTCATTTTAAACATTTAGTTTCACGTGTTTGGAGTACATAGAGTTTGTTTAAACAGGTTACAATACTACACGTTATATTAATCATTATGCCTTAAAAGAAACACAATATTCATTCTAGCAAACTCAGTTTAAAATCCCACCCAAATCTTTGTGATACTTCATTTGTAATTATTAAAACAGAGAACACTAAACAATATGCTGGCAACACAGTTTCTATTGTCTGCCATATTGTATCCATCAATTTTTTAAAATCTAATTTATTTTTTTAAATAACTTTCTGTTAATTTGGACTGGTCCAACGATCACTCATTTGGAAAGGAAAGAAAAAAAAAAAAAGGAAATCAAAGGTATTACAATTTAAAGGAAGATCGTTTGCTTTTTAATTGTTTGTTCCATTTCACACTTCTAAATCTTAAAAAAAAACAGATTAACAGTTTATTTATCCTGATAATCCCATACTGAGTCTTAAAATACCTAAGATCGTTTTGCTTGCTTTATTGGTTTCCTCCTATTTGTCTGCACATTGAACCTCGTTACAAACTAGATTGAAAGTGTGGTTTTTAGGATGAGTTTGTTTCTTGGTGTTTTTTTGGTTGTATTTAACTGTCTGGATAATGTCAAATCTAAATAAGGTATGGTCTTAATCTCTGACTCAATTCTGCATAACAATTAACAATAGAAGAGCAACTCTCTTATTTTTTAACTAAAAGCATAAGACAGACTGAGGAAGTTGCTTTACTTTCCATTTCTTCCACAGACAACTAAATACTCAAAAAAATATTGCCTACACACACAAGATGTCTTCTAAAAATGTTACCCTTAATTATGCTACTTACAGAATTATGCATACAATTAACCAAAAGGGAAACTAAACACAATATGAAATATTGATTTAAAGGAAACAAAACAAATCAAAACGGCATGAAGACAGAGTACACCAGGGTATATACAACTCAGTATCATGTTAACTTGGCAATGAGGTTTTAACAGACCAGAAACAATCTACACATAACTTGCTTGCCTCAGCCATAAAAGACACGCCCAATTTTGACATAAAGATAATAGCTGTCTCGGCCAGATGGCATGTCACTGTTACATGAAGTTGATCTATGAAGTCATTTTCTCAGAATACTTACCACTAAATCCCAGTTATTTTGTTCAAGCAATGTTATAGCTTCATCAATATTTTCAATACCAGTACATGCCTAAAAAGAAAAAGGAGCAGTAAACAGAATTAAAAGCATTGATCAAAATCAGAGTGTTAATACTTATAACTTATTTCATTTCAGCAGAATAACAGGAAAGGGATAGGTCTTTCATTTCTGTTAGGAGAAGGTAATTCAGAAATCACATTTCAAGTTTTAAACATCAAACATTTGGATATAATTCCCTGTTTCACCAGAGGATTCTTGTGTAACCTTGAGCAAGCTACCTAGGGAAGCAAGACATGGTAGTTATTTGTAAAATTAGGACAAAAGTGCTGTCCCATAAAGGTGTTTTGAGAATTCTACATTCAAAACTATGAAACACTCATATTACCTTAAAGGGAGGTACAAAGACACTTTAATACTTATAATGATGTTTGAGACGGCTGAAATTGTTTGTCTAAAGCCAGAAACACATATATAAACCCTACTGCGTCCACCATCATTTTATACCCTACTCTCTGGGTGTTACACAGTACAGTGTAAGAGGAAAAGAATGTGACAAGTGTGAATTTTTTATCAAAGTGTCAGTTTACTACTGCATCTACAAATGAGCACCCCTTGTGAAATTATTTAAAAATAAGGCTATATAATGAAACATGCACAGTGTTTTCCTTTCAGATGAAATGCTGGCATGTTGTTCTAGCCCTGTACTCTGGCTGTACCTAGTTCAAGAAATCTAATACAATAGCATTTTTAAAGTCGTGATAACATCCCACAAAACGGTATTGTTAATTGAACTTAATTCCAAATACAAGCAAGCATCTCTACTCAGCAAAAACCTTGATCCAGCATCCTGCATTTTTTTTTTGATACCCATACCTTTTCAACTATTCAACTTCAGCAGGCAGAGAATTGCTATTTATTCTGACACATTTTTGCTACCATTTACATTGAAGGATATCAGACATATTTCACCAGAGGGGAAAAATGGAAACAGTGCTTTCTGGAATTTAGCTTTCATCCTAATCAAAGCGATGCTCTGTATTCAAGAGCACAAGATGAGTTCAGACTTTTACAAGATCTGAAACACAGAATCATAGAATGTTTTGGGTTGGAAGGGACCTTCAAAGACCATCCAGTCCAACCCCCCTGCAAGGAGCAGGGACATCTCCAACCAGATCAGGTTGCTCAGAGCCTCATCCAGCCTGGCCTTGAACATTTCCAGGGATGGGGCATCCACCGCCTCTCTGGGCAACCTGTTCCAGTGTTCTACAACCCTCATTGTAAAAATTTTTTTCCTAATATCTAATCTAAACCTACCTCCCTCTATTTTAAAACCGTGATCATGTTCATTCTGCTCCACCACACAGTTATATAAAAAGAAGTTTATACAAACAACATTAAAAAAATCCAACCTCTCAACAGGAATAATATTGAGTTAGATAGCAGCAGCAAACAGATCTGCTTTCCTGATTCCAAAGATATATAGTTCTGTTTTTTCTTTATGCAATAAGGGGGAAAGGGGGCTAGGTACAGAAATAGACACTTTTTTCCTCCCAAGACATAAAAAGGCATCAGGTCACACATTTTCTGTGCTTTGACTTTTCTCCCAATTTACAACAATGAATGCAAGAAATAAAACATAGAAAAGAAATAATAGAGACATTCAAGGCTAATTCTCTCTTCCCAAATTCAGTGCTGAAGAATTCCACATTACGAAGCATTACATGCAGTATGTTTACACAAAATGGACCAGTCTGGAGGACCATGAGGATGAGAAGATGACATTTTACAAATTTTATTTTGCCTACAGAGGGGAGGCAACAGTTTCTATTGATCCTCAAAGCTCTTATGGTCAGATTGATTCTCTCCGGAACAAGACAAAATTTCTTCCATTGCTCACAGCATGTTGTCTTAATATTGAATTTCACCCACTTTGCACCTGGAGTGCTAAAGATTTTTTTTTCTTAAATACCATTTTGCTCTTCAGAAGCATCATTTTGCCTTCTCTTCCATTACTTCTTGCAGTGACTTCTAAAGTTGAAAATGAGACAACACTTTAACATATTCTCTAGCAAATACGAAGGTTAGACATTTACACCAGGTAAGCTTGAGGAGTGCAGGGCTTGAGCTTGTCATATCTGAAATCACAGGAGAGTTCGTACTACCATAAACCTGCCATTGAAATTTATGTCAACAGCCCTGCTGCAAAGAAGTCTTACTTTGAGAACAAGTTTTGCAGAAGTGACAGTCTGAGGTTCTGCTTACAGTTCAGTGAAATACACTTCAAAATCTGGTCATTACAGAAATTAAGAGTTACTATTTCTCATTTATCAGCCCTGCAAACTCTTCCCTTCTAAGAAGGGTTGTGTTGTCCAAGTTGTGTCCCAACTTACAATAAGAACCTGACCAACAATGTGTTGCTTGCAACCCTGGGCTGTGCAGATGCAGTTGAGGAGAGGGTACCTAGAATTCAGGACTCAAATATCAGTTTTAGTTGCCCTGTCCTCCATATCACTCCTGCAGCTCAGGTGACTTGTGACTGTCCATATGCACACTCTTATCCCATACTAACTGCAAACCAATTCAGCTCAGTTTGGCATACTTTTATCTCGAGATAAACTAAACAAAATGAGCTTACCCTTCTGCCAGAGCACACAGTGAAAAGAGTTAGCTCATCACAGCAGAGGCAGAGTAATTAAGCAACTAATTCACTTGTATGTCTACATCCTTCCTAAATCATCTGGGTGGTGATTTACAATCTAATCTTTCCCCCTTCGCAATGCAGAGTCGTTGGGGTAACAGGAACAGACAGGTACAAACAGTAACTAAAAAAAAAAAATCAGAATCCTTAATAGCCAAAGAAAGCAATTTTGTTGAAAACCCTTGGACCATTTTTACAGTCACTTTTAACATTTAATTTTAAGAAGTTCTAAAACTAATATTTCACTTTTCCAGATGGACTGTTTTTGCTCGTTGTCAATAAAACAGAAAACAAACATTCCTAAGTGACAACAATGAATGAATGAGTGCTACTTATCGATGTAACCATAAAACACTCTGTTAATGTCACAGTTGCAGCAAACTAATGTTTTTCAGAATAATATTTCAACAGGAAGGAGGAGAATCGATTCAGATACCGCACACTGCCATATACAAATCCCTGCCTCAAGTCATAATCCATCACCTATCTAAACATCAGCAAGACTGAAAATAAATTAAAAAAAAAATTGTTTCCTTTTAACTGCATTATACCATGCAAGATTAATTCAAGAAAATAATCTGATTTGTGCCTTTTGAGTTTTCCCTAGGAAATTAAGCACACAAAACAGGTAGTCATCCCTCGCTGGCAAGCGTGACGTGACTCCAGGGACTCTTGGAGCAGCTGATAGTCCCAGAACAACCTGGCCTGCTTCTGCCTTTGTTTTCTGTAGGGAAAGACACACAGGAAACCAGCAGGTTCTGCAAGCAACAAAACTAACAAAGTCTGGTACCTTATGGGTTTGTCTCATTCCTAATTGCAAAGGCTGATTTAAGTTTTTCCTATGGCTGTAATATTTATAAGGGCTTCTTTTGATCGACTTCTTTCCATGTTACCTGGCTGTATTTTCATGAAATTTGTAAAAATTTAATTGGTATGAGTCCAGGGGTTCAAGAGTTATCTGTGGGGACATCTGAGCAGCATAAGCCTATATGCCTTACTTTTTTTAGGAAGGCAGACTAAAAGTCACAGGGTTTACTTATTTACAATACAGATTAATTAAAGATTATTTGCTTGGTTTTATGCCTTTCATTCTACCCAAACAAGAAAAACACAAACAAAAAAAAAATTCAACCAGGAAAAAAAAAATCATGTTAAATTTGCACAGAAACAGAAGGAAAAAAAAAAAAATCTTCAAAATATAGCACATGAGCTTCAAAGATTTAAAAATACATCTCTGTTACTAAGCAAGTAAAGTGATACTAGTTGATGATAATTTTTTTTAATTATTCACAGATTTTATTCTGCTTTATTTTCATGAGGGATCTACTTAATAAAAGGCATCAAATATTTTAAAAGAAAATTCCTAACAGCATACTAACTCTTGATACAATCAACAACCAGCACATCCTCTAAGTTACCAAACTGAAAGAAACAAATCACCACAGTAAAGGTAAAACTTTCAAGGCTAACTGATTTGTAAACCTTCACACATCAAAAAGAAACCAAAGACTTTTTTTTTTTTTTTTTTTTTTTTTTTTTTTAAGGACAAAGGGGAAGAAAAGGTAGAACAAGTTCCTTCTCCTCCTCCTCTCTGCATTTCTTCTAAATCTAGGATAGCATTTTCGCCCTTCACAGCAGCTCCAGCTCCAGAGACTGGGCAGTCTCTTCTGTGTTGTTTTTTTTTTTTCAGACCACACAAGAGGAAAATGAATGTGAAAATGAGAAAACTATTGGTTTGCACTGAATGCATAAAATCAGATTCTGAAAATTGAGTTACTGACTGTCAAAACAACTTTCTTAGCATCCTGCTCTTCCATGCCAGGTAAGTGTTTCCACCAGGTAGATTTAGATTTGCATACAATAAAATTTCAGAGCGCTTCTCCAAATCTTTTTCAGGTAGCTTCACAGATTAACCATCACCTTGGTGGTGGAAAGCTTACCCTTGGAAAGATTCACAGGTAACCATTAGGGGTCCCATTCAGCTGGCACAGTAATCTTAATCACAGTTATATAAAATAAGCGAAGTAGCCACTGAGGAAACAATTCAGTAGGCAAGAAGTCAGAGGGCAGACGGACTTCAAGGCATTCAAGACAAACCTAGGAGGTGCTTCCAGAAAGCTATAATGCAGGATGACAGACTTGCTCTTCTAAATCCCTTGCAGGGTGGTCTGACCCCGGCAGCCGCAACAGCTGGATCTGGGTTTTGAGACCCTCTGTGAACCCCCACCTCAACAGCACAGGCTTTAGCCTACCTCCACATCACAGGAAAGCAGCTGACTTCCCCATCTGGCAGCAGCTGCTGTTGAAAATGCTCCTCCAGCACCTGCTGCAGAGATCCAGGCAGTTGCTACACAGCAAAGCTGGAAGGGACAACTGCGGCTCCTAACACAGAGAGCCAGGCTGTTACTTCTGCAAAAGCTGGGAAAGCAACAAACAGCTGTTGCTGACTGCAACACAGAGTCAGGCTACTGTTGCCCTGACAGACAGTGGGTGGCAGTTGGTGCACAGAAGCTGGGAGCAAATGGTATTTGGCAGCAAGGCAGAATTTATCTCACCTGTGGCACCATTCCCCTTCTCGCCAAAGCAAAATGCAGCAGTCAAAAGTATCCAGAAGACCACATCCAGTCTAACAGCCAGTAGCTGGGTACGGAGGATTTAGAAGTCTGCCTCTCCCAGCATTTTTGTTGAGTAACTCTGTATTTCCCTTGACTACCAACAGTAGCTGTATTTTCTCCAAACAGGAACCATCTCTAAGCTAACCTAAACTAGGCTTTAGCCTGAAATGTTTTGCATAACAGGTTCACGCACATTAAAACCAGGTAGACAGATGGCTGTGAATTACACAGTGCACCACTCTCCCTGTTAAAAGTCAGCTGGGGAAAAAAAAAAAAAAAAAAATCTTACTTTGTGCCTAACTAACCTCCCCACGCACTCTGCACTTAACATCCTCAGCTGCACCTCTTGCAGTAATTTAGAGCAAATACAGGTACCACACTCAGTTCATATAACCAAGAGGATAAAGTTGGAGCCATAGCTCCAACTACCTGGAACAGCAACAAACTCAGACCATGGACCCGCAGGGTAGAGTCACACCAGTTGTCAACTACAGACTTTTTCCCTCTTGCTAATATCACATCCATCTGTCTCAGAATAAGACTAAGCTACTGTGATTCAATCTGATGCCTAGTCCTCAGACACTGAAACAGCTGATACAGACTCTCCTGTGCTAGATGAAAAAGAAGAAAAGAGCTTTCTGCCATCAGCATCTTGTTGCAACTGTAGCTCAGTCCATCTTTGTGATATTTATGCAAAACTACAATACCCAAAGAAACAACATCAAGGCACCACAAGACTCAACAGGTGAGATCACCTAGGAAGAAAAGCTTTCACCCTTTGGGATCTCCTACAAAACCCCAGAAAGCCAGCATTAATACATCTCCATCCACTGCAACTGCACAGACAGCATCCTCAGAAATGCTTACTTTTGAAAGTACCCAATAAATTTTTATTACTAGATACAGCAATGCAACTAGAGCTAACTCTATTCCACAAATATATATGAGGTTTTAAAGAGACTCCAAAAACACTGGCAAAGAACAAATACTGTTAAAATCAATTCACTATCCCTTCAGTAACTTACTCTTCAAAAGATGAGAGAGACTAGGAGCACGGCAAACTCTTCTCAAGTACAGACCACTAACCTGCTCAGAAGGATGGCAGCTTAAAAATTAAAAAAAAAAAAAAAAAAAAAAAGACTCAGAGCTGTTCTTAATAGCCTAAGAGATTCAGCAAAGGACATTACTTATCTCCTTGCATACTTCCCTTCCAATATAACCAAAATTTAGTTTGCTGTTTTATTCACGTCTTCAATCACAGCCAGACAGATGAGTTCAGACACACTTCAGCTTCCTGTCAGGTTTTCCGCATCTCCAAAGACAGAGTCTACAGCCTCTCTGGGAAGCTTGTTCCAGTGCTTCGCTACCTTCACCGGGGAATTTTTTTTCCTTACATTTAATTATAAATTCCTTTGCTGTAACCTGTATCCACTGCCTCTCATCATCAGACTGTGCAACTCCAAGAGAAATTTGATTCTGTATTGTCTGCTATCACCCACTGTAAAGCTGGGACAGTAACTAGATCCCTTCTCAGACTTGTCTTCCAGGCTACACAAACCCAGCTTCCTTGACCTCACCTTTTATAAAACGTGCTCCAGCCTCCTCCCCTCCTAGGCAGCCCTCCACTGGACCTGCTCACTTTGTCAATGGAGGGACTGATACTGGACACAGTACTCCTGGTAGCAGTGGTCTCACCAGTACTGAGTAGAAGGGAAGAATGGCTTCCCTCAGTCTCGGTGGCTACTACTTCTACTAGAAGTATCCACAATTCCCTTTCTAAGCATTCCTAATGAAACTCCGGTTTCTGGATGTAGGATTTTTAAACAATCCAACCCCAAGTTTCCTCTTTCTAGAGCGAAACATAGCAACTTGCTTCCTTTTCCCATCCCTTACAAGGAGACTGGCTCAGTAATCAAAGATAATATTAAAAGTCTATAAAGCAGCCAAGGGTAGCTCCAGATTGTATCTGCTAGAAGTCTACTCAAACCCAGAAAGCTTTAGGACACTGATTCAGCTATGAGACATTAGTAAGCGAGAAAATTTTCTTGAAAATTCACACATACACTGTTGCAATGGTAATTACTTCAAAGCCACTGAAACAAAACATAACGCTTGTTCCCCAAAACCAGGTAAAGTTAAACCAATATGTTCAGTCAAGCAAGCAAAGGCTTTAGTACCGTAATATGAGATCCACATGTAACTCCCCTCTGGGCTATCAAGAGATTCAGCACATTCGGATGCTCAAAATTGAAATTTTTTGGTACCTCGGCTCTTCTCATCCCAGAGTCCCGCCTGTCTCAGGACCACCTCCACAGACTGCAACACCAGCTACACATGTGCCCCTCTGTAACATCCCCTATCATTCTAACCTCGCAACAACCCTACCAATGTAATGAGACTGTTCTTATTATGAGTCATCCGTGGTTATTAAATTAGCTTTTACTTCTTTCTGTTTCAGACAAACATTTAAAAAAAAAAAACCAGGCATATCAACTGAGACACAAACTGAAAGGTCACCTACTGCAAGCATCTAAATGAAGAGATAAGAATGCTTCTCTGTTTTTACATAACTCAGAAGGCCATCTGGTAAAAATTAAGCAGATTCACCAGCTGTTCGCTTAACAAAAACAACCTAATACACTTACCAGTATCAGAAATTAAGAAAGGGTTTACGCAAATATGCCAAGTTAAGGTTTTGCCCAAAACATTTCAACTCCCACCCTCAGCTATTTACAAGCTTCATCATTCTGTTGGAGCACTACCTTAAGCAAAACTCTAAAGTAAGGAAGCATTAGTGCCTTTCTAAAGGATTAATAGGGGGTAAAAAAGAAAAGAAAGAAAAAAAAAGAAAAAAATGTTGTTTCTGAAGGTCACAGAAGACATTTCTACCTATTAGTTACCAAGCAGACAAGAGTGAACTTTGCCCACGCTCTGAGATGACCGCAAGCCTTCTAAACAAAGCAAGCAGGGTACAAAGTCTAAACTGGTAGCATGAAGCTCTAACCACTTCTTAGCAGAACTAGCTAACTTGGCACCACACTAACCACTTTCAAATGGTTTCCAGCAGACTTTGTACACTCAAGACTCTGGAGCAAATTCTGCTTCCAAAATACGATGAAGACACATCCCCAGGAAGCTCATGAGCTGAGCCAAGACATGAACTCAAGTTTCCCAAGCCCCATGCTAGCACTCTAGCGTTTAAGCCACATGCACTACATACAAAGAGGAATACTCAAACAGAATTAAAAACCAAACCAAAAGTCACTACCCATTAATTACTACTCTGGACTACTAAACCCATTTGTCCTTCCTGAGGACTGAAGACAGTCTTTACTCAACAACTACAAAAAGCTTTAGTTCAGATTATCCTGAAGTTGCTATGCTTGTTTAATAAAAGCATCTCAGTGAAGAGCATCTCAGTAAAACCCCCAAGATTTCCCAAATCACAGTCATTTCGCTCTTCAAATATCTTATACATTATCACAGAAGAAAAAAAAAATGACAGAAAACAGAAAAGAACTGCAGGGATCAGACAAACACTTTTGCTTACTGGATATTTGCACTTATCTCCTTTCTCCTCATTGCCTCAAAAGCAGTAGAACCTTAAAAACAACTAAAGAATAAAAAGACACTTTCTAGACAAGCACACAAAGGAAGAGTACTAATCCATAGAAAAAATATTTTACTCAACATTCCACAAACATTCGTATTTTTTTGGTAAAGAACAGGACCACGAGGAACTGACAACCTCTTCAAAACCTGGAAATGGTATCCAAAATAGGGAAACAGAAGAACACTCAAATCCCAGCAAAGCACGGGTCATACCATAATGCAGGCCAACAAGGACTGCAGAAAAAAAAAAAAAAAAAACACGTTTCTCTAAAGACATAAAAATTATATAAGCTTTTAAAAGCATCAGGACAAGGAAGCCTGCCAGCGAGGCAGTGGGACCAAAGGAAGGAGATACTAAAAGTGCATTCAAAGAAAGTAAGGGCTTATTGCACAAGCTAAATTAATTCTGTGCACTCATATTCACTACAGAGGAACTTAGGGACTATCCTATAACAAAGCTGCTCTTCACAGAGAACTCTCTCATTCCTAAAGCGTCAGTAGAGACATATAGAACAAACCACCAGGATCAGACGATAGTCTCCCAAATTTTAAAGGAACTTAAACATCAATTGTTCACAGCAGACTGCTCTTTAAATCAGCCTTAATTAAAGGTTAAAATAACGTCACATTCCCACAGTGATGACATTAGCTTTCTGGTGAATTTTATTGGGGTGCAAACCAGAAGAAGTTAAGATTTCTACAGTTCAGACAAATTTTACTTCTGTAACATAAGAAATAGCAGAAATTCCAATAAAGTATATAGAGTAGAATTAATATCTATTGCACGTGGAGAAAGAGTGAACACAGCTTCTACAGAGCAAACTCACATATCACAAAACTACTCAGATGTCTCTGAAGAACACAGGACTAACTCAAGCAGACACAGTTTATTTCCAAAGTTTTATAACAAACCCTATCCACAAGCACTTGAAGTGCTGACTTCCAGAAACTAGGATGAAGCAAATCCATTCAAATCCTGTTTCTTTTGGCTTATTCCTAAGGACCAGCCACTGCTGCAGACGAGACATTAGGCCAGCTGGGTCTTCGATCTGAGCTGATATGGCACCTTTGATATTTGCTCACACAAACAACCTGACCTTTAAAAAAAAATATATATATATAATAGAGGTGACTCAGTTCTGGAGTTCTTGTCTTTACAAATTGTTTCCTGCAATAGGTAAAATGTGAAACCTATATAAAGTAACTCAAGGGCTAACGTACTCTGTTCTAGTTTCAAAATATGCCTTAAGAACTTCAGCTTTAATGAATTATCTTTTGAAAGCATAACTACTCCCACAGAACAAAGACCTGCTCAACCAGTTAGACATAGAGGACCAGTAGATGACTACTTTGATAGACCAAACAACATGTAATGAATACATTGGGGCTTCAGTTTCCTCTCTGAGCAGTTTGTTTTTACAATTGCACATTATACAGTCATTCTAAAAAATGGGCTTAATTTGTAGGTATCAGTCCAGCCAGTAAGCACGTCATTTCCTTTCATTCGAATGAGGAGGGACAAGCAAAATGTTAGGTACTTCCCCAGGCTTTTTATTCTAGTTCTCACAGCAGTTAAAAGAAAGGACTCATCTAATGGCTGCCCCACAAATGCATGAACTTATCCATTTACTAGAAAAATATTAAATCCTATCAAAGACGTGCCATGCAGTTCCTTTAATAAGCTATTAATCCTTGTTTCTAGTAGAGAAGTGCATAAAAACTAGGCTTGCAATAGTAACTGAACCATCAGAACTCCCCAAATAAAGGGGGACATTCCACCCTTTCAGACTCCCCAGCACCAGTGCAATATTCTTAAGACAGGAGAGTCTCAGGACCCCTTAAGACCTGTAGCAACTCACTCAAATTCTCATCCTCTCCTTTCCCACACCTCCTTCTACACAAAAATATGAACTCGGTAAATGTGTTTACTGTAAATGATCCTTGCTTACCAAAAAATATTAGCCACATTTTATTTTCAATGTGCCAAATAACTTTCACATTACCTTTCAACGAAGCACGTTCCTAGCCTCTGGGGGTACATACAATTAATAATTTCCATATTATAATTAGCATTAGTTGTCATGGCATTTGAAAAAGGATCCTACAGCTACCACCTCTCAATCTGTTTCAGTGACCTACTAACCCAAATACCTATATGAATGGGCTGATAGAAATGGTGACATGATTACTATGATGTGAAGAGTCTTTTCAAGGTAATTGAATGAAAAGAACATCATAAACCTCTTTCTGAAGATGAATTGGTGCTCTAGCGGTAAATTATTTAGGGTCTTACAGCAGGGTTGTAACGCGCATAAATCATAGTATCCTGTTTCTTCTCTATAAATGTCAGATAGTATTCCTAATTAACTATCTGTCCTTATATAAGAGAAATTAGCTAGCTTTTCCTTGAACATCTATCAGAGGAAATATCCAAGTTATCATGTTTCTAAATGGACTACACTCCTACTCCAATTTCTTATTTGTGACTCTGAAATCTACTTCACCATCAGTTTAAAGGCCAGAGCTTTGGGATTACAGCTGAGTCTAAAAGTATTTAAAGAAATTAAACTGCTGATTCTTCAGAAACACACAAAGAACAAATTAAAATAAGCAATGGTCTTGGTAGCAGAAAACGACAATCAAAATAACCAAACTAAAACACACTAAGCATGCAGTATGCTTTTATCATGTCTCTTGACCCTAAGGCCATTTACAGCAAACAAAGCCAATTGTGTTGCAGACCAAGAGGCCCAACTACCAGCTCCAACGCTGTTACTGGCTGTGTAATGCACAAAATTATAAGATGTGATTAAAATCAACAAGAATTAAAAGGAATTCTAATCAAAATGTAAATTAAGAGGCCTCAAAGGTATGAGCTTCAACAGCCTACAGTGTCCTAAGATCCTCTTTTTTTTTTTTACACTGAAAACCAGCTCTGATAACTATTTCAAAATTTAGCCAAAGATACACTAACCTATATCCACAAAAAAAAACATCAGGCGAAGCAGCGCTGAGCATCTTGGCACCTAACTATTAGAAACTTTAGCAGAGTCCACTTTTACCTAAAGATATCCAGTATGAGGGGATGAAGAAACAAACCTGTCTCTCCCAAACCCCGATTCCTAATCTATAGAGTACTGGATTTCCTTCCAATTACTATGGAGAGAGCTGCAGAGCTCAGTCCAGCTGGTATGCTCCGGGAGCACCCACTGTATTATATTCTACACAGAGGCCACACAAAAGAATGGTCTGGCATGAGCAAGATTGAGGTTTTAAGCTCAATCAGACCTGAACACATAAAAAATAGAAATTTAGGTGCCTACAGAGACTTTCTGATGAAATTGTGGGCCTTCAAGAACTTTAAACATAAGTTGGAGGACACTTTCCAAAGACTTAAACTTTGATTGGAAGTCTCTTCAGCACCTATCTTTTGCTGAGGATCTTGTTCCAAGTGAATTGCCAAACACTTCACAGAAGGTCTGCAAAGAAATCAAGAACAGTCCTTCCTGCTCCAATGCCTTAATGACAAAACACTACCATTTCTCTCAGAAATCAATGTTAAGAGTATCAACTTTGCTATTTGTTCAAAATCCCTTAGTGGAAGGTTTACATTTACAGAAAATGGTTGAAGGACTCTTTCCAGTCCCCAGCGTAAGTCACAGTTCAGGGCAAGACTCAAGAGTACTGACTCAAAGCTATTCCTGTATCTGCCTACCTTTTTCACCCATCAGATTTCCAGTACTTAAATTTTCAATAGCTTAAAAGTGACAGAAAAACTGAGCCAGAATGTCAGCACACACAGAAGAAAGCAAAGCTCCCTTAGCTCCCTTCTGCACATGACTGTCAGACAGTGAAAACAGTGTGCATAACAGAGACAATCTTGTACAGGGCTGAAGTAGATACATGTTTTTCATAACCACCAAAAAAAACCCCAAACTTCTAAAATATACCTTGTCAGTTATTTAACAGTGTTGTGTTTCTTTAATTTTAACCATTCCAGAAGGAAATTAGTAGTCTGAATTACAGTTAAATCTTAAATAAATAAATAAATAAAGACACGATAACCTGATGTTCAATGTCACGGTTAATTTTATAACTTAAAACATTATTATCTAGCATGCTTTCTCACCTTTCTGTAACTGATGGCAATGAGGTTCTTCCTTCCCAACTCCCCATTGCTCCTCCCACAAACCTCTGTTTTTATGAAAAAGATTGACACAAAGGTGAAGTTTGGAAAAAAAAAAAAAAAAAAAAAAAAGTGTATATACATGTGTGTGAATCATACCAAAGCAGTCTATTACTGAGTTTAAGAAAAAAAAACAACGGTAAAAAGAAAAAAAAAACCAAACTCACATTAGTTTGTTTCACAATAAAAATAGATGGAAGACAAAGAGAAAAAAAATAAAAAAAACCTACTATTAGATATCCATTGTTTTCATGAAAGCAAGGATTTTTGAGTTTTGCCGTTCCACTCCAAAGTCTTCCAACCCAGACCAAATCTTGAGCTACTTATTTATTTGGTCAATGAAAACTGTGAATTCCATTAAAAACTTCCTTTTGAAGCTCTACATGCCAGATATTCTTGTAACGTATGGCCACCCAGGAGCTGGCAACTCCCACAATACTCCAACCCTCAGGCCCACTCTACATTTAGGAATTGTCCTGAGGACAACCACAGAGACTGAATAAACCAATTCTATAGATGGACATAACTTTTAATGACAAAAATATATTCTTGCTAATTTCAGGTGCTAGCGTACAAAAATGTGAACGTCTGACACTTCTGCCAATACTCAGTTTAATTATGCCGATTTAACTAAGTTCAGTGCAACTAAAGTTTGCCACATAAATTTAAAAAAAAAAAAAAAAATCTATTTTCTTTATAATGAAAAGTGGACCGATACACCAAGAGACCAATTCTCTCCAAAGCCCAGCCTGCATAGATCACGAATATACTTGTATCATGCAGGTACCTGGGTATCCCACTGGAGACAGAAGAACATTTTGCAGTTAAACACAAGAAACAAAAGAAGAACAGAGATGTTAACAAAAACTGGTAGAAACTATACGCCCTTATTTCCCCCAGTATGCTGCAGCGTCATTCTTGTACCAATTCACATGCAATTACCTTTTTAAAGAATTCATGCTACAAGCACCAGCTGTTGGGTTTTTTTCCTATGGAATTTTTCCGATATGCCAATGACACTTTGTGGAGAAATTCTGAACTGCATTTAGTAAAACAGCTAAAACTTGTTTGTGCGCTTAACTCCACTACTTTAGCTACTTCCACCGGAAAAAATCCGACTACTCATGCACAAAGCTAAGCTTCTGCATAATCTTTCCTAAGTGGAGACCTAAGAAGGAAAAGTTAGGCAGTTTGCTTATACAGCCCACATGCATGAATATGTACTTTGTACTGCCTCGGCAGCACACAGCAACCTCATTAAAAAAAAAGGAGAGGGAAAGAAAATAATTATAAACCACACAGAACAAGCTTAAATTGTTTTGAGACATTAAGAAAAAATATTTTGATAGCTCACTTACTGTGTTTTACTCTATAGTTAAAATATTTTCTAAAATTATTCAATATTTGGATATATACATATGTACATAGACAAGATATTTTTTGAAGTCTTTCTCTGTAGTACCTCAGAATGCAGAAGTAACCTGTTACAACAATCAGAGCTAAAAGGAAAAACCAAATGCAACAGAAGATCCTGCTTTAGCTGAAATCAATGGCAAAACCCCTAATAGCTTTGAAAGATACAAAATAAGTCAATGAAAGCTTCACAAGAGCATAAAACATCAGTATAACTGTGACTTCACTGGAATTTTTTTTATGGAGAGAGAAAACCCTTTCAAGTTTTAAAAGTTCAAAAACCACTGCTATATCGCTCTTAAAATTAACTTGGGAAAGGCCAGTGTGAAATGATGATGGAAGTTTTTCCCTCCCAATTTAATTCAGCAAAGACTAACTGAACAAAATGACAAAGAATTGTTTTTAAAATTTACAGTGTGCACAACATTCTTCAACAAGATACCTCACACAAACATAGAAGATGGTAGCAGAACATATTTATTAATTAAAAGGTACAGAAAATATAGAAAGGAAAATCATGCAGAATTACTTCACACATGCTTTCTTTTCTATTTTAAATTCTTAGTGAATGAGTAGTAAATTTCATCAAGTATTTAAAATACCCAAAATCCTTTACCATTTTGTAACAGGGTAAAGATACGAGGCCTAATAACGATTGACATGGTTCTTTACTAATCTGAAGCTTTAACAGCATGACAATTGACAGTTTAGTGTTTCAGAATCAGGTAGATCCTTGAGATTATTATAAAAGAAGATGAAACAGAAAAAGTTGTCTGCTGAAATACAACAGGGAAAAGTTTGTTTGTTTGTTTTAAATAAGTATTGTTATATGACAAAATATTTCCTGGGTCCCAGGTTCAGACACATTATGTCATCCTCGATCTATAACTGGTTTCTGTGACTCCACTGCCCATCTGCAAGCTTGCATTAATACTTACTTGTCTTCATGGTACCAAACACTGCAGTTACTCTCATACCTTTATTAACTGGATTCAAAACCCAAGCACAAAAATACTGCAGAACTGCAAAATGGCATTGACATTAAAAACTTGAAAAGTGGACCTAGATTGAAATCTCCGTTAAAAAAAAAAAAAAACAACTTTGCATTCACCAGCCACTAACTTAATCGTCATCATCTAGGATTCCTGAACGTGTTTCAGCTAATAATGAGGAATTCCCTACGAGTCTGTCTCCACTAGTATGAGGGCAGAACTGGGGTCCCAGTTTCTTTTTACACAGTATATGGTTACTGGAATAACACCTTTATTAAACCCCAGCCTTAAAATTAAGACGTCACTCCTTACACACACTAAAGTATCTCCAAGCACAACAAACTAAAGGATCATTACAGAAACATTTGTTAAACATTTGAATAAATATTAGTGTAATATACTCAAGTACAGAAAGGAAAAAGACTTCCCTGTTATCAACTGGGAACTCTGTTACGTCAGTGAGATACCAGATACCTTTGGCAAAAGGAGTAATTACATAATGCACACTACAGTCACCCTACCTGTAATTCCAAAGAAATGTTCTTGTTAAACATATACACAGAGTGAATGAAGGGATAACTTTTTTTAAACAAAATGAAACAGTTTCACTGCTAACAGCTGAGAAACAGCCTTGTAAAAAGTTGAACACACAGACAGCAGTTTTACAACTCAATCCAAGAATATCCAGAATATCCACGCAAGAACCACTGCAAATGGACAAAGCTCTTAAAAAAAAAAAAAAATCAATTTAAAACCAAATATTAAAGACATAAAAGAGATATATCCAAATATAATCTGATATCCTTTCAAGCTGCTTTTGGCTCTCCTCGCCATTTCAAATGCAGGTATCTTTCACTTGTTTGTTTACTTGTGCTTAGAAAAAAAAACAATATAAAAACAAGCAATATTAAGAAACAATATACTGAATAGATTGACCAGGAACACATCACTTCTATTTAGAGGAAGACTTGATTCTGAAAATAAGATTTAAAAGTTTGAAGTTAATTTATAAGCCTTTTGTAGGAAGGAAGATAACTTTTAAGGACATAATCCTCCTCTCTACACAAACATGTTGTTTGGAACAGGGTGGGAAGAGTTTTACCATCATTACAACAGTCATAGGCTGAGGCAACCATGAAGTTAGTGTTGATGTTATAATAGAACACCTCTGTTCAGCGTTCATCTGTAGTACCAGTGATTCATTACAAACACTGTGACAAATCATGAGGAGTGATGAGTTTAGTATCCTCCCTGACATTTGCCTCTTCCAAGTGGCTCACAGCTGTCCCAGGGCCTGGGTGACCGTAGAGGGCTGGTACAAGTAAAGTCGATGAAAAAGAAAGCTTTTTTGTTATTAAAAACTGAAACTCTCCAAGTTAAATAAGACATTTTGTTCACACACCTTGAGAGAAGAGGGCACATGTTCCCCATTTCTGACAAAAAAAAAAGAAGAAAGAAAGAAAGAGCAAAGGCTTTGGAGAGCGGGCTTCACACCCACCGCCCTGGACCCTCCCACAAAGAGCAAAGCAGCACAGCACCGAGGAGAAAGAAAAAAAAAGCAGCGAGAGGCCACGGTCGTGCGGCGGCGGCTTGAAATTTACCTGGAAGTCAGCCAATATCATTTCTCGGTCCATGTTGGACGCCATTGCAGCCAGCTGCGTCCCCGGCTCTGCTCTCACCCGCGCACCTGGAGCTGCTGCCGGCGAGGACGGGGCAGGGTGGGAGCTAGGAGCTCATGGAGGCGCCGGGCTCCTCTCGGGCTCCCCCGGGCCTGCCCCACCTGGCAGCTCCGCGGCGGGCGGAGTGGGGAGGGAGTGGAGGGAGGAGAGAGGCGGGCAGGGTGCCGGGAGCGGGCCGGGGCCGGGAGCGGGCAGCGCTGCCTCAGCTGCTGGCCCGGGGAGGAGGAGGAGGAGGAGGAGGCAGGGAGGGAGCGGCGCTGCCTCCACAGCGCCTGTCGCACATTTTGCCTGTCATTGAGGTCGCAAAGAGGCGCTTTGCGGCCGGCACGTGACCACCCTCCTGTCAAGCGCTCGCGAAGCCGGGGGGAGGGGGTGGGGCCGCGCCTTTCCGGCGGCCCGCGCTGGTCGCGGCCCCCGCTACCGGCTGGGGCGGGCAAGAAGCTCCCGCCGGTGCCACGGCGGAGGGTGCCCGCGCTGGGTCGCCCGGCCACGGGCAGCCGGTTGGTCCGAGCGAGCGAGCGGCTGAGCCCACGGCCCGCGCCTAGGCCTCTCCTGAGGGGCCGGGCCGCCTCCGTCGCTAACGGGCAACGGTTGCGGCCCCGGCCCGGCCTCGGAGCGTGGCAGCGGCTCCTTCGAGCGGGCGGGGCAGCTCCGGCCCCTGGCTCGGCGCTGCTTCGGGGGCGGACACCACCCTCCGACACCACCCCCCACCCGGTCGCCGGCGCCTCCCCGGGCCCGGCGGCGGCGCGGGATGCCCCGGTTGGGCTCCGTCGCCGGTTGCGGCCTAACGGGTCGGCTGCAAGGAGGCCGGGGCCGCCATCCGGGAGGCGAGCAAGGGGAAAAACGGGCCGCGGGGGCCGGCTCTGCCTCCCCGAGCGGGAGCGGGGCCGCCGTCCGCCCCCCGTGACGGAGGAGCGGGCGGGATCGCGGTGGCATCCATGAACGCGGTGACTCAGTCCCCAGCGCGGTTTGTGCCCGCTCTGACCGCCCGTAACTTCGTGCTCGCCGAGTGACCCGGACCTCCCGGGAGCACGCACCGGCCGAGGGGGCTCGGTAACACGGCGGTTCTCTCCCTCCCCCGCCCCGTCTTCGTGCTTCTCTCGAAAGGAGAAAGCATTTTTTCACAGGTTTCTGAGCCAACAGACCGTGACGTGCACAGCGGCCCTCAGTCAAGCTTAGCACTCCAGCACTGTAAGATGCAATTGCATTATATACCACAGATAAGCTGAGGGGTTCTTTAAGTAATGCAAATCAAGCTGTAATTAATGCTTTTTAAGTCTGCCTGCTACAACCTGATGCCTTTCACCTGCCCTCTTTGTACTGACGTTAAACACAAACCCGCATTTGGACACCAATTTGCTAATTAGCCCAACATGTTTTGCTGTGCCCTTTGTATGCATGTCGCAGTTACCTAAGGTCACAGACACATCAAGCACCCTCCTTATCAGCCAAAGCTGATGCGCAATTACAACTCTGAATGAAGTTATTTTGCCGTTTTTAGGAAACACAGTTCTTTATTGTTTCTCTCTTCCCTCCGTGAGGTTACAGACGAGTCTCGGGGAGCCTGCGAGCTCCCTGCCGCAGCAGCCGGGCTGACACAGCGGCGGGGTCCCTCGGGGGCGACAAACCACGAACGGAGGCTACATGCAGGCAGGAGCGTATGGGAAGTTAAACTGTACCTTCAGGAGAGTCCGTGTTCCCAGGGAAAACACTCCTGGGAATGGTTTAAAGCCGGTTTGCGGGCGCTGCTGGGGAAACGGGGGCTCCAGGGAGCCCGGGGCCGGGGTCTGGCGGCAGCAGAGTCCTGCGGGGTCTCCAGGCGGGGTGAGGCCACGCTGAAACGCCACTTAGGATGCAAAGCCAGGATATCAGAGAAATTGCATATTACATTTTATCCTGTTCCTGCTCTAGTTTATGTTGGCAGGGTTTGCCAAGAGGTTTTTATTGCCCACTGACGTTGGCTCAACAATTCGGGCTCCCCACCGCCGACCGGAGGGATGATAAAGTAATTGCCCTCACACCTTGCCCTGGTTTTTTTTTTCTCTTCCCCTTCAGCTTGATGTTACAGACAGTTCTGTACTAGGTACGAGGTGTGGTGCGATGCCAGCGACAGCCTATGCTAAACTACAAACAAATCCACCCACACATTACTAGAGAGTAACTATAATAAAGGCTGAAAAGCGAGTTTTAGCAATTGGATTCAAGCCAATTAATTCCTGGCAGGAGCTGAAGCTATAGGTATGCTGTCAAGATTAGTTACGCGGCGTTCACCTCTATTACAGTCATATTTAAAATAATGATATCTATATTAGATCAAAACAGGAAGGATTTTATCCAGAACGCGAAGAAAAGGTGAAAAGCTGCACGTGCCCCCACATCGCAGGAAGTTCACGTTCAAGTCACAGGAAAAGTTTCTGTTCTCCTTCGCACAACCTCTTCCTCCGAGCCTCTCGAGGTGGGTTTTTTCCCCCCTCCAACGAGTGTCAGACAAATTAGGAAGCCAGGGTGACACTCACTTTATTTTACTCCATGCAATACCCGGCCATGATATCTCCCTCCACAAGGTGTTTTTGCTGCTGATTTTGGAGCCGACTGGGGCAACTCTTTCTGGTTTAGGAGGAGTATCTTTGTCATTCGTGAGAGAAAATGATCAGGATTAACGAGCTGCTTTCTGCAAAGATTTTTGACAGACCCGTTCGGTGGAGGAGCTTTGACAGCATTTTCTGGCCGCGCAGCTTTACTTGCAGGAGGCCTGCAGCACCCCGGCCAGGCTTTACTTAATTATTTTTGTTATGCGGCGCGATTAACAGAAGGTGGGGGCTTTATTCTGAACGGTAAAACAAACAAACAAACAAAAAAACCATAATGGGGGACTGTTGTAAGACTTGCAGGTCTAGTTCTGCAGTGAGTTAGTAACAGGTAACACCACGAAAGCCTGTGGATTTTAGGCACTCATTAGTCACGAAATCAAGCATTTATAAGCCGTCTGACTGACTATTCGAAGTTTTGCATATAAATTCCTTCCTTATGCAGAAAGGCAACTATATTTGAATATCTGGATGCTATTTATATACATGTATTTCCAGAGTTAACTTTGAGATAAATTATAATTCTTTTTTTTTTTTTTCTGTTTACAAAACTGTTAGCACTATTACTTCTGGCCGAGAATGGTCACAATGAGGCCCTTGAAAATACGCTTCCCCCCCTTCAGTGGGAGTGGGGGCCAGCTGATAATCTGAGCAAAGCTGCTTTCCCCGCTCCACATGCGGGCAGTTCATTACTCGTATTTATACAAATACGGGGTGGGGTGGGGGATCAGGAAAATGTAATTGCGAAGCGACCGAAGTCGAAAGGAGAGCCAGATGCAGAAGCAACGCCGACTCCCTCCAGCTGCCCGGTTTGCAGGTTCATGCCCCTAAAACCGGTTCTCTCTCCGGTGGTGGGGGCTGCGAGGCAGGCCCGGCCACCCTCGCCCCTGCCCGGCTGCCCGGGGCGGGTTTCCCCGGCGGGGCAGAGCCAGGCAGGTTCCCTCGCTAACGCGCCACCTCCCCGAGCCGCCTCACGCCTGTTTACATTCAAATTTCACTTTCTCGCAGCAGAAAACAGACGGGCAGATTTTGCCTCTGCCACCGAGACGTTAACGTTCGCTTATCAGGGAGCCGTGACATTGCATCTTACCTCCCGGAGGGTTCGCTCCGGCGGAATTCAGCCTTCCCGGGCTCCCTGAAACTTAAAGCAATCCGGCCGTTAAAGCGGTTTTAAGACACAAAACGCCGTTAGGCAGAAGGGCAATGAAACCTCCATACGGTGCCGTCCTCGCTTCTTCGCCCTTGGAAGGAAAAGCGAAGCCCTCGCGTCTTCTCGGTGCGTTTTTCCCCTCAAAATGGCACTGACGGACTCGAGGGAGCGCTGCCGTGGCCAGTCGCCTTCCACCGTTAAAGACAACTTGACACTGACCCCTTCATCCTTGACCTTGTCCTTGGGGAGAGGAGCCCGCCGAGCTGCCGGGCCGGACCCTCGCCCCGGCCCCAGCCCCAGCCCCGTGGGGCGCCGAGCGAGGGCGGCGGGGACAGCACCGCCACCGAATCGGGGGGGGGGGGGCCGCAGCCGCCCCCCCACCTCCCCCGCGGGCAGGTGGGAGGCAGAGCCGCGGAGGGGGGAGGCCGCCCCTCGGGTCCTCCCGGTGCTCAAACCTCCTTTTCCTTTCATTTCGCACCCCCACACCCCCCCGCACTGCCCCTAGGCCTCAGCAGCGCTCCTCCTCAAAGCACCCCGATTGCTATGGCCGTGGCGGGGCTCCACGGCAAGGGGAAGCACACAGGGCGCCGCGCCGCGCTGCGTGGCCGTGGCTGTGACCGTGGCCTGCGCGGCGGGGCCGGGGCCGGGGCCGGGGCCGGGTGAGGGGCGGGCGCGGGCCGCTGCAGGCCTTCCTGCCCGGCCGGGCCGTAACTCCTCCGCGCCTCCTTAAATCTCTGCCGTTAAAATGTGGGCGGGTGTTTCAACTCAAAAAGCGCTCAAATTTTTTTTCTTTTCAAAAAAAGCTGATGAGGTTAAAAAAAAAAAAAAAAAAGAGGGGGAAAGGGAAAAAAAAAGAGAGAGAGAGAGAGAAACCGGCTTCGTGTCCGTAGGAAACAGAAGTAGCGATTGTTTGTGCTTAAAAAAGGGGGAGCGCGGAGGCGCGGGCGGAGGCGGCCGCGGCCCGGCAAGTGCAGCTCCGTCCGGCGGAGCGGGAAGCGGCGGCGAGCGGCGGCTGTCACCGCGCCCCGGGAGGCTGCCGGGCCCGGCACCGCACTGTACCGCACCGCCGGGGCGCCGACCCCTGGCCCCCGCCCCTGCCCGGCCGGGACGAGCGGCGCGGCTGTCGGCGGAGACAGACAGACAGACGGACGGACGGACAGACGGCCCCGCTCCCCGGCCCCTCCTGGATGCTCCGGAGCCGCCACCGCCGCCGGGGGCGGCCGCCGGCAGGGACCGCGCCTGCCCGTGGAACGGGGCCGAGGAGGGAGTGAAGCTGCTGCGGGGAGCACCGGGGAGCCGGCCCGGCCCCGGGATGGACAGGGGGGATCCCAAGCGGGAGCCGGATGCACGCTGCTGCGGAAGAGTTTTTTTTTTCCTCGGAGCTGTTGCTGCTAAAGCCTCAGATCCCGGCTGTGAACAGGGTGGGTTGTCTCCTTCTTCCAAGATCTCAGGTCTGAGTGAGTCTCCGGTGTACGCGTATATATGTTACCTATAACATATATCGTATATGGCATAGCTGTGAATCTAACTACCCCCCCACCCCCGCCCCAAAAGTGGCCAAAGTCTTTTTAATAGGAGTTTCTCTATATGTGGAAGCAAAGAAATCTTCTTTCAAGCGGAGCTGCTGCAGTTTTGCTGAATAATCACGTGTGAGTTAGGGGCGGGCTCTTGGCAAGGAGGTTTTTTACGAGTATTTACTACAAGGTCTACTCCAGAAGATTAACCATCCCAATCCTTCTGTCAGTCTCCGATGCCATGCCTGGGTAAAAAAAAAAAAAAAAAAAAAAAAAAAAAAAAAAATCTCATCTTTTTTCCGATCGTCAGTCACCCTAAAGAATGGCCGAGCCTTCTGGGAACGAGCTGGCGTCCGCGGCTGCCAAGGGGGACCTAGTGCAACTTACTAATTTGTTGCAAAAGAATGTAAACGTCAATGCACAAAATGGATTTGGGAGGACTGCGCTGCAGGTTGGTATCTAGAGAGGGAGAAAATATTTCATCACTGGTACCTACGTGACCCGGGTTTCCAAAAAAGACAACGTTTTAAACAGGCTGGTGGATGAAATTCGAGTGGTTTTTCAAACTCGTTGGATGCCATATTTTATATAACTTTAGTGGCTCCAACTCCCTAAAATGACGTACTTGAAATAAAAGTGGTCAAAACCATTATTTCAATCGGGGATCACCCTCAATGTCAAACGGGCTACGAGTTTGCTGATATTTTGTAACTTCGTGGGGAGGAGGCGAGGAATGAAAGAGCTGAGATGAAAAGAAATCAGCTTAGGTGAGCAGGATTTCATAGCAGGTCTGTAAACACAAATGTGCTTTTCTCTGAAACTTAGGGTTTATCTCTTTTTTTTCCCCTCCTCTTCTTCTTCTTTTTTTTTTTTTTCTCCTCCTTCTTCTTTTTTTTCCTGCGATGTGCTTTTCAAGGGTGGCTCGCCTGGGTCCCGGGGTCTGCTGTGGCCGGTGCTTTGCCTTTATCCGCAGTTTGTGGGGAATGACCTTTCTGGTTGGGAAGCGTGCTGCCCAGAGCCCAGCACCCCCGACGTGCGCCGAGGCGACTCAGGGCTCAGGCTCAACCACTCGCTTTTCCATTCATAATTAAGGCTTAAAATTTGGCTTTTTTCAGATCGGCTGGCAGGGCGCTGGTTCCAGCTATTTCCTTTCTGATCGTATAGGGTGCTATGTCCTAATTTTTTAAGTGTGTGGCTGCGCAGGCAGGAGTTGGAGCTCGTCCAGCTGCTAACTACTGGAGCTGGTGAAAGATTTTGCTTTTAATAATATCAGATAATGATGGCGAAAAGGCTAGAATACCTACCGAATAATGAAAGAAGTGATTTATAAATCTGGAGGGAAAAATTGTGTGGTTGTTTGTTCTTAAGGTGTAAGTAATGAAATGTGGAAGTGGAGCTATAGGTCTTTTTAATTTCACACATTAGAAAAATCGTTTGTTAACTCCTCTTTCTCCCCCCCCCTCCTCGAAACCACGATAATCATTTCTGAAATTGGGGTTTTTAAACAGCGTATGGCTTGCGAATGTGCTCGAGATATTTACAGCCTTTTTTTTTTTTTTTTTTTGGCTTAACATCAAAACGTTAGAGCTGGAAAATAAGCACCTCTTGCTAAAAAGCAGGAATGACCCCCCCTTTTTTTTTTTTTTTTTACAATTTCGCTGAAGCTGGAGATCTGTGAGCTCCTCTCTGTCCTGTCAGCACCTAAACAGGGGAGCGCAGGCACTTGCAGCAACTTTTGAGAGAGTGAAAGGATTTAAGTTAAAAACTTACACCAGCTAACTTCTTTGAGAAAGCAGGAAACATTCAGCTAGCTGCTTTATCCTCGGGACGAGAGCTCAAACCCGATTTGTCCTACAGTGATGTATTTTATTTTTTTTATTTCTGAAGGCAGCTAACTGTCCGTCTCCCGAATTAAGGCATGTTTTACACAATGCGGCAGCACCCAGCAATATTAAACGAGCATCCGTGCCCTAACAATGCTTCTTATCGCTGCCTAATCGTAACGGAGCTAATGAACCACAAGAAAAATCAAAACTGGAGAATCTGTCGACTTATTTTCACTATGTATCATCCCGAAATGTGCTGTGGGTGCATGACCACGCTCGAAAGAGATCTGGCAGGGCACTCTCCACCATTGAGATAAATCTCCTCGTAAGCTCCCTTTCAATTAAAATTGAGAGAACGCTCCTGCATCAATACTAATTAATTTATATTTTTCTTCTGCATTTATGTTTGATTCAACAGCTGCTCAGCTTGTCCTGCTCTGCACTTTTGATTTCGGGTGAGGTGTACTTATGCAGGCCTCAAATACATGTCCTGCCCTTCTGCACTTCATCAGGCTTGTTCAATTAATGATTTCTCCTTCTCTGCCTCCCTCCCCCCAAATTAAACTTGTCAAAATAAAGGGCATTTGCTGTCCAGTTGTAGCCCACGTGCCAGTAACATCACCTTTTACAGGATTTTTCTCCCCCTCGCATCTTTAACTGAAGCCTTCAGTCCCCCAGCCTGGACACAGAAAACTCTCACTTAAACCAGATTCGTGGTTTGAATTCACAAACAAAACAGCATGGGCCCTCAAAAAAGGGGCTGAAATGTCCAGATTTTACTGAAAAAAAAAAAAAAAAGCGAGATCGCAATGCTCCTGTTTTCTTTTACATCGCTTCCATCTCTGGTCAGAAGTGAAAGAAGTGGCACAGAGGGAGCTGGGAGCCTTGGGGCACAGGGAAATCTCTCTCCCTGCATCCCAGCCTGTCTTATCTGCACTTTTGCTCTGGTCTGTAAATATAATATACTGGGCTGCTTTGCAGTCCAAACGCTGCAGTAATTATATTTGTTGTAGCTTGCTTTTCTTAAAAAGCCTGAGATACATTTTTCACTGGGACAGTTTTTCAGCAAATCCCTCGTAGAAAATGTACATTATGCTAAATCTAATGCACTGTAATGCTCGTGTATGCAGATAATTTTTTTTACCGATATTTTCAAATAAATTTGTGGAGGTTTCTGAGAAAATTTTAAAAGATTTTTTTTTTTTTTCGAATTTGACACTAACAGTGAGACTAATTACAAGAACAGGAAAACAGTGCCTATAGGCTGGACATTATACACTACCGTGTTCATTTTTTGAAAGTCTTTGAGAAAGTAGAAACGGAGCAATTTCGGGGAAATCGGTGCAAGCTGTTGAGTCCCAAATAAAAGAGATTTGCGTTCTAATTATGACAGTATTATGATGCAATCGAGAAAACTTAAAGAAGCTTTTTTTTTTTTTTTCCCTGAGAGAAACAGTCAGAAAATCGAATTATTGTCGTTGGTTGTTTTTTTTTTTTTAAAGATGAATGTTTTTAACATCATAATATAAAGACAGTTTACTTATAGTGAAATTATGGAAGTACAATGTAATATACTGGTTTTAGAAGAAAACTTCTGGAACTTTGAAACATTCCTTCTAACTTCTCCTTTTTGGGTGACATAATGAAACACAAATATTAGGGAGAAAAATTTCTTCTAGCATTTATTATTCTTAGCAGACAGAGCTATGGTACAGTCCAAATATTTGTTTTGTGATAATGCACAGACAATGTAAACACCTGAAAGCTTATAAAAACATATCCTACATTTGCTGTTGCTGAGGTAAAATATCTGTTCTTCAGAGACCCCATATTTGATGTTTAACGAGTTTAAACAGTAATGCGAAGGTGTCTCAATACTTGGGCAAATAAAACCGGACCATACTTAATTTTTGTGTGTTAAGAAACTGAGATAACTAATGTTTTTTTTTTTTAAAGAAGTTATTGTATCCCCATTTTACACCGCCTGGTTCAGACATTAATTTATCTGAAACAGAAAGCTATTGCTCCTGAAATGATGACCTCTTTTACCATTCCATCGAGTTTAGTGAAAAATGCATTTAAAAAAAAAGAGAGAGAGAGAGAGAGAGAGAGATGTGCTGCTGGATCGTTATTTTACAGTAGTGCTCTGCTCTCTGTTTGAAATCAGGGCTGAGCCCAGAGATAAAAACCGAGGATGCAAACCCAGTGCTGAAGCATCCCTCCCCACCCCCCCACCCCGGGGCACTCAATTCTCCTTTTTTTTTTTTTTTTTTTTCTCTCGTAGGTGATGAAACTGGGGAACCCCGAAATTGCCAGGAGGTTGCTAATGAAGGGCGCCAACCCCGATCTGAAAGACAGTACCGGCTTCGCTGTAATTCATGACGTAGCCAGAGAGGGGTTTCTGGACACTTTGCAGACTCTGCTGGAGTTTCAAGCCGATGTGAACGTGGAGGATGCCGAGGGCAACCTGCCCCTGCACTGGGCCGCCCGGGAGGGCCACGTGCGGGTGGTGGAGGAGCTGCTGGGGCGAGCGGAGTGCAGGGTGGGCCACCGCAACCGGACCGGGGCCACCGCCTGCGACCTGGCCAGGCTCTACAAGCGAGCGGCCGTGGTGAGGCTGCTGGAGGGCACCGGCTCCCCGCCGGCCCTGGACTGAGCTCGGCCCGGCTCCCCCCTCCTGCTCCACAACGTTTGCTGCAACCCCACTTCTATTTCCTTTTTTTTTTTTCCTTTTTTTTTCTTTTTTTTTTTTTTTGTTGTTTGTGGACAGCTGATAGTATGAGTCTCGAGAAGGTGGGCTTCTAGATAACGGAGATGTTTTAAAATCCGCGCTCCCAGCAGTTCCTCACACTTCGCAACGCGCTCACAGACTCAGCCATGTATATGTTGGTCGCCTATGCCTAGTTTTCCAGCAGCAACTTTTCCAATTTATTTTAGGTCATTTGCATTAAGTCATCAATACGAGAGCTATGTATTCACATGCTTAATATCGCTGGACTTCTAAGGAAAAGAAAGAGCTTCCTGTGATTTCTCCTCCCCGGCTTCGGTCAGGCTTAAGAATTTGAAGTCTTGTTTTGGGTTAAAACAGCCTTTTTAGGGGTAACCTGCAATCCCTGCTCAGGCAGAGCTTGAAGGCTTGTTTTTGGGTTAAACCAGCCTTTTCAGGGGTCACCTGCAACCCCTGCTCAGGCAGAGCCTGAACTCAAAGGCTGCTTGGCCTGAGGACAGAGGATGGAGCCCAGAGGTTTGGGGAAATCGCTGCATTTTGACACTAACAACAGCTCGTAGAAGTAGGTCACTTGCTTTCTAAACGTAGATGACACTTCTCCCCTTTGTGTATTTAAACTTTCACCAAGCTGGTTTTGAATTTAGTTACCAGAAAGAGTGTAAGCGGTGTTTTATTGTGATTGCCAGAGGTTTTAACCAGCTCAGTTTGGTAGTTCGTGTTTACTGTGCACTGTGCAGGACGTGTTTGTTTTTTTCTGGTTTCCAAACAAGCAGCAGAGAGCCCTCGTCAGAGGCGAGAGGACACGGAGGCTGCAAAACCCGGTGTTTGTTGGTCGCTGCAGGAGCCGAGGGCGGTTTGGATGCTCTTTAAGAAGTATTTGCTTCCCACTACCTCTGCTGTTTTGCCTGGAAAGAAACTATTTTTCACCATGTAGATGCATCTCACGAACCAGGAATGATTGAACGCGGTGACGTTTAGGAAGCAGCACGTTTGATATTGGGGAAGTTAGGTTACTGCTTGCACCCCAAACGCGATTTAACCGTTAAGAATTTGCCATCGTGATGCAGCTGAGAGAGTTGGTCGGACCCGGTCTCCTTTACCCCTCCGGCCGCAGCGGGGGCTGACGACGCCCAGCACCGAATGGGAACGAGTTTGGCACGAAATTGTGAACGTTTGTACGGGATCTAGCTGTTGGGCAGTTTAAAGTGCTTTGTTTTTAATAGTCTAAATGGTAATTGCGCAAATTAGAAGGTTTTAAATCAATGCAAAATGAATAATACTCAAAATAGCACTCAAAAGAGGAGGAGGTGTACATTAGTTTAGATTTTAACTCCTAAAGAAAAAGAAAGATTTTAGCCCCACAAAATCAGTTACTACCCTTTTTCAAGTAAAAAAGTAATTTGCTGAATCTGTCTGTCACGTTTACCGTGCGCTCTGTCACACTGCTGCGTTTTCTGATTAAAAACCTCTGTGAACTACGAAGTTTGGGGCACTTTTGTTATAATTTCTTTGTTCACAAGGGATCTAGAGCTCGCGAATCCAGGCAGCACGGCCCGTAGGGTGCACAACTGGGGAAATAACCCACAAAACCCCCGGTAGAAAGAGCGCTGAAACCATCTGAAGCGTTAAACCCGCGCAGCGCAACCCGCAGCTCCCCGAGCTGAAGCCGCTCAAACCTCTCCCTGTGCCACCAGCTCCCTCTCCTCACATCCCCGAGGATGCTCCAGGGTTTTTCCTTCTCCCTGCGCTCCCCTAGAAAGCAGGAATCCGCCCTGCCAGCGGGATTTCTCCCATCCGCAGAGGTGAACACCGACAGGTAATATCCATCTTTCTCACTTATTTTTTTACTGTGCTACTGAAAAAAAAAAAACTCATCCCAAATACGGTTTGGAGCATTTAATTTGCGCTAAGCCGAAGTTTAAGCAGTGGCTGAGTAGAACAACCGCTTTTCCGATTAAAAAAAAAAAAAAAGGCCCCGCCTAGTCAGAAATAGCGGCTTTTATTGCCTGCCAGAAGTTCAGGTGTAAAGCCAGGACGTGTTACACCGGGGCCGTGTCTGTGGCACTGGTGAGTGAGTCACGGCTGGTATTAAGCCTGGTTTAAAGGTCCGGTTTATTTGCTTTTACTGCTGCAATTTCTCTGTAAGCCACTCCGTTTATCTGAAACAATACTATATATTGAAATTCTTAGCTAGGTACTTGTGAAGGGAAAATTGCTATGTGTTGCTCCGGAAAGTTAATAGTTACTACAAAAAATCCTCTGGGAAACAAAAGGGGGGGAAAAGGAAAAAAAAAAAAAAGAAATAAAAAAGGAAAAAAAAAAAAATCAGCTGGTGGGTTCTGCTCACCACTACTCTACTCACTAAAGTGCTGAAATTCCCTCCCCAAAATCTTACAGGGTTTGCAGGTGATAAAAGGTGACTAGATGCTGGGGGAGTGCAGTGAGCCTGCCTTCCTGCAGAAGTTTGTGTATTTACTGAGAGAGGATAACATAATACAAAGCAAGTCTCATTAATAGGGAATCTTTATATCGCAAAAGGATTCTAATATCGGATGCGGTTTCAGAAATTTATTTTGTGATTTTTTTATTTTTTTTTTACCCAGTAGTCTGGCAACATCAAAAAGTCCAGTTTTACGAATTCGCCTGTTTGTGAAAATGTCAGCAATAGTATTTTCCCGGGGGTGCAAAACTGCAGCGTGTGAGATGGAGCGAACCATTTCCCAGAGCTTTTGTGGAGCCAACCGCCAAGTCCGTCTCCCAGGCAGGAGCAGGGTTTGCCCCGCACCAGCCCGGGAACAAATGACCTAAGGATCGAGATGAGATGTATAAATAGAAACAAATCCAGCAAGCGCAGGACAAAAAAAAATAAAATGTGAAGCGGTGGAGTACGAAAGGCAGGGGTACCAGGGTCCGTGCTGCCCCGGCTGCGTGAGGATGCGTCTGCGGGGAGGGACCCGGTACGGGCGGCGGGAGGGGGGGAGGCTGCGGGGGTAACCCAGGCCATAAATTTGGGGGTGTGTGGGGGGGATTATAAGGAATTTGAAAGTGAATCCAGCTCGGTCGGGAGTGCAATAACTGACACAAGAAGCCTTTCCTTCCAGCTTGCGGGGGGGAGGGGGGAGCGGGGGGAGAGGAGTGAAATCAACGGCTGATTCCACGGTGGGTGAAAAAATCAGCTTCTTGGGGAGCGCGGTTGGATCCTTCACCCGAGGAAAGAGTTAAAACGGCAGAAACCCACCACGTTTCAGCTCCGAAAAGCAAGGCAAGGGGCTCTTCCACAGCTGTACCTGGCAACTCACTGGGCAGCCTGAGGCAGCCGGGCGTTATTTATCTCCTCACTAAAGTGCAGAAATTCCCTAAAAAAAAAAAAAAAAAAAAGCGAGGGGAGGAAAGCTGCCGCGTTTCTTTGCGAGGGCTGTTATACTGGGCACGGCGGGGGGGGGGGAGGGGGGGACAAAAAATAAAATTAAAAAAGGGGAGAAAGAAGGGAAGAGAGGGAGGAGAGATTTCTCACCCAGGCTGGGCACACGCTGCCCCGCCGCCCGCTTACAAAATGTCGGTGCTCCCGGAGGGCTCCGCCGGGGTCCCCGGGGAGAGGGGGGGAGCCGGGGGGGGGGGGCGGCCGGCCCCCGGGGAGCGCGGCCGGGCGCGGGGGGGGGACGGCTCCCGGACCGTTAGGTCGCTCTGCCGCCGCTCCTCTCTCCCCCTTTCTCTTCCTGTCCAAATATTTTTAAATTTACGCGCCTTAAATAACAGCCTGCTTTTATTTATTTCGTTTCCTCCGCCGGCTCCCCCCGCCGCGAGGGGCCCTGGGGCGGCCGCGCAGCGCTCCGCGGATCCTCCGCGCCCCCGCCGCCGCCCCTCCGCCACCGCTTTTCTTCGCAACTTGCGGAGCGCTTTTTTTTTCTTCCTTTTTTTTTTTTTTCCCCCCTCCTCTCCTTTTGTCTTTTTTTTTTCCCTCCCTTTCCTCCCTCCCTCTCCCCGCAGCCGGCGCTGGAGCCTCCTCAGCGTTACCCTGAAGCCTTGGCGGCCGCAGTGAGTACGGCGAAGGGACCCGCTTCTGCCGGGGGGATGGATGGCGGTGACACACAGCCGGGGCTGCGGCTGGGGCTCCCGCTGCAGCCCGGGGCTCTCCTTCCCTCCCCCCCCACACCCTCCCAGATTTCAGGGATGCAGAAGCATCTTCTCCCAGCACAGCCCACGCAGAAGACAAAAATTAGCAGGTTCGTCTCCAGGTTTCCTTAAAAAAAAAAAAGAAAGAAAGAAAGAAAGAAAAGATTGGGAAGCAAGGTGTATCTCCCAGCCAAAGCTTTTCACGACCTTTTGTTACATTTGAAAATTACAGACAGGCGAAAGAAGGAGTTAAAAAGAATACTAATAATTTAAAAAATCCACGCTTCTTGGTTTCTGTGTCACAGAGGCGAGGAGATGATCTTCGGATGGAGAGCATAGGGCATGTTTCCAATAGCCAGGCGTGCCAGGTCTTGCTCTGCAGACCCAAATTACAGAGCACCACTCGAAAAAAATTAACTTTTGCCACGGCACTGAGTGGTAAGATGGCTTCTTGCATTTTGAAGAAGCATTAAGTACAAATCACCAGGGACATTTCACAGTGCTAAAGCTTGCTGCTTGTCATTTCGTACTTTTTTTTCCCCAGAAGGTTTGAATTACCTTTCAGCACGGTATCAGTTATAATTGTGCGAAGTTCATCTTAAGGAACTACGAGGAAGAGAACTCTCATATGTTGGATACTTCAGAATAACCTTGACCTTTCATTACTGCTTATCCTAACAGATAAGTCACAGAAGGAAAGCAGGGAATGGGGCAAGGCACCTGCAAAAGCATAAAGGAAATGTCTCTGTTTTTAAGCCAGTGTTAAAATGGCTTCTGAATCCTACAAAACAGGGGACACCGAGGGGCAAAATCTGGAGCCGGTTGGCAAAATTCAGTGGGATGCACACAGGACCCCGAGTTAACTTCCTCAGCTCCGGGTGCATTTTGTGCCCTCAGCCCAATTTGCAACTGCTGAAACCCGAACTGCCAAAAAGGGCAAATTCCCTCCGAAAGAAACTGAATCAGCCAAAAGTATAATCAGCTTTTCAGGGAAGTACAAGACCACTGAACCATGTTTCCAGTTGCATTTCTTTGTTCCTCTGTAACTGCTTTCTGATATTTGTAGAAGTAATTAGGAGGGCCACTGGTATTTATCAGAGTTTGAAACAAAAAAGCTTCATTCTGCGTGGGAAGCATTAAACAGTTTGCTTCTCAGTGCAGGCACTAAAAGGTTAAAGCCGATTCACAGCTCCTGGGGAAAGTTTTCCTGCAGCAGATAGTGCCTATCAAGATGGTCTCTCTTTCTCCTGTTACGCCCTGAGAGCAGGAAACCGGGCAGCATTTATATGGCAACACAGCCCCCTTCACCCCTCAATATTCAGATTATTATCGACACAATGATGAACACTTTGATACGTGGAGCTAATGAACGTTTAAAGGAGAAGATCCTCACGCAGCACAAACCACAATAAAATGCGGTGCCCTGTGGGAACACTGAGTATTCAACAGCTTTTCAGGGTTGGACCCTCATGAAACACAGGAGCAGCCCTGGGTACACATCGCGTTCACACGCAGAGCGTACTGCAGGCCGGAAGAAAGGCTTCTGCTCAAGTTAATTGCAGTTTTCTGGTGAGGGAGGATCGCATGTTTAGGCCTTAGGTTATGAACATCTCTGCTGATGGAGACAGGGACATTTGGATACACTTTGTCAGATCAGAAAGAGTGTTTTCTGCTTGGCATGTGTTACCACCGAGGAGAGGTACCGCCATTTGAATATCTGCGCTTCTAAATCAGGCGTGCCAGGATGGGAGTGTATTGATCGGTCACGAACTTTTCCTTACATTTAGTAACGCTGGAGAACAGGCAAAGAGGATTGTCAGTCCACACCAGCTAGAATACCAGCAGGCCTGGAACCCGAGCTGTTAATTGTAAATACTTCCTACAGAGCGGGTTTTTTTTTTTTAATTTTCTGAAAGGAGAAGTACACTCTGCTAGAAAAAGCAGCTTTATATCTGGACACACTATCGTCCTTGAGGGTGTGACTGTAGGTACACAAACAAAGCTGTATTTAATCTTTCTGAGGGAATTTTATAGAGAACATCTGCTAAAGAGAAAAGTATATTTGTTTCATGAGCACTGTAACTTCTAATAATAATATCACCTCCTTGTACCAACATATATGCTTTAAATAGCATGATGTATGTGGATTTTTCCACAGTAATTTGTTTTAGCTCCTGTAAAATAAGGGCTGCAGACAAAAAAGCTGTGCTACACTGTGATATACTCACAGTATTCCATTCCAGCACTATATGCACGGATCAGAGCGAACAACAATTTCCTTCCTGTATGAGCATTTTAATTTATAGAAACACACTGTTTTGTGTAAAGAAGGTAGTAGATAATTAACTGTATTCATTTAATCTAATTATAGGCCTCTGAGGCAAAAAGCTGACACTTTTCATTGTGGTATATTCAGAGAAGTTAATTGAAAAAACATTGCAGCCACAAGGCATAACATGCCCATCGTCTATTTGATACTAATCTTTTTCTCAAAAATGGGATGGATCTGATGCTCGCTAGCGATAAGGATTCCTGTTACTCACTCGAGTAAGGCAAAGTCAGGGGCAGCTCGTTATGCAAGGCTGCAGTGCACTGCAATAGCTCTGCAATTCCAGAGAGCTAACCACAGACAACCTAATTTGCCAAATTGCGAGATGGTTTTGTAATGTACACAAGTGTCTATTGCAGAGTAAGAAAAGATTGAGCGAGTTTTCAGCTGGGACGTAGGTCAGAATTTGAAGAGAGATCTGCTTCACGAAGGGACAGGTCAATGCATCGCCTCTGAGCTCTGTGTAATCTTTAGGAGGAACCAAGTAGTAACAGCAGCCTTACCCCTAGGAGCTGTTATTGGGAGTGTAATTTGTGTTTTTAAGCTATCAGTATGACAAACAGATAAACAGATAGCCAGTCAACACTTGCAGCTCCCAAGCACATAAAAAAATAAAGGTATGTCAGACCATTTGCAGTTTCAGAGTAATTTTTCCCATCACCTGACACACACAACAACTTGATCTCTGACAGCAGTGCTACTTTCATTCTCAAAAGGAAAGTAAAGCAGCTCAGCTCTGCAGAGCTTGCCGTCCAGCTGACAGAGGACAGGACAGCCCAAACGTGCTGCTTCTGGGGAAGCGTTTGCCGCCTGTGTTAAAGAAAATCCAGCTCGCAAGCTGAATCACCATGTTAGAGGCAAATATCACTGTTTCCCCCTACTTTTATCACTGGAAGAGTGGAAGCCTGGTGTCTCTGCAGCTCTAGCAGTACCATGGGGCAGGGCATCTCCCACTCCACCTCCAGCTGCCCCAGTGACCCCCGTTTCTGTTCTGCCCGTGGGCACGCAGAGCCCACCCAGCCCTCTCCACCCCTCTCTTCCCGTGTCTCCAGGTGTCGTCGGTCCCAGCTGCTGGGAGAAAAAAACCTGCCAAGGCAGTGCTGCTCATTCCTGTGATGAAGTGCGTCTGATAACTGTGGTGACGGTGCAAGCCTTCTTAGGTGACAAACGTCCCCAGTGCAAGGCCGTCGAGCTGAGCGCAGGGCCTTGCTTTGCTCTGCCAGTGAGAGGCATTGCTGGCAGCCCTACCTATAATTTTAAAATTACTTAAGATATTTTTCAAATGTATTTTGCAGAAATATTTCTGACTGTGGTTAAAAAAGCAGCATACTGCACTTGAGGCTCTTCAAACATTTGTTAATAAAGTCAGAGGAAGCCTGAAAAGTAAACAGATAGTGACATGTGGTCACCCTAACTCTGGAGCTCTGGCATAAGAGATCCAGAAAATTCCATAAAGCAGCTACTACCAAGAAAAAAAAGTGTGGCTATAGATGCTAACCATACCCAATTCCTATTGCTCTACCATTACAGATAAATCACAATTTGCATTGATGTCTGACACAAAAAAAATCAGCCTGTTCTTAGAGTTCAGTCTGCACTCGCACTTCTCCTCTCCCTTGAAACCCATAACTCTTCCTTCTCTCTGGCCCCTGCCTTCTCTTTCTCCTCTGTGCTGTTTTCAGGTAACTCCCAGCTCTTGCTCTTCCATGCTTTGTTTATCCATTCCTCCATTCCTGGCTCCTGCCTTCTTGCACTCTTCACACTATTTTTATCTCCCAGTTTCCTTTCCTTCATCTGCACGTCCACCCTCTCATTTCTTAATTGTTTCCCCTGGCATCTTATCTTTATCTCCATTATGCTCATTAACCTCCTTACCTAACACACCATATCCTTTCCCCATCACCCAGCAGAATCTCATCATGTATAATTTTTTTTTTCCCCAAGTCATGAAGAACTGCTTCCACAACTGATTTCTGTCCATGATGTCCAAGGAGAAGTCCTGGCACTGGTCAGTTGTAGTTGTCTCCCGGCATCTACCACCATCTTCCTCCTGCCTCTCCCTTTCTGCTCCCTCCCATGCTTTGCCAGCCACAGGCCTCCTCCCAAACTCTTTCATCTTTGTGACCCATCCTCCTTTTCTCACTGCCTCGGCAGCAATCGAGGGAAGAGAGAGGATGCGGACAGGAGGGCTACCCAGATCTCACTCGCAGACAGGAGTCTCTCAGGAATGCGGCAGGAGAAATGGCAGAGAAACGCTGCTTGGTCCCCGCTGCCTCAGGCGAAGCGTGTACTCGGTTGCTCTGCGCAAAGTGGCACACAACGCCTGCACACCGTACGGCCACCCAACGCAGAACGGGCTCCATCAGGACAGGCTGATCTTCGGAAAATTTAGCTGCCAAAAGCTAACAATTCTTAACCAATCACGAGAAAACAGAGATTTTACGGAGTCTTATAATTTTTTTACATTTGGATGCACATCTGTGCAGCAATCGTGCTGCCAGATATCAAATTGCTGCTCAAAAGGTGCACGGATGAAACTGGAGCAGCGATGGTGTTCCAATTCAAATTCCTGCTGCACAGAAATGGGGATACTGACACTTCTGAATGAAGCGACTGGATTATTATTTTTTAATATGGGCAAAATATTTTTTTAACCTTGTTCTTGAAAATGTCTACAGTGGTTTAGCTGGAAACTGCCAAAAATTAAACCTGGGGCAGATGCTTGGCTTGGAAAATACCAGCCCAAACAGTTGCAAGCAACGGAAAACAAGACGCTGTTATGAAGGACTGGACAAGATTAAGCAGAGCAGTTCCGTGACTTTGGCCTAAATGTGGAAGATTTTTAAGTGACCTGTAATGAATTTCTTAATAACAGCTTTGTTGAAATAAGCAGAATTCAGTCAGATTTCACATTTTTGGGTGAAGACATTTCCTCTCAAAATAAAGGTTATGATCCAGAGCACTCTGACGCAAAGAGAGAGAGAGGGAGGAGTGTGCTGGGATTGAGACTGGGAGCACTGGGACTGAGGGCTGGAGCAGTTTCTTTGGCAACAAAAACGACTTGAGAGATCTACAGAAGTGCAGAAATAAATGATCAAAAAGTATTTTATGGAGATGAAACTTTATGGAGACAGCAGAGGGAAGTGGGGGGAAAGGAACTGGATCTGGTGGGAGAACATCAAAGCAACAGAAAGGGAAGTCCAAATATTTTGTTAGCTCTGGGGTTCCTAAACACCCTGGCCGTGCTCCGCTTGTGCGGATGGATTACACTCGCGGAGTAAAGCAGGTCCGCTTGTCCCCACGCCCTCCCTGGCACAGCTTACCACCACCACCCCAGGGAAAGCATCATCTAACAGCCCCTAAAGGTGCTCCACATCTCCTGCAGTGGACTGCTGGCCTTCGTAGAGCAAACTGAAACCTAAGGCCGTTGGAGAGCTGTCCTGTGTGTCCAAACCCCCCTTTTACAGCAACGGCGGTGTGTGTCGCAGTGGCAGGTTGAACAGCTGAGGGTCCTGTGTCTGTCATCTGGCTTCAACGCTCCGCTGCCTCCCTGCTAGAGATTTCTAGAGCAGGTTCAGGCAACGGCTGCAGCAATCGCCACTGAATGCTATTTTGTATTTAAAATTGTCGTTCAATTCCTCTGCTATGGATGAAAGTAAGAGTCACAGAAGTCCCTTCTAATATACAATGAATTGCCTGATAATTTGCAAGTACATTCGTTATTGCCCATCAAATTAATACTTTAAAATTCTTTTAGCAGGTCTAATGGGTTGTCTGTCAGTTGACTGCACGTTTGCCTAAAAGATACATTCTAGTTTGAAAAGAAATTAACCCAGGAAGTCCCGTGGCCCTTGTTTTGCAGGAAGTCAGAGGAGGTGAAAATGGTGGTCCCCCTGGCCATTTCACCTCTATCAGTCTCTGTTTGCCTGGGATTTTAATAGCAAAATCACACGAATGTGTAAACTTTCTGTGCAGTTAAAATATTCTGGAATAGCTTGCACAGCCTAGGTTTGAAGAAGTTTGGTTGCATTTAAGCAAAATGCTTTATGTTAATGATCATTATTATATGAATTATGGTCAAAATGGTGATAACCCTGCATGGAGAACAGTATGAAATTGAAACTACTCTGATTAAAAAAAAAAAATCTATCTTCATAAACACAAAGTTGAAAAATTCTTGCTAGGTGCTGTTGCTTGGCATACAAGTTATTTTGCTTTTCTTTAAAATGCATGTGTTTAACATGCTTAGATTCCTTTTCAGGTTTAATATTAAGCCTGAGTTGGCAGTGCTCTGTTCTGGGACCACTGCAACATTTACCTAACGTACCTTACTCTTAGTGGTATTTTAGGCTCAGCACCTTCTTCCATTTGATACAGTTTCACCTCATTTTTTTTTTTCAGCAGGAAAAACGAGGTTTAAGGATAGCAGAAAAATTGGCCTGACAACGTGAGCTAATGAACCACAAAGCAGCCTTCAAAGAGAAAAAGTAGCAGGAAGTTCTTTCATACCAGGTATTAAAAATAGACTGCACCAAGTCCTGGAATGCACACAGCAGTTATGTAACGATTTTTCAGTGACATGCGTTAGGAAATATTCTCAGTAAATGTTTTTCCTTCCTAACACCCAGTTTACTTCTCTGAAGTTTGGAAATTCTTCGTATGGATGCTTCTAAGAAGTCTAAAATTATAATGTTCATTTGGATAACCTATCAATTAGCAAGCCACATAATGACACCATCTAATGGTACAATTGAAGTATTTGAATTTAATATACCATTTTCATAATGGTACAATATGAAACACACGATAGAATAATTTTTTTTTTTCTCCACATGTTAGACTTGATTTATTTCTGACCATGTAACAATTTTGCACTGGAGGCAGCAAAAGAGAGAGATCAGTTTGGGTACATAATCTTAAATAATGAGAATACCAGCTATCTCGGAGCACCGAGAAGTCTTTCAAATATTTAAAAAAGGTTCCCTTGTTATCAGGTGCCTTTTACAAAGGTGAGGCATCTGTAGAGAGGCCTGAGAGGGGCCAGAAGGCCTATATCTAGCTTCTACCACACTGAAGAAACTAAATGGCAAATTATTTTCAAGAACATCTTCCTCAGACTTTTCCCCAAAGACTGAGGGGCTTTCCCAGAGGTCTAGGCTCTGGATCTTCGCGGTATAATTTGAGAAGGTAATAAAGCAGATGGAAAATAATTAAAGCCTAGCTTTTGGATTTTCACAGTCCTACTGTTTTCTTGGATTACCTAATCTTCAGAACAAATCTGCAACGTTCCCTCCCTATAGCGAGAGTATCATACAAGGAGGGCAACATCACTTTCTTGTCTGTCCAAAACCTCATCTGCCTTTTCTAACTTGTCTACTAAAAGACACAAGCCCTACCACAACCTTTAGACTTCCATGGCCACCATGAACTTATCACTAACATTATTAATTTCAATTTATACTTCAAAGACAGCAAAATTTCCTAATGAAGGCTCCCACATCTCTCCCACCACGTTTAGCACCTAACCAACACACCAACAGTGTCAGCATCTCCTCGGTTGCCACCTGTCAGGATGTACCCAGCAGCACAATTACGGAGAGTTTTCAGCACCCACTCACGCACAGACACAAAATGATAGGAAGTATTATGGTGGGTGAAATTCTGCCCATATTTTGGCTCCTACTGGTAAGTTTTTCCCAATTAATGTAATGGAGATTAAATACTAGGAGATCCTAAATGGTCAGATACGACCACGGTAAAGCAATATGAGTCTTCTTTTTTTGAGATGAGTAGGACTCCACTGTTAGTGTTGGGTCTGGCTTTCCTGAGATATCTTTAAAATATTTTCAAATCTAAAAGTGCTTTTTGTGGAGCAAGCTTCACATTGTTCTTTTTGAGAACACAGAGAATCCTAATCAAGGTACAATCAGATAAAACATCTGACTTATTTTCTCTCCTTACTGTTCTGCAGAACGATAGAACTAAAAAAAAATTCTGTATTTGATGTGGGAAAAAAACTGTACCACATTCAAAATATTTCATTTTGGAAAGATACATAAATAATAAAAGCAGCAGAACAAAGTTAGCCTCTTGTAGGGAACCTATTTGTTTGATAAAATATTAAGAAATATCTTAATTGGCAGCCTGAAATAAAATGAAATATGGCATACTGAATCAATGTCAAAAATCTGTACTAGGAGGAGTAGGGAAGTGAGCATCAGAGCTGAGATAAAAGGTCTGCTTTGCAAAATGACAAACATAATATTTAAAGATCAAAGTGTCTAAGGCCATAAAATGAAAGAAAAACGTACTAAATTACCAGCAAATTCATATACAAATCTCTTTTCTGGGAATCCAGTGCCTAAAAAGTAATTTGTGAATAAGTCAATACTTATTTTTCTGCACTGATACACACGCAAAGCTGGAGCTGTCTGGGAGGGGAGGAAGAGTGTTTCATGCATTGTACTCAGTAGTGCTCCGAATTACAGGAAGGCTCTGTCATCATTCAGCCTGATCAGTTTACATAAACTGAAGTAAATAACATTCCTTGTTTTCCTACATATTTTATGGCTATTTTCATACAAGTGAAAATGCCTTAAATCAGACTTCATCCATTTTGAGGAAAGGACATTTTAGAGCAAAGAGAGAACTACAGACCCTTGTCACATCTAACTTTTCTGTAAGCTGTGCTTCACTCAGTCATTGGTGAATATTTCTGAGTTTTACTGGATATACTCACTTTTCATACGAGATTTGCTGTCACTGAATGTGATATTCAAGGTCAACGTTGCAAATGCAGTTGCAAATGAAAGCTTCTATTTTGGCTGAATTTAAAACCTCAAGTCTTTTCTGTCTCTAAACAAACGTGGGAAACCTTATTTGCATATACAGAGAAAAAATATTTCCTTTTTACAAAATTTGCTGTTATTTTGCTTGCAATTTCCTTTTGTTCACATAGCTTTATTCTCCTCATTAAAGTTGCTGACATGTCTAAATTAACAAGTCCTATTATTATATTCACTAACGGGGCAAATTTGAAATCACCTATGAAAACCAAAGCAAAGCTCTGCCACGCACCACATTTTCATCCACTTTCCAGAAAGGCAGAGATTATCTGGTAGCACTGAAGGTTGTACTGTCCTGGTGGGAAGAAATTCTGAATTTTACACCGTTTGCTGGTTATGTACCACAGAAGAATAGACAATGCCATCTGAGGTTGGGACAATTAACAGGATGTCTTTAGAACAGTTTAATTACATTAATATTTTCTTTTGCTAGAGCCAGCATTCCCCTCGAGAGGAAGAGAAAGGATGCTGAGAGAACTTACTATTGCAAATTAATTGTATGGGCTATTTCCCAAGCAGTTCATTTGGCCACAGCAACCTGTTTAAGCCAGAATTCTGACTTGTCAGACAGTGATATAAAAGAGAGACCAAGTTCTTTAGAGGTGGCCAGTAATTTTTAAGGATGAAGGGAAACGGCTGGCATTATTGTTTTTGTCCAAGTCAAGCCTCTTCCACACAGGGTAAGGGAAAATCAAGTGATTTAACTTGAACAAAGTTCATGCTACTTGAGATCTTTGGGAAATGCTGGCTGAAGAGGAACTATGGACTGGAACAGAAGACTGAGAAAAGAAGTCAGGCTTCATATCGCGAAAGCATATGAATCATAAAGAAAAAAAGCATAAACATTTTGTACTTTTCGTAACAGATAAGTCTGAAACTTGGAATATAAGTTTGGGATAGGAATTGGGATAGATGCACCTACTTAAACCGGAGCCATCTACTTGCAAGGCAGCTGTCTCTACCTGCACGAGTACAGATAAGTCCATTGTGAAAAGGCCAATACATTCTGTCCCTGTTGCTTCCAAGCGAGTGGGTCTGAATTTAATCTTTTACAGCATGTTTTGTTTTGTTTTGTTTTGTTTTTAGCTCTTGGATTCTAGGAAGTATTTCCATGTCTGTACCCCTTGTCTGAGTCCACTCTTGGTATGTGGGCCACTGCGATGAAGCAATCCTGGATCCTTAACCCATTGCCTCCAACTTTCCCAGCCTGCTGCCTTGGTTCTCCTGTCACAGCTGCATGGATCTCAGCTTTTCAAAGTCTGGTTTGATTCAGCCTGTCAACGCAGGAATTTATACGTGGCATAAAATCTTTTGGACAACACAAAGGTATAATTTTATAGTTAAATACATCACATTTTTCTGGGAAGACTTAAAGGCAGTGGATAATGGAGGAAGGTTAGGATTTGGCATTTATCAGACTCTCAAGGAATCTCTCCCTGAATAAAATCTGTTTCACTGGGAATATTTATTGTTCAGGAGGCAACACTTAAAATTTTCCTTGCCATGAAATAATTCTGCAGAATCCTATAGAAGAAGGTGGTGTATCACCCCAAAGGAGACTTCCACCAGCCTGGTTACTGCCTATAACGACGTATCCTTCTTCCACAAAGCAGGTAGGTGTAAGCAAATGCTTCTATAGGGAAAGACTCTGAGAATAGGACATAGACATTTTAGTTATAGGGAGTAGAAGATTAATAGACATGAATAGGAATTTGGAATGGATAAAATACTTACCCTGGCGTATTTTGAAGATAATCAGTTCCCATGTCCTAAAGATGACTTATTTTCAGAGAACTACCTTTCACAATTTTAGATTCCAGATAAATATGGTTCCCAGAAGTTCAGGGATTCCTTTTACCAAACTGACCTTGAAGAAAATATCTGTTTCATTCTGTGCTTAGTCTCTTCCTTTCCTGTCTCCCCTTATCGCTTTTGAGAAGCCAGTACCGTCAGTGACATTCGCTTTGCAGGCTCTGTGCTCCTGCCAGCCTGCCTGCCCTGCAAACAGCGGGCAGGAGGAAACCTCCTTGCGGGGACTGGGCACAAACTGGTTCTGAATGTCACTCAAAAACCCTAATCTGAATCTCGGTACCAGATATCCATTTGTTTATTATGAGCAAATACAGCAGACAACGAATGCTGCACTTTTTCTGTTATTCAAACCTGCTGCTAACAATGAAGAAGATGATGTCATTCCCTGGATGTGACAAAGGACTAATATTATATGCAGTAAAAACAATGAGTCAACAGTTTCTATGCCCTTGAGGTCAAAGCATTCAACAGTTTTGAGAGTAGACTGTTCTTTCTGTGCACAGAGCTTGCAGTTGTGTATCAATACAAAACACATAAAATCAAGATATAATTTAGAAAGAAAACAATTTTTTTTTAGTTTCAATCAAAGTGTTTGAAACTCAAGCTAAAAGTGCAATTGAAACATAACATAAACTTACTGATACAATTTTTCCCCAGATACGTTAACATTGCAAAACAGGTTTTTTTGGTCAAAAATACATTATCTGTGTTATCATCTGTACGATCTTGAGAGGCACTTGGCAATCACAATTCCCAGTAACGTTAGCAAGAACTGCGAGTATTAATGTGGCAACTAAATAATATGAAATGTTCTGGAGATATTTTGTAATGGTCTGAAAGATTACAAAGACCTTTTACATGGAAATATGTTTTGAGAGACAATAGAAAGCAAGGAGTCTTAACAACCAAAGTTTCCCAGATTTTCTGGAATACATGGGATACTGACCAAGTCCTGGCCATCTTCAACCGCAGCTGCATCTAGCTCAGGCTAGCGCAAGAAATGCCTGGTGTTGATACAGATCCTTTCTTCAGTGAATCTAAAATCACTACGGAGGATTATTACCCTTCTCACACAGACAGCTGAAACTGAAACACAGAGAAGTGGCAGCTCAAGGTCATTTAAAAATCAGGAGAGTTTGGAAGGGAACTCAGATTTCTCAATCTCTGTCCAGCACTCTGCCCACTGGGTTTATTGCCTCGCTGAGCATCTGCTCCATACAGCCCATTTTTGAAACTAGATACAATTGAACAACTTTGAAAAGTTTTCAGTTCGTCACATTGTTGTCTATAATAATTTTATTTTGTGGAAAAAATAGACTTGCCTGATTAGATCAGGCTGCTGACACATGATCAAGTGCAAGTAAATCCCAGGCCAGCTCCATTCCTTGCAGACCAAATTCAGAGAGAGCAGAGCAAACTGGACTACATCAAGATGGGTGCCTACATAGGAAGAAATATAATTTTGCCTGCAAGGATGCTAGCTGACAGTGTTTTGGATTAAAATGAGCCCTAGTGTAGAATAAACAATATTCAGCATCCTGGTAATTAACTGAAATGAAAACTTAGACCCTGAATCCTAAGGAATTTATTCTGGCACGCTGACAAACTGCTAGACAAAGTCTTCTCAGTTATGCTGACCACTTTATTGTGTCACCTAAAAGAACTGCAAATGGGTTCAGACATAACTTGCGCAGTAGATCGCACGCCCAAGTGAATACTTACCCAAAATATGGAAGAGTGCACCTGGCAGGCTAGCTGGGCAGCATCCTGACAGCTTTATTCAAGAAGTAAATGCATGAGGCATGGCTCAATCTGATCTTTAAACCCGGTGTCTCCTAGTGCTTAAGAAACTCTTATCTTTTAGACAGTCAAACCAAATATTTAAGCCCCAAAGATATCTCAGGTGTTTCAGAGTTATGTTGTACTGCCCAAGTAAGATGTGGAAGCTTCTGAGTTATCCAGCAGTCACAAGGGCTCCGGGGCTCCACAAGGTTCCTTGCAAGCAACAGACCTCACGGGATTTTAATGAAGAGGGCTCTAATGAGCACTTCAATTGAAGCATACACATTTCCACTAAAAAATTTAGTGACAAGTTTAAACTCAAACAAAATCTGACAGATTTGAGACAAGGCAAAATGAAGAGAGTAAAGTAACTTACAGAATTTCTCTGGCTGTCTCGAGCTAATTACAAATTATATGGCATTCAGAGTCCGGCATTTTCATTTCCATTGTAATTGATCCTCCGTAGTCATGATTAAAGAAGGACACAATGATTCTCATGTCATGTAAAAGAGTGATGAAATACATTTTCCCATGTGAAATAGAGAGATAGATATTGGAATCCCTTTTTGAAGTTGTGAGATATTTTTGCAGGCGACATCTCTCACTGCTTACTGAAAGCCAACATCTCAAAGCAGCACAGAAAGATTCACACACGCTGCACCCATGTTAACTGTGCTGTTCAACCGAACACATGTATTTGTTCCTCTCCCATGACTCACACAAATACAAATATATTTAATTATGTTAAAGGGAAAGTTATTATTGGTCTATTTAATAAGTAGACTTATGAAGAAAAAATAAACATAGGGGCTCATATCCTAGTGTGTTCCAAGAAGGGATCTTTACCCGACCTTTGCTTTTAAAGTCCTGACCCCAGCAACAAACTCTGAAAACTTGCATAACATTAAGCCCTCTAAGTCCTGTTGAAGCTGCTCCTTTGTTAAACAGGATATTACAAGTCTAAACTAGGGACAGAGATTCCTATTCAGGAAAATACTGAAGATCATATTTAAAATTAAACATATCTTCATATTATCTTGTAAATCAAAGCTTACCTAAGGAGGTGACACTTCCAATAGAATATTATAATGAGCCCCCACCCAAAGGAAAGGCATGTTAGTATTAACTTGGAGGCATCAGCCATCTTATTATTTCAAAATTTTGCTAACATGAGATCTGACAAAACTAAAGTTCTCTTCAGCGCTAGTTTGACAGTCAGCACAAAAATTGCAGACCAGCAGCATTTATAAATTCATAAAGACAAATGTATTTGTAATGTTAAATAACATAGATAGAAAACAATAAAAAGCTTTTCATGAAATCATGAAGCAAATCATTAGGCTTTAGGCTATTTGGTATATGTGTTTGTCACATCACCATTAGATCCATTAGCAAGTCAATCCTTTACCCTATGTTGCAGTGTCTGTTTAGAACCTCTCTCATAACCACCATTTCAACAGATCAATTTACACAGTATAACATGATATTATCGATCTGCAACAGTATTACAAGCTACAGGATTACAAACAGGAAAAGTATCAAATGGCATCAACTCAAATTCCAATTTTACTCTGCAATACAATTGACACCATGCTGCAGTATGGATATAGATTTAGTTATGGCCCAGAGGTTTATATTTTTTGGATATATTAATTTGTTTCACAGTTCTACTGTTACTTTTCTCATGTATCAATATAGGCAAGAACGTTTCATAACACTAAACCCCTCCTGTTTAGTTGTTTTGAGAAAACGTCATGTACTGTCCTCTAATTATTCCATAAAATTAAATCTTTGTCTTATTTTCTCTTTCCTGGTAATTTTCTATTGTTGAGAGGAACAAGACGGAAACTTTATACCAATTTCAATCCATTTTCTCTGGTGAAACAAAGTAAGAAATAAGTATAGCATGCATAATATTTTAACCGTGTTTTGTCAGTTAGTGTTGCCTGTGGAGAAGAGGCTGGCATACAAAATCCAATGGATATTCCCTCTCTCTTCTGGACAGATCCATACACCCTTCCAGGAGGGAACTTGATCGGTAATTTTCCTAAGTGAATAGACAGGTCTGAAGCCTACGCTGTTAAGAGAAATGGTGAGAGAGGCTCCAAGAGGGGCCTCAATGTACGCTATCTCCAGCTGCAGAGCTGAGGATGAACCCAAATCCCACGTCCCAGAGCAGCAGTAGGAACAGATGCCTCTTTTCAAGTCAAGGTTGGAGCCAACCTTTTCCTGAATTGCAGGACGGGGCTGGGGGTATTGGATGGAGAACAGGTCTGTTCCTGAATCCCAGTATTAGACAAGCAGGCATAGAGACACTTGAGGAAAAAGGGTATTGGTGGGTAGGCTTTCTCTGAGTTGAAGAAATAGGGCAAGACTTTAAACAGAATCATTTTCTTGTAGAATATATAATCTGCCCTATCAGTTAGATGAAATTATCACCCACTCAGAGCATTCTACATAGCTAGAATGGTATTACTCATTCTCCTTGACAGAAACCTAGAACTGTGGTTTTGGTGATACACTGAAAATTTATTTTGATCTTTCTTGTGTTTTCAGAAGGAAATGTAGTGTCTTCCTCCTGATCTTGAGTAGAGTCCATACTGAAAAAAAAATTTCTTAAAGTGATTAAGAATAAAAGTTTATGTGAGTTAATTTGTAAATGCTTGTTATGGGCCTCCCATAATGAATCAGCTTTTCTCCTAAAAGTCTTGCTAAGTACTACTTAGGAAACTCTCTATTTTCTCTTGCAAATGCCGTATTATGTATGAGGTTTTTCGACAAGGATAAAATATTGCTTTTTTAAACAGGAGTGGATGTTATCACTTCAAATGTGCTTATATGTATTTCCTGTGCTTAGATATAGCCCAGCAATAACAATACCACAATTACCAGAATGTATAATCTATAATGTAGTCCTGTGTAAATCAACACATAGCCGAACGAGTTGCACACATCCTGCAGGATACCACTGCCATTCTAAATTGTTTCCGGTTAACACTGTGCATCTGCAGGATGATTTCTGAGCTATGCTCAGACTGACTCCTGACTTAGAATATTGGAAGTTACCTCTTTCTAATGTTTAATGGGATCTAGATACAGATTTAGGTATAGACATAGAGCTAAAGCATGTTTTGTTCATGATTGCCTAAACGGGACACCAGAAAACCAGACTCAGGAAAAAGTTTTGATGTTTTAAAAATACTTACAGGATTTCCAACAAGAATGCAAAATCAGTGCAAACATAGCAAGGGCAAATGTTCAGGATTTCAATTCGGTTGTGAAATTACTAAAATAATGCATACCTGGGTTTTACATACAGTGGAGACTTAAATGTATGATCTCAGATGCTCTGCCATTTCCTTTAGAATACAGCATTACTTTTTCTCTATGTAAAATATCTGAAAAATACACATTTTTGAACGTAATTTTATGAAGTAAGAGAAAAAACCAAAATCCAAACAAAACCAGAAATACATAATTTTAATTGCAACACACATTGCTGCCACACACTCAAAACAATCTTACAGGAATACTCTGACCAAATGTCACTGTCCCGACTCAGTTAGCCTGAACTAATTAACTGCACTGACTGACTCAGAAATTAAATCTAGTTGACCTGTTTAGTGACTTTGTATTTTTACTTAGTGGTCTGATTCTGCCTTTTCCAAACAGATGTTAAAAGCAGTACAAAGTTTTCAATACTGAAAACCACTTTAAAATATAATTTAAAATTATTACCTTTAAGAAAAAAAAAAAAAAAAGAGGTGGCAGTTGTGTCATTTGACAACTTTTAGAACTGGGCTTACTAAGCATCTAACTCTCATTCTGGTTTATTCTGGTTTATAGCTGGCAGACAGATCATCATTCCTGGGTGTATGGAACTTCCACCGAGACTTACAAGCCACTAGAATTCTAGTATATTTTAAAATAATAAGACAGCAATTTAGAGAAAATATATTATGCAAAATCTGTTATTTTTCTCTTTCTGATACAGGTCTACCATACAAAAAAGAGATTCTAGCAGGAAGTGAAAATCAACGCAGTGCTTTTTTGAAAGGTATTTTTAAGTTGTCCCTTTTTCTTGCTGCCTTTGGTACAAAATAATGTGACGAATAAGTGACTCAAACTTGATCTAGCTACTGCAGAAGCACATAGAGAATATTTATCGTGTTAGAAATCATTGAGGGGAGTAGGGTAGAGGTGCAAGAGGCAACCATGGCCATGTGGCCAAGTGTAGCTGAAGAACTGAACTCACATGTGTCGAGATGAATGATCAAGCCCCTCTGCACTTCAGCTCTTCTGGAATATGTAAGTCTGCTATAAAGCAGTACAGCCACTCAGATCCACACAAATAGCTTTTTCCTGTAAGTTTTATTGTCTTTTCTGTACTGGGTAGTTAATTTATGTACTCATTTTTACATCACTTGTTATTGCCTTTTATTTTCTCTAGTTTGATCTTGTGTAGAAAGATGCTCAGAAACTCGACCACCTGTACTAAACACAGTTTGGGATGCTTGCCTTTTTAACTATAACGGAAGATAAAATACTGATAAATTTTGCCTGTATATATTAATCCAACTGCTCTCATACCAGGCCACTCTGTAAGCACTCCATATCCCTCTGGAATGAATGGTCAACTGTACGTTATGATATGACAGGGTCATGGGGAGCCTGGCTACCCCCAGCTGTAGGATAAACTTTGCAAATTAGGCCATGATGTGCCATAGTCACAGCAGGGTGACTGCATGGAAGCTGACTTAGCTGGAGCTGAGGATGAACTATTCTGCTTTTACGGATTCAGGCTGACTCCTGCGGTACTGCTGACGTTACCTAGACAGACCCCTCTTGCTCTCCATGAGAAGACACACCTGTGGGGCACAGGGTTTGCACTGGTAACCCTGCTAGGACATACACAGCTCTAATGGTCCTAGTCTCTATGGATCCAGTTCTTAATTCTCCATCAGCCCGTCTACTTAACCCTGAGCTGTCTCTTCATTTTTGTACACGATTTTGGACAGTCACAGCTGTCTGGGGGATGCTCCCACTCAGACAGCAGACAGACTCAGCTCTGCTTACACCTGAGTGATGTAAAAAAAAGGCTTGCAAACCCACGATGTCATTAGAAATGTAGATGATATCATGCTTATAAAATAAGTATTAATTCTTTAATGATGCAGATACTTCAGTCAGTTATAAAAAGCAGGTAGAATTACCCAATTATATTTGTCTTATCGCTAACTTTTTAGCTGTGGCACCACCTTGTGGACAGTACTACATGGATTGAAAATTTGCGTGGCTACAAAAGCAACTAAAACAGAGCAGGCATTTTGGAAAAACAGTTACATTCACACATTATTTGCTAAAGCAAAGTAAAATAACTAAATTTAAAAACTTATTCCTTAAAATCCACTTATGAAATAAAATGCATAATAAATATTGTCATCACTGTACTCAGTTGTCTCTGCAGTTTTTACCAACTTTTCTGAGCATCAGCCAAGAAGAGCGGTAGCTTTCAAAACTATTTTTATTCCTTCTTGATTGATTAACTAGGAGCATCTGAACCCCCGTTCTGTTGTTGCTGTGCAAATAGACATGACTTGTCTGAAAAAGATGAACTAGTGGATCTTTTAAATGCTTGCTGAAAAACAAAACAAAAAATAAATTTAAATTACACTCTGTTGGTCAATAGATTCCCAGAACAACCTTTCACAGTTGAGATAACAGAATGTTGCTGTTATGAGTACTGTTATGAGTACTTCAGCAGGTCCTGTTGCGATAGGACAAGGGTAATGTTTTTAAAATAGAAGAAGGTAGATTCAGACTGGACATAAAGAAAAAATTTTTTACAATGAGAGTTGTAGAACACTGGCACAGGTTGCCCAGAGAGGTGGTGAATGCCCCATCCCTGGAAACATTCAAGGTCAGGTTGGATGAGGCTCTGAGCAACCTGATCTGCTTGGAGATGTCCCTGCTCCTTGCAGGGGGGTTGGACTAGATGGTCTTTAAAGGTCCCTTCCAACCCAAACTGTTCCATGATTCTATGACTCTATCTGCTATACAGGCAAATCAGTAAAGAACAGAGGAGCCAGGATTTTAAACAGAAGATCTCCAAGTTGCATGCAGCATACATCCATCCTGTGCGTGCCTATCTGAGTATGCTTGGGAAGCATACTATTAAACATTGAACTGCATTTTCTATTTCTGTCTCTTCAAAATAACTGCATACAACTCGTTATTTACACTCGCACAAAGTGAAGGTAGGGGATAAGACGAAGACTCGGACCAAGTTCCTCCCCTCTCAGACTGTCAACAGACTGTGCTGAATTCTGCCCAGGGATCTCACACACATAAACCCTCCTGGGGATGGGCAGCTTCCGTGTCTCTAGCATAGCATCAGGGCACAGAAACTCCGCAGTCTTCAGCTGAGAAAACTTCCCTTAAGTAGCTGTCTCAGTTGATTTTTTTTTTTTCTTTGGTAAATAGTATGTATTTTTAAATGAAGTTTGCACAAGTTTGTTTCTTCTCACCTCTTCGGGATTTTTGTGCATTCACTAACACTTCCCAAGTAATCATTATAGTGATAGGAATAAGCAGTAAATCAAGTTTTTGGCTGGCAGCCTCAGAGGCTGCTCCACAACTGCCCACTGCCCTGTGCCATTTCTAACTGAAACGGAGAGTTACAGCAAACACCAGAGTTCACTAAATTGAACAAAATTAAATACAGGTAGTTAACAAACTTCTATGGGGATGCTTGCTTGACATCTCAGGTAACTCTTAGAAGTGGTCTACCCTTTGAGAAAATCAAACCACTTTGGGAAGAAACCAAGCCCAGAAATTCTCAGACAAGCTAAAATGAGATATCGAGCACTGTCAGCCAGGGAAGTGATGGAGTTTGCAGATCTTACCCAGGAGCTGGGGCTTACTGGGTCTTGGTGACATGTTACTCGTGGATTCCACAACTGCCATCCTTCTCTCTTGGAAGAAGAGGGATGAGGAGTACAGCTAAGGTACTGGTATGGCCTCTGAAGGCTCTGTTAGCTGAAAATAATCTGATTTACAGCTATTGCACCAAGAAAGGAACCTAGACAACAATGAAATTCAGAGTCAAATTTACTTTTTGTTAAATAACTACTTTTAATAATAACGTTCACTGTTGGAGAAGTTACCAGGTGAAAAATGAAGACTGAGTGGACTGCAGTAATGGAGTCAAAATAGCTAAAGCAACCTGTTCCATAATAATGTCACCCTGAAACAGATTATCAGGAAAGCTAAGGCTATAAAACAATACAGATTTTTAGAAAGTTAGTTTATTAAAATGTCACGAACGCAATGAAATATATTGTTTGGTATAAAGTCCATATTAGAAAACATGGGAAAATCATGTTTAGCTAACACAGCTAAACATACAAAGAGATGGTTGGGCCAAAAGAACTTTGGAAATAATGAAAGAAAGTTTGAGCAGAAAACAACAATGTCCTTTTTAAAGCAAACACTTCCACTAATGACATAAAATGATCTCATACCTGCTTGTGTTCCTGAGCCATCTGAAACAGAACAGTCTGAACAGAGTGGTTGCTGCCACATACAATAACGTCATTTTCACTTTGAGCTTTTTAACTTTGTTTATATAGATATTTTGAACTATTTACCCTTCGTCCTAGAACAGACACTACTCTTGCTGGAACTGGTGTCTTTCCTTTGGGAATAGCAGCATCGTACCTGTTTTATGGAAGAACATAGAGTAAAGTGTCATTGTTTTTTCTTTAACATCTCATAAAATTAAAATATATTTTAAAATATGCAATATAATTTTTACAATATAGATATTTTAGAATTGTTTCTTAGAAACTGAATTTTATTTTGTTTCTTCTTCAAGAAACAAAATTTTGTTCATTCTTTTTAAATCTCAAAAAGATGAAGCAGTTTATGCTGGGAAATAATTTTCCCTTAGTGTCTTCATACAGTAAATATTACAGTTATTTTACTTTTTGTGCTCAGTAATTCTGTAGTATAGGTGCGCTGTTTGGAAAAAAGTATAGGGCTTCTGAAATCTTAGTGATTATTCTTAGAGTTGACTATTAAAACTATTTTTAATTTAACTTAACTATTTGTTTCTGAAAAAATAAGGCATTTGTTACCCCTTACTCATCCTGAGAGCATAGATTCTCCTTAGGCATCATCAAGGTAACTCTGTTCCACATTGCAATCAGCCTTATTAAAGGCCCTGGATGTACTTGGATGGAAGCTTTCATCCAGAAAATTGCAGCAGCAGTTACAGTAAACCTGGGGTGAGTGACACAGAAGAGACGGTGCCAAGTCTATTCTTACATTGAATATTTATAAAAATATCTTATTTCTCATCTTCTTGAGCAGCTGAAAATGTTATTTCATGTCCATTAACATTCAGTTGATTTGTTTTTAGAAAGGAAGCTAACAAGCTGTGTGGTAAAAATAACCTTATATCTCCATAATGGTATTTTCTCCAGACTTGGAACTCCCTTGAATGCTTTAATTATCTCTTTCCTGAAACTCAACGAAGTGTCATGGCACTATATTAAAATAATTTTCTTTGGGTTTCTGCAAGAACTGATTTCTTGCCGAATTAGCATATGAACTGCAAAACCAATTTCCACAGCATCAGTGACCTTATGTCACTTTATGTATCAGAAGCTAGAGAGAAACAGTTTCAGAGGGCTGTAACAGTTTAAAATTATTCAGTATAAATCCATTTATTGAACTGATATATGTAGGAGATAAACCCCTGAAATTACAGTGCTAATCTGTACAGTTTAAAGTCAGATTTCTGCATTTTTAAATGCTGTACCCCTACTGACACAGAACCGCAGTGGTTATTAACAGAAAATGGGATGGAACAGGCAGAAATCTGGTCAGGCCGAAGAAAATCCTGGAAAGGAGAGAATGAGTGACAAAGCGGCCAGCGCCCTTGGGGTAAGACTACGGGCTACACAGCCCTTGCATCGGTGACCATGGGCGGGTTCCTGTCACAGGGAGATGTGGAGATGAGCACCAAATCCTAGACATGAAACTTTTGGGGGGTCCTTCAACAAGAGAAGTATATTGAGGTGACATTCAGAAAGTCTGCAAAATGGGATGGATAAACCCAGCCTACTCCAGTCCAAACGCAGAACCTATCTGGCCTACAGAAAAACAAAGTGCACAACTCTCTAGCTATCAAAAGAGAGGCAATATTATTAAGTTATTTAATACTTTTTTTCAGTGAGCAAAGGTTGCATAAGCTTCTATGCTTATTAGACATTAGATTTAATTTCCTGTAGGACTGAGAAATGGGTGACTTGGAGCTCTGCCAGGCTTGAACAAATATAATAGGCTATAAATTTATAAAAGGAAAACAGTAGAAGTAGGAACTGCTGCTAGAGGTGTCAATTTAAAATAACACTTGCCCCACCAAAAACCCCATCCCACACAAAGACTATTACAATCAGAGGAGAAATGCTGTAAGAGCAGTAAATCAGGGGAAAGTGGTGGCAAAAGATGGGAACTTATGCTTGAGTTTATTCGACCTTTATATGCTATTTATGTCTGAAGACTTAATTTTGTGGCTTCAGGATGGGTTCATCCACAGCAAAATATGATGGCTTCTGATAATCAGCATGGGTGTTATTTATACGTTTATGTCTTAGTCTATAAGATGCAACATGACTCCATATATTGATAATCAACTTATTATGTTATTGTTACATATGGTTTCATTTGCTGAAGCACAAAAAATCAAACGAAATGCTTTATAATCCTTGTGTAACGTTCCTCAAATTCTTGTTTTTCAGAGTGCTTTCCCTCTTTCTTAGAGGCAATATGAAAGACAAAGATTTTTCTAAAGAAGGAGGATCCAGGAATTCTCAACACTGCAAGTTAGTTCCTTAGCATTTTCATGATGGAAAACGGCAGGTAAATCTTCCTATCACTATTCAGCTGGTCTAAAAAAATACATTAGCTCTACCTTTCCATATAAATCTTGTGTATATTGAGAAATGCAAGCCATTTTTAAATTTCAGCTTTGTTCTTATTCTGAAGGTGCTAAAAGAATAGTTACAAGCTAACTGTATAAAGTGCCATAGAATATGCAATGTAATTATATATTTTGATTTTACCTTGCTTAAATTATTATATTCTCAACTCCTTGAGACATAGTATGTGCCTATTACTGACATAATATGTCAAAACACATTGTGATTTGTTAATATCAGTACTAGTAAGGAAAGCATTTAACAAACCAACAAATGAATTCTGCATCATAAAGCACCAAATATTCATTTCTAGAGTAAAGTACATGGTAAGACTTTCCAGAGTAAGATTAAACTAAAAGAGGTGTTCAGATAGAGAGAGGCTGTTACCATCTGCAGTCCAGCTGAAGTGAGAGATCATTATGGGTAGTCAATGTCATTAAGACCTAAGTCACTTCTATATTTGCATTTTTAAGCCAAATATCACTCTGATGAGATTTTCAAAACACTTAGCCGCTCCCATTATGCCTTTTCTGGGCCTCAGCCATCTGGATGTATTTCTAGGGTTACAGCCTTTGCTTTCTTTAGGATTCCTACACAGTCAAGTTCCAGCTAAAACACTGACAAGACATAAGCACACTGCTTCAAATATTCACAGCACCACTGGGGCTGGAAGCACCTCTGAAGATCATCCAGTCCAACCTGTAGCTCAAAGCAGATTCAGCCAGAGCAGGCTGCCCAGGACCTTGACTGGCTGGATGTTGAGTATCTTCAAGGATGCCAACTCCCCAGCCTCTCTGGTCAACCATGACAGATCTCCAGTCTCTTAAATCATCTTCATAGCCTTTCCCTGCACTTGCTCCAGTATGTCCACGTCCTTCTCGTTGTGCGGAGCCCAGAACTGGACACAGTACTCCCACTGAAGTCTCACCAGTGCTGAATAAAGGAGAATAATCACCTCCTTTGATCTCCTGGCAACGCTTTTCCTAAGGCAGCCCAGGATGCTGCTGGCCCTCTTTTCCAATATATATGTTTACAGATATAACAGAACTTTAAGGACATGATTAGTTTTATATTTCCAGGGCTCCTACATATCAGGGAAATAGGAAGTATATTATTCTGCTAATACAGTATCATGTCAGTATCAGGGATTGTATTTATGCTCATGTTACATGCTTTTCCAAAATAAACGGCCCATTAAAAATAGTTGTTTGGGATGACTGCCTTGTAAAAACATCTGTGCACAGTGTATTTCTAAAGGTTAACACTGAAAATCTCTAACAGTGCAAATGTAGGTATCTTCGTAGGAATGAGGGCATCTTGGAAAACTGCAATTCTAAAGAATATGGATTCTCATCACATTGCTGGTGTTGAGACCTAAAGATAGCAGAATAATTATCATTATGTTTAACTCACAGATAACCTCTGTAGCTCAAATTTCCACAGTTTCCAAAAGCACTCCATACTGTTTCGGGAGCCAAAAATCCAGTTCTCCCTCATGTATTCCTGAGAACCTTCCACTTCCTCTGCAGCTGCCACAGGACAATACACTTACGTATTGACAACACACAAATTTTCTGGGGAGAAAGATCCATCGACTTTCCAGTGGGTCCTCAGGCAGCCTAAAGCAATGAGATGTTCTACCAGATTTGTTTGTCTTGGCAAGAAAGAGAGCAACCTTGTTCTTGAAAAATCTACATTTAGTTCCCCAACTATAAACAATTTTCATCAGTTCTTCCATCTGCAGTGTATGGCTTTGTTTGGCAAACAATTTGCAGTGTTTCTTGTTACACATGTCAAATTGTTTCTGTTCTGCATGAGCTATGATGATTTAGAGGACCAAAGTTTCATGTGGTGGAAGGAGTTTGTTCCCTTTGAATTTAGTGGCACCCTTACTGCCTGGGTTGGTCCACGATTTCTTTGCATTTTTCATAGTCTGACTGCAGAAAACAGGAACAATTAGGCAAAGCAAAACTCCTTGCCATTAGTGACATACCAGTACATGAGCCAATACACAGTCTAGCTAATGTCCTTTTACCTTCTGGAATAGTTTAAAGCAGGATGCAAAATATCCTTCCAAAAATACATTAAGTCCTTTCCATCCTTTTTCCTACAAAGCTACGCCAAAAGCCCTGGGAAAGCCTTTTGACTCTTCAGCTAACACACTCAAAAGAAAATTGGGAGACTGGCAAAAAAAATCTCAATATAATGAGGACAACGTTGGGATTCAGATTAACAATATGAAAAGCAAACACCTTTCATGCCACTCCCCCCTCTCACATATCTGTGCTGAAGTGAGATTAAAACTCAGGAAACAGAGCAGGTCTTCCCAAAACAACACTAGATTGGCCCAGGTGGCCACAACCTGCATGATTTTTCATAGACTGACTTTCAAAGCTGCCTCTCAGTCTCAGAGAAGTTGAATATCTTTCTCAGCTTTTTCCAATGCAGACCAGATGTTGTATTGTGATAATTCTCTCACGGGCCTTTTCCATTTTGACTCTCCATCAGCTAGGGATCCAAAGAGACATTACTTGAAAAACAGGAACCATAAAAGAGCCAGGAACTTATAAATTAAAACATAAACATTAATTTGTTTTCCAAGATACAGATGTCTTTTGTCAGTTCAAGCCTTGATCTCTCCACCAGTTAAAGGCAACAGTTGTTCTGTGGAGGCGTGCACTGGAAATTAGCCAACGGGCATTAACTTTTGGTTCGGATTGAACCAGGGGAAATTTGAAACAGAAACACAGAATTAAAAGTGGTGATAGTAATTAATGGCTGATGCCATTTAAAAATGTTCACAATATTAATACCAGAAAAAGTGTCTTACCGTAAGGAACTGTAGAATTATTGAACTTTTTGGACAAGGCTTGGAAGAGTTTCTAGTTCTCCTTGGTGATGGCAGAGGCCTTTCCTTCTCCTCACCGATCTGTTTATGCACAGGGACCAGGACTGGTTTCTGAGGAGGTGGACCCCGTGGTGGTGACTAATGCAAGAGGCAGCGGGCTTACGGCAATGTGGCACTACCACAGCTCCGGAGAAAGGGCCAGGGCTGGAAGAGGAAAGGACACAAGGCAGAGACAGTACAGGTGCAAAGTAGTGGAACAGATTGATACTACAGACATGAAAATGTAAGTAACAAACTGTACACTTAAAATAACTATCCTGGTAAAATACCACAGTAACATCTATATTGTTCTTCAACAGTTTCTACAGCACTGTATCTTTGCAGAAGTTAAATGCCAAGACAAAACACTGTCTGTTCAATAAAACATGAACTTTGGTATGAAGGATTGGCTCTAGTGAGTTTATAAAGAAGTTGAGCAAAAGCCTTCCTCCTTTTGATTAAAAAGAATTTGCTCCAAGCGTAAGCCACCTAACTGCAAAAATCTATGCTGTTGAAAATAAAATATAAAGTACTATGCTAAAATTACATAGCAAAGTTGGAATTCAAATGTCATTATGGAGACACAGATTTAAGAGAACATTTTCACATATTACAAACACAAGTGCTCAGAGTTCAACTGCATATATTTAATTTTGTAGTAACATATCAAGCCTTGTTTCCAATGGCCATTGAAAATCTTTCTATCTTTTTTTTAATGCTAAATCACTTGATATATCAGTATTATCACATCTCTCTAACTTTTTTATATCAATAAAAATGTTAATATGCAAAGATTTAAAACAGGAGAAAGGCTAGCAGCAACCAAAGAAAACATTTAGAAAAATGTGCATAATAAAGAGATAAGGATGAAAACTTACTTTCTTTTCTAACATGGCCTACATGTGCACTAATTTTTTATCTTTAAAAAGTAGCGATTCACAAGTCACACCTCTTCATTCCCTTTCAAATCAATTTTATACACCTACACAACTCTTCTGCCCCTGCATCACCGCAAGTTCACGCTTAAACTGAGTTTCCAGTCCTGCTTATTTTCTTGATAAAATCTTTTACTTAGTACAAGAGATTTGTATTAGTCTGCAACTTTCAGCAATTAACCCTCTGTTTATGATACACTGCAACTGAACATTTTGTTGTACATATTAGCACAGGAATGTACAACAAATCACTCTTCAGTGTCCTGATGTGATCATTTTCCTTCCTTCTCATGTGGGTGTATACAAGCAACAATAATTTCTAATACAATCTAACGTAGAAAGTATCACTGAATACTTGCTCGTCTTATACTGATCCAGAGATTTCTGCTTTTACCAACACTTTTCTAGGCTTTTTCCACAGCCTTCTGCTCAGAATAAGGAAACAGTCTATCCTTTATACCAGAGGTTGTCCTTTCTCCATACTACAATGAATTCACTTGGTGGAGCAGGGATTCTGAGCAATCATTATTCCCCTTTGGACACCTCTGGAATAAATGCTTGCTTTCCAACACCTTTTTAGTACACGCTTTACATATTCATTTTATTTTCTTAGGCTACAGCTTCCTCTCTAGATTTCACACCATAATAATACCTGTCTGTACTCCTCTTGTTGAATTGTTCACGCTTCATTATCTAAGTGCAGGGAATTATAAGTAGCTGTTCCCTCTTCATACGCTCTTCCCTTGAGGGGTGAACTAGCATCTGCTGTTCCTTGTCTCTTAAAGAAGAAACACCTTCCACAGAAAGGAACCATGAAGCTCCTTTCATGGCTTCATTTCACACTAAGAAAGATTTTTATTTTTAATGTGCATGCTGGTTCCGGCAGAATTTGCTTTCAGGTAAAAATTTCAGTCCTGTATATTGCTGAAGTCTTAATATTCTCTCCCTTAAGGAGCAGTCTGAGGTAAAAAATGAGAACATGCATTTTTCTTAAAGGTTTTGCCCTAGCTCAGACAATTCTTCAAAGATGCCCTTCACCAGAAATGTGGAATTCTGTTTCAAAAGAGGCTTTAGATTGCTATGAGAAACAAAAGGAGTCAGTCAGGAACTCCTAAGCATCCACAGGCATTTATGTGAATTTTAAAATAATATGCCGGTAATGTGCATTTATAGTTTTATCTGTTAATTTGTTAAGAATGGTGACTTTTGTAGATCTACTTATGTTATGAATGAGTTGCTGAGTTTATGAAATTCCCAGACTACAGAAGGATGAAAATCTAAGTCTTTAGATTCAATATTAAGTAAACAGTTATTTTAAACTAAACTGCAAAGTGGTAGATATACACTCACTTTTACAGGTAATTTTAAGTATTAAAATATATTGTACCCGATATGTCTTTCAAGTGAAGACTTCATCCAGACTCCTCTTGATACGAACTAGGAAATTCCTTCCTGGCTTTGTGATGTCCAGATCATGAAGTTTTGTCTTGTTTTTTTAATCACCGTGCTTAGTGAGACATCCACCTGCAGGAACAGCAGCCTCTGAACTCCTCCCAACAAAGGGGCTGGTATGTCGCCCTACTCACATGCCATATTCCTCTTTACTTTTCTCATTCCTTCCAAGCAAGCCACTCCAACTAAACTTTCCCTCGGTATACCACTACCTTCACAGAAAAAAAAAAAAGCAGTTACATTTTCAGTTAGTGATGTAGGATGTCTTTTGAAGAGCAGATTGGATTTCAGCACATGCTCATCTCCTGCTTAAAATTCACACAGATCCAACTTGCAAATTCAGTGTGGAGCAACTCTTTTCCACTACCGCCACTCAAAACTCCTACTGGGATCATTCCAAAACCTTATCATAAAGACCATACTCTCATATTCATTATGTTAGTTTCTCAAGAGGTTATGTTGCTCAAGACATTATTCTTTTTGCATGGAATATAACTGTCAAACCAAACTGTCAACCAAAGCAGCAAAAAATGGAGCTACAGATGTTTTAGCATGGAAGCACTTCTGCCAAACTTTCCCTAGATGTCGCTACACTTTCTGGCTACTTTATTATAGCTTTTATTATTAAACGGAAAACTACCTTACAGTTTCCTAATTTCTTCATACAGAAGAAATAGAAAACTATCACATAGTAACACAATTTCTTCAGAGTGACAAAAAAGATATTCTAATTATGTGTATATATTATTCTATGTAATAGAATATATAGAATATATTCTAGTAACATCATACTGAAATTTGAAAATAGCTTTTATCATAGGCTTGTTTTCACGCTCTTTTTACCTTCCTAGCACTCTTCCTACCAAGTACGTTAGCTCGTTGAGCCTGGAGTTGCTTGCCCTTTTCCATTACTTTGTGCTGAAACCAGGTATCTCCTTAAGGACATTCCCAAAGTTTCCAGATTCATTTTTCATGCATGCTTTGCTGTTCTTTCTGTCTCAACACTTTTTGTCAAAGAATGTCACTCTGGCCTTATATGATTTTGCCACCTAAAGACTCAGTTATACTACACAAATGCTACAGGAAATTATTCTGGGAATTCAAGGTAGGATTCTGGCTTGTTAGTGTTTTAGCTGATTCAAAACAAAGTTCTGAGGACAACATCCTTGTTTATCACTTCTCTGTAATTCAGTATTTCTTACCTGTGGAAATAGTCTTCAAAAAGCATACGCCAATTTCTACACATGCATGAAGTTTCTATATTGTCCAGCAATACAAAGACTCTTCAGCTTATTGCAAAGACTATCAAAATATGTTCAGATTTTCTATGTATTTCAAATCTCAGTTGTGCTGAAGTAGTCATGGATTGGTTGTCCACAAGATGGGGCTTCTACAACAGAGATCTTTTTATTGAAATTTAAGATTCTGATGCAAAAGCTATGAAGGGCATCACAGTTGACAGGAACACTTTCAGCCCATACTTTTGAATTCTGACATAGGAACAGTCCTCACAAAAGGAACCCCACTCTCCATTTCTTGCACAAACCAAATAATCCCTCAGGAAAGCAAAACAGCAGAAAGTGATTCTACCTTGCCCTTAGCCCTTGCATTGTGTTGGTGTACAGCTTATGATTCAGAGGCAATACGTGCCACTACAATCATCCTGCATCTTGCAGAGATTCTGCAAGGTCATCTACTTCTACACGAGCTTTTGTGGAAAAACTATGCAGTTCAAAACACCAAGTGAAGTGTACATTGTTTTGAGACATTTCCTAAGTCCGTATGTAGCTTAATATACAAATATCTAAACCAGTCTGCAAGTCCACTGTTAGGATGTTCCTGTTAAGATGATAATAATCTCCAAAAAAAGTTAAGAGAAAGTAGCTCCACAAAGTTTGCAATTTCTATAGACTTAACTGAAAGAGGGAAGAGCTTGCTGTTACAAAAAACTAACTGTAGGTGTGGACTGCAAAGTAAATGAAAAGAAAAATAACTTATTAACACAAAAATTTTGAAACATTTTTTCAGTATCTTTTGCTGGCTTACTTCAGTTTGTGGGTAGTGTTTGTTTAATCAGTATGTGATTAGTTCTGCTAAAAAAAAAGGCCTCCTTCCTCTTCTGTCAGGTAAGCATGCTTACACAATTGAGATTTTAATGTCTTATAGGAATCTCCACACAACCAAACCCAGGACAGACTAACTGGGACTGTACAACTACTTTCTCGTAGCATCAGAGAGATCAGGAAGACTTAATTTATCATTATTCCTGTTTTCCGCATGATGTAGTTGATTTCTAGAAATTTTTGCAGGACATTGTGCATGCAAAAGCAAATACTGGTACAGATTTCCAGCCTGCTCTCCCTCCAAGAGGAGGGTGCACACACACAGACTATTGAACACGTAAAACTGAATCTCAAGAAGAGGAAATACTTCTGGCCAGATGGTAAAGTTAATTTCCCAAAGACTAACTCCTCGCCAGTGCCAGAGGCAGTCATCCACAATCACCTAACACTTTGTGTACAGAATCTTCAGTGGTTCCTCCTTTCATTCCTTCTGTTCAGTCTCCAGTAACTTGTCTTCTGCAATTCAGCTAGCTGAGCTGTCACAGACCAGAGTTTCAACAGGAAGTGCAAAACAGTACCCTTCAGAATAGTCATCTGGAGAAGCATAAAATAAGAAAATCTGAGTAGGCAGGAATTACCCAGAGAAGGATACAGAGTGACAGTGCACTACAAACTGAAGTCAATGATGTTGTATTATGAAAAAGGAAGAACACTAAGTTTGATAAATGGCATTTTTGCACATACTAAATAACATTCTCTGTACTCAACACTGAGATTTTAAACGGAGTACTCTGTCCAGCTTTGGATGCCACGCTTACTGAAAAAAAGCATGAAAGAAAGAGTCTGCAGGACCATCTGATTATCTGAGGAACCTAAAGGTGCACAAGTCCATGGGACCTGATGAGATCCATCCGCGGGTCCTGAGGGAACTGGCGGATGAAGTTGCCAAGCCACTGGCTATCGTATTTGAGAAGTCGTGGCGGTCTGGTGAGGTCCCCGATGACTGGAAGAGAGGGAACATAACCCCAATTTTTAAAAAGGGGAATAAGGAAGACCCGGGTAACTACAGGCCGGTCAGCCTCACCTCTGTGCCTGGCAAGGTCATGGAGCAGATTCTCCTGGAAACCATGCTAAGGCACATGGAGGGCAAGGAGGTGGTTGGTGACAGCCAACGTGGCTTCACCAAGGGCAGATTGTGCCTGACCAATTTGGTGGCCTTCTATGACGGGGTTACAGCATCGGTGGACAAGGGACGAGCAACTGACATCATCTACCTGGACTTGTGCAAAGCTTTTGACACTGTCCCGCACGACATCCTTCTCTCTAAACTAGAGAGACATGGGTTTGATGGACGGACCACTCGGTGGATAAGGAGTTGGCTGGATGGCCGCACTCAGAGAGTGGTGGTCAACGGCTCAATGTCCATGTGGAGACCGGTCATGAGTGGCATCCCTCAAGGGTCCGTGCTGGGCCCAGCCCTGTTCAACATCTTTGTCGGCGACATGGACAGTGGGATAGAGTGCACCCTCAGCAAGTTCGCCGACGACACCAAGTTGTGTGGTGCTGTCGACACGCTGGAAGGTAGGGAAGCCATCCAGAGGGACCTTGACAGGCTGGAGAGGTGGGCCCGTGCCAACCTCATGAAGTTCAACCAGGCCAAGTGCAAGGTCCTGCACCTGGGTCGTGGCAATCCCAGGCACAAATACAGGCTGGGCAGAGAATGGATTGAGAGCAGCCCTGAGGAGAAGGGCTTGGGAGTGCTGGTGGACGAGAAGCTCAACATGAGCCGGCATCCTGGGCTGCATCAAGAGGAGCGTGGCCAGCAGGTTGAGGGAGGTGATTCTCCCCCTCTACTCTGCCCTGGTGAGACCCCACCTGGAGTACTGTGTCCAGTTCTGGAGCCCCCAGCACAAGAAGGACATGGACCAGTTGGAGAAGGTCCAGAGGAGGGCCACAAAGATGATAAAAGGGCTGGAGCACCTCTCTTATGAGGACAGGCTGAGAGAGTTGGGGCTGTTCAGCCTGGAGAAGAGGAGGCTCCAGGGAGACCTGATAGCGGTCTTCTGGTACCTCAAGGGGGCCTACAAGAAAGATGGGGAAAGGCTGTTTAGTAGGGCCTGTTGCAATAGGACGAGGGGTAATGGTTTTAAAATAGAGGGGGGTAGATTTAGATTAGAAATTAGGAAAAAATTTTTTACAATGAGAGTTATAGAACACTGGAACAGGTTGCCCAGAAAGGTGGTGGAGGCCCCATCCCTGGAAACGTTCAAGGCCAGGCTGGATGGGGCTCTGAGCAACCTGATCTAGTCAGGGATGTCCCTGCTCCTTGCAGGGGGTTTGGACTAGATGACCTTTGAAGGTCCCTTCCAACCCTAACCATTCTATGATTCTATGATTCTATGAAATGAATGGGACTTTTACAAATCATGATCCATAAGGAAAGACTGAAACAAAGCAGCAAGATAACAGTCTTCAGATGTCTAAAATGACTGCAACAATGCAGACAGAACACATAACAGAGTTTGACTCACAGCAACCTTGGAAAGTAGGAAAAATTTTGAAATTGCAAGAGATTACAACACAGTACCTACAGACGTCATTCAGTATCCAGAAAGAGTTTCAACAGTTTTCTGTCAAGGAACGACAAAGACATAGGTGATCATGGACTGGGACAGAGTTGAATGTCAGAGGGTCACACTCCATAAGTTCTCAGGAATCTTTCCATGTGCCATTTTATCACTCTGTTATTGCAGAAGACCTATAGTTACCTAGAAGAAGACACCAGAGATTTTAGGCTACAGGAAAAATGGTGAAAATCAGAGAAACAGGAAGAGTTACGAGAAGGCAAACAACAAGTGTTTTAAGTTGTCCACAACTTCTCTTGGCAACCTGTTCCAGTGCCTCACCACTCTCACAGTAAATAATTTCTTTCCTATGTCTAATCTAAACCTACCCTCTACCAGTTTAAAGCCATTACCCCTTGTCCTATCACCACACGCCCTTGTCACAAGTCCCTCCCCAGTTTTCTTGTAGCCCCCCTTATTTCTGTGTATTGAATATCCACCACTTGTTGAACGCCAGCCCAGCACTCAAGTTGTCTCAAAGCCTGTCAGGAGGACATGCCAGAAGTCACACTCCTGCTCAAATACAACAGTCATCCTGCAGTAACCGTGATTCCTTCATATTCTGCTATTGGGAACTTCACCACCCATTCTACTTACCCAAATTTTTACCTACTGCCATGTTTTCTTACTGGCATTTTCTAAGGATATAAGGAAGAGTGAGAATTAAAATAACACAGCAGTAATGTATCTGTTGTAAATCACCCAAGAGAAACGAAACAATAAAAACCAGTTTGGAACCTTTTGGGGTTACCTGTATACAATCTACTGCAACTAAAACAATTCCTGAGACAGTTATCTAATCTGCCTTCCAAAGCCTTCAGTAAGCAAGATTCCCAGGTAATAATTTCCAGTGCTAAACTACTTCTGCCATTTGAAATAATTTCCTCATGTCTACCTTAGAAGTCCTACTCTAAGTCCACCCCACCTTGCCCTAGACCTGCTGAACATGAAGCAGGTCTCTCCGCAGAGAAACTTTTTCCATGTTTGAAGATCATAACCATTTTTCCCAATACTTTTCTTTAGACGAAACAAACCCAATTCTTTCAGTCTCTCCTCTAAGATTATGTTTTCTAGGTCTCTGATAATTCTTGAAGTTGAGACTGTAGTAATATGCTGTACACTGAGAAAAAGGAAAATCAACTCCTACACAAATTTCACCATGAAGCTGGCTGACAGAGGGTTTATTTGAAGAGGTATGATGACTGTCTGCTTTGTTGTTTGGTTTTTTTAAATGCCAAAATACATCTCCTTTTTCTCCTTTGTGACATACAGTGTAGGTGCCCCAGTGCATGGAGTAGGTACGCATTACACTCTTTGGTGACAAAACATTTTGGATCTGGGGAAAACAGTTATTATGGAAGGCAACTTATTTATGCCAATAATGGAAAACATATTCTTTCCAAGATGGTATTTCCGTGCTAAATTGATGTAAGTGGTATTTGTGATACCAGGATAATTTAAGCAGAAGTTTAAGTAATTTTTAGAAACATGAGCAAAATGCTGCATGACAAATTGCATTTCAGGGAAATACATTAGTTCCATAATTGCTTTCTAGTGCTGCATTCATTCTGTCTCGGAAAACAATATACAGTTGTAATATATACCGAGAAATGTCTACGCTTCAGCTAAAATCAACAAAACTAAAAATAACCATGTGCATTTTAGAAGATGCTATGTTCTTTATAACCAGATAAATTAACTCAGTCATTCCCATAATCAGATTCACATATATAATAGAAGAATGTAATTTACTTCCATTCTCCAGAGGAATACAAGGCCTTTTTTTCCCAGAAAAACGTTTTAAAATTGTAATGTGTCTTATTCACCAACATTACCTCAACAAACAGCGCTATCTCTGAACCTATGGGTACCATGGCATGGAAAGATTGCACTCAGAAGTTAACCAGGCTTCTGTATATGCATGGTGAAAACAATCTTATCCAAAAGAAAGATAAGACATAATAAGAAATGATAAGTGCTGGGAAAAGAAGCCTGATGGAAGAAAAGGAAGTGAAAAAAACTTTTCCAAGCTGAGGACAGAAAAGGTCTTTCAAAACCTTTTGTTGAGCATGACACATTGAACACACCAAAGTTGTCCAACAGTAACATGACCATGGATCATGTAAAATGATGTCACCAAAGGGTCTTCTATCTCTAAATTAGGCGATTTATTATGTTAATTTTGCAGAGAAACTATTAACAAGAAAGACTTTTAACATCCTCAGTAGTTTTTCGATTTTTAACTCAAAAAGAAAGGGCTTTTTCAGTAAGACAGCTCATCACCTCTGGCTAGCTCATATGAGCCTGAAGAACACAGCATTATGTAACTCGCCTCCCCTCATATCAAAACTCTCCAAAATAAAACATAAACATTCAATTGTTTGCATCCTTTAAAAACACTTCTCATTAATTTCCATTTTGTTTTTAAACATATGTTTCACTTAGATGACACTAACTGCCAAAAAACAGTCACAACAGACCTATGCATGACACTGTCATATCAAGACTTACCAGAACATTAAACCTGTACACAGGTTTCAGATTACTCCATTTCCCTTCTGACAACAGACTATGGCCAACTGTTTAAATGTTTACAGGTAAGAAAAAGTTTAACAGACTTAGGTTGCCAGTTCTGTATTGATACCAGTTTGATACAAATTTCTGTATTTGCACTCATCTTTTCTACCAGTAGTATCCATGCAACTCTAAACCACTACACGCCTCTTTCTTCCATCTATGGGATTATCTAAAGGCTCTAAAAAATCCAGTCTGATAATTACTTGTTCCCCAAAATAAGCAGGGGAAGTAAAAAAACCAGAGAGAACTGAAGTCATCGGTTAAACTGTCCTATGGTTCCGCTGGAACAGAGAAACTGTACTTGTAAATCACGTCCTCTCAGAAAAAAGGAACCACATAAAACCCACTTGTGAGCCTCCAAAGCTGAATGGAACAAGGATCTCCTACAGCAGAACAGCTCATAAGCGGGGCCTCTTTTATTTTGGTCTATACTCTATTTGGTCCATACTCTATCTGGTCCATAGTCACCTCTACTATTCTGCATGTGCAAGGACCACCCCTGTGTCTATCTGCACAAAAGCAGATCCTTCTAAGCAGCCTCTGCACTTACCAATATCTACAGAAAGCAGGTACAGTGAAACCTGCCAGGTCTTCAGTTTTCTGTAACTTAATACTAAGAAATGGTGAAAACACCTCATGTGTTCCCTGGACAAAAGACTCCCATCAAATGGTTATTGAGCAATAGGGACAACCAACCTCTACCTTGGAAAGTTCTTCAGCTGCTTTCTTGTCCCCATGCTGCAAAAAAAACGTGTTAGGAACAGGAGCAGCCTCATAGTCACACCACAGCATATGCAGGTGTATTAAAAGACAACATTTGTGCACTTGTGAACACAATTTTTCCATTCTCTATCTCCTGGACCACTACAACTTTTGAGCTGGTGGTGCAAAGCCAGTAATCTTGTTCCCAATGTTGCCACTGCACGACTGAAAACCCCAGTAACAGAGCTGGAGTCTCATCACCAGGTTCTCACAGCAGACAGCTCTGACATTGCCTTAACCTTGAAATAATGACTGGGTGAGGCAGCGGTTCACTGGATCCTCTCCAATAACTGCTTGCCTAATTCTCCTATTAAAGCAAGTCATAGGATAAACACCCAAATGACCAAGTCATGTAGAGCAGTCATTATTATTTACAGTAGCCCATTGCAATGCCTCTCCATCACAAGCAATGCTCACAATTTGAGAACCAATTTTATTCTCAGTTTCTTAGAAAAGCCTAAAACTGTTTGAACCCCACAAATGCCAGTAATAACTTATCTATTGCTACAGATTTTACATTGGGGCTGTTTAGGTTATCCACTGATAAATGATAAACAAAATTCCTACACAGTAACAAAATTAAATCTTCAAGAAAGAACTCACATGGATGATCATCAAGAAGTCTGTTCCCAGACCGAGATGTCCACCACAGGACCTCTCAAATGTGTAAGTAAAGGTTGCAGAGCCAAACACAACTGTGGACAACTGGTTTGTTGACACTTTGACTTAAGATGGAAGCTCTAGTGCAAACCAGGACTGACATGGATCAGTAGAGAACTCAGTGATAAAAAGCAGCCATGCTGTACTGAAACAGACCCTACCTTCTAGCTGTTTGCATCCACACCAGATTTGTTTTGCTTTAAAAACACTACTGTAACAAAATCGGCGTTTTAAATACAGTCTACGGTCTGAATCTGAAAGCCTGGGAGGGATTTTGAGGAAGCGTCCCAGAGGACAAAGCTGGGAAGAACACTTAAAGGCTCATCTTGTAAAGAAAAAAAATGTAGTTCTCCTCTGTGTGGGTCTGTGCTGGCACGCTAACACAGTGAAAGCAGGGGATTCACTCTCTCAAAATTTGCATTTATCTACACTCATACCCAAAATTGAGTATGTTTTTGATTTTTAAAAAAAGAGCCAAACACTTTTTTTTTTTTTTCTCAGCATCTGCTTATCACATAAAAAAGCCTGAAGGGGCCACCTTCAGAAACGTGAGTGACACAGAAGGCTCCGGTTGCCTTTTTTGCTCGGCAGTGGGGGGTCGCTGCCCTGGCCCTACAACTGCAGACCCCGCCCGCTCCAGCCGTGCCGGCGGTCAGCACCGGAGGAAGCCCCCCGGGCTGACCCACAGACCAGGGAGGAACCCTTGGCCCCACACAAACCATCGCGGGTGGGAGAATGGGGTGGGGCGGGAGGGGTCCCTGCAGCCGCCGCGGAGGGGCCGAAGCCCCGTTACCGCCGCCCGGCCCCGCTGCCACTGCGGGACGGCCTTCCCGCCCCCGCCGCGCCGCCATGCCCGGAAAACAAACAAAAACAAAGCGCTCCCGGGGGGTGGAGCAAAGCGGCACCCACCATTTTGGGGGCCGGGGGGAACCCACCGCCTCGCAGGCGGCAGCGGCCGCACGGTTCCCCCGCCCCGTTTCGCCTCAGTCAGTCCCGCCGGGGGCGGGCAGGACTCCCCCCCCCCAGCACCTCGCAGCCGGGTGCGGCGGAGCGGGGCCCTTGCGGCGGCTAACCTGGCCCGGCGGGGAGGAGTGAGGGGAGGAGCCGGGGCGGCCTGTGCGACAAAGCCCAGTGCGCAGGGAGCTGGTGACCAGGAAGCAGAACAGCGCCGGGCTGCCGCGGGGCGGGCGGACCCCACCGGTGCCCCCGCTGCCCCACGCCGCCTCCCCCCCCGCGGGGGGTGGGAGGCCAAGTCCTACCCCCCCAACCCTCCGGGCTCCGGTGGGCCGGGGCGGCTGCGGAGCGAAGCGGGAGGCTGCCGGGCTGCTGCTAAGCCGCTTAAGGGCCGGGGCTGGCATGAGCCTCCCCGGCGGGGCGGCTGCGGGCTGCGCGCTGCGGCGGGCAGGCTGAGGGCGCGGAGCCGCCGCCGGCGGGGGCTGGCGGTCCGTCCCTGAGGAGGAGGCGGCGGAGGAGGAGGGGGGAGACCCGCTCCCCGCGGGGAAGATGGGGAACTGCCTCAAGTCCCCCACCTCGGATGACATCTCGCTGCTGCACGAGTCCCAGTCGGACAGAGCCAGCTACGGGGACGGGGCTGAGCCGGATCAGGAGCCGCCGCCGCCATATCAGGTAGGGGAGGGGGTGGGGAGCGCGGCGGCGGAGGCCGGAGGGGGGCGGGCGGCGGGGCCCGCGGGAAGGGGGTGAGGAGAGGGGGGCGGGGGCCGCTCCCCCTGGGAGCCAGGGGCCGCCGCTGACACCCGCCCCGCCGCCTCTCCTGCGCTGGGCGGCCGCCCGAACCGCTCCCTTTCCGCTCACGCGTACCGGGGCGGAGGGGGGCGGCAAGGCCTCTTTGTCTCTCCCAGTCTCACAGCTCGGGCCTCTGGGCAGGCGGGAGGCGAGGGTCCGGCGGGCCCGACCGGGGACAGCCGCGGGGTCCCGGAGGACGGGGGAGGAGGGCAGGCCCCGGTGCCGCGTCCTTTGTTGCGTGCCTGCGGTGACATCACCGCCCGGCCCTGCGCGGCTCCGGGACGGGGACCGCGGGCTTTGTCCGGGCTTTGTCCGGGCGCGTTCGCCGCCGCCCCGGCTCCGCTCCCGTATTTTTAGCAGCGTCTGATCCCCGGTGAGCGAGGGGCTCTCCCGGCGCGGCGGATCCTGTTTCCCTCGGGCACCACCGGGGAAGTGTCTCCCAGTATTCTGTTTAGGTTGTTTGTTTTTTGTTTGTTTTTTTTTTTGTTTTTTTTTTCCTATCTCTGAGAGAATCTGTTAACTTACGCCTTGATGACGAATCAAGGCGGGGAAAGAAAAAGCCAGGTATTTTATTTTGCCGCTTTCCTGACAGCGGAGGGTAAGGCCGATGTGGAGCGGCGATGGCTGCGGTGGGAGAGCCGGGCTCTCGGCCCTGGGGATGGGGAGCTGAACTTGGGGTTGCGCTTGGCTGCCCCTTGTCATCTCGACCCCATGTTGTCATGTCATCCCCATGTATAGAAATGTGCATTGCCCTGAACAGGCCGTCTGCAGTAAACCGTTGTACAGCACTAAAAAATGAAGAAAAAAAAAATCTGTGGTGTAACTTCACATTTTATTCAAGTTTTAAAAGTATTCTCCTATCTGAGATAATAGGGATACATTCCAGAGAAATCTGTAGAAATGACAGCTGAGACACAGATTCTGGAGGGGGACTTGAGAGCTCTCTGTCATCTAGAGCTCTCTGTTCGGTAGTTGCAGACCTTGACGTACAATTAACAAAATTGCAGGAAGTATTTAACCGGGCAGGCATCTCCTCTACAAATGCTTTGACGAGTTCAAGAATTGCAGCCCTGTTAGGAAGCCCCTTATGTGCTGAAGAGAAGCCCCATGCGAAGCAGCCCTTGGTGTGGTGGAGCAGCACTGGTTTCACTTGGCAGCCTGTAGCTGTTTGTTTGGGTGCAAAAGCTTAATATGAGAATAAATATCCTGATTTGGGGAAACTTTTTTTCCTGACTTCTAAGCTATGTCTGCTGAAGTCCAATAAACAGAAAGTGCTTGGTAGCAGATAAAGTTTTTTAAAGGTCGTGTTGTTCTAAATAAAGCTTGGATTGTCCGTGTGGTTTAGGAGTGCATTGTATTTTTGTCAAATCAACATACAAAGTTTGACTGTTCGTCCTGTTTGCTGCATTTATGTCTGTGGCTCTAGGAAGACCTGTGGAGGTTGATCCCACCCCCCATTTGAAAACAACCTGTTAGCTCTTGTAAGGGTCCTGAATCAAGTGTATGCGTTGTGCAGGCCTTCTGTGGATTTCAGGGTAGATAAGTACTCTTCCTCCATTGCTGCTTTTTTTTTTTTTTTGTTTGTTTGTTTTTCTCTTGATGAAGAACTTCTTGCTTATAAGTATGGATGACTGACTGAGAACACGGTAGACAGCAAAATAAATGAACTTAGGGATGTCTGTTACTGAGTAAGTGTGTTCGTAGCAGAGCTTCCCTCACCTCAGTAAAGCTGTGTAGCGTCAGGTGATGTGCCCACAGGCGCTTGGCTGTCTCAAACATCGCTGGCTGTCCGAAAAGCCCATCCGCTGATCCTAGCAATTCCTAAACCTTCATCTTAAGGTAGCATTTTGTCTCGTATAGTCAAAATTCAAAGCTACTCTTTCCACACACTTTGAACTACAATGGTTTGTGATTTTTTTTTTTTTTTTTTTTTTTAAAAAAAGGCCTTACCTACAATATTGTGCAGTACTTCATGTACTTTAAGCTTGAGGAGATTTATAATTTTTAACTGTTTTTGGTTTAGAAGATGCACAATACAGACTCTAAAGAACTCTTTATGCTCTGTTATTGCTGTTGTGCTAGTGATAGGTTTAACTTTCAGGTGGCAGCTTGGATTCAGTGTTACAGATGAGGCTTCAGGAGTTTTGTCCTGTGTGTGGTAATTACTTCTTTCACAGTATCTTAACCAGAATTAGAGTGTGTATGAGAGTACATAGATCTGAGGAAGGAAAGGAAGGAAGAGGTTAAAATGAGTTTGAAAACCAGCTTGTGGCTACTAGCAGTTTGTGCAAGAAACTAGGAGATGAACAACTTAAAATCTGAGTACTGAAATTTCAGCTGTAAAATGGACATATTTTAGAAGAGAATAAAATCTGGTATGTTTGCTTCTCTTGGGTTTGCAGCAATGGTGTGTCAGCTTCCTGAATAGATCTTGCAAGGTTTGTGAACCAGGAGAAGGAAGCTTGTTGGGTGAAGATACACAGTTGTAGAAAGTCACTTCTATGCCTCCTGTAACTAACTTCTGTATTACTTTGATGTTTAAAATACTGTTTCATGTTCTGACAGGATTGTGCCATGGGCATCCATATGGGAATCTTGTTAAGCCATGATTTTTATTTAGCTGTTTATTTATAACTGCAAAATGTGTCTCCAATAATAATTTCAGTATTGCATGTCAAATTTCTTTTATCAGTGAGTGCTATTGAACCGGCTGTGTGAAATTCCTGCTTCCAAAAGTGAGACTGAAAATTGGATTGGCACTGTAGACACATGGAGTAACGGGGAGTGCAGCTTCCATTCAGAGGCTCTGCGTATACCTGTCTCTGCTCTCAGTTTCTGTGGCAGTACGTGTTGTAAGCTACAGCAGAGAGGATGCAGCTTTTTAAACTGGTGTCTGAGTTAATGAGAAAGTGGTCTGTTAAATCATCAGACATTTTTCAGTGCATCAAGCTTAATGGCTAGCATGGGAAATAATTAAAGCACACCAAAAAAGGAGTGTATTTCTGTGGTGAGGGAAAGGAAGTGATTTCAAGAGTGGACCAGCGTTTTCATAGAGACACTAATTTTGGATGCCTCCATTTTAGAATCCAGAAATTACAACTGTTTTTCTAAGTGCCAGGCACATGCAACTCCATTTTTAACCAGTGAATCTGTGATTAGGAAAGAGTTAGCTTTGGTTTTGTTTTTTCTCAACTTTTCAAAATTGAGTATGCTTTCAAGTTTGTTTTCCTTTTCTGTGTATGACTTCTTCGCCATCTGTTGGCAATATGCCTCTGCTGTTTTTCCATACAAGTTCACTGTTTTTTCCAGTTTCTCTTACTTCTGGTAGTTCTTATTAAAGATTTTATTTTGCAGAACAGATGTGCCCTTTTCCTAATCCTCATCTCCTATTTCTGTTCTTAAATAGTTCCTTAATAGTTGCAGGAAATAATTTGCCAGTTTATTAAACTTTGGAACTTTACACAGTAAGCTGCAGAATACTTTACATCTTTTCTTCCGAAGTTTCTATAATGTACTACTGTTGACAAAATACACTGCAGTCTTCTAAAAAAGATGTGTACCACTTGCTAAACTAGTAAGCTAAAAGCATGAGAAATAAGTGCCAGTTCTTGGTATTGATATTGAACTCATAAAAGCACGTTTGATATGTTGATGTGGCAGGTAGACTAATAAAGTATTTTACCTTTACCTGAAGGGGTCCAAAACACGCTCTGGTACTCAGTACCACTCTGTGTAATCTTACAGGCCTAGATAAAATGTTTCAGTGGATCTAGTGGATTTTTTTTGTTGTTTTTGCTTTTGGAGGGATTAATTTAAAACCTTTTGACCTGGATACTCCTTTGATTAGGCTGTAGGCACAAAATGAGATGAGAGCTCACAAACATGAGCTTAGTCCAATGTCGTACTCCCATAATCTTCCAAAAGCTGTTGGGGACAGCAGGTTTTGAAAGCACAATTTAGGATGTCTCTTGGCTTTTCTTAAACTGAGGTTGCTGCAATAGCCTCTTTGGGCCTCCTCTGTTAACTGAGCATCCCCTGTACGCATTGTACCCTCGTCCCTACCCATCTGTTTTGTTGTGCTTTGTTCCAGCCGTCCCCAGTTCAGGGAGGTGGCACAGCAGGCTGTGATGATGATGCCCTAGGTCCCTCGTAAGTCACTTTCCAGGATCTCCTCAGCCTGAGCGCAGCGCAGTAAATGCAGCCCTGGAGTGCTGCTTATCCAAGACGCTGAAGAAGTCTCCAGTTTGAACAGTCGGAAAACTTTCTTGAAATAGTCTATTGCATTTCTGTATGAAACTTGCCCCTGTGGATGCGTGTGTTTGGATGTATTTTGCTTAACAGAGAAAGAAAGCTTTTATTATGCTCTCATCATGACTTGGGTAATATATTACATTGGTGTTCTGATGCTGTCTTTTCAAAGGCATGATAATTAGTATCATTAAAAATTGCAAACCAAATTAATTCTGATATAGGAGTTGCACGCATTTATAGAAGCATCCATACAAAATTCTCTTGGGCTGCAAATGAGATGATTTATCACCTGTGATTGCGTGTATTGTACAAGAAGGAAGAAGAAAGACTAGAGTAGTATAACACGTTATAATTTAACGTTGAGTGGTTGTGCAAAGCTAGAACTGTTGGTATACGTTGGAACAGCATAAAAGGAAGAAGGATGAGATGGGAAAACATTATATACAGAAAGCTATCCATTAAATAAAGCAAACCAACTAGTAAGTTTACTTTAATGTAAGAGAAAGGAGTGTATTTAAAAATTGCCTATGCAGGTCTTGCCCTTTTGTCTGCTTGTCCTCCACATCTCAGTGATGACGCCTAAGAATTACGGTTGCATTTGCAGATGTGAACTGAAATACCACTCCAGTCCACAATTCCTCAGTCTGGTGGAAACTTCAAAGGACTTCAAACAAGGGTGTCTCTTTGTAGGTGTGCTGCTGGCTAGTGCCTTCTGGCAGCAGTGCCCTAGGTGGAGATCAGCTTCAGTGAGGAGAGAAAGTGATGGAGGAGCTGAAGTTGAGTTTGCTGCATGGATAAGAAATGGTAGAGTAAGCCAGTGATGTTTTGTGTTTTACTTATTTTCAAAATATGATTGCTTAAGCTGCTTTATAAAGCTCATTCTCAGAGATGGAGCAAGTGGTATCATAGTGTTCTGAAATAATGTGTCTAGCTATGAAAGACCAAGCACTAAGTGATAAAGTCACTCCTGATAAATAGTTACGATACAGTTTGGATGGCTGCATTCAGAAAATCTGTAAGCCCTCCATGTCCCATGGTGCAGTTCTGGTAAATTATTTGTATGTGCAAAGCAATAATAAACCTTTCTTTTTTTTTTTAACATCTGTGTAGGGCTATATAGTTAATTTATCCAGACAGTAATGAAATATGTATATTATGACCTTAATTGTAATAGTGTGCAAGATTATTCAACAATATACCATGACACTTCTTGCTCCTACATCTGAAGAACTTAGCAAGTTCTCTAGAGAATTGTATTGCTGGTGATCAGTGCTAGATGGAAAGTTTCCTGAGGGTGCTAAGTCTAACTTCCGTTCTAGATAACAGTTAGAAAAATCAGTGCACCTGTATTTCCTGTCTTAATGCATACTGGTTTCAGCATAGCCTGCCAGGCTGGCTGATTTGTGCTGCCTGCCATTTTGCTAGTGAAAAAAGCTGGGGAGGCAGGGGAAGAAGAGAGGAAGGAAGGCAAACATGAAAATAAAGGATATCGGATGGTATCACAGAGTTAGATGACTTTGATCTTGAAAATACCCTGTTTTTAATGAATATTTTAATGAATATTGGCTGAATATTGTAATACTTTGCCTGCTTAAAATAGATTTTAAACTCCAATTGGCTGTAAATATGTATCAGACACGGCTAGAGGAAATGGGAGGTGTATACTGATGTTTGAGTTCTCTGTATTATTATCATCTTTCTGTTATGAAAACTAGAGCTGGCTTCTAGACTAGCTGGAGTCGACAGTCAGTAAAGATCTGTTCCTACCCATTCTGTCCAGAAGATTTTCCAACAGAAGAGAATATGTTTATAATCATATTCGACAGAGTACTGCTTGCTGTTTTACGTGGATTTCTGCAAGAAGTGTCTTAAGTTGGATCAAGAAGCTGTACAAGGTCTGTCCCTGTCTTTCTCTGTCCCTGTTCATCACTTCAGGAAGCTCAGTTTAATGAACACTTCTGCAGACTCTGGTAATGGTTGCAGTCAAACTGGTTGCAGAATGTAAGGTCAAGAAACAAAAAACAACACCATTTGCTTGTGACAGACTTGTATCTTCCAGACTTGGTGCTTGTCCTTATTATTGCCTCCCATAGACACACAGAGAGAAACATATTTATATTTTGAAGAGATAATGGTCTGTAGAATAGACTAGAACAAATCAGCCATGACTTTTCTATGAGCTAATGAAACCGTTCCTAAGAGACCAAAGAATTACAAAATGAGCAGGTTTTTAGGGATGTCATGGCTGAGTTAGAATAAAACCTCTTTAAAGTTTTAGTCTGTTTTCTGTTTATTCTATTTATTCTGTTCTTTCCCTTTATTCTAAAAAAGGAAAAATGCTGAAAAGTCACTGTTTGTTGACTCTAAAAGGTAAAGCAAGGTCCAGTCTTGATTTAGACCACAAGAAAAATATGCCCTGACATTGTGAAGGTCTCAGAAATTAGGGTAAGTCTTGCTTACTGAAGGCAGGATGTGTTTTTGTAGAAGATGCTATCTTTCTTGTCGTTCTGCCAGCCTCTTGGGGAGCAGCTGCAGCAGCGACCTGTCCCAGCAGAGCTAGAGTCTTGCGTAGTGTCTTGCTGGGTAAAACTGCACTGTGGACTTGAATCAAAAAATACCCATCCCCCAAGCTAAGCAAAACAAAACAAAATCCACCAAAAATCACTCTAGCAGCCCTAGCATAAGCCATCATCATTCTTAGTTCAGTCTTCTCTTTAGTTTGTGACTTCTAGCAAATCACTTGACTGGTCTGTGCTTTCCTGTGTGCTCCTCACTGTAAAATGAGGAGTAAAGGAGTAATAAACTTTATCTTTAGTGCAGGCATGCTTAGTAATTTAATTCATGTTTGTAAAGTGTTCCCTGATAATTTGATTTTAACAAAATAATATTCCTCCATTATACCTCTGCAGGAATTTATGGCAAACCTGCTGCTGTAGAGAGGGAGCTTTATCAGAAGATCTGTTTAAGGCAGTAGATAAGTCTCCTGAAGTCTGTTTTGGAATCTGATATTTCAGCATTTATTTGGCAGCTCGCGTTCCAGATGCTCGATTAGTAGGGATGAAGAGGCTGTGGAGATAGTAATAAGAAATCTTGCCTAATCAGGGTGGTGAATCTTCGTTATGCTGGGAGACTGTGCATTCTTTCAGGCAAGCCAACCCAAACAAGCAATACTGCCCTCCCCAAAATCTAGGACCACCATGTGAAGGGGAAGCTCTTATGTTTCCCGTATGTACCACTGGTTCATTTCTGTGATCAGCAGCTGTTGCTGGCTGTACATCTGGACTTTGATTTCTGAACCACAGATGATAAACTAGTTTTATGTTCTGAAGAGATAATGATCTGTGGAATGGACTACAGCAAATCAACCATGACTTTTCTATGAACTAATGAAACAATTTCCAAGAGACCAAACGGTTACAGAGGGTGGTTGTTTTATTTACCAGTCCTTCGTAGGAATCTGCCAGCCACTCTGTTTCTCATCAGCGAAGAAGAAAGTTAGAATGCTGGTGGCGTAAAAGCTGCTGGGCCACGATCCATGCGCAGTGACACGGACAAACAGCAGATGCGTGCAGCAACTGGAGGAGGAGATAAAAGAACCGTCCTTTCAACCGCAGTCGCATCAGCCAAATCGCAACCAGCTGGCTTATTGCGTCGGGCATTTCTGCTGATCCATCAGAATGCTTAAGCGTGCTCTCCGCTTCGCACACGTGCGTGCATGCATACCATCGTATCAAAGGCTGGGCTGATTTTTGAGTGTTCTCCTCCTGCCTCTGTTTTTAACCACTGGTTTAGTTTAGGGATGGTGTAGACCTGTGGTGCCTGGGGGAGGACTGAAACTGGGAGGAACGAGAGAAACTGTGACTCAGGAAATTCAGTTCCTCCCTTAGCCCCAGCATGTGGTGGTGAATGTGCAGACTATTATCCCTGCAATACTGAAACCTGTTTCCCTTGACTGTATTTTTTTTTTTTTTGACATTGGAGAGGCCTCTGTGTCCTTTTGTCTGCTTTTTCCCCACTTGGAGCAATTCATATTTCTAGAGGCATAGTTCAGAAACAGCCCTTGCAGTTCAGTGAACTACATACAAGCCCAAATGCCCGTGCAGGGACAATCTCATCTTCAAAGACAGATCTCAGCTGGCTGACAGTGCTGAGTTTTCCAGAGTTTGGGACTGTAGCTCATCCACGTGCCGTTAGAGTTTGGACTGCTAAGAGAGGTCCTTAGAAGAGTCAAGGAAATGCGTGGTTTATGACTGATAACGTTTAACAAAGCCGCATCAGTATCCAGTGGTAAGCAAAAAATCATTCAGTCAGTGCTGGTTTGGACAAAAGCAAGGAATCTGCTGTCCTGCAGCCATGATTAAAACAACTAAATTTACCAGATATTGCCAGTTTCTGATCTTTGTCATGGCAAAACTGCTTTTTCTGTTTAAAACAAAACAAACCAACTCAGACTAGACTATAACCCAGAAATACATCTATAACATCACTATATATACTTGGACGGTAGTTCTGTAGACACTGTAAGGTTTCTCAGTAGTCTTCACCACCATCACTCTGTATGGCTCTCTGATGATTTGTGTACAAACTCTAGCCAGAAGGAGATGGAGCAATATTTATCTGACTTCGTTCCCATAAGATGCATCTGGCTAGCGGGGGATACAAATCTCTAATGACTCAGTGTGCGAACGTTGCAGAATTGGATGAGGTTGGGTGCTCTTGCCCTTTCTGTTTCAGAGCGGCGGGAGACTTATCTAAGAGATCAAAGTGCATCAGAGTCCATTATTCCAGTGTCTGTGGGACAGTATAATGCATGACTGCTCTGGGACGATGCCTGTGTCTGACTTTTATTCATCATTGTAATTAAACCCAGATACAGAGTTTGTTCTGTGCACTGAACATTAATCACGGCATTTTATTAACACGGTTGTCGAAATTTGTAGTTCAGACATAGTATCATTTTGCAGTATAGACTAAGACCAGTATTTATTTTGCCTGAATAAATTAATTTTATTTAAAGTTCAGAAAGAGAAATGATTGCTTTCAGGTTTTGAGCAAACAGGTGCAAGCATTGCTTGACTACAGCCGTACGAAACTGCTAAACTGGTTTGGTCTGTGCTGTTACTTAACAGAAAGCATTTAACAGTGGAAACCGTATAAAAGGCTCTAAATTCAGATCTAGTTAAGATATCGAAATTAATATTATAACACCTGTAGGCTTTATTTTATGCCCTATAATAGTACTTGCTTAATTGCTGTTGCCAGTTTCTGATGTTTTGGGATTTCTCTTGGTTGTTTTCTGTTTAGTATTATGATTTGTATTGCAGTTGCATCCATGTATTTTGAGTTTAGCTTATGAAATGTGACTATGTCACTGCTTGAGTGTCTGCCTCAGAGGTCTGTGATGTTATATCTATATATTTGGAAACCCTGAGGCAGTTGCGGATTGCTATGTGGAGAGTGGCATCCTTTGAAGTATATTGGCCTTCTTGGAAGGAAACAAGATTACTTTTAAAATTCAAACAAAACACGTAGTTTAAACTAACTGTTAATTCTTTTCCAGCTTAGTGGTTTTTTCACCTCTTAGTTCCTGGGTCTCTGAGGCTCTATGGGCTGTTTTTACAGTGCTCACAAGAGCGAGTGAAACCCCATCTGTAGTCACTAAACTGAGAATACAGGTCCACGCCTCTGCTTGGCAATTTTTAGAGGCCTGCAAATTGGAAACTAGTAAGAAGCACTGCATAGGTAGTGTTACTCTGAGGTCTGTCCTGAGCCAAGAAAACTCCTCTGCCTGCCTTGTTAGCTAAAGAGCTGTGCCTCTGATAGCATCCACATGATGCTACAGTGGCTGTGATGGCCAGGTACCCTCAGCAGCTGGACTGAGTTGGATGGTGGCCTGTGGACCAAACCTGAGTGAGATGCTCAGTTGCTCTACCACTTCGCAAGAAGGGATTTTACATTTACGTCTGAATTTAGACAAACTCTATTTTACTGTGTGGCTGAAGTACTGAAAGTAAGTTTACCAAAGAATGGCCATGCTTTTGTAAACATAGTGAGTTTCTTGATTTACAGTAGATGGAGTCAGGTATTCAGAGACAGAGTTTAAACAGACTCATTAGTTATATTTTAAAAAATTCTTTAGGAAAGAAAAAAAACCACTATCCACACAGAATTTCATGCTCCGAGTAATCTTTGTTTTCCTCTATAAACTGTAGTCTTGTTCAGTGAGTAACCTGTTTTTTCCTACCTCCCAGAAGCAGCGAGATGACCTAGATCTAAGCTTTCTGGGGAAGAGTTCACTTCACCCTATATATAGCTTCTCCTGAAGTGTCTTTATGTTGCTGTCATCTACTCTGAGCTGATAAACTGAGGAGAAAGGAGCTGTAGTTTTAGGCTGAGGTAGGAAAGGAGGGTGTTTTATCCTTCCTTATTTTTTGGGGTCTATTAAATACATCTTATGCACGTGCCACTGTCTTAAGTTCCGGTGTGGTGAAGGCCAGAATTCCAAACTCCCAGCTGCAGTGTTCAGAACTTCATGTCTCTGTGTCTTCAGTGTGCTGCATCTGAATAATGAGCAATTACCTTTTGGTTAACGAGTGAATTGGATCATGCCTTCATGCTGGCAGGAGTTTCTGCAGTCGGCTCTGAACGTGATTTCCTGGGGTCAGTGTGTTCTTCGCTCTGGTCAGGTCACGCAGATGGAGATTCCTCCAAGCAGCACTGCTGGTGCAGTGGTATTTTTACTGGAAAGCGGAAACTGGGAAAATGGTAGTAACAACTACGTAACAGATGCTGCCGAACAGGCTGTTGGTGCTGAGCGATCAGACAAATCTTTCCACCTCAGGACAATGAGTCAAGTGGTGAAGAGCACTGTAGGCTGAGGGTAATTTGTCCCTCCCTTTGTCAGCGTGAGGTATTTTTTTTTTTAAATACAGGGGAGTTATATCTGAGTCAGTACATCAGCAGCTGGAGCTGTTTGGGCTTCTGCAACCTTTCTGGAGACAGAGAGGTACTTTCTGTGTCTCTAAAGGAAGTGCTGCTGCCTAACACTACCAGATAGTCCTCTCCAGGGACGGGTGCTAATGGAACCCATCGGTGCCCCTGTGTTGGGGTGCGTACACCTCTGGCGCATGGGGAAACTGGCGCCAGTGTTTGTTTAACTTCATTTGAGGCAGGATTCTGCTCCAGCACTTGCGCATGATGGCTTTGACATACAGTGCTCGAGAGTGAACGCAGCCAAGGCCAAAGCAGAGGCTCAGGGGCTACCACTGTGTTCAGCGGACCGTGAGCTGAAACCAGGCAAAAATGTGGCATGCCTCATGATTGGCATGGTGTGCGTCCATGTTTCTGGCAGAAGAAGGTCTGATCTAACCATCCACTGCCGCCGAAAGGGATCGCTTTGCTTTTCCCTCCTGTTTTCCACTTGCAGCCAAGTGCCCTGCAGTTGCTTTATGGTGGCTTTGGTGCTTATCTGATCCCTCAGTGAGTCACTCATACCCTTCAAGTATCTGAAATTCTTGCTGTTATTCTCCTCCTGTCAGATTAGTGAACCAAACTGACTTCCTGGTGGAGGCTGGCTTTATCTGCACTCTTTGCTATCTATACGTTGCATTTTACTTTGTGACATCTCTGGAAAGATCTAGAGGTGTCAAGTAGTAGATGTGTACTATTACCACCACTATTACAGGAGTTTTGGCTTCTCCATGTTGCAATTAAGGATATAGTCAGACTTAACTGCATACCAGAGCATGCACAGAACAAATATCTGATACTGGTGTGGGCAGCGAGTGCGTTTGGAATAGTCTGTACATGAAATGCAGTCTAAAGGTGCCATTTCCAACTTCAGCAGGGCGATGATTTCAGTTGGAGGGATTTTGCTGCTTCAGGACAAATCTCTGATGTAGGCAAAGCCTTAATTATGTGATCTTTCTAGTTTAGAAAAAAACCAACCTCAACAGAATGTAATAAAAGCATATAAATCTGTCTGCTACAACCACCGTTAAAGATGCTTGGATGCTTTTCCTCACTATTTTCTTTTTTAAAGACTCTTTGTTACTGTTACCTCACAGGTTGTGAGTGTATTTGTGAAGCACAGGAATGGGTGAAGACTCACAGCCCGTTGGTGTGGCGTGGCAGACTGTGGTGTCCTCTGGGACACGACTGACTACAGTAACGTCATTCATCTGCATTGTGGGGTGCTGCTCTGCCTCTTTCCTCACACAAGCCTTCCAGTTAGGACTCCGTGGATGGTTTCCAAAGTCTGAACATAACTTGGCAAGCTTTGTCGCTGCTGTTAGGAGTTTTTATTACCTTTGTGCATATGTATGTGAGGACTGCCAGTGTATGTTGCTTTTAATAAAACAACCTCCCTGTTGTCTAAAATGTTTAGAATTAAGAAATGATATAAGTATGCAAGAGCAGAAGCGAAGCTGGCCACCTCAGTTTGGCTGTCCCAGTTTATGTGTTGTGACTCCTTGTTCTAGTTTGGTGTCCCTCGGGAGAGGCCACTGCTTTCCTGTTGAAGCCAGTCTTAAAGCAAATTGAGGGACAAAACCCTGTTTCAAGAAATAAACCTGGGAAGCCAGTCTCGCCGCTTCTCCATGCGTCCACTTATGCGCTTATACCACTCCTGAGGTAATGCTGTGCTCTTGGAGAGCTCAACCCTCTCGGTCAGTACTTTTCTCTTTAGTTTTCTGAATTCAGAACCATCAACGCTGCACATAAGCAGTAAATACCATCTTAACAGCTTTTTTGGATCTCATAAACTAAGTCGGGTCAGGCTTCACTTTTTGCTTGCAGGCCTGTAAAAAAAGCCCAAAAGCCACAGGAGATGGGGCTGCTGGGTCAGCGAGGGACACCCTTCCTTGTTGGTCACCGGTAAGCAAACGGTCCGGCACGTTGTCGGGGCTGTGGGGCATTGCAAAGCTGTAGAAATTGTCTTCTGAATGAGACTGTTTGCTGCCACTAACGTTTCCTTGGTTTATTTCACAAAATACGCTGGCCAGGTTTCAGTTTGAATACAGTAATGCATTTCAGCTGGACAGAATATTTAAATTAGACCAATAGCTATTGCCCTTTCTCACTTAAAAAGACTTAAGTAACACATCAAATGGAAGATTGTTTGTTTTTTTTTTTTTTTTTTTTTTTTTTTAATCCTATATGCAGAATGGTTACCCCGTTCCAACAATAAAGTCCCTCCCTGTGTATCGACGTAGAGTGCAGTAATCCCACGTGTGTTTGTTCACTGATGACCTTACGCTTTGCGTGCCACGGGCCAAATCCTCACCAGTGATGCAGCTGCCCGCTGCTACTCAAGCAGCGCAAGTGGGTTTGTAAGGCTGGAGATCTAAAAATGTGCTAAAACTTCCAGCTAGCATATGGTCAGCAGAATAAGCTTTATGAAAGTTTTTTTCAGCCCTGCCTTCACTCCTGCCTCTACCTGTAGATTGTGTTGCAGGAAACAGGGTTTGGCCAAGAACGTTTGTGCTTCTGCTGTTTTTCCACCAGTTGGCCATTGAAAACCCAGCAGAGATCAAACCAGAATTGCTGATGGAGAACGATTTTGTCCAAAAATTTCTTTTAGCACTTTTAAAGCTTTTGTTTTCTTATAATCTTAAACTTCCATGTGAGCCTGACAGTGTCTGCAGATGTTTATAATAGCTTCAACAGAACGAGGCTTGGATTTAATGAGCGTTATCTTCTGTATTTTATTTAAATTAGCTTTGAGTTAAATATGACAAGCATTATTGCTAGCTGTTCCACTGCATCATAGATCATGTTAGTTTGGGTAACAGCCCTGTTCGGTACGGTGTTGGAAATTGCATATTAACAAGGGTGTGAATTGGGCTGCTTTCTGGTGTCTGTGAGCAAGAGGATTTATGGATAGTTAAACATATGCTGGTGGAGCTGTTTTCTGCAGATAATGTACAATTTTTGCAAGATGCTGGTCAAGCTTTGCCCCTGCTACTCCTACAGGGAGCCTCTTTTGGTCCACTGAGAGCTAAGGCTCACAAAGATATTTCACAATTCTAGATTATTTATGGCAAACTTGCGCCTGTTATTCCTGTACCGACAGATCTTTAGTTGTTTTTCTGATGTTTATTCTCCTGATTTGTTTAGAGATCAGTCCTATATCCCTTTCAGCCTTTGTTTTTCTAGGCTAACACTTCTATTTTTATTTTGTTTGTTAGTGGATATGATATGCAAGCAACTTGGTTTTCCTGAAAAACAAAATCTGTCTCATCCACAGTCAGTGAAACTAAAACAAAACAAAAAAAAAAAGAGAGAGGAAAAGGTTAAAGCAGGGGATATTTTAAGTGGTTGAGGGATCATTGACTGCTCAGCATCTTGCAGTGAGTTTTGTCGAGATGACTGCTAATGGAAGTCATAAACAGTGTTTACTTTAAGTCTGCTGAACACTGAGCTCAGAAGTCCAAGGGGCAGGCACCTTTTCATGCGCTGCTAGCTGTTATCCTCTCACATTGGGGTAAACCATTCCATAATGTGCTGAAGACCTCACCAGCAGCGTGGCGTTACGTGAAATGATACAAAAAAAAAAATCCTTACAGACCAGGCCTGTAAGTTATTTCCAGGCTAATTTCTGTACAAAGTTTGAGTGGAGCAAATAATTTTTCTTTAAGCTAATCTTCTAGTCTGAAATGGCTCCGTAGGGTGCTTGCTGTATGGCTTTCAGCAGATTTTGTTTGATGAACACTGGAGTAATTTTTGCCAAAGTTCATGGAGAAAGCCGTGCCCGGCCCTTTTGTGCCTGCAAGGAAGCATCTAGAGCCGTCCATCTCCCAAAACGATCGGTTAGTTTCCATTTCTGCAGTATGATTCAAAACAACAAATCAAAGAAATTATTTGCTGCAGTAATTTCCGTTTGTGTCTTTACTGCAGTGGAGATCTGCCTTGCAGGAAAGGAGGCATCCCAAATAAACACAGGGATTCAGACTCCTCTTGTCACCTTGCCTGTTTGGCTCAGAGATGACTCAGCAAATCTCCGTGTCCCCAGGGAAGGACCTTCCCTGACTTCACTTACCTGCGGCGGTGTGTGAGGAGACAAAGTGGGTTTAGTCCTGTAGGCCCTCGGCCCTGGGGAGCAGCACTAAACACGTCTGCTTCCCGGCCTGCCCTGCTGCTCCCACCGCCTCTCAGAGGTGCGTGGGAGAGGTGGCCTTTTGGGGACTCTACAGTGAGCTAAAAACTCTAGAAAGGTAACTAAAATATTTCTGTAGTCATTGAGTGATGGTCTTTCTGCTTACGGAGTTGAAGTCCAACCAAGAAGCTGCTTTACTTTTTGAGGCTATCTAGCTGTTAGTTACCTCTGTAGCTGCACCCTAGTGACTCCCGAGGTAACAAAGTGTATTCTAGACTAAATGTTATAAATTAAACCTAAAGAAGGTTCACAGGTTTTTCTTGATAGCTGTTTTGCTGTGGCTGTGTCTATTTTTTGACATGATAGCATACCAAATAGCTCCAGATTTACTGCCTCGGAGCTCAGTGTTACTCCGTTGTGGTGTTTTGTCGTGACTGTGTGTGTATAAACTGGCAAAACTTATTTTGGCGATCATGTGGGTTGTAGCAGCGCATGGTTATTCCACCCCAAACTTCTGCGATAAGTATTTATTTGTAGCTTCACAAAGCCTGAAAGAGTGTCGGTAGCGTAAGTTAATGCCATTTAGGCTTTCATTTCTGGTTCTGAGGGGCATGGAAAGCAGCGTGTACCTCCCGATGGCAGAGTTATGCTTTGGTGCCAGGCCTGAGCCATTTCCTTGTGCCCAGGTGTCTAAACCGGAGTATTTGAAAGTCACGGGTAACGCTCTTGGGAAATTAGTGCTTTTAAATTTGTGCGGATAATCTTTGTATTTCTATGTGATCTTCTCAGCTCCGGCCCTAAAACTGCCTCCTGTCCATCACCGTGTTAGGTGTTCAGGGTTTCTGGTGTGCTTCACACAACATGGAAGACCCCTGGTTGCCTCTGGATGAGCTGCGGCTGCAGATCTGCAGGCTTTGCAGCTGCTTTCATGCGGGTGTGCCGGGGTGAAATGGGGCTTTGTCTTCCAACCAGCCAGTCCATATTCGGAAAAATGACCTCTCTGTTTTCATGTCCCTCCTCTCAAACAGTTTTCTGTTCTTCTGAGGTTTTGTAGCGGCCTGAGTCTTGATTCAGGCAAGTACTTAAGTAGGTGCTCAAGTGCTGTGTCCCTGGTAGTGTTTGAAATCCTTACTGGGTGTGCTGCTGGGGTATAGTGGGGACGTTTGTAGATTTTACTGTCTGATGCTTCCAGTCAGCAGGATGAGTCTGTTGCGGAAACATTAAGTTTTCCTTCAGAAACCCAATTTCAGTGCAAAGCTCTTGCTGCCTTCCATGAGAGCGGGTGTAAGCAGGGCAGTGGCCTGACGAAATAGAGGTTTTTCTTCGTTCGATCAAGGCTGAACAAGGGGAGATGGGAGCCGTGGCAGCTGTAGAGGCTGGGCCAGGCTCTGCACTCCCCACCTGCCCCCCTCACCCTTGCAGAGCCTTGGACCTGCTTCAGTTCCCGCTAAACACCACCTACTCTGAAAGTACCTGTGCCGAAATGAACACAAGTGTTCTTGGTGTAAAACCAGCACAGGCAAGATCCAAGGAAGAGTATTTAAAAAAAAAAAAAAAAAAACCCCAACAAAACCATAGGCTGAAAATGCTGATTAGACAGGTGGTGGTTTATCCAGTCAGTGATGAGTGTCGTACCTTACTGGTCTGTGAAGCCGAATGTTTGTGGCTTGTCCTTGTTCCTCAGCAACTGGCTGTGTGTTTCATACACAGCAGTTAAATGAATGTGTGTTTTCTGATGAGAGGTTAAAGAAATGACCAGATGCTCGTTGAACTGTCCCTGTGCATTTAAAAATTTAAAATAAGTAGGGGAAAACATGTTCTGGAAATATTTTGCTTGTATAACCAACTCCTGAGAGAGCTATTTATGATTTTTCTACCTGTTCTTGGCACAGGCATTTTTTCTGTTAGGAGAGGTTTGACAGTTGCATGAGATCACACTTGGATTGGTGCCCTGTGAGCTGAAAACGCAGAGTCACTGCTTGCGAGGACAAGACTTCACTGGGAAAAATAGAAACATTGCCCTTGTGTTCACTGCTAATACTGCATTGGAAAGTGGAGCTTCGTCAGGCTTTGGTGTGCCTTAATATTCATACAGTCGTTCCTTGCTTTAGGTTGTACACAGCTTTAAAAAAACCCAACAGATTCAGTAATAATGGTTTAATGCCCGAGACATTCCTTTAAGGTTAATAAATGACTGGCTGAGATGAGCAGAGAGCCTGAATCGATGCCTCTGGCTGTTGACAGCTGCTGCTCATTAGCTCAGAGTTGAAATAATTAATGTTATTATCAAATGATGCTAAACAAACAGCCAGATTGCATTTTTTGCCCAGCAGTTCAGGGTGCTGTCAGTACTCCCTGGTTCGACCCCCATTTCCAGCTTCCAGATGTGGAGGAAATGGCAGAAATCCCCCCAGAACCTGGCGGAAGGGAGGAGCCGTTGGCTGGATGGTGGGGACACTGGTGACACCCGGGACAGCAGCGCACAGACTCGTACTGCGTTTGAGGTGCCCTCCTGTATGGCAGGTGTGTTACGTATCCTTCACGTACGTGAGGCTTCAGCTGTCCGTGGCTCTCTAGCAGGCTCGTGCAGAAACATGCTTAAAAAAAGCTCTGGTTAAGCTGTTGGAAAACGCAGCATTGATCACGTCCTTTAATTGGCCTCAGGAAGCCTCCTGGCTGCCTCTGTGCAGTCTGCTCCCCTGCTGCTGTGCCTAGGCCCGGGCTTCAAGTCGCATACCTGGATCCTAGGGGCGTCCGCTCCGTGGTAGAAATTCCGATGCGGTTAAAAAAATAAAAAAGCCTGTGGATCTGAGCCTACCATCGAACTGCCAAGGTGTGGCAGCTTCCTGTTTGAGCAAGCTTTCGTAATTCAGGATGGCTTTGTTAAAAAGGCAATTAAAATATTTCGAATTGAGTACAAAGTTATGATCAAGTTAAGTATAACACAGATTTCCGGAGTTCTGAAACAAGCCCTGCTGTGGTGGGCTGCTGTGCTGACGCAGTCTCAAAGCAGGTGCCCCACACCAGCAGTCGTTCAGGTTTCCTTGCTCTGTGGTTACGCAGACCCAGCTCTTCACCAGCCCCATCTGCCTTTTGAAGCTCTCCTGCAAAAGGATGTGAACTGTCACCACATTTCTTCCCCAGGCATTTCTACTTCGTAGAACAATCTGTTTTCTCTCCTTTCTCTATGGTTTGGCAGAGGCTTGCACTGTGTTAACGTCCTGCTCTCTGGAGTCCCTCTTTGCTGAGAAGCCCGATGGAGAGTCCTCCATCAGATTTCTGCTTGGCTTGTCTTGCTGGGGGGAGCCTGTTGCTAGCCCACCTTCGTGGGCCAGCACAGCTTGGCTGCCTGCTCTGCCCCATCAGCCCTTCTTCACCGGCTCCCTGGTCAAGGGGAAGGTTCCTGTCCAGGTTTGCAGGAGCTTTCTCCTGTGTTGCCTCTTCTGTCTGTTTTGGTTGGGTAACAGACTGTATATCTATAAAAGGAATGACTGTGTCCTCTTCTAGACCTTTTTTTTTTTTTTTTTTTTTGTGCTTGCTTACAACCGGTTGGTTACAGAGAAGTATTTTGTGTGGTTGGGTGGGACAATACATCAGGGGTGGACAATCAGAGATAGCTGCTGTTTGTTTTTGTTATCTGTTACCTCTTATCTGAGGCTGAATTGACACCTCCTGGAAGACCTTACAGGGGGGTGATGTTCTTGTTCCAACTGGGGCTATTGTGTCCAAGCCCTGCTGTAGGAACTTGGTCTATGAGGACCTGCACTCCATACAATGGTTTTGGATGGGTTTTGAAGCTTGTTTTAGGCGAGGCTGTTGAATTGCTTGAAGCTTGTTTTAGGCGAGGCTGTTGAATTGCGCTCTGGGTAGCTCTCTTTGCCGCCGGGGGATGCCTACCCTGTTGTTGAACAGTAACACCGTATGCTGAGCCTAGAGATTAGATCATCTATCACTTGATTTCATCGATCCTTTAATATCCTTACTTGCTATATACTTTTTCTAAAATGCATTCCTAGTTATGCATAATATTTCTCTGCTACATGTTATAATGTTCCTCCTAGTTCATCCTAGTACACATAAGTATACGTACACACATCTTCTGCTTACACGTGGAAGTACAGCCTGTATTTATCCTTCAGCAGTCTTCCCCTGATGGGTTGCTCGTGTCTTCGGCTTATGTGCATTTTTGTGTTTACTCCCTGTTTTGGCCCTTCGTCCCCAGCTTTTCCTCTAGACTAAATAGGGCCCATTTCTGTCATTTTGCTACCTTGTTCTTGAAGTACTCAGAAGGGCAGTTTTGTTCTTAGAATTGCCTACAAGCCGACCTAATTCTTGCCAAAAGGTACATTTTAGCACTCTTGCTATTTTTTAAGTGTTTGGAGTCAGGATTTCACAATTGGCTTGGGTCCCTGACAGGGGCACCCCTCCATTTTCCTCTTGGCTGTTCCCAACTTTTTGCTACAGATATTGCGCAGTTAGTGGTAACGGCTTGTTTGCTCTTTGTGAGGCGAAGAGTCGGTTGGATTAGTGCCCTCACAGCGACTAGAGCCAGCGCAGGGGAAGCAGCAGGACCCGTGGTTCAGAGGCCAGCTGGAGTCAGTTGCACCCTAATCCCCAAATTCCCTGGACTGGCACCAGGAGGTGAGCAGGGGCTTTGCTGTGTCTGGGGGCTCTGTAGCTAGTTCGGAGTTAACACACACAGTTCCCTAGCTGTTACGCTGCCCGCCTGGGTCACCTGTACGCCTGTACTCTTCGTAGGGTGCCTGCCTCTTCAGTAATCCATATTGAGCCCTTCACGTAAGGGACTTGCAGGGACTTGTCCGAGTGATGCAACGCTTTGGGGGTTATAAGATGGTAGACTGTGGCCAAGCTCATGTCTCAGGAGGCAGAAGTGCATGTGAGCTTAAGGTTTTTTTTTTTTTTGCTTGCTGTACCCTGAGGTGAGTCAAAGCCTACGAGTGAGTGGTTTGGGTGGGTGTGCATGAAGGACGGTGTCCGGGACAAATCACACCTGTCTGAGGTCAGGGGACGAGCCGGGCAGGTTGTGAGCAAACCTGTTTGCCGCACTGCATGCGGGACCTGGCATAGCGAGAGTCCAGGCTGCCTGCAGACTTTGTGTTACCCAGGATGATCAAGACTAGCACTTCTAGCTGTTAGCCCTTTGATTTATACTGTAAACAAGTTGCACTGATTGATGTTTACCCTTTCCAGAGAGTAAATACAGGTCTGGAGGAAGTGTGAACGATTCTCCTATTTCTGTGTGGGCTGTTAGTGTTCTGTCAGCTTTTCCATTGTAGCTCCAGATTGCTCCCCCCATCCATCCCCACCTTGTGCTTGAATGCAGCCTCCAAAAAACATGTTAACTGGATTTGTTTGCTTGTGGTGTTCTTTTTATTTTTGCTTCCTGCTAGCCAGCAGTTCCACAGCAGTAAATGAATGGGACTCAGTAGGTTCACTCTGTACCTTTCAGCAGAGGAGACAGGCTGAGAGATTTATGTTTCCAGCCTCTTGCACTACGTGACCATTTACTTCTTACCAAAACTTCACGTTCTTATTTGTTGTTAAATCTACTCCTCGTTTCTCCAGCAGCCATCTTGCTTGAACCATAAGTGCTGTGTTTAACATAGCCATAGCGCTGTAATAACTGCCTGTGCTTGCCAGGCGTAAGAAGGGGTTTCTGCAAAGATAACCACTTGGCGTAAGTAGGAGGAACATCTACCAGTAATGCAGATGTTGTGGTTTGCTGATGGAGTAGGATGATCTGCGTACATGTGTTGTTCTGCCACCAGCTGCAGAAGTGACTGCTGGTCCCTTCTGCTAGATTTTCTCCTTACCCAGCTGCTTTGCTTTGTAGTCCTTGGGGTGTACAAGTCCCAGGAGGCTGCATTTTGTGCATGAGTGTCCTTAATTTTCAGGGGCAACTGTTCTTTCCTGCCTTTGCTCACTGCAGCAATTTGACAGAAAAGCAGGAGTTTTTGTAAATTGTTCATGGATCTTTTCCCTCCCTATATAAAAATAACCTATTAAAATAAACATACTAGGAGCTTTAATTAGAGGACTTTGTTATCTTGCAGAAATTGTGGCCTGATGATGCTCTTGGTGGGGCTGTCTGGAGAGATGGAGTCAGTTCTCTGTTGAGCAATTTGATGGTCTGGGATGCATTGGTGTGAATGTTATCCACTTTCCTGAAGAAATCCACACCCTAATGTTCGATGGGGTCACTGGGGAAAGGAACAAGGACAGTTAAAACTGGCATGAGGCTGGTGAACAAGAACTCGGTTAGTGGAACCGTACCCGAGGATATGGTCCTCGAGCCAGAGAAACCTGCTGCGCAGACTGGAAATGTAAAAACTGTCTGGTTCTGTCAGGAGATTGTGCTTCCAGGGATTAATTACTGCTTTTTAATTACTACTTTTCCCCTACAACTCCTTCTTGATAATCTTGTGTATTTAGGTTTGCATTGATGGTTAATCAGATTCCAGAGCAGGTGACTCTACGGAGCAGCAGGTGACTTCCATCTGCCGGGTAAGGTTGGGCTTGCACTGGCCAAGCTGCAAAGGGTGCTGCCAGCTATTCACCTTGGCAGTAGGTTTTGTGTGACAGCACAGGTAAGAAGCTTGAAAACAAAGTCCCTTTCTCTAATAGCCCCTGTCACTGTCTAGGAAAGCAGCAGGCAGGATGTTTGTAACTTCTCTCTTTCTCTCTCTGCCCCAGCCCTATTTTCAGTAGCAAAGCTGAGCTCAGGGGACAGGTGATACTTTCAGAGTCAGCAGCCAGGGCTCTCTTTCTTTCAGGGTTGCTTGTCTTTTCCAGCTCTTCCAATACATTTATTTTTCAGTAATTTCAATGGAATAATTGTGAAAAATGCAAGGACAATTTTACAGTTTTAGTAATAGCGTAAGCGAGGCTACAGCATCACTTGTAGAACCTCTGTGGCTTTCACCAAAAACCACCTCCCTCTGAAATGACATGTGGCTCGAACCAGGTGTTGCTTCCTAGTTGGTGTTAGCAGCGGGAGCAACGCCGTGGAGATTCTGCAGGTTACTCTCCTCTGTGGCAGACCGTTTCCATTGTTACATGAATTACTGACCATACCTACAATGCCTAATTCTTCCCTGAAGAGCACGCTGGTGGGAAGCATGTACGAACCTGAGTGCGTCCCGGGTGCAGGGGGAGCCGTGCTGGGTTTTGGAGCGCTGCTCTCCTACTTGCTGTGGACCAGTAAAATGCTAGTGCGCGCATTTATGTACACGATCATTGTGATACTTATAAAACTTCAAAGGAAAAAATGAGATGTGAAATTTTTTCATGCTGGTGTTCACGCTTCTCACCTAAACAAAAGGTATCTGTCTTTGGCATGTTTGAAAACTTGGTAAAGGATCAGTTAGTTGCGCTGAATACAGTGTTAATTGAATGTTTAATCTCTTTTCTGACTGTATTACCGTGAAGTGACTGGGGTCTGCTGGACAAACCTGTGCTTCAGATTCCAGTGTGTGCCAGAACGGCTCCTCTGGTGCACGCGTCGGTGTCTGATCTGGTTGTCTGTCCCAGGTGTCCCCTCCAAGTGGGAGAGGTGAGAGGAGGGGATTTTTCTTTCAAAAGAACTTTTTAGCCTAAGCCTTCAGCTGTTCCAGTTATTTATACTGACTCGCCACCTGGAAACAGGAACATAAAAGGCTGGGTAACTATTTCATTACACGGTATTTTATAGCAACTGGTGTTCAGCTTTATAAATGAACTGTTCTCTCCTGCATGGCAGGAAAAGGTTTTTATAGTTGTCAGGCTGCTCGTAATATTCTAAGGATTATTGAAGTAAGCTGTAGTTGTCGTATAGTGCACACTATAATGGTGAGTGGTTTTACAGTAATACGTCTTGGGGGAGGATATTATTTCAGAATGTATATTCACATACTGATGGAGCTTGAGTCTTTTCGCCCAGATCAGAATGGCTTTCACAGAAAAGGCCCCTGGACCGCCATCCCAGTGAGCTCCTTGTGAGTCATAAAGTAGCGAGAAGAGAAAATTTCATAAAATTCAGTGGGGATATTGCAAAAAACCCAAAAAGCAGGGTTGTTTTTTTTCCTCACCTCCTGACTTGACATCTATAAACTGAAGTTGTTCTTGTCTAAGTTAGTGATTTAGGCTTCCTGCTAAGCATCTCACCTTAAAGGTGCGAGAACTGGGCAGCAGCAAGGCTGAAGGAGTTGTACAGAGATGCTGAGCACTGTAACAGGCAGCGATGGTGCCAGGCTGTCAGAGCTGCAGGAGGGCCAGGCCACTTTTCAGCTCGGTGTCGGGGGGGCTGGTGAGCGGTAAAGCGTATGTGGCCCTGCTGCAGCTGTATGGGAACCAGCGCAGCTGCTGTCGGACAACGCGTTTCACGACAGACATCTGCATATCGAAGGGATTTCAAAAAAGAGCCGTGGGAACGGCTAGGGAAATCCAAATTGAACTGCTGTATTTGCGTTAATTAATTAGGCAGCGACCATGAGGAGCGTAAGGGCTGTACCTACTGGTATTTGAAAAAAATGTAAAAAAGACTTTGGGTAAGCATAGCTAGGAAGATGTTTGTCTCCTTTGTCAGACGAATTAACAGATGTCCTGTTGATCTGGTGTTAAAATGCAAATAAATATCCCAGAGTGAGAGAGACGGAGAGCATTGGATTAGAGGAGGAAGAAAATTTAGAGATGGAAATCAGAGCAAAGCAGCTCAACAGTGGAAAGCAGGTGGCTGTAGACAGGATCTCAGGGACAGTGGTGGAGCTTTAACCTCTGGACCTGTTAGATGTTCTGAATTACTCATCTCACCTTTTACCTTCCTGAAAGGATAATTTGTGCATGTTGGTGCAATTATTAAAAACAACAAACAAACAAAAGCCCTGATAACGTAGCACTGATACATGGTGTAGCGGGATCTTAAAATAATCTTTATCCAGGGATTAAGAGTTTCTGATCTACCACTGACCTGTTTTCAGAGTATTACAAATTCATTGCACTTGAAAAAAAAAAAACCAAGATGAAAATGCTGTAAAACAAGAGAAAAGCAGATTTACAGCAGCATAAGTAACCAAGATAAGTGGCATTGATGAGAAGACTTCAAACTAAAAATCGTGCTTGATGAACTGTCCTTTTTCGAAGTGAGAACCCAAAGCATGCTTGGAAATCTGCATGCAGAAACAGTGTCTGGGCTTTTTAAGCCATGTGTGAAAATGTTTATTTTCATTACAGTGAGAAATGCAGACCTCCAGATGCCCTCTATGATTTTCTTTTCTTTTCTTTTTTTTTTTTTTCTTCCTTGCTGCCCTCAAGGAGGAGGAGCCAGGCTGAGATAGAGACACAAACCCTGCTGTAGCCCTCAAGTCTAAATTAATGTTGCTGTTTAAGGGCTAAATAAACATTAGGAACAAATTATTTCTGTGCAGAGGAAGCCAGGGAAACTTGTGCTGACATCACCTACTTTGTGAACAAGAAAAAAGTTGTGTATCTCCAGGACTGCGGCCATCTGAGATGTTTCGTCATTACTAAATTTATATGGGGAAAAAATAATTGATTAAAGCAATTTAAGTGCCAGAAAGTTATTTTTATTTCATTGCCTGACACTAATATGTGGTTTTGATTACTTATTTTGCCTTTTTTTAGGTTGTTTTTGTTTTGTTTTGTTTTTTATAGAGGAATAGTTAACATGAAATTTCGTCTTAGTTTGAAATGCCTGACATCAAATGATAAATAACATAAACTTTGGCTAGAAGTTCAGTATTTCGTAATTTTGTCTGCAAGAACATTTTCCATGGTAGATAAGGGAAAAGTGAGACATGAGCAATAAATTCATGCTTGTCTTTGCAGTAAAATAATAATTACTTGGGTAATACAATCTTTTACATATACATACGTGTCAGGGTTCCTCTAGCTACAAGTGCAAACTGACTGAAGTCTGGAACACTCACGTTGTTACCCTTGAATATCCGCGCTGGAGTGAGTGGGACCTTGCCTGAACATGGGTTGATAAAAGCAGCCATTACAAAATTTGCGGCGGGGCGATAAACCCGCACAGGCAGAGCTGTGCTCCGTCCTTACAGGCGGCTTGAAATTACTGTTGGATGAGCTTAACTGCCAGAAACTGCAGAGAATCGGTAGCGGAGAAGCCAGAGGGTGCGGGTGTGGCGTGCAGGGCCGGCCTGGGTGCGTGCCAGCGGGGCTGCCAGGGGCTGCAGGAGCCCAGCTCGACTGCTGGGGGGTGGTCAGGGTCTGGTTGCAGGAGTGCTTCATGCAGGTTGTTCCATCTTTTTTGACGCCTCTGGGAATCAGAGTGTCACCTCAGCAAACTGAGTCACAGGAACCTGGGGTCTCATATTCTCATGAATAAATATTTTAAAATTAATTTTCAGAATTGTACAGGTATAAACACGCCTTTTCTTTTTATCTGTTGTGGGGAGGGGACTGGTTTGGAAAGGTCATTGTTGGTGTATCCTGTAGGACACACCAGCTCTGCAATTGAACTCTGCAACGTGTGTGGCTGTGTTCTTCCGTTTTACTGGTGTGTCTGTATCCAGTGGGCTCCTAGCTCCCTTTGGGCAGGCTTTTAATAGCAGTCGGGACGCGAGATTGAAGTGCCACCAGACAGCGCGTTAAGGAACTGCGCTGGATCATGGGTACTGAGCGGTCACCTGGTTTTATTTACAGTAGCACAATTTATGCATTTTTCACAACAGCTTGGCAGCCGCACCAACCCCAATTATTTTATATTCACAAGTATGACGACGTCATAGTGAAAGCACCATTTTCACCCAGAGTTACTGATCTGCCAAGGGATTCTTGTCTAGTATGTGAAATTGTAGAAGCCCACAGCTGGGAACAATAAATTCCTGTCTTAATTGGTTATGTCAGACATGTAGCGCAGGGTGGGGAGGGAACCTGAGACAGGACCCAAAGGAGGAGCGTTTCCGTACAGCGCTGGTGGGCAGGAAAGCATTTGTGTATTTGGCATGGGAAGGGGGCCTGGGGGGTCCGTCAGGCCCCAGTTCTTCAGGTCTCTGTGGGTAGGATGACACCCATGGGAGAGGGGCACGGCAGTAACGCGGAAACGCATTCCCAAGTACAAAGCCCCTGAGCGGTTGCTCGCCCTGTGAGAGGCTGGCACAAGGCGATGAGGATTTGTTCTTGTTTGGTGTATTACAGGCTTAAGAGTTGTGTTAATTTACTGTCCAAAACGTAACCTCAGCGGTCGTCAGTTGGGTAGCGTGACTGGTTTCTCATTTCAGAGTTGTCCAAACGTGATGGTTTTAACTCACAAGAGAACTGCAGTTTCCTCCTGCTCTATAATTTCTGCTGAGATGATCGGTTTGCTGTTCTGCTGTAGGCATTATCAGTTGTCACTGTTACTTTCAGACATTTTGAGAGTTTCTTGGATCTCTTTTTCTCCTCCTGTTTTTACCGTGTATTTCTGCATTATCGTTTGCAGTCATGTCTTTGCCAAGGGGAGCTGGACCAAATACAGTAGCCTCCCCTCTGCCCTTACTAGCACCAGCCTGGGCCCTGCCTGTGGTTACCCTGCTCCTCTTTTTTTTCTAAGACTGGAAGGAAGGGTGCATCTCTCTGCAAATTCTAAATGTTCTGTACGTCTTTGTAACAAATAAAGGAGCTAGCAGTAATGCCTTCTGCTATTGATTTAATAATCTGTCCAAAGTAGTATAGCAAAGCCATGGGGAGGAAAGAAGTTACTGATAGTTTGTAGTGTTAAGTTCTTGAAACATAAAACCAGGATTAGGCTCTGCCTTGAGCTGCTGTGTCCAGCACAGAGGGTCTGCAGCGTTTGGGAGGGGAAAAATGGTGTTATTTTGCTGGCACCAAAGGCTGCAGGACCGCTTCACGAATACTGTTGTATCTGACAGATCATCCCTAGCTTCAGCTGGTGCTTCTCCCTGTCCAAACAAGGATTAGAGAATACTTCAGATAATTTAAACCATTAAAAGGCAGCTGATCTAGAAGAAATCTGTGATTCTGTGAAATACAGTCAGGAAATTAATCAAACTTGCAGAACCACTGACATCTTGTCTTTCAAACCTTCTCATAATTCCTCAGAGTTCTGCTAGGAAATCAGAGGAGGAAATCCTAGTGTAGCTAAATTAGGAGAAGGCTGTGAATTTTACCCCACAGCTGAATTGCAAGTGGTAGGCACTGCGTTACAGGAAGAATTACCAGGCAGACTTGTATTTTTGATGAGTGTTTCTCGTAACCAAGGACTTCTTCTGCTGGGCACCAGCTGGGGAGAGGCTGTGCGCTCCTCCGGCTGCTTTCTCCTGGCCTTCCCGGAGTCCTGTCTGTGTGCACTGGCTGTGCTTCCTGGCAGTGAAAGCAGAATCGCTTTATCGGGTTTTGCAAGCGCCGTATTACATGTGTTAACCCCCTATCTGGACTTAGCCAGGTGCTGGTGTCAGTTGAACGCTGAGGACTGCACCAGACTGTTGCCAGAGCAGCCCGAAAGGCGAAGAGGGAACAGGAGAGGGGACGGCAGCTGTGGTCCTGCTGCTAGAAATCCCCGGAGGTGCCCACAGTGGTCCGTGCTCTGTGCGGACACGCACGTTTCGCAAGGTGGTTGCTCTGTCACAGGCACTGAAAGCCCACACCTTCCCCGTATCGACGACAAGAGGGGGAGTTTGCAGTGGGAACTTTGTCAGGCGTGTGCTGCATCAGCGCTTCCCGCAGTGCAGCTGCACGCGTTCCTGCAGTCTGCTTGTTTTGCAGCAGCGTCCTCTGAAACATCAACTTTTGCATTTTTAGAACAGATGAATCAATGGTATTGTGTCTCTGCACCAGGTTTATTTTCAGAACACATCTATAAGTTGATCATCCCCCCTTCCCCCCCGCTGTTTAAGAGGTACCAATAAAACAGGCCTAGTGCAAGAAATCGTCTCCCTGTTAACAGCAGATTTATGGCTACTGGCCTGTAGTGTCCTAATAGTATCTCCTGCTCAACATTGGTATTTACGTCCAAAAAAGTGCTTTAAAAGCAAGTAAAATAAGTACCATGTGAATATAAATGTTAGTGATAATACCTGATTTAAATCTTGTTAATATTCAGAAGAAGCTTCCGAGAATGTGGCAGAGGAAGGACTGTGTAATACCTGCACGTTGCCTATCTTTTGCTTGGGAAATCCGTACTTTAAACGCACAGCAGTGGAAGTCCAGCTTGGGAGAACTTGTAAAATCATAACGTATGAGAACAAATGTAAAACTGAGATTACTGAAGCTGTTCTTCTTATTCTTCAGGTGATGCTTTTTTAAACACACGCTTGTGTGGCCCAGAACAGTTGACATAAACTTAGTTATTACAGAACCAATAAAACCTTCCTCTTTAAGGTCCTCATCTTTCCTAAATGTAAAAAAAAAAAAGTCTCCTTTTGTTCCAAATACTGAGGGCTCTTCCTCTGCCATTACGTTGTTCAATTCAGTGTCTTACCCGTTCACCAGGTGCCCGGAAGGTTTATTTGCCTGCTGTCATGTGGAGTTTGTTGTACGTGTATTTCATGTATGAATGATTCCTGGAGATAAAAAGCTTTTACAGAGAACAACCACAAACAGCTTCTTGCTCAAGACACTGGCCTCAATTTTTAAAATCTCATTCTTAATAGAATTATAGGCCCAAGCCTGCAAAGTGGGAGTGGGAGATCACACAGGCATTTGTATGGCTAAGAGAGGAAAACTTCAATACATTGCCTGTACCCTGCTACGAAATGCTAGGAAAGCCTCTGATTTTTTTTTTTTTTAAACTGTAATATTTTAACTTTAGGAGCAGGTGCCTGTTCCTGTGTATCACCCGACGCCTAGCCAGACTCGGCTAGCAACACAGCTGACAGAAGAGGAACAGATCAGAATAGCGCAGCGGATAGGCCTTATTCAGCATCTACCTAAAGGAGTCTATGATCCTGGAAGAGACGGCTCCGAGAAGAAGATCAGAGAGTGAGTTTCAGAAACCGAACTGAACTGATGTGGCTGTTGCATTGGTTTATGCTATTGCCCTGGGAACCCTGCTCTTGCTCTGTTTTTGCCTTATTTTCAGAGACTGCAATTTAATGTAGCTTTCTGAAAATAATGACCGTGCAGAAGGCGCCTTCCTTTATCCTCGCCTGTTTTCCTGTTACAGGTGAAACTTACTCTCCCAGCCCACATAATTCATGCCCTTACTGTTTTACTGTTGTTTTTTTTTTCCTCTTTATCCTTTCTTCACGGGGAAATAATTTCATGTTACTCCTCACCTTTATGGCTCCCTTTTACCACTTCTAATTTTCTGCGCTCTGCTGAGCTGCCCTCGCTATGCTTACCGAAGGCTTCCTGCCCTCGCTGACGATGTAACTATGGGCACATAGTACAAGGGGAACACCAAAAAAATCAAGTGCTTGGTGGAGCCAGCACTGACAGAGCTCAGAGCTCCTCACAGTATCTAGAAGGGCTAAAAGTCTGTTTGATTCAAACAAATGCAGGAGTAGATATTGCACTACTTGTCATTTTCAGTGTGATAACAGCAGCTTAAATATTTTTGTGTGTATGTTTGTTTTTTCTTCCCCAGATGTGTCATTTGTATGATGGACTTTGTTTATGGGGACCCTATCCGATTTCTGCCGTGCATGCACATTTACCACCTGGACTGTATAGATGACTGGTTGATGAGATCCTTTACCTGTCCATCCTGCATGGAGCCAGTGGATGCAGCACTGCTTTCATCGTATGAGACTAACTGAGCCAGGGTTTCTCCACCGAACCTTCGAGGAGACCATCCACTTCAATGGGTTTGATCCTTTTGTCTTTCAGCCCAAAGAGCCAGGAATTAGGAATTAAGATCATGCACAAAGTATACATTTCCTAATAAATAAATAAAAAAATATTCCTGAATGGCTGCAAATATTGGAAGAAACATAGTATTTTAGAGACTATAGAAAAAGTAGGTTGTTACTTTTAATGTAAAGCCTTGACCCACCATTGTCTTTTAATGTTTGTTCTTACACCCATATATAGGAATTGTGTAAAGTGTTACAGCAACTGTAAATGTTTAAACTGTGTGTATCCAATTTTATTAGCAGCAAGAGAAGAGTATTTTTTTCCTAAATAAAGTAACCAGTTTCGTTCTGATTCTTTTCACAAGTCCTGGCATTTGGGTCAAGGCTTTATTGAAATCTACATTTTATAACACTGGCACAAAGAAATAGTTTTAAGCTTGTTTGCACAGTTCTTTTTCTTTTCTTTTTCCTTTTTTTTTTCCATTGGAGATGGAATTCATTGCCTTAGGTCTTTTTTAATAGTGTATTGTTATTGTTGGGCTGGCTCTATGCTTGAAAACCAGTTTATTTATAACCTGTTAAAAGTGCTATATTTTGTTTGCAGTTAGGAATATGCAGACTTCAAAGTGATCTCCTAGCTTGTAAGCAAACTGAGATGCATTATCCCTTTTCTACAAGTGATGCGGAATATGAAGATACGAAACAAGTCCTGCAGTGAAATTATGGTTTCGTGTGTTTAGTAACTTGCTTCGGTTTTGGTGAAACAACAGTCCTGTCACCTTTAGCTCCATCAGGTTAAAAGTGGGCCAGAGGGACGATAAATAGTTATGCTGCCGTGACTGAAAACAAAAAAATTTTGGAACTAATGTAGTGCTAGCATTGATAACTTATTCTACTTTTTTTTTCTCCCTAAAAATGGTTGTCTTGGATCACAGCAAATGGATACTGCATCTCTCGTTCTTGTAGTTCTTAGGTTCTCAGAAGTTAAGAATAAACATACTGTATCTCAGTCTCCTGTATTAAATGTATCTCTTAAGCCCTGCTGGCTGACACATCAGTCCACAGATATGAAATCAGAAATGAGAAAAAAAAAAAGTTTTGTTCTGCACATGACCACAAAGTTGATATCAGCACAGACTGTCATACTCACAGTTGAGGGGGAAAACAGTACAGCTGTAGCCAGAATGACACAATTAGCTAATTTCTGTAGCAAACAGGGTGTGCGTGTTAAGAAGTGGTCTAGCAAAGATTGTAGCTGTAAAGACCTTTTATCCACTTAGCATGTTTTTCTTTTTTTTTTTTTTTCTCTTCCCCCTCTCCTTAACATACGCTGCTGTGATTCTTCAAACCCCAATACTGATACATGGAGAAGTCATGGTCTTGCAAAATGAGATGCAATCTCAAGTTAACTACAACAAATCAGGGACTGTTCTGCAGTGTTTTTAATACATAGTTTGAGTACTTGATACAACAAGTGGTGTTGGAAGACCCAAGTAGTTTGAAGACTTAGTGTTTTTACAACATAGAAGAATTGTGCATGTTCTGGTTAATTTTCGAAGGGCTGATCAGCAAAATGTAGAATGCATGTGTTGATTTCTTTATTCCTGCAGCTGACAGCAACCCCAAGTAGCAGTCAGAAGGAATTGGAAGCAGGCTGCAGTTCTAGATTCACTCCAATTGCTACACATTTACCCAGACACACTTTTTTTTGCTGAATTCATACATACCTGATTACATGGATCAAAATCTGGGACAAGGGACCTGAAGTTGTGCAATAGCATTGTTCCTTTTCATCATTCCATGTGTGTTCCTTTGTGTCCTGCTTTTTATCTTTTTGTTTTGGGGATTTGTTTCCTTCTTTTTAATTGGTAAAACAATATCCACATTAAGTATTCATTTCTTTATCCTGTTAAAACTGGCAAATGAACACTTTGAAAAAACAGTGTTGTCATGGTGGTATTAGTCTTTATTTATTACAAGACTTGATTAAGAAGGACTTTAAAGAAATATGAAGTTACCAATTCCTGAGCTGAATGCTTTTCTAGGCACTTTGTACAGTTGAACTTTTAACAGATACACTTAACAGGCTAAGGGAAAAAAATTGCTTTTATTAAAATACATGTTAAGTAGCAAAAAGGTGTGAAGGGCTAAAACGAGAGTTGATTACAGAAAAAGATTCCAAAAAGTTCAAATTTTAGCTTAAAGACATATATGTAAATATAACAAATAAATCAAATGCTTTTTCAAGTTTAGAGTGCAGTGCTGTTCTGGATGATTTCTAATGGAAAAAAGTAATTGATCTGAATCTAACGCAAAACAAGGTGTAACCTGAATTTTAGCTACAGTTGTGAAACCAGATCTGTCTCTTAATGCCACCATCTGTAAGATGAAGATAATATTTGCCTCCTGTCTAAGAGGTCTCTAATAAATTACTTACACTTCAAACATATTAGACAGACTGTGCATTTCCAGCACAGCTGTTCCCTAACTGGAGTCCGCTGCAGCTCGGTGAGGGGAGGGGGCTGGCTCTTACTCACTGGGAGCAGTTTGGCCATAGCCCTTCTTGTGCCAGGGCTGCATGTTTCAGGGTGGACAGGACTACAGTAAAGTGTCTGCAGAGCAATTTGAATTAAAAAAAAAAAAAAAATTCTCACATCTACTGTAAGTAACTAAGTTTGTAGGTGCATCAACAGTAATAATAATAATAAAAAAAATGTTGCTTTAAAGCATTTCAAAGGGGCTATGCACTATAACATTCAGTCCACCACCACCATTTGTACTTCAGAACCATAACTGGCAAAAAAACCCCAGGTACAGACTCAGAAAGTCCTGAGCAGATCATCAGCCTCAGTCCTCTACAATTTCAGGCAACACCACAAGAGATTGAAAGTCCACAGCACCCTAGTCACTGCCAGGTGCCACAGCAGCTCACAGCAACCTGCTCTCCCATGTAAAGCCTAAGCTGCCACAGAAACAGCGCAGGTACGGACCAAGGGCATGGCCACCATCCATGATGCTTGCACAGCAGGGACATTGTGAAATTGTTAGGTTACATTTGCAGATTACAGTAGGGTATGGATTTTGTCTTATACAGCAAAATTCCCACAAATATGAGGTGAAAGAGATACAATGACAAGTACTGAATATTCAATTTTTTAAAGACCTTTATGCTTAAAAATTCTTGCATGCTACTGGAATTACCACTTAATCATTTTATGTCTAAGGAAGATAATCCTCATTACTTGTTGCCAGTTCATTATGTAAATCTGAGAGAGAATCATAAAATTTGTACATAAACAAAAAAGCCCAGAAAATGTCTTTGTGAAGAGCTAGTGTGGTAGAAAGGCTTTAACCACATAAGGTTTTAAAAGTTCCTACTGTCTTTCTTGCAGCTTCCCAGGGCTGAAAGCAATTAGGCATTTGAAAGGCTGACAGTCCTCTCTTCGCAGGGGTAGGAGCATACGTTTCTAGGCGAAGGGGTTATGAAATACCTGAACTTACTTCAGTTGCCACAGTTTCAAGACTTTGACATTTCCTGTCCTTGTGCAATCGTGGTGAAGACGAAAATTCTGAGTCAGACTGTCAGTTAAATAAATAACAAGATGGCTGAAACCAAATATTCAGGGCCTCTCATCAGTTAAACCCTGGATTAAAATGGACTTGGAAACAAAGTAGATGCTAGTCAGTTATAAATACAGTTTATTACAGACACCACATTTTTAATAAAAACATACATGCTAACTGATAACCCATTAAAAACATGAATAAAATCTGTCCAGAAGAACTCTTCTTGACTTAATACCCAGAATAAAAATTAGCTTCAAGGATTAACTTTCCCTTTTATATAGCATTCAACTTTGAAGAATATAATTTATGCTAACCATCCTTTGCAGATTACCTTGCATTTAAACCTGTTCTGGGATAAGAGTTAGGGGCTTTGGAATTCCTGGTATGAAAGGCAAAGTTAATGCCTTGTGATAAAAAGCACAGTCCAAACATACTCTGCAAAAGCATCTTTTTTGATTTACGCAGAAGAAATAACTATATTTGCATGCTAGTGACTGATTTTTTTCAATATCCACTCTGCAGAGACAGCTAAGTAAAAGCTGCAGAGAGGAATCTATACTGAAAAAAAAGTTGTGAAACTGCCAGTGGATGTTTCTAGCAGCACAGGGGTTTGTACTTCCTCAGCAAAAGGGGACCAACCATACTCCAAACGAACAAAAACCCCCAAACCTCTGTCCTCTCAGTTGGAAAACAAGTAGAAATAACTTCATAAACCTATTCTTTGCTGCACCAACTCCTAGAAAATATTTGTCTTTCTACAAGGCAACCCTGCACACAACAGTAAGTGCTCATTCACTGCACGAATTACACATATCCTGTCTGTCCACACCATTTTTCCCAGACACAGCCTGCCCTGCTTTTGCTCACGAGAGGCACATTTGCCAAGGTTCTCACTGCATAAAGGCAAACTTTCACCTTTTTAGCATCTTTTTCCCCACCCTTCTGCCACATGAGTGGTAACTGCCTGTCTAATCAGGAATTCACGCTGGGTGAGCAGATTGAGGGAGACAGACAAGGCAGAAATTCAAGGGGAAAAAGATGAATCACTCCAAAAGTGTTTTCTGAGCAGGACGGAGCCGTCCCAGGTGCTGTGCCACTGACGCAGGGCTCTGCTCTTCCAGAGTAAAAACTGTCTGATGCCCTTGAACTCCTCAGCCTAAAATTGCTTTCTGGTCAGGTGACCTCACTGAAGGGCTCTCACTAGATACCTATTTAAAGATTTTTTTTTTCTTTGTAGAAGGCTATATACTGCAAACTTATTTCCTGTATGATCCCACAGGAAACCACTGGTAAAGGCCCTTAACCTCCCTGCCTTTTCCTCAGCCATCAGCTGAAAAGGTGTCAAAGCTTTTGGTATCTCTTTTTAAGTGCTTAATTTAATGGTTCAAACAGTTCTAATTGGTTAACTTCAAAAAGCTTTGGCTACAGAGCAACTGAGCTCAGGGGCTGAGCAACCTGATCTGGTTGGAGATGTCCCTGCTCCTTGCAGGGGGGTTGGACTGGATGGGCTTTAAAGGTCCCTTCCAACACAAACCAGTCTACGATTCTGTGAATACCAAGAATTATTTGCATCAGCAATGTGCCCAGCATCATGGAAGGGAAACCGGACCCAGGTATCCATGAGCTGTAAGAGTGAAGGCCAATACCAAACCTGCAACTGGCCCTGCTGGTTGCTTCCAAAAAAACTTTGCAGCTGCCCAACAGAGGCTGTGTAACCTTGGCAGTGATGACAGCAGTACTGGGTACTGTACCCAAATGAAGATGACATTGAACATGATCCATATATGTTATCTTCTAGAGTTAAACAACATTGCTTCACCGCCCTAGAATGATTTACCGAGCCCTGCTAACCTTTGGAGAGAAAAGTTCTTATTTTGCATCTTCAGATAGTATCAGCAGAGACAATCCTCAGGCATCTCGCACCACCTTTACCAAAAGGTCGGCACCACACGCACAACCAAAACACCTGCTCATCCCAGACCTGCACCTGCGACACCATCAACACCCAGCACGGCCCCTGCGGCTCCAGCACTGCAGACAGATGCCTTGTGCAGCTCCAGCGCTGAGGAAGCTGTTCCTTACCTCCACATCTCGTGTGCTGCGAGATAAAGGGAACAGTGAGAGATGAAAACTGTCCAGAATATTGCAGCTTCTACTTATCTCCTCTTTCTCACCGCATCATTACGTTGCTTTTCAGCCACAGATCTGAAACTCTTACTACAGCACTTGACTAACACAAGATAAACATTTTTTTCTTTTTTTCTTTTTTTTTTTTGAGTTGAAGCAGCTCATAAAGAGAGTGTGTGTATGGGGGGTGGGGTGGTGAGTGCTCTGTTTTGTATTCTTTCTGTAAAATAGTCAAGGAGAGACAAAGCAAGCAGAATTGAACACAATACATAATTCTAAATAAACATTCTGCCTATGTTTAGCCAGAAACGAAAGTAAGTAGGTCCAGAGATTTAAAATACCCAGAAAATAATGGAACACAGCCTAGTCCTACACAAACATTGTGGAATTTAGAGCAAGCACCATGCAGAATTTTACCACAGTGCAATGCAGATATTTATTAGCTCTGTTGCTGTTCATAAATCTTGGAGACAGGGATTGACTGGGCATGTTTTTAAAAGAAAGTATTTGAATTTGTCTTTTTTTTAAACATCTGAAGTGAACCTAGATAGCATATTTAAAAGATACTTTATGATGACAAATAATTCAATTAAAATACTTGCCAATGCACGCTTTGTTTATAATCTATCACAAAAAGGTATTTGCAGAACATAATGAGAAAATCAGCAAGTTCATTTCTAGTCTGCTCGGGTTTTCTGATCGCGCTCATCAGTGACGTTTCCAACCATTAACCATTTTCCTGTACAGCTGGAAACAACATGACTCGCCTCTTTATCTTCTCCTCTTCCTCCCTGAGGGGGAACTGTGTGGAACGCATTGTTTTGGTCATTTCATATACATTTGCTTTGCTGCTGTGTTTTTAGGCTTGAGAAGACAAAGAAATGCATCTCGCAGGTGGAACCGGAGGAGGAAGCTGCTGTATTTAAACTCTTGGGAGTGCCTTTTGTGTTCTGGGACTGATCTAGGAAAGCCCTGCTTCACACAGGGGAGCATGACTTGATGCTTCTGTTGGGCCAGAGGCACACAAGCCGTCAAAGCCATCAGCCCATCATCTTTCAGCTGTCTTGAACTCAGGCCAGCTAAAAATACTAAGGCACTCAATACAGAATTTAATGCCAAAACCAGTGTGAAATGGGAGGAAATGTTTTATATGATCCTGTTTTATGCTGCTATATTTTATAAAAGGCAAAGTTTCCTAAGGAAAGTTTTGAATGCTGTGTCCCTGCAGCGTAAACAACCTGAGCCTAGGCACTGTCAGAATGGGACAGCCTTTAAACTAATCATCCATGACAGAACACGTTCATTATAGATTGTAACAGAACTGCGTATCAGTGATAAAAGCATGTTCCTATGCTACTGGTTTAGTCGAGCAATCGTAAGTGGGTGTTTCCAAATAACACTAGTTATAATCCAAGCCTCCTCTGATCACCAAGAAAACCCATGCCCAGGTTCAGCTTTGGCCCACCCATTCTCCATCCAACAGGTTACCTCATCTGGTGTTATTTACAGGAGCCAGGCTTGATGCAGGTACACCTTGTCCGACCTCGGGATAAGCTGCTGGCTGTTCAGCCCATATCCTCCCCTCAGTCAATGAGACCATCCATACATGGATTCCACATATCAGATCTCATGATAAAAGTGAGGTCCCTCTTTCTGCTTTTTCCTTTCTGACCACTACCACGTTCAGATGGCACAGCGATATCACATGAGACACCATAGCAATTGCTTCAGACAGCCAGGCAACTCATACTGAGTTTCTACCCCTCCTCAGCTGCTGGCAGGAAACCATTTATCAGTGCTACTAGAAAAATACAAAGAAATACAGTTTGTAAGTTTTATGATAAAGGTTCTACCAAGTACAGAAAATGATTTTCTGCTATGAGTTAGTAGTTTGCCTTTGGTTAACTTCTCTGGCTTTGCTGAGGACCGAGAAGAGCTGATAGCAGCAGCTGTTGGCTGCAGCCTAGTGCACAGAGGGGGTTTCTCTAACATTGATCACACAATGCAATCTTTGACAGCAGAAGGAAGTGCTGCTTCTGCAAATGAGGTGTTGACTATATCCATCTGATACGTACTTACATTTCCTGAATCTTAGGCCATGCTGAAAATCCTTGATTTGTGATTCCACTAGAGTATCTACTATTTGCTGGCAGGTGAATACACTGAAGGCTGAAGCTGTTTGAGAACTTGCACAAGTTGTGCTTTCCCTAATTCACTGCACTCGGTGCTCCAGACTGATGCAGCAATTTACCGCTCTGGAGAGCTACTTCAGGCAGAATGCAGCAGCATCAGGAGAAGCAATGGAAAAAACAATCCCAGCACAGACCTTCCAGCCCAGACTGACACCACTGAGGTTTTGATCTCTGGCACAGAAGAGAATCAAAATGAAGTACACTGATGAACAGAGAGTAACGGTGGGCAATTCCAAATGTAACACACTGAAAAACGTATACCGCGATAATGTACCAGACCTTCCATTCATCCTTCAGCAAGCAAGGTGTCATCTTCTTTTACTGAGTTCAGAACATTATAGTCCATAAGTGTTTGTCGTTGCATCTGGAAGGTGAATATTTCCTGTTGAGTGGGAACTAAAAAGTCAGAGTGAAAGCACAAACTACTTGATCACAGATAACTACAAAGTCCTCAGCTGAAGCTGGAGATCAGGTCCATGATATGACTGGTGCTTGTGCTCGACCAAAGATGACTATGAAAATCTCAGGATTTTCATCGCTGCAATAAATCAGAAGTTGACTGCACATTACACAGCATGTCCTTTGTGCAATTTATCCAAGATCAGGCAAAACTTAGTTGTGGGTGAAATTTCAGAGCATGTTTCAGTGGCCTTGAGAGATGAATCTACAGTCGGAAGGATTGTTCACTTTCTGCAGAGTACAATTTATGCTAATTTTCATGGCACTGCTTGTTTAAAAGATGCTAAGACTGCCAAAATATTTGAAAAGGATACAACTGGAAAAAGAGGCATTATATGCATGAAATAGAACAAGAATCTTCTTTATTCTATACAAAGAATGACTGAATTTTTACACTTAAGTTTCGATGTGCAATATGTAAATAACATAACTGTTTATACTGAATTTTATCTGAATTGAGAAATTTATCTGAACTGAATTTATCTGAGAAAGTAACTTTTAAAAAAAATTCTTCATCTATGATTTTGACTTGGGAAAACTTTTATAAAGAGTGTCTATTTTTAAAACAATGCAAGTTCTCCGTGTTGAGGAACAGGTGGTTCTGTCTCCCTGCATATTAATTTGCAATTATAAAACAATGTCATTTCCTTAGAGGAGGTAAAAGTAGAGCTATAAACCATCAATTTAATCTTCTGCTGGGAATAATCACTTGAGAAAGAATATTAACTGTGAGGTACATAGATACAAATCTTCCTGACAAACATCTCCATTGGAGAAAAAGGGCTGTCAGAAGACCTCCCATCTCCACATACCAGAATGGGTCATGAGGAAGAAGTTCTTTCGAAAGGGAGGTAGAAGTGTGCCCCAAAAAACCACAGGCATGCAAGCATGGAGCTAGCCTGGAGAACGATAAATGAGTCAAGTATACATTATGTCTGACTTCACCAGTTTCACAGAAAAGCAGCAATTCTATGGCAGGCAGCATGGAAAGCAGAGCTAGGTCTCTGCTCTCTTCTCAGAGCCCCTTACACAGAAATTCCCCCAAAAGATCATAAAGAGCAAAAAGATAAAGGGCTCTCCTTTGTGAAAAGCAGAGCACTGTGCCAAGACAGCCTGCTCCAGCCCCGGCTTAACACAGGAAACACGGCCATACGATCTCTTCAAACATGGACATCTCAAGTTAGGCAACCTAAGAACAACTGTTTTAAGAAGGAACTGGCTGCCACAGTAACTCTGTATTGCCGTGCAGCCACAGCAATATTGCTGTTTCTTAAGTGACCTCCAAGGACTTGCACTTTAAATATGATATAAACTTCAAATCATGTTGGTTCTGATGATAAAAACTGTTTCCTAAGGACCTCTCATTTTTAAATTTGCCAAAGCAGTGATGCAGTTTCATACTGTCACCACCCTGCCCCCACCAAATCCTTGCTAAATCATTCAGCCGCTACGAGCAGCAGACTTGACATGAAAACCAAATTAAAGAAAAAGTCAAGATACTTGCTTAAGGGAGACCTTTTTTTTTTTTCACCAGCAAGTTTCTTACAGAAGCAAAAATGTGACCAGTAAAAGCTGGTAAAGAGAAGTTTTCTATGCACAACTGGAAGTGCCCAGGATTTAGAGCTCCTCCCTGGTGTGTTTCTTGTGCACCGAGATTTTTTCACACCGTTTCAGCTAGTACTTGGAAAAAGTGATGCTTTCTTCTCAACTGCTAGCAGTATGAATTCCAACAAACATTTACAGCCGATTGAGATTAAATCTGTGAATCTTTAAAGTTTTTTTTTTTTTCTTTTCAGTTGTTCCCCTTTATATTGTAGCTTGCTTAGTAAATGTTGCAAACACAAGGAAAAAAGCACACATGATTGAAAAATGAATTATACAGATGTAAGTATTCAAAAAGCCACTGTTGGAAAAACAATATTTTTCAGGGTTCTGGTTGGTTTGCGAGGTTTTTTTGCCATGTTATTACACTAGATTAATGTTTTATGCGTCACCTTTAAAATTTTAAATGATTTGGTTTCTCACTGACCTAAAAGAGAAGGAAAAATAATTCTGAAGTGTCAGTACTTTTCTGCACCAAAGTTTGGAACAAACAGGACATCAAAGAAGAAAAAGTTACGACACTGCCGAGGCTCCAGAGTGCATTCCATTTTCTGGGGCGGATTTGGCTTGGTGCAGGGCAGCTTGAATTCTGAAATGTGTTCTTGTTTCCATGGAGTAATTCTTGTAGTTTTGTCTAAAACAAAAGCAGATCCACTCTGATGAATACATATATTTTAAACATTTTCAAGTTATCTTTATATTATTGTTCTAAGCAAAACAACTGTAGACAGCAAAAAAGCCTTTCTTCACAAGCTCCTTTACTGCCTACTCTAAAATACAAGGCATATGCTCCTAGGCAAACAATGCAGCTCTTTGTTCTTTATTTGTAGTTCCACTGTCTGGCAATTACCAGAAAAATATAGCTTAATAAGTGATTGAATCTGTTCCACTCAGTCAAAATACTGAGTTCACATTAAATATCTGTAACATCCACATATTCAGAAATTAAGATTTTTTTTTTTTCCTCCCCTCTGAAAGTATAACTGATGAATTTGATTACAAACATTTTCAGGATTAAAAAAAAAAATAATTTAATAAGATAAACTTATCTTAATTCAGCAGACACATTTCAAGGAAGTAGACAAGAGGGGGAAAAAAAAAAAAAAAAGAAAAAGAAAGAGAGAAGCTGTCCTGAACCAGAAGAGGCAAACACCCCATCTCCATCCTGTGGTTGTCAGCGACGTGTACTGTGTGTAGGAAACAAGGCCAGACAATTTGCTGTCCTACAAGCTGGGAAAAAGCAAGCGGGCACACGCAAGACTCCATATCAGCTCCTGAGGAGCAGCTCACCAGCCCAGGGAATCACTGGCAGGACTTCTCCCTCACACATCTAGTGGCTGACTCAGCAGTGTCATCTGCCTGTAGTCTCCAGTAGCTATGTCGTGCTCTGAAGAGTTACAGAAACTTTAAAAGAATCTGTATTTTCATGTAGAAGCTTAAATAAAAGAAGAAATTTTGCCCCTAGGACTACACAGAAAGCACAGACCCTACTGAATGGAATTAACATGTCAGCTCTTGCAGGATGGATACAGAATCCAGACACTAAACAGGATCAGACCACGCTAATTTTCTTTCAGAAGATATTTGTCATCTTTACAGAAACATAACAATAATTACTAAACAGTCTGTATACCTTAAAAGCATTTCAGTTCAAAATTCATAATTCAAATTAAGCATGGAAGCACCGTATCTGTCACTATGGCAGTGGCAGTCTCTGTAAAAACAAGGAATTCCTCACCCGTCCCTGCTTAGAATTTTATGTATGCAACATCCAAGAGGCTGACTGAGAAAATCTTTAAATTAAGTAGATTTTGTCATGCAAATACTGTATTTCTCATCACTAGGCTGATATTCTTGCTTGTAGGTTACGGTAATACAAACAGAAATAGAAATATTTCCATGCACGACCAAGCCAAAACTGTTTATCATCTCATTTCCACACTTTCTCCCAGAGCTGAAACATTCAAGCCAGCACCAGTGTGTGGATCTAGGTCAAGCAAATCAAGCGTCATGCACAAGCTGAGCACTCGTCCGCACTCCTGCCAACTGCAAACATAATTCCGCAGTCCTGAAACCTACCGCGGCCAACGCCTTCTCCCTCTAGTGGCTCCAAAGACATCCAGCATTTTTAGCTGAAAGCTTATAACTGTGCATTTTAATGCAATGCAACAGCTGCAGGTGGAAATGTAAGGACTGCACTTCTTTTTTTAATGACTGAAACAAGGAGGGGGGTTCTGGTGGTTTTTTGTTTGCCTATCGTTACAGCTTCTGCGAGTTCTTTGAGCACAGCAAGTCTGAGTATCAGCCTTTCATACACTAGGTAACAGCAAATTTAAGAGCTGCTGTCTGCTGGTGGTCGTCTTTAAGCCAAACACCTTCCCTCGAGGGGGTCTGGCTTAAATAGCGGTCAGGGGAAAGGTGCGATGGCTGAGCAGCAAGCGACAGGAGTACCAGATGGAACGAGAAGCTCTGAATCGTTCATTTCTAGATCTCTTCTTAAGAGAGATTTTAACAGGAAATGAGGACAGGAGGAGAGGCATGCTTTGAGGAATGTGAAACCAATTGAAACACTTTCCATTGCATTTTGCTAACACAATTTTTGCTGCTCTTAATATCTTCTGTGAGTCTACAGAGAACCAGGCTCACAAGCATAGCAGATTAAGAACTGCAATATTTTAATTTTTGTGCTGACAGGCTTTTGGCATAATCTCCAGTAGGCTGATTCACCACTGTCTTCACAGTGGATTGACTTGGACAAAAGCTCAACACAAAAACTCCATCTGACCTCTTTGAAACCTGGGGCCAGACACCAGTTTTGTAGCTGCTCACACCTGCGGCAGTGACTGGCATGACTCTGCACTTGGAAAGATGCAGACATCTGGACTCATTCAGGATCCAGGCAGAGAGGTGAACTACCCTGCTGCAGGATGCTTGAAGAGGGCGAGGGTTGTTCGGTTTGGATTCCCTCTCATGTGCCCCTCCAAGAAACTTTGGCTCAGCAGAGAAGTAAAGGCTCGGACAGAGGCAAACCCTGTATTTTGTTAATTTTATAATAAAGAACATACATGATCAAGTCCAGCTCTTCCTGGTAAACCTATTTTGCTAGAAAAATCAGTCACACAAAATAGTAAAAGCAGGTGTTTCAGTTGCCTTTCAAATGTGGATGAAACAACACAAAGATACTAAATGCAACCTGAAGCATGATCTTAAATGTATTTCATCAAGGAAAGAAAACAGCACTGTTAGCCATCAATTTGAGCAATGCTGTTTCAGCCATAACACTGAGCTTTGATTTAATTTAATACATATTTTATGAATAAGTAAATAGACTCCAAAGATTATTACATTTTGTTACACATGGATTATTTCTTACGGAAGCCTTTGACGTTCATATAATATCTTTAGAAATTTTGTTTTTCTCTTATCAGAATGGATGGGTAAGTCACAGACTGAATGATAAGATAATGTCTACCACTAGAAAAGTCCAAACCAAAACTAGGGCATGAGTCCTTCCATTGAAAAAAAATGAAACAATGCATTTCCGTGATGGTAATGAAATGTTTCTGCTTCTCGCTAACCAGCAAAACCCTGCTGACCCATCAGACATCAGCACAGGCTTTTCACTTGCTTACTTTGCTCTTTCCAGTAGTTTTATTGCTTCTTCTCTTCTGCCCTGGTCTAGATACAGTATCGCCAGCTCCAGCAAGGCATTTGGAATTAGATAATGGTCATATTTTATCTTCTTCTCACTGCATTGGAAAAGAAATAGTCTCAAGATCTTGAAACGATATATTGTTTCCTTCATTTAACAAACACAAATAAATAGGAGATTAGCTAAGATCAGAAAGAGCAATCAATCTCTATTACAACACTCGTTATGTTCTCTACCCAAAGCTACCTTCCCAGTTATTCAATGTGTATTTTGCATGATCATCCTGCACAATATGTTATTTTTTAGGATTACAAAATACTGCCTTTTATTATCTGGAAGGTATTAGAAAAGATGACAATATTGTGAACTGACAAAAAGAGATGCCATTCACTACACGATGTAAAGAAGTTCTAAGTGTAATTGTGCTGCCATCTGTCTCTGAGACTGCATTTGGCTTTTTGGGTACAGCTTCTTCATGAACGGTAAGAAGAAAGGGGGGAAAAAAAGGGAAGTGATATCTCAAAAAAATTGTGCATGTATAGCCCCCCAAAAAGGAGAAAATATCTCAGTAAAACTGTAGATCTGCAATTCTTTTTCCATACATGGCTAGCAATACTGGCAACTAAAATTGCAATTCCTTGATATCAACTGAAATAAATACTAGACACTGCAGTTCTCTCCCTTCCATTCCTATCACAGTTGCATCTCCTCTTACTTGAAATGAATATTTACTGAGAAATTCAAGAGCTGTCTTATATGCCAGGTATGAAGACTTACTTTAAATAGATGTAATTAAACTGGTCTTCTGCTTCTGAGATCTTGCCCAAATGCTTGAGGCATAAACCCTTTAACAGTTTTATCACGCACTGGTCATCTGCTAGTAATTCTGTAGCTGCAAGATGAAGTAAACAGCATATTTTAGAAAAATCTAGAGCAGCAGTGACTTTTACACAGGTAGGTGTGACCACAATCCATTTACTGGAACACAGGAGAGAAAGAGCTAACTGGTCAATTTAGTTAATTCATTGCAGAGACAAACACACATCAATCTTTTCATAAATCAGTCAAACTTAGTCTAAAAATTGCTGGGCTGTTCCTTTCCTCCCTTCTCCCACTGAAACGCTATTCCACAATCTTATTGTTCCGACACCTAAAAACTAATTTAAAGTGTACACTTTGGAAATACTGAGGTCCAACTTACAATCTCTCAACCTTACGCCTTCATTGCCCTTCAGTGCGTATAGTCCTTCTCCTTCCTTGACTTCTAGTCACATGATGGATTCGTAGGCAAGTATTCTATTAATTCTCCACCTTTGTTTGGCTAAACAAAAACATGCCAAACTTTGCTACCTGCTACCTCACATTCCCTCACCTTCTTACCATACCTTCTGCTCACCTGAGTTTACACTTAATTAGGAGTGCCCAGAGTCTTACCAGTGCCTACTTCAAAGTCCTTACTAACAACATCCTTTCTCCATCAGAAAAATTTTGCATAATACATTTCAAAGAAAATATCTGGCTTTTTCATCGCCATTCCAGATAGGCAGTTTAGAAGTGAAATCTTCAGCTTGCTTGCTCATTTCCAATTCATTAAAGAGTAACTAGGAAGAATTTCTGCAAAACGTGTTGTATTGCATCTTGTGCTACTGAATGTCAGCCGGTTTTCACTACTCCGAACCTCACCTGGTTCCTCCTCTATCACTCCAGCTGATTAAATGCTGACACATACTGCACGAAACAGCTGCTTCCCTTTGGACTATGCAGTTGGGGGCCTTGATCCTATAACTGGAGTCACTTTTGTTGCTAAGCCCCATCGTGGCCCCTAGATATACACATCACCAAAGCAAATCCCAGGGAAGATGCCCAAAGCCTATGCTGCAAACTAACTTAGAAGGAACAGGGAAGAGGGCAAAAGTTGACACGCTAGGTACGTGCACAGTGACATGACTCAAGGCCACAGAAGAGGTATTTCATAAGAATTAAAAAAAAAAAAAAAAGAAAAGAAAAAAAGCGAGCAGGTCAATTTTATCTTCCGGACATCTGTCCCAAGACCACATTCACACGCATGTACTTCCTCTACTTTAACATATCCTAGACACAATTATGCATATCAGATTTGCATTTCTAGATGTTACTTCCACTAACAGTCTTCCTTTTACATCTTATATGGTATAATGCTGCTATGGGCACATCCTCACATTCATCATTTTATAGTGTTAGAATCTTGCATTATGAATCTCATAGTAATTCAGAGAAATACTTGAAAATACAACAGTTTAACCCCCAGACTCTATCAGGAAAGCTCAAGGGAAGCACGATGCCTGGAAACAGCAAGTCACTCTTTGGAACAGATAATACTTTAAATTGTTGGCGTGTTTAAAATATAGCCAACTTTTCGATTACATGTCCTCATTGTATTACAGTTTTATAAACATGAATCTCCTACAAATCGCTGCAAAAAGCCAGCCTTATCCACAATTTACCAACGAAGAAAAAAAAAAGGTATAAGAGAAATAATTAATTTATTCAAAATAATGTAGCAAAATGGGTGACAAAGGAAATGAAAGGGTCAAAAGCCTTCTTCCAAGATGTCACCTTCACTGACAATATTTTGCTGTTCTCTTTTCACAACTAATTAAAAAGAAGATAGCATTAGCCAGTCTTTCAGACAACTCTTTCAAATCGATGTGCACAGGAAGACCAAGGTCCTAGAAAAGACTGCAATGCAGTGATTTTCCCCATATTCCTTTGTCAACATGGGCTTGATCCTCTTGCGGGAAGGCAGTATATAATAATAAGATAAAATATTTAATAAGAGAAAATTCTGTGAGAAAAAGCTGTGCAGCCTGGTTGCACCCCCACAGGAGTTGGGAAAGACTGGCAAAAAATAAACATTAATTGAACTTTCTCATGAATGGCTAATTAACAGACCGACAGAAGATACGGCAGCAGAGCCTGTTCCAGTTCAGTACTGTCCCCTACCTTACGCTCATTCACAGTGCAAAGGAAGCCCATCCCTAGTGTCCCGGCTTTCTGTAGCATACTGTTGACACACAAATACCATTCAGCCCAAGGTCACATCGTAAACTGACAGCGCTTTAAAAACACAAGACTGACTTGTCTCCTTCTATTTATCCATCAAAACTGAAATACAGTATCCGAGGATAACAAAGCTTCATGATTCAAGTAATCAAGTCAATACATACACTGATTTTGATCTAGCAAAATAAACAGTATTTTCATACATGTCAAACTATTCCTAATACACACCTGTGGACGGAAAAATCACTTGCTACATTAAAGTTATTGTTACATTAAAAATGAAAATTATTCCTCTCTGCATAAACAGTTCACGGTTTCATTATCTATGTTCCTCCTATGATCAGATTAACTTTACTAAGGAGTGTCTGTATTCACAGATAGTATCTTTAGCTGTTGCACTGTAAAATACCTGCTTAAACCATATCACCGATTACCTGAACTCCTTGCCAATGCTTCTTCCGCTTCAATTAAAGTCTCTAACATGCCTTCTGTTAAGTTGGGACATTTTCCAATTACAGCATAGCCATTCCAGATATACATCATTTCCTAGGGTCAGGGAGAAATGACAGCATCATTAGTTACAGTACTGGATAAATGCAGTGATGAAATACTTAACTTTATCCCTCTGTATGATGAAAAAGTTACAGGTTCCTTAAATAAAAAGTCAGTTTGTCAAAACATATTTTTGTTGCAACTGAAAACTTGTTACATTGGTTTTCAGAACAAATTAGCTTTGGAAGACAACTAAAGAGCCTTTTACTACACACAATGCACGGCGTACTGCTTGAACAGAATGCAAATACAATCTCACTTACAGATGAAGGCAAGTACCTACAAGACAGACAGACTTAAAACATTCCCGATACATGGCTAACTCTCCCTTGATTAAGGTCTCCTCTTGCTTTTCAGTTCTATCTATCCCAGCCAGAGCAGTAGTAACTATAAATAACTGGAAAGTATTGCTATAATAGAAAAATATAAAACCTTAGGACAGCAAAACAAAAAGAAAACAAAAAAAACTCTAACCTTTAAGCCAAGCTTCAAAGAAAACAATAGAATTTTAGAGCCAAACTGTAAACCCCTTAAATTCAGCAGGTTTGTTAGACGTTACCACAGAAAGTAATTTCTTTCTTATTCAACTGTTCTTCGAGTAAATTTTATTAAATACTACTGGTTTAATTCCTATTTGTTATTGGTGTTCTCTCCGAGTATATCACCAGACCAAATGCGTCCATTGCCACTAGCAATCACAAAGTTAAAGATGGAAATATTATATAGACTTATAACTGATCCTCATGACTGATTCTATTTATTTATACAACCTAGTCTGTATTTGATAATTTAAAGCTTTTCTATAAACTTTCTGTATAGAATAACTAAGTTCTGGAACTACAGTACAAAAAGCTGTCAGGCTAGAATAGATGAGCCAGCATGTTAACCTCAGTCACTACTGCTTTCACCATCTGGTCTCTATTGATTGGAAAACCTGTGCTGAACTTGCATATCTAGTGCAGATTTGTTAACATGGTCTTGACACAGAAGCACTCAAACTATGTTTATTGTAGGCTAAATCTCCGAGCCAAGACTTGCTTGAGGACTCGCTCCTCTCAGCAAGTCCCTTCACAGTGAAAAGAAAAATTATGGAGATGAGATTCTGCACATAGTTTCGCATCCTGAGTGCTTTTAACCGTTCAGCTGCGGCATCTGCTGCCTCAGAAATGCAACTGCAGCAGAAACAAAGGACGCAATGCCCAGCCTCTCTCAGGACAGCCCTTAGTACAGAAACCTGTTCTGCTAAAATCCCATTAGAACAGCCCAGCCAAACCCCAGGTGTGCACGTTTCTTACTCACTACAATCTCTGAAACCTGAAAGGCAAATCAAAGTAACCTAATTATTTCCCTCACTTCAAGTCTTAAGACTTTGTGGAAAGTGGCCCCTAGTGAATATTCACACTGTGCTGCAACAACTGTATTTCTTCAAGAAGCACTGTGTCACATACCCAGTTGGTGGGCAGAGAAATGACTACTCACTGGTGTCTCCAAGAGGCTCTCCTTGTTCAGGCATTTTCTTAAAGAGTATTTACTAATTATCCATCTGTTTCTCAATCACAACAGCTCAAATAACTGCAAATGTTAACACCACTGCACTTGGCAAACCTGTGGACTCAAAATCCTTTTATGCTCTTTTATGTGTTCTTTGCAGACAGATTTTTGTAAGTGCACCATGAGCAAGGCAATGGATACCTTATGCAGCCGTTCTCATCTGGCCACAGGGAACTGGCCAGCAAAAAAAAATTTAAAAAAAAAAATTAAAATTCAACAGTATGCAATGGTTTTCTGGAGCAGTTAAAGGATTTGGTTGTTTCATCGCAGCACCCGTGAGTTGCTCTGGAGAGCACCAAATTGCAAACATTCAGGAGCATATTAAATAGATTCCTAAACGCAGTCCCCAGCTATTGCATTGTTTCCTTGATTCCCTCCCTCCTCAGTTTGTACCTTAAACTCTTTTAGCAGTGTCAGTAAATGACACACGACAGAAGAGACCTAGGGCAACGTTCCTCAAAAAGGAATGAAAAGAAAGCTGCTAGGAGCATGCTATTCTATAGCTGGAACAATGAGTTACACACACAACACGTTTACGTGTCACAAAAACTGGCTGAGTTCCCTGTGGCTGGTGCATGCCCCAGTTTTACAGCATTCCTCACATTCATTTGGCTTTGCTTTGGGAACATTCCAGTCTCCTGCAGAGGTTTTACCTTAGAAACATGGAAAGATACTATTCTAATTATTTCAGTTTTATTTCCATAAATTAAAAAAAAATGTTACTAAGGGGGAGGGAAGGGGTATTTTTAACTTACCAAAGGTGGGACAGGCAAAGGAATGGGGTTTGAAGAAAGGTATCGTCGAGCTTTCCGAATGGCAAACTTTTCTGTAGGCAGAGATTTCCCTGCAATTTTCAGTTTCAAACTGGGAACAATCCTGAAAGTTTAAAGGAAAATGTAAGGAATATTTCCTCTGTGAACCTCTGGGGGGGAAAAAAAAACCAACATTCAAACTTAAAAAAAATCAAACCAAAGAGAACTTAAAAAAGCTGTTACACACAGTTATTGCTACCTCTGTGGAGGATGAGCAATACATATTCATAAAAGCTGTCTTTATGCAGGGCACTTTTATCTCCAGGCTTCCTCTTTAATCAAGCAGGAGGAAGAGGGACTCATCCCCACCCAAAGACTAAATGAGATGATGCACCTAACTTATTAAGGGCTCATCTCTCTTCATAGACTAAGAGGCAAGCTAGCTTTTATCTGTGTTCATCTCATTCTCCCAAGGACCAAACCTATTCACTTTGTAAGGCATCCCAAATTCAGTTAAATCTGCTTGTAATGATTATATAGCAGGAAAAGCTGAAAAGTACCAATATATTGTAAGCACATTAAAAAGTGATATTTAGATTTTATAGAAAAATTGTAAAGACCAAAAAATCAATTTTCTTTGCCCCAGCAAGATTTAGGCATTTCTGATCTGAAACATTACAATCAGGTTAACTCACTGTGTTAATAATGCATATAGCCACTTGCACATTTAATTATTTCATGTTCTTTTCAGACCAATAATCAAGTTGTACTGATGTCTCCACTAAGGAGGCACACACCTTGCAGCATAATCCATTTAAGGCTTTCGTACCTTACATGCCATTTTGATTAATGGAAACAACTGAAAAAGAGTGTGAATATTACATGCAACAGCAGCAGCCACTGTATGGCTGACAGACCTAATATCTTATCCCTAAAGTATTTCCAAATCAGGAGAAATCTGCTATCTGAAATTAGGGTCCACTTCAGTTTAAGGGAATGTTTCACTCTGCAATTTCTTACCAATCCAATGCTATTTGCACAGTTCTTCCAAACTGCAGAATGAATAATTTTGCCTCTTTCCCCCCAGTACTGTGATGTGAAAAGACAGGAAATTGCTGTAACCAAGAACCAGCAAATTTTACCTAAATAATTCAACTTCATTGTCTCCAAAAGGACTGCAGTCATCTGGTCCAAACATACTGAGATAAGCAGCTTTCATGTAAATGTAAGTAGCCTGCAAATGCAATCAAGAATATCTATACAGAAAAATGAATTTATAGCATCACTATTCTTGATATAAAATGCAGAAAACAGCAACAAAGAGGAAGAATTTGCTGCTTTTGCTCACAAACAGAGGTAATTGACAAAATTTTAAGCAGCAGAAGTATTTTAGAAAGTGGAGTACAGAAATCTTTATCATGTACGTCTGTTTACTTTGTATCAGCTTATAGTTTATGTCCAAATTCCAAGAACAAATCTCATGCTCGTGTAAAGTGAATTTTTATTAGTCTCAGGAATACATGTAAGAATACTTATGAAAAGGTCACGCTCAGAGAAAGAAATACTACTATGTGTCCAATCACAGCTTGGTAGCGTATCTCAAATATTAGGCTCTAGAACCTGGCTGCTTGGTCCGTATGTTGGTTTTGGTTCCACTTGGCCAATACATACAATGTATAACAGAAAAAAAACCAGACAGAGATACCCTCCCCACACACATAGTCAGATCACGGTAAGAAGAAACAAAACTCCAATCAACCACACACACCCCTCCCAACAGACTTAATCCCTTCTGACAGATTTCCCTGGGGTTCAGGGGAAGATGAAGGGAGGAAAGTTACCAGGGTTCTGGACGGAAGAGCTTCTCCCTTTGAGATGCACAAGGCAAGGCGCCTCTTCTAATTATATTTATTAACCTGGAGGTATCATCATGGCTAGCCTCACTCATCACCAAAAGAGCTTATAACCATAATGTAACGAAAGAAATGGCAGCTTGCGCCATTAATTGCAATGTGTTGATTACACAACCAGCCAATACACAGCAGAACATCTTTAACAATCTGTTCTTCAAGTCACACTCAAAAGATTTCTGTTTGCCCACAATCTGTTCAGATTTGAATATCTGCAATTCACATTGTTCCATAAGAGCCACAGCAAACCAGGTTTTGTTATACAATCTTCATCTTTAAAGCTACAAAATCAACTCAATCTGATTAAAAGTTAACAGATACTACAGGGCCTTCTGGCCTTCTGTTCTGCTTACCTTTGACCAAGTGTTTTCTTTACTTAGCAGGTCTGCATAGAAGAAAGCCATCTTCCACTGGCGCTTGTAGGTGAAGCACCACATGAGCTCCCAGTAACACATGTGATGAAACTGCTTCCAATATTGCTGAGCCTCGCAACATTCTTCATACCTATTAACTGCCTGAACACAGAGATTTTTCAAACACTGCCTTAATCACGTGTAAACGTACATACACCAGTGCTGTAATAGACATTGGGGCTCCACGATCTGCCGGCATGACTCCTACAACTTCCAAATTATTAACAGCCCAGTATTCCCTAAAATTACATTTGTTGGCTTCACACAAGAGATTCTTGGCTCCGCAGTCATCCTGGTGTTAGCAGGTTTACCCCTCCAGCAGAGCTCCCCATTCCTGGAAGTCATAGTAAGTTCCAAGCACAGACAAAAATGCATGTTTGTGTCTAGGGAAATTAGGAAACTAAAGTCAGGGGAGAGATGCTCAGATAACATTTATTTTTGCAGCTCCAAAGATTTCAAGGGAGCTACGATACTGCACATCAGCTGATACTCTGTCTCAGAGTATTCTGGACATGCATTCTTCACCTCCCTAATTCTTTCAAGTCTCGTATGACTCTCCACTCAGACTAAAGGCAAAGGATTACCACTGGACTTTATCAAAGGCACAACTTGCTTCAGGATAGGAAAGACAATGAGAAAACTGTGTCATTAATGCTGGTGAACTAGATTATCACCAGAAATTGAGAAGGGTAGCAAAATGAGCTGGTCAAACAAGCTAGTCAAAACAGTTTTCAAAATCCCTATTTGTAATTCATAAACTCTAAATTATATATAGGCCAAAGACACAGGAAGCATTAGCCAAAAAGGAAACATCGTTCCTGGAGTTTTTCTAAAGCTTTTGAAACTGACTTTCCCAAGAGCAAAAGGATTACTTACCGCATCAATATTACCCTTTAGCGTTTCTATCCTGCCTGCAAAAAACAGGAATATGGCTCCCTGTAATAAATAATAATAAAAATACAAGTATTCTTTAACAGTTTTCAAGCTGACTATACAGTCTAGATCTTTGTTATTTGGCAAGAAAACACTGAACAATCATACCTAACTAAATTATGATTCTTTTTACCTTTGGATAGCGAGCCAAGTAAGGCTTAAGTAGTCTTTCTGCCTCCTCAACATTTCCTTTTCCTGTCCCTAGAATGCATAAAAATGCAAGTGATAAAAATAGTAGGAAAATAAAAAATAAAAAAAAAAACCAGGAATGTGAGGTACTGATAAGCCATCCTCATCTGGACAATATCTAAGTTACTCTCTCTGCTAAGTAAGGCTTAAATCCAGGTTGGTGTTGCACTAAGCCACCAAGCAGGAAGACCTGAACAACATTATCCTTACTGACTTGACAATTCACTTATGCACAAACACACACATGTTGTTGAATGCTTTAGCAGGAGATAACAGGGAAATATGTCTCCGTGGGAAGCTACCACCTTCCAGAAAAGCCAGGAATGACATATAAACTTGAACAAAGTATTCAGAAAGTCATAACTTAGAGCAATTGTTTTAACGTCCCAAATAATGCACCTGACTACTGAAGACAGATTTAGTTCTCACAACTTCCTTTGCTATCCCCATTGTTACCCTTCCAATGTGTTAAACAAACCTCCATCTTGAAGATTAAGACAATTTAAGATTGTAAAATTACCCACAAATGAGTTCTATTTAATCTGTTCATGAACAAACAATTCACCAACAAATAGGTGATGGAATAATCTCTTTCCCCCGTGTCCCACAAGAACTAATCAAATCCAAGAGTTATTATAAACAATCTTACCTAACACAAAGGTCATGAAAGTATGATAGCAAAGCAACAGCATGGTACACAGCACCGACCTAAAGCTGTACGACGACGCTCCTTCTTGAAGCTGCAGCAGACCATGCTCCTGTGCAAACAGAGGTGAGGAGGACAAAGCATTGCAAAAGAACCAAAGCTGTGTTTTGCTAGTTTGTTAACTTCTGCACTGTTATCGACAGATTGCTCACTCAACCAAATTCCCAAAATGCACTGATATACATTGCTTACACAGCAATCAAAGATAACAATACACATATGACATTATCTAACAGCTTTTCATGGAGTTACTGCTTAGCCTGGAAAACATCTGATGAGAACAGCAACTTGGGATGTATTACATGGTTAACATACGAGCATGTAAGACAAGTTATTAATATGATCCAAGTGCTGCTAAACAGCATTCCAGAAACAAAAACCACGTTTTGAAATACAAGGTAAATAACACATATGGCCACTGTGCAGTGTATCCATGCTTGTTGTTATTCACTGCATAAGCAAGTTAAAGATAACAAGAAAAAAAAAAAATCTGCAACTAGCAGCGCAAAAGATGACACGGCAAAAGGATGTTTTTAAGTATGCTAAGAACTTTGCAATGATGTTGGCCCGCTATCACCAGTGGAAAAATACGATGAAAAGAATATTTCTGTTCCCTTTGGGAAGAACTAAAGCAATCCAGTATAACACTGTATTTATATTCAACAAGAGCAAGACGGATAACCAGCTTCAAGAATTCAAGCTCCTGAGGCAACACCATTTAGCAGCACACTAGGACTAGTTCCATCATATCCACAGCAAGAATATAAATATGCAAACATATTAAACATGAGATCTGCCTAATAGTAAATACGGACAGTAAGACATCTGCTGTGTGCTGGGGAACATTCTGTTTAAAAATTACACTATGACTGCAACGGAAAGTTACTGGAACATAATGTGTGTGACTAGACCCTCAGGGACGTCTATCGGAGCCGCTACGGAAGGTATCAGAGAGAGCACTCAGATCATGATCTCAACACAGATTTTCATCTTTTTTGTGTCCTTGTCGACAGAGCATTATGCTACCTCACCTTTACCACTTACTGTGTAAAACCTGAAGCCTGTAATCATATTCTAATGTTCATCATACATGTGCTTTTTCACTTAACTAGTGCAGTTAAGTGTTTTCCCATAAATAGTTATTTTTATTAAAAAAAAAATCCTAATTTATTACACTGATTTTTGTTATAGGGAAAGATACCACCAACATATATATTTGTAGGTCATTTAGTATAACATCTAGTTTGGACAAAACAATGAAAATACTGACTTGCATGTCACTTCAGAAAAAATCAAAAGATAGTAAAATCGTTACTGAAAATCAATGATGTAATGGAAATCAAGCACTCAGCAAAATAAAGACAACTTCATTTTCTCCCGAGAGCAAAAGTTTGATTGATACAGATAAGTTACAAAATATATATTCAGCTTCTTTAAACTGCCCAGATGAAAACCACAAATATTAGATTTTTTAAAAAGTAACACCCTAGCACTGTGAGGTATAAGTAAGACAAAACATTCTGTGGAATGAATTTTGGCAGAAAAAAATTCCAAAGTACATTTTTTTGAAGTGAAAAATCTTCAGGCTGGATATTTCACTGAGCCTTTACTGCCATCAGTACCAGACTTTACAGTGTTTGATATCTTCCATATAATATAAAAGTACATATGAAGTGAGGGCTGATCACATTTGTGAATAGCACTAAGAATGATACAGAAACAAATTTTATGAGTCATATAGAATAATTTAATCATTTGTCAAGCTGATCTCACTTATCTATTTTAGTCTTAAAAATGTATTTCAATAGAGCCAAACAAAGTTATCATCTGTATGGATAGGGAACGCAACCCACATCCACCATACATGGGAGTGCATCCTGGAAAGCAGTAACTGTGAAGTAACTGGATTAAGAACATGGCCCATTCATCAGAAGAGGGCTGCAAATCTGGCATACATGACCCTAAATTCTTAAACTGAGTAGTTACACAGGTATGGGAAGCTCACGGAGCGAGTTAGTTCACTCTGTGGTATGTCCATAGTCCTAGTTTGTCCAGGACAGGTATTAAAGAATGCTTACTTTTCACTCTGCCACTTGAATATTCCAAACTTCCTCTATTAAGGTAACAATATAATCAGTAGACATAGTCTGAAAAAAAGAAATCTGGAAGTAGTTATTTGTATTACAAGTCTTGCTTGTACAAAATGCCGCAACAAAGCTGCTTCTCTTCAAAAAAACTCTTGCAAACTGCTTCTGTTATGATGAGATCCCCAGGAAAGTAGGATGCTGAAGGGTGTCACTAGGAAGCATGTTTTAGGTACCACGCTCAGTCAACCAACCTCCCCAGGCTTCCTCTGCAACTGGCAGAGACAGGTACTCCTCCAAGGTACAATTCAGCACAGAAGCCCAGGTCAGACACTGTGAATCACCTTTTCAAGCACCTACTCCTTCTCCACAGGGAGCTTACGGAGATTAGCCAGCAAACATCATCAGCTAAGCCAAGTGTCACAAGTTGGGCAATACCCTTGTGTAATCCTCACCAGGGATCAAACCGAGGATCTCGGAACCAAATCACAAGCAGCTACTACTTGAGCCTAAGGAGAACTCTGTAAACAAACTACATTCACTGGTGCCAGTCACTAGGTGATTATATTATATTTAATCATTATGACACACCTTCTAACCATAAATAACCCATAAATGTCTCCCACGCCTATGCCACAGGTGATATGAGCAATCCCAGAACACCAGAAATGAGCTTCCAAAGAGTATTACAGGGCGTATTGCTACAATATAAAGCAGGTGTCAAGGCAATAAGTGCTCATAATTTCTCCAAAATACTTAAGTGACATTAACACATTCAGGTTTTCTTTTGACTTAAAGTGTAAGTTACTCTGAAGGGCCTAAGGTATAAAGCAGAGCAGGGAGCAACGACATTTCTTAGAGACAAACGTGACCCAATATGACAATTCTCACCTTCCTGTGCAAGTTGCTTGTAATATCCCACAATCTCCCAAGACTGTCACCACATGATATCACATCAGTATCTCATTGATTTGATCCTCGTCCCAAGACATCCCATGCTCTGTCATTCAGGACTCCTCACATAAGCAGTGGGGATTCCCACAGTGAATGCAGGACGAGTAAGGACAATGCTCAAAACCACTATGAGACAACATTCAGACTGGTTCGTATTTACTTCAGCTGTCACTGACTAAAATCCATTTACTTTCCTGAAGCGAAAGCTCTTGAACGATATTTTTACATCACTTTCTTTTAATTAGAAATCTTGACAATGAAAACAAAGTAAGGTCATCGTTCACGTCCCATGACCCGATGACATTACTGCAGGCTTAGCAAGGACAATAGATACCACTAACAGCTTTTACGAAGAACTAATTAAACTGGTAGACAGGGCATTGAATGTATCCCATGAAGTATTTTTAGATTTAAATTTCATTTAAAATTTGCAGAAGAGATCAAAATGCAATCCAAAAAGATGCTTAGTGGGAAACTAGCATTCAAATTACTACAAATTGACACATGAAAAATATTCTTCAGCTCAGCTGCTTTGGGAAAAACGTCCTCCCACATCAAAAATTATAATTTGAAAGAAATTGGTTCTGAGAGTTTTCCTGTCTTCCCCTGAAATCACGCTGTTATCTGACCGCCTGACAAATTGCAATTAACATACAGTGAGCTCACGTCAAACTTTCCTACAGTTTAGTAGCACAGTATTTGTAATCATCTATAAAATAAGAACGAGAGTAAATATCACCTAGACATCTGGCAGAGGTGTCGTAAGAAGGTTCAATGCCTATACAGGAAATAGTGCAAGGACTCTTCTGATCTCACATCAGAAGTTAATCATCATTAAACACAAAAACTGCGGATGGGACAGATACTTCACCTGCTGCCCAGTGAGACAGGAAGGCACGCCTCTGCAGCACAGCGTACCTGATGGTGTGTAATACATACCTCTGCCTACAAAAAAATTCTCACAAAACTGTGCAAAACTGCATTGAACCTCAATGCTCAAATGCAAGGCCTATGCCATTAAATACAAACAAGCCCATATTTTAACTAATGATACAACGGAAAGGAGCTTGAACAGCGAGAAAGGCACAACTGGCACATCTTGGACTGGAAGGGAACAAACATGGCCTCAGACTACTTTTATACTTTCTTGATCTTATCCTACCTACTATTTTGAGACTCGAGACTGCTGTTAAGTTGATCATGTTGTCCACGGTGCTCACAAATGGCTTAGGAAGTAATGAAGCTTTGGGCATGTCTTCACTTACTATCAGACACAACATGTCTGAGAGACAAGAAGAGTCCCTAGGGGCAAACCTGCTGGCTTCTAGGCAGATCAGTATTGTGGAAGATATCACAAAGCAGTTTTATATCCAGTTTTAACAAACACATGACCCATACTAAAAGCAAGCTGTCCTCCAGTGCACTGTAGCTGCACCAGGCAAACTGTAAACAGCTCAAGGCACCAACCACGGCTCTTCTGCCCTTTGCTCACCATGAACATCTAATGCAAAAGACTGCAAGATCAAACACAGATGTACTCCAAACTCCCTTCCTCGGGATGGGGTGACTCCTTTCCTCTGGATGGGGTACAGCACATGACACAGAAACTTTCCCTTTCCTCCTCTGTCACTGCTTCTTTCACCTTTCAGACTCTTGTCTGTACCGCAGAGCACAGCTTCCTCTTGCAAGCTTTGGCAAACCACCACTGAAAAGGATTGCAAATGCAATTCTGCTTTGCCTTTAGGCACCTGACTCACAAAGGTTAAATGCAGAAAGACTTATTTCAGATGTTAAAATAAATGACCATCAATGAATTTTGATTAATATGCTTAAAATACTTTTTCATGGTGTGCAGACAGCAAGTTTTTGCTTAAGTTTATGGTAATCTAGGTCATGTTTCAGTACATTATTAAAAACTGGAACAGGAGCTGACTCATCAACACAAATATCAGCCCACTCATAGCCATACAATAAATCCCCGGGCCAAAAGAAAACAACAGAAATTTAATCAGAAGGACAATTTTCATCTGCAGTAATAAGATGAGTATTCAGCAAAGTATTCTCAGAACTCTGCTGGTATGTGAGTTGCCCTTACATTTCTAGGATATTATTTTGCTTTAGATGCTCTTTGTCTTTGTAACTGACAGGTAGAACTATTTGATTTTTTGCCTCTACTGCTTGTGAAACAGCTCCTGGTCAGCTCCTGGAAATTTACAAGTTCTAATCTACGCTCTCCCAAAAGCTCCGTGCTTTTACACGACACATTTTATTTTCAGACCTAAGATCCTTCCTATAAATTAATAAAACGGTGATGACACTCATCCACCTGTCACCTAAGATTGCAGCTCTAATTAAGAAAACACTTTTCTCCCTGAAATTTTTTTTTGTAAATAGAAAGCATTACAAAAGAGTTAAGTTTTAACTTGTTTATACAGCTTTTGCTGTGTCTGCAGGACATCAAACATTTACCTGACCCAGCATTTATGACATAAATGTGACTAATGGTTTAGGTTAAACAGACCATGTTTTTCCTAATCCAGGAACCCCAACTTTGAGTGAATCTCATGTTCTGTTGGTAGAGTGAGACAAGAACAGGCACAAAGTACCAAAGCCAAGATATTCCCATCAATTTAGGATCCTATTTTAAACAAGTCCTATTTTAAGTCCACAAAAAAAAGGAACTCAGCACTTTCTGTGCATTTGCCCTACAGAATAACTCAGGTGCATGTGAGTTTACTGGTGCTTCATCACTAAAATTGTTCTTAAACTGCATGCACAAACCACATAGGTCAGACTTTGAATCACAGAATCACAGAATGGTTAGGGTTGGAAGGGACCTTCAAAGGTCCTCTAGTCCAACCCCTCTGCAAGAAGCAGGGACATCCCCGACTAGATCGGGTTGCTCAGAGCCTTGAACGTTTCCATTAATCACATACATGCTTACAGTATGTGCAACAAAAATGAGACTCTACCGACTTGTTACTTTCTAGACAAAAAAAGCACTTACTCTTTTAGGCAAAGAGAATTTAGGTGCCACACTTAAGTTATCAGTTGCTATTGAAGAGATGGAGAAAAAAGATCAGAAATGAAATTGATTTTTTTTTTTCCCCTCCAACTGGATATCATGCAGGAACCTGTCAGGGACATTCAGATATCATAATGACAGTAACCATCAAGTAAACTAGTATATTAAAGGCTAAGAATACACTTTTGGCTATGGATTTCTAAGCACAAAAGACCAGTAACTAAAAAACTGAATATGTCAACATCATTGTATTAGCCACTGTCTTCACTGCTTGATCATTGAACAACGGCATCACAATCTTTGAAGTGCAACAGTTCAGATGGAAAACTGAGCGCTGCATGAAAACATCAGTGCCAACAGTGTGCATATGATACCATTAGAGTATTTCAGAGAGCTACACCTGAAGTGAGGAAGAAGAGAGAAACTCCTGTCTCCATTTTCTAATTTAAGAGTGAGGGGAATACTTAGCTCACATTTACCTTGTTTCCAGAAAATCCCACAAACTCCAGTAATCTCAGAATCCGTGCAGGAAACATGGACAACGTCTACAGAAAGAAATGCAACAGTTATGCAGTAGCAGACTTTCTGCCTCTCAGCTACCAGTTGCCTCCTACAACTTTTCCAAGCACAAGAAAAAAGCACTAAAATTACTTAAAACATCTTTGTGTGACTGACAATTTCCTGGGTAAATGTATACACCTGCTATATTTTACATACAATTTTAACAGAAGTATTTGTTTAATACAGAGACCCCGTTTCTCCAGGACACCCTGCATAGAAATATGTTTACAGAGCACATGCTTAGTAACTCTAGTACTTCTTGGATGTTTCAGAAATAACTGAGTGCTTACCACACAGTACATATTTACTCTTTCTGCAGTAAATCTAACATTTGAGTATGTGCCAGACTCATGTAAAGTAATGCAAGCAAGGTGAAGCACCAGGCACTTTCTGCAGCCCATCATGTGAATAACTGTGTCACCCCTCACCACCTCTGACACACCAGGAACCATCCTGTACCATTTGACCACCGGCCTTCTGACCAGAACGCCGGCAACAACAGCCAACAGTGGTCTGAACAGCACCTCAGGCCCCATCCATTCACCCTGCCCCACCAACTGCCCTGCTAACAGCCAAGTCCCTATTTGCTTCCCAAGTGCCGGTTAAGGAGTAAATGGAAGTCAATAAGCACAGGCAACTGCTGCTTCTGCACAAGACTTCTCCTGGCCCCCACCCCAGTGGGTACCTTCTCATGAAACTATAACATCTTCCCCTTCCAACGCCTCCCAGGCACTGGTCACTCAGCTAATGAACACCCTTAGAGGAAGCTGGGCACAGGCGCTCAGCTATATTCTCAAAGAACATGCCCTTAGCCCCTGTCAGGTGAGATAATTTTTCAGTTGATCATTTCCCCATGAGGATGTGCAAGTGGGTCTGCACACACAGCAGTATTGCCCATGTTGCGGGCAGCAGTCTCTGATTCTGAAGTGTATTACAATCTGATGCTCTCAGAGCAGAGACTGGGATCCTGCAAGTGTCAGCACACGTACCTAATTTTAACCGTATAATTAGTAACACTGATGTTAGTGAAACTTCACAAGTATTTAAGTTAAGATCATTTTCAGGAGGTTGCAAGACTTCAGCTCAAGAGAAGAATTGTTGGTACATACCAAATTAAATGCTCCAACTCCAAGTTTTACACCTCCCTCAAAATGCAGATGGTTCTCTCCTCTGACATAATGTGGAGACTGTATGAGACTGTCCAGCTCCCTGAAAACGTACAAGATTCTGTTATGCTGTCAGTAAATAAAATGATTAATTACAATTCAGTAAGAAAGTAAACCAATTACCTTGAACTACACAGTAGTTCAAAGAGTCAATCTGTCACCTCACCCAGGTAAACAACACTTACAACATTTTGTTGGGCTTATCAACAAATTGTTTCTATCACTTTACTATCAATCAAAAATATTGAGTCCTGGTGATTAATTTCTGTCAAGCAGACATAGTAAATTTGCAACATTTCTGCCTGAAAATGTTTCAAGAATGGCTGTTGGAGTAACACCAATCTTTACTACTGCAAAATGAGACAATAGGGTAGTGCAGGAGAGTTAAATTTAAATTAGCAAATTTGATTTGAGCCTCACTAATTCCCAGATTAGGTATTTCCTTTTTGTGCATGTTCATTCAAAAGAACATGTTGCTATATATAGGAAAAGATAATTGTAAGAAATATTTTAATATTAGCAGGTATACTGGAAATTACTTTTCACTTATTTTTCCATCTTTCATGGATTTCAACTTTGTAGTGTCCCTTTATTTCCCTATATAATCCAGCTGGATTTGAACCTGTTTTGTCTCCAAGCTTTCTACAGCTATGAGTTTTTCACACTATTATTTTAGTTTATTTTGTTAATTGCTAGGAGAAGAAAAACACTGTTTTAATGGCAGCTACGTATTTGTGTTCAGGCTGTCATGTTTCCATGTTGGTTGCTGCCAACAGATATAGGACTACTGACTGTAGCTGCCGTCTTTACAATGGACCTGCATTTAGAGTCGCCTCCAATCCAAACAAATATGGACACTGTCACCTCTCTCCCTTTCAGTATACTTCTGGAGAACCTGGACCAGATGCTGTTTTGTGTCTGCTAGACACGTGACTTTTTGTGGCTGTTCTGAGTCCAAATTTAAAGTCCTAAAATAAAACAAAATATGATGCATGTTTAGCTTTCACTTTTTAAATTATTCACTTAAGTCCACACTACTGTGAAACTTTTCTGATACTTTTTATTCACTGACAACAAGACAATGTTTCATTCTGAATTATTGCTTTACTTCATTCCGCATATTTTTTTTTTTTTTTTTTAACAATGTATGGTAACCTTTCCTCCCTGAAAGAGTTTTAAAAATTCTATCTTTGCAACACCTACTCCTCCTGTCTTTTCAGGGTTACTGTTGTTGTGGATTACCAAGCAGTACTGCTGAGAACAGGGAAAGGAAAAATGGCTTTTTTGTATCAGAAGCTATGTCATGAAAAATATTGATCAGTCAAAGCAAATAAAGTCTCCTTGCCATATTTCATTGTTTTCTCTGTAACCTGTTGCACCACGCTCTCATCAAAATGGCAAAAAACTATTTCTTCCCACATCAAAGGTACAGTACAAAAATCTTAACAGCCAATTTCACATACAAACTTTCCTTTTGTTAAAATACATGTTTTAGTAATATGCAAGTTGCTATTAGCATTCTTTTGAAGAAGACCACCTAGGAGCTACTAGATTTATAACTCTGTTTTTACATATAATAGAGCTAATCTTAATTTATTGAGCCACAACTGATTATGCTTCCCATGGTGTACATTTTAATGTCACTTTTAGAATTTACTACTGCACTTCAAAACCTTTTCCACATGTTGAAAGTGGCTCTCCATAACTTGCTGGATGAAAAGAAGTCTGCTTAAGCAGATGTTTTTGGCTTATAGACACTAAGTAATGGGCATATTGTGAGTTCAGATAAGCAACCCTGCTTATCATTTTCAATAGCATGCATCTTCTCTTTAGAGCAGAACAACTGCCATACTTAACCAGACTAAAAGTCCAGCTAACCAAATATTTCACTCAGTGTCATATGCTTGGAAAAGCATCCTCTAGGAATTGGCTGTTTAGGGACTTCATGACCTGGAGGGACTGCATCTGTTCTACGATGCTAACTAACCCCTAGAAACCTATTTCCTGTAAATTTGTTTAATCTTTGTTTGAAGCCATTTATACTTTCCAGTGCAGGCTCTTCAGTCTGTCATCTCCTAATTTTGTTTTAGTTTCCTGTATTTATTATGGAATTCTTTGTGCTTCAGCTACTGGTTTTGAATGTTGTATTGCTAGAACTATAAAGAAATGCCATTTCATGTGCCTAATGACTGCAAGACCTCCGAATTGTGCTATGCAGACACAATGAGCACTACATCATTTAGAACAGTCAGCTTTTGACACAATTTCAAGGATATAGTACCTGAAGTAGGCAGACTTTGGGAGTTAACAGAGTTAGGGTCCACTATCCTTACAATCCAAATTAACCATTATAAAAATGTTCCTTGTTATGCAAAGGACGAATTTGTGTGGGTTGAGAAAGGCTATACACAGGAGCCCATAATAAACATTGGAATAAATATAACACTAATTAATTTGTGAATTAACTCGACCAGCAGCAAATTTTACTGAAAGAGTATGTTTAATCACATCATCACGCTGACTAACCTGTATGTTTGGTAACTGTTTCGGACTTTGATGCCTCCTTTTATGAAACTAACCATATTCTCATCCTGTTAGAAAGGAAACACATTAGCAATATGAATTTGTAAGCATTATAAAGAGCTTTTGTCTTTTTGAGATGAACACATGCCTTGAACACAACCAGTGACACAGACAATTTAAGCCTCTGAGAAACAATACACGGACTTAGGATTTCCTTTCTATATTAAAATATTTTTACCGTGTTCAGACATATACACTTTATTTTGATGCCTTCTGTGATCAGTTTAGTCCTTGTGACCTTTGGACCATCTGAATTTGCACACAGTGACTAAGCTAATGACTGGCACCTAAGTTAAATGCATTTGTGGCTGTTTCAAAAAATAGCTCTCTCATTCGTCCTTCAGCACAGCTAAGATCTGAACACTTCCTCGCTCAGCACAAGATACAAATAACTGCCTGTCCTCAGGAGTCTACAGAATATAGTTTCACGTCCTAAAAAGGAATTAGGGTAAGTAAAGGGATGCAGGATATGCTCTTTCTGGTCTGAATATTCAAGTATCTATGAGATCCATACCAATATGGTAACATGTCACATCACAAGCTATAATGAACTGAGAACTTACAGTAAAGTGTATCTGGGTGACCACGAGTTTACAGTTTTATCCCAAAAAGAGAACTCTTTAGTCTCTTAACTTTCTGGTGACAGCTTCTTGCCTCATTCATCGTACATAATCAGTCATTCTGGTTTGTTTTGATATCTGCTATTACTTTGAGATAGGAAGACTACATCTCTTTTAGCAAATTATTTTTTATGTGATGGTGTTTTAAGAGACCTTATGAAGCATTGTGGAGAAAACAGCATAGATTAGATGAACCTTTGGTTGTTTTACTGTTATTGGTAAGGAAACAGGGCCCAGTTGTGCTCATCAATATGTAAATTAAGAGACAGAACCTGCCTCAAAGAGCTTTTCATCCTCCTCTAAGTCAGGAAGATAATTAACGCGATCAAAGTTACAGTTCAACTTCTTCCAGACATTGCCTTCTATGAACTGGTATAGGAAGCCTAATGGCCTGAACTCAAGGGCAGGAGCTTACTCCTGCAGCCTGCAACACCACCACTAGCCTGCGTCCTTGACAATCATCGTTATGCAACATTATCAAGAGTGATAATTGAGGACAGAAACTATGCACCATAAATGAACACATAATTCCTGACGATATATCCTCAGAGACTTGAATCCCAACCACATGCAAACAAAACAACCGCAGAAAAATGTGATCCTGTTTTCCTTTGTTCTGTAGAAGTAGCCAGTTTTTAATTAACAGCTGGTGGGTGAGTACAGCACACCTAACCATATGTAAAGGTTCAGTTATATTTTCCTTTTAATGGAAAATGGAAAGAGGAAAAAAGATGGTTTTAAAAACGCTCACATTCAGAATACTCATGATACCAACAGAGAAAAACAATGTAAGAATAGTCCAGCCCTCAATAGCTGTTGGAACCAAATGCCTTTGTTTAATTTTTAAAACCATGTGTTCATGAAAAATTAAACACAGAATAGAAGAGGAAGCAAATAGACAGACATTCCTTATGCAGAAGAGGACAAGAAATTATTTTCCTACTCTTAAATCTCTCAAGTATCTATAAACATTTTTAAAAACAGATACCCATGAAAATAGTGCTGAAAACCAAGAGACATTGTATTAAAACACTCCTTTCTTACAGGTACAACAGAGATGTTCTGAAAAGCCTTGTTTTCACAGCTTCACCCAAACTGTCCCCAGTACTAGAGGCTACTCATCCCAAAGAATCTCAAAGGAGTACAGAAATAGGTACCCATAAATTCACCATCATCAGCACTCCAAAACCTTTAGAAGAAGCCACTCTGACTACTGGTTTTGCTATGAAGCAATCGTTTCTAGCAGAGGGGCATGACAGATCTCTGGAAAAGGTTACACGGTTCATAAACTATCACAAGCAACATAAATCAGAGCCCATCTGACAACTCCCAAACACTGTAAAATTACCACCTGCATTTCATTCTCTGTCAGCATCTTTGAGCCAAGAAGCAGAAGCCCTTTGTGAATGTGACTTTTATTATCCCCTCTGCATAGATGAAGAGGCCCACTGTCACTTACCAAGTACAGACAAATCAAGAAGAAAAATCAGTTATTTCAATTATGATTAACAATTCAAATTGCCCAAGTAAGTATTGCTAATGTTGATCCATCAAACAAATCAAGCTTCATTAGTACAAACTGATAAAATTCAAAGAAGATGGAGAGCTACCCTTCTTTTATAGGCAGGCAGCACTGCTTAGCAAAAAGCATGTAATGGAGCCCAATAGCTATGCAGACCATAATAGCTCTTCAAGAACAAATAAGTGAGAAAGCAATCTTGGGAAAGCAAACATCAGCCTGACTGAAACAAAAGTCTCGCTTGCGCTCCAGCATAGCACAGCTTCAATGACCATTTTTTAAAAAATTTTTTATTTTTTTAAAATCTGATATCCCAACAGACAGCATTTGAAAATTGGTGCTTACTGCGGTTACATTTCACACATCCAAAAAGAAGGGTGTCATAGGGGACTCAGTGCTATGTGTATAGAGATAAGCATTTTTAGATAATCATGAGCAATAACAAAACATTCCACTATCTCATCAGCAGATAGTCCAGATAAAATTCAGATTTAATCCAGATGAGAGAGTCTTACACCATTAGGTTAAACTAGGGTCTTCTACCATTTCATTAATTTTAAGAAAAGAAACCTGTATGGTATATACTTTTTTTTTCTCCCAAAGAGCCATGCAGGAATCCATACCTGGAGGAATGTGAGTGCTGCTCTCTGAAGTAAACATTCAGCATAGCAAATTTCTGCATGGATTTCCTCTAGTGTCACATGGAGAGGAGAAGAAAACAAATCAATCAGACAAAAAGTAATTAAAAAACACTTAGCCCATTAATATAGGCATAAGATCACAAAGCTCAAACTGAAAAAAAATATTTTCCAAATTTGCTGCAGTGTTTCAGTTCTAGACTACTGAGGTAACTCCAAACAGTAATGACATGTAGCTACAGAAATTTTGCAGGAATTTCTCTGGTTCTTTCCAGGAATTGCTGGACCTAGGACGTTTCTAGGCATTTCTTTTTTTTTTTTCCTAGTTATTTCTTTACCTAGAAATTTTTGAAATGCTGAGTCAGCAACACATTTAAAAAGTTAGTGATTCTGGATGTGGTGACAGAGCAGTTGCCAAAACACTGGTCCAGCAATCTTGGAAATGTCAAATCAGAGATTTTGTCAGTGAACTCACGATTTGCAAAAACACGTTGGGTGAACAATTCTACAAAATTCAAATTGCAGAAAAAAAAAAAGACTAAAAGATCATACATTTAGATATAATGTTACCTTCAGTAAAGTGTTCAAGGCTTTGTCTATGCACAAGGTTGTTGATAGAATCAGCTACTGTTGATTTCTTCCTAAATCTGCAGAAAAGCCATTTTGGTCATTCTGAACATGAAGCATCAACAACAGATAATGGTATATTTCAGCTGGCCACCCACACAGTCACTAACATACCCCTAGTGCTCACCAACCCTCTGTCATCTTACCACATATACAAACTTCAGCGTATTCCATACAGAATTTAGCCAACATGGTCCCCCTGGGACCTGTCATTTATCCTTCACGTGCAGGAATCTGTCTTGATGAAGGAACTGGATAAGAGGGCTTTTTCATTTATTTTTTAAGGTGTGGGTATGTGTGCATGTGTGTACAGGAGTGGGAGCACAGCTGACTCAAAGACAGCTAGCTATTGTACATCCACCACCAAGTGAGAAGAGTCTGCAGTGTCTGTAAATGATAAAATAACTTCCAGGCACTGCAGAACCAGGGCTACAGACAGGACAAAAATCTAATTGACAAGAAAAAACATCAGATATTGCAATGAACTGAAGTTTTCAAGGCTAGACTGCTGAAAACCCTAAGTTACATGGTCTGACCCCGTAACTGACCCGCCTTGTAGCAGAAGCTGCAATATATTACCTACTTGTGTCCCTTCCAACCTCAGTTTTCCTATGATTTCTATGAAATTACATGTCCTTTTTTAAACCTGTATGTCTTTCAAAACTTTCTAATGAAAGGACTCTTCACTGACTGAATTGCTCCACACTTACTTTTGACAGGTGGCTTGAGCTTCCTTCATTGTGTTTCCCGCATTCAGTATGTCCTGAGGATCAAACGTCATCATAGCCTGCATTTCCAATATGGTGGCATAAGTCAGCGCATGATACATACTATCTTTAGTTCTGCAAGAAAATGTAAGATGCAAAGAACAGCTGATTTGATTATATTATTACTTTTAAAAAACAAATACAAATCAAACTCCAGAGACTCATCAGTCTGACGGGAACTAGGTCTAAATAAACTAGAAATCAAACACAAAGCATATACAAAACAATCAAGAAATGCTAAGATATTGAGATTTGTACGTAAAATCATGTCTACAGCTCCAGTTTCAATAACTTTACTAAAACTTTGTTATGATAGCAAGGAAAACAATTAGCTCCTACCTGCAGCCATTGCCATCACCTTTCCTTTGGCAGAAGAAGAGTTTATATATTGCCCACATTTACAACATTTAGCCAGTACCCATGTGTGTTATAATCCTTTGCAAATGAAGCAAAACATCTCTATGCCTAGACGTCCCATAAAGACAACTTGGGAAATACATTGAAGGGAAAGCTCAGGTGAATTCCTGCCACAGAATCTCTCTGTAGACCTCGCTAATCCACTTCTGACAAATAGCACGACTTAGACAAACACTGCTTAAGAGCAACAACTGCTATTTCATTGTTTACGCTTTTAGAATGAATTGGACAGTTCTGTACAGTGGCATTGGTGAGGTCACACCTGGAGTACTGTGTCCAGTTCTGGGCTCCTCAGTACAAGAGGGACAGGGGACATGGACATAGTCGAGAGTCCAATGGAGGGCCCTGATGACAATGAAGGGACTGAAGTGTCTCTCCCACAAGGAAAAGCTGAGAGAGCTGGGACTGTTCTGCCTGAAGAAGAGAAGGCTCAGGAGGATTGTACAATGTATAAAAATATGTGAAGGGAGGGTGCAAGAGGACAGAGCCAGGCTCTCTTCTGTGGTGTCCAGTGACAGGACGGGATGCAATGTGCACAAACTGAAACACAGGAGGCTCCGCCTGAACATCAGGAAACACTTTTTTTTTTTTACTGTGAGGGTGACCAAACACTGGCATAGGTTGCCCAGAGAGCTTGTGGAGTTTCCATCCTTGGAGATATTTAAAAGTCATCTGGACACATTCCTGGGCAACCAGCTCTAGGTGTCCCTGCTTGAGCAGGTGACCTCCAGTGGCCTCTTCCAACCTCAACCACTCTGATTCAGTGGCTTTGTTTTAAGGGGAAAAGCCAAACTTTACAGACATTTCAATTCCTGTAATCTCTCCCATGTGATTTGTCCCTGATGTTTGGTTAGTGTTTTCCAGAGCCAAAAAATAACCTTGTCTACATCTAAAGTAACCCCCTCTCAGTGACATGATGCAATAAAATCACCAAGTGATGATACGATCCTGACTTTCTTTGTATAGATATTTTTTGAGATCAAGGGATTAAATAACACTTAGCACTGGCGCAGACAGTGTTACACGGCTGGCTACCTGGTGCTTCCCTTGCCAGCCTTCATAATGGGCTACTTTTCCCAACACACATGGCACAGAGCAAGCTGGCTGTACTGAAGAAATTTGCAGTAGAAAAAAATGAACATACTACAAAATGCCAGCCTGATGAAGTGTTCCTGTTAATTTGATTACTCATCAGCCTCAGTGGGCGCAAAGAAACACACTTCATCTCATATTTATTAAAACAAAACCCTTCCAAAGACTTAAATTCAAAGCAGATAGAAGGCACTAAAATAGTCCCCTTCCAAAATTTATAGAAATTTGCTTTCAAAATCAAAGCAGATAAATATTACATTCACTGCACTAAAAGGAAAATTTATACTTTTCACTTAAACATAGTGAAGAGGGATTTCTCTCTCCAGTAATTTGCTTCTGAGACCAAATGACTCCTGCTGTAATCAACGGTCTCATCTATTTTGCTTCTAATATTTGAAAAGAGATAATAATTAATGTTTATCATTAGTCAACTGGTATTTATCAACACTAAAATTTACTCTTTTCTTCCGGAGCTGGGAGGTGGGTAGAAATGCAACCAAATGTAGCAGTTTTTATGCTATTTATACCGACTGTACAATTAAAGTTGCCGGTTACATCCTGGCACATTGCCAGAAGTTTTAAGGCCTGGATTTTATACGGATGGATACAGAATGAAACTTGATCTTTTTTTTTCTTCTTCGATTCCTCAGCAGCGCTTTCCCCAGGACATTGTTGGAGTTAACAAGTCTTTATGACATAAATACAACTAATACTCTGATTAATGACTTATCTCAGTAGCTGGCATCACATGGCTGAATAAGAGGATTATAAGTAATATCTTTAGGCACTTATGGAGTTATGCCACATGCCTGTTCTCCAGCTATGCTGCAATCATTATCATCTTGTAGTACTGCCCTTTCTTGAGAGCTGATGGAGAACTTTTAATCCTGCTTGAAAACAAGGACCTAAGTGAGGATGGTGACAGCTCTCCCCTCCAGCTGACGTATGAAACCAGAAAGCCTAGCTTGCTTTTAACCTCACAATAACCACAGGGGCTAGTATTTTTTATGAAAAACACAGTGCCCCAAATTTTTTGTGGATTCTTTTACAGTAATCGAGCAGGCAGGTAATGTATCACTAGGTTACAGAAACCCCAAGCTCAAGTCCATGTGCTGATTTAGAAGTCCCTCTACAGAACAGCCAACACTTCACTCATCCAAGTGTACTCAAGAGTGAGAGAGGCCTAAATCAAAACCGCACCAGGAGAATGTGGTCACACGGGGCCTCAAGGCTTTCCTCATCTTTGATCAGAAGTTCCACCCAATGTCCAAGCAATCCGCTAGACCTACTGCATAGGCTTCCATACAAAGTCTCGGTTTTGATGAATTGACACTTTCCAATAAAAACCTGTTTCCTATGAAAACTCCTCACTAGCATTACATTTACAACTGGAAAAGACCATTCTAATCAATGATCAGCCTGGTTCCCTGCTTACCACAAGCTGCCAGAATGGTCTAAGCCAAAAAGCTGTGGTTCAACAAGAATACCCCTGAGCTTTTCTGACCCAAGTCATTCCCCGAAATTCGTAACCTAGTAAGTTCCTTCAGCTAGAAGGCGAAATCAACAATTAAGTCAGGTTTTGGCAGCAATGTATTTATTTACAAAGACTATAAAGCTTATGTTCTTCAAGATTCCAGGCACAAAAAGATTCAAAAACCTAGAAATATTGACCTTCTTCACATTCTTGACCTTTTAACAATAAATAGCTAACTTGAGCTTTCTGCAGAGCTGTACACCACCTTTATCCAACCACTGCCTAGAGCTTCACTCTACCTCCATGTGCTTTCCCCTTGCTCTTTCACCACTCTCAGTTTGACAATCATACCTTCTTTGTTAGATTAGTTCCCAGAGAAAGCTCCTCCACCCCACCGAACAACCTCATGTTTGCTTTTGTTCTACAAGGGCAAGAACATTTCACCACACCATGAAGACAGCCATTACAAAAGGCTTCCATTCCTTAGCAATCTTTTTAAGCATTCTAAAGATCAGAAAATACAAGATAACATTTAACATTGTAAATTGGTCTCATATTAAAAATTTCAGCGACAGTAAATAGGTACCACAGAAGTAAATTATTCCAATAAGAGTTTCACAAGTTATTAGTAACACACCTACCTGAGATACTCTTACATCAAAGGATTGAGCTTACCTCTCAAATAGGATCATTCTAGAACTCACATTCCACCAAACACCACCAAGTGCTTTTTGGAGACTATTTTCAGAATAAAGTCAACTGCCTGGAATGAATCGTTCTCACAATACTGCAAGCAGCAACACATGTGCTGCAGCTCATCCAATCATCCAGTTTACTCTGTGCCATGAATTTAACTTTATTATTTACCATTCTCACAAGTGATTTGACATCAGCAATCTATCAGGTGATTATGTCATGCTTTCCTTCATGATAATTATCAAAACATTAAATATTTGTCTTTGGGAAGGGAAGGGCACATCTCATCAGAATCAACTCTTTAATTTATGATTATCTGTTTGCAATGACATGAGGGCTAAGATCTAGTCAGCTTTTTATCAATTTACTGTATGTATCTCGGGGTTGAGGAAGATGATGAGATTTTTTTCCCCACTCCAGTGTCTAGACAGTTTCAGTGTTACTCATTGTCACAGTTAACAGGTAACACATTGAAAAATCATTGCTGTAATTGCTTTAAGTAATTTCTTAAGAGTTCTTAGACTTAGAGTGAATACTCCATATAAAAGATTAATTTAATCAAACTTACTGGAGAAGCCACAAAGTAACTGGAGCCCACTATTGTACAATGATTGTTAACAGTAATAAAGAAAACTGACTCTAAAACCTAAAAGGGAGCCGAGGAAACAAGAAAAGTTATGTAACATGAAGCGAAAACATGAGCTGATATTTTTTTATGAAATGAGATCTCTTCTTTATGATAGATTTTATTTTCTAAGAAGGAAGAAAGAGCTTTACCTCAACACAAGTCTAGACACCATCCTCAGTTATTTATTTTTAAGCTGCTAGGAAAAGTCTTCTGATTTTAACTCTCATACACTGCCAAATTTGCTCTCAGTTACACATGGTACAAATCAGTTGAAAAGACACTTATTGCAGAAGCCAAATGTGAGTAATTTACTGAATCTGCAATAATATAATACAGAGCAGAGTATGTCCTACAACATAAGTGGTAAAGCTGCAAAATCTATGATATTAAATTCTTTACAAGCATGTAAAAACTGAAAAGTATTTCTTTAAACAAAGAGAGTATGTTTATGGACTGTGAAAACCAATTTCAAATCTCAGCACGCTAAAAGGCAACAGTGAGGAACTGACGACTCCTAAAGAAAATACTCAGTATTACCACATGTGCCTACTCCACAGCTCTTGTCATTCCCTGAAGAGATGGAGTGTGTTCATAATGGGTATCATATGTGCGGAAATTTAGCATCCTGTTTCTGCATTACACTCTCAAAGATCATAAGTCTGTATTCCCTTTGCTGCCAAAGGCAACAGGAATAAGGCCCTCCTCATGGAGGGAGGCAGGCTAACATGAAAAATTAGTTTCAAAATGGTTTTGCAGAGTGGAATACAGTCAGGTACAAAACCAGAGTATCAGCTCATGAAATACGTTCTGCAGGGCCCAACAAAAGCCAAATGAAAGCCATATGCAGAAGAAGAAAAATGGATTAACAGGAAAAAAAAAATCCCAAGGCCTCACTAGCTTTCGCAGTGTTTTGGAAACCCCGTTCAATAAAGTATCTCTCTATTTTATGCTAAGCACTGAGTAAGCATTTTCAGATGGGCACAGGGGCTTTACTGTCAGAATTTAATGAAAATAAAGTTATTCTTCTTACAATTTTTATATGTTCTGATGATATATACACACAAAACAACACTGCTGCAACTAAAACATATAATATATAAAACATATAATATATCTGTGCCTACAATTTATCATTAAAGTCTTTCACAGAGTGCTTACATGGTTAAGCTACAGATTCTGGCATCAAAGGCAGAGGCTGATACCTCAGCAAAGCAGATATTCACTATAGTTACCCCTGAAGCATATCAAACACACACTACTGCACTACCTATTAATTTTACTTGTTTCATATTCCAGTAGCCTGGAAGAAGACATGATGTAATTTGCTGATGGCTCAAAAATAAATGAAGCAAACTGGAGGAAAAAAAAAAAAGTGAATTAACCACAGACTTCAACAAGCAAAGAGCACAGGTAACTTCAGCACAGAGTACGAAAAATCAGACATTGACAAGACACAACAATTTTTAAAAGCTATTTTATGACCTCACTGCCTACAGCTGGGCCGCTCATCACATGCTGGGCTATAATGTAATTAGGAAACAGAGTGCATGACCACAACACTGAATTGCAAAATAAGCTGTGAGAAAGTTTCTGCAAGTGGTTATTTAAAAAAAACAAAACTCGTACATAAAGTAATGTGTCCCCAACCTGGCAATTCATGGTCTGTTGCTTATTAGACACAAAACTATAAATCCTCAAATTCTCACAGTATGTCAAAAAACTTGAGAAAGGAGGGGGAAAAAAAAAAGTGACAAGATTTTTTTTTTAATTCTTTCAGGAGTAAGAATCTCACATACTGTACTACAGCTGAGGGGTTACTTCTTTGGACAACAATTCTGTAGTTACCTTTGATCGATCTTGTTATTTACTCACTCAAGTCTAAAGCACTTACCTCCTTCTGAACCAAAACCATGCAGTCTTATCAACTATTAACAGAGAAGTAGCTGTCTAGTCAAGTCTCCTGAGAAATGGTGAAGCAGAGGAAAATAAATAGAGGAAAATCAGTAAAAGTAATCAACTTACTTTGCTTGTAAAGAAGCCAAAGCATCTGAGAACTTGTTGTTAAGAAATAAATCCAGAGCTGCCATACACTCATGCAATGCTATGTTGAGGTCTGATGTAGGTGACCTGTCAGAAGAAGAGAGAATAAACTCAGCACATCTGTTCTCCTCTACCAGTGCATTACTGCTACATTTGAACTCCTCATCTTTTGTACTTTCTGAAAATAAGATAAACTACACGTGCTATAAATAAGAGCCTGAACATGCAGAAGTTACCATGGGGGAGTGTGGCAATTTGATGAGCTCAAGTATCGGGAACACAAAAGCAACCATGCACATCTCACTGTGCGTAAGGCTGACAGAGAATCCAGGCTGGTGACATTGTGACCATCCTGTCACTTTAAGGATGAGACATTGCCAAGCTGCATCAGATTATTTTATCGACTGCTGCTGGAACATATGCTCTAGTTCAGCTCACGTCCAGCGTGGTTCCTGAACACTGCAGAGTTGCAGGTGGGTTAAAATTTCACATGGTGCATGCTCCTGGGAGCTTCACTGTCCTTAAGAAGTGCTACTGCCCTCAAACCAAAAACTGCTGCTGCATCTCAAAGTCAGAGGATTATCTCAGTGGCTTATTCCAGCTCTATTTTTCTTCTTTACAACACTCAGATGTCAGCCTGACCTCTCACAAGGGTTCTCAGCTGGTTTTTGGGTTACCGGCAACAGAATAATACAGACCAGCTGAGTAAGTTTGGCCCAAGTTCACCACCACCAGAACTGCTGGACAAAAAAAAAAAAAAAAAAAAAAAAAAGAAAGTCCACAGAAGAAACAAGAAGGCCTTGCACTAACAAAGTTAAGGTAACCTGACCAATGTTAGGACAGTTGAAACATCTGCATCTGTTGATCAAAGAGCTATACTGCAGTAATATGTTGCATACAAGTCTGTACAAAAAAGCTCCCCCAACAAAATACAAACAAATCCTCATCATGTTCTTGACTCTGAACAGCTCTAACTGATGTGAACTGTCTTGTGACTTTAAAACTATGTTACCTTCTTAAAAAACGGCACAACACACAGTCTGCTGAGAGGAAAAACAGAAAGCAAAGTCCTGGTATCACCTTAAGGAAAACACAGGGGAGCACAGAACAAACAGATAGCATCAGTAATAACCACTGACTGCAGCAGCGGTTTGGTTTTGTTTTCAAGAATACTGACTTCAAAGAAAAAAAGAGCACAATTATATATATAAAAACCAGGACTATCAATTTGAGAGAAACACTGTATGACACTGTTCACAGTGGCTGTTCTCTTCACAGTTCAGATACACTGCAAATCATTCTGCACCCAAGAGGCTCTCCAGGAGCTTTGCAAACATTGATTAACCAAGTCTTGGCATCTGTCTCACACAATATGCAATATCATGTCTGCCCAACTTTCTGAGCCTTACTTACATTTAAACAGTAACTAGCAAAGTTTTAATTATTACAGTATTACAATTCCTACCTGCCTTTTTTAAACCTGTGTCCCTGAAACAAACAGCATATTTAACACTACATAAAACATATTCTCATCTCTTTTAAAATACTTAGACAAGTAACATTTTACCTGGGCTTTTTGTTTGTTTGTTTATCCTGTCACGCAGGAGAATTATCTCATTCAATACAAATAAACCTTTTCAAAATATTCCTTTGAAACAGAAAGATGACTAAGAAAAAACCACTGTTGAAGCTCAAAGCACAACCTTTTCTGGAATAAGAATTATTAACACAGTGCCACCCCCAGCAGCAGCAAAAATACAAGTTGCACACTTCCCTCCTGCTCCAAGGAAACCTGGCATTTGACACAGTTCCCAGGTAAAGTGCTTAAGACCCGAACACAATACACACCTTACATAACAGCTACAAATAATCATTTGTTGTTGTTAGAAATACGGAAGAAATAGTTTAAACTAGAGAGGGGTAAGCATTTTAGCAAACTGATTAGTCATGCTTCAGTGGGCTGCAGATTCTCTCCTGCTTTCAACAGCAAGATCAGAGCTGCCTCTAAGCCAAATGGAAAAAGCTGTGCGCCGCCACTTACCTTTCAGCTAGATCTCTCGTGTTTTCTGACATAGTCATTTGCATGCCCACTCAGCATTCAGACAACAACATCTAGCAGCAGCACTCAGTGCCACTTCACCAGCTCTGAGTGACAGTCACGCTGCGAGCGTGGGGTAGGGCAGCATCCGAGCATCTGCCTGCCTGCGATACTGTACCCTCTGATTGGTCATTATGGATGATACGACGAGAGTTACAAGCATCGCTAGTTCACTTACAACACACTACAAACGAGCGATTTGGAAGCCGGCCTATGATACACGACATCCATATATCACTGGATACTTACTACTAATGTAGAAGGTGGTGGCAGCTGCCAGCGTATCTTTGATCTACAGACCTGTCTGAAATTAGTGGCAGCATCAGCTGTCTTTCATTTGGTACAAACTAGGCAGGAGTCAAATATCCCTGTAATTACAGGTCTGAAACAACAAAAATTACTGCATGTGGCGGTGGCCCACACACCAGAAACCTATGAACCAGAACAGAGAGTCACGTGAGGCCAGCAGACATGCAGAATTGAGACATTAATTGCTGCGAATGTGAGAAACAGACAGGCAAGAGAGACAGGAAAGTGCTTCTCCCCAGCAAGGGTTTTTCACAAAACAGGCTTCAATCCACCAGCAAACCCACTGCTTGTTGTTGGTTCCTATAGCTTTGAGAGGCAGTGAGTCTTGACATGTTCTTTGTAAAAAATATCTCTTCAGCATCGCACGAAAGAGGGCAGGTTAGCATAAACATTTTAATCAGTGGAGTGAGCTCATTTGGCCAATTTTGCTCAAAATAAAATAGTGTATGGTCCCAAACTGCTTTGCTGGCACATCAGCAATACTGGCCCTGTACATAAGAAGGGCAGCCACAAGCAGCAAAAGCAGTCACCTCTCTCATTATGACAGCTGTAGAAGTTGATCAGCTATGATCTACTTAGATAAGCCAGTTTCTCCAGGAGCATCTAATGTTAAAAATTATATGTGTTTTTCCTCCGATCCATGATCCTATTTGTTAGATTACACAAAGCAATACTGAAGACGTCAACTGCCAAAGGAAGACCCAAAAATTATAAACAAGCAAAGGATAATTTCAGTAAGATACTCCGAAGGCATTAACATACCTGATTAAACCTCTAGCTGTTTTTATGACATCCTGCACAGGAAAAGCCTGTGCTGCATTTGGTATAAAAATTACTGTAATCAATCCACAGGCTGCCCCGTTAATGACTCCATTACATGTTCGTAACAGCACTATGTACCTGGGCCACAGCAGGAAATAAAAGATTACCAGGGTTATTTTTTCCCCAGATGGGAATAACTACTGCTTACAACTTAAAATTAACCGGAGTGCTTCCATGGCAGGATCATGAGCTACTCTTTCTGAAAAGATTATCCATCATTTTCACTAGCTGTTTATACAATTTCTACTTTATACTGTATTTCTCCAGACAGTCTTCAAAATTCTGTATGGTGAAAGCTTTGGCTGTTTCTGCCAAGTTCTTCAAGACTTGAGCTGGCAGGTTTTTATTTGAATATTACTTCTCTGGTAACAATTACAAGCTCAGACAAACTTCAGCATGCAACCTCTCTTCTCTCACATACATCAATTTTTTTCTTTTAGCTAAAGAAAACAAATATACAAAATTAAGATCTGAAATATTTACAAATTTAGACCATTTCCCCTTGGTTTTAGAAGCTGTTTTCCTTTTTTGCTTTTTGGTGGCAGGTGTTGCAACAGCAGTCATATGGTTCTCATTGTGATTTTATTATTTATGAAATCACTGTTCTTTGCCCCAACGACCATGATGGCGAGTGCTTCACAAATCATAATTACAGTATATTCTCTGACTTAAGGCAAGACCTGATCTCCTTACTCCACTGCAACCCCATTATCTCCAATCGGAAGCTCAATTACTCAGGACATCCTAAGCAACGCCCTTTTCCCTTAAACATCGAATCCTTTTTACGCCAACAGCAATATCAAACAAAACAAACAAGCAGAACTAAGCAAAATTAAATTTCTGAATATTCATGAAAAGTAAAGCAATCTCAAAAGTAAAGAATCATGATGTTTTCCGTGGTCAAAAGCAGGGGGGGAGTTACCATATTTCTGCATAAATTTTAGTTCACGGTGTGCATAATATTAACTGGTTTCTTACTATAAGCTTGCAGCACATATGCGTTACGACTTGTCATTGGGTTTTATGGATTTCAACAATAAAAAGGACCTTGAACCTTGAATTCTGCAAAATGCTGAACTACTGACTCGATTTGCCTGAGCAATTATCAGAACTTTGCAAAAAAGGTAACTGAAGTTTGTGCCGTTATAGTAACGCTTTCAATAGCGATTCAAGAACTCCTTCAGTATTGTCAAACACCGAAAGCACATTAAATCAGTCATATCCTGAAATATGGATGCATTTCTCTGCCAAATCTACATCATCTGCCTAAGTCAGTTGAGGTAGTGTGCATGGGTAACTTAATTTGGAGGAAGTTAATAAAATACAAAGAGTCAAACACAGCTGAGCTGAACCAGTACTTGATGAGAAGCCACCAGAGAGAAGACCAAATGCTGGTGACTCAGTAGATGACTGACTCTTCCCTCCATTATCAGGAGATTCTCAGAGCAGGAAGAAGTGGAAGCACATCATGTTTTCCCAAATACAATCTAGTCCCAAACACATAAAGCAAGTGAGATGCAAGATCAAAGAAGAGCATCAAATGGAAAGATTATATTCCCATTCCATAGAATTTTCACAGCAAAACCTCAGTAATCATACTAGTGACCTTCTATCTCAGGGCCTTGAACAGCACCAGCGCAATTTGGCTCAGTAATGACGGACACTGCTTTCATCTTATGCAGAAACATCAACAAAGCTACCCTAGTGAATACAAACCTGGGCTCTGGCTTGATCACTGCAACAGCTCTACCTACGACTTACTACATCAAAGGCAAGGAGAACACAGCCATTCACCCGAAGGTTTACAAATTCAGCTTAAAAGTTTCCTGTTAAGTAATACTGAAGCATTTGGGTTTGATTTTATTTTATATTTAACAATTTGGACAATATGTTGTTTTGGCCTCCTTTGCTCCCTTTATATCAAGGGCTCTCTGTGTAACACACAGTTTCAATTTTTGCACAATAACGCTAATCTTACGCTATTAAAAGGCAGCACAAACACTCATAGCACTGGTAGAAAAGACTGGGTTGCACCAAGACACATTTTTGCAGCTCTTCTAAGCTAGCTGCATCAATAGTGAACGTACTTGGCAGCTCACCTTACTATGATGATGGTGAAGAGCTCACTGTGTACACAGAAACAATCAGCATTACATTCTGTGTTTACAAAGAGATTTAGAGAGGGTTGCTTCTAGCCACACAGTCAGAAAAAAAGTAATAAATTCTTTAACAAGCTCTTTACAGAGTATGAAATGGAACTAAAAAGAGATTAGTCTCACACGCTCAAAGTGGCTTCATTTTTTCCAAAGAGTAGTAAAATCATATTGCTCCCTACAAACACTGCGCCACTCAGGCTACCAAAGCTTCATCAGCACTAACTCTTCAAACCACTCACATTTCAAAAGGTCCGCATTTCAGTTCTTAACAAAAAAACACCTCCAACATATGAACACAACCTGGCTTGCTGATACTTAGACTACCATGCATGGTAGGTACTGTCATTGACACCTGGGTGTCCTTCTCATTGCATGTTTTCAAAAATATCAAAACCGAACATAGAAATTCTTGCCGTGACATCACTTTCTGTTCTCATAATGCTGGATAATCACAGAGATGTTACGAGATGCTACCAGGATACACCTGGCGTCAGTTTCTTTAGCCTTTTCAAGTTTGTCAGGTCATTCCTACATCAGTGACTGCTACTTTTTTAAACAGACAACTGCTTTGAGCTGTTCCGAGCCTAAAACTGAAAAAATATCTACATTCAAAGAAAACAAAAATTGCATCACTTGGGAAGAATTATTTTCCTCTTTTGCAAACATTTCCAAAACCACATGGAATCAGAAATAATCTCAGCTGAAAAGCCGTCTCATTACCATGAAAAGAACCAGTAAGCAGTTCTCACAATAATTTGCTACTATTCAGTTTTCAGACAATACAGGAATTTCTTCATAATTCAAAAGCAAATAAGTTAATGCAAGAAAACGAGTTCTACTGTATCCTTTCCTGTTCTATGTGCCAAGTCAGTACTATCTCAGCATTTATCTTTTTGTGTTCTTGAACATGTTTCTGGCCAGTGACTAAGACTTCTTGGTGCTGCAGAAACGCCATTATTTCCAAAAACAAAGCAACTGAAAGGTTTCAATAGCCATGTTCTCCAAATATTCTATATAGACACACAACAGTGATGCAATTCTGGAATTCAGGAGATCTTAGTATTTCGAGTTGTACATGGAGTATGACACAGTTTATTTTTGAGGTTAACTCAGCTCTGAAACCACCAAAGGTCTTTTGTTAAAAATACCCAAGCTTTCAGCCCTTCTGTTTTGGCAAAAGCTCACAAAAAGCGTTATGGCGAAGCAGACAAGTGAGCAGAACAAAGTCCAGGGAATCGGTAGACTTGTGTTCTGCTCTTGGCTCCACCTCTGTTTAACTTGCACCAAGCAGGATCCAGGTTGCCTTACGTTCACAGTTCTCATCCTGTATATGAATGGGCAAACAACGCAATAAATTCATTAAGATAGGTTTGTTCACACAAATAAAAAGTACTGGTGTCATTTTTGCAGTTCCCTTTCCGTGTTGTACTGCTGTGACAGCTCCCAGAGGGCTAAGTGCACCATGGTGGGTGATTATTGTAAGTTAGTAGAACTACCTGCATCAAAGAGAATGAAAAAAGAATAAAACTGTATATACAACATAGTCTGGCAAATTATGAGTTATCAACCCAAGCGTCCTGGAACTGCAATAACCTATTAGACTGTAGACAGAAAAATCAGCTCACACAAAGTCAAAATTAAAAGAAAACAAATAAATCCACCATTAAAGAAAGTTACAGGAACGCTGCAATTAAGAGTAAATTTTCATCATAAATCAGTCTGTATTGATGCTTAACAAGTTTTAACAGTTCTTATTCTGCAATTCAAATGCTCTACAATCTTTGTCACTTTGAAGGACAGATGTGATTCATATCATGCCTTTTTGGTTTTTAAGAGTCCTAAGGTCCTTAGACAACCTTGCAATACTCATTTGCTCTTTTCTCAAAATCCTTTAACTTCTCACCATTTTACTGCCTCTGGTCAACCTACACTTCTGACATACTTACTCTTGATTTTTAAAGGTTTTGGCCCAAAAAGCATTTTCCTGCAGTACTTAATCTGAGCTTAAATGTTTCTTGGCTTGGTATTTGTTGGGGTTTTTTTTTGTTTGGGGTTAAATCTAATTTTTTTATTATTTATTTATTTATTTTCAAAATAAATCACTCTCTAATATGTTTTATTGCCACTTTGAAAAAAAAAAAATCCATGCTTTCGTTTAAATTCCATTGCTGAACAGTACTTTAGGTTCTCATTAAAAAAAAAAAAAAAAAGAATGATACAAAATACTTTAACAAATAGAGGATTGTTGCTTTGCCTTTAATCATTGCTTTACATGAAATTTCAGACTATGTTTCCCTGCGAGCTTCCAACAAACTGACTTCATACTTCAGAAGTCATCTGCAAAGACTACTTCACGGTACCTTGGGCACTAACAATGACACTTTCTCTTCAATTAAATAAAAATTCAAGCACAGCACTCCAATATGCCTTTATAACTCTCTTGAACCTGCCTATTGAATCAATACTCAAGAACAGAAAAGAAGTACTAGTAGCAAGTTTTCTTGGCACTCAGTATTTCTAAAGCCATTTTGAAGAGTTATTCTTAGGCACAATGGCTTCAAGAATCAGACACTTACTATTCTCTCCACTTCAGCATGCAAAAACAACTAAGCAAGCTACATGAGAATTAAAAAAAAATAAAAAAATAAAAAGGAAGGCTGATCATGAACTAAGAATCAGAAGTCTGGAATCTTTCTGGCATTTTTTTTCCCTGTCTGACAGGGAACATGGACTGGTCAAAATTAAAAATTTGGATGTAGATATAGTGAGAAGATTTCATCAGTTCAGGATGAAAATTTTAGTTACAGCCAAAGAGAAAGAAAGATAACATTACAAGCAAGTTCAGTATTGCATTCTATTTTATTTGCACTTGAGATTCAATCCATTAAGTCAAGTATCTCTCAATGACCATCCTAACCATTCTCTTCTGATGTTTTGGGTTTTTTTTCCACAAAAGATGAAAGTGGTATTATCAAAGTGAAGACAAAAGCTGAAAGTGTGCAAAAATAGGAGGTCATTTTCCATCACCTCTACTAAAAAATATATGGCATTCAGGTTTTCGTTCTAATCAGTCCACTAGATCATCGTGTCCTCCAACTATGCCCTAGTAATCTCAATGTATTCCCAAAATATATCTGAAATCTAAGAAACAACAAGCTCAGTCCTGCAAAAACATTGTCTAGGAGCTTCATCGGGGTTTAAAAGAAACATTTTAAGTAAAATGTGAACTACAATAAGGAATTAATAACATTTTTTTCCAGAAATTAGCAAAAACTCTGATATGCATGTTTTCAACATTTTCTGATAACAGCAACCAAAACATCTGAAGCACTTTCCATCCCCATGCAACACCGGAATGTGACAGCTGGTTCCAGCAGATGGAGCTGCAGAAAGGCGATGAGGACCCAGCACCAACTTTTCCAGCAGCTTCAGTAACGCAGCCTGACTTTTGGGACAACCTGCCCAATCTAGCAAAATGCAGTAAACTCCTTCCTGCTTCTGAACGTTTTTGTAAACATCTGTCTGTACGTTCAAAACTTTCTGAACTGCAATGCAGTCACAATTGCAATCTGTCAGCCCTTGCCGCTACTATTGTCAATGCAAACACAAGACCTGCAAGTCGTTTAATGACATACTTTGAAATCATTATCACTAACGTATGGCCCACCTTCCCATCCTAGAGAGTAAAAAATAAATAAATACATTGGTCCATTAAAAAGTTATTGAGAGAGAACATGGCAACAAAATTGTATAAGGCTATAACAAATACTAATGCAAATCTCATTGTGGATGATTAGTAGGGCTAATCGACTCCGTATTTTTTTAATTCTATAGGACTTTGCTGCTTTAAGTGCCACTAGACCACCTACCCCCACTCTCTATAATAACTCTAACTTGAATAAGATGCCACCAAAAAATGAGATCTACTGTGTAGTTTATACAATCTAAAATTCAGGAAACATCTTCTGTTATAGTTTCTGCAGGTGAATTGAAGTCTTGGGCTAATGTTTGCTGTTTTCAACTTCAAGACAGAGGGAAAGCACGCAGGCAGAAACAGAGCAAAACACTGCTTCCCACCCCTCAGGAAGAGCCACAAGCAGACCCTCTGCCACTCTTCTAAGCGGAGAAATGGTTTGCTGACCTCTCAAACAACTGCACTCTTAGAAAGTTTCTACTTTCTCGGTTATAAAGAAGATTATTTCAAAAGTCTTATGTCAACTTGGGCATCGACAAACAGGCCTTTAAGGTAGCCACGTCTAAAATTTAACATGCTGCCATCACTGGGGAAAAATGTTATTTGCACACTGATTCAGCTCTTGAAGAAACAACTCCCTTACACGCACACAATGGAAGTTTATGTACTTTAGGGGCAGCGGGAGTGCACACGTGGAAAGGAGAAAGGAAAGTTATCCACCTGCAGCTCGTCCATGATCGCCAGCAAGGAGGCTTGGAGTTACAGAGCCGTTAAAGCCAGGGGTTCACCGCCGAGATGTGCTGCAAGCTGCGCAAGCAGGAGCTCCAGGAGAAGGACTTGGCCTTCCACAGAGCTCAGAGACACGACGCCACTCTTAAAGAACACTTTGAAGACCAAAGTTAATTTGCACATAGCACAGGACTGCAGCACAGATAGGTAATTAGTTTAAGCTAATGCTGTTGTCTAAGAGAAAAAGGAAAGGCCCCAAAAGTGCACAAAACCAGTTTCTGCCCCTTCAGCCACTGCGTTGAGGTCGGTAAGCGGAGGCGGGGAGGGACAGAGCCGTTCGCCCCAAGTTGTGTGCAGACTGGTGGCAAAACCGGATGGAAGGGCGGCTCGGTCCCAGCTGGGTGCACCTGTCCGGCCGGTTGCCTGCGGGCGACCGGCCCCAACCCACCGCGAGAAGACGAAGCTGCAAAAGCACCGACCGGTACCCAACTCCACTGACAGGCTTCAGACCAAGGAGGGCTGCTTATCCGGGAAACGAGCTGCCCTCGCCCCCAGCCTCCTCCGGGCCACCAGCCCCTACTCCGACCGGACCCTCGGCTTCGGCCGGGTCTTCCCGCTGCCTCCTCTTCCCACCCGGGACAGAGCCGTTGCCAAAGCCCCAGGGGAGACGGCACCGCTCCCAAGGGAAGCCCCAGCCGCCCCACCGGAGGCTCCTGCGGCAGGAGAGACCCCGCTGCCCCTCACGGCCTGGGGGAACGGCCGCGGCCCCCCCGCCCCGCCTCAGCCCCATACCGAGCGTCGCTGCTGTGGGCCGCGCGGGAATCCATGGAGGCGTCGCGGAGGGCGTCCAGAAGCAGCGGGAAGGGAGGCCGGAGCCGAGGGCCGGCGGTGCTGCTGTTCCCTGGCGCGGCCGGCAGCCGCAGCCACCTCGCATGGTGTGAAACGGCGGCAGCGCCGAGCCTCGGCGCATGTTCGGGCAGGGCCGGGCCCGGGCGGAGGGGCCGCCCCCACAGGTGAGCGGCTGCGGCAGCGCCCGCCCCCTTCGGCGGCCCCGGCCGCCTCGCGGGGGTCCCGGGGGTCGTGAGGGCCGGGCTGGCGGGCAGCGGCGGGACGTTTCGCCCTGTACGGGTGCAGGGGTTGGGGCCCTCGCTGTGGGGTCGCCGGTTAAACTGAAGGGGAGGGAGGCCTGCGGCGAGCCCGGGCGCGTCCCAGAGCAGCTGAGAGGAAAGCATGCGGCGTTACTAGAGTCTGGAATTAGAGTCATTAACTCCTCCTGAGAAAAAACAGGAGGGAAATATAATTAATATTCCAAGTTTTAAATTAGACTGCGCTCTGTACTAGCTCCTTCCAATAAAGTGTTTGCCTGGGTGGACCCCTCTGCCCTGAAACACAAGGGTCACTTACTGGACAGAAGAAATAATACCCAACAGTGCTTACACTTCAAATTTATCGGTTTATGAACAAATTATTTAAAATAATGTACAGTACAGAGTCAAAAAAAGCTAAACCAATTGAAATTGGTAACAGAGCTAAACCACTTGAAATTGCTAACAGATAAGCAATACTGAAAAAAATGTTTTAAATTTGGCCATTTGCATTTATATTACAATCCTATTAATCATGCAGCTTCAGCATTACAGGGAGAACCACTCTGAAGAGATTAACGACAGAAAAGAGTTTGTGGAAGGAAATGAACAGGGGAAAGAAGGCAAAGGTACACACCGCAGAGGGAGTGGCAGGACAAACAGGACTTGGTTGACATAAAGAAACAATGGGCACATTAATGAGAACACTGGGTGTATCAGGTTAAAAAAAGAAAGAATTTATTAGCTGAACACCGACAATATGGTTCGTGATGTGTAGCAGGAGAGGTAGGCAGCAGGCCCGCCCCACTCCAGGGCCCAGGGTACAGGTGTTCGGAGAGAGAAGCTAAGGCAACTGGAGGGAGCGCATTGGATCAATTCGAGCCTGATTCTTTATTCTGACACCCGGCAAAAATTCATTACTGTCTTAGCTAAAGCAAACATTTTAGACTAATGAGGGATGTTGTAAGGAGTGGTGACAAGCACCTTCACAGAGCTATTCTGGTAAAAATGCAAACCCATATTTTTCAGCATAAAATACTTGTGACATACCTTTAGTTTCTTGAATTGTGAAGGTCACACATTCCAGCTCACAGCTTTCATAATGAAGAGAGACTTCCCATGTAGTTCTACTCTTTGGATATAACCCATTTTTCAATAGCCAGTCACTTTTAACCTAAAGAACATTTTTCTTAATAATGACCTCTGAATATGCTCTAAATAGCTTTTTAGAACTTTTAGGAATTCCATGTTTAGGTACAAAGTTGGAAAAGCTAAAACAGAAGGACAAATTTGCATCATTAGCTTCACTGCAGTTTGAATTAGTTATTCTCCTCAGCATATTGCTGTATGTTCATGAACAGAACAGTTGTGCTTTTAGTATCTGACACTAAAATAAATTAAATATTATAAGATAAATTGATCGCATATTCAGCAAAATTAGAGAATTTAAATCTATGACTAACATTCAACTAGTACTTTTACATACAGTTTTCAGGATTCCGGGTCACTAGTTTGAACCTCAATCAAGTTATTTATTTGGTAGAGGTTATTACTGGATGTGAGCCCAAAATGGGATTCATACTCCAGACTCCTCAGAACTCAAAGACCCTACTGTATATTACAGAAGAGCATTTTAAAATAAGCAGGTATTAATAGAGCTTCAGATGTGGGGTTTTTTAAATTTTACCTAAAAATCCACTGAGACTTTCAAAATTAGTTTTTGCTGTATAAATGACCACACCTGTTCACGTAACATCTCAAAAGAAATGGCATTCTGTGGAAAACAATCCTGAAGACCTTTTGGCTATGAATAAAAGATGTTTAATGCTACATAGTTCAACAGAATAAACATTTAATCTGTCCACACAGGAAAATCAGTCTGGGTAAATGGATCAGGATGAATCCTTTTATTGACTTGAGCACTGTCAGATGCAAACCCAAGAAAGCTGACAGTTTGCAGACAGTGTTACAAGGATCTCTTGCTGGCCAATGCCAGCTGGGACAGACCTCAGATGTTAAAGGTAAGAATTTCACCCTGTATTATCAGCAAATTAAATCCTTGAGCAAATATCTTGTTCAAAGCAGCACTTCTGTAAAATTCTTACTCTATTTCTAGTTATTTGTATAGTTCTGGAGTGCAATTGGTTGCTTATACTAACAGAGAAAACACCTTATAAAGTCTCTCCTACCTATAGGATATACACAAGTAAAATGGGATATAATTCTTTTTACTGTGTGCAAGATTGTCTTTCTAAATTACAGCAGTTATGTAATACACTATCAGATGCACTGTCATTTAGAAACAGGAAACAGATTAGCATTAAGAAGTGGTTTGTCCAAAATCATTTAATAAACCATGAAGAGATAACTAGAAACAACCACCTGACCTCTTGAATCCAAAGCAGGGCAGCATTCTTCCCATCTATCAGCTAGCAACCTCATCACTTGCTTTACAAACTAATGTTTTTTGTTTTCAGTTTAAAATCTAATGTCCTAGCAGCTCCAGATCTCTCCATTATAGCACAATGAGAATTCTTAAGTATTCTGAGCAAGGAATGGCAATGCAGCTGCTATTTATGTATTTTTTTTGTTATTCATGTTTCTTTAAACAGATTGTGGATGAAAGTTACTTGTTTCAGGTTATTACTGACCTAGACTTGATGGCTTGTCACCTAACAGATGAAAAGTTCCTTCCCATCTTTTCTGGGGTAACAGACAGAGACCAAAATTTACTGTGAGGCTTCCCACAAAAAACCCGTAACAAGGGATTCTCATACTCATCTATCATTATATAAGCACAAGAGGAAAATATTTTTACTTTTTTCTTTTCCCTCTCCATAAATTCTGTAATACTATGCTGTCTTCCCTCCCTGCATGGGTACTGAGTTATAATTCTGCAATGAGTGCTGACAGCAGCTTTCTTCATTTTGGCCTCAGAGCTTCCCGGAAACACAAGCTTTCTAGCTGTTGTGGTAGCGTAAGAGTTTGACCGGTAGTATGAATAGCAGAGATATCATTAGGGCAGAAAGATTTGAAGACTGTCTGGTTGTTGCACCAAGGCTTAGGTGCTACAAGCTTGGAAAGTCTGTCTCTCCCCAGCTTGTAGTTAGACCATTAGCTACCGCATCACAAATTTGTTTTGCTTCCCTTTCCTCTCCCGTCTTATGAATTTTAATACCTACACCTTGCTGTCAATGAGGAAGACAACACACAAGTTATTCTGCAGAGAGTTCAAGAGTTCAATAACACTCATGTAGGTAACTAAAGCGCCACTCTACCTACCAAAAGGGTAAGTTTCAAACTTGCATCAAGAAAGATCTTAAATTTGGGAAAATTACTGTCCACTTCCAGTACAAACTGTTGACTATTTACTTTTAATTTGATGTTTTGTGTTTTATAATTGCATGAAGCAAACAAATCATCTTCCCTCCTATGATAAAAAAATAGATGCATCTGAAAGCCAACCTTCATGTTCACTGTAATTAACAATGGAATTAAATTCAAGAGCATTCACTGACATGATACCGAATTCCAGAGAGAGAAGATATACAATCTTAGTTGCTAGAGTTTTGAACAGATATGTTACTTTTCCATTTTATCCTTTTATAAAATTAAACCTGTATGGTCTATATTATCTAAAAATATTATCACCTAAAAATACCATCCTATCAGTATTGCAAAAACATGAGGCTGCACATCCATGCACGCAATCACTTTGAAGATTCAGGCTAAAGCATGACCAAAGCATTCCAACAGTAAAGTTAAAATTTTGCTAAATACTCAAATTCTGAAACAGTCTATTTATTTTTAAGCAGCTAAATGAAACTGTTGAGAAGTTAGTGGAGAAACAACAGTAGGCAACACGGTTCTGACAGCTGTACGCTATTTTTGCAAAGAGGGGACATACACCAGGTGCATCAGGTGGCAAAAGATGGCAAGGACGTCCACGTGAACCAAATAAACTGGTAAGTCCAATACCGAGGTCTAACACAACAGCGTTTGAGTATTAAGCAGAAGGGTTTGTATTCTCTGTCAGATCAAGTCTCCTGGCTTAAAATCTACTGTGCTGAAGCAGGCAGCTTTCTAGAGAACTCAACCCAGTATGTCAGTTCCTTCATTAAGCACCTTTATTGCCATTTTATTATTCCTTGTCAATACTTCACAATGACATAACAGACTTACCATTAATCCCCAGTACGTTCTTCCCGTACAGTTTCTAGTTAAGTTGCTTCAGATAACTTCCATTGCAAATATAGCTGTCAAGTGTCCAGTTCATCTGCTAGACATTAGATAATTTCTTCAGTCTTTGGAGTGCAATGGTATTCTGTGAATGCAATAGAAACTTCCACATGACAGAACTTCCTAGTATAGGAAGTTAGGGGGGGTGGGGAAGAGGACAGCCTGCAGAAGGTTTCAAATAGCCTCAAGAATGTATGTGAACCTGATAATATCTTCGTTAATTTTATGTTGCCTAATCAAAACTGTTGTCCCAATAAAAGAAAACAGGTAAAGACATTTGGGTTCACTTGAGTATAATTAAAACCTAGCACTACTGTAACGAAAGGATCAAAGACACTTATAAAATGGTTGCTGGGACTCCTAAACCTCTAACCAAGCAGTCTATGCCTTGACATAAAGGAGACATTATGCTGACAGACATTTTTAGAAGACTCATATATGCTAGGTCAAACTGAAGATCTCTTAATTGTATGTTGACAGTAGCCAGCAGAAGATGCTTACAAATCTTCACAGATAAATCCAAAGTGTCTAAACATTTGGGCTCTACAACCCCTGTGCAGGCAAAAATCCTTGGACAAGAGTAGCTGAAGTTTCCTTTGAAGCTGCCACCACTCCTAATGAAGGAAGTGACAATGGGGATTAGGCATGCACTTCAGCTAACCTCCAGATAGAGGCAACTTTTCTTCTCTGAAAATTAACCCACTCCCATCAGACTACAATTGGAATACTTTATATTGTTTGCATCACATTTACACGTTGCTTTACAGCTCACAGCACCCTTTTGAAAAAATAGGCAAACAGTTCATACTTATGTACTTAAACTTTATTTCTTCATAATTACAGGCTATTGTTAGAATTTTTAAACAAAAGGGAAGTCTATAAATAGAGGCTAATCCCACCTGAACAAGTTGATTTATTTTTTTTTTAAAAAAAAAGTTAAAACTTCATAAAGTAATGCCATTTAGCTCACAGCAGTGGTTTGTTGGTAGTCTGAGTAAAAGTACTATAGTCAGAGTCAGTAACATGAAATGTAACATCAAATGACTCAAAACTTTAAATTCCATAAAGGAAAGCAGGAATATATATATATAATATATACATATAATATTTTGTTGGTCCACTGAGTATACATTTTTAACAAAAGATAAGAAACTATGTAATCCAGTTAAGCATGTGATTTGCAAGATTAGTGTACACTCATTACACAGATGTATAGATAAGTTATAACTATTTAATACTTGCAAAATTTTAAGTTACTTTTTTTGAGCAGGTGTTTAAAATGCTCATTTCCCAGTGCAAAAGAAAAACCATCCCAGTCAGGTTACCCATTTTTCCCAGAAAACTGAAAACTACCCTCAAACTCATGCAACAGCAGCACTGCTAGATAATGGGAAGAGCTTAAATATACTGAAGCATGGCTGAGTTTTCCCCTTTCCCCACCAGTGCTGTGTGTTGAAACACTTCAATTTCCTTAACAGAAATACCACAGGTTAAAAGTGCAAGAAAAAAAATCTCTTGATATTTATGCTGCTGCCATCCACTTTTCTTAGACAGGGAAAAAGATTATTCTTTTTGGAATAATTTTAAATGAAACTGATTCTCCAGAATAGAGTTCTTTCAAAGTGAATAATAAGTTATTTTCATTAAGTTATTTTCATTAACATTCTATCAATCCTACTGTGACTCAGTGACCATAAAGAAATCATTCACTTTAAGGTGCAACTATCAGTTGGCATTTAATAAATTACATATACAGAAAACAACTGTGGGTTAACAAAACAAAAAAAAAAAACAAAAAACCAACCCATAAAAATCAGACTACCTGTTTTTTCTTTCTGTTCTCAATTCTATTTCAAATTGAATTTATTAACTTGCCAGTTCAGCTGCATATTCCACAGGCAAAAGTGGCTCAAATAGCAGTGGGGTCTCATAATTTGACAGTCATCTTGGCCAACAGCAAACGCACACAAATCTTAAACTTAACTGCTTTATAAAACAAAATAACAGGTCTGTCTTAAAACCTATGACCATGCAAGAAAAGCATTAAAGGTTTCAGAAAGACACTCTTTTTGACTTAGACTCCAAAAAGATTGTTATTTCAAATCCAAACAAAGAATCTTCAATGAAGAGGAAAAAAATCTATATGCATACATAAAAAATAAAGCACTCCACAACTCTGGCATTACTAAGATTTCTTTAGAAGGATAAAAGGTTTCAAATGACTAACTGCTTGATGGGAGACAGTCAGCCACGGCAGAATAATTGCTATGCTCACTTTATGCTCAATTAACAACTGCTGACAGATTACAGTCAAACTACAATCTCACTATCTGCATTTTAAACTGATTTGCTTACAGCTGGGAAAAGTACTTGGTTGCCTTGAAAACTTGAGGAAAACTGAATGCTAAACTTAACAGTTCTGAAAACAATAACCAAAAGGATTGACAGAAACATTCACACCACTTTCAGAAATTTAAAACCTTTCATAGTTTCTTGTATATATGTATTTTCTGATTAACATTTAAATAGGTTAGGTATTCAGGAAAAGGGACAAAACAGTTGACATAAGACAAAAATCTTATTCTAAACTTCATGCTTCTGATATTTCAGATTTACTGAGTGCAATAGCCAGTTCCAAGTCTTCTTGCTCTTGCTGTTTTAGTCTTGCCAATCTTTCTTTCTCTTCTCTTTCACTTTCCCTCTTAGCCCATTCAATCATGTCTTCCTCAGTAGAATACTGCATTTTTAAAAGACAAAATAAACCACATTAGTAATACAGTGACAGCTAATACTGTCCAAGTCCTTGGTTTAAGGGACACTTAGTTTTTCAAAATATTGTATATATTCTAGTCTTCAAATATTACTTGCTTTTTAATACAATCTTACGACTATCTTAGCCTAACGTTTAACTATTAGGAACTGCATTGAAGCCATCCAACTGATGTATTTTTATGAAATATGCCATGTTTCAAAATTCAGTATTAACTTTCAAAAAATTACTGAGCAGATAATGCTATAATTTAAATTAAAATTATTTTGGATAAAAAACAGTCTATGTAAGAAACATTTTGCATAAATCAGGAGAACATTTTGCAAAATATACCCCTATCCACATTGTGGGACATCCTGGTTTACCCTACTTTCATTAGGGATGAGTTTTCCAGGTGACAAATTAGCTGTAGAATGACTGTGCAAATGAAAAATTATTCTGCCAAGAAGCAGCAAAATAATAAGGTAGCCGTACAGTTAGAAGTCTGGTAGTAATATAGAGAAAGGTCAGTGGGATACAACAGAAAAAAAAAAAAAAAAAAAAACCAAAAAACCAAAAACGCCGAACAGATTATTTCCATGTACATTGATGTGAACAGAATGTGAGCTACAATTCTGTGGTACAGTGATTACAAATTAGAGACAATCAAGAGTATTATCTTAAATAACATCCAAAAGATTATGCTAAAGTTTGTTTCTAGTCAGCATGCCGAAAAGCTAAGAGGTAGGTGAAGCCCATGTCTTCATGAATGTCAATGTTAAGTCTGAAAGGGTTATCATTATATACTCCAGCTAGTTTCTGCTTTGAGCTGCTTCTTTGGGAAATAAATGTAGAAAAGCTTGAGTTTTCTCCATAATTCACTTAGTATTTTCAGTACTTGCAGCTGTAAGAGAATAATTTTTCCTTCATAAAGATAACAAACATGTTTGCTTTTTCCTCCACATTTCACTTTCTCTCTTCCAAACTGGCTTCTTAGTCTCTCTAACTATATCAGCATTTCAAAAATTATCATGCTACAAGACACATCAACCAGTGCAAGTAAATTCTGAGAGCCTGTCAATCCGCAATTTACTTCAATCAAGCACACAGTTTATTAGGCCTGAAAATAAAAAAAGCGGTATGATCAAGATACTGTAAATGCAAACTGCATTTAACAGGTATCAAGCTTTAAAGTGAGATAATCTTTCAAAACTCCTATTTGCAAAAGCTCAAAAGAAAAAAAGTAGATAGGCATGCACAAACCTTTAGATTTGCTTCTACTGCTTGGACACCACGACTTCTATGAAATGGATTCTGGTTATAAAGAGACACTTGCTACTTTTTTCTTCACTGTACATAAGTCTGGAATTCACTAGCCATTCAACACTCACCAAGTTATATTTCATTAACATACAGTGTTATGAGGCTGTTTATCAGTATTTCAGTACATTGAAATTATGACCAATCAGTTCAGTGACAGCTAAATTAAAATCACATCTTGTTTTATTTTTAATTAGTTAACAGTGTGCTTGTTATATAATTTAAATCTGCTGCATGCTCTGATAAAATGGATAATCCCTAGAACACAGATATTTTAAAAGTCCTATTTTTCCAAAAAGCTAGGAGGCCTCCATTAAAAAAAAAACAAAACAACAAAAAAACCACCAAAAAACTTACAAAAGCAATGCAATTTAAACATTAACTACAACATTTTGCAGTATTTTGTTGTAGGACAGCCTCAGCTGTAAGCTAAATTTAAATGCTGTTTTAACTGGAAGCTATATCCCTTTTGTACATGGGATAATATTTTAATATTTTTTAATACTTTAAATTAGACTGAAGACTTCAGTGTGAACAACTCAAAGCTGTCATTATACTGAAACAAATGTAAAAAGTGTTTACTCACAGTACTGAAGTTTGCAAAATTGTTGGGGTCAGCCTCTTTATTGATGCTGGTGGGAGCAAATGGATCAGAGAATAGATCTGCTTCTCGTTCTTTGGGAATGTCTGGGGTGGGGAAAGGCTGAAATGGATCGCTCGATTTAAAGGAATCTGAAGAGTCTATTTGATTGATAGGTCTTTTCCCTTAGATTAAAATGAATTTAAAATGAATTTAAGATAGCAGGTAATAACATGCCAAAAATAGTAAAAAAAAAAACAAAAACAAAAACAAAAAAACCCAAAAAAACAAATTCAAAAGCTACTTGGAATGCAACCTCTTCTAGTAAACTAGTGGAGTTGCAATGACTTCAGAGGAAGGATTGCCAATTTAAAAAATGAGGATATGGTCCATGGTTTCTTAAAGGGTAATCACGTAAAAAGGAACGCGTGTATGTTAATGATTCAAGAACAGAGTTATGTACTAATTAACTATTCTAGGAAGAAAATTACTGACAGTTTTGAGCCCCTATTCTGTCAGCACAGTATTTTTTATTCTGCATATCACCTGTCCATGATCATTCTGGCAAGGCTCTCATTATTTGTATGGATCAAGTTAACACAATTTCATTCAGAGACCAGAAATATATTTGTAAGTCTTCAAAACACGACGTACTCCAACTATGCTAAACACCTGGAATTTCTGTAGTTTTTAAACTAACAGAGTGAAAGAGTATTGCACCAAGCAATCACAGGCTTTAACTGTTTTGTTAATCTTTGCCTAAGCAGCTGCAGATATAACAGATTCAGGCACAAGGCTCCACTTATCTTGTTCTTTTTTTCAGCTTAACCCCATCAGCTTTCAACACCTTTGAGGACATTAATCCAAATACTTCCAAGAATAGTTGGGTTGAATTTCACCCCACCATTCTCTCCGTATGTTACTGCTTACAGAATAGGTTTAATTGCAGTTTCTTGAATTCAACTGGTGGGTTCTACAAGTGGTTTGACACATACAATGGCCGTATTTTAAAACTTGCTTCTGTTGCCATTTTAGATTAAAACTGCAGAATCAAACCAAAGTCCTTATTATTTTGCCTATCACTGTTGCAAGTTAGCCTAAGAATTCTTTCATTGACCAAAAGATATTCTAATTTGGCAGTGATTTACAGAATACCTCCTCAGGAATATATGATTTATTGATGCTTCCCAGCTAACCTTGCCATGTTAGCTCTCACTCACTGGTGATGTTCTATTACTAGCAAACAACAGATGTCTATTTCTTGAATAATGTATGAGAAGCAGCTTCAAATGACATACATGGAATTTTACTTCTACATTGGAAGGTTTAATAACTTTAAGAATAGGAAATACACAATCTCTAAATTTGTCCACCAAAAAATAATGAAATAGGGGTACTTATCAGTATCTAGAAAGGCAACAGATTTCAAAAGCAAGCAAACAGCCCTTCTGCAGACTTTCCAGTAGTGTGAAGAATTAAGAGAAAGATTGTGGGGCATTTATTTGAAAAAGCATTCTTGTGTTTTCAGTCAGACTAAGGGAGAAGTTAAAAACAAATATACTTAAATATCTCTTTTTATTTCCATTAGGAAAATAATTTATTGGGAATAGTTATCAAGATAACCACAGTATAATTTTTAATATGTGCAAATCAAAACAGGCTATTTTTTCTAGTCATCAATTGATAAGGATGCTGCTGTTCTGCTGCCATTAGAAGCTTGCATTCTAGAAGTGTATCTGTACACCACATCATAGCCACTCCCGTAAAATGAAGTCAGAAATACTTTTTTTTTGTTATAAATAAGGACCACCATAAAAGGAAACGCTATCAAGCATTCAAATTATCATAACTTTTCATATCAGCTGTTTACATGTTATTTGCAATGAAATAAACTACTTGCAAAGCATAAGCACGAACCACTTCTCACATTGACATTAGAAATTAAACAGCAGAGTTTAAACTTTAATATCCCTGCATTTACTGTATTCCCGTTCTTTTGAGGAAAAAAAGATGAATACATGTTTAAGTTTCATGCTACAGTTTTCCAAAACACTGTAAGAGTAGTCATCCCTATATTGTAATAGTGAGAAAATGATGCACTAGAGTTTTTAGAGAAAATGAAACAGAGTACAAAGTCAGAAAGGATTGCTAGTAATGTATTTTCCAAACTATGCAAAAAAAAACCTGAGATTGAGTGTTGTAACACTGGCTTTTTGCAACCACAAGTAGGGGGTGTCATCTTTGATAATCATGGTCTTTCTGAAAAGCAGAGTTGTTTGTGTCATGGAGTAGACCAGAGGACTCAGCTATCACTGAGAAGAAAACAGCATAGGAAACTTGGATTTATTACTACTACGTTGGCTAGGTTTGCTGCTACAGACCTCTGCTAGGCCAACTGCAAAAAGTTAATCTGAAAACCTGAGACAGTCATTTAACCCTATTGAATTCATTTTGCATTAAAACCAGAGGGTTTGCAATAGATAAAATACACTGCATTCTCACTTCAAGCATAATTTAATGCAAGTATCACATTAGTAACCATTTAATTGGCAGCTATGCTATGTTCTTGCAGGTATTCTTTTTCCAGTTTTCTCAATATTCTTCAAAAAACAAACTATGATCCCTTAACACCATGCAAAATTTAACTCTGAGGAAACCACCAACAGATCAGGAACAGCCTTGTTTCACACCTTGCTCTTTCCTTCTAAATTCAGATACTTCACTATCCTCTCGTAATTATTGTCCCACTGCCAATATTGAGAGAGCTAATTGTTAACAACATCTCAGTATTAGCTCTTACCAGGTGGTGGTGGACAGGGCCGTGTGGGAGTTCCTGTTTTGGGAGGCAACGCAGGAGGAACATCCTCATTTTTAACTGGTGGTTCCTCAAATAAGTTTTTTGTTAGGATCACGTTGTTGACGGAACCTGATGTGGAAGAGCTAAAAGGATCCTCATTGTTGGCCTTCAAAGAAAACAGCAACATACTCATTTTCAGTACAATTCTACTAATACTTCCCCTTCTTTTCAATAATGCAATATTTATTTAGAACTGAAAATATGGACTAAGACGAAAAGAAAATACTTGTGGTTTTTTTTTAACATATGATCCACATACTCCAAAAGATTGAAAATAAAGAAAAATCAGGAGTAGTTAGTGTGTACAGCGATATAAAGTTGAGTGCAGTTATACATGCAAAAGTTACACTTTTGTGTTAAACTGAGGGATTTTTAAAAAAATTATAGTATCACTTCAAATACAGAAAATACTTATAAAGCCACAAAGATTACATTGCATTCTTCACAGTTGAACTGCAGGACAATTTACTATCAAGACCTCTTTTTCAAGAAAGCAAGCCATTACAAATTTTTAGTAGTGGCAAAACTGTACTGAAACTATTGGTAGAGAGAGTAAGAGATGTCTTGTCACTGCAGAGTTCATGCATTTTCTATGAGTGACAGTAGCTTCATATTACCTTTGACAGCGTGCTAAAGTCAGCAAAGCCGCTTCCAAAGGATTCATTTCCAAACAGAGAGGCAAAGGGGTCTGTAGCTAAATACACACAAACCAAGCAAACAGAACGAAATTAAAAGTTAAATATGAAAGAGACTGAAAAAAATCCTACAACAAAGAAGCAACTGTTACATGTTTTGCAGTATAGACTAATTCCAGTAAAATCTTTTATGAGGTGGTCACTTTAAGTTATTAAGTAGCTTCTACAAAAACTCTTAAGTGTCAGCTACCAGTTAAGAATAATAATTCTCCTGAATAGGGAGTAAATCCAAAGAAGGTACTGGTATTCTGGTTTTCTACATTCGAAAAAGTTAAATTCAATTTGAAGTATTAAATAACCATACTGCTGGATGTTTTGTTGAGATACATATTTATGTATACATGCAGAAGTGTTTTTTGTGTGCATACACCCATATATATACAGACACACACTTATACATAAACACAAACGAGCTCACTTTGACTGTAGGCCCGCTTGTGGAATAAAATATCTAAACCTCATATCATCTCAATCTAATTCAACAGTACCCTTGCATTCCTATGTGTCCCAAAATATGTGAAAATTGCTATTCTACTGCAAAACCAGAATTGCACTGTCTTTACCAATACCCACTTCTACATCTCTAGAAAACAGCGGGTTTTTTCCTGTAATTTAACTGAACAGGTTTACAATATGAAATCACATGTGGATTCACGTTTTGGATTACAACTTGTCAGTGCAACATGGGAAAACAGGAGATTAGAGTCTTCCTTAAAATATATTTAGCCCTCAAATGAGAGAGGGTCATAGCAAAATAAAAGAAGCAAACTTTAACAGTAAAAATTCTTGATGAAGTAATTACTCTATCCCACATCTCCTCTCATAGTACAAAGCTGTCTTGCATGTTAATTCGGAAGTAACATGAAATCTCTAAACGGGTAGCAGTACAAACCATTCAAGTAGTCCAAACACTCAGATCAGGATATTTTACGAGCTGTAGTTAAGGTAAAGGAACATTTTTGTGGAATGAGACTTTAGTGATATGCAGTAAAGATAATGAGACAGTTTTGTTTTATAAAAACACTCTCCTACCAACTTGCACCTTATGTAACACTTTATACAAAAATTCAGAAAACTTAGGAAAAAATCTAAACTGCTGCATGACAAATTCAGTTAAAAGACAAGAAACAAAGATAAGCAAAAGCAAATAAAACCAGTAAGTCCGATGTGTATAATCTACTTTTACCTAGATCATTTGATGCAGTAACAGCTGTTCCACCAGGAGCAAAAGGGTCATTCTTCTTTGATATCTCTGTCTAAAATAAAAAATTCCTTTGGAGGGAAATCTGGTTTTCAGCTTAAAAGATTCCTCATTCTAAGAATACAATCACAATTTATTTTAGTTTCGAAGTTTTAAGATAAAATGTTTTGGAAGTAGCTTTTATTAGCATCAGTAAACAAGTCTGTTAACAGAAACTCCTCAAAACAGTGATTAATACTTTCAAAGGATGGAAAAAAGGTACAATATGTGCAACATACTTTGTAACCACTAACGCAAAATTTAAGAATATCTACCACTCATTTTGGTCTCAGATTTCTACAACCAGAGCCACCTTTATAAAGATAGAACTACAAGATATCAACACCACAAAAGTGTAGTAAAGCATTTAAGATGAATGCATAACTTAACTTCAGTTCAGAAATACAGATCTCCTAAGAATCAACTGCTAATCCCACACCACAGCTCTCGACCTTTTTATTTATCCTCTTCTGTAATTCTCTTTATTACCAGACTATAATATGACCAAGAGTTGGTTATATTTTTATGTTAGAGTACTAAAACTTGGCAAAGGATACTGTGCTGAGTAAGTATTCGAGATTAGTTTTCTATGATTTTTTAAGGTTGGAGGTGTAAGCCGTGAAATTTGCATAATGTGCACACCATGTGGAAGGACGACACCACCACTGTTAGGTGCAGTAATTTCTCACTATCTTGGCTGTTGAGGGTTCACCTCAGACACACTCTACAGCCACTTAGCTTGCTTCCTAATCCTAATCCATATGTCTTTAATTTTTATAAGTGTATACGCATGTTTTATACACATGCAAAATTGGAAGTAAGTCATGAACAGAAGCAGCACTGAGAAGGAAAAGAGATGGCAAAAGGATGGAGACAAACTTACAACATGAAGAATTTCAGCTTCTTAGGTTAACTGTTTGTCTATCAGCCCTAAATACTACCTCATCAAGTTCTGTCCTACATGACAGAAGGTTTTGTGCCCAACTCTACCTTATTATAGGATCAAGACTAATCAATAACTGCTCAGCTATAATGTGGACAGCTAGAAGTTACACCAAAGTACACTTGAAAGAGGCACATTCAGTAAGAATCTCCACATTATAAGAGGGCTTCAATAACTCATTAAAAAAAAAAAAAAAACAGCACAACCCAAACAACATACAACCTTCAAACAATTTCACTTTTCAGAGGGGAAACCCCATACCATATCACATACTTGAGATAAGATATAGAAATATACTTATTGATCCTATAAGCTTTGAAGGCAAAAATCAAGTGTCTCAACATGACTTGGCAAGATTAATCTTGGGTTTCTTTCAACGTTTAGTAAGTTCCACCAGCTACTATCAGAGCTTAGTTCATTACTCTCAAATGTTCTTATCTGTGAAGCAAGGAAGCTCCACAGGAAGCATTTTAAAGATATTTTTACTTCTATTTAATCTGTAACTATTTCTACAAAATAAAACACAAAAAAGGCAAGACAGAGCAATGGGGCTCTGACTTCTGAATATCAGCTTCTCAAGGCATGTCCAAATGTACAAAATAGATTACTTTGTTGTAATCATATATAGAAGTAAAAAGGTGTGCTGCCAAACTTACTGTGATATTACTGTTGTCTGCAGTGCTAAATGGATCAGTGCCAGTAGTTGCAAAAGGATCAGTGGAGGATTGTTTGAAAAAACAGTCAGCTGCAAAAGGATCTGAGCCTTTGAAGGGATCACCACCAAAGGGATCTAAAAAGTAAACATCTCATTAACATTTCTGCTAGCTTTACTTAGCTTGATATCTTAAAAACTAAACATTATATTGCTTTTTTCATACTGCAAGAAGGTGACACATTTAAGACCAAGCATCTTTGAAGTATGAAATTCATCTGTGAATCATTTGTATTCTGTGATTCAAAACATTAGATAAGCCAATACTTTCTGCACATCATGAAAACCTTGGATGGTGCCAGTCGTTCAGTTCCAGAATCATCTGAGTATACAGGCTCTTTAACCAAGTTCTCTAAAAATGAAGCATTTTACAAAACCTAATGTTTCTCAGAACTCTCCTACCCTCCTCTCCTTCACTCCCCAAACACAACTGATGTTTTCTTATTTGGCACTTGGTGCACAATGCTGTTTTACTATAGCCTTCCTACTGGCCATTTTGCCTTTTTGTCACCAGTAACCCCATTCAGGACCAAGCAAATAATGCAAGGATATTGCCTATACAGCCAGTCTAAATAGACTTCCCACCTTTTTCAATATTTAGTTCTAAAGAAAGTTGGCAAGTTAAAAGCATTTAAATGCATACAGTCCTACTTCTTTGCATGCAGAACAGGCAGCAAAGAGTTTGGGGCCTTCTGTTTATCACCTTCACCTACTTAAATTCCGACTAAGAATACTTCCAACAGCAAGAGAGATGTTCACTGGCAATGGGCTTCTCTGAAAAGCTTTAACACAAGTGGCCAGTTGCTCTTGCCTTATATCTGTCTATCTTACAGTGACTTTTTGGGTCATTTCCACTTTTTTGTATTGAAAGTGGCAACACTTCTCCCCACATACTCTTCTAGTAGGAGTCACTTAGAAAAACAAACACATGACAAGTTACAAAGTTATTTACCAATTTTCCCAAAAGGATCATCTTTGAAGGGATCACCTGTTAAAAAAAAAAAAAGTGACTTGTAGCTTTTTATCATAAGGCATGTACTGACTTGAAGTCTTTTGGATACAAACTAATTTCTTCAGCTAGAATTTAGTTTCACTATTTTCAGTGGAAGTATAAGAGTTGTCATTAGACAAAGCAAATATTCATCAAGTAGTTCATTACCAGCATGAAACACACACAAAAATACCTGTCTCAGATGTATTTCTGTTGGCCACTGTCAATAAACACTCACATTTTGCAGTACTTACTACCATGGCAATCCAGGCTAACCACTGATAGAAGCTTAGTCCTAGTTTTGATTAATTCTCACAGGTGCCATGGATGACAGCTTCTAACTGTTCATTTCCGTACTGGATGCATGGTCCCAACTGCATCAGTTCTACTCCCTCGCCTACATTTAAGAGATGCAGATGTACTGTATCTTAGCTGTAGGCATCTACTCCTGAACATACTGAGCACACAAAGCCCAAAAGGTTGGCTACTAACAGACAAACCTTTCTCCTTTGAAAAAAAGGCCTTGTCACATGCTGTAAGTAGGACCACTTCAATACAAACAGAAATCAAGCAACATCTACACAGAAATATTCAAATTGTTTTAAACTTTTTTAATTTATTCATTAAAAAGTATTATATCTACACTGACATTCCTTCAGAAGCCAAGTAATCTGAAATAAATTTGGCTTATTTTCCTTTTGAAGCAATACAAGCTAAATTGATCAGACTGTTGATTCTGAAAGCATGTAAAAATCATATTTATGTGGCTAAAAACATCTGTTTCAGCAGTTAATCCAAATTAACTCCCCTTCTCCAAGTGGCTCTATATAGACAGATCACTTCTTCCAACAAAAAAAAGAAAAAAATAAGAATGCTGTTGCTCTGATTTTAAGTTGCAAGTTCTTAAAATAAAGCATAGCACTTCCACAAGACGAACAGATGGTGCAGTTCCACATTACTTTTTCCTGAGTGCCAAACTAACCATAAGTAGGCCACAGCCATTCATTCTCAACCACCCACACCCTCCCCACACCACAGCCCGCTGAACCCTCAGTTGATCTGTTTGTGAATCTGTGCTGCAAATTAGGAGGGGGTGGGAGGTAAGAGAGGTACACGGGAAGAGTGGTGATGGAAAGGTGCAATTTTCACAGCTAATTAGGAAAGTCCAGATGAAGGAAGGAGAAACAACCAGAAACTCTCATTTCCATTTTTGTAATGCTATTGGCTCCACACTCCTGTCACTCAAGACTTCCCATTTATTCTATAAAGAGTAGTTCCAAGGTGAAGATTAGTCCAAGATGTGTTCATACAAGACCTGTTTCTGCAAATCTGCACTTAGAGATAAAAGTTTACTTACTGCCAACAAAAGGGTCAGACTGGAAGAACTCTAAGCTGGCTTCAGAAACTAGATCAGGCAATGGATGAGATTCAGCATCAAATGGATCTTCCTGGGCAATGCAAAAGAAGTAGAGAAAGATATTAAAATTTTAAGCGACACAGGACAGAAAACTCGTCGTCTTGTGTTACCATTTAGTAGTTTCCTAAAGCTGGGAGAGAAAAAAAAAAAAAAAAAAAAAGAGGGAGAACTACATTCTACATAATTTATCAATAGATCCAAAATATTTCTCAACAACAACCTGCGTGCTATAGGAGATGAAATGTTTTCACGACATCACACTAAATAAAAACAGTAAGAAGTGACAATTTTATTTCTCTGTTGTTCTGTGACCATCATGCAAGTGACATTACTCAAGCCTGAAACAGTTTAGCTAGGATTTTTTAAATTTAACTTTTTGCTCCTTCAAATTTGAACAAACTCACTTTTTTGGTAATAGTTGCAGCTGGGGTCTCTTTCTCTTCTTCCACCGCAGAGGCTGTTGTTTCAGGACTATTCCTTATCTAGATAAAGATAAAAGCAATTCACCATAAATAAGTAAATAGAAGACTACACAATATACACCATTTTAAGTATTAAATAGCTAAAAGAATATACTAAAGAATACTTCAAGAGGTTCATACTGATTATGAAACATACTGAAATGTCCCATAAATCTTGTGAAAGTTGTTTTTTTTTTTTTAAATTTCAAGAATCTACTGGGACATAAGGAAAGCCATTTAAAGCAAGACAGCTTTAGATTTTCTGTACTATTCCTTATTCCACTCTTGCTGCATCAACTGGAGACAGCTGCTTTCCTTTAATGTTATTTCCACTATTCAATTTGTTATATTTTGCTTTAGAAATAAATACAGAAAGTTTTTTATTGCCAGTTTTCAGTCAAGCTAAAATTGCTGCCTCTTCTGCTATCAGCTTTCAAATTGCTGAAACATAATCCCTTAGAATAACACCCTGAAATTTCACACTGCAAGTGTTTAAAAACATAATCAGTCTTGATACATTCTTAACTTATTCCAACTTCACAGCTGCATTGCATCATGATCAAGCAGGCAAAACATTACTCACCGGAGACACACTGTTTATTTGTTCATCTTCTGCTATACTTTCCCTTTCAGCATTCTCATTAAGGTTAGCAGTTTCACTGCTGCTGTTGCTAAGACTAGACTGATCCACAGTTCCATTTACAAGTGTATTATGTGGTTGAGAGTGCCAACTAAATTGGTTATTTTCCAGTTCTTTCAGCTCAAGAAGTTTTGTCTGCACCTGTAAACAAATAAATGTACATGCATCAGTATGGCAGCACACAGAAGCTAGTACACGACCATCCCCTCTTAAATATAAGATGGAAGTTATATGTCTGATATTCTCATTTTCAAAAGCAAATATAGTAAAACCCATGTTCTTTCAACCAAAGAGTGAAATTTGAGAGATAAGCACAAATCTAATTTAGAAGAGATGTAATATGGTTGAAGGACAGACATGAGAACCTTCTCCTGGCAAGGACACAGATTGTATCACTTTCAACATCCAGACTTGTTGCTTTGTTTCTGATCAAACTCATAAGCAGAGTTGCAAAGCTTCCAGAGTTTTTTGTTCAGTTGGGGTTGGTTTTTTGGTTGGTTGGTTTTGTTTTTGTTGTGGTTTTTTTCTTCTGTTGATAGTGGTCAGATTTTTTTTAGATTATGTATTTGCAATTGCCTTAAACTTTAAATTAAAAAGGCTGCTTTTCCTTCCAAGAAGGAAAATAAATTCCTTATCTTCTCCCACATGACCCGTGAAGTCTACAAAATGCAAAGTATATCTTCCTAAGCAGTTACATCCACATATGATTATTTCAGCAATATGCTTAATACAGTGCCTCACAGCAAATATTTACAACCAGCCTGACAGTTATAAAGGAATTATTAGTTTTGACAGATTATGCAGAAGGATGAATATAGTTCACATATTTAGGTGGCTAAATCCCACTGACTTCTGCTAGGTCAGTCACCTAATAGAGTTTTCATTGCCTTGCACATGTCACAAGTCAGATGGCAGCAAAGACAACATCAGATGTTTTTCAAATACACTGGCCTCAGACCATTCAATAATCTTGCCTAAAGCACCGAAGCACCTATTGTTCATTATTTGTGAGCCAAGAGCAATAAAATCAAGAGTACGGATATAAAACCTATCAAAAAAAAAAATCTGTAGTATAGTCAAGCATAACCACTTACATTATCAGCCTCAAATCTGTTCATTTTAAGTACCTCTTGCTAGTATATTAATATTGCAATAGCACAACCTTCTCTCTACCTGTGATGAAACAAGGGAAAAATCCATTTGTTTACTTCTGTTTCTAAACCTCAAGGCCCAATTTAAAAATTATTAATATGTTATAAGGCTCTTCAACAGGTGTTCTTGCATGAACACTAGCAGTGGAAGTCTTAAGGAAAAAAAAAAAAAATTGTTAACAAGTTACATGCATGGATTGTGTGAAATGACCAACCCAAAAATCAGCCATTTCTAGGGTTCAAAGTTAATAGGATGGCTTTTTGTTTTGTTTTTAACTTGATAATGATGTGACTCTGGCTAACATATTAGATAGCTTGCAAGTCTGAGGAGAAGAATGATGAGGAAAGGCTGTGCAAACTAACACATCACTGAAGTAATAATAAATCACTGATTGCAGAGAGGAGCTAAAATTGTTCCTGTAATGTAAGAGCAGATACCTCAAAGCACAGTTCTGCTCTTAAAAACCAGCGCAGACATCTGTGCTTCTCAATATCTAGTCTCAGTCCAATTTATTCTTACATTCACCTTACTTTCCCCTTTAAACAGTGCACTAAGTAAATGTTATTAGTAATTTTATACCAACATCACCTCAATTAAAGAACAGTGAGAGCGTGCCCCAGGCCATGGCTGAGGAAGAAAGTTCAAATAACTACTGGACATGGAGAACTTAAACATGCATTACCCACTTTTCATTCATTACATTGAGACAAATTATTTATGAAGTATAACAAATTAATCCCTTTTTATTAACAAAACTTCGAGAAAAATCATGAAGTATCTTGAGTGACTTGAATCAGCCTCTAAGAACCCTAACAACTACCGGCACAGGACACGTGTAAGCAGCTAAAGACATGAGCAAAGAGTGAAGAAAAAAGAAAATGCCTTCCCCTAAAGAAAAACCATACTAAAGGTTGGCGGCTATTTTATTTTTTTTTTCTTTCACACTGCCTTACTGAATTGATTTCCTGTTGTGAATCCTGCAGATGTTGCTGAAGAGGTCCCAGCTGTGCTTTCCCAGACTCTATGCAATGCTCAAGCTCTGCAGTTTCTTGCTGCAGGCGACTCAGCTCCTCTTGAGCTTTGGTCAGTTCATCTTCATAGGCTGCAATCTTTGATTCCTGGCTTGTTATTTCAGCTTTCAGCATGGCAATCTAAAGCACGAACAAATATTTCAAAGCCAAATAAAAAACAAAACAAAACACACCTCCAAACACATCCAAATACTATTATTTATAACCAGAAAAAGTAAAAACCTCATAGGTATTGCAGAGATTATAGATCATACCTGAAAGAAAGGTTAATTCCCCAATAGTCTCAATAAGATCATAGTATTCAAGTTATTTTCCTGACCAACACCTGGAAATATCATTTTAGACCTTAAAGAAATACTATAGCTTTATATTAGGAAAAAAAAAATAAAAATCTATGTAACCATAAGATGATTTTTTTTAATCACAAAGAAATCAGTCCCAGTAATTAGTGCTTCTAATTACACTTATATTGCATTATGATTTTGCATTATTTTGTTGCACTCAACCTTATTTGTGTGCAAGTATATCTCAGTGTATTTCCTGACACAGTGATGCTAAATTAGGAGGTCACTGAAGTGAGTGACATATTTCCTATTCTCTGTTGGTCACAAAATCTTGACGCTTAGGCTGTTTATTTGTTTTTTCTCTCCTGTCCCATCAACTGTAATGCTGCAAGGCTGAGTTCTTCAAAATGAGGCATTTACTCTTTCAAGGGCCTCAGCCACTAGACCTCACCAAATGGGCCTCCTCCGCACACTTCTGCCTGATATCATTAAGTTGCTCTTCCAACTTCGCCTTCTGCTCGTCAAGATCATTCAGGATTTCCTGCGCTTCCTGTTTCTGAGCTTGCAGCTTTTGCAGATTACTGCTCTCCCGTTTTACTTCATCTTGTAGATCCTGTAATAAAAAAGATGAGCTTTGCATTTGTTCCCTCTCTCCTCCTAACCACTAAATTCCACAGTATAAACTGCAGTACTAACTCAGATTTCAAAGCATCAACAAATTATCGTTCAAAAGCTAGCATTTGTAGCAAATGGCAGACAAGCAAGTATTCTCAAATTCTAAGACATAAAAATAATTAGGTTATTTGCTTTTTCTTTTCTTTAGTAAAAAGAATCTCACTGAAATATTGAGGATCATGCATTAACACAGAGATTAACTATTTTACTCACAAGGAGGTTAGGGTTTCATTTTGGAGTCCTCTTTATCTAGGCTGCTACATTGTCTCTCTCCTATGTTTTAGCACTATGTTTTACCGAGTTCCTTAACAATAGAAATTCTTTATTCTGCTCCCTCCTCCTTCAAAAACGCATGGCCAAGACCAGGAACTTGTTTTAGCAACATGGTAAAGGCCCAAACTGGTGCATTAGTAACCAAAATGCACTCATTTCTAGAGCCTCCCTGCCTCTGATTTTGCAAAAATATCTGCCAAAAAACTTATTTTCCCTGTAACAGCACTGGTAAGAAATGCATATTTCATACACAGCAATATATGGCATCTTCTAATTTCTGAAACAACAGTAAGAATGTATCTTGTGTTTTAAGTACATTAAGTAGCATCATATGATAATTAGTTCATTTCTGAGCAACAGGGATGGTTGTACTTCAACAAACTGCAGAGATAACACTGAGAAAAGTGTCAAGAAAATAATTTAGGAAGAAGACAGAATCGTCAAAGTCAAGAGCAAGAGATAATACAGGGACACCACAAAGGACTAATACAAAAGGAGAAGTATTAGATGAAAAAGGAAGATTGCAGCCTGAGAAAATATGGTAATTGAAGGAAGAATCATGAACAACAGTAAAAAAGAATGAATAGAGATAAAAAGAAAGGAGGATAAGAAAAGAAAACAGGTTGATATGAATTTCTGATTAGATCATGCAGATCAAGCTAAGATCCTGTCGGCCTTTTTTAGGGGTGTTTTGTTTGGTTTTTTTTTTTTTTAAGTGAGGCAGATAGTTTAGCAAACACTGTGCACACTAACACCTCCAGATCATCAGGACAAAAAAGACAGATAGAAATAGAGAGGCATATGGTGCAGCAGTCTGATGCTAAGAAATAGGTAACCTCAAGACAACTGGAAGACTACTTAAAGAAAAATCATAGATGCTTTTGCAAAAAAACAAACAGAAAACCAAAACAAAAACAAAAAAAACCCCCACCAAACTAAAAAAAAACCACTAAAAAATGACACACCAAACCAAATACAAACCACCAAAAAAAACACAGAAAAAACCTCAAATTAAATTTGAAGTTCAGTAAAGGGTATATTACTGACGTATAACAGTCAGAGTGGGTGAATTACTGGTTATTTCTTATCTATGAAAGACAAACCAGCACCCATACAAAGAGCTCTTACAGCAAAGAGCTCAACAGCATGGATAACTGGGACACCCTTGATCCATTCATTTTTTACATCACTTTGAAAAGCAAGTATCAGCTGACACTCAAAAGAAGCAATGGGGAGAAAAAGTAACAGCTTAAAGAGATTTCAGTCTCCTTTCTCCAAAAGGAAGCAAGAATTCACATACACACAAGCTAAATATAGATCACCTCCACTGTTGCTGCTGTCCCTTGAATCCCAAAGTCTGTTCTAGGCACAGCAGCAGAGGAGCACTGAAGCATCCTGACTAAGCCTGATGGCTCTCAGAAGGAGGAGGGAAAAAAACCAACCAAAACAAAACACCGAACATAACCACTCCAAAATTAAAGGTCGGAGTAGATATAATACACAGAACTGGGGATAATACTCAAAGATGTATCTTCATGAAGTAAATCAGGCTCCAATTAAGCTTTGATTTCAAAGAACACCCTTGGCAGAGAAGCAGCATCTTAATGTTCAAGGACTGAATGAGATTCGATATGAAAACCATTTACATATTTGACGTGGTACAAGCTAGCATTTTTATGGTAATAGTAACCTTGTATTAGATTTATGATTGTTGGTAACTCTCCATGCTAATGTAGTGTAGGACAAGGAAAGCCTGGGGATCTGTATCGCCACAGACAGACAATGGATTTAGTAGCTTGCCACACTGCACTTCACCAAACTGTGCTAAAAACCATTAAGCCGGAAAGAGCACAGAAAAGTTTAACTTCGGTGACTTTTTAATAGCTTTGGTGCACTGCAACAAAGAATAGAGAAAATCCAATGCTGAGTGGGATACTCAGAGTGTAAATCTGTTTAAGAAAACTCAGGCCAACAAAGAGATCAAAAGTCTAGAAGGGCCAGAAACATTCTGGCCTACTTAGAAGGCCACAGTCCCAAAATACCTTTCACTTCCTCACCCCCCACCCCTCTTCTCTGAAGCAGTGTCTCACATGCAGTTACATTTTTTTCCCCCCAATTGACGTGAACATATATTATGCTCTGTTCAAGAGGTACATGCATTTGTTCTAAAAATTTCTTTACAAAGTTTCAGTGTCCCATTGAAAAGCAAAACAGACCTTTTGACTTCATGTCAAGAAAGTTCTAGTGAATACGTAACTGTTGGGAAAGCCAGGAGAATCACCACTTATTTCAGAATCTTAGCACAGACTGAAAAAACATGCCCATATGTGTGAAGTGCTAGAAGGAAGACAACAGTCTTGTGAATGTGTCCAAAAGCCCACAGCTGCTGAGGCACACTGTCCCCCAACACCTGTGTCTAGAAGAGGAGGCTGCTGATGAGAGAGCAAGGGGACAGCCAAGTAAAGGCATTTTCAGATGCCACTTGGTACGTGGTCAAAACCTAACATTTTAGTTACATATTAATTCCGTAAAACAAAGTTCTCTACTGCCAAGAGGAACATTTCATATCTTTCATATTTATTACTCCTATATTTATAGGAAAATGCTAATCCAATCACAGAATAAATTAATTAAATGGTGCCTTAGAAGTTTCTTGCTCTTTGTTACTGTGCCCATAACTATAAGAAAAATCACCCCTTAATCTTTGCTACTAAAGAGCTGATATTTTATTAAACGCATTAAAACCCATTAGTATCCTTACAACTCTTTTTCTGTCTTTGCTTCTCAGTATTTATTTACACAGCATATACATTATTTTAAAGAAAAAGACTGTTGTTCTTTCTCTCCTCCCATACAAGTCAGCTCATTCCATCACAGACCATTGCTATATTTGAGATTATAATTTGTGTCCTGGAAGTAATTCTGCCATCAGAAACCCTGGAGTGTGATGCCATGAAACTGGCCTCATCCAAAGTGGCAGAATCAAACACATTGGTTTTGTACACCATCTTTAGAAATGTCAACATTAGCGTAAAACTAGAACAAAAAAACATGATGTAAAGATATTCTTAGTCTGTCACCACTATTCTCTGAAGTTCTAGAAAGTTTCCTGAAATATGCAGGTCCTCCAACATTCAGGAGCAAGAAAGGGACCAGAGATAAGGGGCCACCAGCTTAAGTAAATGGTGCAGCCATATCAGATTTGATCCTCATGGTTTCTCATTTTTCTGACAAGCCAGTAATAGACTGTTCCTTCTCTGCAGACTGGCAGAACTCTTTTAACGAGGGACAAATAGCTTGTGTGATCACTAAGAGGTTAAGGACCTGAGACAGTTGCTTCCAACATTACTGCTCTGGATACAATGACTTAATTGATTCCATGATGATGCTGAGCATCAAATACTAAACACATGCAGATGACACTAATAACATTAAAGTAAGGTTTTTATTTAGCTTTCTATACCTTTTGTGCAAAGGCACCAGAGAACTCAACCTTCACATGAACACACACAGTTTCCAGAACACACTAACAAAGTCATCCTGTGTGCAGAACCAGGAATATCCGTGAGAATTTTTAATGCTGTGAAAAGGCAATCTGCAGAGTGGGGAGGGAAATGACCACTGCATGCACGGACAGAATCACAGACACGGGCAACTTCCCTGTGCATTCCTGCCGCTGCTGAATCTGGCTGCCATTGTGACTAACAGGCCAGCATCTGATTATCTTCTGAAAGGTCAAACTATTAATTTTCATCCAGGCTTTACGGATATTAAGTAGCCAAGCACATAATTCACAACGGTTGTAACACATTGGCTCTTTTTCTGCACCACACAAAGTAAAATGCAGAAATCTTGCATTATTTGCTTTTAATCAAATAAAGATTATTTGAAATAATAAAGATTCCCAAAATAAATGTAGAAAGAAGTGTAAGTGATCAGATATCACACTGAAATTTTTTCTTAAAGCAGCAACTCTAGCTGCTCTTGCAGCTTAAAATTTAATTGAAATATTGCTTTGCAGTATTTAATTCAGGGCTTGGCTAGACTGTTAGCACCCCAAACACTGACGCTGACTGTGTAATTTTTAATCCCTGTAAAACACTTGTAAAATTCAAATTTTCCAATATTCTAGAAATTCAATGTCATCGTTTTAAATAACAGTCAAACACATTATTTTTAAAATTCACTTAGATTAGACAAAATTAACTTGATGCAACATTCCTCCCAAGCTGGTAATTACTGCGACTCTTCAGAAGCAGCCCCATATACAAGCCCTTTTAATTCAGCCACTTAAGTTTATTAATTTGCAGTGCTACAGTGTCTTCTTTAGTTTTAATTATACATTAGACTGCCTTGCTAAAAAAAAAAAAAAACCCAAAAAAGAAATCTATTCTTTTGTAATATTTTTCATTTAAAACTCAATGCAGGCTACATATCCTAGGAGCTTGCACATTTATACAAACAGACGCACCTACACCAACGCACATTCAAAGTACATTCTTCTTCTTAGCTGCATATTTTTTTTCTTTTTGTAGCGATGACCACATCACGGAATAGGTGATGTGATCTGAAGACTCAGTAATCCCACTGCCACTAACATACCACACGGTGCAGTATCAGGTGTCCGAACAATAATTTTATGTCTTATTTACCTGGACCTCACTTGTCCTCTGCTTGATGGTATCTTCTTTCTCCTTCAGGTCTTGCTCTACATTATTCTTTTCCCTAGAAGACCAGCAAACAATGCAAGAATACTTAAGAACATCAGCTACAGCGGGAACAGTTATCCAGCCCCCTAAGCCTGTATCTCTCTTTAAATACATAGTGAAACATTAAACACAAAATATGTAAGGGATTTCTGTTTTCCAAATTATCTACAAGACAGAAGCCCACATAAGTGTTCTGCATAAAAAAAAACCCTGTCTTTTCACCCAACTGCACTTCAGTGATAAGAATGGCTCAAAAATGGAAGGGGGCGGGAGGGAGAAATCAATGAAATACTGTCTCCAGTGATCTCACTGTTGCTATGGAGCACTTGTCTAATGAAAACTGCTAGGAAAAGTGGGAGGGATTGCATCAGATTCCATCTATTAACCCCTGCAAGCACAGTAATTCCTGTGCTAACAGCAGCCAGAAAACATCTCCAGCAGGCCAATGTAGCTTATTAATTACCTTTGCCTATCAGATCTTAGATGTATCTGTTGGTAAGCGCAGTCAGAAGAACAAAGGTTAGCTTGCTGTAATCGCTGTCTGCTTAGAGATGCCCTACATAGTTATTTGCTGTGTCATATCGTCTGTCTCTACAGACACTCATTTAAGTTTAAAAGTGACTACTGATGACAGGTGAATTATCATCAATAAATTCTTGGCAGTCAGACATAACAATAGCTTTAAGAAAGAGGAAAAAAAAAAAACCCAGTCATACAACTCAGAAGTGTTACTGTTCTAAAAAAATCAATAGCCTTTATCTCTAGACAGTATACGAAATCTTTTCTCCTTTCATAGATGCAGAAAAGCATTAAGCTTTACAGTTTTAACATTACCTTCTGTATACGGATATTTACTTTCCATAAAGATTTTGTTAATAAATTAGCACACACATTAAAAGTTAGAATTTAAACAACAATAAACCTAATGTTTCTAAATGAAATACCATAGTGAAAAGCTAGCAAATTATACTACTAGTACAGTTAAGGTAACTTCATATTTTAATAGCAGCAGATTGGTAATCAATCTAAAACTATTAATCTTAGCATTTACTCTTATCTAATATAGAAGAAAGCATTTCTGTCTCCAAAGTCTACTCCAAGTTCTTTACACAAGCTGAGGAATACTTGTTTACTGCTAAACCATGTACAATGGAAAATTAAAAGAAAATCCTAATGTCACAGATCTTAAGTGAACATTTGCTCTCAAAAATAATTACTATAGATTATGTTCTGCTATTACTTATCTCAGTAACTGACTGAAGAGCAACTTGCTGCATGTGCCCAAAGGGAAGGTTTACATGGAAGGAAAAGGAAAGATGTGGAAAGATGGACTTTGAAGAACAAGGCTAGTTATTTCGTTAAGTACGAACCTTCAAGTTTCCTAAAATTCCTCACTCTCCATTCATCAGAAAAAAAGTATCATGGAACTTCTAAGCAAATCTTTACCATTTCCATCAAAGCTATCACACACTCCTCTAGCTCAATAAACTAGTATTTATAGCACTGCAACACCGGGTAGAAAAAAATTCTGTTGATTTTGCCTTCTATAACTTTTATGAACAAAGGGTCTCAATCTCCATAAAGCACTTCCACAGATGTCAACACAAGTCAGTCTGAAAAACACCTTCAAGCCTTCAGACACACATCAAGCACAGCAAACATTCAGGCATGTTATTCCTGACTGAAGATAAAAGAGAATACCTCACTAGGTAAACAAATACTTGTTATTTTTCCTGCCTGGGTATGAAAACCGAGCAGAAAATAAAAATGCAAGCAGGTACGTATGCTTTAATATACAGCCTTTCCACACTGATGTCACTGACATGCCTAAGAGACTGTCAGAGAAGATGATCATTTCCCTTTCATTTCAACAGAAGCCAGGTACCTAAACCTTGCAATCTGAACCAGGCTAAGCAAGCAAGAGGATACAATACCCACCCACAGGCAGCTTACACTGGCCAAATCACAACACAAACAATAAATCTGAAAAAAATCAAGTGAAAGAAGTATTGTCAGGCAGAACAAGAAAAGCTTAGGCAGCAGTCTCAGGCAAAAGAAAACAAGCTGAGTGTATATAGTCTACACATAACACATCCCCTTCCCCCCCCCAGTAATGTGTCTTTGTTTAAAAAGAAAAAAAAAAAGAAAAAAAAAAAAGATAACAGACCTACTTAATTCACTAATTCTTCTCAATGCCTCCATTTCTTTTACAAACTATCTGGTATGCCCCTGTAGGAATGCTCAGCAACTGAAAGAACCAAAAAAAAAAAAAAAGTAACAAAAATGATTTATTGCATATGACAGATTTCCTGGATCACAAAGTCCCTGACCACACCAGCATTTGTAAAAAAATCCCACAAAACAAAACACAACACAAAAAGAAAACATGGTCTTGCCAATAAAGGACACTTCAAGTCAATTTATGAAAGTGATACATTTTCCCTACGTATTTTAGTAGTAGTCAGGTCAGAAGAACCTCGTATCAAAGAAATTTTTAAAAAACACAGAAGTAATAGTTGGGTTCTCCAATGTAGGTACTTCATGATTTACAAGCAAATAATCTTAGTAAATCCCTAAGTTTTATACTAATTCATGAATGAAGTAATTTATAAACGGGAGCCAGCATTTTGCAAATATTTGTTATAGCTGACAACTGAGGAGTGCCCATGTCAGTAGAGGCATTCAAGCCAAATATGAAACAACCTCGGCCAAGCTTCTTGATGGGCAACACTTAGAACCATCCTAGTTACAAAAACAAACAAAAAAACCTAGTTTTTTCCCACAATAAGTGACAGATAACTACTGACAGAGCCAGTAGCATTATCTACACTCACAGTTGCTCAACGTTTCCTATTTTCACATACATTTGTTATTTTGGGAATTCCTAGTGTAGTACCACTTCAGTTTGGCAGTGCTAGGAAAAATGCCTAGGGTTGCTTTGTTTCTTCTCCCATTTGTTCCTCCCAACCTTTTCAGCTGCAACAGCTCTGTTATTTCCAAATGAGGAGTTAGAAGAAATAATCTAGTCTAAATTAAAATTCTTACCATTGCTTTGCTAAGAAGCTATAGATCTCTGAACTTTGAAACAAAGGCTTGATGCACGTGTATGATACGGAGAAGCTGCCCTCTATTTCTGGGGATGTTTTGCTGTTTCCTTACTTAGCAGCTTTATGGTCCTTTTAATCTGATCTCAGTTCAAGACAATGTAACTGTTGCTGTCCAACATATGTGAAGGATGATACCTCTGGTGAGATATACTAAGTTAAGCTCAACTACTTAACACGATTAGAGGAATGCAGTATTGGTAAAGCCTGAAGAAATTCCACTAATTTGTGGGCTGTGGCTAGCTCTGCATGCACAAAAGCAGAGCATGGTTTACTGGGGAAGAAAAACATTATATGGCTCAAAAAAAGAATATTAAGAACATCTGGTCTAGCCTCCCACAATGCTGATCAAAAAAGCTTCAAATAGCTTTCTAAAAATACGTGCAACTGAAACAGAACTTACAGGCAGCATTGCTGACAGGCTCAAAAAGATGCAGATTCCACAACGGCCCAAGGCAAATCATTCCCCCTACCAGAGGGGAATTATCTTTGCTAATAAGTGCTCTGCTTTTTATTTTTTATCTGATCCTCAACCTCCACCGTCCTTGTTTTTATTGAATTAGATTTAAATCTATTGGCTATTAGAAATCTTTCCCACACAAATTGTTGAGCCACAAACATATCAGCTCTGTATTCTTTGCTCAGTCTCTCAAAAAGCTGTTTTCCACACACTGTCATTCTTTTGGGCATTTCCTCTGCTGCCTTTTTTTTTTTTTTTTTAAGTGTACTTCAAAAATAGATTCCATATATATTACTGGGTTTCAGAAATGCAGCTCTTATGGATACTTCTCAATGGAATAACGGACTAGAATTACATACTGAGTTCAACAGCTGAACAATACATCTTGTTTAATAGTGAACAAATATAACTTAAGTTTAAATTTGGTAACTATCAAGACTATCAAGACTAAAAGTGTACTTCACCAGTTAGAACAGAAATGTGGATCTGTCAAAGACAAAAAAAGTTTCCTACATTTACCCCAAAGATTAATCTGTTTCTGAGCACCGCCACTCGTGGAGTTTGCTAGCCATTCTCAGTGAAATCACACAAACCTCTACAATTATACTTCCGTCTGACGATATAAGCTTAAGCCTCTGATTGTTAATCCAGTTCTGTTCTGAACCTCTAAATCATATCAAAGTAAATTTCCCCTTTTTAAAAATAAACTAATAGCTGCCCCTACCATATCTTCAACAATCTAATACCATTCAAATGTGTCTTAAATAATTGTCCAAGTATACTTCCCACTGAAGAAATGGAAGCAGTGACTTCCCAAAGGGCTATAGTTCCTTCATACCTCACAGTAAGAAAACAAGACATAAACCAACTGGCTTGCATGTTAGGCTGCAAGCCCATCTACTGAAAACCAGCTTCATCTAAAAATTCATTTATTTCCCTCTAAGACGCTAACAGCAAGCATACATGGTTGTAAATCATATTTCAGGTTAATGTATGTGAGAGTCCAAAACTGGACTTAATACAACCTAAAGAACAACACAGGAACGCAGAGCAGGGAGAAGTGAGGAGGCAGTGGGAATAATAAGAGGGAGAATAAGCAGCTGAAGTGAAAAAACATTTATGTATTTAGGAAACAGACTGTGCTTTGACATATTGCCAAATTAAATCATTCCTGCAAGGGACATGAATAAGACAGGCAGACATCATTATGACAAAGCACTCTCACTTATAAAATGGTAGAATTAACTGTTCTTGATAGAATTTTCAGCAAATTTATGACAGTACAAAAAAAAAAAAGTCACCACAGAAAAATATCTTCGTTGTACTCTCAAGGCATAGCAGACTATAGAACATACATGAACTTGATTTTCTTAGTCACTTGAAGTCATCTTCTTAATTGCCTTAGAAATAACTAATGGAACGCAAGGGTCTGCAGACCTCAAAAACAAAACATTCTTCTCAGTGCAACAGTTTATTTTACTAAACAGAAGAGAAGCATGTCCATCTTTACCACCATCAAGACCCTAGCACAGGCCCATACACATACTGTCATCTTCCCTCTCTCTACCCTACATACTTCTTAATCTTTCCTGTCTCACTTCCTTAGAACTCTCTCTACAAATCAAAGACAACTAATACCTATTTATATCATGGTTCCAGGATCCTAAAGATCTGCTCAGTTCTCACCTACCAAAAAAGATGAACAAGAGAGAATACCTCTGTCTCAGAATGCTAAGATATGTAGCTCTCCAAAACATACCCAGAAGGCACGATGGACAGACCTTTTACAGTCCTGCTGTTATTAAATGCACTCATCTGAGTGAACAAAGAGCAGAAGCATTAAACAGTATTACAGGCATGCTAACCATTTACTTCAGCAGACTATTACCACCTGGTTTTCTCTTATGCATTGAATTGTTTTTTAAAAAACAGTAAGTAGCACAACTGAATCTAAGGCAACTGTGACTATTCCTCCTTTACCTACCTCTGCAGGTCTACTATTTCATTGTTTAATGTATCAAGTTCCTTAATTGCAGAAAAATCTGCTACAGAATTCAGTCCTTGAGCACTCTGAAAGATAAAAAATAAATACTGTTAGTTTATGCTGTTCAACAACTATATTCACCTTGCTTTCTGTGATAGCATGAACATCCTCTTGTAACAACTGTTTCAAGTCTTCAATCTTAAAAACCCCAAACCAGTCCAGATGCCATATAAACAGAACACAACATACATCCAATACATCTAGTAATTCAAAACAGAGTTTGTCTCCTGTAACCTCTTGAAGAGATCTTCCATAAAAGCACAGGACCACCTGCTCATTAAAAAAAAAAAAAAAAAAAAATATATATATATATATATATATATATATATATATATATATCTCTAGCTCTAAAATGAGATTTATCTTACGGTTAATGTTTAGCTGGCTTCCTAGCATCCATTTTAGAGTGGTTTGGTTACTATTTTTATATTTGTATTTCTTCACCTTGGTGATCCTCCTGTTGCAGAGCATAGACACTTATTTGCAAGGCTGTAAGTGATATTGAGCTAATATAATGTGAACCTCCATGATACTGAATGAAACTTTGATAATACAAAGTTATAGGTAATTTATGCCCATGAGTTGCTATTTACTTACTGTCTTTAAAATACCATGAATGACTGCAATACAAATTATTTGTTTTTTAAAAGTACACATAAATCACTAGAGAACAAAAGCTGAAGACACAAATTAGCAAATACTGTAATTGTTCTACTGTGCTTTGTCACAATACGAACATAGGAAGCCATAGTCACTGTAACTACATTCTATAAATACATTAGTTCCTTTGAGTCTTGAAAAAAAGTTATGCAGGACAAAGTTCATAGGAAAAGTATATACATATAATTTAAAAAGGCAAGTGATATCCCCAAAATAACACAAAAGTCTTTAAATGCTGAAGTTTCTCTGAAAATAAATTAAGATACTATTAACTACAAGTTTATTCAAGTGTATACTGGGGGGGGAATAAATATTAAAAGCCATGAAAAGACTTAAACAGGAAATCCGAGTGCACTGCGGCGGAGAATGTTATTCAGCAGAACTATAGATTATTCAGGTATATTTTACTAGAACAAATGGCATGAACTAACAATAAAAAAAAAACCAAAATAAAAAAAAACCAAACAACATTCAGCTATTCTTAAAGTGGTTAGAGTACAGCTTCTCAGATGGGCAAAACAGCTATGAAGTTCAATCCTGTTCTAAAGGAGTCACATAGGATTTTTGTGGAGTTGCCCATGGTGTTCCAATGAGAAAGTTTTTACTTCTCCTAGGAAGGGGACAGAAGGAAAACATGGAGCTGTGAGCTACAAGTACAAATTCTTTCCAGGCCTCTTTCCCTCATTAGTTAAAGAAATTCTGCACACTAACACCCGCATCAAATTTGAAGAATATGTAGTTCAATCTTATTTTCAATTGTTCAGGAGAAGTGATGTGGAGGACAAACATAAAGCCAACATTTTTTGCTTTGATATACAAGTTAAAAACAAAAGTTAGAACTATTCGCTGCCATTTCATACACTGCAACATGCATGCAAACAACACTGAGTTTTTAACTCAAAATAGTAATAGAAGTACATTTCTGTCAAAATTCTTTAAGAGGAACTTGCATGTAAGTTTAAGTTTTACGGCTGGTAATGCAATTTGCTAGCTACAAACAGTTCTAGGTAAAGAAACACAGCAGCAAGTACTAAACTGCTGCTGTATCCCATTCCTGGGATCAGCATTCAGGCCTCAAAATTGAAATACAAGTTATGCTACTATGGTAATAAAATTCTGTAAGGAAACTAAACATTAGATAACAGCAATATATATACATATGCATTCTGAACAACTACCAAGAAGGATACAAGTTAAGTTTCCCTACCATTATACTTACTGGTAATTCTACTGCTACCTTTATATTGGTCAATTCAGAAGGTGAAGCCTAAGCTTGGTGGTTTTTTTTTTGGTGTGGTGTTTTCATTCTTTTTTTTTTTTTTCCTTGTTTTGTTTGTTTGTTTTAAACAACAATCTAAACCACGCCACTTCAAGAAAACAAGCAAAAAGTCTATTTCTGCCTACTGCTCTTATCCTTTGCTTTCAATTCTTGAGCAACAATATTGGATGAGCAGGTTTCTTCATATCAACAAGACATCTCTTTTGAAAAAGCTCAAAATAAGCTGAAGTTTCAGCTCAATCTAGTAAAACAAGTTCTTGGTAAGGATTTACAGAACTATCTAAAAGTTCTTCTGTCATCTTCTTTCACAAAATTCTTACTCTTAACATTTATGTTAGTAAGGCAAAGAAAAAAAAAAAAAGTCACACTGGTGTCTTTGAGAGTTCCATAAAAACAATTCACACACACAGAATAGCAGTAACCAACACTGATCTCATCTGATGTGTTCTAATCACTAATCTAATTGCAAAACAATTAGAAAACCATGGGTATTAGTCCTAATGAAAATGTCAACTGGCACATCGGGCTGCTACTCTGTCACCACTACCCCAGCAATTTCAAGAGGATAAGACATCGCAGTTTCTCTTTTAAGTTTAAGCAGCACATATTACCAACAGCCAGAGGTCTGGGTTCAAGGAAGAACCTTGGGGCTCTTCCAGATGAACAACACTGGAAATCAGCAATAATTTGAGATCGCATGATACTGTGACACCTACAGAAATTTTGTGCTATTTCAATGATTATGTAAGAGTCTTAGAAGGATGTTCATTATTAAACCAACAGACAGTAAATATTAGAAAAGCAAAGATTCTCTAACCTTGAGAAAGCAGAGTTAACAAACTGACAGAATAATAAGGATGAAAAGCAGAGTGGTGCAGAATGGAAAAAACAGTCCAAACTAGAAAAGAGACATAGAAAGGAAAGCAAACATACAAAAAAAAGATTAGTAGAGTTGCAAATAAAGCAATTACTTTTTAAAAACAGAATGTAAAAAGAAATTAGATACTAGTAACAGAAACTCAAAAGCAGTGCCAAATTTTGAGTTTCATTTTTTCAAGTGCAAGTTCTTCATTCTATTTAAGAAAGTCGTAGAATTAGGCCAATGTTTTGCACAACCAAGAAAAGGTAACTCACATCAGACTTTATGATGTGTAAAACAAGTAAGAATTTGTGATGATCTCTACCAGTCTGATAAATACAACTTGAACTGCTGAGGTACAGGCTACTGCTGGATTAAGATAGATGGTAATCAACAGACTATGAAGACATTTAAACTATCTGTGAAGTACAAAATGGAGTACCATTTACTTTTAAAATGTCAAATATGTAATTCTACACTTTATTTAGTTCACATTGTTTCCAGACTTATTAAAGAAAGATCAATGTAAAAAAGGTAACTGTGAACACATTAGGAAAAAAACCATTGAACTTACACGTGTTATTTCAGACACAGACTAAAATTTCTTTAGATAGGCAGCAGAACAATTATTCTTTCAAAATAGAAAATAATGCTTTCTCAACATAAGATCTCTCCGCTTGGTTGGCAGGTGTAATAAATAATAGCTTCATTTTGAACCATGGATGGAACAGTTTTTTGTCAATGCTCCCTGATACTATGATAAATGTAAGGTATGTCAGTACTTGAGGTGCTTCTTGCATAGCCTTCAAAATTAACATTCTTTGTAGATTTATACCAAAAATGCCAAACCCAGCCAGCCTTACCTTCTGTAAATTGACACCTCTGTCTGATGGTGGAATCATCTCTGGAGTCAGAGCCTGAGGTGGATCAATGCCCTTTGTTAACTTCTGATTAATTAAATAGAAAGCCAAAGCAAACTGTTCCTTTGAAAGCTTTCCGCAGTCCTTTGTGTCACAGAGAGCCCTGTACAGAGATGCACATGAAATAAGTCAAATCTTCATTTCTGCAAGTACAGGTCTGTTTATTGTATTTGCTGACATTTAAAAATGCGGAAATGGCTAATGTATATCTCCTCTTAAAAAAAAAAAAGTGCAATATAGAAATAAAACATAGTAATAAATACGAAACATTACTCAAACATAGACAACAACTTTCTCTTTGCATGCTAAGATCCACAGCTCTGTTACAGTAAGTTCTGGGCTAGTGAAACGCAGAATGAGGGCTACAGGTCACTAACAATACAGATACTGAGTTAACTGAAGTTCCTTCTAAATTAAAGAACTTTTCACAGACAACATAAGTTTATATAAATTTTTCTAAATTAGACTTTGTATTAACCATACCTTGGGGCGGGGGGGAGAAATAGTTTTTCTTATCAGAATGCCCTGCAATAGCTTATAATAGGAAAAGAAGTAAAAAAGCAGTGGGTGTCACTACTAGCTGTAATGAAAGACAAACTGTAGAACAAGATGGGCCATTAAGTCTCGCATGCATGCTAACAATTTTACACAGATAATTCTCTTTACCAATACACTGATAGTATCAGTGTTTAGATACACAGCACCACTACGATGCCTTAAATACACGGGTTTAGCTGAAGCGCAGTATTTGTTTGTAACAATCTGTGTTCAGTCACTTTACCTCCTCCCCTAAGGCATGATGCATAGTATAAACCTGTCTGCCTTCCATTTCTGTCCAAAAGTAGAACCAAATAAGTTATATACAAAAAATAACTTTCACTTTCCAGAAATGTCAACATAGCACTTATCAAAAAAAGTGCTATGAAGGAGCAAGAATCATGCTATCATCTAAACAGCTGTCATGGGGAAAAAAAAACCCTACCATATATGCGCAAGAAGAGCAGAAGGCAGTCCTGTCTTCAAGAACAGTTCTCTGGCTTCCACACCTGACACAAATCCATCCATGTCCTTGTCAGTTTTCACAAAGATCTCATCATACTTAATTTTGTCTGCAGGCGATACAACCCACTGAAGAGGGGTGGGATGAAGGGCAGGAAAAAAACCAAACAAAACCACAATACTATGATATAGGCAGTTCTGTTTTCAGATAGTTACTTTCAGAGTTACATAATTCAAGGACTACAGCACAGATTTTAAAAGTGATATAGGTGCCTACTTCATGAACCAGTTTTACCCTTCAAAATAGAAACGCACAGAGATCCAAAAGCAACTCCAAAAGCAGAAGCAAAGTATTTAAATCAGTGAGCATCAAGGCTGGTTCATACTGCTCTGTCTCTCTGCCTATGCATTAAAAGTATTCCCTGGAGCCCAGATCTCCCAGCATGGGGTTGTGCCCTCATCACTGTGCCCAGCAAGGGGTTGTGCCCTCATCACTGTGCCCAGCAACAATCCTGCTTACTGTCTGGCTCCATCAATTTTGTCCTTCTTTACACAGCTGGAGAGCTCTACCTGGAGGGACTGAAGAACTGCTCAAGCCCAGACTGCTAATAATTGGCACATTCTAAATTGTAGAATTCACCTCTGATCAAGGTAAAGAGATGAATTAGAGCCACTTCTCTTACTTAAGCAATTTTTCCAACCACTAAGCTACTATGAAGTTTGGGGTTTTTTTTAATGAAAATGGCTTCAGGTGCAGGCTTATAAACGCTAATTAATTTCAGCATACAAGGACATTTAACAGATGCATCCCAAATGATGGTGTACACAAAATATACACTGAAACACTCATCCAGAATGGCACAGCTTTGTAATACATACAGGAGGATTTACCATCAGCCAAGTAAATTGCCAGATGAAAACCCTGGCACCTCCAGAATTAAGATGCCAGTTTCTTCCTAATTACTCAAATATGGGTACCCAAATGTCCAAGCAGCATCTTATGCACTAAGTACTACAGTTCCTAGATTAGATCCCCTTCTCAATTTTTTTCCTATTCTGAATAAAACAAGTTATAATCTACTTGGAAAGACATTTTCCCAAATTTTTGATTTTAAAATGACCAGGATTAAATATGACGTGTGAGGAGGGTGGGAGGTGTCAAGCTTCTGAATAATCACATCTGGAACAAACACCAAATCTCGTGGTATTTAGGTGGATATGCCAGACCTTTTGTTTCCTTTTCCTATTGCCTGCACTAATCTATTCCACTTTCATGAACGACTTCAAATTGCATGCATGCGCCCACACACAACTGTACATACATGCCTGCGACATTTTTTTTTAAGAAGTTGTCCATATTCAAATCAGTCTTCAGCAAGAAAACTTATGTTCTGCAGATGTGTACCTGGACTACATTTTAAAACTGTTTTCTTAATATTCTGACCTTTGGGGTGAGACCGATTCCCTGAAATAATTTATTTCTAAAATATCTTCAGTCTTTTACTAAATAATATTCTTTTATCTAACTGCTTATATCTGAAAAAGCAGAATAAGATAAATTTCATACCTCTCCACCTGGTCTTCCCATCAGCCTCCTCAAATTCATCAACCAATCACCAGGGTAAGAAGGAAACTAAAAACCTGTACCAAGACTCTTCATGCAGGCAGGCTCATAAGCATACAGCATTAAAAGCAGAAATTTTCTAACCCCAAGTAACTTCAGAATTGTACCTGTGTTAATGGTGTTTTGGCAGCTAAAATGCCTACAGGTGGCAAGGACTGATGAGACTCTTTGGTAGATGTTGAAGATGGAATTAATGGCATTGCTCCTGGAACACTAATAGGTTTTCTCTTGGACGGTGGCACCAAAGCTGCAGGCAAGGACATTGGCACTGGTTCTTTCTCCAAAGCACAGTACACCAAAAACATGGCCTGAACAGGAAAACAAGGCATGTGGATGTAAATATGTAAGAAATAAATATATCTATAAATTAAATAATTAGTTAAGGAAAAAATGCTACTAAGTTATTTAACACATTTCTCCTTTACAAGCCCCCTTGACTGAATTGTAGCTTATTGCCTCCTGATCTGTGTTTATCATTACTACTTTCTTTTGAGGTTCAATGCTTAGCAAATGAAGTTCAGTATCTTTCAGAACATTAAAATGATTCACCTAAATATTACCAGGCTTGTACCATCACTTGTAGAATTTTATTTGAGAGAACACTTTAAACAATTAATGTATTCACTGCTTTTGCAGCAGTCACTCCACTTACTAACTATTATTTTGTTGTGGTTGTACATTTTAGTAGTTTTACGACTGTTGTTCAAGACACAGAACTGCATCTTAAATAGATGTTATAATACTTTAGAGATTATTAATTTCTCTCCAACATTTGCCTACAGCATATCAATCCTGTGATCTCAAAGCTAAAAGTCTGAAGAATTACAGTCTAACACAGGGAATCACGTATATTAACAGTTAACTACTTGGGTGTTAAAGGAATTGGTTTCAGAAGAAACTGCAGCATAAAGGTGCCTGAAGATGACTAGACCAATATTCAAGAAAGCAATTTTTACACTTTTATCCTTTCTCAAAAATATATGTGATAGCAAAAAAAAAAAAAGGAAATTCATCATATTTACATTAAAAAAAAAAAACAAAAAAAGCAAGGTTCTGATGTAGTCTGTAATGTAAATTCTTGTCAATTAAACAGGTATTTTAAACTTCTTATTTACTTATTTATTTTAATTTTGAGTTGGAAAGGATGAGCAATAGTTTAGTTTGTAGAAATTAAAATTAAAGGCTGGCTCTAGTCCTACCTGAGGACAGAAAGGTCACATTACCTTTTCAAGATTCTTGCAATGCAGAACGCAGTTAAGATATTTTGTTAGCTTTTCCAAACCTTTAAACTTAGGTTTGATATTTCTCTGCATAAAGTGAAACCCTCTCCTCCAGAGGGAACGTATAATTCCTTCCTCTCCAACTCACTCACATGCAAAAACAAGCTGAAAGTTTTGAGAAAAAGTTGATGGATGGTTACAATCACATTCAAGACTTACAAAGTCTTGGGCCTCCCACTCTCTTCTCACTTGCCATCTCTCAGGGGAAGTGAAACTTATTTACCACTTCTTACACTGTTTAATCAGTCCTGGCATTAATAGTGTTCAAATTCAAACTTGCAAAGAATTTTGAGGAGTGTATATATTTCTTTAAAATTTTACTATACTATACTGTACTATAAACACTGAAGGTTAAGGTAATACCTGCTCAGTGGAAAGACTTGTGGGACAGCGGATCACAGGTTTAAGTTTTTAATGGCTCATTTAGCCCACAAAGAAAGTTACTGCTGTGTAATAAGAGACATTCAGTAAACTGACAGAAATATTAGCTAGTACTAAAACTTGATTAAGATCTCTAAATAAAGGCAACAGATGAACCACACAAACAGTCAAAAATTAATACAAATGCATCTATTTTAAACCTCTGCCATTAGGCTTTCAAAATCCCAAGAGGCAGAAGATACTTACAACTGCAAACTCATCTCGATCCAACATTCCATCACGGTCAATATCACTCAATTCCCACACCTACCAAAAAAAGCAGAATATAGGGAGCAGCTTGCTATTGCTATTCAAAACCTCACCAAAAACAAACGCAAGAACAGCCTCCCTCCACCATCCCCCTAGTTCTATTAAGATCAACAGCACTAGCTTTCAGCAAGCAACATACATTCATATAAACCATGCAAAAGAAGAGAGATTTTTAAGTTGGATACAGAGTGTACTAATGGCACCCTGCCCTAAACCAAGTGTTAAAGAGTACACGTAACTGGTACACTGAGGTAAGTGGTGATCTATCAAAATATCAAAAGATTTTTTTTTTTTTTTTACAGTTTAACAGTTACACATGTGTGACCACCCATAAGATAGTATGTAATAGTCAGGCTTATTACTACAAATCTTAAATTTGAAAAACAGATATTGCTGAGTGTAGCACAGTTATTATCTGCGAATTAACAATCAAGTAGAAAGATATTCTTACTCGTCCTAAGATATCCACTGGCAATTTTGAGTTAAGGAGTACAGGTTTCACTTTATCACCTGACAAGAACCCATTCACAGGATTTAGGCTGTCAAAAATAGCATCATACTTGGCCTTGTCTTCCAGCTGCAGGGGCAGAAGAAACATATTACTTATGGAAACACTCACACTCACAGCCTAAGAAGCAGTAGTCATTTCAAAAGTATTAACTCTTTTTTTTTTTTAAGTTACTGTTGGGAACACACACATTGTCGTTCCTGATGCTTAAAAGAAAATCTGAAAAAGATATTATTTCTAAGTCAGCTAGAGACTCACCCAAAACCCAGGGAGATTTATTCTTCAATTATTTTCACAGCTTCGGGTATCTATTCTTTTTTTTTTTTTGTCCCCCCAAGCTTCTAAACATGAAGAGATTTCCCAAATCAAGTGTTTTTATCCAATTAGGTCTACTAGCCCAATTACAGATTTGACATGGATGGTAATTTATTATACTTTATAAACTATTATCTACCAGCAACATTATCTTTTTCTCAATCAGATTTATATTTTCTTACAAACCACACCACAGTTCTAGGTAACAGCCTGATCTTTAGTTTACCTTAACAGCCCATGGTACATCACTTGATGCTGTTCCACTGAGTAGCAAAGGACTACTAGTATCAGTCTAAAGAAAAACAGGAAAAAACTACATTAAAAAATTCTGACCTTGCAGAATCCTTATTTGAGAAGGTGTTCCTTCTCAAAGCCAGAACTGCATTTTAGTCACTCATACCTCAGTTAAGGATACCAAAATTTAGAGCAAGAAATTTATGATGTTTCTCCCATTAAGGACAACACTAACAGAAAAAATACCGTATATATTCACTTTACACACAATTTTATATTCAAGTCCCCACTAGAACATGTATTACCTTATTATTATTCCACATTGCATTATTTCCCCCTATTGTAGGGCCCTGTTGCCCTACAACATCACTTGCAAAGTGTTCGGTATTTATACCGAACCTTCCAAATTGCTCACTTAAAAGCAGTTCTTATTAATAGAGTTGATATGTTGAATCAAAAAAGAAATCTTACAAATCTTGGTGGAGGAACAGGCAAATTAAGACTACTCAGCGAAACATCCAATCCATTCTGTGCACATGCTACAAGTCGTAAGGCCACAAAAAACTCCTACAGAAAAAAAAAAAAAAGAAATTTAAAAGGATTTATTAGATGAAAATACTCACATTACAGAAGAATTAAGAGTTTTTCTAGTACTGCTACATATCTAAAGGGTTGCAAATGGCTTCAAAGGGGGTCACAAAGTGACAGAAAGCAATCAGCAACTGCTGAATTCCTTCAGTGAGGCAAAATTTGTAATTCCTAGTTCCAAGCATTTAGTAACTTCCTGCCTAGTGCAGTCAGTTCTCAGCACTCAGTTCTTCTACAGCAGAGCAGGGAAAATTTAAAGTAGCAATTACAGCTGCTTATCTTGGAGGAACTGAGTTGATCCCAAAGGCTGCAGTTGGAATGGTGATGGATGGAGGGGGAGGAAAACACACAGCACGTGAGAAAAATAAACCAAAAAGAGAAGTCTGAAAAAAAGTCTGGTAGATGCTACAAGCTCCTCCTTTTCCTACCACGGGATGCAGCAGCTAGCTCTCCATAGGTCATTAAGTAACTCTACTTCAAACCAAACAGCAACTCACAATTAAGAGCTTTTCAGCAGCACCACTGATACGCAAGTCTGACTGCCACACTGCTCATCACTACAACTTTGGAATAACTCCAAACAGAATGTACTAATGTCAAGTCCACCAAAATTAGATAAATAAGAATTCTGATGATTTTACTAAAATTTAAATTTCTGCATTGTTTCCTCCAAGATTAGGAGGAAAAGTCACCTTTGTAGTAAATACAGTACATTAACCCTTAAATTACTTCTCACTATATTGTATTGCACAGCTATGCAGCAGCTCATTTATTGACTTGAAGAAAAAATGATGAGGTAGCTGAAGGCTGCTTAATTTATTGTAGCTTACAGTGAAGTGGGAAGCACATATCTAGTTCCAATCAGAAAAATCTGAAAAAAAAAAATCAGTTAGAAAAACTGTCTTCCTGAACCAGAAATCTTAACTATTGTCTTATTTCAAGGCTTGCTCATGGTTAGAGTAACTTCATACATCATATCAATAATCATACCTGTTTGTTCAGGATACCTTTGCCATCAGTATCAGCTAAGTCCCAAATCTAAAACATAAAAAATAACAGACAGTGTTCCACAGCACTCAGAGGAAGCTGGAAGGTTCTCACTCCATTTAACAATGCATTCTTGGATGAAAGTTCACACCTTAACTTTCATGATAGCACTTATTTGTGGTGACAAATTTAAATATTGTTTTAATTTCCATCACAAGCTACATACACAGTAGAACAACCAAGGATACTGAGGTTGGAAACTATTGTATAACACAACTGAAAACACGTTAGGGAAGATCACGTATCTTGTAGTGCCACAAGTATTTTAATTTTCACAGGATACTAACTGAAGCAAGAGACAGAATAATTAAATAATTGTCATTAAATACCTTTCCAAGTACCAAATCTGTCAATCCAGACTTTTTCAAGAAAACAGCTGCATCAGAAGCTAACACTCTTCCAGCATTAGCAGAATCAACCTGGGGGAAGAAAAAAACCTCACATGACAAACTAGCTTTTGAATTGATCCAATCTCTTTATGCAGGCTCTCAAAAAGCTAGCAAAGAAAAATGCTCAAGTTAATATAGTCACTTTGAGAACAACCATCAGACTTTTTTTAAAAAAAAAAACAAAAAACCAACTCCCTTTCATTAAAAATCACGTTACATTAGAAGCAAGACATTTTGAACTAGCTGCTCCAGATTTAATATTAATAGGCAGGCTTTGGAAGTTAATATCTTAAACTAACACTGACAAAATTAAGATATATTATGCCTATATATCTAAGCATCTTTCACACTCTAACATGTTTTACAGTGTTCCAGAAAATACACTATTATTCTAATCTGTCAATAGACAACTAAGATGCAGAGTAAGAATTTTCTCTAGATCACCCAGTTTGGAGCAGAAGTGAGGAAGCTAACCCCAAGTCACAAGCTAGCACCCCAGCACAAACTTACTCTTATAGGTCATCAATGAAGATTTAGATTTATTTCACTTTAAAACTGAGGAAAAAAAACACTAATACATCGGCAAACAATCAAGCGTCCACTGCTGTAAGTTTCTAACCATTGATTATGCCTGGATTTCAAGGTCTCCAGTAGTAACTTTCAAGTACAGACAAAGGTCCAAGAATTTCTCAAGTTATGCAGTAGACAGGGAAACTTGTTCACATCAGGCCATCATCTGAACCTATCTAATTAGCCCTTTGCAATCACAGGATTTTCTTCGTGATGCCTGCAAAACACTTGATTTGTAAGGACAGAGAAGTCCCAAAGTTTGATTACATTTAATTGTCCAGCTCTGAATTCATTACTATCACGGTCTAAAAAAGAAGGCTCTGTTTTAAGATACCTTTACATCTTATTTTCGCTGAATCTAAATATAAAAGATAGATGATAAATAAAATGTGCGTTATTACATTTTATTTTTACATTATGAAGTCAAAAGATTTTTATCTGTTGAGTGAAGCTCCAAGAACTGCATGCACTATTTTGGCATTCATTTTGGCCTTCCATCCAAATTTCACACCTTACAGCATCCTGCAAAAACCTCTGGAGATACTCTGAGAGAAATGCAAGTCTTACATGACATTAACTCTACTATAAACACAAGAAATTCAGCTTCACTTGTAAAAAGGAACAAAGAACATATCAATACAGTGTTTTGCAAGAATTTATTGAATTCCAAGAGCTAACAGTCTAACTGTAAAGTGATGTATGTCATACATACCTGACAGTTCCCTATCAAATTAAATAAGTCATCTTACAACCAATATTAAATTTATATTGATATAGCTCAGACTTAAGTGTTAGTTACTATAAAAATATATTTTAAGTAGAATAATTTTCCTTGAACTTTTATTGTTTACATACTGTTGACCATGCTGAAGTCTACAGCAAAATAATATTCTTTCTTTTAAATACAAAATAAAGTTTGTTCTCTCAACAAGAACATACGTACCTGTCGATAGAATTTCTCATACACAGGATTTGCACTCGATAGCTGGAAAAGAGACAGAGATAAAGTCAGCCCTAAAGATCCATATTTCTATTCCCTTCTACCTGGATAAATAAAGATAGAAAACACTTTTTACTGCTCTTCAAAGAAGCACTAAGAATTTCTATAATTCTATTTATTCTGTAAAATGATTATGACTATGACAACTCTTCATGCTGTCATTTTTAGAAGAATAAACTCTTTTTTTCAAGTCAGTAATACTAAGCACTATTACATTACCATCAGACAGGTCACCAGGTTAGGCAGTGCAAAACAAGAGTTCTTAAGCCAGATCATCTACAGGCAAAGGAAGAAACCTGAAATGATACAGCCTAGGAAGCGCGCTCTAATGAATACAGAGCAATATAATTTTAATTTATTATCCACTGCATCGTTCTGTAGAATTTAGTATCATATGCAACAAGTCTGTAAAGTTTTCAGATATCCAAATTAATCCCTGGATTCACAACTAAATCCAGAACAATGGTACAACATTTAATTTTTTTTTTTTAAAGGAGAGTAATATTTTAACTTAGTTTTTTGTAACTTGAATCCTGCCAGAGGTAACATCTGCCTTAATTTCACTGCCATCTACCATACATTCAGTGCTCACCTAAACTTAGGCAGACAGGAATAAAACAGCTTCTTTGGAAAAAGATCCTTTATGAATTTATTTTAAATTTATTTTTAAATCATTCTTAAAAACTCTAAAAAAGCCTAAGGTCTGAAATGATTAAAAATCCAGTATCTTAGCCTACTCCAAATACTCTCACCCAAGAGATTGCCATGAAATGTTTTGTTAGGGTTACCTCTCTTCCTCGATGTAAAAACAGGCACAAAATCAGGTACTATTTTAATGAAGTGCACGTTGCCTAAATCAAAGATTGTGTGCATGGCTGGATGCAGTTATGCAGAGGATAACGCTAGAATTATTGTAATGTGTTGCCCTGGAACAGCTGAGTTAATTACACAAGATATAAAAAAAAAACCCAAATACATAATATAGTATCATCCAAAAAAAAAAAAAAAAAAAAAAAGAATTCTTCACCTTTAGAGGAATATGATCTTAAAACCCAGGTTTTACAGGCCTTTGTACAAACTGAATCCAACAAGGCAGCTTCTTCAGCTTTAAAATTTAGACATTTGCATTGAAATATGAAAACCAACAGCATTCTAGACGTTGTCACCAATCATAGTTGTGGAAAACACTTCACTACAGCATGTAGACATGGAGACAGCTTAAATAAAACCACGTATGTTTTCCTAATACAGATACTCTTTTGGCTAAGTGCTTAGATGTTCACAGGTGCCAACTATCAAATAACTTTAAGAGGGGAAGTTTAGTAGGAATCAGTGGTTTAGTGTGATCCTGTTCAGCTACAGGAAGTGTGCATTATCACCAGAACACCCCGAAAGATAAATTATAGACAACAGCTAGAAATAACAGAACTTGCATTCAGGTCTCGACATCTGCTTATTTAGCAAGTACACTGCCCCAGAGATACTCAGTTTCTTCTAAGAACCACACGGCATTTCTGATTCTCCAGGGTTTTTTTTTGTTTTGTTTGGTTGGGGTTTTTGTAGGGGCTGGAGGCTGGTGAATTCTTGTTTGTTTGCTGCAAGGCAGGTAGGAAATTTCTCTTGCATAGCAAAAATTACATATGCTGGGAAACCATCACTGGTATTAACTGCAGCACCTCCATTTATATACCTTAACCTTGCTCTGACTTTGCTCTGGTACCCGAAGACTTTTATTATTTCAAACACCAACCAGGCAGGCATTTACACATCCCTTAAAATAGCCTGGTGAAGTATATTCAAGTTTTGCCAGACCTCTGACTACCAGAACACCAAGGTAACAAACACCACTTTCAAAGCCTTTCCATCACGCTCCAAAGCATACTCTATTTTCTTAACTAAACCTCAAATTCTGCACTTACCAACACAGCTACACTTTGAATAGCAATCTAGAGGAGCAGTTCTCCTAAACATTCAAGTATTTTACTTACTGAGTATTACTTAAAGTGTAGGCACAGAAACAAATTAAAGCTATGAGCAGAAAACTAGAACAGAGCTGGCCAGTGCATATGCTAGAAGTATCAACTCTCACGTGTCATCCCTCTTGCCCAATATCACCCTTTGTTCAGCCAAATGTTTCATTATTATAGCCAAACCGATCATTGTCACTCCTGGACAGGAAACATCGTGTTGAAGTCCTGCAATGAAAATACTAAGTGCAAAACAATCTTTTCATTCATTACCTAGAGTGCGAGCCAGTATTTCTTATTTATTTATTTAGTGTTTCCAATATTCATTTTAACATCAGTGTCACTGCAGTAACTGGAATTTCCTGTGACTCCAAATAGAATAATAGTAGTAAAAAATTTTCCCAGGCTATTTTACTAGTAACAGACTTGTTTTTCCTTTAAAGTATACCCCAAAATAAAACAATAGATAAAAATACAGTCTAGGATATTCTTATCATCTGGGATAAGAAGAAAAATACTGCTCAACATCTTTCAAAGTGCTGCTGTAGAAGTTACCTGGCAAAATTATTTTTATGGGATGTATAACAACCAATTGCAGAGAGTAAATTCAGCTTGTTTGCAATGCAAAAAGGAGGGAGGGAGAAAAGGTCAGGTTCCACAGCATACAAAAACAGAAATACATGATTATGATTCCATTCATAAGTTTATCACTTCATAAGAGTAACGTCTGTTCTAGTAATTACAACCTTTGTTACAAACACATGAACTTTATAATACTAAGCCAGGAAATAAAAAACACCTTCAAGGACAGCCGTCTTTTTCATCTTCTGGTGCCAATCAAGCCTTTATATCCCCATGTTTTCATCCCTCTGGCACACTCACATTTAGGTGTAGTAAGACACTACTAGCAGTCTGTCCACCCCATTCATCCACAACCGTCCTGCACCCAAAATGGTTTAAAAACAAACAAGAAAAAGCTGTCCATTGAGAAAAACAAGAATACCTTTCCCCTCCAACCCAAGTGAGATAGGAGAAACAAGCTATTCTGTCTTGATTAAAATCCAAAATACTGTATTCTATCACGATGTAAAGCTCTAGGATTCTTTTTAAGAGTCTCCACACCAAACAACACAACTGGGTTGCAAACGTTCTTCGTGTAGTTGTCCTCTTGCTGTTTCCTGGATCTCCAAAGGACTCAGTATGGAAAAGAGCTGTTCCTCTAAAACACTGCAAGAATCCCAGCAGCAGGAAAGGGATGGAGGAATAAAGTGCAAGCAGTTCCTCTCAGTGCTCTTCCACCATTAGATGCAGCTGCTTCTAAAGTTTGAGGATGGTATTAAATTAATCGAAAAAGAGAACCATAACTATCAGTAACTATCCTTCTTGGAACCTCTTATACAGCAGTGGGTAGCCTGGACAGTACTGCTAGGATTACAGGCAAGAGATAAAACAGTAGGGGGGGGTGGGGAGGTGGGGATGGGGGGAATGAAAATAAAAGAACAACATCAAAAAACAAACCAGCCAGCCAAAAGCAGGTAAGTTTAAGGCAAGCTGCTTTTCTTACAATGCCATTTCCAAACAATAATCGATTTGTCTCTTTTCCCCCTATTGCTTTACCATCTTACCCTGAAGTGTTTAATGGTAAAGCTTTCTACCAATTTCCATTCTATGACCAAGCTCATCTCCTACAGCAACAACAAAAGTAAAGATAAGAAAATATTTAGTATAAATTTATATACAAACATTACTAAGTATTTCAAGATCCAGCACTTTCATTCCCATTGAACAGCTGAAGCGTGCACAGAAACTGCCATCTTCTCTCTACATGCATGTCTGTCACTGCATAATCAAGAACAGTTCAATTTAATTTTCAAATCACTATAGGATATCTCCACCATCTTGTAACCAGTACTGAACAAAGTCTGTATAACATGAAAGAGTAGCTCCACTGCCTTTTTAGACGCAGCTGCTCTCCAACATGGTTGATGTAATATCGGTTTAAAAATTTAAGTTCTGTCTGCTTCAGGAGCAGTCAGCTTCCACTTTACACAAATTTAAATACACACACACACGCATACTCAGATTTCCTCATCTTTCACTGAGGGCAGAAAGAGGAACAACAGATCTCTCACTTTAGTAAAAAGAACAAACTAAAATCTTAACTTAACACTTTGTTGATCTCTTAAAAAAAAATCAAAACAGAATTTTGCCAGACACCTCAAAAGCTTTGGCTCTACATTATATGTAACATATATATTACTGAGACTGTCGTTCGTACTGTTATTATTTACATCCTATGTATCTCGGTAACAAGACGTTAATCCTGGCAATGCATGCGTGAGACAGGTGTCTTGCTTATGTTCTGCTGTAATATTCAATGCTTCCCTTCGACAACAAAGCACAGCACTCTGGACTCCATAACACAACACTGAAGTTTAAACTGATATTTGTATTTGAACACAAATTCATGTTGCATGACTGTCTTGTTTACAAAGGAGCTGGTAGTTACTTTTCAAGATGACTACCATATTTTTCACAAAAAGTATTTCATTCTTTATAGCCCTACCTCAAACTGTGAGTCGTCCCCCCCCCCCAATCACACATAGGCATTTTTTTCAGAATAAACCACAAGTTCCATTTTCAAGAGCAACAAGAATTTTTTGGATGTCCGTATTACACCAGCTTTCAACAAACATATCTTCCCCACTCTCAACATGCATTTTCTGCACCTTCAGTTTTCTGTTCTTCCTCCCTAATTATAGAATCATAAAATAGTTTGAGTTGGAAGGGACCTTTAAAGCCCATCCAGTTCAACTCCCCTGCAAGAAGCAGGGACACCATCAACCAGATCAGGTTGCTCAGAGCCCCGTCCAGCCTGGCCTTGAATGTTTCCAGGGATGAGGCATCTGCCATTTTCCTAAACGAAGTAGGTCAGATAAGCAATCATCCTTAGAAGGTGAAAAATACAACTCCTCATATCAGCTATAGCTTAATTTGAGTTTTCCAACAACAGGTGACAATTTGTGAGATAGGAACAGTTCCTTCTCATTGATTAGGCTCTACAGAGGGATCAGAACAGGCTGGATCAATGGGCCAAGTAGAGGTCAACAAAGCAGAGTGCTGGGTCCTGCTCTTGGGTCTCAAACAGCCCCATGCAATGCTACAGGCTTGAGGAAGAGTGGCTGGAAAGCTGCCTGGAGGAAAAGGACCTGGGGGTATTGGTTGACAGCCAATACATGAGCCAGCAGTGTGCCCAGGTGGCCAAGAGGGCCAATAGCATCCCGGCTTGTATCAGAAATAGCGTATCCAGCAGGACTAGGGCAGCAATCGTTCCCCTGTATTGGGGAGGCCGCACTTCAAATACTGTGTTCAGTTTTGGGTCTCTCACTACAAGAGACATTGAGGTCCTGGAGTGTGTCCAGAGACGGGCAACAAAGCTGGTGAAGGGTCTGGAGCACAAGCTGTATGAAGAGTGGCCAACAGAACTGGGGTTGTTCAGCCTGAAGAAAAGGAGGCTCAGTGGAGACCTTATTGCCCTCTACAACTACCTGAAAGGAGGCTGCAGTGAGGTGGGGGTTGGTCTCTTCTCCCAAGTAACACGTGATAGGACAAGTGGAAAAGGCCTCAAGTTGTGTCAGGGGAGGTTTAGATTGGATATTAGGAAAAACTCTTCACAGAAAGGGTTGTCAAGTATCGGACCAGGCTGCCCAGGGAGGTGATGGAGTCACCATCCCTGCAGGTATTTAAAAGCCACGCAGATGTGGCACTTAGGGACATGGTTTAGTGGTGGCCTGGGCAGTGCTCGGTTAATGGTTGGACACGATACTCTTAAAGGTCTTTTCCAACCTAAACAATTCTATGACTTTTTTCTATGTTGCTAGCTTGTTTCCAAACTAAAGGGAACCACAACAAAACATTCACTTGGTAGAAGCTTTCTTAGAAGTTCCAAATTAAATTCACAGTTATGCTCAGACCGTAACACTTAGTGAGTAATTGCAAGTGGCAACAAGATGTTGCAGAATGAGTTCAAAATAGGGAGATAAAAGATACTTCAGATTATTACTAAACTGGGGGAGGACAGGGAGATAATCACCTTCATTTTTCAACACTCTTTCAAGCATACTTGGTGTAATAAGTTCCACCTCAGCTGAAATATTTTTACTAATAAGCCAACAGAATATGATTAGCACCAAAAAGTTTCAAATTACATAAACAGAGCTTTGATATTCAAATAAAGGACGTCCAACCCTCTTAGCCACTGCAGCTGCGAAGTCATCTGAAAATACCCTACTCTCATTTGGAAATACCCCACTTGCTAGCCATGTTAAATCACAGTTAAACCAAACATGGGAAGAGGTGAAAAAAATACAACACAATTGTGAGCTTGACTGCAGGTTAATATACCTCCTCTTCTCTGCATGTAGCCTACAGCAGAAAGTACCGATCTGCACATTTTTTCATTGCTGGAGTTAGTAACTGATCTAACTGCAGCCAGTAACTGCAACCCCCACCGCCTGTACCGGCATTTTCACTTCCTCATGCTCATCTAAACAGATTTAGAACACTTAACAATTTGTTATAGCTTCTCACAACCCTGGAACTCCAGAAGTTAGAACCTACATTGAAGAAACTATGCTTAGGCTTGCTTGACTTTCTAAGATGATTCTTATGCAATGCAAGAAAAAAAAAAAAAACACCAAAAAAACAACAAACAGAAACCCCAAATCTCCACACAAATGGTCAACAACAACAGAAATAGCTCCCTCAATTTAGCCACTGACATAAGCTGTTGTCACAATGGTTTTAAGGATACTGGTGAGTTTTCTGCTTCCGTCAACATTATCACATTTGTATTTAGTCCCCCTTCCATGTAACCAAAAAAATAAATAAATTCTACAATGGGAGGATTACACAGCCTGTAAGCAATAACGTCTTGCTGTAGAACACACCAGAGCAACACTCCTCCCATCTCCCCAAATGAAGAGCCAGAATAACCCGTGCCTTTAAACCAACAAAATTAAGGCTGCTGGTCTAGGAAAACTTTTCTCCTTTGCAGTAAGATGTTTTGAACTTTTTTCTTTTGCTTGAAGACTGCTGAAAAGGAGACACAGAAAAGGCTGACCTAACATTTTTTAATACTAAAGCAAGCTCTCACAGAAGGTAAAATACTTCATAACTATGTATCTTTAGACCTTAAAAGACACATTTATTTTCTCCATATACTTGAAGTTCAGCTTTTCACTGAACTACCCTCCTTCCTTTCCTTGAAATAGTTGATGGTTTTCTCAAAAGTCAACTACAAAAGTGAGTAACTGCAAATTGAGTAGCCTTGCTGCCCACTTTGAAAGTTTACTTCTACCTGCTTAAGTGACTCGTGCTTATTGACTAGCTTTACTTTCTGTAAATGTGACAACTGATTATCAGATTGAAGCCTCCCAAGCCAGGAACGTGTGCACCAAGAGGCCCATCTCAGGCTTATGTCAGGCAAATTTCTCACATCACTGCTAAATGAAACAAAAAGTACCAAAGAGTGCAGTTTATTAGCTATCAAACTTCTAGGGAATAAGATGCAGTCCAAACAGTATAGAATAGCATGTATGAAGCGATTCCACTACCATCAGGAAAAAAATTCAAGCAAGATTTAGGCACAAAACAGTGCCAAGACTCTCCAAGTTTTAAGACCATCCCCCTGCAAATCTCTTCACTATCAGGCACCATGCAAAAACAGTGTCCCCGCACCATGGAGCCCACCAAAAAAAAAAAAGGTTAAATGATTTAAAAGATTTCCAAGCAGTATCTCCGTGGTTAAGGTACTGTTAAAACAAGAAATTAAGCTCTCCCTTCCCCACCGAGCTCCTCGCATGCTGCTCAGGCGCAGGCTGACACGGGGAATCGCGGGTCCCGTTTCTCCCGGGCTGTCACAGCTGCGGGGCTCCGGGAGGCTGGCGCGGCGGCTGGCCCCGCACACTTCCAGCGGGGCACGGTTACCCAACCCGGGGCTATCGCCTTTCAAACTCCCAGCGAACGCCCCCCTCGCCTCCGAGGTCACCACCTGCCTTCCAACATCTACGGGGCAGGGTGGTTTTTTTTTTTTGTTGTTTAAACCAGGCGCCCCGTGTCTTTCTAGAAGACAAAAGACCGCGATTACAGCCGCCGCAGCCCAGTCCTCTGCGGGCTGCCGGCCCGGAGGGCCGCTCCCCGGCCGGGGGGGAGGCGCCTCGGTCCCCGGGCAGAGGCACCTGCAGCCGGGCGGGATCCCTCGCTTCAGGGCCGCGGCTGGGGGCTGCCCGCCCCTTCCCTCCCTCCCACCGAGGCAGCCGTGCCCCCGCCGCGCCTCAGCCGCCACCTGACAGCGCCCGCGGCCGTTACCGCGGCGGGGCAGGGCCGAGGGGCGGCGGCGGGCACACAAAGCCGCGCCGCCCTCCGGGCAGCACCGAGCCGCTCCCCAGCGGCGTCGAGGCTGCCCCGCCACCCGCCTCGGGAGCGGACCCGCTCCCGTCCCGAACCTCCCCCACCCCCGGGAGGCGCCAGGCCTCGGCGGCAGAGGGAGACGAGCGGCGGGCAGAGGTGGGGAGCCCGCGCCCCGCGCGGAGGCCGGCAGGAGGTACCTGTGTCAGGGAGAGGTGGGCGGCCATGCTGCTTCCATCATGCACCGGCCGGGCCGCAGGAAGGACGCGCCGCGGCCCCGGCACTCACGGCCCAACTTCAGCAACTTCCCCAGCCGGCCCCGGCCAAAACCCGGCACCGGATCGCCGCCCGCCCGACGGGCCGGAGCCGGAGCCTCGTGCGCCGGCACACGGCGGCGGGAGCCGCAAGCAAAACCAGGCGCCGGAGCACGCTCGGCGAAGCCGGAGCCCACTCGAGGCAGCTGCAACAAAAACCCGGAGCCGGAGCTGTTGGCCTGATACGGTGGCCAACATCCCCGCTGCCAGTTCCTAGCCTTTCCCTTACCTTCTCTCTTGGCCCTGCTTCTGCTGTAGATGTCTCAAGCATTTTGAACGGTTACAGTCCCCTAGTTTAGGCATGACACAGGTGGGGGAAGTCCCAAAACAGAGATCCATCAGGTCTGAGCTTGGTTGCAACAGAATTGGGCACGGGGCCCAGGAGGAAGCCGCGCGTGAGCCCAGCAGGATGTGCAGACCTGACACGTCCTCTCCGGGCTCAGCAGCAGCAACGAGCAGCCCTGGGCTTGGCCTCCTGTCCCTCTTTCTCTCCACTCACAGGAAATTATTATGTCCACGCAGGCAACTGGTGGTTGTATGCGTCCATCTCCCCGTCAGACTGGTTGTGCTCGGAACAGTAAGGGGAAGAGTGGGTCTTCTGCGAGGGGAAAAGCAGAAGAAAGGGGATGAGCAACCTTTATGACAGGAGAAACCCTGAGAAAACATAGGTAGCAAGAGAAAGAGGAGCAAGCTGGAGTGGGAAGCCAACGGCACCACGTTCTCCTCACCCGTGAGAAACAATTGTGTACAAACTGGCTGAAAGTGACATTCATGTCACCACTTACTCTCCTGCTCTTCTCCTGCTTAGGGCCCCAGCTTCACCCAGGCAAATCTCCCTCTGCCACAACGGAGCCATGGAACAGGAGAGCACGAACTGCTCCTCCTGGACCTTCTCACACCCCCACACTGGCTATTTCAACTCCTATTCTGAGCTCTTTGCACTATCACATCATACATCAGTCACCGAGGGTGGAGGGAAAATGTGCCCATTTTTTCATGTTATCCCAAGATGGATTAGGCACAAATTTAAACCTCAAATACACATTTGGACCAATAAGAGGAAATTACCTGGAGTCATACTTGATTATTGGAAATGTTTCACAATGTGCTGTGTTTTCTTTCTCTGTTCTTAGTTCTCTACCACTCCGCATTTTTTGTCCTCCAGCTCAGTGCTAATGCTCATGCCCCACCTCTGCATCCTGTCATTCCTCAGCTGGCAGTCATTCTGAGCTGCCATTTCTCATCAGCTGTCATGAAACACGTGGGATCCCTCCTTCCCACCTACTCTCTAATAAAGGTTTTATAGAAGCTCTGCTTTACCGGCCTGTTTCTCAGTCATTGTTTCAGCAAGAAAAAGAAGATATGGAGGAGAAGAATATAAAAATACTCAAACCATTCACATACTCACTGTCACATCTCCACTCCACCTCACGCTCATTTCCTCCTAAGTAAAATCCCTAGAAAACAGCACAGGCCATTATATTTCTAGGTTGATTTTTTTCTTCTTTGCTTAAAATTGGAACACTATCTCACAATAATTAATACCTGGAAATTAAACCAGATGATTGTAAAACTACAGCTGTGTCTCCTGGGCACAGCAGTATTTAAGCCTGTTAATATTTGGGAAGGGGCCCTTTGGTAGCGATTTAGAGGGCCTTAATTTCTGTCAGCTGCTGTGATCCCATGTGGATGCCCCTTGCTCTGTCAATTGTTTTCTCCTTTTCTTGATCTCCCCTTCCCAGGCAAGGAGAACAGCTACAGCTTGGCAGCAGACTGGTGGCCTCTCGGGAGAGAGGTTACGCCCAGACGCATGTTTTCTCATTGCAAACAGAAGGAAAATGCAAAACAGGATAAGAGGACCTGGCTCTGGAGTTAGAGGCTTGAGGTTCAGAGCTGTTGTGAGCAGGATTTTGTGGGCAGGCTATCTGACTCCGCAGATGTGTTCTTGCTGCTGTTCCCTTTCTCTCTGCTGGGTATTGCATCAAATGTTTCCCATCTGGTCCAGGACTACACCCGCAGCTGCAGCGAGGCTACTGAAACAAGGGTGTAGAGTGGGCTGTGAAGGAACACCAGGGACTCATAAGGGTACGTGCCTCTCCCAGCAGAACCCTTCATGCAGGGCAGCCTCACTCAGCGCACGATTAAATGTCCCATGTCCCCTCTGAGCAGATCGTGCTGTTCAGGAGGCATGTCTGCTGCCCCTGAAGGTTTGACCTTTATGAAGTCTCTGGATTAAACACAACAAACCCCACCATTTTGCTCCCTCAAACTGTGAAGTGCACAAGCATCTGCTGATCCAGAGAGCATTTTCATACTGCAGTTGAGCTCTCCTTGGCAGCAGCAGCAGACTAGGAGCTGCACTTGCAGGAACTAGCAGGCAGTGCCAGGTACGTGGTTACGTTTCTTCACGCCCTGGCCACGCATACAGCACACTTGACAGACTTTCAAAACACACAGTCATCAAACACGACCACTCTGCCCAGAGTCAGAGGGCAAGAATCGCTCAAGGCAATCACTGTGGGCTCCGCAAATAAAATTGAGTTCCATTCAATCAACACTGGGTTGGTGTGGTCACACAGAATTTTGCTGTGACTCCCACTGAGAAACATTGTCCTGGATGCCTCCAACCACCTGAGTTACGACAACTAGCTCACAGTCTCTATAATAATTACAACAGCACTTGTCAGCCTGCTGAAAATGAATTGTTGTACTGCAGATTCGTATGAATCTAGAATGACAGCTCCCCGAAGGAAATAGGTATCTGCTTCTAAGCTGGAATTGAAATGTCACCTCCTGATACAGGGTCATAAAACTGGACTTCATACTTGTTTTCTGTCAAAAGAAAAATTAGGGCTACTAAAATTTACTCAAAATCATTGGCAGGTTTGCAAAACAATGCCCTTCAACTACCTTCTTGGCCTAACCATAAGTAGCTCAGTAGGGCTTAGCTAGGGTGGAAGAGCTCCTTGAAATCTGGAACTCAGCAAGTTAGTAAATGTACCTCTCCCCTTCTTTGCTCCTCCGTGGAAACTCTGTTTTTCTGTCTCGCTCTTTGCTGTCCCCATGCGTCTTGGCCTTTTGCAGTATCTCCTGCACTAAGAACTGTGTAGATGTTGAAGGGGTGGTGGGATTGTGTGCTGAGTTTTGGGGGAAGCTTGTTAAGAACATAAGAAAGTCAAAAGGCCAATGAACTAAGTAAAAAATTAACAGTTTCATGTTATATCTTCTCACATTCAACATGAATTCTGCAGGAAATGTGTTTATCTGCAATCTGCTCTGCAATAACTGCTATTTGTTTTAAGATCCTCTAGTACAGGACACTTAATACCAAAAGGCCATGGAGAGCAGTATTAGCATGCTATTCTTTGTAAGTATAACAGGATTTTCTACGATTCTCAGCACTGACATTTTGGCAAGGGGGTACCAGATCTCAGTGTTCTTTACTGTTTCTTTAAAAGTACAATGCACAAGGTTAAGTCTACACTGGACGAACAAGTGACTACTAATAAATCAAAATCAGCCAAGTGGTTTGTGAAGAATGGGGCTTGCACCAGCACAGCTACAATAGCAAGAGCATAAAAGTTTCATTGCAAATCCCCATTGCAAGGTACTGCGTAAGTGTATGGAGTGACTAGATCTAGTACAGCTGACTTGAATTTGAAACCTCTGCTGCAGCAAGACAGCGTACAAAGGCCTTACACAAGTCAGAATCAGCCACTAATGACCTCCGCTTTTATAAATCTCCTATGATCACCAAATACCTTTGTTAGTAAAGCTAATAACATTTTAATCATATCCACTGATCTCCCTGGAAACAACATCTTAAGTGTCCATCCCTTCCTCTATTATAGCTTTGTTTACATTTTGGATCGGCACGCAGGAAGCCCATTATTTTTTTTCCAAAACAACACGTAGGCATTTAGTATGACTTGTTTGGCTCGTTCGAGGAAAAGTATTATTAAAAGCCATGAACACCGGGGAAGCTGACTAGAGGAGTGACTCACTCCTGCCTCCTGCAAACCTGAACATGAAATGACGTACCCAGCTTTCTGGAATTTCAACGCAAAGCAGATTAGCAGCTCCAGTACTACAGATAGAGAATTAAGGATCTAAATGTCAGAAGGATGAAGCCATTTTGAGTTTTACAGAATAAAAGGAACCATGTGCATGAACATACAAAATGCTGGCAAAAAAAAATAATTACTGTTCTATAAACAAAGAGTGAAATGCAAGGGAACCAGCTCACAGGTAAACAAGAGACAGTCTTAAGTTCCACAAGTTATAGAAAACCAAGCAACAGCAGTGCTCCTGATACACAACAGTATTTTCCCACACTTAGATTATTGAGAGATCCCTCCTGAGAAATGAGGAAGATCATCATACAAAACTCTGATGACCTTTTGGACCGAAGGCACCTTTTATCAGAAATCTCAGAGTACTTTCCAGGACTAGTGGCACAAGTTGTTTTAGGAAGTCACAACTGCAGGCATGCCTTTAACTAGAAATACACCCCAGGATATGTTTTATGTGCTCTTTACATTTTAGGGAGCTGCAAGTTTTCTAGATATAGGGCTACTGGTAGGCTGATGTGCTTTAAGGCCAGAAGAGACCATTACAATCATCTAGTCCGACCTTCTTCACCAGATCTTCCATAGAGATCTGTCAACTCCTTTGGCATAAAACCTATAATGTGTGTCCTAACACAGCAAAACACTTAAAACACACGCTTAAATTAATCCTTATTCAGGACAACTCAATGGTCATGTTTAATTTTACACTAGTAGTTAAAAAATTTCCAAAATGTGAATCATATTCCACTTGGTTTCAGCAATAACCTCTCTCATGTATGTTAACTACAGCGACAAGACCACGGGTGACAGAACGGAGATCTCAGCTGAGTTACAGTGCTGTGACTGCCAAAGGGACAGCGGGGAGAAGAGTCAAAAGCCTTAACGACAGTGGAAAATCAATCATACGTAAAAAGGTGCTAATGCTTTTTCCCTCAGACTAGACAAGGACAGAGATGATTCAGCCATGTTAGTTCACCACGATTAAGCCACTTTTAAAACTGTGCTAACTAAAATCTGTGGTTTGATGCCTTTGTTGCTATGGGAAAGATCACAAATTATTGACAAATGCAGTGAGAAGCAAGAGCAAAGCATTACTTGCCTACATCTGTATCAGACCTGCACGCTGTAAGGGAGACTGCAGGTTGCACTTTGCGAAAGCTATCAGATACTGTATTGCAGTGTTTTTCCTGCAGACAGAAGGAATTTGGTGTGATTCTGTAGGAGTCTCTACAGATACTCTTTCTGCTGCACTCCCCCTTCTCAGAACCACAACCCTGATGTATGTCCATAAATAAGAAACCACCATGTGGGATTATTTTTGATTTACAGCTCTGGAGCGGGAGAGGAATCCGTTCTGTTACTTGGCCAACTATTGCACAACAACAGCAGGCAAAATGTTCCTTTAAGTGCAAAACATCCAATCTCACTGGTGTCAACATGTAAGACTGAGGAATGTTGCCTTAAAACCTCTTTGTTTTCTAGACTCCTGAATTATTGTTGTGTAATAATTTTTTTTCATTCTTCTAAAGCAGTTTGTTACTATCAATAATAATAGTAATGTAACTTGACTGATGAGATAGCACTTAAAACATTTTTCATGAAGGAAAATACTTTAAACACATAAAATAAATATAACCACTGAATATCAAAGACAATATTATTGCATTGCTGTAAAGTATGGGTGCAGTGGATAGTTCACAATTTAATATATGTTCTTGTTTGGTTGCATACACAATGCAATTGATACATGAAATATCCTTAAAGTTGACCAAATTATTTGCTTAATGACTGATTTGTTTTATGGTTGTTGGTTTGGAGGTTTTTTTGTTTGTTTGGGGTTTTTGTTTTTGTTTTTTTTCTAAGATGAAGTTACAGAAGCAATGCAGCAGTGATTCAGCCTTGATGGAACTGTTTAAGGTATGCACGTGACTGATCAGAGGCAAAAGAGCATTAGTTGAATTTGAACTTCATCAGCTGATGAGGACTTGCTTACCTCTGTGTCACCTTATGTTTCTTTCCTATCATCTGTAATAAAAGGTATTTCATCAGCTTCATCTGGTGTTCAACAGATGTAGCTACAGAAGTCTGGTGAGTACTCATTAAAAAAAGTTTATTTAACTGAGTTTCTGTAGCAATTAAATACTTCCAGTGTAATGATCACTGTGACTGTGAAAACTACATCACTGATTTCAGTAGTTTTACAACAGCTTTTCAATCAAACTTGCTCAGCTTACAAATAAAATTACATTTATGTATATCCTGGCCTTAAAAATGCAAACCAGAATGTGAAAGACCAGCTGAGTTAACACCCACTGTTATTAGTAATATAACATTAAATGAGATAATATAACATTATTAAATGAGTAATATAACATTAAATGAGATGCACAAAAGCTGGGAAGCAATTTAAGAATGTAATGGTATATTTACACATAAATATCTATATCAGATTACCAAAATTACTGATGATGTTGCACAAGTATCAAACCAGCCAGATTTTTCAGATTCCTGTATCAATTTAATTTGTGTAAACACGACAGACAAATTTGTCCTTTAAAAGGACAAACCCCCCAAGATGCTCACAAGACAAATAGATATTATATATAAAAATGACAGAAAGAACACTGAGGTCCAAAAGAGGAAAGTATCAAAGTTTTAGGTATAAGACAGAGGAAGAAGCCATATAAGCTAGACTAGATCTGACGGTTACATGAGTTTTGCAGAATCAGAGGATGTGCTCTTCCTAAACTAATCTCCATCATTCAAAAGGCATTCACATTACATTCAAAACGGAAACATTCTTGATTGTCACTCTCTTCCTGTTTACTGAAGAGATATAATTTGGTCATGTGCAAATCAAGTTTACCGTAGTGATTTTCCTTAGAGAAATATTTGTAAAAAATGATTTAATGAATTTCTGTCTCCTTTCCTTATGATAATGGTAAGTTACATATATACAGATGAACATCAGAAAAAAATACTTCCAAATCATCAATAGAGCTATTTAGTTAACTGTAAAATGAATACATAGATGAGACACTTAATTTAACTCCAATTCTCATAAGTAGGGAATAAATCCAAGGATAAAAATTACCTGTGGGTCTCCCGCATGGGACTACAGAACAAATCCATTAGCTAGATAGCACAACTGTCAGCCTAAAAATACAAACCACACAGGTACCTTGCAGAGATCAAGGTCAAGAAATCTTGTACTGTTATATTTATAAATACAGGTATCTGCTGTTTATTCTTGCTTTCAGTCTCCTTACTTTTGCAGTTGGGATTCTCAGGTATGCAAGATGTCTGTTAACGCTGAACAACAAAAGTTTGTGACAGGCCTGGATGATGTCACAAAGTTTACTGTATTCAAATACCATTTATTTTTAAAAAGTTAACATAATCTCTAATTCTGATAATTTCAAATAACTTCTTCCAGTATATGGAGTTCCTGTAATCACAACTTAAAAATCTACAGTTATCCTCAACATAGGATTCGAACTTGTTTTTACAGAATAATTTAAAAGATTAAGTGAGTTACCAATATTGTCACACAGACACAGGCTTTGAAAAACCTTGGTGTGACAGATCTCTGTCTTTTGAAAAAAAAAAAAAAAAAAAAAAAGCACAGGAGTGGACAGCAAATGGGAGCAGATCCTACAGCCAGGCTTTTTTTTTTGCTGCCAGTGAGGCTTGAAAGGGGGAAAAGTATTCAAAAAACACTTCAGGACATGGATGAGGAGACTTGATCAAGATCTCCAATAGAAGGACAGAAGCTTGGATTGCTCCCTTGGGTTTCTAAAATCACTTGACAGAAATGTTTCTGGTCAGGTAACTGGGAATTACTGTATTTTTAATCTAATTCCTACTTCAAGAAATGTGGTAGAGGTAGGACAGGGGCTTTGGCCTATATAACTGGCACAGATGAAAGCCAGCCAGATGGCATTAGTCTAAAAGAGTTCTCCTGCCCTAAACCTAGCACCTACGTCCTTGGCAGATTCTAAAAACTACAGAGAATCTCTCTCCCCCCACCCCGCTCTGCAATTATCATGCAGCTGTCTTTTTAACATACCTGCAGTTCTGTCCCCTGCCCTTGTAGCTTTGTAATAAGGTAACAAATTGATCATATGAGAAAAACATTTATTCTACTAACAAGATCCCAAAAGGCAAAATTTTAATTGGACTTCTTTTTTCTTACCAGAACCTCAATTTTGTAACATTGCTGAAATAATGTTCCTCAATTCCTGTAGCTCTTTTGGGACTCCTAATTTTAAAAGTAATACAACTCAATACCTGAGTAAGCAATATCATATAAAAAGCTATTTTTGATCAGATGAGCAGATGAACTAAATTAGAAAAAGTAAAATTACTAAAATTTTAAATGTGCAAATTGCACATACACCATTATTTAAATGAACTGTGTGTGCTACTTCTAGCAGGAAGAAATATTTCAAGTACCTCACTCAACCTAATGTCATAATTAGACTCTTTGCGTAGATTGAAAATAACAGATCTACATTTGGTCAATGCTGTGTTCACAACTTATTATAAACTATATTACTTCAGTTTGATCCTCATCACCAGAGGATGCAAACTTTACTGATAATACAAACAATCTGGGGTTTTGGCTATTGTGAAAAATCTACAAAAATGAAATTAGTAATCTACAAAGAGAATCTATGACAGAATTACATCTACCCCTCAATCCTCCTGGTTGGTCCTAGATTTACCATTACTTCCATCATTGCATTATGTGAGCCAGATTTCCTTCTCTCACACACAACTGCTACCCAAGTCCGTAGTTCCAGTGTATTCCATGAGGGTAAGATTGTCTTTTGTCAGTATCTACTGCTTGTAAAGAAGTCTCTTCCATCTCCAGCCAGCACATTATTCAACAGCCGCAACAGAGCTGCACAATGCTGATGAGAGGGAAGTAATGTGTTCCGCTGAAAACCGGACAGGGAATTGTCTAAAATGGCAAGCCGACTGAAAGAGTAAAAGGAATTGAGTCAGCGTTCTGAGGAAAGGAAGGAACAGGGAGGGGTGGAACAAGCAGTATATTCTTAAAAAAAAAAAAAAAAAAAGTATGTTCAATGCAGATAACATATGAAAAAGATAAGTGCTACTAGTATGCCATAGATAATATAAAATTTACCTAATGCACTATTAACGTTTATAGATCAAATCCTCTTTGCTGGCCAAGACGTACTCACATAACAAAGGCTCTCAGGGAGTTGGTTATAGCTTTCTGATTCACTACCCAGTTAATCTCTAGCACTGTGATGGGATTGGAGATGATTCATTAACGCAGAGAGCCAAATTGCAGTTTTGCTACCCTACAATCCCTTTAAGACACTGTTTAAATGGGCTGTAAAACTCATTACTATATCAGCTCTTAGTCCATTAAGAACTTCTCAATCAAAAAAATAAATTTCCTATCTGGGGACCTGGAGTGATTTTCTCTTATTTTGCACTGCCTGAGCACTGTACAAGGGGGACAGGACAGCGAACATGGCCTAAGCCTTTCCACTTACAACCTTCCGCAGGTTTCTCCAGCTGTACTAATGCTCACATTTCTCAAAAATAAACAGAGTTTATTTAGACGTATGATTGCACATCCATGTTTACAGATCACTAAACTGCGAATCCAATTCCAATTTCTTGTGTTTGGGGGAACTGTATCCCTGGATGCAATGTGCCCTCTGAGCATGCATAATTTGAAACAGATGGCTCAACAGATGAGCTGCCAAACACACCAGGCCAATTCAAATGCCATCCAAAAGTAAAAGTTAAATGGGATAAAAGTTTTCCTTGTCCCACTTTAGATAAGCAGGGCCTATCCCCTTAAAAGATACTCTTTTCTCATTTCCTGCCTTTCTACTTATTCTTTTCAAATATGGCATGTTCTAGAAAACAAATTCAGTTTTACCAGCTACCAAGGTTTTCTTACATATTTCCCAATTTTTTTTTTTTAAATAAAGCTCCAGCCTCTGGATTCCAGAGATTGCATTGGTTATTTGAGCTTTAATTTATAAAAAGCAAATAAGAATGCAGCAAAATATAGGACCTTTCTGGCCTTCAAGGTTGCCAAGAAAAGCTTGAAAATGTGAACTCTGAAGGTTCAGAGACCAAAATTCCTTTTTAACTTATGCTTTGGTTGGCAGAGCTTAAGCACAAATAAATAATTTAAAATGCCTGGAATACGAAGTCTACGTATTTCCCATTTAAACAATCTGATACAGGAACAGCTACCAGAAAGTTCTCTCCGGCTTGTAATACTTCCTAGCCTTTCCACACAACCCCTGCCAAACACTTGGTTCATGCCTTGCCTAAGTGGAGGCATTGTTCCTGTTGGCATTATTATGCCTTAGGCAATGCCTTCACTGTAATATAAACCTGATTTAAAGCTACCACATGTCTTGATTTTCCCAGATACGCTATTTTTTTCCACCCACATGTCTATGTACATATATATCTGTCTATTAATGTGTCCGTCTCCCCAAACTCTGTATCTAGGTGTCTGAATTTCTTAACATCAGGAATCCTGACACAGTACATTCAAAAAAACTCAGAGAATGACAGATTGCATACAGAGAGTTTCTCTGTGCATGAAAAAATCGAACACTTCCAAGAAGTAATTACACTGTCTGAGCATTCACGGTACAGAATATGCCCATGTTGCTACTGGGAACAGAAATGACAGCCATCACTTGAGTCAGCCAAGCACTACTAAGATCAGTTACACCGTGGAGTATAACTTATGCTTCACACAGTCACTGCACCAGCTGACACTAGGCTGATTATCCCCAGAAATCTTTAAAGTACTACAATAGTACAATTAAGGATTTGTGGGTATACAGGATTCAAGCTAAAAACCACAAAGAAATGGTAAGTTGGGTTAATTCTACAGCCAAAACAAATATTCGGAGTGTAAGATTGGTCCACTACCTACAAGAAAAAGAGCATTGTCCTCCTTGTGCTTTAGAAATTCAGTGTGTAAATTTAATGCAGCAACTCTGCATATGAGACATCACCCCTGATATTTAACAGATTAAATTTCCATCTAAAGGTGTAAAACCAAGTAGCTATAACATTTTACAGACAGGGTTGATATGTAAATGATAGCTGGGTCAGGCAAAACTGTGGGTAGGGTTTTGTTTTGTCTTACATTGTCAGATATGTAAACCAAAATCTGAAAGACTGGTAAGACAACAGTTCAAGTGCTACTGATTTTGCTGTATTCAGAAGAGTTGCATCTCTTCTCTAGTTGGCATACTAGAAAGCATATTTAGAACTAGTCAGCATAAACTGGAGAGTGTAATACTAATGAAAAGCTCAGAACCTCCTCTTATGCAACATGAATAGCAGAGCGTAACTTTGGGTATTTACATGCTTTAATCTTTAAGTCAATGGGATAAATTTTGCTCTTGATTACATATATGTAACCACATCAACACCACTGGAACACACAAGTATGAACAACTTTTGGCCTGTTCGGCCTGAACTGGAAACACCCTACTAAACTCATGCTTTCGTTTGTTGGTATCTTATTTCAAAAGACTTAATACTGCTAATCTACAAACTACATTGCAAACTTGACCAGTAAATTAAAACAAACTATTTATTGTGTATCTCTCAAGTAGATAGACAACTGTAAGAAACTATGTCTTAAACATTACCAACTTCAGCTTATGCTATGGAAATAAAAGTCTCACTGTATACCACAGACTGTTTTTATAGTTAGATTTGCCTGTTAGTATTTTCCTCACAAGTGTCTTTTCAAAAATTAATTTTCTTGGGCAATGGAAAGCAAATGATGTCACTCTCCATTTTCTGACAGTTGTCCAGAGAATTCTGTTAACTCCAGCAGCATTTACAGATTTTAATATTAATGTTATCGTAGCATTTGTTTAGAAGTTACATTGCAGTTACCATTCAAATCAGATAGTTTATCAGGGCACTGGGAAGTGCGAATAGAACAGACTGAACTTTTGAAACTTGGAAGCAAACAGATGCAACAAGGCCCAGATTTTCATCAAGTTCTTGGCTTACAAACCGAGTAACAGAGCCACCCTGTGTGTGCTGCTGCCTATGAGCTGAGTAGGATTCCCTTTGTTTCAGTTTGTGAAATCTGGCCATATTTCAGCAGTTCTGAGCAACTTCAGCTTCAGCAAAAGTCAGTGAAACCGCTAATGTTAGAGAATGGGCAAAATAAGGTTTGACTTCTAAAATGTAAAATTAGTGAACAACATCATTAAAGATGCCCACAGAAATTCCACTCCTCTACTGGAAAAAAACTCTAACAAAGCCTTCCTTCAAAGGATACCTATAGAGTCCCTTAGCTAACTGTGAAAATAAGAATGTAATATAAGAATAGAAGTAGTGTATCAGAACAGAGGTCCAAATAGCCCAGTGTCCTGTCTCCAGCAGCGGCAACAGCTAGTACCTATGGAAGATGGTAGAAGTAGATAAGCATGTAGTGAGACTGCTCTGCTGCACTTCCCAAACGTCCAGTGCTTTACAGCTCAGAAGTTACCTAAGATGGAGTTGTTTAATTGGTGTGAGTGGTTGTTTTAGTCTAGACAGCTGATAAATGTGTCCTATAATATGTCCCAGGCTTGTGTCTTCATACTACTAAGACTGGAAACCTAGACAGGGTGGGCTAGAGCTCTCTCCATTTTTTCTTCCTGCTGACACCAAGCTGATGAAGCTGCCGGGGGTGCTATTGTGAGCTGAAGTGTCGCTTCATCTGGAAATCAGATGTGGCTGCATCCTGCACATGAGTCTGCTAGCTTACACACAGCCGGAATAATCTCCAGACAGCTCCTGAGAGCTGTCAAAGTAGCAAAACATCCATCTGCTCTCTAAACTGAGGTCCAAGTGCAGATCATTATTTCTGGGGAGCAATTTGAGTTTATTCTGCCAGTTCTGATGGCTACTAATTTTTCTTCTACTAAATAAATTCTCTGCTTCTATCTCCATTTCTTATGGAAGAAAGAGAGGGAAAAAAAAAATTCTGCATTTTCACTTCCCTAAGAACAAGAAGGAAGCAAATCCTTTAATCAGGCACCAAAAAGGATTATTTTCATTATCAGATAAGAAGAAAAATACTTCTGCAATTTTTGGTAGGATAAACCTTGCTACCTTTGTCTCCCATCCTTATACAAGAAGTAGTAACCCTAAAGAAAGATCTTTTTGGCATTCAAAATCAGGACAGTACTAGATGAGCCCTCTATATAGGGCTCCTCCTATGTACAAATCACTAGGAGTGATTCCAGATCTAAAGAAAAATTATTTGGTCTTAAATCCCAGAATGAAATGCAGAAGGAGCCAGAAACTGATTCTAAACTGACACAACTGAAATTTTGTTTTAACAGATACCCCTTTCATACTTCTAGCTCTGGAAATAAAATGAGTAACAGAAGCACTCATGGGATAGTGCTCATTCTATATACTTGTGTTTTGTCATTGACTGCTCAGTTCTTGGTCTCCCTGACTTTAGTTTTATCCTCCCTTTCATCTCCTTAGATTTCCTACCTAGTACCTTAAAAATTACCATAGTCAGAGTTATGCTTAAGTACAATATATTATTCCTGCTATTTACCTAGGCCAAAACCAAACAAAAATAAGTAAAAATATATTTTTCCTCCAAATTTTATCAGACAGCACAGATAGTGTTCATAATAGCTTCATAACATGCATATGTTTTGGAACCTACTTCTGTATGTATATACACTAGCTTTAAATATTAGCCTTGATATTGCTGTATCTATTAATAACAAATACAGAAAAAATAAACAGTCCTTACTGAAAGTAAACATAGTATGCAATCCTTATGATTAGGGATAATACTGTTTAAAATATTAAAACAGTTCTTACCTTTTCCCTTGCTAAATTTCCTACACATCAAACTGTACTGTAAATAGTCTAAATTTTGTGAAAAGAAAATATATCTCTTGCATTCTTGCAAAATAAATTGACTACAAAGAGCAAGTAACCTTACTTGAAACATATTAATAGGCCAAATAGTATGAAAAGAGGTGGTAGTGGGAAAGCTTTGGGAAGAGAGATTATGGTTATTTGCCATTTTGTACCAGTGGGCTGCATATCAAGGCTGCAGTCAAGTGAACATTCCAGTTGAGCAGCATTCCTCTATATCTTTTCAAAGTCTCTGTGGAGACTAAAGTAGAAATCACTTATTTGTGGTTGAGAAAATAGCATGGACTTCTGCATTAAATTTTAAACACAGTCTGCCCACAAGATGATAACATGCTTACATCAAATGATGAGACATTACCATCTAAGCAACGCATTAGGAGTATAAAATGTGATTCAGCATGCTGTGAACTCTAAACTCTTGCACTCAGCAAAGACATCAGGCCTGTTGTTCTCAAGACTAAATTATGATGTTTAAAGTTTTATAATAAAATAATACTGAGCTTACAGTGAATCGTTCACCCTGCAAAGTTCATTCCAGCATTTTTCTAGTTGCTAGACTGATTTACAGATTACCAGAGCTCAGTCTATGTGCAGATGGAAAATAGCTCGTATGACTTTTTCTTCAGTATAAAGGCTAGGCAAGTATTTTAATTCTTTTGGACTAGATTTATAGTATATTTAAGTTACAGGTCTTGTTAGAAAGTGCTTTCCCTATTAAATTTGTATTGCTGTTAATGTCATCATCTCTGAACGCTGAAAGAATGCAAGTGTGACAGGAGCATGTGGCAGGAATTTTCTGCCCTCCTCTGTGTAAAGGGAGTACAGAAGATACCACATTTCTAAATGGCAAAGCCCCTCAGCAAGTTCAGAATTGTACTTCCTCAAGAAATGCTGAGTCCTAAAATGTCAGTTTACAACTCTTGCAACTCCCAGATAAGGTTGTTATGTCGAACTGCAAAGCTGTAACTTGAATTTACTCTGAGATCATAACAAAATTTGTTACGTTATTGTTATAAAGCTAATCAAATTACTAATTAAAATGTGTTTCTCTGCAGACCTTGCAACAGGATTTGGTAAGTTATCCACTTTAATAGCTTAACTGACTACCATCACACCATGGTTTTCACACATACTGCAACATCTGACAATTTTTTCCTAGTCCTATAAGGTATTGGTGCCAGTTAGGTGAGTCAGTTGTGTCTTTGCTGCATCATCCTCCAGACATACAGCTCTAGATAACTACAGATAAAATAAATCTTAGTTTCAGAATAATCTCTCTATTTTCAATGCAAGAGAGATTCTTCAGCCCTTTCTCAAATGGTACCACATTTTGTCTGAACACACATGTGTTGGGGAAAGGGCTCCAATATCATAACACTGCGGTGCAGGTCTAAATGTAGAATCATAGAATTGTTTGGGTTGGACGGAACCTCCAAAGATTGTCCAACCCCTCTGCAATGAGCAGGAACATCTTCAACTACATCAGGTTGCTCAGAGCCCTGTTCAACAAACGTGCCATGAAAGGATGAGAATCTGGAAAATAATAAGGCAGATATTTATAATGCTCAGAAAGAAAAGTCTCTTTCTTGTGAAACCTAGTCCAAACACAGCCATAAGCTGTAGTAGAAACAGAACAGAGACTCTGAGGACTGTAATTCCATACAACTGTGGTAATTTGATTTCTTCCGGTGTATGCTAATACAGTGTCATTTAGAAGACTCAGGTCTGCTTAGCTCTCAACAAGGTTCCTCATCCTTGACCTAGAGGAACTGATGACAATTCATTAAGATCAGAGAAAAACCAGATTAAAATGGACAGGATTGGGAAAATTCATTGCTAATGGCTTTTATTTGCTGGAATTGTACAGGAATTAGCAAGAAAGGCCCAAGATATAATTATTTGTTTGCCTCAGAGAGACAAAGAACCAACTACTGTCTTCATTCCACTGTAACGCAGATTTTTTTCATAAACATTTGTATTAAAAAAGTGACAGTATAATAAATCTATTCAGAAAATCTACTTACGATGGCACTTATTGGCATACTTGATTTAATTATCCTCTTTGAGAATGACTGCTTGTAGGGTAAACTTGATTCTCTTTCATCTGTCTTCCTCTCTGTAACCCCCTAAGCCAAACATAATTCTGAAGAAATAAAATAAAAAATGTTTAGGGTCTGCCATTGTTCCTGTTCATAGTGTAGTCAACATATGCATAGAAGGATTGGAAAATACGTTTTAAGGACAGCAGCAGGAGACTGAAGATGACACAGAAGACAATATTTCACTTGACTGTAGTTTATTAGTGCATTTGTTACTCATAAAAAAATCAAATGGAGGAAATTTTTTCCTGAAGGTACAAATAAAAGGCATTACTTGCTACTAACAAGCAGAAAAAGAGTCATCCACTATCAGGCTAAAACATAATTATGTTGTCATTAATTATGACAATTATGTTGTCGGTAGTTAACACAGTGACCTGATAGAACAAGAAATACAAAATTAAACTACCAGCCCATTCCTGAAGTGGGAAAGGAAAAGGAAACAAAATGTCATTTGTTCTCTTCTCAAATGGCTTCCTTATGTTCTGCAGAACCTCAAGCAATTGCAGCTGTTGGGAGAAGCTAAAGCTACTTTCACTGCTGCCAGTCACACTCCCAGACACCCTCAAGGAAACCCACAAGCCACACAACTTCATCACTGAAGTTCTTCAAAGTTAGTTCAGCTATAACTTCAGGAAAATTTACAATAGAAAAGCATTTTCCTCTTAAAGAATCAGACTTCCACTTCTGGTTCTCATTCCCTCTAGCCTGGTCCTGCTCTGGTATTTACTCTAAATTGGCAGTGCCTTTCTCTTGGCTAGAAACTATACACACTCAAACTGTAATGGCCTAAAAAACCCAGATGTAATTTATTGAACAAGCTTGGGCAAAGGAAAAGAAAACAGAAGAATTTTTTAGAAGTAGGGTGCAAGTTGGGATGTACTGGAGAACACAGAAAAGACTGGGCATATCTGAGGTTTCCCCCTACATTCCTGCTGGGGCAGACTGAGGACTCCAGAGGCCACTTTATGGGCTAAACATTATGGCTGGTCAGGAAATCTGTGTGTGGCCGGGACACTACAGCCAGATAATTAGTTGAGGCCTCTATGTGGCAAGAGAATGATGCAAACAAGATGTTCAGCTGATGGAGCAGTGCATGAGACAAAGGCAGCACAAGGTAACAGCTGCTGCTTTCCACCCAGTTCTGTTTATCTCCATAGTATGTAATTCTCTCAGATGACATTAAGTACTCTACTTCACGTTAAAGAGGGTGACATACTAGTCTAATTTCAGTTTTGTAAAATATGGAGAACATCACAATAAAACTGTCTATAATTACAGCAAATAACAGTTCTTTGTAACTGTTCCAAATTGGATACAGACGGATCATGTTAAAGCAAACTAAAGTCTTCTATTAGGGAAGTAACTTACTAACTTCTATTTCAAGTAATTTTAAAATTCAAAATCATTGATGCTGCTGATGTTGTATATAAAGGTAGGTTATATCACAGCTGTTGCTGATTTCAGTATATTGAACTAAAATGTTTGCACTGATCTTCCAAACCAATTTGAATGGGCACCTAGAATCTTTATCAGAAGGATCTAGCTAATTAAGCCTAATCCCTTCCATAATAACCTTGTAAACTATGTTCAATACATACTGAAGTGATCTGATACACACAGAAGATGCATCATCCTAGTATGTCAATAAAGTACATAAAACTATATGATATTGTGTCCTGCATGCTGGTAACAGCATATAATTTCATATGTATTTATTTCAATTTGAGTGGGTCTTTTTAAAAAACAATAATTCTCTGATTTCTGCCGAATTAACTAAAGAGAATATTCATACTACATTTCTAAAAGAAACCTCGAGATGAATTCCCCTTTAACACCTGTTAACCCAGCTTTTCCATCCTCTCTAGGGCTTTTAAGGTTTAGCTAAATTGATCTAGCTAAAATGCATGCTTTTTCTAGTGGCGACAAGTCTTTGGCACATTTCCTCTCAAAAAAAAGGCAAAGAGAACAAAGAACTAGTAAGATACTCAATGTATGCCGAAGTTCAGCAAATTCAGCCTCTGGTAAACCAAGGTAAACAGAAAGCTCTTCTGTCAAGAATTACTCTTTGAGAATGCTCTGCCTACAGACAGCCCTTTCACAGTTAAGCCAAAAGCTTTTTTTCACAAGCTTTTTGCATAGTTTCAACTCCTATGGTATAATACAGTCAAAGTAGCAATCTGAGATAATAAAGCTCCAGTCCAGCTACAGCTTTAAATGGTAGTACTAGTAATGTTCTGGCACCATCTGATGTTTTTTGTTTTGCTTGCCTGGGTATAATCTCTAGGCAGCCACGCTTTGTTTAGTCAGTGAAACTAAAGAAGAAAACAGACTGCTAACTAAGGTCATACGCAACCTGAAAAAGAATGTTCCCAAAATTAACAAGCTAGGTTTCAAGACTGAATTGTGCGTTAGCTAGATTAAACCAGTAACCCCTCACATCAACAGAGCATCAGGTGACTGAGGGGTACTATAAAGCCAACACTATAAATTCCACTTGGTAACAAACTAGTAAGCAATGTGAAATGGGAATACAAATTAGAAATACAGAAGTATTTTTTATTTTCTAATCTCAAACACAGAAGCTCTGCCTTTGAGTGATTCTTTTTCACAAAAGGCATAACTGGGGTAATTTTTTTAATTAAAATTAGCTTAACTTAGTATAACACTGCAATGTTTTAAGACACTAGACTTACCTCAGCCCTACTATAAAGGGATTTTTATATTAAAATTATAAAAAGAAAAAATGGTTTTATATTTGGTTAAAGAAAGTTATTCCATTAATACTCTAAAGATTGCATGACAAATACAAACCTCATGGTAAAAGCACAATTTCTTCTGTTCTATTGTCAATCCCTATGAAGGAACATGAGTATCTCTACAGGTCCTTTGAAGTTTTTTTGTAAAGTACCACTGAAGTTATGCACTTATGTCAGAGAAGACCAGTGCCAAAGAACATGCCTTGCGCTGAACCACGGATTTACAATTGTCCATAGCTCCCGGGGAATTCATTCCACATTCTTGGATCAGACCACAGGAAACCTGTGTCCCTTTGGAATACGCCTTACCCTCAAAAGCTGATCTCAAGTCATGAGTGGTTTTTGTACGCTCTGGCCACGTAGCCCCTTCAGGAGAAGACCCAGGCCCTCGGACTCCATTAGAGGCGCTTTGGACAGGCACACAGGCAAGCACAACAGCGAGAGAAATGAAAAGGCGCCGTGGCGCCAAGTATTTGAGGGGACAGGACAACGCCCTGCCGCCCTCACACAGCCGAGGCAGCAGGGGGCCGCGCCCAAACCACCCCACGGCCACGGCGCAGCCCCCCCTCACGCCTCGCCCTCTGCCTCTCCTGAGCCGTGAGGGGAAATGGGGAACCCCGGCCGCTTCAGGGACCGGATCGCTCAGGTACCACCCACAAACCCAACTCCTCCGGACACCCCAACTCCTCCCGCCTCTCGGTTATCGCCCCGCCCCCCCCTTGCAGCCGTTGGGCTTCCTGCTCGGCCCCGCTGCGCGCGCAAACCACGCCCCTTCCCCGCCCGCCCTCCGGGGAAGTGTGGCTGCTGGCCCCGCCCCCTCGCTGCGTGCCCCGCCCCTCCTCCCCTCCTGGCGGCCGCCGTGCCTCTGCCGGGCTCCCCTCACCGCACGGGCGGGTGTGCGGTGGCGGTGCCGGTTCGGTGCCTAAGATGGCGTCTATCATGGAGGGCCCGCTGAGCAAATGGACCAATGTCATGAAGGGCTGGCAGTACCGCTGGTTCGTGCTGGATTACAACGCCGGGCTCCTCTCCTACTACACGGTGAGGGGCAGCGGCGGGCCGGGCGGGCGAGGAGCCGGGAGACCGGTAGAGGCGCAGGGTGGGGGTGGGGAGGGGACTCGGGGCGGTGTGAGTGCTCGGCTGGCCAATGGGGAAGGAGGAGGCGGCGGGAGCAGCCAATGGGACGGCCCTGCGGGGAGATTTATCGGTGGGGGCGAGGGCCGTTGTTATTGTTGGCGGCCGGCGCGGGGGGGGGAGGGGGCGTCTCCGGGGCGGGGTCGTTGGGCGGGAGTGGCCGTTGCCCCCTCGCGGGGAGTTCGCTGGCGGCCGGTGGACGTTTCGGAAGCCGTCGGTGGTTCCCTCTGCCCCCTGGCGCCTCGCACCCACTCCCAGGCGGGCAGCGAGCCATCTGCGCCGGGAGAGCGGGGCCGGCCCGCCCGCTCCGGGTGGTCCGGAGCCTTGTTCGGTGATGGCTTCGGGCTCTCCTGCGTCCCGCTGCCTTAGTGCCCCTCCCTGGCACTGCCCGGGCGACGGAGCCCGTGAGGGTGTCGCCTTCCCGCGGGGCTCGCCTGGGGAACGTCTGCGCGGAGCGGCGGTCTTCTCCGGCGCGGCTTACCCGAGGGCCACGGGCGCGTTGTCGACGCACATGCCGGGGTCGCTGCCTCAACGGCGGGTCGCGTCCCGGTTTGCGGTGGACTTTCCCGTTTTCGCTGAGGACTTCGTACTTTCAAGCAGGAACTTTTAAAGTGCGGTGTATTAAGAAACAGCGATGTTTTCTTTGACTCTTTTGCGTAACCCCTGACGGATCCTGACTTGCTAGCTTGTTCAGCCTCTTACATGAAAATGTGAATTAAGTTACCAATACTTTAACAGTGCAAATTTACTTTTTTTTCAAGGATCTGCCCTTCAATTGATACAACATACGTGCACAGATAAGTTTTCTTGGCACAAAGCAATTACTATTAGTGTGTCAGTCTGGATAAAACACATATAAATTTAAGCTGTAGTAAATTGTAGTAGCTTTACAGCAAATAACATAACTTGGAGTAGCGTTCAGTCTGTGAAGGTATGTTCATGCAGAAGCATTGCATATTTCTCCCCCTAAATCTGGATTTCCAGCCCTCCTAGGAGAGAGCTTATCTCTCCAGGCCCAGGACTTTATAAGGCTCTCAGCACAAAACAATTACAGACTCTCAAACAATTTTAGTTCACACAGGTTCAAAATCCCTCACCTGGAATATGGATGGAGAACTAAAGTGGTTTCATAGTTCCATTTTAATAGCTGTTCATGTGTCAGCTGTTTGACTGGGTGAATTAGTGAATGTAGTCTAAGTAGAGGTTCAAGGTGCAAAGTCATTTAATGCTCAGCTACAGAAATAGAAACATTTGCTGATGATTAATGCGTATAATAATAGTTCTGGTTATGGCAATGACTTTCATTCTATGGTCTTCACCTCTTTAATAAAAATGGGTTCTTCAGTTTCGTTATGTCCTATGATTAGATATCCCTACATATGCATTACACTTTCATTTTGTCTAATGTATTATGTTCTGTGTTACTGTAATGACTTTTAGTTCACAGATTTAAAAATCTTCTTTTTGGCTAGCTGTCCTGAAAAATTCAAGTTGGGATCAAGAATAAAATTGTGTTCTCTGCTTTGTGTGCCTTTACCACTGAGAAGCTCCTGCAGTTAACATTTATTTTAGAATGCTTTCTTTATCCATGTGCTATCTTTTCCTCCGCACATATGTCTGTAGAGTATGTGTTTTACCATTCTCTAGTCATCTGAATTCATTCTTGTACCTAAGGATATGTATCGTGTTGAACTTCAGCTAGTGAAAGGCTGGCTGCCAAAAGAGCTGATCCTTCAGCGCGCTCGCTTCTTCATGTGTGCTGGCGTGGTTACTCATAGTGCTGTAAGGGTCAGCTGGGGCTTGGGTTTGAAAGATAATTCAGATCGAGGCCCAGTTGACCAAATACCTCACAATGCCTCACAGTGCTAATGTTAGCACTGAGAAGGTGGTGGGTTGCTATTTCTTTCAGCTCTACCTTTAGTTTTAGGGTAGTACATTCTGAATGGTAGTTTGTAAGACTTTAGTACATAAGCAACGTAAATTTTGAATGTTAGCAGGTTTGGGGGCTTTGTGTATGTGAGGAAGCGGCCTGTTGGGATTCTGTATATGCAGACTTATATTTTCATTTAAAGGTTTATCAGGTATGTATGGTCGTGTACTCCGTTCCCTCTGAGGCAGTTTCAGGCTGAAGCAATGTCGTTGCTTTGCTCTGCTTGTGTAAGCGCAACTGAATGATTTTGAGCCTGAAACTGGCCCTGCCCTATGAGCGTAATGCATGGGTGGGGCGGGCTGAGATTGTTTCAACCAGGCTGTATAGATACGCAATCTGGAAACAGTTTTGCTAATAGGGGAGATTACAGTTAACTGATCAGCTTTGACTTGCTCATCACCTTTTGCAGACTCCTTAGACCGTTTCAATCAGGAGGTTGCACATGTGGGACACGCTTTGTCTTGTAGATACAATAGCCAATTAACCTTTGGCAGAGGAGCTGTGGAAAACTGCAGGGTAAGAACTTCTGATGCAGCTGGACTTCCCATCAGAGCTAGATCCAGAAACTTATGTCTCTTCATAGGTATGTCCTTGCACTGTTGTATTTAGTCTTCTTTAGTGGTAATTTACAATAGATTGCAGAGAAGTACCCTTAATGTGGAATAAACATTCAAACAGAGTTAGCGTGCAATAGCACTTGTGGGGGGAAAAAAAGGCACCTAAATTAGTATGCTTTGTCTTTTGGTAAAATGAGTAAGTCTTAACCTAAATATGTTTTGGATACATGCATCAGAAGCAAATTAATTCAATTAAATTTACATTTCTGACATGATTAGAACTTTCAAGGAGCAAGGCAAACGATTTTACAAGTCTGAAAGAAAAAATGAAAATTTAATGTTTGAGCTTCTTTCTGGTTTAATTTATGTATTCCTTCCTCTCTATTTAATTGTATTGCAGTGAATAAGGTAGTACTACTTGAAAGTGTGTGTGTTTCACACACAATTCCAAATCGGTTTACAAAAGTTTTTTTACAATGCCAATTTCTTTGCTTTTTCCCCCACTTCTTCTATAGTTTGTGTTTGTACATTTCTATTCTGAAAGAGAAGAAAAATCCTCAAATTTGCTTCTAATTACGTTTTAAAATGTATTTATGACTGATATGCTTCAGAGAGTATGATTGGGACTTGTTGTCCAAATATTGTCTTTACATGGTTTTGCTCAAATAAATTATTATCTAGTAGAAGTAAATGTTTTTTTTTTTTTTTTTTCCTGAAGAGCAAAATATGAAATAAATGTGTGCCATTTTGGATCGGTTTGGCCAATGGCTTGACAAAATTTGTTGTCTTTTTTTCCTCCTCAATATTCTTTGATTTGTGAATCCGCCAATGTTTTCTGGGGTAGCAACGTAGGAAATGTAAGTTCACTGAAGCATTGTGGGTTTTATGGTGTGTAGTTGGCTGCACTGACAATATTTAGCAGAAGAGCCTTGCAGTGTCTCATTTCTGCCTTCTGCTGGCACAGGAGCTGTGAAGTTGTTCCATGAGCTGCATTCAAGCTGAAAAATAACTTTCTGCTGATTTATTTTTTCAGCCGAACTTGTTCGGTAGTTTATTTTCTGCATGCCAGTATAAAACTATGTGTTGGCATTGCACTGGAAGATAGCATTAAGACAAAGAAATGGCTAGGGAGGAAGAGAGTTGAGCGCAATTTGCTTTTTGTTTGTGTTTTCTGGTAGAAGTGCTGTCTTAAATACACATCAGCAATAGCCCTGATTGCTCTTTGGAATCCTGTAGAAATAATCCAGAGAATCCCTCAGGGCTGAAAATCTGATTTAAATTCTTGTTTTAAGTGCACTCTTTAAATAAATATTTTGATTGTATAATAAATTGAAAGCAGAACTGTCGTAGCTGTGCAAACAATGATAAAACCAGGACCGGTAGATTGGAAGGTCAGTTCCTTAAAATATTTTAAAACTTTGTGGGTATTTGACGTACGGTGGTATTGAAAGAAGAACTGTTGAAACTGTGTAGACGTGAACAGCTGCTTTGTATAGAGAATGAGGGTTGCAAGAAAAAATTGTTCTGTATGACAACTCCATAGTGTGTATTCTTGAAACAAAACTGGGTGGCTTCCCATCATCTTAGCAGTTCTTGTGCCAATAAATGCCCAAAGAATAGATTTAAATGTTTAGATATTCTGTTACTGTTTTGTTAATCATTCCATCAAGCTACTTTTGAAAACATATGCTGGTTGAATGCTTTCAGGAGCAAAATCTGTGTGAAAACAGTTGTTTGGAGGAAGTAGTTATGGTGGTGTAAACGTATTTTTCCCTTCATGCTTTTTAAAGATTACTGCTAGTTAGTAACTTTAGTACCAGTTGTATTGTATTGAAGAACTGCTTGTGGATTGTAAAATCCAGATATTGAGGAGGGTGACTCCAATTTTGCAGCAGTTTCATGAATCTTTGATGGTGCATAGAAAACAGATCTTCTTAACTTGATTTCAAATGATGCCTCTGAAGCTGGAGTCACGGCTCAGTGCTCCTATGGTAGAGACTTTCAGTTGAATCTGTTTTCCTGCCATGTTGTCTGCTCCATTAATTTGATGAAGCAGCATTGGGTGCTCATGCAGGATCTGGATCAACATGGCTGCGGTTTGGCAAATCAGAAGAGTGCAGATCGTGTGCTAACTGTGGATCCAAAGAATACCAGTTCAGTACTAAATCCGTTCCTTTACCTGCAAAAATCTCATCTATTGCATTTTTTTAAATATTTTTTAATTAACTGAGCAAAATAAAACCAGTAGCAATCTGGAGGATCAATTTTTGTTGTTATTGTTGTTAGATACAACTTAGTTGAAGGTTTCTAGCTATATAAAAGTCTTTCCTCAATGCAGACTGGGAATGGAGCAGTTAGGCTAAGTCTAATGAACTAATGAATCGTCTAGTGAGAGAGACAATTTAATGAATAAGCTTTATTTAAAATAACTTAGAATTATATAGTATGAACTTTTAATAGCAATTACAGTATTTAGAAATTTTAAAATATCAACATAGTGGTCAGATACCCAGTCCTGTTGCAGATATAGGCTGTTTAGTCTGTAGCTGTGCTGAAGGGAGAGTCCTACAATTATGCTGTTTCTTTTACACCTCAATCCAGCTAAGGCTTTTCATTTTTAAATTTCTTGTAGGATTCTGTAAGCAGTGTAGTGCTTCTCTATGTCAGGAACCATAAATTGTTGCCTTACCTTTTTCAGATATACATGGCATCGGTTGGGGTTAAATGAGCCCCAGTGGCATCCTCAGCTGTTGCTGCAGTGTTTTGGTTCCTGCTTTATGTCTGCATCCACAGAAGTCAAAGCTGTAGCTACAGAAACAGGATGGCTGTTAGCTGCTGTCCCTGTGCTCAAGGAGGTCCTCCTCTGAGACTGGGGTGTGCCTCACGAGGGAGCTAGAGGAGTGGTGGGCTGGGAACAGCAAGTGAAGTTTTAAAATTGTAGATTTTTATTTCCACTTGAAAAGTGAGGGTTGTCTTAGCATTTGATGAGAACAATGACTGTTACGGAAAGTGGTCCCAGCTAAAGCTTCTCCTCTAGATGTAGTTAAACTGAAAAAAAAAACCCAGTTTATAAATAGAGCTTGTTCCAGGTTCTTCATCCCTAATGGGAAATAAATGTTGTAAGTGATTTAGCTCATCTATGTACTTACGTTAGAGATTTCCTTGACAGCACTGTGTGAGTCAAAAATGTACCTCTTCAAGTTCTGTGCACTTCTGCGCAAGCAGATCTTGTGCCTGAAAAGTTTTGGAGGCAGACGGCAGCTGGGTTTTTTACTGAAATCTTAAACTTTCCGTGCAACAGCTAAAACTCAAATGAAATAGTAGTAGTTCTAAAGATGAAGGAGGGCTGGGGGGCCTTGTTTTGGTTTGATTTTTTGAACAGATCTAGGCATTATTTTCATTTCTCTAAGAAGTTGTGGGTTACCTGAGATGCCTTATATTAGATCAGTTCTGTATTTGATCAACTTCACTGGGTGGATGTGAAAAAGAAACCAATAAAGGTCATGTTTTTGTTGGAGATACCTACATTCCCCCTGCAGTAACGCTGCATAGCTTTGCTCATTTTTACAAATTTTTATTTGAGCTTCAGCTGAAATTTATCTCATGTTGCTGTCTGCTTGTAACCTATTCAAGTGCGTTATCATCAAAATCAGTACACTATGTTTATTGAAAATGTCATTTTGTCTGGTTATAAAACTGATCACTGAAAAAAAAAGATAGCTACATATTAAAAGTTTAAATATAAAAAGAAAGTAAAATGTGACCTTCTTATTAGCCATTCGGAGATGTCTTTCTGCTGTATGAGATTTTATTCAGTAATATGGAACCATCCCTCAAAACAGTTATGGGATGGACACCCATGCCTAATTTCAACCAAAGGGTAAGACATAATGCTCTGAGGGGAAGCTGAAGCTGTCTGAATTGCATTTTTTGTAAAATCTTACTTTGTGGCAGGGACAGGCAATCTAAAATGTCAGCTGAGTTATGTTTTAAAGTACTTTCCTGCAGCAATCAGTAAGAGATTTGCTGTCTTCCGATGAGAGAATACAGCACCGTGTGCGATGACAGCTGCCTGCTTTAGTGCACAGGGAGTTCAGATGCTGGAATGATAGGTGCTTTATTCCGCTTAAGTAGAATGAATTAGATTTGCCACTTCAGTATAATTGGTATTAACCAATTAAAGCTCTATCTGAAGATGGCAAAATTTTAAGTATATAGGAACCTGTGATTTGTCTTGTGAATCTTTTTGCAGACTAAGAACATTTTAATGTTTAAACTTAATTTCCCTTCCATTAAAATGTGGTGTACAAGAAAAAGGAAAGCTTTTACAGTATCTTTCGCAGCTGAGTTGATAGCCAGTCTGCACAGTGGAAATCGGGGTTGTTGGGATTCTGCCCTCCCTTGCGCTAGGACCAGCTCTCATCTTCCCTGCACTTAGCTGACTGAGGGATCCAAACCAAACCAAACGTTTTTTCTGCTCCCTTTGTTTTTTGTCTGGTTTGGTTTTCTGGCTGTGCTCAGGGCAGGGAGCAGGCACGCCGCAGGGCCCGAAGTGGTGATCCGGACAGTCGGGCCTGGTGGGTTTCTTTCAGCTGCTGCAGCGTTTCATCCTCAGTCCAAATATTCTCTTTCCTGCTAAGACAATGCCAAATTTTCTTCCTGGTACCACCAGAGGGAGTAATAAGCTCTCGGTAGTGTCCTCCCATTTTAGGAGAGCTCTCAAGGCAGCGAATATGACAAATAAAAGCGTAATCTAGTGAGGTGTGTCCCAAGCGTATACAATTTCTCATAGAAAAGTATTAGAGTAACTTTGTTTCTAAATACTTTCCTGGCTTTGAGCTTTAGAAAAAAAAAAAAACAAACCTTAAAAATAATCTTCCCTATGTAGAAGTTTTCATTCAGGACATCTACAAAGAAATTATGTATGTATAGAATATGTTACGTATGCACTGCTGGTCTTCCATTTCATTTTGACCAGCTAACCTGTATTGGTGTGAAAGCAAGTAGATTAGTACTGATGGTTTCTAACATTCAGAAGACAGAAAACAACTCTGACAAATTAGAGAGATCAGCAAAAACACTATTTGCAGCTCTGACTGCTATATTTTAAAATTGTCTTTAGTGAATAGGACTTGCTGTGAGTGCTTCATGCTTTCCTTGTAGCTATACATCAAATATGTAGCAGATGAAGAATAATTTGTTGCTGTTAAGATTGATCCTTCCCCTTCCTGTCCTTTTTTTTCCACTGATATAAATAAGATTTCATTGTCTAATGGCTTCAGTGAAAATAGAGCTGGTCATAATTGCATCAATATTGTCTAGATGGATTTGTTAAGATACCATTGGAAAGAGGAAGGTATTTCAGAAGATGACAGCAAGAGAATCTGTTCATGAGACACCAGTGATAGCTGTGTTTTTGTGAACTGAAAGAATGTAGTTTGGATATTTTAAAAACAGAAGTGTGTGTGTGCACATAGATAAAAACCACAAGATGTTTTGCATGTATCAGAAAAACAAATCTTTAGGATAACCCAAGGGTTTTATTTTTTTTCTTTATCTTAAAGACTTTGTGTGTATGCTACTTGGGCTTGGCAGTATTGCCCAATAACACAACATTGGCAGAAAGTTACTGACAAATCTACCTGAGTCCGTGCTGGGAATAGCTGAAAGTTCAAGCTATCACAATTTCAAGCTAGAAGCGAGTTGGCTGTTTAGAATTGCCTATTTTGAGGGGTTGAGGTCTTTTTCCCCTGGAATTCCCTTGTCAATGCTTCAAACAGATACTGAAGAAGAGATTCAATAATTTGTGCAAGGTAGGCCAGTCCACAGGTTTAAGGACTGGTCATGGGCATAGGAATCCTGTTTTCTGATCTGAGCTCTTATTGCTTAAATGACTGTGAACATAATTTTTCTAGTTGTTGCAATGAAAGCAGGCTGTACTATCTAGAAAGCAGACATAGAAACCTGTCTAAACATGAAATTTGTATCTATATGAAAAGGCATATGAATCTGGGAAACCTTCTGACAGAGATATAATTTCATTTGTACAGTTCTGCATGCACAGCCAGATTTTGTTCTATGGACACTTTTCAGAGAGTAGGATGGAAAGGAGGAAGATGTGTATCAGTATACTGGCAATTTTAATATTTCCTAATTCTTTTCTTCTTAAGGTAGGGACTGCATCTTCTAAGTATTTCTTCAAGGTATCTACAAAACTTCTTGAAGTGGAATATTGTATTCTTATTTCTTGAACGATTGCTTTTTCATATCGTGATGGTGTACTTTCTTTTGTGTGAGAACTAACCTATTTTGTAACAGAAGTTGCATCTCATTTTATCAGTCAATAAAACTTTATACAAAAATGATTTATTATTTTGTCAGTTGCTTCAAATAACTAACTTTCTGCTTGCAGTTCTTACTGTGTTTGTTAATCCAGTGATCTGGTTTTTTTTCTGTTTCAGTCAAAAGACAAAATGATGAGAGGATCACGCCGAGGGTGTGTTAGACTCAGGGTAAGTGTTGTTTTATTCAGTACTTAATGACTTACTGTGTATGACGTGGCCTAATGGAGAGAACCGCAAGGAGATTTTTGAGGTTTGGGCTCTATTCCTGACTCTGCAAAATACTGAAATAGTGAAGGTATTTAAAGAAAGAAAACGTTAGAGGTCAAGTGACATGCTGTGCTAATTACATTCTGTGATTCTATGTATTGTATAAAATCATTTTACATTTAATACATTATATAAAAAAGCATTATATGACAGAGTAAGATGAGTTAATAATAGAATGCTATTAAAAAGTTGCTGTTTGCAGCTCTCATTTCTTTGTGTGTGGAGATACATACGTGTATACATGCATGTTCTGTACCTGCAGAAGTAATTGCAAAACCGCTTCCTTCTGTCCTTCTGATTTGCCTTGATTGTCTTACTATGTCCTCCGTTCTGCCAGCGTGGACACTCTAGGCCTGCCACCTGGCTGGGCTTCAGCTTAGTGAAACAAAGGAGGACTGGAAAGGGAAGGAAGAACACAGCAGGCAAAGTTTTTGCAATATCAGCTCGGGGGGTGGAAATTGGGGAAACAGAGGTAAGAAGATGCAGAGTGGGAAAGCTGAGTGTTACCTGTTTGAGGCATTCCAGTTTGGGACATTTAACCTTGCATGCTGCCATTGTAGCTTGAAGGGTCAGTACTGAAGTGAGCTGGGAATGCTGTGATGTCTTTGCACATTCCCAGTTTCTACCTTGTGGCCATGCACATATCAAAAATATTTTTTGCACAAGTCCTTCTGTATTTTTTCCCTTCCTCATAGAATCTCTGGTTCCACTATGCAGTGATCTTGTGAAGAGGTGATGTAAACAGGGGAAAGGAGTTGGGACGATAATGGGTGTGAATGGAAGCATTTTGAGTCTTGGAGAGAAGTTTAGGGAAGGTGAGCTGTGGTCTGACACATGGCGTGATGAGTGTTGCAGCAGAAATCTGCTTCTTCCCATTAGTCCTTCCTTCTGTTGTTGCTCCTTTCTGTGAGCCTAATAAAGGGACATCGATAACTTTTTGAGACTTGTACAGAGAATCTCCATTCACCTGGATTCCACGTGACCTTTTTGCACTTCCCTTGTTTACCGTATTGATATCTTAATTTAGAATTTCTTTAAAGGTAATGTAAATTCAAACAGCTGTCTAGAACATTAGATTCCCAAAGATTAATGAAGGTGACTTTTTGCATTGTCCATAAAAATTTAGTCTGAAGAACCATGCCTGCTTTAATAGTGTTTTGAGCTTGTCAGTGGGGAGGTTGGCCTCACCCTGTCAGTTTAGGAAATATTAAAAGTGAACAATCTGTTCAACATGGTATGATCCATCTTTATATGTATTTAACATAATACAATCCCTTTCTCTTCCCTCATCTCCCACTCTCCCACCTCAAATTACTCTTTGGAGTTTTCTAAAGATTTGCTGACTCCCCCATCCTTTCTCTGAATGTGTGGGGGTTTTTTTTGGTGAGGGAGGAAGGAATCTTTTTTTTTTTTTCTACTTTTGTAAAGCATCTCTTCTGGCAGATGACAGTGATACTGATAGCTGAACAGATGGACTTCTACAGTCTGGAATTCTATCAAAGTGGTTTTCTGTTTAGAGTAATTGTTGATTTGTAACTGTAGGTGTGAACATAAACAAACATGTAATTTAAGTGATGTGGCTAAAATGCTTCCTCTTTCTTGAACAGATTTTTTAAAAGCTTGTCCCAAACCTTTTTGCTTTTGATACACATGTTTATAGGCCTTAAGTTTAATCTTCAAATTCTTTTGTTGTCTGTCATAGTGTACTTAGGAACGTGTGTTCGTAGAGGGATCTGTGTCGTCTATACTATGCTTAGGTCCTGCTTAAGTTTTCTGGAATATACACTTAAACTTTCACAGTCTAGTTTTTCTTTTACTTGTTTATATGTATGATCTGTGTGACACAGAAGCATCTTCTATGCTTCTTCTCAGCCCTTTTGCCTCAGCATTGCAGTTAGCGCATGTGCACTTTATACAGCTTTGTACTGAGACCACGTAGTGCTGTGCTTATCCTGCCCCTCAGTTTCCTCCCACCACTTAGGATGGAGGCAGGATTTAGCTGTCCCAGTCTGATCTTTTTAGCCTTACGTTAGTTTTACCTTATTCTCTGGGGGGAATATCTTGGTTGTGTTATTGGTGTCTGACTTACGGATTTTTGATAGAGCTGGTGAGGAGCGTGATATTGTACAACTTGCAGTGATCTTCTGATTTATTGCGTAGCAAAACGCGTACTTAAAGTGCCAGACATCTTTTAATCTATTGGTATATTAAAAAAAAAAAAAATCTGGCAAAATGAATCTGGCCCACCATGTCATGTCACTGGTGCACTGCAGGATTACCAGATAGTTTCCGAATGGACGAGTCATCTGGTTGTTGTTATGTCCTGGCACGAAAAGTATTCAGAATTAGGCTGGCTTGGGTACACTTTTGAAGTGCCTCTTTTATAGTCATCACAGAGCTGTCTTTGAAAAGCCCGTATGGAAGATACTCTTTTGGAGAAGTTAAGTGGTACTTTTTTGGCATTGGAGAGAAGAAAAAAAACAGTTTGGAGCTATCCTTTCCTGCTGTATAGCCTTGAATTCCATATGGTTGGTGCTGTTCTTAAATAGGACCTGTTCCTTCCACTCTGTCCTGTGGTGCCTGTCATACTCCCAGCCGTACATGAGCTGGTACCATTAGCTAGAAACCTCACACAGGGGCTATGAACAATGTGTGTAAGTAAGATTGATTCAGATCCTTCTGCCCCTAAGTCTGCACCAAAACAATTCTTATGTTTTGGCCGGCCTGATACTTACCCAACCCTCTGCTCCGCAATTGCTATGTAATACTTGGCTGAATGAAATGAACCGTTTGTTGGAATTGACTCACGCGTGCTCCTGCTGCTGTTACTTGCTGTTTATTTGGGCAGTAAGGGCAGAATTTACCCTTTAAGTATGTGGACCTTCCAGTGATGTCTGTTTTGTGGAAGGGGGAAGGATAAAGCAGATCTGATGCTCTGTCTCCTGGAGAAAGGAAACTGAGTAAATCCGTTGGTGATTTTTGAACTAAATGTTAGAATTTGTTGGAGTTGACAGAGGCATGGTATGGTTCTTTTTCAGTGTCGTCTTCTCCTGGGTGAAACTGTGTTATTTACTTAAATCTAAATTAAGTGTTCAGGGGGGCAGGAATGAAGATGTGGATAGATTTGTAAATAGCTAAGCACAGATGGCCTTTAACTCTGCAATTTATTTGCATTTCCTTCTAATAATTCATGAGGAATTAGAAGACAAAGCTAGCTGCTTTTGTTATATCCTGTTGACTTACTGTTAATGTTTAATTAGGGACTGAAAATTAGATCATGCAGTGTACCAGTGACATGACATGATGGGCCAAATTCATTCTGATAGAATGATTTATTATTTTTTTTAATAGACGGATAGATAAAATCAGGTCAAGAGCTTCTTTTTGTAAAGTATCTATTAATTAGTATTTTTATGCATGGAATGTACTTATGAAATATTGCTCCCTGCTTTTCCTTAAAATATAAGGTGGAATGTAGTAGAAAACTGCCTGCTATCATGATGCTGTAGTGTAAAGCCGCCTCCATTGCAAAAATACAAGATGCATATTACTATGCAGAAAATCACAGTTTTATAAATAATTACTGGGATTTTTTCTGCACTAAAAATGTATTATTTTAAAGAACTGACTTGCATCCTGTGACTAAACAGAGAATCTTTCTGCTCTTTACTGTATTCAGTTTGCTTCTAATTTGTCAATGCTTTTTAAATTCCGGTGGTGTAGTGATGGAGTGTGTGCTGCTGATGTCACTGCTTGCCTTATCAGGATTTTGTTCTTTGTTTCACAGGGAGCTGTGATTGGTATAGACGATGAGGACGACAGCACCTTCACGATAACTGTTGATCAGAAAACCTTCCATTTTCAGGGTGAGCTGAAAGAAGAGATTGTTTTTTTTCTTATAATAGATTCCACTTGTATTTGATGGATGATTTAAAATGTTTGGCAACAGAACAGCATGAATGAGCACACTGAGAACATTCTGGATCCAGGGGTGCTGCAGGTTAGGCAGGGATTTACATCTGCAGTGGGTACATACGTGCTAGAAAGAGACTGTAGCTGTAGCAGGATTTGGAGATTAAAAATGTAAAGAATAAACCACTGAAGGGCTTCTGATTATGGGTTTCGCTTACAAAATATTTCTGATCTTCGTTATCAAGATATGATTATGCATTTCTGTATGAAGATAATCAAGACTGGTCTGAAGGTTGCAATCTGTATCCAAATAGAACTTAATGCTCAATTATGAGGAGACTAGAGGCAACATTTGGCTTAAAGGTGGAGCTTTGCTTCAAGATTTACCAGCTTGCATTCATTTCATCTACATTTCTGTGTCTTGCCTGCCAGTCACCATTTCTCTGCTATTATCCTTTTATTCACATTTACTAACACCAATGCCATCTGCCACTGCTATGTTTCGGCATTGCATGCTATGGTTCACCGGTAGAAAGGGTAAGGTACTATCTAATTGTTATGTACTCCTTAAATGATTTTATCTGCAGCAGCAGGACAAAATACTGTGATAATATTGACTAGAGAACTTCTATTTTCTGAATGTTAAAATCCTAGGGAAGTGTGATGAAAATATTTTTCAACTAACATTTGTTAGTCCTTTTGCTTTTCCTCTCAAATATAGTGACTAAATCATTTAATTGCTTTGCATAGAGCTGGAAACTGTAACTATCCAAGAGGCACTTTTGCATGTAAGCAGTCATTAATTTATATAAACTGGAATAATTCTATAATCTATGTGGTACTGTGTGTATTTTTAAATCAGTGATTTGGAAATGGGAGTTGCCATTAATACTGCTGTGTTTGTGAGAATATTTCTAATGATAAATATTAATTGTATACCATATTGTCACTGGTATCTGTATTCCTTGTGCTACAGTTCTTCCTAAATGCTGCTGCTGTACTCTGGCTTTTCGCTGCATTAAGCCTCATAAACATACCTTCATAATGCTGAGCTCACAGTAATACTTAAATCTACTGTTCCCAAGGATAACTGATAAAATGCAAGCTAATTGCTAATGCAGTAATGGAATGCCATGTTGTGGCAGTCTTTCAGTACTGTGAAGCTAAATACTGCTGAATATCTGAGAACTTGATACAGGTAAATCTGGAAATCTCTCATCTTTAGTTACTAAGATAAACCTTTTAAATATGTCTTATTTGCACTGATTTCTTATATGCTATATTCTCTTTTGGGTAGTCAGATGTCTGAAAAGAAGACTGGTAGTATCTGATATGAGTAATGTTCTGCTCTAAGTAATATTGATAATTTTTGAACCCCAATTTTGTCACATAACGTGCTTTATAATCTCAATTTATGTGTGTTTCATATCAGATCAGGATTTGTGTATATTCCTTTAGTGCAGAACTAAGATCTTGTACACTATTTTCTGTATTATGCTTTTTCTGTTAACATATTATGAAGATAACATCCCTGATATCCAGCAAATTGTAATGATACAAGCACAGTATTAGTGTATGTGGCTGTAAAGCAAAAATGTGAAAAGACAAGTAAGATATTAGTGCTGGGATATTTCAGTATAAAACAGCTCTGTGAAACTATATCTATAGTTCTTACGGTCTCTGTAAGTGTATTCTTACCTCATGCAACCCTTATGTCATATATATTTTTATATATATAAATGTTATATATATTAAATGAAATTAATTCAGTATTACACAGGCTTTAATTTATGTGAAATATAGGTCGCTATCAGCCATGAATGGGTAATAATGTAAATACTACAGTATGCTAAGACTACATAGGATATGTAGGACAGATTCTAGCAATAATCCAAGAAAACATACAGTATTCCTAACAATTTATTTCTAAGATTTTTTTAATACATGATCCAGGTAGAGGTTTTGTTCTGCGAGGTAGTCGTAGCTATGAATACATTCACCCTTTATGAAAGAAGTCTTGTACAAGAGAACACTGTTTCACAAATGGCAACTTTTTAAAAGATACAATCCCTTCCTTCCTACTTAACTGCTTTCCTTCATTCTCAGAGACAGACAGGGATTCAAACAGCCTGGAGCCTAGGTGGGAAAATGACAGAACTTTAAAAATACCAAGTTTTCAAAGATCCGCTGACCTGTGTGTAAGTTAGGGTCCCATCTGCAGTGAAATGGTTTCTTTTTCAGGCCCCTGAAGAAAAATGTTGTCTTGTACTCAGACTTTAAGTACTGATTGGTGAAGATTTGAATCTTCTTTAACTTCAGTGGAATTTTGCTGACAGGCAGTGATAAAACTGGAATTTGGGAAAAGAAGGAAGAAACTTCATACTGGATTCATTAAGTGTTTCTTAATGTCAGTTGCTCAAAATTGCACTTCGATCTAACACTCCAGAGATGTAAGTAATGAGATGAAGGGCAAATAAGTCATTTAAAGATGTCTGATCAACTTCTCACAGGGATGTTGTTTCCATATGTGCGTGTATGTGTGTAACTGGATTTCTGAAGCGCTAAACCTCCAGCATCTTCCACTAAGATTTGCCTCTCAGTGGCTCTGGGAAGATTTTGAGTCTCTCCAGTGTGTAGTTCCTATTTTGTTGCTGCCTGTGACAATCTCTCTCTATTCTGTTGCAACTGTGCTTCCTAATGGCCATCTCTGTATTGACCATTAGTAGAAGTTAAAAATTTTTATTACACAGAAAATGTAGGCTTTGAATGATGACTGCGTAAATATCAAATGGTATCCATATACTTAGTACCTGGATATAAAGGAAATAAGTGAATTGAGTAAATATGGGCAATAAAACAAACAGCATGTTTTGCTTTTACTGTCAGCTTAACTTTAGCTCTGCCAGAGCGCCCTGCAGATTTTTTCTCTTTATTGTTACATACAGCTGTATTGATACCTGTTCACACTGGAAGTGGAAGAGTAGGGTAGAACCTCCACAGAAATGTAAAAATATATTTTAAAATAATGTATTTCATCTCCCAGTTGGTCCTTGTTTGGTCATACTGTATATCCAGTTTCATGGCTTGATTCTAAGACTTCTGAACTAGGTAGATCTCAAAGCGCTCCCCCATGGGTTTGTTCAGATTAGATGCAAAAATTAATTCAAGTTGCTGCAAAACATTTGGGATAATACTCTTAGTCTAATGTACCTTCCTGTCGGGAAGCTCTTTCTCAATAATATATTTTTTCTTGCTGTAATACATGTCCCTGTTCTAAATGTTTCGTAACCTTCAAACACTGAGGGGCGGGGGGCGTGTTTTTTCTTTTAACATCTTCATATCATCACCTTTATAAGCTCTTGCCATTTGGAAAGTCAGTTCTTCTATCCTTCATATCACTTAGCTGCTCTTTCTGCTCACTAGGATGCTTGTGGCTTAAGTTCAGGAGTGGGAACATGATGTTCATGATAGTCTGTCAAGGGTATTGTTGCCTTCTTGATATTTGAATTGCTGTCTGACCTGAAGCAATAACGGCTTTTATTTGGACTGAAATACTTCACTAAACACACATTGTATGCAGAAACAAGAATTCAGGTTTTTAAACTCCTATTTAAAAACCTAGCTCTTATTTTTACAGCCTGCAGCACAGTTCCTTGGAAGGCAAATCAGTCTTGTCTCCAGTATTTAGTGTAATAAAGGATTGAAAGATTGGAAGCAGTCCAGTGCATTGATCTGAGATTATTTTGCTTTAGCTTTTGTCTTTCCTTTCCTATTCCTGCCGCAAAAGTATCTGAGAAATGAAGCATGAATGTTGCTGTGCAACTTATTCTCCTATTACATGAAAGCTGCCGGCTGGTAAAGGTAGATTTCTCCTTTTTCCCGATCCTGCCCCAGTTTCTGGCAGGATTTATGACTGCCTATGATCCCAGCTGAGAAAAGAGGGAGATACGCACAGCAAGAGGTTGCTTTAATGTTATAAAAGCAGGGAATTTTGTTAATGGGTGGGACAGCAGTTACTGAGAGTATACTGGGGTCCACAAAGGCCTTAGCTGCTGAGCAGTATCAGAATTTGAGATTTTAAGTGTTTGTATTAAGTATCAAAATTAAGTATAATGGTTGTAGACCTGCATTTCACCACTACTTGGGGAAATAGTATTTGTAGTCTTCTATAAAACCTTAGTGTTATCCACCAAGTAGATGACAGGAAGCTGATTGCCCTTGTAGTGTAAAGAGGCACTTTAGTCCAACAGATTACCCAATTTAAATAGCAATTCATAAATTGCAGCCTTTTCCCAAAAAAGTTTTGAGAACTTTTCAAATTTGATACTAAAAAATGACTAAAAAGATATTTTGGTGTGAAATCTTGGTCTGTGCTGGTTTCCTCCATGATTTTTATAACTGCTGTGACCACATTGTTTGCCCTAAGCTAACATTTTTCAGGGCCTTCTGGAGTTCTGGTGATGCTGAAACAGTGAATTCCTGTATGCTGTCCTCAGTGGTGCTTTCGTATTGCAGAGGGATAAGCCGCTGTGTTAAGAGTAAGGCTTCCAGCCTTGTCTCTTCATACACTTCCGTCAGAGCCGAGCTACCTCTCCTCTTCCCTTCAGCTGACCCGATCTGCGCTGTGCTGCATCTCGTCCTCTCCCACTTGGCAAAACTGCAAAAATTCCTCTGTGAACCAGAACTAGGTTTAGCTTTTGCAGTAGGATTGTTTTTGTCTTCTTCTCTCTTCCGTCTAACTCCTTTTTGCTAGTAGTGTGTTATACTGATATTTTGAGTAGTTGGAACTTGTGACCAGAGCACAGGGAATGGCGCGTGGTTGTGTTTTTATGGTTTCACGCAGTTCCTTTTGCGTTCGCAGCATCCTGTATTAAATTGTCTATTTTCTAACCATGCCATGAGTGAGTATGCCATTTTTAATGGCCCTATCTGCACTCAGGATTTATGGTCATATATAAACACCTCTTGGTTTTTCATTTCTTGCAGTTGGAGTAGCAGACTTTAAAATGTATGCTAAACTTGAGAGTAATAATAATACTTTGAAACAGTAGCTGTGTGATGTGTCCAGTTGTTTTGTTTTTTCCTTCCCCTGGAAGAAGCACTATATTTATTGCTTGTTACTTTTGGCATCCATAGGAATCTGTTATCTCAACTGTATATATGACACATGGCAACTATTTTGGAAAGATGAGCTTTGTCAGTGTGAGAAAAAGGCATATTAAAAGGGGAGAAATGGTCAGAAAAGGTCTCACTATAAGGTGGAGAAGTTCAACACTTTTCCTTCTGCTTTAACAAGGAATTCCAAGTAGCAATAAACTTGAGTTTGACCTGTTCGATTGAGAACTATATTATTTGCTAAGGAAAATGATTATATTTTTGTTCTCCTGTTTTTATTTTTTTTTAGTTCAAGCCAAAATGTGGTTTCTACCTTGAACTAGTAGCTTCTGAGCTAGTTCAGTGCAATCTGCAAAGGCTTTTAGATGCAAACATACCTTTTCTGTGGAAAAGGCATTTCCACAGAATATACTATATAAAGTATTATTTAGTGTTACTACTAATTAATATTTAAATATTGACATTCTCCAGTGAAAACTCAGATACTTGCAGATTGTCCCACATTCAAAAATGTTTAATTACTAAATTACACTTTGTGTATGAATTCCCAGGGAGAACTAATAGCACCTTGATCACCTATTTCCTTTGTCACACAAGTTTCCACCTGAAGGTGTGTTTGTGGACAATTAGAAAGCTTGCTAAAAAGCTTTTGAGCCTAGGTAACAGTGAAACAATAGTTTAATTGGTTTCTCAAGATCACAGATTAATCTAATACATTATACACCATTGAGACCATTTGGTGCTTTTTCTTTGGACAAGGTTGGACTTTCACTTTCCCTCTTGTGATTGCGTTGCAGTCTTAAGTAGGTACAGGGAGAGCAGACTGGTCAAACACCTGCAGAAGAAAAGGAGGATTGATTAGGATTAGCAGAAGGGAGAACAATGATTGTGACAACTCCAAAGTTACGATACAGAGGAAATAAGGTACTGAAACTTTGTTCAACCTACTGACAGATGTGGGAGCTGCATGTGGTAAAAGGGTATTTGTAAGAAATGAAACTGTAGTATTTTGGTAGGCTTGTATGAAACCCTGGTTAGTCTTCCATGTTTTTCTATGGTTTGAAAGGCCTTCGGTGACTTTAAAAAGACACTTATTTAGCCACCGACCAGCCCATTGATGTGTGATTTTTTTTCCAACTTACTGGGCACTACTGATGAAATCTGTCTTCATTGAGATTGGTGGCAAAATTCCTACCGATCGCCATACAGTCAGAATTTCTCTTCTCTTATCTGGTTATTTGTGTGTAAAGGTACTACATTAGTTCTGCACTTGGCTGAGGAAATACAGGAATTTTGCATAAAAATCAGTGGAAGTTTTGTCAGGATGAAGGCTGCATAATTGACTCTATTGACTCTGTGTGTGTAATAGACTTTTTTTACTGAGTTCTGCCTGTAAGTAGGTCACAGTGAATGAAAATAAAATATGCATTTCACTTTGTGACAGTATGATGCATTTATAAGTAATCTAGTGGGTTTTTTTAACTAATTCTTGAGGTTTTTCTTTCATCCTGATGCCCGTGTAGATGCACATGGGGAAAAAAAGCACCAGTATGCTAATTCTGAGGTGAGATGTTTTGTATGTGCTGTCTTCCAAGTACTGCTGTGCATGACCTAGAAATGCTAGCAGTAAATGCTGTATCGTGGAGCAGAGTTGTTAAACTTGTTTATATCTAATCTTTAGATGCTATCAGGCTTAGGCTAGAAAAAGTAATCTGTTTTATGCTGTACTTTAACATTTGGTATATGTTATATAAACACATGTAATCTCTTCACAACAAAGTAAATATTATAGAAACTCTAAATTACAAAATTTATTCTCTATTTGGGAAATTAATAGAGGCTGAGAGCATTTAATGTAGTTGCATTTCGTTTGCCTCTGTATCCTCACAGAATAGAACTTTTTAAAATCCCAGTCACATCTGACTTGGTAGTTTGGGAAGTTCAGAGATAAGGGACTGTTTTAGGAGCTGTAAAACATCATTTTTCTGAATTACAGAAATTCCCCAGTAGAAGCAATGATTCTTGTCTTTAGTACTTTTTTCATTCTGTAATTTTCTCCTTGGTAGAATAATTGCTTTTCTTTCTTTGTATCTCCTCTAAGAAAGAGTTCAGAATTTTTTTTTTTTTTTTTAGTAAAGTGAGTGTTAAAATACTTTATGATTAAGCTCAACCAGACAGATACAGATACAGTCTTTGAAAGTATTATTATCATATTAAATCTCTCTGTAATGCAATTACATACTTTTCAGGTGTGCTTCTGTGAACTAGTCATAAATAGGACTGTGATTGTGTTAAGTACCCTGTGGTTGTCTCAGGCGTGCCCGAGATGTCACAATGAATTATACAGCTACCTTTTGAAGGATGCACCATAGACACAGAGCAGCGAAAGGTTAAGCATATGGGAATGAATTGTAGTCTAGCTCATAAATAATAGTTCTACTGGAAGAATGTAACAGTAGCTTAACTGACATAATCATGGTAAATTTGCAGTTTTTCAGCCATTAATGATTCCAGCCTCTTGCATACAGCAGTGAATGTATCACTGTATCTGCATTTAGCTGGTTCTGTATGCAAATGTTCACTCAGTAAAAACTGAGTTAGTGATTCTGACGCTTAAAATAGAGAAAACACAGGGACTGTTACTGTTCTCTTAACTGCAGACAGTATTCATGTTTTGTGGATACTGAATGGCCTAGTACAATTTGAATTTCAACTGACAAGGTAACTGTCGCATTAACCCGTCAGACTAAGAGCCACAGTGAATATTCATATAGTCTGCTAGGCTCCTCTATTTAATTTATTTTTCTAATTAGCATAAAAAATGTGACGTGTATAAACAACTGAAGTAACACCTTTATGTTTTTTAAATAGCAGGTATTTGTCATGTTGATGTCTCAGTGTTTCTTATTTGTCTTTTGTAATATTGTTATTCTAGAGCAGCTTAGGAGAAAGTAACTTGTTTCTCTCTCTTGCCCCCTTCCCTTCTTCTCTTTCTAAAAGTTTTGTGTCAAGAGGGACCAGATGCCATCCCTCCATTTTTGTACAGTCACAGATACTAGTGAAATTCCTTGGTCTTGATAATAATTGCCTTATCCCAAATCTGTTGGCAGAAATAGACTCTGGAGTAGCTTTCGCATAGCATTAGAGGCGGGGGGAAATTATCTTCAAAATGGAGCCTGATCAAATCATGAAAAAAAATTGAGTGATTTCAGGGTACTTGAGACAGAAACTTGGGACTAACGAGCAAAGCGTTCTTGTCCCTTGTCTGCTGAAGAGAGGCTCCAGCATTTGCTGATGCAGAGTGGATATTATGTAGTTTGCATCTCAGACTATTTAGCTGAAAAGATATTAGAGCTTTTTCTTTGGCCAAAGTTGCCCTCTTTAAATGAAACGGCTCTGATATCTAGCTTTCCCTACAGATGGGTGGATAATGATCTCCAACCATTGTGTGTAGATTTTTCCCATAAATTGTTTCTGAGTGTGTTGGCTAATCTCTTTTTTGAATGTTCCCATTGATTTTATTTTTTTTTTTTTTTTATCAGTGATCTTTTGGCAGCTGTTCAGTTCTAAATTGCTTTTACCATTAGGGAGCTTTTACATGCACCTAATCCCACAGCAGCCATTTTGATGACATTTAATGTAACTTTTCTTGCAGCTTGCTTTACTGAAAACTGCATTCTGCTGTTTTCTCCGTGGTTTTCTTAAAAGAGTGCATGGAGGAGAGCCAGAAGGATCTGCTGTTGATGATAGACGGTCTGGAAGTTAAACCAGTGTCCTGAACAGAGTGTGCTTACAAGGTTACAATGCTGGGTGTTCCCGTGCCGTGAAAAGACTGCTTACTGCAGTGTTCCTGGGTTTGTCATGGCTGAGACTTTGTCTTAGTAGCACAGGGTTAATGAGATTCATGTGTTCTACCTAAGGGTTGATCATGCTTTGCCCTAAGTTTGCAATGTCTACTATATGAGGGAAAAAATACCACTTTTTTCCTTCTGCTGAACCCTAGCAGAAAGAGCTATAAGAAAAGGGGTATTGGAGGCATAGAAACTTTGAAAGTTTAGTTTATTTAAGGACATGCGAAAGTCAGTTCATTTTTTGGCCATGTTGCTTGGTTTCTAGGTCTTCCCTGTTGCTGTAAGCGTTCTCTATCCTGTTAGTGCTTCATATACAAGTCTTAATGTCATAACCTTTATTAATGGGCTGCTGTATATTGAGTGATACAGTGACCTCTTTTTGCTGGCAGTATGAAAGGTCATAGGAAGTCTGTTGCAATACAAGGATTAATTCAGTGGTCTGCATCTTAAATTGTTCCTTTTTGAGTTTAAATAAACATGGGCAAAATACTTGAACACAGGATTTTTGTATCTCATGAATTACTTACAAGCTCCTCAGTGGCTTGTACCCCAGTTCCCTAGTTCTTTGGGACTGGGAGCAAACCCAAGAAACCTTACACACATTGAAATATGTTAACCGGTGCCACTTTGAACACACGTTTCAAGTACTGATACACTTGAAGTGCTAATAGATTAATGACACAGGCAACTCTATCTGTTTAATGTTCAATGGTAACTTGTCTGAGAAGCATAAACTAGATTAACATGTCTGTCAGGACTAGGCAAAGGGGCCTGTTCCTGGTAAGCAGAACCAAAGAAGCTAATAAGCATTAAAATTACTGTCAGAGGAAATGATGTCTGATGCTAATTGACTAATTCAGTAATTGAAATTGGTGTTAAAGTGTAAGATATGCTGTGAAAAAAAGAACAGGGTGTTTGTGTTTGCACATGTGGACATAACGTGAAAAGAAAAATCATGATTTGCACATTGCAAAATATACTTGGCTTAACGCAGTCTTCTGGGCAGGGTTCGTAGGGCTTCTGTCCCTTCATCCTGTCTAGTTTCACTGCATTGTGAACCTGTCCTCAGCACCTACTTCACCTTTTCAGTTAAAATACAGAGAACTAGTAGGAAGAACCTGTGTAAGTTAGAAGTTCTTTCTAATGAGGTTTTGAGAGCATTACACATGGCAAAATCCAGCTTTTTGGTACTTGCTGCAGTTCCTGTGGGGAAGTTATTTGCCTGCTGTTCCAAGTAACATGTAAGTACCACAACTTCTTCCCATAGGCTTCCTTTGTGCATATGAGAGCACTTTCCCTTACGTGCAGTTTTCATTTGTGCAGGTTAATGGTATCATTACCAAAATAACCGTAGCAATTGATCACGCTTTACTATTTTAAAAGAACAATGAATATGGATTGACTTGTAGTATCTGGGTAAAAATGTATTTTCTAAAAAACTGCCTAGATTTCAAGCTAGGCTTTTACTTTTATATTGTGTGTAATGGACGTCTTGCCCCACTACCTTGTGAGGCAACCTTATCAGTTAGACTTGGAGCAAGTTTCTGTATTAAGAAGACATTCTTATGTATTTCTCACAAACACATACATTGTCAGTTCTTTCCTGATAGTTTTGTTAACTGGACATAATTAGTGTGTATATACTGAAGTAAACAATGCAATATGTTTATCTTTGTATTTGATAGGGTTTTCCTTGGGGAGCCTCAGAAAAATCTCCAGCTTCCTCCTCCTGCGGGCAGGTGGGCATAAGGGAGAGGTTCTTCTGTGGATTTCTGATTCTCCTTTCCTCATCCCTTCTTCTGGCCAATGAAATACCCCTTATAGGAATGGATGTGTGAAAAAGTAATGAGTAACTTCCTAAAGGAGTATTCATTTAAGATATTTGGAAGACCTGTGGTGGTTTTGAGTGCGGATGGGTTTGAGCTGCAGAATTCCAAAGAATAAGAGCAACGGAAACATAAGAGTGACAAAGGGAACAGTGAAAACAAAGCGTTTTGAGGCTGGAGAGTACATTTCAGTGTAATAACTTGCAGATATTTCCTGTGAACTCTGTAACAAATAGGTCAGTTAGGAATCTTAGTTCTCTGATTCATAATAGGTGCTAGCTTAGTTAAGCTTTCCTTGCTTTTTAGCAGGCTTCCTGTTTCTTTTAAATACCTTCCACTTGAATGACGAACTAGAAACAATTGTCAATAACTATTCTAAATCTGTGTATGGGTCAGTTTGTTTAGTCTATTTAATGCCTGTGGATTTTTATCTTCTTTCTTCACCTGGAGTCTGCTGACTCAGTCCGCTCCTGTGTTTTTTAAACACTCGTGGAGCAGAGCAAGGAACTTTTTCAAACAAGTAAAGGTGGCACGTTTGTACTAGGGGCAGGGGGGTAGCAAAGCAGTATCAGGGAAAAAGAAGGCGATGATAGTCCTTAGTCTGTTTTGATCCGTTCTTCATCTTCCTTCTCCAGCTACTCTTCTCTTTGTGTCCCCCGAGTCCTGAAGCCATCCACTGCCTCCTTTAATCATTGCTTAATATCTTGCTTTCTTAACTATCGCCATCTGCAATTGAGAAGCATAATAATCGTCCTTTGTCATTACTTTCTGACTTAGATTCTTAGTTAAAACTGTATGGTGGTCTGTTGCAGAAGTATGAAAATATTGCTCTGTGTGTTGTCATTAACATACAATTCAGGTCCTATTCAGTTTTAGGGTAGGAATGTCTTGATTTTTAAAAATGTTTATTATATATTTCAGATTATTCTTTGTGCTTCATTATTCACACTGGTGACCTGTTAGAGTTGGTGTTTGTCCTGTCTTATGAATCCATACCTGAAAGGCTAACATATTCAAAGTTACTATGTCCACACTGAAGTAGAATTACTGGATAATTTCTTACAGGTTAAACAGTTTCTTTTAACTAAGAAAATTTAAAAATTACTGTAATAAATTAAGTGAGGAATGTCTGTGCAAACTCTATTCTCATGTGTGCCCCTAAAGACTGACAAGGGACAGATAATCACAAATAGCAATAATGCAGAACTTTTTTATTTTTTTTTTAATTTGACACATATAGTACAGAGTCAGAATAAAATTTCTATCAAAGCACAAAAGCTTTTTGCACACATGATTATTTAAAACATCTTTCCAGTCCTATGAAGTAGATTGACACAATGTTACAGAGCTGTAACCACGGAAGAACAAACAGGATATTAAGACAACTGTGGAATTACGTCCTTGGTGACTTAACAAAGATAGTATGGTTTAATTTTGATATTTAGTGAGGACATCCGATCTTTTTGCTTATGGCTTTTAGTATGCTGCATGTAATTTAACACTATCTTTTGCATGTTTTTTCAGCTCGAGATGCAGATGAGAGAGAGAAGTGGATTCATGCTTTAGAGGACACCATTCTCCGCCATACTCTCCAGCTTCAGGCAAGTTTCACTTTCACATTTAACTTGTTTTACTTTCTTTTTTTTCAAAGCAATGAAATACAATAGCATGACTGCTACTATCAAACATATCATGTGTAACATCTGGCTGTTCTATGGCCTGTACAGTTATGGTATGATCAGTATAGCTACCTGAGATTAGGTTTGAGTGGGTTTTTTTGTTACTATTTTCTTGTATTACCATCATGAAAAGTCAGTGTGTGACTTCTTTTTAGTAACTCATATTTTTAATTGGTGGTTCCAGACTGATTGTTGCACATCTAGTTCTTTTGGGGTTTTTTTTGTTAAACTGGGAGTTAGTCCTTTTTGGGTCAAGCAGAGTGAGAGAATAAGACATCTGGAAGCCTGTTGTGTGCTTGTAGTCCACCTAATTTTGAAATTAAAATGAGACAGCAGCATTGAACCTCTTTCTGGATGACAAAATGGTAAATAGCTTATGTTTGAATGCACTGTGTAAGCTGGATACTGGTCATTTTCTGGTTCTGAAAACAGATAGCTGGACTGAGGCTGGTTCTTAGCACTAGTTACCAAGATCAGTTCCTGCCAGTGTTCTAGACTTGGACACGTCTATGAGACTTGCGAATACTTTAATTTGCCCTGGAGAGAAACCCAAACTCTTCATGAAAGGGATTTTCTCATACTTGGTTTGTACCACAAAGGTGTCTGATGATAGTGTAGAAATCTTAAACCAGGTATTCATTATTTGTGTTGAATAAAGGTTTGGTATACTTCCGGAGTATGGCAAGAGAATTAGGTCTCTTGACTGACGCTATTTAAAGAAAGATACATTAAAATCTCTGGTATCACAGAAGGAGAAGCAGTTTATAAAGACTGATTTAGATTACATTTGCCCAATCTAAAGAGTTAAAACAAGCCTGAATTCATCCCGTCCAACTGTAGACACTTGTGCTGTCTCAGTTAATTTACCTTAATTTCCTGCTAACCAGTGGTTTTCAAACTTTTTTTATTTACTAAAGACCACTACAAATTTTCCAGGGGATTGCAGATCCCTGGATAAAAATTCAAGTTTGACAATCAGCTTTGTATCCCTGGTAACATGTCACGGATATTTTAGGAGTAATCTCTCCATCTGGACACAGTAGCTGACCACAGACTGACAAACTCTGCTCTGCAGCGAGTGTGAGGAGACAGAGATTAACTAGGCGACACCATGCAGGCTTAGAAGAGCTGAGCTGCCTCTCAAGGGGTGCCTCTTTCCCCATCCTCAGCTTGGAGAGAGAAAGTGGATAGGTGAACGTAAGCAGTCCTATTTAGGGTCTGAAATGAAGTAAAAGGGATCTGTGCAGTTTTGTCCACCTGGAAGACTTTTTATGGCTTGGAGGTACAGACTACAGAAATGAAACACTGGAATATACTGCAGTTTTATCAAAATGTACACTTCCACGCTTTCTAGAAGTGGTGATTGTAGTTTTATTGGCAGACATCGATTGCAGGACTGCAGCTAATAGTGGAACTGTTCCCCATTACAGAACCTGTTCATGTTCCAGGAGTTTTTCAAATAAGTGAGGTGTATTTAGATTTAAAAAAAAAATAATAATTTATTAGTAATGTTTGAGGGAATAATTAAAAATCTAGAACCTGGTTACTAACAAACTTATCCTCATCCCTCTGAAGTATGTTCAGCATTGAACATAATACCTCGTGGGCCACCGCTGTGTGCTCACCATTCATTGTCAAGAACCTCCTTCAATGTGCTGGTCATGCAAGCTTCTTGTTTTGGAGGCCCTTATTTTTAGCCTGGCTGTTCACTTACACCCCAACTCAGGACCTGTCAGGCTCGCCATCTGCGCTGGCAGGAGCTGCTGAGCACGTCCCGGTTTAGCAGTGGGACAGGACTCTACCTCCTTGCAAAAATGTGTCTTTCGAGAGTTCGGAAGAGCAGCCTCGGGTCCTCGTCCCCCGCAGGACGCCCACCCCTCTCCGGACGGGGCCGTGCGGAGCCCGGGCTGAAGTCACGGCGGCTGCCCCGAGCACCGGCTGCCTCTCCAAGCAGAACCCCCCCGGGTTTGACCCCCGCCCGGGTCCTGTGGGGCATTGTGAGCGCGCTCTCGACTGGCCTGAAGCCGCCGGTGGCCCCGAAGGGGCCTCGCCCCCTCCCCAGAGCCGCTTTTGTCTCAGTGCCGGGACGCGCGGCGCTAGGCCCGGCCTGGCTCCCCTCACCGCCGGGCAGGCTGCCCCCGCCTCCCCGAGCTCCCGCTGACCGCCATTCTCCAGAGGGAGGGGCGCGCCCCGCCCGCCCAGCCAATCGGCGGCCGCCTTACTCGTGATGCGAACGGCGGGGCCGTGGTCGCAGCCCGCGGGGTGCCCTTCCCCGCCCCGCCGCTGCCTGCTCCCCCCGCCGGAGGCGGCGCTGACGGGGCCCGGCGGGCGGCCCGCCGGCCCCGCACGCCTCACAGCGCCGCACCGCACCGCGCGGAGGAATGGCCGGTGTGAGTACGGGGGGGTTAAAGGGGAGGGTGGTGTCTGGGCTGCCGGGGCCGCTCTGCCCGCTGCACCGCCCGGGGCAGCCCCGGGGAATGGGCGGCGGAGATGGGCGTTAGGCAGCACCCCCGGGGGGAGCCTCCGGGAGCGGCTGTACCGGCGAGTTTCCGTGCGCCCTGCCTGCCTGGAGGGATGGGTGCTTTCATCCGGTTACAAGAGCCCGTTGTACACAGGCACGCCTTGGCTTCGGTTGGCGTTTAAAACAAAACGCCGCTTCATGCGCTGGATGTGCTTTTACTTGCTTTTTACTGGGACGGGAAAGTGGAACGAGTTCTTTGCGGGGATTATTGGCTCAGCGGGTGGGGGTTTGAGCGCTGTAGCAGAGATTATTTTCTGTAAGGGTCTTTTCTTGGGTTCTCAGTTTTGTCGCAAACGGAAACATGCAGTTACATATCATACAGAACCTTTATGCCTCTGGTTTTGTCCAAAATTTATATTATTTATTTATTTATTTATTTATTTTCGGATTTTCATGCCACTTTCAGTCTGCCCGTTCTGGTACGGGAGTGTTCGAGTTTGGAAAGTTAGACTTTGATGAAGTTTTCTTCATAGTGTCAAACATAGATCTGTTAGACATGAGAAAGTATGCTGAAACCCAACAAGGTAGTTCTTGTGTTGTGTGGACCAAATCAGAAAGGATAAGGAATTAATGTGAGGTGGAGAGGTGAAGTCGTGGCTGGGTGTTGTCTAGTCTGATTAGTCTTGCTGATTTTATTTTTGCCTGCATGTCCTACTGTGTTGTCCTTCAGTCTTTATAATGGAAGTGTTTTAGAAACACTTAAAAATGATTAAACACACTTCCTTCCCCCCTCACCCCGCCCCACCGTGTGACAAACCTAAACTTGCAAGAATGAGCGACAGTCAAGGCGCCGAGGAAGAACTGAGTCATAAATATACAGAATGAGTAAAGGGATCCTAGCTGTCCAGAGGGCTGACAGTTAGTAATGTTGTATTCAAATGAAACAAGAATAGGGAGGAAACATTTCACCTGTAATCTAATTTCTCTGAGTTTTGAAACTGACATCTGTTGTTCTGCTTGCTGTGTTTTTGTGTGTTCTTTTGTTAAAGGCATTGCTAAAAATATGCATAGTTCTTCTAGTATTAGCTTTGTCTATTGAAAAGTCCTTGAACAGTAGATGGTGCGATAGTATTGGAAGTACCATTCTGAACCCACCAGTGTTTTTCCCCTTACCCCTCCCAAGATGGTACTGTTGTGGTGTTGCCAGGTCAGCGGCTTTGCAGTGGCAGCACATCAGTTGCTTCATACCCACAAGAGATAAGGGGAAGGGGGGTGTGTGGGGTGAAGGTGTATTGTGGCTTCAGTTTCTTGATTGTCTGGGCAGAGGTAGGAAGGTGATAAGTTATCTCAAATTTTCTGTTGTTCCTCACCAGCATCTTGTGTCAACCAGCAATCCCATTCAGAAAGGAAGTACTTCTAGTCGTCTTCTTCAACATAAATGTCCTGCTTTCCTCGTCTGTCTTTCAAGTGGCACCCAAGTGCTATGTGTACTTTTTTGGCTCTGGCATTCTCCCATGTGAAAACCCCTTGAAGATAACTCGCGTCTTTTAGGACCACGGTAACTTTCTCCTTTGATCTGGAAAGTGCAAGACTACTGTTAAAATATGAATCTACCTAAAAACCACCAGTAACTATACTCTTATGCCTAAAGCGAATTTGGTAAAAAACAGAATAAATTTTAAAATTCTAAGTGGCTGAGTGTGTGCATATATTCTGGTAGTGTTGATATCCTGTCTGTAGAAGTCTTGCTCACCCTGAATTGAAGGAATGAGCTAAGCTTTTTTTTTTCTTTTTTTTTTTTTCCCCCTCCTTTTATTTTTCCCCTCCCCCTCCTCCTTCCTCCTGTTAGCTGAAGCTTTCACACCCATTCTTACCTTAAAACCCATATCTTGAAATGGACTTTTCTCCTCTGCCATTCTAGTGCTGCTAGACCATCTTGGTAAGTGGATTAAAATGGCAACTAAAGAGGCTGTTGAGAGTTGCATACAAGACAATTAACTTCCAACTTGATTTAAAAAAGAAATTAAAATACAAAGTTGAAACTTGCATATTCTACAAATAAGATGTCTTTCATGCTTTCCGAGTAGGTATGACAGCGTTAATCCACATTAGAGAGTCTTTAAATACTTACAGGCTACAAAGGATTTCCTACCCAAACTTAGGAAAACCCTTCAGGTAATGCCCCGAACTACTTCAGCCTCTAACTGGACTCACTGTGGAGACAGAGAAACTGAAATTACTGTCAGTACAAAGGTGGGCCATAGAAGTGGAAGGCATTAAAAAAAAAAAAGAATTGCTGTATAGCTTGATATCTCTGTAATTTAAACAAGATATTTGCTTCATAACTAGGAAATAGTAGGGAAAGAAAACTGTATTGGAACAAGTGGATCTGGGATGGTTGCTGTGAAGGGTGATACAATGGATTAAATACTAAGAGTTACACCATGGCTTCACCAACATTTAACAAGTTGGTACTGCTGCTGGAAGCAGTCCTGTCTCGCTTCTCCAAGCAAAAGGGAAGAGGCAGTGTGGCAAGAGGATCTGAATGTGGAACTGAATTCAGAACTGACCCAAATTAAAACAACTTTTCCTGCTGCCCTTCCTTTCCAAGTTTAGTTTTAACCTGAGTTAGTTTCCACATTCAGTTGATTATGTGGCAAAGTAAATATTTGTGCTGACTCAAAAGAAAGAGCAGAGTAAGGGTGAGAATAAACAACAGGGGAACTGATTTGTTTCTTGTTTGGTCATGCTGGTGTAAAGTTCGTGAAACTGTGTTGCTAGTAGCAGTTCTCTTAGCATCAGGTTAACCGAGATTTTTGATGACCTTTCTAAAGTTGCAAACAAGAACAAAAGGTAAAGTAAAACTTTCCAAAATGTTTATTTTAAGTATATTATATTGTTACTTACTGGCTTTCCAACACTGCTTCTAGTGTGAGCCAAGAATGCTTGCATAAAACATGGAACAAGTTCTTTTAGATTAAGAGTATTTCCAATAGAGATGTGTGTCAGGTGCTGGTGGAAGGGCATAGAATTAACGGGCACGCTGCGCTTTTTCAGACTTCGCTAACAAAGTAATCATGATGGTGAAAAAGCTTGTTAGTGCATGTGCATTACCTACATCCATAATAAGTTATCTAGGTAAATTAATGGAGCTGTAGGATTTACTTGGTATTTGTGAGGTTTCAGAATTGTAACCTGTGTTTTAAAGACATAATTTTACATAGTATTTAAATACTTCTGTTTTTTTAACTCTATTTTCCTGGAAGATATGATAATATCTATAGCTACACAGTCTTTGCTAAGCGTTTAGTGTTTTGCAAAGCAGAAATACTACTTTTTTTTAAGTGCAATATTTTTACTGTTTGGAAGGCTTGTATCCCTTCTGGGACTCATACGTTTGTTTTAAACTTATTTTGAGTCATTTACTTTCTGAACTTTAAATATTGCTTAAAATCTAGCAGAGGAAAAAAATGTGGTTGTCCTTGCCACAAATAAGAAGACAAGAAGGTACCATTGTTTAGTGGCTTACTAGTTTGTCTCATTTTGCTTCAGTTTTCTATCAGTGGTTCTTACAGGCAGTGTCCTGCTCCACAAAATCAAACATGCTGAAGGCAGGAGATACGTTTCTGATGCTGTATTGTGGATGGAGGGAAAACACCCTTATTGACTTCTTTAAGTTAACTTCCACAAGATTTTTTTATTGGACTTGGAATCCTAATTAGATGAATAATATAGCATAAGTATCTTCAAAAAAGATAAGAAAGTCTGCTCTGTACAGCTTTCTCTTTTCCTCCCCGAATAAAGCTACCCTTCAAGGCCAGCTCTTGTCAAGTCTACTGTTTATCTTTTTCTGTTTCCCTGCCTTCATTACTGTTCGTTTTCCACCGAGGTCATTATTGTAATGCTTTTCTTTTGAGAAAGACAATTGAATTTTTCTGGTATGCTGCTTCTGAGGATGATGCAATCTTTTAATCCCACCCTCGTTTGAAATAACTAGTTTAAATTGGCCTGGAATTACTTCTCAGCATGGACAAGTTTTGAATACAAATGTAGTAGTGATATCCATGACTTCTCATTTCGAGGACAAGGAAACAGCAACTCCTTTAGTGCTAGCAGTTCTGTAACGGAAATAAGGCTCATAATACATATTTTTAGTTGGTTTATATTTTGTTGTCACACTTCTGTTTACCCCCCCGCCCCCCCAAAAAAAAGGGACATATATGAAGGGAATAATTTTGCAAGACTCCTAGCATGACAGTTCTCTGCTCAACCCCAGGCCAGCATTTAGACCCTTTCCTAGGTTTTAACCATCCAGTGTGCTCGCTCCAGGTTAGTGGGTATCATGCAGATCACACTGGGAGACTGCTAATTGGGGAGGTCACTGTACTGCTGTGCTCCCCTTTCTCCTTGCTACCTACAAACATTAGGAGCTGCATATGCCCTGTAGAATCCGGTCTTTAAGCTTTTGATTTGTTCTGAAGGGAACATCCTGTAAGTTGTAGGAGGGAGGGAGGGATGAGGGAAAGAATGCTGTGTTACTTTTTTCTCTTTTCTCCAAATATATTTGCTTTGGGAGGTGATGGGCAGACTAGAAGTTATATAATTTGCTTGCTTCTGCAGCTATTTAATCTGGTAGTATAACTGTTAATTCCTTAAAACCTACGTGAACACAGAGTAGTCGTTGTTTGAGGGAAATGAAATATGCTTACCAATAGATCCAATGATTCAATGGAAAACTAGGTTATTTTACTTTGGATTGGCACTGACAGTAAGAAAGAGTCAGTGTGTTTCTGAAGATCTAAAATAGTCTGGGCTCCTATTCTTTTTGTTGTAATTTGAGGATACTTATTTTAGAATCACAGCATAACTTCAGCTGGAGAAGACCTCTGGAAGTCACCTGGTCCAAGCCCCTTCTCATTGTGAGAGAGTCTACGTTACATCAAGTTGTCTAGGCTCAAACCCAGTTGAGTTTTGAACTCTGCCCGCCAAGGGTGGAGTTTCAACAGTATCTCCAGGCAACCTCTTTTGTCAGTTTATGAATAGGTGAGCAGCATATAATATAAGTTTCTCATAAAAATTTGATTGCTAGTTTAAATGTGCAGGTTCCTGGTTACATGTTTAACAAGCTGTTAAATGCCATTCTGTGGACTCTGCTCAGCTGTTTCTTTTGGTGCCTCATTTCCTACACAGCAGGGGAGGGAAGAAAGGGAAAGAAAGAGAAAGGGTCCCTTTTTTCTTCTATTGTGTCTTTGGGTGACCAGATAATGAAGAAACAATAATTTGTTATGCAAATCCTCACTTGGATTTTTTTTTTTTAACTTTCCAATTATCTTTTGGTTTTCAATTTTAAAACAATGTGAGAACTCACTTAACTTGTGACGTTACCAAATTTCATCTAAACTGTCTTTATACAAACCAAGAGCAAAACAGTGAAGTGCTACGGCTTTAAGTTCCTGTGCTTCTTTTTAAGATTATTTTTGTTTCTGTGCTGTGTCAGCTTGACACTATACTTGTTTTTATGGCTTTGTCTTTACGTTGATTGAAGTTTTAAATTTCTAATAGAACTTTTTGGGTCACAGTTTTCACTCTGTATTTGATGTGAATGTCTGCTCTGTTGTAATGCTAAATGTTTTAATCAGCTTTTCCCTCAGTGCTGAGAAGCTGAAATTTAAGAATGGCATTTTATCTTCAAGCCACCACTAGAAATACCGGCTTGTTACATATTAGTAGTCATAGACTGATGACTGAAATAAAAATCAGTGTTTTGATGCGGCATACAGAAAACTTGCACCGTAAACTATGTTTCTGTGTATGGTTCAGCAGAAATTTTCTGTATAGCTCATGCAATTTTGGTACGTGAAAGAAGATCTGGAGAATTTTTTTAACTGAGCGTGCTAGACCATTTCTGAAATGATGGTGTTGGCTGCTAGCTGTATAGAGGATTCTGTTTTCAACAAGGAACTAGAATACTAATTTCGTGTAGTTTCAGATCTAGTTTCGGTGTAATGTAAGCTTGACTGGTTTGAGGGAGTGTGGGAAGTTTCTTGGTTGGGAGGACTCTTCCTTCTGCCTGTTAGTTTCGTTTTGATAACTTGTTACCCTGGGTGTTTCTTGTCTTTTCTTAATTTCTTGGCATAGTCAAAATGGTTGCTTTCTTCTCTTCTCCTCCTTCGTCTTTGTTTCAAAATACTATTTCTAAATTTGTCGGGTATGGACTATCTGATACAGGGTGAAGGTTTTTTTTTTTGGTTGTTTTTTTTTTTTAATGCTGGTTTACAAACTAATCTGTATGGATAGATTTACTCATGTAGAACTGTTGTCAAGAGATGAGTGTTAGTCTGTAGCACAGTTTAAGATTTGGCAAATGAGAAAAGAATAATATCTTCTACAGTCAGTAGATGGCTTTGTGTTGTAGGATGTGCGTGGTGCTGTGCTTGAGAGGTGGAAGAGCAAGTCATTGCTCTATTGCGCGCAAGTGTTCACGCCTCTAAAGAGCCATCAATAGAGTTCTTAATATGATGGTCCATTATCATACAAAAAGAAAAGAAACTGTATTGGCAGAGCAAACAATGTCAAAGAAAACATAATGCTAGTAGGGAATTTTACAAATATGGATTGCTTGTTTTCCCCTCTTTTTTTCTTTCTTTTTTTTTTTTTCCCCCCCACTGGTTGATCTTTACACATTCAGACTCTTGAGATTCCCAGCAGTCGAAACAGCACAGTTAATGGTTTCCTGAGAATTTGAAGTGAAGATGTCATATTTTAGATCAATGTAAATAATGGGTGAAAGTATTTAGGCTAGTTGGAAAGTCTTGTTGCTGCTGTGGTACTCTCAGGATTGTGTTTCTGTTATATCTGATGTTTGCTTCTTTATACTTTACGGGGTTTTTCCTCCTACGTATTTAACATTGTACAATTTTTTTTGAGCTGAGAGTGCTTCAGTATGTTTTGCAGTTTCATTTGCATTAAAGGTATTATATAAATAAACCTCAAATGTGTTTATGTAGCATATGTGCATGGAGTCAGAAGTAGTCCGTTTCAAGAATCCTCTCTTTTCTTTCCTGTAATTAAAGATATGGTAGTCTGTTCAGGTCTTTAAATAGATGGTTTATCAGTTTAAAGGTAGGGATCATGTTATATGCAGAAGTGTGCTTTGAGTCTTACCTTATTAAGGGAAACAAATTTGCAAGCAAGAAAATGTAAAGATAATCATTCTCGCGGCACTGATACTTTGTCCTCGTTGACATACGTGCAACAAAGTGTAAGAAATCAAATACAGTGACAAGGATGCAAATCATTATAGCTGTGAAGGAACTAGGGCAACCAGGAATAATAATTTTGAATATTTCAGCTCAAAGGTGGGTCAATATTTAAAAGAGTTTTAGCACTTCTTAGTTCAGTTCTTAGCTAAGAACTTGTGAGTTGAGCAGTGTTGTCTGAAGTGTGAAGAGTGCAGTCATCCAGTTGGGTATGGTTTTGTCTTTCATAACATCATAAGATTCTATGATTCTATAAGATGGTCTTCAGAAAGACTTAAATTGTCCTTTATGTTTTCCAAAGAAACTTTAATTAGTGTAATTTAAGGGGATTTGTTCAGTCATAAGTAATGAAATACCCTGGCATGTGATGATTATACCCTACCGAAAATGTGTAGCAATGTACTGTTACTTATTTAGCTGCAAATAGAAGACAAATGTGTTCATCTGTGTGCCTATGTTTGCACATGGCAGGATGAGAGGCAAGGGAGTGTTTTATCAGTCAGTTGGCAGACAAAACCATGTTTTTGTTATCTTTTTTTCCCCTCCTCTGAAACTCTAATCATATATTTGATTTTTGTTTCTTTATATCTAGGGTCTGGATTCAGGATTTGTTCCCAGTGTTCATGATTTTGACAAGAAACTCACGGAGGCTGATGCTTACCTACAAATCTTGATAGACCAATTGAAGGTATGGTAACTAACAGGTATATTTACTGTACTGGAGTCTGCTTGTCGGTGTGGATTTCAAGGTCTGATTGAAAGGAAGCTCAACAGAGGGAGAGAGTCAAGTTTTACGCTTGGCACGTTGTCCAGTTGAAGATGTCGCTGCTCACTGCGGGGGGGTTGGCCTAGATGATCTTTAAAGGTCCCTTCCAACCCAAACCATTCTGTGGTTCTGGTAAATGGAGAGAGAGCTCATCTGGCTGAGCTGACTGGGAACTGCAGAAAACATGCCTTTTGTTAGATATGAAGTCTGCTGATGACAGAATTTTATTTTCTGTTTTTCCCTAGCTTAGGGTAATATATAAGTTCTAGCTACTTCTGAAATAAAGAGATTTCTACTACAAGTATTAAAATTAGAAATTATAAGCTAAGGGCTGAAATAAGCTGAAAATTACTTTCTCTTAGAACGGATTTTGAGATTATTAAAATAGAGTTAGAAAATTAGAATAACTCAAACATGTTATAAATGATTTACAATAGCTGAAACGTTATTTTGTATATATAGCTTCATGGAAATGACAGAGATGGCTTAAGTTTATTTTTAAAACATAATTAAATCATTGTATTTCTTATAGCATTTTAGACTTTCTCTTGAGAAAATTTTGTCAAGTAATATGTAACTACAGTTGCAGATATTTTCAGACTTTGTTGCAGTAGTGGTAGATAATCTGTTCTTTGTCCTTGACTGAAAAACATTCTTTTACAATTTGTACATGTGTTTTAAGAGTAGGTAGGAAGGTGAGGAATGATGAGGTCAAATCTCTCAGTACTTCCCTTATTGAGAAAAACAGTTTTTGTTGCTGGTTAGGACACTTTTTTCCCCATGACTCAGCAGGTTAAAATTGCTATTAAGATTGCTTCAGTTCTGCTGACTTGATTTTTTTTTTTTTTTTTTTTTTCCTGATATAATGGTCAAGTATTGCACGTGGGATATTCAGCAAAAATTCAGTTGTAGGGGAGGGCAGAGAGGGGGAAGAGCATACCCACAAAAATGCAGGTAGGCAAAAGAGATGCAAACGAAATTCAAAGCTAAACTGCAAAGACTTGATCAGGAGTTAGCTGTTTCCCGTTCCAGAGCCATCTAACATACTTCACTGAAGGAAGGTATTTAAATCTTTACGCCTTCTAGTTGTTCTTTCAGGCCAACTGAGGGGAGAGGCTATAGGAATTAGTTAATAATGAAAGCAGAGATCAAGACTACCGGGTTTTTTTTTTTCAGAACCAGAAATCGGCCCTCAAGGGAAAGGGAACACATGAGCAGGTTTTAGGCAGGCAGTTGAGTGAAGAACTGTGGCTCACCTACGAAAAATTACAGCCTCTTTTCTGAGCAAGGGTGGATGTGATGAGCTTTTGAGCATTACCCTTAATCTTTTTTCTTCCTTGAACAACTTTTAGTTAGTGATGATTTTTATGCGCACCTTTGCTCCTGGAGGCAACTTTCAACTGTTTCAGCTCAGCTAGTGTTAAATACATGTGCAAGCTTTTTAGTAAGAATTTGTTTCACTTTGCTTGGCTGCATCTTATTCTACTTTTAAAAAAGTAAATAGAAGTTAATGCTGGGAAATCACTACATATCTTTGCAAAAGAAGTGCTTACAAATCTTACCTTAATAACAAGGTACCTGAAAGCGCTGATACAGATTGAGGCATTCTGAGGTGTTCTGATGAGTGTCACTTTTATCACTTAACCTCACCTTTTTGTTCAAACCATGGTAGAACCGTGCCAGACTGAGCTGTGGAACTAGCCGGGATCTGAGATCTTGCAGGATGGGATAATGTCAGAAATGAGAGTTACAAATTTGTTATATCGCAAATGCTGTAAAGAAATACTAGGCAAAAATGCTTTGGGTCATAATACCAAGACTGTATAACTTAAGTACTTATTAAATGTTTTTGGTTTTGAAATGTTGATTTTTCTGGCTGATATTACATGAAAAAATAACACTTTCAGTATTTTCACACGCATCTCTTTCTCCTAGCTCTTTGATGAAAAACTCCAGAACTGCAAAGATGATGAACAGAGAAAAGCAAGTACATTTTGTCTTAAATGTTGCTCATTTTGCTTAGTCAGATGGTTTTGTTTATCAATTTGCTATAGTCTATAGAAATTTAAAGTACAGTTCAAATTTGTCAAGTTGTCAAAATCATTTAAAGCTATTTGAATAAATGATAACATTATTTGTGTTGTGAATAGGTTGCAAACAGAATCTTTAGTAATCCTGAGTGTCATGAAATTAAAAAAAGGTTTCAATCTGTAGGAAATGATTACTCCTCTATTATCCAACTGTCAAAAACATTTATAACTTAAATTTGCTATTTTTAATTCTTTAATAAGGATGACTGTTTAGTGTTTGTAGGAACAGCAAAGCTATTCTGAAGGAAAAAAATAAATACAAAGCATTTTGTATTTCACATATTCAGTCCGCAGCCTGTGTGGTTCTGTGACTGGCATGCCACGTGTTGGAAGTCTGAGAATACTGTAATTCAGTCACTTTCAGTGAGGATGCCAAAAATGTAACTTGCTATGTGGGGAACACACCTTTTTTAGCGAGGTTGTAATTTGCTTGAGTGTTGTGTATTTTTTTGCATCCCTTCCTATTCCGTTTGATGAGTTTATTATTGAGGAGTTGCTTTTGTTTTCAGCTAATGCAGTCATTTCAGTATCATGAAGTAGTGGTGTATTTCTTTCTAGTTCCCTCCCGCCCACTAATTTCACTTGATGTTCTTTTGGTGTTTGGGTCAGTTTTGAAAACAGTTTGCTTTCTGTGATTAGTTTCCTTCTTTATAATGGTTGTGACCTTTCATGTGTTGCCCATCTTGTTTGATGTGTTATGTGGCGTCTTAGGGACTTCACAAGTGATGGTCTTTCTGGAGTTCTTTTCCATGTACAGGTTTTAAAGTCACTTTTTAGTGCAAACGTTCTCTGTGTAAGCGTGTAGACAACTGATCAAAAGAGATCTAAGGATTTTGTATTTCTCCTTCGGTGCATCTTACTGGGGAGAGTTCTCCTTCAATTTTGACCTCTCTCCAGATGCTACTTTGCCGATCAGGCAGTACTTTTCCCTGTGACAGTGCTTGTAATCCCTGGAGACTTTCAGCATGTTATGCTGATTTCTTTCTTTATCTTTGCAAGGCACCTATGGAACAGACAGATTGACTTTCTAGAGCAAGCAGGAGGCTTAGAAGAGGTCAGCTTCCTCTGGTTTTAAATCTTGATGAGTGTTGTTATTACTATAGATTCCATTTATTCTCTATTAAAAATGAAACAGAGTTGGCACAGCACTTTCTTGATGGTGTCTCTTCCTGTACCGAAGCAGCAGAGGGGGTTTTTGATACTGTATTTAGCAGTTTTCCTATTTGTTTCTGGAAGTATGGTTCAGCTATCAGACTATGAACCGAGTGGAATCTGCAGGATACTTCCATCCAACACATAGTTTTCTCCTCCTAGGAAACAAAATTTGGTTATTTGAGTGTTTCATGCTTCCCAGCTAGCTGAGTGCTGTTTTCTGCAACTGTTTTATGCCCAGGCGTTCAAAACCTGAGCTATTATTTTTGCAAGTGTACAGAACATTGGATAAGCTGTTTTTTAGTTACAGGATATTTGGTCTTTTGAAGATAATGCTATAGGGCATAGGTGTTCTGAGATGCTTCCCGATCTCTTAGATATCTTTTTTTCTGAGACGTGATAGAAGATGACAATGCAGATGCAGACTTGATGAATTTTGAAGAATGAGAAATATTGTGATTATCATAAATTTCCTGTGTTACGTTGCAGAAGTACAACTAGCTTTGCAGAAGTACAACTAGCACTGTGTAGTGGGATCATACTGTCTTGCAACCATACTATAGCAGTGCTGCCACTTTTGCTGAATCTGCTGATGGCGTACAATGTATGTATCCAGTTATGTAGGAAGTAAAGGAAGGTGCGTGGTCTGAGGGTACTGGCATGTCAAGGTGAAGACAAGATAGGACCATGCTTTCTTACAGTGTTAGCAATATTATTGGTGAGAACTCACAGTAAAATTCTCTGTTGGGTTTTGTGAAACTATCTTGGCCACATGTGTCAGGGAGAATAAAATTGTACGCATTCAAAAGCATCAGAACAGCAGAGAGGTGTATATTTGGCAGGCTGGAACGGAGCTGACATTACTTAACAAGATTTTGGAGGGAAGTGTAGCCTGCTTAAGCTGTTTGGTTAGCAACGAGTACTTTTTGTGAAGTAAATCCAAGGCTGAGCACATGGATTGAGATTGCACCATACCCATTCTGACCATGAGTCGGCTACCCCTACGTGCCTCTGCTGCCTCTCTTTGCTGGACAAGCTGGTCCTTCGTAGTCACATGGTTGTTGGATGAGGCAAAAATAATGTTTAATGAAATAAAATTAGCTTTCTGTTGGATCACCGGTGGCTTTGTAGAAAATCAGATGTCAAGGAGATGCGACAAGCAGCAAGTAGATGGAGTAGTTTCAGCAGCAGCCTGTGGTTTGATTAGATTTGGTACAGCATGTGGCTGCGTTCTGCAAATGTGAGTCTGCAGGAAATTGATATTTCATTTTAAAATATGTGTATTCATTACCTTAAACTAGGGAAACAGTCTCATTGAAATGTTTTCTTCGTCAGTCTTCAGAGCAGGGATGTTGAAGAGAGAAAATTATTGCAACTTATAGTAGTAAATTATATTCTTTGATTTTATTTTTATTGGTAATAATTTTTATCTTCAATGTACCTCTTTTTATCTGCTTATGATTTTCCTTACAATTTTTTATTTTCTAAATTATCTGTATTACTTTAATGCAAGTTTAAGCAAAAGATAATAAGAATAAAGTTACAAGGATTGTATCAGTGTGTATGCACAGCAGTGTAGTTCTGTACAACTGATGAGATGAGATACTGGCATTCTCCTCACTGCTCCTCCAAACCAACCACTCTTGTAAGCGTGCTGGTTTTGTTGCTACTGATCATTGGCTTGTTTTTCTCTCCCCACTGTCATGTCTATAGTGTGTTTGTATAAGATCTTACAAGGGCAGAGTTCACAAACTTTATTTTGTGGCTGCTTACGTCACCATTCTAGAATAACACATTGCTCGTGAAAATCCGGGCACTTCTGTATCAGTGTTTGCTTAGCCCTAAGGAACAGGGCCGGTGGTCTTTAGGACGGTCTTCCCAGAGACTGAGCCTGTCTGACTTGCCTACCTTGTTCTCATTATTTTGTGTACGTCTGAAGAAGATAATATTCCAGTTCCATGTGTTATATTCTTGCAAGGTAGCAATACAGCCCAAATGTGAAAAGTATTGGATTAATGTGTGCTGTTACTGCTTAAGTTGGCCAACTCACAAAGAATTCATTTCCATAGGGGAAAAAATTATAATTGTATAATTTGTGGGTAGGCCTTGGAAGCCAGGTGTTTTTCTCATCTCAGATCATCTGTGTGATCTTGGACAAGTTACCCTTTTGTCTATACCTGTTTTTAAGAATAACAATGTCTTAATTAGTCTATTGCTTGGAAAATTACACGTGAGTAGGGGGAAAACAGTGTGACTGAATTACATTACATGACCTGACATCACTTTCAGATTTTCAGCAAAGATGATACCAGCAGAGGGAATGAGATATCAGTTTATTTGTTGTGTAAATACTGTAGAACGTGTTGGGAAAAAAAGCAGATAAAGAATAAAGCTGCTGATGGCTGCCTAGAGTTGGCTATAAAGCTTTGAGACTGAATGATTTATTTCAGCTGCGTAATCTTTCATCTGACAAGATCCGTATGTTTGGGTACATTGCCTATTCTATTTTGATGCTAAAAGGCTCAAAACTTCACTGCTGTCATTATATTTAAAATGCTTTTTTCAGGATGTGTTGATAAAGTTTGGACTGAAAGTATACTAGAGACATGCAAAACAAACAAAACCAAAACAAAGGCATTTTAGCTGTTGACATATTTCTCTGCTACCAGCAGAAGTGAATCTAATACAGCTTTGTGATAGCATCCCTGATACGCGTGGTCCAGTGGAAAAGGCCGAGGCTGGGTGCTGTTTGGCCACCTCTTGCCAGTTAATCATGAAGAAAATGTATAGCATCCTCATGAATAGAACAGAGTATAACTGAGAGGGAATTGGCTTGGAGGTTGTCACTGCATTTATTTATTTATTTAGTCAACAGTCTGAGACTATTGGTTCCTGTAGATTTATAGATTCGTGTTGCTCTCTTACGGTGTTGGATTTGGCTTGCAATGCTGTGTGGGGGGGAAAAAAAAGATCCTTTACACATTTTGATTATTCAAGAATCAGGAAGGCTGTGACTCAAGTCACATGAGGCACTCATTAATCAAAACAAAGAGATCCCATAATTGAATTAGTAGAGGTTCAGTGCTGAGTCCAATTTAATAATTTTGCCTTCTGCAGCCAGACCCAAGGACATCAACAGGATGCATATGCTTCTTAGATAGGTCGTGCTTGTGTGTAAAACGGCGTGCAGATGCCTTTTGCATGCCTGAAGTGCAATTCCACACAGGAAATCTTTATAAACCAGTGTTTCTAGATAAAATTAGGCCGATTTCCAGATGCACTTTTTCCTGGAGGCTTAGAGCAAGAACGTGTGTGCGCTGTTATTTTCCATGATCTTTTTAAAACCGTGCTTAACTGCTTATGTATATTATACTTGAATGATGGTAATCTTCAAGTAATATTGATCTTTGGAAAGTGCCACCATTCAGTACACTGTATGAGGATACAAACTGAATTTAGAGTGAGTCTTCGTACTGCGTTTCATTTTTGTTGATGTTATGCAAAACTGACTTTGCGTAAATATGTATAATGCCACTGCTCAGAAATTCCAAACCTTGTCATCTTTAAGCTTTAATTATCAGTTTGACTTCTGTCTTGTTAATTACAAAATGAAAATTGTGTCTATTTACAGAAAGTCTTTAGCATGTGGATTGTTTTTGTTTTTTTTTTTTTCCCCTCTGCCAATTTAAGATACAGTGATTGTACAGTATTTAGGTCAAACTACATGCTGGAAATTCTGTCTTTAACCACACTATTTTGATTTTTCTTTTACAGAAAATTGAAAGTCTCAAAGAAACAACCAGTGTAAGTTTCTTTAATTTTTATATCTATTATGTATACATCCTAAAATTCACCTTGTTTTCTTGGGAAAGTTTTTAAAGCTTTTCACAGAAAATTGGAAATCCGTATTAGGTGCAACAGTGTGGTGGCAGAGGCAGCCTGGTTCTGGTGCTGTGTTCAGATTTATCTCTAGCATTGTAGAATCATGAAATCATAGATTAGTTGAGGTTGGAAAGGACCTTTGAAAGTCTGTAGTCCAGCCCCATATTCAGAGCACGATCAGCTAGAGCAGGTTGCCCAGTACCAAATCCAGGTGAGTTTTGAATAACTCAAAGAATGGAGGCTCTACAGCCTCTCTGGGCAACCTGTTCCAGTGTTTGTTTATACCTAGGGTAAAAAAAGTGTTTTATGTTTAAAGGGAATTTCCTGTATTTCTGTTTGTGGCCGTTGTCTGTTGTCCTGTCACTGGGCACCAACGAGACAAGTCTAGCTTTGTCTTCTTCACACCCCGCCATCCCAATCAGATATTGATGCCCATTGATAAGGTCTCCCCTGAGCCTTTTCTTCTCCAGATTAAACAATCCCAGTGCTCTCAGCCTCTCTTCATATGACAGTTTACCTGCTTACAGTGCTCTGAAAGTTTGAAGGTGACTTCTGTTTCCCCCTGAAATCTTTTGTTCTATGTGACTTTTGGAAATATCAGTTTTCTACGGATACCCTTTTGTCTCTGGGAAAAAAAAGGGGGAAGGGAAAGTAGAGATTCTACAGAAGTGAGTGTACATTTAGTTCTTGTCTAATATTTCAGTTAATATTCTGTATAACTAATAAAAATACCTATAAGTGCAAAATGTTATACAAGGGTTGTTTTCTGTTTTTTTTTTTTTCCTAGAGCATGGTAGAATCAATAAAACACTGCATTGTGTTGCTACAGATTGCTAAAGTAAGTACACTCTAAACTATTTTGAATTTTAATTCTACAGCATTAATCTATGTGAAAACAATTGAAAACTAAAAATGCCTTCTATATGATCCCGGATATGTGTGTGTGTGTGTGTGTATATATATATATATATATATATATATATAAAAATTGTAGAAGTTGATTTGTGCTACTATTTTAATGAGATTTTTGAAACAGTGAGTTCCATAGCAGTCAGTCCTGTTAATGTTCATGGTAACAGTCATGTTGATGAGAGAGCTTTTCTGTTGAGATAAACTTTCTTTTACAGAGTTTGCTATTGAACTAAATAAGAACTTGAACAGGCATAAGGGTGGCAGAATAGAAATGTAACAAAACTCTCATTTTTGTTTCATTTAAGAATGTAAATAGCATAAATAGAAAAAGGGAAAATTATGATGTTACTAATCTAAACTGGTTTGGCAAGGCTTTCAATAGGTCTAGAGTTCATGATGATGTTGAAACTTCTTGGAGTACAAATTGTATTGTTTACAAATGCAATACAGGTGATGTGCTTATGCTTTTCACTTAAATGTTTTGTTACTGTTTAAAATTTAGTGAGATTCAGATTTTTTTTTGTCAAGTTCTGCTCTTACAGGCCTTCATGTACTGTATTTAGGGTATGTTAATTATGAGCTACTGATTTATATCTTGAGACCAAAGTGAAGAAAAACTGTATTTTGCAAAGCAATTAATTTATGGTATTTTCAGAATGAATTTAGTCAGAGCACTTTAGGATTTATTCAGAAATAGGCATAGGCTCTTCTTTTTTTTTTTTTTTTCTTTTCTGTAGTGTAGATAATTTTTTTTTTTTTGGTAGCTTTCAAATACAATACTGCTATTTGCTATTTGTCTTCATTCTGGATGCCAGATACACTGTACAAAATTGTGAGGCCAGTGAAAGCTGAAGTATTTAGAACCTTGCAGGATCAAAAGTCATTCACTAAAAGGATCAGTGCATATTTTGTGAAATTTAAATTTCACATCAGTAGCTTAAAAATTCTGAAGAAAAGATTTGTTAGTTAACAGGTTTATACAAAATCAAAAATATTTTACAAGTAGTAGGGTACATTGAAATAGTTTTGTGCCACGTGAATTTAGAGGTAGAGCAGTCTTTATTTATCATACCGTGACACTATTTGAATCCTTCACTGTAGCGATAGCAAGAAAAGCCTTGCCAGTACTTAATAACATGCTGCTGTTCAGGGCTGGGTGTATTTAGAATTGGTTTAGTACAGTGAAACCAGACGACTATATGTCATTCTTCGGGGATTTGGTGGAGTCAGTTATGGATGGTTTAGACGGCAGTATGCTGGTTTTCTTACACTGCTGTATGTGACTTGCTGATTAAGGTGGCTGCTGGAGAAACTGCGTGCGATGAATTACTTGCTCACTTTGTGTTAATTACTGTATAAATAGTCATCAGTTTCACAGAGGTTTAATTCCTATGAAATTTTGCTTTTTTAAAAAAGCTCTTCTATGTAATTAGCAAATCTGAGGGAGCAGAATTATAACCCGATTTTCAGGTTCTTGGCCAAAGCTGGCAGTAAGTGGCTGAGTTAGCTTTCTTGTTTCTACTGAATGTCAGATTCCATTTCTGCTGTGGGTAAGTTTTTTAGGGGATAGACAAGTATGATTGCTTATCTTACTGTGGTGCTAAGCCTCTTTTGAAGCTGGGTAGGTGGTTTGCTGATAGTGATCAAAACTGAACTTACAGCAGCAGTTGTAGTAATCTTGGATCAGGTTCAGTGCTTTACTGCTCCAACTACCGTATTAAGTGTACAGGTAGGTGGAATTTGGGTCCCCCAAAGATGCTAATATTTGCTTTCTGTTACGCTAAATCAGACCTTGAAGTCCTCCTTTCAGTACCAGTAAATATTAACCAGTGTAAATAGATGGGGTTTATCCATTGGGGAGTGGGGTTTGTTTGTTTGTTTTGCTAAGCCATACCTGAAGCTCTTGTAGAGCTATTGAAGAGAAGGTGGCTTAAATGAGTGTGTTATGCACAGCTAATTGGAAGAAGCTGATCCACATATAGTGAAAAATACCTTCTGTAATCTTCCTGCTGTTTTAATCACCTTTATTCTGCTTCATCTCTTCATCTTCTTCCTTTCTCTCTCTATCTTGGGCAGCTGTACCTGTTGACTGCATGGCACTTGTGTTCCCATCACCCATTCCTTTCCATAAACTGTACTGGTATCCTGATTCCTTACTGCTGTAGGAAATCAAGAATACAGGGGTTTTTTTTTGTTTATTTTTACAGTTCTGTAAGTTACATGTGTATGAAGCATTATATATGTAAAAATGTATTGTGTCTGACTGATAGCTTTTTGTTCTTCAGTATAGAACCTTTTAAGATTCTGCAAGTTTTTTTCCCAGAGCTGTAAGGCAAGTATGGCTGCTGACTTACTCTGCTGAAAATAAATCATATTAACACCACCCCTGCACCCCATTTTTACTTTTACAGTGCCTTGCTCTCTAGGAGACAGACTTTACAATTACCTCCTGGTTGTTTGCATACCTTGAAAACTCTTATCACTCTATATAAGGAGAACATGGCTGTTTCAAACCCACAGCCATTTATTGTGCGTATGATTTTGGTACGTTGAGGCAAACCTGGTCAAGTGTGTCATCATGCCAGTTGTACTTGAGGTGACCCCCAGGCATTTTCAAAATTATGAAGTAAGCAGCAGCTAAATAGGAATATGTTACAATACATACATTGCTTATCAAAAAGCAATCAAAATAAAGTAAGTGGGGATGGGGAGGTGGAGCATCTGGTTTGTGTTGTCCTCTTTGTGTGTATGGCCGTTGAAGGTGTCCAGCTTTGCTGATGTGTGTGTTGGAAAATAAATGTAATGGTCTGTCAGTGGTTTGGTAAACCACAGTCTTACAAGTACGTATTTTATGAAGTAGCTTTTCTAATTTAGATGTTTAGTTTTGCATCTTTACCTCCCCCTTTTCATGCCGTAATTTCTGGTCAGTCTTGCCTGCCTAGTTTTGTGGCATTTCTGCCTCCCTTCCCTCATCAACGTACCATACTGGTACGGATTATGCATTACTGGGGTAGGACAGCAAGCTTCAGAACACATGCAGCATCTTTGTGTTTTATTTCTTAGGTCTTAGAGATGATAGCATAACATGGAAATTTTGTATGGTGAAAAAAAAAAAAAGAATATATTTGCACTCCAGTGTTATTCTTTCTTCTTTGTAAGTTTGCAGCCCAGGGGAACTCATTATCCTTAGTGTTGTTTTTGTCATGGAAAGACCTGCTTAAGAAATGTCAACTACCAGACAGGAAATTTGGGCAGCCTTTTGCCAACTATATAAGCTAAGGAAGAACGTATCAAAACATCAGTGTGTGCCAACTTTCTTAATACTATTTACAGCTTTTTTTTTTTTTTTTTTTTTTTGTTCTTGTTCGTCTTACCTTTAACAACTGAAAATCTGGGGAAATACTCTACAGACAAGTCTTAAGGTTTACACTGACCAGAGTTATGGATTGATGGCCTAATACGAATTTTGCAGCAGAAGTGAAGAGGTCAGGCATAGTGGTCAGTACCGTTTGTACTGTTGCTGGTGCAGTGTTAAAACTATGCCAGCTGCAGGCTGGCATGAACCTGTCTGCTGCTTGTGTTATTTCCCCTCAGGACAGTTTTATTCCATGCGTTGCCTGCTCTTTCACATACACTTACAAGCAAAAAAAAAAAAAAAAACCACCGCAAAAACCAAATCCTAGATTGCAAATAATCTAAAAACATTTTAAAATCTAGTGGATACCAAAAAGCAAAAGTTAAACAAATAGAACTTACTAGGGCATTTCTGCCTTTCAAAAGCAAAAAGAGCTTTTGGAAACTTGACCTGAATGCTTATCACCATTCTTCAGAAACTGAGAAGTTCATGTCTTTTGGTTTTTGGGGACCCATTGCTGGTGCAGACCATGTTTTGGGGGGCTCTTATTTGGGAAGAACACACATTGTAAAGCGTAATTGTACTCTGTGGCGCAGAAAGGATGTTTTAAAAATTTTTCGAACTTCTGTGGACACATCCTTGGAAAACTCCAATCTTCAGAGGTGCAGTGACTATGTATAGAATTGTTTCTTCTAAATTTAGTTACTGTATCACATGATGAGGAACATTTTGTTGCTGAAAATGTAAACATTCCTGAGAGAAACTTGCTGTTCTCACTTAGCACAGAACTGATAAGTCATACAAGATTGTTATGTTGATATTTTTAACATTTTTTCCTTAAGGACCAAAATAATGAGGAGAAGCACGCAGATGGACTTATAGTAAGTTTAAATCTAATCTTTATCTCCCTTTATTTCTGCAGAACATGTGAACAGAGGCCTGAATTTCCACTCATTTTGCAACGTACTTCTTCCTTTCTCTAATTTACTGCTTCAGGTGTCTTGTTAAAACTCCTGTTGAGTCGTTAGCTTCTGAGGTTGGCTAATACCCTTGCCTTTAGAAAACAGTGTGACCAGTTTTGCCCTGAGTGTCTTAAATGGCGGTGTTATGGCCGAACACTTAGATAAAATCTGCCATGTGAACAGATGAGAGGGAGATCATTGCGATAGAAGTCGTTTTGTGTTCCATCTGAAGTATCTTTCTGTATTAAATAGATCGGCTCTCTGTGTGCTTCCAGTAGCGCCTTTGCTACAGTGCTGCTCATTTGACGCAAAGTTGTATTATGTCTGTTTAAGCAATGTTTCTTCTTTAATATAACTTCTGCATTTTTAACGTAACTTCTGTCATCTTTGGTTTCACTCACATGTGACTTCTCTTTCTTCGTTCTGTTTTTGTCACTTGAGTACATTTCAGATACTTTTCATAGGAGATTGGCTTCAGTAAAACGTAACTCTCAATCCTAGCTTGTTTTCATTACAGCTGGCAATAATTCCCAAGCTTTATTTGTCTTTCCATTATATACAGCTTTAGCAGTATGATTTTCTGGTATGAACTTTGGGGTAAAAATGCACATACAGATTTGGGTTTCGTGCTTATTGTAAGAAATACATATATGAATGGTTACCCTGAGGAGAGTCGGGTAATTCTGTTCGTAGTGGAGTGGAAAAGGTTTGTTTGTGTGCCCTGGAAAAGAGAGGTTACGCAGCGAGACACAGCCACAGGCGGTGGTACGCGCGTTAGATCTACGACTCAGAAGTTTCACATAGATATTACAACTTACTATAGCCTGAATTTGGTTAGCTCCTCTTGTAATCGTCTGTGGGCTGGCTTATGGTGGGGAGAAAAAAAAAAAGTCTGTAAGAATATATTAACTGATGCATCAATGATTGTAAAGACTGAAAAATTTTATGCTATTGAGGTCAGCGTTAGCTTGGGCTAAAGGGCAGGATTTCCCTTTAAACCTTGGCAGGAATATGGTCAGTGTTTGATACCATGGTGGGATGATGGTCTTGTTGTTTCTGCATGGTTGTTTTTAAGTTGTTATTAAACTCAGAGTAGGAAACTTTCAGGTCTGTCTTCATTTGTTTCTAAACCATGAAGACATATGCCAAAATATCTAACAAGAAACTGCAGTTCATGTTGCAGTGTGGAGAATTGTTTTAAGGATGAGGTAACAATTCTGCATACAAAGTCAAATTTACCTGTTTTCCTTTGTCACATCAGTATTCTGTATCATATATATTATTAGTTTCCCTAAAAACTAGGGGAGCTAGAGATAGCAGTAACATCCTGTGTGTCGTAGGACCATCTTGATCTTTAGGTTTCCTAACTCTGAAAATGGGATCATTAATTTAAACTGAAATACGTGGGATAGGGACCAGCCTGTGTTGCATGCATAGTTGCACAAGCAGATGAAGTAATGTGTAAGGGACATCCATTTTTATGCTGCAATACAGTGGAGTAACAGTATATGTAATGGATAATTTATTTGTATACTAGTTAGTAACACCAGTGAAAATGTAGAAAGCAATTTTTATGCCTTTTTTTTTTTAAAAAAAATCTGGATATTTTTAAAAATAACCATGAAATAATAGTTTTACTTTCAAGTGAATCAATCCTGTGCTATAAAAAATTATATAAAACTTCACTGCTTCACTGATTTTAAATGTAGGATTAAGTTCAGAATAACAGTTAACCAGGAAAGGAGGCAAGAAAGAAATCTTCCTTTTGCAGGAAAATAGGAGGAGGAAGGTTAAAATGACCCTGTTTCCTTCAGTCCGCATGCAAATAGAAAATAATAGACTAAAGAGAGGGAGGCTCGCTTCTTTTTCTAGAGTTTTAAATATTAATCTAAAAAGGATAGGAATAAGCATACTGACTAAATTTAAAGGCAAAGCTCATCTTGCTTTTTCGAAAACGGTATTTTTTTAAAAGTAGAACTTGGTATTGTGTGACCTTCCTGTGCTTCATATTCCTGAACTTAAGCACAGTAGCAAGATTTCCTAGCAAATTGAGGCAAAGATTTTCACAGCTCTGATGCAGACCAGTGGTTTTAAATTGCAAGATGCTTGGAAAAAGGTTCCCTGTGCCTTTTATCCAACTAACAACCTGGAGCAGTGTAGAAGTACTGGTTGTCGTATGTAAACATAGATAATGAACAATGCTGAGGTGATAACAAAATTATAGGCCAGTGAAGTGAGGCAAAATCATGCCGGTTTGGATTAAAATACATTGTAATTTAGTAGATTTCCAAGAGGCTTGTTGTTTAAAAGCCAAGAACATATAGTGAAGTTGGTGGGTTTTGTGAGCATGGAATTGAATTGTGCTTTGTTTTCGAAGCACCCACGTTCATAGGTAGGTTAAAATGTCCTCTGCTGGACATGTACTGAACGCTGTCAGCCTGCGTGGGAAAGAGTTGTGGCAACAAAGCCACTTCATGGCTGAAAGCATGCTGATGATTTATATCTTAATTTATGGGTTGATTTAGTATGGTCTGGACAAATCAATTTTTTGGGGAAAAAAGTTTTAAAAATACCAATTACCTATCCCAGTTTTTGCCAGATAATTTGTATCTAACTTCCCACTCTTTGCATGCGATATTTATTAATGGAAATTGGAAGGAATACCAGAAGCTAGAACTTGAAATAAGAATTCCTGATAGGACAATTCAAATCTGTGGCAAATTCAGTTTAGCGCAAAATCTGTGTAAAGAATTAAAGTGTTACCACTTTGAAAGTATTTCACATGTCCTCAACTGTCAATTTGTGTTTCACTTTCTTTCTCAGGAGTTTGCTATCTTGCATTTGGGCATTTCTTGTGCTCACAATATTATTGCTGCTTATGCTTTATTTATTATGTTTTTTAATGGCGAAAAAATGTCCTTTTCTTTCTTCTGTCTCAGAGCACTATAAACCCAGTTGACGCAGTGTATCAGCCCAGCCCGTTGGAGCAGTCGGTGATCAGCACTATGCCTTCTCAAGCGGTTATACCTCCAGGTACGCTGGAGGTACAGGAAAGAAAGAACCTTGGTAGAAATAGTCACGGGCACAGTGGGGCGCAGCCGCAGTCTGGATGGAGCAGCTGAATGGTAGCGGATAGCTTCTGTGTCACATACGCAATTGAGGTTCAAGCTGCACTTAGTGGTGCACGCTCACCACGGGCGCAAAGGAAGGGAAAGGAGCGGGAGGCACCGAGCTTCCTCAGCCACCGGGAAAATCTGCCTCTGGTTCTGTGGATAAGCTGATATATTTTACTTGCTCTAAGCTAATAGCTGACATTTCTAATATACTTTCTTAAAATAAATGAAACTGTATTTTTCAGAAAAGATAAAAGCTTTCTAGCTAAATAACTGCATTTATTTAAATGCCACTTTTAATGAAAAAGAGCTACATAACAATGACAGAAACATGTTTTTCTGTCTGACTGGCTTTTATAGAAAATAATTTCATTTTTGAAGGTGAGGTGAAATAATGTGGAATCTCCTTCCCAACAAAAATACAGTTCTTACATTTGAATGTGACTTTAGAGTTTAACATATCAAAATATCCCCTAGAACCTGCTCAGTTGTGCAAGTCAGAGCAGCGACCCTCATCGTTGCCAGTGGGACCTGTAGTAGCATCACTTGGAAATCAAACTCCAACACCAAATAGTACAGGTACAGTTCTGTGTAGCTGTCTTATTGAAGTACAAGAGACAAAACCTGAATATATACTGTCTGTAACCAGATGTGATGAGCTGTAAGATAACATTGTATTGGCCTGCGCATTTCAGTGTTGTGTTAAAATTGGTTATTCTACTCTTTCTCCCCCCGTTTAGACACAATATATAGGAGTATTACCAGCTTGCTTTCTTGTCTCCATCATTGCAATCTTGCAGTAGTTGGTGTAAGAACTTTGCAGTTAATACATCGTGTGTAGCCTTTGGGGTTTTTAATTCATTGATTCCCACCTCTCCCCCTTATAACAGTAGCATTCCTTGGGCTTTTTAAAGCTGCAATAGAAGCTTTGAAGCAAAAGTTGCTACAATATAGATGAAGCTTCTAGAATTATCTGTTTACAATTCCTGTAATATTTTGAAGTGTTTTTTTAAACCATAGGTATATACCATAACGCAGCCCTCAGCCTGCCCTGTTGCATGGCGTTGGCTGCAGCTTGGCAGAGGAGGAGCCAGGGGTCCTGGTGACCTACAGGCGACCGTCAGTCAGCAGCCTGCCCTTGTGGCGCTGAAGGCTTCGCTGCGTGCCGGGCTGGGTTAGTGGGAATGTAAGGAGCAGGTGAAGAGAAGTGATTGGTCATCTCTACTTGGGATCTGAGACACCGCTTCTGGAGTATTACGTATAGTTTTGAGTTTCACAGTACGAAGACATGGACCACAAAGATGAGGAAGCTGAGGCCCATGAGGTACTTAGAGACTGACAGAACTGGATTTGTTCAGCCTTAGGAAGACCAAGCTAAAGAGGGATATTACTGCTGTCTTCTGCCAGCTACTAGGAGGGGATAAAGAAGATAGAACTGGGCTTCTCTTGGAGATGCCTAGCGAAACGATGAGGCAGTTGACACAAGTTGTAAGAAAGGAAATTCCAAGTAGGTATTAGAAAATGTTTTGGTTTTATAATGAGGTGGTTCAAACTTTGGAATAGGGTCCCCAAGATGAAATCTTCATCTTGAGAGGTGTTTAAAACCTGACTAGACGTGATCTTGAACAAACTGGTCTAATTTTGAAGTTGTCTGGGCCTTGAGTGGGGAGTAGACCAGATGACTTCCAGAGGTCCCTTCCAATATAAATCATACTATGAATCTGTACAAGTTTTAAGTATCGTTTTTTTGCCTTTAATCGACAACTCTGGGGAGAACACGTCCTTATGCTTTACTGTTGTTCTGTGTTCTTGATTGTTCCTTGTGACCTTTCTTTTGGTGTCTTTTAAATGAAAGTTGGTATGAACCTGGCTAATTGTTGCTTCTAATTTTGTAAGATATAGTACCTTCTGAGTTCACATTAGTCTTTATTGATTTGAACAATCCTACTCATAAGTTAGAACTGGTGGATTTTGAAAGAATCTGTTTGTTTTTATTAAGTCTGTAATTTTTAATACTCCGTAGGAAGTGGGCAATCAGCACCTAGCAGCAGTCTCACCTCTCCAAGCCATGTCAACCTGTCTCCAAATACAGTCCCGGATTTTTCTTACTCAAGCAGTGAGGATGAGTTCTATGATGCTGATGAATTTTATCAGAGCAGTTCTTCCCCAAAGCGATGTATGGAGTAAGTAGCTGAAAGTATGCAGTGTGTGCTGAATACATTTTTTTTTTTCTACAAGTGCATGGCTTGTCTGCTTACAGAAGTCAGTTAAGCTAAATAAGCGAATAAGCCAAGTTGACTTAAAAAGCAGAGGAAGGCAAAAAATCCACTCTGTGTTACAGAATAAGATTACCCCCTCCTCCAGCACAGTCATCTGTGAGGGATGCGGTTTCCTCCTCTGCTCCTTCTTCCCGTTCGGTCAGGTATATATGTTGACAGAACTCTTCACATAAACCAAACTGCGGAAGCCACCAGCTCAGAGGTTTAATCTGAGCCCGTGGCGTATTTCATGTGCATCTGTTGCAGCTTTTGGTGAATAGTCAATTCCATCTCACACTTACTAAAAAAAAAAAAAATTTTGGAGTTGCCTACCTTTCCACAAAATCACTCTTTGCTCTTCCTCTTTATGAATCAGAAAATTAATTTTAAGAGATGCTACACATTTCAAAGAGGAATAAGTCAGCTGTCTTATGGCTTCAGGTGTTATTACCTTAGGCTGCAAGCTTTCCCATTTGTTCAGCTACAGTCCGTTTAACTTTTCTGTAAATTAGCATGCAGCTCATATATTAGTGTCTATCAGTAAGCTCCTTGACTATGTATATTGTATTATAACTTGGTCTGAATTAGTTCATTGTGAATTGTGAGAATTTTACTCTTCATTAGTTCTTCAGGGTCTGCTGCAGTCCTGACTCGGAGCAGCACGGGAAGTAGTCTGAAACGTCCGGATACCACAGAGTCCCTCAATTCTTCCATGTCTAACGGGACAAACAATGCTGGTAAGTGGACTGCGTGAACTTTCAGTAGGGAGCTCTTGATTCTTAATCTGAGTGTAAACTGTGTCAATACATGTATGATCATGCATATATGACGTGGTGCTTATGGAAAGTGGTTTATCTACTGTTTCTTTACTAATGGAAGATTGTTGAATTGTAGGATTTAAAACCCTTAGCTTTATAAATAGGACCTTTTTGACAGCTGATATATATGCTAATTAAATGCAGTCTGTCTTTGAAGGTTTAGAGAAAAAATAAAAGCAATTTGGTCTTTCTAGATCTCTTCGATCCTCCTGACGATCGAGATGATGATGGGGAAGGAGAATCAGTGGAAGAACATAAGAGTGTTATTATGCATTTGTTGTCACAAGTTAGATTAGGAATGGATCTAACAAAGGTAAACTTGCCAGCTGTTCATGGGGAAGGAGTGGGAGTAAAGCCTCAATTCTGTGAAAATCAGTTCATTGTTAAAGTAATAATTTAACTGTATGTTTGTTTTAAGAGCTAGTTAAGCTATAATCTCTCTAGCATGGTATTTTTTTTAGTTGGTGTTGTTACTGGGAGGGGAAAAATGAATACAGAATAAGTATATCCAACTGCTAAAATTGGTTTGGGAAAACAGTTTGCTATGGAAAGTAGCTGTTCTCTTTGAACCTGATCCTTGGAGTGCCTGTAAATCTGGGATAAGAGGAATGCTGTATGCAGTAGTAATGTTTCTCCATGCAGTAGCAATGTTTCTTCTGTCCTTTAGCTTCCTAGAACAAAGCTCTACAAGATCCCAGTGTATGGTGACATTGAATAAGACCTGGATACAGTAGAAGGGGGGAATTATTGTGAAATGCTTTGCTAGATTGGGATCTTGCTGAATAAGTTGCTTGTTTATTTTAAAATGATGTATGTAGGACTGGCAAGTAAAGAGCTGGATTTTTCCTGAATGTGATTCATGTTGGTGTCTGTCTTAAGGCTGACTGAACAGCATTCTGAAGGTGTTGATCTGCCCAGGCAGCTTGGTTAAATTTAAACAAGTAATTCCAGATTGAAAAAGAGGACTTAACTGTCCAGTCTGGAATTCACAGTAGATAATAAAAAGATAAAACTTTTCTGGAGAAATAGCCAGCAGCTCACAAGCAAACTATGGAAGGTTTCTGGCAGTTCTGAATTGGAGTTGATCCAAAATGTCTTTGTTTTGGGAACTCCTGGAAGAGCTGAAAATTACTGCTCTCAGGTTAAGCTGCCAAGAAGCATCACGAGCGTGCATCCTGCCTGCGTCACTATGAAGTGAACAGCAGCAATCAGCCCTGCTTTCCGCAGTGGGCTGTACCACGCGGAAGCAGACAGCAGATCCACAAAAATGGAACTTGCACCTGCTGTTAGGGAAGCGAAGTAGTAGGGAAGAGATGAACCTTCACCTTTGTCAAGAGGCATATAAGAAGATGTGACTACATGGAATGAGATTTTTGACTCTAACTGAAAATTGACGCTGTACATATAGATGAAATTAAATAATCATTGTTGCTGTAATTAAGCACAGCTTTTGACAGGTTCAGCCATGTAGTTGGATATGCTCTAAGTGGGACTAGAATATGTGTAAGACAAGAGACAGTTCCTCTTAAATCTTCGGCTTTACAGAAGATGCCAGCTGACCTGCGCGTGTCAGAACTCATTGATAAGTTTGAGAACGCAGCTGGCTCATGGGCACACGAAGCCTTGGCTGCTTTGTATGCTGTTTGCAGTGAGTACCTAGAATGCTGTTGCGTGGGATGTTAAAGTGTCTTGATCTCTAAGAGCTGATTTTCTTCACCCAGGTGGTTCTTCCAACTTTTATCCTGGAAAGAAGATCACTGTTGGAAATGTATGCTGACTTTTTTGCACATCCAGACTTATTTGTCAGGTATTTGATTTTTGAACTAGAGCTTTAACTGGTTCTGATGTTTATGGCCCTTGTGGGCTGCCAAAATTAAGTTGGTAGTTTTGAAGAATATTGCTTGGGTTTGGATCTAAACCTGAGAAATAGTCAAAGCAGTCAAACTACTAGTTGTAAAACAACCAACCATCCAAACAGCTTTCCTGTATTTGAGGTACCTTGTATTTCATTTTGCCTGTCCTTCTTTTCTCTCTTTTGGCCCACGTAGCATTAGTGACCAGAAGGATCCAAAGGAACGAATGGTTCAGGTGGTGAAATGGTACCTCTCGGCTTTTCATGCGGGAAGAAAAGGGTCAGTTGCTAAGAAGCCTTACAATCCCATTTTGGGCGAGATCTTCCGATGTCACTGGGTGTTGCCAGGCGCTGAAGGTGAAGACGATATGGTTAGTTTCTTGTGGTATGTTTTTTGGCGCCTAGCATGTGTGCAAGTCATTCTCAAAGCTTTATTAATTTACTGACTGAATAGCTTATGCTATGTTTAAGTAGCAAAATGGACAAACTGTGGCGATTTCTTAACTGATTCCCACCCCTCCTCCCTTCCTCTCTTTCTTCGGACAGAGGTTTGAAATATCTTGCATCACAAGATTTGAGCTATTAGGATTTTAAGAAGTATTTGATACGTTGAGAATGTTTTCTTTTTTTCCTGAACTGTTTCATAGCACTGAGTATGAATTCCTTTCTTTCCAAAGTTCTGACTTTTTTTTTTTTTTTAATCCTTTCTCTACACCCGTACACTTTTAACAGTGGAGTTTCTTTCCCTCACTCAGAAGCTAGAAAGCAGTGCAGTTTCTCCAGTAAATGTAATTCTTCTTTTAAAACCTTTTTGTAGACTTCTCAGATTCGGTTTCTGAGCTTGGATACTTTAGTTGTACATCTGTGTCCGGTCCTTGCCTTTTCTTTTGTACTTTGTTGGAGTATGTGAAGTGAAGGACACAGTAGCAGTAGTGCCACTCTCATAATCTGAAATCGTCTTCCGGTGTATGAGTTTTTCTCTCGTTTGCCCCAGTTTCAGTGAGAGTCAAGGATTAATCAGACTTACGCAAGCGAAACATAGTCAACACAGTGCCCCACTGATTCAGGGAAAAGCTTTAGCTCTTCCAGTGCTGCCTGATTGTTTGGGGTTGTTTTGTTGTTGGGTGAGGGTGTTTGGATTTTTTTTTTTTTTTGTTCTTTTTTGGGTTTTTAATTTGTTTTTTTTTTAACATCTCATTTAGGTTTCTCAGCTGGGGAAGTTGTGGGAAGTGCTGTTGTGAGATACTTCATGTAGCCTCGGTGTAGCATATCTAAACATGGGATTGTTCCGATACAAACCGTGTGTCCTTTCAATTTAGTTTGCTCAAATCTTTCTCTTGTTTTGGAGGTGAATGTTTGGACTCCTGTTTGCTGGCATAAAGACTGTATTGTATTTGTGCTTCTGTTGCTTCTATTGATGAATTACACGTCTCATGATTTGCCACAGGAAATGAATGTTATTTTATTGCTTTGTGATACATATAATCTGATCATTAATATGCATATCAGACTTTCTCAGAAGTAAAAATTACAACTATTTCTACCACTCATTTCTTATTGGTTAATAAGAAATTAAGTGGATTTACATATTACTTTGTAATTGGATTGATACATGACGCTTCCAGCTTAACTGTTGTATTTGGGAACATCTCCCCAAACACATTTATACATAAAAACAAGAGAGCAGAAGCTGCACGTTCGTTAGGAAGCATGGTTTCAGGAGTACGGAGCTATTCCCCATCAAATTAGCAAACTGACACTTAAAATCACTGCAATACACTTTTAGAAGTCTTTAAACATGGAAGCAACTTCTTGTGGAAGCATCCAGTGCTTTGTGAACACCGTCAGTGATGAGAATCGTCTCTTTTGTCGCGCAGGAGCCAGTTTCGGAAGGACCAGTTCCTTGGGTCAGTAAAAGCAGTGTAACGTTTGTGGCAGAGCAAGTCTCTCATCATCCTCCAAGTAAGTTGACAGTAACTTTGCTAATAGAGATGGCGTCTGGATAAGAGCGACTGTGAAGTCAGCTTACTTTTTCTCTCCAAATTTAAAAGCTGAAAGTTTTCTCTATAAACTGCTTTTGTGAGGAACAAATTGCAAACTCTGCTGCCACATCAGTATGAGGCACTTTGAGATATTTCTCGATGAATGAATTTGGAAAGAACTGTATTAATGTCTTATGCTGCTATTTTTAATATCTTTTTACTTCAGTTTCAGCATTTTATGCAGAGTGTTTTAGCAAGAGGATACAGTTCAATGCTCACATATGGACCAAGTCGAAATTCCTAGGAATGTCTATTGGGGTTCATAACATAGGGCAAGGTATGTCTACGTAAATTTAACAGTAGGAAATAAATCTACATTTTACTGCTGGAATTTTTGCAGAAATTATTTAAAGTCATCCTGTTAAACATAAGGAGTGTTTGATTTCATGTAATTTGAGCCTATATATCTAGGAATCAGTGACTCCTTCTGCACATCTTGTGTGCTGAAATCACTTAAGGTGCAGTTTTTCACGTAAACACAACTCTCCCTGCCTTCTCTAGAAGCTAGGCATTCTCAGCACCTAAATAAAACCTTCCCCTTTCCCTCTTATGGTACCTGGTGAATTATTTCAGGAGATGATTATGAAAGTTTTGTAGAGGTTTTGCTTAATGTCTTTAAAATCTATTTTTATTTTTCTTTAATAGGGTGTGTCACATGCCTGGATTATGATGAACACTATATCCTGACCTTTCCTAATGGTTATGGAAGGCAAGTAAATGCTCTATTTGGTATTTTCATTTTTAATGCCTTCTTAATACTTCATGCTCAGTATTTATTGGTTAAGAAGTTGTAAATGTATACATATATTTATAATTGCAGGTCTATTCTCACTGTGCCATGGATAGAACTTGGTGGAGAATGCAGTATTAATTGCTCCAAGACAGGTTATAATGCTTCCATCGTCTTCCACACAAAACCATTTTATGGAGGAAAGAAGCACAGAATTACAGCTGAAATCTTGTAAGTAGCTTTCTTCAGTTAATCTCACTTTTTTCCTACTTAAACGCTGACTGTTTTTTCAAGACAGTCAGGAGTGTGAAATACTGGAACAGCTACACCCACTCACTTAGCTCATGGTTACCTGTCACGGGGTGCCACTTTAGAGCCAAGATTTGTGAGAGAAAACCTGCAGAGGCCTGCATCCAACCTTGTCCTGCTCTGAAACAGCCTCAGCTGCTGACCAAAAGGAATTTAGATATTTCACTCCTGAATTAGCTGAAATTTCTTCGTCATTGTTTCTCCTAAAAATAAAAATACTGAAGCAAGCCTTGTAATACTGCTGTTAGTAATGTGTCATTAAAGCTCAGCTGCAGGCTTTTACGTATTTATTTATACCTGTGGTTCAGGGGATTTTGGTTAGACCCTGTGCACGTGCCCCGAGCAGAGAATTCAGTGGAGATGATTCTAGTCTTATTTGGAGATCTGCTGCAGCATCAGTAAGTGGATGCTGGCAAGATGAGGTCCATAACTTGATGTTCTGTCACTTTTTGACATGGATAGATGCCATTTGTGAACCAGCGTGTGTGTTTCCCAGTAGTCTGGGGAGGAAGCTTTGGGTTTGTGAAATCTGTATAAGCTTAAATTTATCACTCTAAATCTGTTTCCAAAGAGTTTCCTAAACTCTAAATGCAGACACAGCCCTAAGGCAAGATCTGCCTTCTCCTGGAACAGCACTTCCTTCTCAGGTTTATCTGGTTCAGCTAGTTCATGCAAAGCTTCTCACTTGTAAACAGAGCCCTCATCTCTTCTGTGTAGTGATGGAGACTTCAAGGGCTGATGTAAATCGGACTGTACAGCAACTCGGATAAAGCTTTGATGCTTTAGGGACTCCCAGTTACTGTAATGCAACTGGGAACTGACAGTTTCTTTCTCTGCAGTTCTCCCAATGACAAGAAACCCTTCTGCTCAATTGAAGGAGAATGGAATGGCGTCATGTATGCAAAATACACAACAGGGGTAAATTTTTTTCTATTTTATTCTTTCCTTTTCATAAGAAATGGAAGACTTCTTGAAGTTTTTTGGGTGGTTTCTTTTTGTTTGTTGGGGTTTTGGCTAGGTTTTTTTTTGTTGTTTTTTTTTTTGTTTTTTTTTTTTTTGTTTTTGTTTTTTTTTTTTAAAATAGTTCGGAACTCCTATGAAGCTCCCCACAAGATCACAAGAATGCTGAATTCAGGATAAAAGTCCTGAATTTACTTTGTTAATTTACGCTTAAGGTAACCTGATTTTTATAGCAAGAAGAGAAGCTAAAGAATGATAGTTTTTTATATATTTCCTGACAACCAGTGTACTAGAGTGTGAGAGTATATAAAACTTAAGTCTAGATAAAGAACTGATTGTTGTTTTACTTTGTTTTGTTTTTTTTTCCTAAATCTCGCTCTCTAGGAGAATGCTGTCTTTATAGATACCAAGAAAATGCCTACAATTAAGAAGAAGGTAAGGAAATTGGAGGACCAAGACACCTTTGAGTCTCGCTGGTAAGAACTTTAGTTAAATGGGCAAATTAAGACTTTGGGTTTTTTTAGTTACACTCAAATTTGCAGTACGCAGTCTGGCTAATGGTACGCTGACTTAATCTAAAGTGAGCTCTTTGTTAGCCTCTGCTGCAGGCCAGAGCCAAGGCACAAGCGGGCTGGGGTTCTGAGGGGGAGGAGGAGACCTGGAGTCCAGTCACATCCTTATCCGGAGCAAACATTCCAGGGAGGCCCAGACCTTCCCTCCAGCCTCCCCACTCCTGGCACTAGACAGTACAGTTGTGGTTTAATATATAGTGAGGTTTTTCCTGCCCTTTTCTTAAAATTTAATACATTTAAAATTAAATTCAAATAAAGTACTTTCTTCTTTTGAAATTAATTTTATTTGTTATTAAAATAAAAAGTTGAAACACAAATCAATGACTTTTAGCCAATAGTGTTTCTACAACCTTGTAGCACTTTGCTTCTATAAAGCAGTCTCCCTTCAAATTTCTTGTTTAAGCTTATGGAAAGATGTAACCTACAACTTAAAAATCAGAGACATTGATGCAGCCACAGCAGCAAAGCACGCGCTTGAAGAAAGACAAAGAGCTGAAGCCAGAGCCAGAAAGGAGAACGAGACCCCATGGGAAACAAGGGTGAGCTTTATTCCAACAGCATCCATGCCTTCTCACCTGTAGCATTTGTTCATTTCCAGTTGAGTCATAAAAACCTTACACCTCATGATTCCTTTTTTCTAGTTATTCCATGAAGATGGAGAGTGCTGGGTTTACGATGAGCCGCTATTGAAACGACTTGCTGCCAGCAAACATTAAGTGGGTTATAAAAGCAGAAAGCATTCGAGCCTTGGCTTAGCAAAGTTTACATCTGATACCAAGACAGCCACCAGTGATCACGTACGTACCGTTTGGAGAACCTGACCCCTCCAGCTACAGTGGTTCCTATCTCAGGGATACCGGACTTACTGGTGCAGATAAGCAATTCAATGAAACAAGAAACGTCTTGGCTGTGCAGTAACTTACACGGGACTCTGCTATACTGGTAGTGTTTGGGCTTCGAAGGCAGGCTGTCGCAGCCCTGGCACCGGTGCTTCTAAAGCAGGGAGCACCTGGGCTGCGAAGCTGATGATACACTTTGTATAACAACCACTGTGAAGGCCATGGCATTGGTATCAGTTGCATAATATTCCTGGGTCCTATGTATTTAAAAAAAAACAAGAAACAAAATGCAAGATGTCATTTAAATCTAGCTGATGTTTGCGATGTGTAAATATGAGGATTCCTTTGATGGGACAGTTTGTTAGGAAAATGCTATGTCAATGTTATCTTCCACCTGTATGATAATCAAATCTTTTGGCATTTCAGTGTCTTGCCCAAAATAACTTTGTTATTTTGAGATTAAAATGTAACCCTAGGTAATTCTACTCAATGCATCTTAAAGCTTCATAAAATAGATTTTTCAAACTTCTCTTATGGACTTTTTATTTATTTCATAATAAACCTTTGCAGCAAGACTTTTTTCAGCGGAGTGATGATCAGTTGTTTTATGTGAAATGTATTATTTTTTTCCCACTGGCATACGTGCAGCTAAACCTACCTTTTAAAGTAGTTCATGAACTAGCAAAAGGAGCAGAAGTAGCAGCACTCACAGTAGAAGTTTTCTGGAATCTGCATCCAGTTTTGCGTTGCTACGAGCGCACCAGCACATCAGGAATCTTTGCATTTCTGTGCTTTGGCTTGATGTTAAATAACAGTCAAGAAAGTAGCTAAAGGTAGCAACCAAACTATTTTTCTTTCCACAGTTAAATCTACCTTTTATTTGATTCCATCTCAAGTTTGTCTATGTTGCACCTACAGAAAAAACTAAAAAAGCAGTGTGAGATTGAAGCCTCAGTTTTTTTTCCCCTTTCCACCCCCTCTTGTAACTCAGCTCCTCCAGGAGAACTGTGGAGTATATTCTTTGAGGAGCTGTAACTGCTGGTAAGCAACTGCTGCAGGAACCATGCAGAAGACAATCTGAACAAAAAGGAGCTGCCCGCTCCTTCAGCCAGCTGGAGAGGAGAACACGGCATCTTTCTGGTGGTGGGGGGAACTCTCCCTTCGGTGCCTATTCTTCATTAACTTGGGAGATTAATGAGTAAGGTTGGCTGGAAACTGACTTGAAGAAAGCTTCCTTGGTATCTGAACGGACATCTTCATCCCAGCTAACACTACACTAGGTTTAAGTTTGTTGCAGAAAGCACCTGTATTACACATCACTGCAGGGCAAGATGTCATCTTTATTTTAATATTTTATGGTAAGGGAGAACATTCAGAGTTGATGTGTAAGCTTTGATGTCCTTGATGGAAGTAACATTAGTCAAAGAAGTTGGGGGCAACAAAATAAGATGAGGTATTTCACCAGATGAAGAATTCTGTACTTCTGAGACAGCCATAACCTCTGAGTCCCCTTCATGTTTTCCATATCCAACCACCTGGAAAAGAGTTACCAAAAAAAGACATTTGCCTCTAAGCTGCTAGAATTTAGATTTCATTCAATGTTCATCTGCCCTGACAATTAAATACAGATACTTAAATGCAATGCAAATGACAATAATAACTAGTAGTGTAGAAAATATGAACAGTAATGTGGCTAACGACCACCTTGGAAGTTAGATTACAGAGCTCTTCTCCCACCCTTACTGGCTCCCTAAGGTTATCCAAGTTTGGCCTTTCTGAAGTTGGCAACACAGAGCTGACAAACACTCACATGTACGCTGAGCGCTTTCTTGTTGTTGCTTCTGTGATCCTGGAACCAGGTGACCAGGTCTGATTTTGTAACAGACTTCAGAGCTTCAATCTGAAACCCACAGGAATGAGGTTTAAGTAGCACAGGGGTGATCCAAGTAATTTTAAACACAGAAATTGTTTCTATAGCCCATTAGAGAAAAGAACCTTTTTAAAATAGCATGTAGTTTTAGAATTGGTGTGCCACTAGTATTATACATCCCCTATGTATGCTTTGCATTTAAAACTGATGAAAAAAAACAAAACAAAACAAAAAAAAGCCCTGCGAGTGTTCCATTTGGCATCATTTAACAACAAGGGAGCACCAACCTCGCGGGCAAGCCTGTCAAAGAGATACTGCTGCGTCACAACTTCGTTCCAGTTCCTGTCGACTTCTTCTCCAAGATGGGAGTCTTCACATTCTTTAAGTTTTATCAAAGCTGTAACCTACATTTGAAAAAGACAGAACTATTTGTTTATTTCAAAGGGTTTAAACTGCCTTAATTTACCATCACATTCAATTAAATTGACAGAAAACTCAGATTACATTAACACAGGAACTCAGTGATTTCAGACTTTTAACTATAACTGGCCAGAGAGCAAATCTTGAGAGATTGACTGCAGAATGGGGTGAGAGCCAGGATTTAAAAGTGAGTCCTTTGTCCAGAAAACCTCAGTGATACACTGGATAAATGTAACCAAATGCTCCAGTTTAGGTGTCATTTAGCAGTTCAAAGCAGAGTTTTTCAAGAACAAGTTTTACCTGGGTGTTAAAAGCATCTTCAGTTAACTGCTTGATTTTCTCTTCAAAGCAAGAAAGAAACTCTTCTATTTTCTTGTCAACCAGTTCAGAACTAAAAGAGAGTCAAATAAGTGAATCAGGCAGGAAAAAGAGAAAAAACACCATAGTGAGGGGTAAAGTAGCAGAACAGCTCTCATTCACAACGAGGGAATATTTGGGACAGGCTTGCTTCCATCCTCCCCTGAAAAACTCACACATCTGTGGACAGTGTCCCAGGTATCGGGGAATAAAAGCAGTGCTCTGATTTTTAGCTATTTTAAGTGTTGTTCAAACACAGGGACTTCAGATAACCAAGCAGCGAGAAGAGTCGCTGCTGTGATGGTGTCCAGGATCTCAGCTGTGTGTCAGGAACTGCAGTCCTGAGCCCTGCACATAAAGAAAAATGATGTGATGTGACGGATTGTGAGGTTTCTGAAACACTAAAACCTTCACAGATGACACAGGTGTCAGTAATGGAAGTGTCATCCAAATGTAAATATTAGAGGCAGCAGTACTCCGTGCTAATTAAACTTTCACTGACACGGTACTATTTTTCATAAGTTGTGTATTTTTTTATATACCCCTTCAACTTTGGCAGGTGAGATACCTGTAGCGAGCCCCAGCTTTGAACAAACCATAATATCATTCTGTCTGCTGAAAGCGAGCCAGAGCAGCTACACAGCATTTACTTGGCAACAGATTGAGCTCTCCTGGCAGAATATCCTCAGGAGGGCAGTGGGATTTTTACTTAATCTTTGGATTACTTTTCCCCTGTTCAAGTCAGGACTGCTGCAGTTTTAAGAGGCTTAAGCTTATTGCTTTATTTAGGTGTTGTTTTTCAGTCACTATGTTGCAACTGTCAGCAGTGTCACAAGCTGTGGCCAGGACAACTCTTTTGACATTCCCTTGGGGCTCTTACACAACTCCCCTCTTAGAATTTAAAAAAAAAAAAATCCCTTCATGGCCTGAAACAGGTGTGCACTCTTACATGAAAGACAGTACAGGGAAAAGCTCAGGCAAATGCAAACCGAGGTCAGCTGTGACCTAATCTAACAGAACAAGAAGTGAAACTCCCTCGTTAATAATTCTTCAGGTGGATGTTGTGTAAATGCACCACTTACACAGAATGTGCCACGTAAACGGTGTCGCAGAGTTAGTTTGGTACCTCACTACATGCCTTAAGGCTCAGACATTCAGTGCCATACGTGCAAGGTCCACTGGCCACCTTGTTAAGCTGGACTTTTCTAAAACCAGTTGCTATAAGTTTCCGTGCTGAAGTCCTCCTTACTCAGATGATGGCAGCAACAGCTGCCATTTACCAGAGATCCTTTACACAGCAAAATACAGTGAGGAACAGCCAGCCAACTTCCTCAACTCCCAGGCTGGCAGACCCACCAGACACCTCAAGCAGAGCCGGTCTGTGCCAGCCAGGCCCTGCTCCCTGAGGATGTGACGGACAGGGTGTGGTAAAGTCACCAGAAACGGGTGCTGGCAACTCGGAGGCGACTCCCATGGCCCAAACCTGAGAGGGGTGATGAACACTAACCATGGAGCTTGCACTTACTTGTATTTAGTTGCCTGGGTTGCTACTGTGACCGAGAAACCAAGAATCCCAGAAGTATTCCTGCAGGTAGGGTACACATGGTAGCTAGAAAAAAAAAAAAAAATTCATTCCACAAGCACAATTAAATTTTCATTTATATGACATGCTACAAGTTAAAATAGCGTTGATACTTTAGAAAGAAAAATCTCAGGTATAAATTCTCAATAGTCTTATTTCCTTTATTTCCTGCATCACCGCACTTCAGTGTTTTCTCATTTTTAGGAAACCCTTTTAAGCTCGGCAGAGTATCTGTGTGCGTGTTCTGCAAACTAATTCCAACACAGTGACAGACCTGTAGTGTGAAAAGCCTGTTCCAGTTTCCTGAGGAAGAAGGGTGCCTCCGAAGGAGGCTGCTACGCACCACAGAGCTGCTGTGAAAACAGCCCTTGGGGAACGGGGAGCTGATTTAGGAAGTGGAAGGAACAACTTGATGCTGAATAATTCTGAGTTAACACAGTAGTAACAGATGCAATTTATATAGCACTCAACAGGAACGTGGCTGCAGCTTGTAGCGATTTTTGGTTTTGATGTGTTTATGTTGCTGTTTCCATTACAGTAATTGAGGAATTAGCCACTGTGCTGGAAGGGTTTCCAGAATAAAAACAGCAGGGAACAGCAAAAGCGGGTGCGTAGGAGCAATCCTGCTCAGTGAACTCACCCGAGGGTCTGCTTGGTTCTCAGGAAGTCAAAGCAAGGCTCTTCCATGTGCATCTGAAACGGAGCACAACCGCGTTACAGCAGAAGCGATGCTCCTCTGCAGCCACCCCCGGGTTCTGCACAGAAACGTGCTCACAACACACCCTAATGACTGAAGCGCTGCCTTTCCAGCTACACCCACCCCATCAGAAACGTCTCAGTCTTCTGGGTCAGTAGCCAGGAGAACAATCTTCCATACTGTCTGTCACTGCAGCAGCTAGGGGATCCTGTCCCCAACACTCAGCAGTCTAACCAGAGTGAGCAACCGATATCTACTGTCCCCTTTGTACCGTTTGGCCGCACAGCCTTATCTGAGCTCCAACCACTGTTTGCAGGGGAGACACTTTGATGAGTTAGGAGACACAAACGCTAACTTACCACCAGCAGCTCCATAAGGGTATATTCCCTTAGGTTCCTGGCACCTGACTAGAAAGAAAATGAAGAATTTAGGGTGATTTTGTGGAGTTAAATGCTACAGTTCAGACCAAGGTGACAGTTGTGGCACATGCCTCAGCCTGGACTGCAGCACTAAATTACTGTTCACAGCAGCCACAGAGGGAAAGTTCTTGTTTTCCACGGGGGCCTCAGTATGGCCTTCAGGAGCGGGGCTCAGCCCAGGACCATGCATCAGTGGTGATGACACCAGGAAATCATCAAGGTACAAACCAGCTACTGGCACAGGCTGGGAGGGGAAGATGCCGGTTTCACCAAAAGGGAAACCAAAAGCTGTGAGAGCCCCGCAGGGTTCAGCCTCTTGGGCCTAGGGTGAGCACTCACGTGGGGCTTCAATGCACTCAGACTGCTCTCAGGGCTGCAACCTAAGTACAACTGCAGCATCAGCAGCTACCAGAGGAAACAGAGCAGTACGCACCAAGCTAACGTGTTACCTGGTAATACACTGTCACTTCAGAGTTGGCATCACCTTTGTTGAGAGTTTTCACCTTACACAGCAGATGTGTATTTGGCAAATCCACCACCCGGAACTGAACGGGGCAGGGATGGGCCAGGGGAGCAAACTGGAGCTTTCTGAAGGGAACACAGACAGCAAAGTATCAAACACCAGCTCACATCTTAGCCAAAATCAATACAACACCCAGGCATTTACACACTTGGCCTGACATTATTTTCCCCTTCCTCAAACCAGAACAACGTCCACTTAAACTGCCATGGAGAGCAGCCCCCTCCTGCAAACACCGGCAGCACTGTATGCAGGAGAGAAGGGAATTTCTGCATCGCTCCCACCCTGGCCCCCTCCTTCAGAAAAGAATCTTAACTTGATTATAGTTTCCATATAATGAGTGGTGCAAGAGTCAAGAGATACTCACTGAACAACGTAATTCAGAAAATCCTTTGCTTCCTAGGAGAGAAAGCACAAACGTAAGTTTTATTTAGAAGATAATTATCACCCCAATTCATGGTCACACACCACAGTGCACCCCTTGAGAAAGTGACCCCCTGACACCTACATCCTTGCCCCCTCGTCTTATCCCAAGTCCCTCCGGACACCCCTGCACCGCGCTTGCAATGTAACTTCTCCAGAAGGAGAATTCAGAAGCCAGAGAAATAGCATCGGCCATCACAACAGCAAAGCGTGCACACAGGAGACAAAGCCCCTCTCTTGTGCGTGAAGTTGGAGCTCTGGGAAGGAGACTCTTGGGCTGAAGTGGAAGAAATGGGAGGAAGTAAAAGAAAAGGTAAAACTGACGTAGGAGTTACAGGGCTGCACGTGCCACACTGTGAAAGGAGCGTAGGTCGCACAGAGGCTGCAGCAATAAAAGCTTTTTGAATGAAGGTTCTTAGCATATCATGATTCGATTGTCAGACCTCCTTCTGTCCCACAGCTCAGGAGGGGACAGCTGACACTACAAGAATCTGACCCCCTAAAAGACATGAGTGTGTTTTCTTTAGGAGGCTTTAAACAGTCTGAGGGTAAACACAGCTAAGACAAACTTCTTGGCACAAATCACAATTGCAGGTTTCTCTTGCATGCCACACGCAGGCACTCAGTGACGCTGGATACATGGAGCTAAGCCCCATCACCACCCTGTTTGAAAAAGCCTGACAGGACTCTGTGTGACCTAGTCCCAGAGCAGAAGTCTTCAATGAATACTGCAGGTGTTTGACAAGACTGAAGTGAGGTTTGATCAAACCACGCAAGCAATCTAATTGCCAGGATAAATGTATTTTGAGGGAAGCCTCCTCCTGTGGCACCACCACGGCAATTTCTATCAAATAAAGCAATATAGCAAACAACATAAAACACAGTGGCAACAGGAGAAACAGGTTACAGGTATATTTCTACCACATTTTTCCCCTCTCTGCAGTTTAAATCCAAATTCCTGGAAACTTCTGTTCAAACTGCAGCTACAGACTCCCCAGTGGCTTATCTGGATGAGCACTCCTGAGTTGTAAGAGCTGAAGCTGCCCTGTACCAGCGAGCCCTCAGACTGCCAGCGCAGAAGAGGCAGTCAGCTGGCAGGTGAGTGCTGGAGTTGCGGGAACTGTGTTAAAGCGCATTTTAAGAATATCAGTGTGTGTCAGCTGCTGAGGCTGTACTTACTCTGCTAGTGAAGTTTCCTTGTACGAGACCCTCTACAAAGAGCTGTGATTTGAAAGCCTTTACAAAGGATGAGAGAGCCTCAATGGAAAGGCCGTTCATCAGCGTCTGGTATTTATCAATCATGGACCACCTGCCGTGTTCCAAAATCAGGAGACGCACATCCCTGCAATGCAAGAAGGAAAACAAAACCACAGGCTACCAAAAGCTGTTTAATGTAAGAGATCCCATTTCTGACTGGGGATCGTAATGGAGACAAGGAGATGGTCCCCAGCATTGCTGTGGGCTGATCCTGCCCTCCCAGCACCCGCTGTTGGCTACAGGTCGCTTCAGAACAGCAGCTACCTGGATGTCCAATGTGACCCACACGTCTGAGATGCTGGTTGCAGAGCTGCTTGAGCTCTCTAAGTCATGAGCAAACCCTGGAACAAGCCTCCATGAACACACAGCAGCGATTCCTCAGCTCTTCAGTTCAACCTCAACATTTCCTGTGCAGCCCCTTTCTGCCCTCCCCCAGAACTCACTTGGCCAGAGTCTCAGGTTTGATGAGGATGTTGAAGTACGTTTTCTTCAATTGCTCTGTTATCATTTCAAAAACTGCTGGAGTAAAGCTGAAATCAGTCAAGTAATCAATGATGAGCTGAAACAGAAGCTGTAAAGAAAACAGTTTTAAGTCAGTTGCCTTTTTTTTTCTTTAAAGAACCAATTTAAACTTAATCCTATATAATTTAACAAAAAAATCATCATCATTTGCTGAATCTAAGAGACACGCAGGGTCACTGAAGCACATTCCTCAATTCTGTTAGATGTTCTTTGCTAAACAATTCTATACCAAACTACAGTCAGTTTCAAAAGGACAGCATTTTTAGAAAGTGAATGCAATAAGCTCAACATCCCAAATCAACAGAGGTTTCCATATTCTGTTGAAACAAACTTAGCCTGCAAATTACACCATTTCTGTAATAGATATTCCAGTTTTTCCTTTTACAGCTGACCAGCACAACGACATCACAACAGAGCAACATTCATGATTTAAAAATATTCATACCATGCTATTTGCATCTCTGGTATTTTTTGTTAAATCTCACATTAATAAGTCTGACACATAACTGATGGTCTTGTTAAAGCTTAAGTCAAGCTCTTGCAATCAAAGCCTAAGGAAGCTCGGCGGTTCTCTCCTCTTTGATCACGATGTTCTCTCTGTGCTTGCCGTGTCTTATACACCCAGCATTTAGGGAACAGGAACAGGGATCCCCCACTCCTCGTGAGGAAAGCTCTTAGCAACCCAACAACGAAAAACTGCACCCAAAGTGAGTGTGTTCAGAAGCTGTATCTCCAAAGTCAAATTGTAACCAAAACCTATTTTCATACAGATTTCTCCAGACAGCGCGCAAACAGCCTTAGCTTATAAGTGGAGAGGCTCCAACACTCTAAAGGGACATGGGAGACTCAGCTCTTTTTAAAGGAAAAGCTGTTCAAGTCTTAATGGCAATACAGTTATTACTTAAAGATTTATCTTAAGTCAGCCTAAGGTCAGTAATCTGAGCTTATTTAAGTGACTAAAGCGACATCTTTAAACATCCAAGCACATGAACAAGTATTTGCTGCATTACCCTGTATCTGAACAGAGACACAAACTTTCCAGTTTGAAATATCCCATCTAAACATACAAAGCTCCAGCCAGCTAGGCTCCAGCTGCTAGGAGAAAAAGCAAGTACACTGAAAAGCAGCATGCATAAAAGTATTTGGAAGATCAGCAGTACGTACAGGTAGTTTATGATTGAATCCTTTCACTCGAATGACTAAGCCATGCTCTCCAGCTACTAGCTTGTATTCCAACTGAGCCACATCTGCTTCGTAAGCTGGTTCACCAAGATTGTGGGAAAGGATGTTTACAAATGTATCAAACAAAACTATGCTGGATGGAGAAAAGGACAGAGGGTTAAAACGAAAGAAAAAAAAAAAAGACAGAATAGAAGATAGATAAAAATCAAGCCCAATGAGTTTGACGGTGCACACGAAGTTCTCCTACAGAAATAATACTTGAGTAAAACGAGATTCAAAAACAAATTTTCAACAAACTTGGAAATACAAAATGCAAGTTTCCCTTTTTTTCAGAAAGCATATGACACTACTTGACATTCAGCTATTCTTTGCAATGAATAAGACTCCAGCTTCACATTATTTAAGATTTCTTCAATGTAGGAATGCACACTGTAACATGCCAATATTCAAAACATTGAATAATCACAGAAAATTAGATTATTACACTTTGTAGAGGAATGGGGGACAGATGGACTCAGTCATGCTGAAGACTTCAGTAACTACATTACTATTTATCAAGATAAAAAAAAATAACAATAAGCTATAGCAAATCAGGCTACACAATGTGGAAATTGCAGTCTGTGCTTTCAGTTTTTGGTTATTGCCTGGATCCCAATTCAAAGTTCAAACTAACAAAGGCCAGATGAAAACAGATTTATAAAGACTTTCCCAAAACATTATTGGTGCAGGTCTCAGCAGGCTTATGATAAAAGCATTACAACATTTTTTACAAATGGTGATGCTACCCTAAGACTAGCAAAAGCGCAGCATGTGCAGAGCTATAATCTTGAGGTCTGTCTAACGAGCAGTTGGTTCCTAAACGCTGCCTATTTTCTCTTCACCTACTCCTACAGGCTCCCAAATTGCTGGTTCAGGACATGACTGTGGACTGCTCTTTTCAGGACCAACTCTTTCTCTAATCTAAGCACTTCCTTCTGGTATGTGCTCTGCTGCTGTTACATTAATTTTTCCAAAACTTGCACTGGGGAATAACACACGATGAAACTCATACACATCTGTTCGCTACAGTAACAGCCTGCTGCAGAACCACTCTCACTGAACTACAGATAAAGCCACAAGGAAAGTGGAAGAATATGAGAAAAGGAAGGCTTATTCTATTCCAGTTTAAAACTAATCTCTCTATCATTTTTCACTGGGTATGGGAATTTAGTTACTCTGCCAGATAAGTACAAATCATGTAATCCTTACTTCTCTGCAGACTGCTGTATCAATGGAGAGATCAGATGGAAACGAACATAACCTGGTGGGGAAAGAGCAACTCAAATGAGCAACTGTATAAAAAGTGACAGCTTTCTAAAGTCAAATATATTTCCATGGGGTTATTCTTTGGTCACAATCTGAGTCTAATCAAAATAGTCATTCAGCTATAAGAATGTATTTTTGCTTATATCAAGTCATGTCTTTTCTTTTTCCCTCCAGAAACTTCCCTCAAAAATCCAAATAATAGAAAATACAAAGTTGTGCTTTGCAGAATACTAACTCACATGATGTGACCAATATAAATAAAAAACTCTACAAAATATTTGTTTAACAGACACTAAAAATTGTGACATTCTGCTTGAAAGCAGAAATGTATTTTCCACATTTGTCTCAGACTCAGGTTATATTTTCCTCTTTCTGTAGAAGAGGAAATACTCTCTTCTAATTAAGCCCTTGCCTCAATATCATATATTGTCTGCCAAATTCTGTTCATAGTCAGACGTGCAGAAGTCAGTGTCTTTCAGTGATTCCACTTTTTAACCTGAGGTATCAGCAGGGTTCCTTTGTTGCACGGTAGTTTATCTCCTTCTCTTTTATCTAGCTAATAAACATATCAAAAGGACTATAGAAGAGCTAACAGTGAACACTAGATTTAAATGACGAACACTATCACGGGTTATTTAATTTCAAAGAAATTCCAGCTGGTAAAAACAGGGACTTCCTATTCTTCAGAAAGCCCTAAGGCATTTACCTTTTGGGATTTTGAACTTATCATCCTTCCTGTACCAGAGACAGCCTTGTTGCGTGCTTAGTGTTTTGACTGGATATTCTGTCTCAGGGCAGTCAGCAATTTTCAAAGCAAAGTCAGTGGCTAGCAAAAAGAAAAATCAAACCAAAACCAGAAGTTAGTGGGTTTCACAGACACAGCCAGGGTACATGCATAGAAGCCTTCAAAATTACCAAGAAAATACATTTTCCCCCTCCTAGTTTGCCAAGTTATATGTGATAATGCTTTCCCAGACCCAAAGCACATTTATTTTTCGGTTCCACACCAGAACAGTGTGACGAACTGGGGATCTTGCATTCCGTTCAGGATACAAGTTATGGGTTTATTTTCATTTCATTTTGGCAAAGCTACATGGTCTTTAGACGCTTTCAAAAATAGCAGGATTAAGTAAATAAGATCGCTTTTTGAGAGTGTCCAGAGCTCTGTGTTAACTCTCACTGATTATGTGAGGCCTGCTCTGTTATGGATACACGATCTATGAATTTATACCTTAGAAAAATTCAGTTCCTATAAATAACACTAAATAAAATCCAGGTGAAATGAGCTCTCATACTTTAGAATTTTCAAAATCAAGTTGATGTGCAGATGGAAATTAAGTTTTACACTACAGAAAATTCTCAAATAAATTAATGAGGAAAGATTTCACTCACGCTCAGGTGCCTTACCTATGTATTTGTTTTCTTCTGGAAGGTGTAAATCCTGATTTAACTCAAAGTCACTGGCCCATAAATCACTCCAGTACTTGTCAATATCTATAAAAAAAAAAAAAAAACAAACCATGAAATGCATTTAGTTCAACAGGAAGTTAATGCTATCCTATTTCCTAGACCAGTCAACTTATCTCATCTCTCTTGGCTATCTCTGTGAAGATCTGCAGTATGAGAGGAGTTTCTTAGTGTCACTTGGTTCATCATGACTCTTTCTAAATCCCTTCCTACGGAACTCCCCTGGAGCAGGACTGAAGCAGTCCTACTAAAAAGTAAACCAAGCCTGCCTGCTTTAGTAACCCAGCTACCAGCATGCCCTGTCCGTCATTGTGTTCTTTTCCCTGTTCAGGACCTGAATGGCAGCAAAGCCAGGATCCCCACCACCTAAAACAATTGTAAACTACTAAACTACAGAGTGGGAATCAACTGATACCAAACAAAGAAGAAAAATTATTGAGTAGGACAGAGTACTTGACTAATGTTGAGGTCAGTAAAGCACTGCAGACTCATTTCTCTACTTCCCTATGGTTGTATTTTGTGTTGTCACCCTTCTCATATCTCTAATGCATGAACCAGACATTCTCTAAGTTTCTGCTGCTGTTTTACCTTCCACACTGTATTGCGTTCCAAACCACCGCTCTTTTAGATGACACTGGCCTTCATTGGCAGCAGACAGCAAGACGAGGTTGGCTCTCTGAGGACTGAGCTGGTTAAGGGCGTCGGCGATGATCTACAAGTTCAAGACAATACTTCAGTTCAAACGCAACTCTGGCTCTGCCTGATCCAGCAAAGATTTCTCAGTCTGAACACAGGAAGAACAGGACATAACAAGCTTACAAAAAAGGAGATTTGCTCTCTGACTATAAAAAGAGTGTTTCAATTAATACAAAATCTGTGCCTGTATTATGCCTAATTAAAAATACCTATATTATACAGCATGCCCGTATTTTCCTTATGTCAAAACACGTAATCAGAGTTCAAAGAATATTTACCTCAGGCTTGTATTCAAACAAGAGCTGGTCTCCTGTCAGAAAATCCTCCTTTGGAAACAGCTGCATGTTCTCACAAAGGCTTTCCACATAGTCAACTGGATCTGTCTGTAAGCAAATAAATAAAGCTATTTTTCACATCATCAGAAAACTGAAATACCAATTTTCTGTTCTGAGAAGAGCTTGACTGGTCAGGTATGCTAAGCATGAGTTGCATGCTATGCTTGTTACAGCGTTTAGTTTCAGTTATTAAACTAAATATATTTCATAACCATATCTAATGCTCAAGCCTCCTCTGAGAATCCTGAAATACCAGACACATCATCTTTGTAGAAGAAACCTTGAGCACGTAGTTTACAGTCATTAAACCTACTACGTTAAAGACCCAGTAGAATGCACTCCTTGCCTCCAGGGAACACAAGCAGAATCCTGCAAGTCAAGATGTAAAGTGATCTGGAACCTGGAAAGAGCAAGCCAAGGAACTGCTGCTCCTGCATGAGTATCTCTGATTCTGCTCCTTTCCTAAGTTCTCTGCCATGATGCACAGTGTGAGGAGGAAGAGATTCTCCTATTCGGACATGAAAACATAGATTGCCTTTTAGCAGTGTAAGACTGCTTAGTGGAGAGCTTCTTGCTGAGCGCTTTTGGGTTTTTCTGAACCAGCCAGCATCATACGGCAAAGATTGTAGGTCCAGATACAGACCACAGTTCACTCAAAAAGAGGTGAGTTGGACCTCTGTGTCTTATAAATGTAGCGGAAAACATGACCAAGAATTTCTTAAGACACTGTACACCGGAGGAAATATTAAATCTCTTTTGGGACACATAACTGCTTATCCCAAAACCACGCGTCTGTGACCATTGTTTTTTTAGGATGGCCATGAACCAACTCTTTCCATCAACGAGAAGAGCGGGGTGCAATGACTAACCCATTCATCGGTTGCACAATCCTGTCACAAAAGCACATCTTTTTTCCTTGCTTTCTAAGTTAAGTCCCTGCACTGACAGTAACCTCTTAACGATCACTTAAAGTCAACTGGCCTGTTAAGAGTCCAAAAGGCAGGACTCTTAACAGGTATTTCTCCAGTGTAAACTTAGGTGTCTTCTATCCCCACCTGGCTTAATACTGGGAAATACGTAGTCTATTAGAGCAGTAACAGTTTTGGGGAACATAAGATTCTAGCTAGAAGTACTAGCAAGAACCAAGAACCAATAAGAACCTTTCAGGACTAAATAGCTTCACTTTGATTAAAAAGTCAAACTTCAAAGTGGACAACCTCTGTTGGAAATGATTAAAGGCAGAATCATAAAATTGTATGTAAGGCAACAGATATTAATTCCTGATATGTTAAATACTAAATAGCCATCCTTTACAGATTTTTAGTTCTTCTCTACTATTCTGGGGAATGTTTTTGTTAGGAGAAGACTGTTGTAATCTTGTAATAGTTGAATTTCACTAATAAATTCATAAAAGTTGTGTTTTACTAAAAAAACAAACAAACAAACAAAAAAAACCAACAACAAAACAAACAAAAAAACCCACATGGCATTAAAAAAATGTGCTTGTAAATCAGTGTAAACTTGTTCCTACCAAAGAAATCCACTGCTCTGTTATCTATCACTTGGAGCTGTTAGCAGCAGTCCTTGCGGTCTGTATCACTTGCAAATACCACGTCTGTTATTCAAAGGCCACTCAAGACACTCAAGATCCTCCGTATGCTACTTTGAAGGCAGAGCTACAGATGCAAGGATTTGCTAAGAACGACATTTCTAACATCCTGATGCTCACAGCAGACTGGCAGGTCTTAAGAGAGTCTGAAAATACTTGGAGCATCTGGAAAGAAAAACACTCCACTATCAGTACTTCTGATTGTTTTCTTTCCCTCCTTCCTGAATTCGTGTACCTTAAAAGAAACCAACAAACTTCAGTGATGCTTTCAAGCCCTATATGTATCATAGAATCATAGAATCATAGAATGGTTAGAGTTGGAAGGGACCTTCAAAGGTCATCTTGTCCAACCCCCCTGCAAGGAGCAGGGACATCCCCAACTAGATCAGGTTGCTCAGAGCCTCATCCAGCCTGGCCCTGGTTTTTTTTTTTTTTTTTTTTTTTAACTCTCACTTCTACCAAAAACTGGAGCGTGCTCTAGAAGATTTTACACCATTCTTAAAACTTCCTTTTCTTTGCTTGATTTCAATTACACATTGGCTTTAGAAGATTTAATCTTATTAAAAAAAAAAAGATTTTCTAATATCACTTACTTTTAACTCTGTAGTTGACATTTTAGCGTGGATAATTTTCTCTCTTACAGACTTTGTCTTTCTTTTCACATAAATTCATACATTTTAATGGTTTTTCACACAAAGTGATGGCAACAGCTTAACAAAATGGCCTATAACTCTTATTTCAGATAACGTGACTTTTATAAGATTGATTTGATATTTATAATCTTTGAATCACAGAAGTGCTGGGTTGGGAAGGGATATCAGAATGTCCTTAGTCCAATCGCCTGCTCAACGCTGAAGTCAGCTCAGGGTTTTCTACAGTTGGGTCTCAGAAACCTCCAAGAATACAGATGTCACCACATTTGTAGACATCATTTCTAGTGCTTAATTACTCTCTTGGGAGAAGTTTTGCCTTTATGTCCTTTCCTTATATATCTGTCACATAGCCCTTTGTAGGAAAAGAATGAGAGGCTGCACAAATAAGGTGATGAAATTAATGCAACTGAGATATCAGGTGGCTGTCCCACACTATTTGCAATAGTAGGAAGAGAACTTAAGTAGATTGGATTAAAAAAGAAAAAAACTTTTGTGTGTCGGTGCCTGTCTGCATTGATTTTCCATTTTCTATTTTCTATTGCCCCTGGAAATGTAGTATATGTATTTGTTTTCCCAAAAGGAAATTTTAGTGCCATTCAAAAAACCCATTACCTAGTAAGAACCAGAACATGGCTAAATATAGTGTGAATAAGAGAGTCAACGAAGTGAGGCTTCTCAAATGATCTAAATTGTGTTCCCTTTTTTTTCTTTAATAAAAACAATATTTTGCTAATCATTATTTCAGTAAGCCAAGGAAGACTTGACACATACCCATGTTTAACTGTGTAATGTTGTAACAGCAGACAAGGGGGTCATTAGCACCCTAGCCTTTGTGCGGCTAGGTCATCAGAAAGCCACACCTTTCACTGAACACTGCTTTTCTATTCCCAGAAATCAGCAGTGCTAAAACAGCTTAAAAAACCTGCGAAATCAGGCAAAAATATTGAAAAGCCCCAATTTGCAGAGCACTATTTTCATGGGCATAGAACTTCACACACAAGGGCCTAATGATTAAAACTGAAAAAGAGCCTACCTAGCAGATAGAGAATGAAAAAAGTAACTTCTAATTCCGTTAAGGAAAAAGTCACAATACTTCTTAACCTAGAATACAAATTCTTTCAGCAAAATACAGCCTCATTAAGTGCATATTCTATCTCTGGTTGAATAGAACTTTGAAAATGTGTTTTAAAATCAAAAAGAATCCTTTTTATGGTTTACCTATATCAACACAAAACAGTGGGTGAATACCTGTTCTTGGTAGTGAAATTCATTAGCTTCAATCTTCTGTATTTCTTCCCATATTCTGTAAAGGAGGGAGAAGAGAATACAAGTGTATTTCCTCTATTATTCCATAACATTTATCAAGAATCTAAAAAAAGTAGTCTTCTAGGAAAAGCATCAGGGGTGAGCTCAGTGATTCATTCAGGTACAAGACACAGAATCCATTATTACAAGCGCTTTCCTTCCATCCAAAAGGGCATTTCTCAATTGGCAGAAAGTTCTGCTGTTATCCAAAGAGGAAGACTTAACTACAAAGTGTCAAAATCTGATACCAAATTAACCTAAAGGCTAACACCAGAACACCACAGTCCTGCCTTCCACAGATTTGGCTAAACAAATTTGTTTAAATAAATACAAAACGGCACCTAACATCTACACTAGTTTAGCTTATTAAAATTAGAAATTGGATCACAGGAAATCAAACTAAAAGCTCCAAGAAATAAGCATAAACATTTAGCAAATTCATTTTTAAACTTTTTAAACTGATATGTTTCCCACTCAGACAAGTTTTACTACTGACTCACTGTTTACGCGTTAGTAACTCCACAAAAAGTGCAAACGCTACAAATAAAAGGCTAATGGAGAAGGACAATCTTATGAGTATCTGATGTAGTGGCAAACACTTGCCTTTTATCTGGCCCTCTTTTCTGCAGCATCTTCACATACTGAAATACAACATGGGCCACCTGCAGACAGAAAGGAATAAATTAATTTTTCCAAACATTAGGAAAAGAGTAAGAAAATCAGGTTGCACTAACCCATACCTCGTAGAAGTGCTTGTAACCTTCATCAGTCAAAGTCACAGAAATGCTGAAGACTGAGTAAGTGGAGTTCTGTTCAAATCCTGTCTCACCGTTTCCTCCATACAAAGCAAGAGCCCAAAATCTATGGAAGAGTTAAAGGTACTTACTAATTAATCATTTTGGCTTTATTTGAGCTTAGCTAAAATTAGCATACCATAGCTTTACTTATAGAATGATAGAACGGTTTGGATTGGAAGGGACCTTTAGAGGTCATCTAGTCCAACCCCCCTTACTTCAATGACTATCAATCCGTTTATAGTTTACAAAAAACTTTTCCAACATAAAGATGTGAACCGCAGGATACAAAATTCAAGCAAAACAATGAAAAAAAAGGTTGTTTTTTGGATATCTTTTAAAGATCAGTCACAGATACTGCTGATCCATGAATCACAAACCAAAAACCACTTATCTCTTACTGGGTCTATCATAAATTTAAAGACTATCACTACAAAAGGCTGATAGAAAAAGCAGACTTGGCCTTTTTTTATATAGGGAGAAAACACATACATACAAAATAGTTTTCCTTTATTTTAATCATAGCAAAGCATTTAATTACCAGGCTTAAAAAAATACATACTTTTTTCTAAGGAAAGAAAGAACACTGCCTTTGCCTTCATGTCCCACCAACCAGGAAATATAATGAAGTGGCTTCACCCTAGAAGAAAATTTGAAGGAGATTAAATGCCAGGAGGTAATATGTTTCACAGAAAGAACTCAATTACTAGACAAATGACCAAAATATATACTGGGTGCTTCTTCATGGCAAGTTTTGCCTTTTCAGGCAGCGTTAGGATAATAAGCTAAAAATGTGGGAGTTCAGAACATAATGACTGATCTGAGTCAGTGAGGAAAGACGTTAAATCAGCTGTGTATCAATTCCACTCAGTTTTTTAAAGGAAACATATTTGCATCAGTTTACTTCATTTTAAAAATGTTCCCCTAGCTGAACCAAAGTAATCTGTAACACAAACTAATGAGATTCTTTGGTTTGTTGTGAAAATCAAGAAATTATTCACAACATAAACACAGTGGAAGTAAAATTCAGCATTACTGTACCTGTAATACTGTTCTTGTGGTGGAAGGGCCCAAGTGATACTCAATGAATGAACTTTCCTGATTGGAATAACTGAACACAAATAAAATTATTGAATATAAATATACAGTGTTAGACATAGATAAGAAATTTTACATAATGCAGAAAGAACGGTTAAAAATTATTCATAGCCACACAGAATTATTCTCAAAGTACCTGGATCACACAGAGAAAATATGAAGCTAGGTATTCAAAACATTTAAACAAATCTATTTTACTCACCTCTGTAAAGCTTGTGAAATTCCGGTGTGTCAAAAGGCTGAGTCAGATGGCCAAAGCTGGGTTTGGGTAAACCACTTAAAAGCAAAATTAGAGTGTGATGTTACTGGCAAGGATTCAAGGCTACACTCAGACAATCACAAGAGCATCCATAAGCATCCATAGCCTGATGCGACAGAGGAAATACACCAGACAAATAAAAAATGGCTCTTGACTAAGAGTGCAGTCCAGGATCCACCCAGCCCGAAGTGGAAGGCAACCTGGGATTCACTTGCCCTCTGCCCGCACAACAGAGTCATTACCAAAGATTTAGATACATCATCTCCTCCCTCTCCTTCTGTCCAAGGCGGTAACAATAAAAAGTTTGCTTTTGTAACAGGGAAAAGGAAAGCCAAGCACAGTAAAAAAACTTCCCGAGTTGGCCTTGGACTCACAGAATCCCAATGGATTGTCTTGTGGGGAAAGAGGACTGAGAAGGACGGTGGCCAGGAGAGAAAAAAATGTGTCCCTGTATGGCATTAGACTTTCAAAAGCGCATTTCCACGCACCAGAGAAATAAACATCTTGCAAAAGCAGAAAATGAAAGGGAAAATAAAATGCTTTTCAAATTCGTAAATCTTTTGCAGAACCTCCTTTTTAGACAGCACACTTGAGTGAATTATTAAAAAAAGATTAAGTCCTAACCAGTTGCCACCCTAAGTAGGGAGTCACCCTAAGTAGGGTGTCACCTGATTCAAGATACAGTGTTAATTTATTTTGCTGCTAATTATTTTGGACACAAAGCAAAGATAAGCAATGTAAAATTATAATCTAGGTTTGAATGATTTATCATGAAACTGAGGTATCAGCACATATTAAGCAAACACTGCTGCAAGTTAGCACTACACAGCTTGCACGCTAAATAAAGTCTTCCTGAAACAACTAATGTCAGTCTTTAATTTCCAAAGTTGTCCACTTTTTTTTTTCTGGATAAGGATGTTAATTAATAAAGGTTAATTTCTTTTATTTCTCCAGTAAGGGATGTTTTTAAAAATCAACATTATAAGAACAGGTAATTTTATAATTTGCAATGCCTTTATGCATCAAAATAATCTTACTTATTTGGGATCTCTGAGAAGATTTCTGTCACCCACTTTTCCAATGTATCCAGTGTTTCTAATAAGGAGAGGAAAAAAAGAAAAGCAGAAATACGATTTCCTGAAGATCTAAGACAAATTCTTTATCTTATCTCACCAGTTCAGTTATTTTAAAAGGCTGCAAGTCAGTATATCTTAAAATTGCAAAGCTCTAAATTTTAAGCTTCATAGCTGTTGGTTTGAGCCAATTTTTGATATTCACTGAACTATATCTTTGGTCATAGCTCTGGGTTGTATATACTGCTGAAATCTCAGGCTGATAAAACTGGGATTTAAAATTCAGTTTTATCTGGTGTGACTGTGAAAAGAAATTACAGACTTAGGGATCTACAAAATCACCAGTACTTGCTTGACTCATTCCATCACTCTGTGTCCGGAATACACGCAACAGCTTCAAACCTAAATGCAGTCCTACAGTGCTAAGAATTCCTTTTCCCCATTTTTTTTCCTAAAGGAAGTGTGCCAAGAACCAGAAGTTTAAAGTTTATTTAAACAACCAATTGGAAATTGCTTGTTTAAGCAGGCATTCTGAATGCCCAAAAAGTTATGCTGTATATGCTAAACAACAACAATAAAAAAGGTGAGACTGGGTTTGGGGAAGATTCACAGTTTCTTTTGTTTTAACAGAGACAGAAATACAAAGTTGACCTGGCTGGCTATCAGTTCCCGCAATTTTCTCCCAGTCATCAGAAGAAACAACATTACAATCTATTTCTACACAAATGATTACTCAAGAGGCATTCAATGCCCTAAAAAGTTTACAGTCAGACAGAAAATAAAAGCATAGGAGCAGAAAAGAATTACAATGTCTATTATTACTATCTCCATTTTACAGATAGGAACTTCAATCATTTCAGCATTCAACAAAACCCCTAAGCACAAATCTAACTTGAATGCATACAACTTTATTTCCAGCACAGGTCTCTACTACATGCTTAACTTGTAAGAAATATCTTTCTTTCAGTCTCAGCAGAAATAACAGATAGGTCTGAATTTCTCTGCTGAACTTAAACCCAATTCCATTTGCATAGAATTTTTCAGTCTACGGGGAAAAAACTTAGAATCCCTATTCTTCCTAGAGAAATGTGTTTTATTTTAAGACCTCTTCTGAAAGAATCCCAAACAGAACAAGACAACTGGGAGACCCAGTCTCAGTCTCCCCATCATTTTTCTGTGGAGGTTCACTGTTGACAGCAGAGAAAGCAGCAGCATTAAATCATGTAAGTCCTCTACATTCCTACAAGATTCTTTTCTAAACATACCTTTGAGATTTTACCTTCTGTGTTAATCTGGGACCTATTCAACAGTTTCAGCTACAAGTTTCTCAAGAAGTGGCAGGATGACAGTAGCACAGCACAACTACTCAAGTCTCATTTCATTTGGAAACCAGGCTAAAATCTGCACGTAAATACCTCCTGCAAGACTGGACAATCCACTATAACGACTTGGGCTGCAGCTGTACTGGTGCCAAAAGCAATACCTCATCAACAGCAATGAGCCTGTTTTTAAGGAACGACTGATGTTACCTTTAGATTGGACAACTAAAGTCATATAGTGAGCAGAGTAATGGCGCTGCCAGAAGTCCCTCAGTCTGGTGTAGGTATCAATATTATTCATTTTAGGCTCATGTTTGAGCGTATCTGCATTACCTGTAAACATTAAAAGGTGGTTAGTTATCTAGACACCGATTACATCAAGACCAGATACACTGAGTTTCTTTTCCTCCCCTGGCACTGAGCCTAGTCACAGTAAGCACATTAAAACTACCTAATAGAAATGGGGAGTTAAAGGAATGTTAACCAAAATTTAATATCTTCCAATTTCTAGTTCTATTATAAGGACAGTTGATATTTCTATGACTAAGAGGGATAGAGTCCTCCTGCATTATCAGATCACCCATATTGTGTACCGCACAGCTCGCTATGTGTTGCCAGTTATTTCCTCACCAATGGAACTTGCAGAACCGGGGACAGGAAGAGAGTAAAAGACAATGTTCAGTATAGGTCACTATGGAACTTTATAAAAACTACCTACATTTCAAAGCTGGTAACTCTATTGCCCATCACACCGCAATTTACATGCCCACCAGCATCACCAGGGTGAGGGAGCTGGGACTCTGTTATTGTCCAGTAGAAGGACAAATTTCCCTCCTGCTCTGCTCACATGGCTGTGAAGATCTACTTCTGCAAGTTCAACAACGAATTATTTACTTTGAAAAGCTTTCTTAGACACAAACCTAGAAATACTTTATTTTTTCCAAGAAATTCTAACAGCAAAAAACAAGCTCAAGCAAGACAGAGATGACTCAGAGTACCACCTTTACGTTACAGAAAGTTACGTGATCGTATACCTAGAGCTTTAACATCAGCAAAAAGCACTATCAGAATGCAAAGTATCTTAAGCAGCAGACAGCTGCTTTTATTCCCAAACATTGTACTGTAAAATGAATAATTGTTCTAATACTTCTGAGCAAGGCTAGTGTTTGCTGCGATAAGATAGCTCATGTTAGTGCATCTGTTAAGTGATTAAAAGTTTAACTATTATCACCACTTTATAACAGAAATTCACAACTTACCCCAAAAAAATTTCTTCATAGGATGTCCAGGTCTGGCAAGACTCCCAAAGAGCATCTCCTTTCTGTTTGCATCAGAGGGTCTTGCCAGCTGATACTCTGTTGATTTAAAGAATTTGCAGTGGCATGCATCAAAATTTGAGGTCACGTTCCCACAAAAAAAAAAAAAAAAAAAAAAAAAAAAGCAGAAACCCCAACCAAACTGAAAAGGAGACATACCACACAAATGTAGACTGAAAATAGTTGGTTTAATGTATGATGAAGTAGTGAAATAGGATAAGAAACAGGACTTGCTAGCAGTAATGAATATAAGTCAAGAGAAGATGAAAACTGTAGCTCATTGCTGAGAATACAGAAAGGGATAAGGAGGAGAAGCACATAAAGCCCCAACCTGTCCTGTCTGAGTGCTCTCAATCCAATAAATTTAAGGGGAACACAAGGCCATCAATATTCTACAGAGTCAGGCCCTGCAGAAAGGGCCAGAGAACAACTACAAACCTGCTTCTCTCATACATCACACAGAACAGCTTCTAGCCTAACAACGAAAAAAGAAATTGAAAGCCGAGCAAAATAGTTTCCAGAAATGCAGTTTTACAATCAGTTTACTCTAATCTAAATATAGGATTCTGTCAAAGTCAAGAATTTACCCTCTTGACCTGCATTTTCCTGTTCCTGTTTTTGCTGGTAATAAGAAACATGCACAGGAGAGCTGTAAAATAATTACTTTGGCTGGGTTAGTCTGCAGCTGGTTCATCAAGCTGACAGTTTACTGGGCAGCTCATTACTGCAGTGTCAGGACAAGGGAAGGAGTGGATCTGCATGATGAAAGCAGTGCAAGTGAAGGTGTTAAGCTGGCTTAAGCTGTTGAAGAAACCACACCTTAACATAAAGACAGGTGCTTGTTTATATTGACACTTATTTAAATTCAAAGATCAAATTGCTCAGTTTTCCTTGTCAGAGGACAAATGAAGATGACTTGGAATACATATTTGAACCAGTTAGTATATCTGCCAATAACACGTTTTTTTTCCTAAAACAGTGAAGCTTTATAGGCAGCCTAGAAGTATTCATAACATACTAGAAGATCAAGTGAACACTTCACTCACTTCTATGCCAGGTTCAATTTCCTTCTGTGAAGCAAATTTGTAGTTATTAAGGTGTCAGAACCTCAACTTAATGCATTTACTCCACAGAGGACTGGAGAGAGCACTGGGGCTATGCTGGAGCTAGACATGTTGTTCACTGTTTAGTTCTTTAAAAAGATGGGCTAAAGACACAGAAAAGTATACTCTTACCACTGTCTACAGCCTCGACTTCTCGGTCTATTGCATCTCTAATCATTAGTGGGTGAATGAAGAATTGTGCCCACCTACAAAACAGAAAAATTCATAAGCTTTTCTTCAGTGTCTATTAAGCTAGAGCAAAACCCCAACAATTAAAACCAAAATCTGCTAGTTTTAGTTTGTAATGTTGCCTGTCTTACTACAAATTACATCATTCTTGACTGTATTGTCTTAAGGAAAGATAAAAACCAGTTTTGTGATAGCATCAAAAACCAAAGTGCAGGACTCCTATGCTGCATAAAGTAGGGATGAATTGGTTGGACCCAGGAGGGTGTGACAGCAATGGATACAGGAGCATCCACCTTTACATCCTAAGAATGATCATACCAGACAAGTGATCCATCTGGTCTGGTTCCTGGCTCTAACAGGGATCAGTATCGGATGCCTCAGAGGAAATTCTCAGTTGTTTGGGAATAAATTGTTTATTTATGTCCTGAAAAGTAAGTTTTTATATCCATTACAATTTTACTATCTACTATAGAAGTCAGCATTGTTATCCAGAAACACATCTTCTCCTGAACCCATAGAGAGCACAGCAATGAAAGGGACAAATCTGCAATGAATGGAGACTCTGCAGAATGCTGCCAGAAAATCTAATACTTATATTTTATTTGTTGATTTTTTTTTAATGATGCACTGAACTCGTTGAAGCAAAAGGTTAACAGTAATACACTGTTGATAAAGTTCTATGGCTACAGGACCCATTAAGCTAAAGACTACTGAAATGTGACGTCTTTCAATTTCTTTAGATCCACAAGTGCTTGAATGAGCAGAAATCATCATCAGCATCCGTTTACCTTCTTTGTATGAGATACTGTTCTAGAGAACCAATAATTTCTGTTTCCCCTCCCTTAAGTGAGCTGTTGTGACAGACTGCAATATGATATTTTTTTTCTTTTGCACTTCCAAACATCTAAAAGCTTGACTAATCCACAAATGAAAACTAAATTTGGCCCAGTAAAGTAAAATTTAAGCAACACTTGGTAAAATGTGCAAACACTTGTTTTTGGCGTCATCACAGGAACGTATTTTGATCCAAGTAAGTTCACAGTGGACTCCACTCTCCTCCTGAGATATTTTACAGCATCAAGAACACTCAACTGACATGCCCCTATGAACAAGTAACTTCCTCTCACCGAAGGAAATGATGCCAAGACATACAGCTCTGTACTAACATATCCTACAGTACAAAAGAGAAAGTCAAATATTTTCTGGCAAAAGATACATACTTGACTGAATAACCTGGATTGGGTTAAATGTATCCTTCCGAGGCACACATTGTATCACAACTTTCTGCCCTTCCACCCACTTTCATGAATTAGACTTGGAACAAAAAGAAAAAATTTAAAAACTCACTAATTATATCAGGACAGATATTTCAAAGGATGAGTCATTGGTGTTCTGGGAGCACTTCCTCTACGAATATTTGTCACACTGCATAAGATTTCTCTTGTCATCAATGCTACTGGTTTAAAGGGTGGTAAAATGACCAAAGAGCTACGGGAATTAAGACTTACACATGGATCCTAAATAATCACATAGCGGCTATACAGGAACTATCTCAAAAAACAGTATGAAATCTAAAGAGAAATAATATTTTCTCTATATTTAATATCCTCTGCGGTAGTACGAGTACCTACAGAAGTTCAGCAACAGCCTTAATCACCTCAAAATGAAGAACTGAATAGCAACACCGGAGCTCCTGAGGTACATACAAACATTTGTTAACACCTAATCTCCATTTATATTAAGTTACCTATCAAGCGCTTCTTTGAAGTACTTCCTCTGCACATCAAACTGAAAGACTGTCCGCTCACAATCAGTCGAAGCATTGTCACTGCCCCCGTGTTTCTTCAGAAATGCGTCAAACCCATTCTCATCTGGGTATTTCAAACTGCCCATAAAAACCACTGGAACAAAAATCAGCAAAATTACCAAGATGACATGAATTTGATTACATTAATTGCAGCTACAACAACCCTTCTTCAGCACAGTGTTATCTACAACTGACCCACAGCCCACATGCAGAGGCTAACCACAAAATAGCAACAGACATGTATTCTGCCCAGCAATTAGAATAATCTGCATTTAGCAGAAGGCCCAAATAGACTGGAAATAACAGTGCCTTTCTAAACATGATTGGCCTCAATCGGTCAAGAGTAACATTTTAAGATACATCTGGTCAGAAACCTAATGTGCTTTCTGTGCCTGTATTACTAATTCTTCATCCTTTACCAGAGAGGTAAAGGTCTGTAGCTCCAGTCTAGTTTATAAAAACACAGGTAACATGTTTCACGTCACATTTAATAGATAACAAAAAAGTGTGTGTTAATGCACAGCCCATCAAAGAATATTTTTTACAAAAAACACAAATTTATTGAACTAATGAAAATAAATTCTGGGGTAGCTGAAATAAGAAATTATAACTACAATACGATATAAATTTAGAAGTAGGTAGCAGTCATTTTGCACTGCAGTTGGAGAGGATGAAATAAGAGCAGATACATACTATGTTCCAGGAAGTGTGCTAATCCAGGCAGATCTTCGGGATCAGAGAAGCTGCCAACAGCAACACAGAGGGCTGCTGCAGACTAGGGAAAATACAATGCGCTCAGTAAAAGCTGCTTCAAGAAACACTTCAAGAAAATGACAGAAGTATAAGACAAGTCAATCAGGACAGCCACAATAAAAAGAAAGTCTAGTGTGAATGTCTAATCACAAGGCTTCAGAGCACAAGAAAGCTCACTATGTATTTTTTTTTCCACCATACAGCTTTAATTACATACCTGCTTTTCTGTACAGCCTCTCTTTCTTGTCTCTTCCTTTTCAGCTAGCTCTTCTAACTCACTGTCATCAGGATCATTGAAATCGTCATTATCTCCATCATCGTCCTCACTCTCATCCTCCTCATCACAGTCCTCATCATCAAAACCTTCTCTACCATCTTCGATCTCAGCCCCAGAGTCGTCATCTTCATCACTTTCCTCTTCAGATTCATCATCATTGTTGTCTTCCTCTTCCTCCTCCTCAGATAAAATAGCTGGGGCACCATCCAAATAATTCAAGTCCGAAATCAAAAGTGCACATAGGCCATTTTGCAGTTTGATACACCTGAAAGAATAAATATTTGCAATGCATATGCTCGTTTCCTGAATCTGAATTTTCAGAATCACCAAAGTGTTTGCATTTCCCACAACAGTTTTGTGCTCTTCAACTGAGATTTCCTAATGAAAATTTAGTGGTAGCTATGAAGGTGAACAGTTTTATAGTGGGAAAGTAAAAACACTCTTCTGCTACTCAACAGCTATAAGAACAGGAAAGAAGCAATTCAGGGCAGCAGCAGAACTCCTTCTCCCCTGTAAGGTCAGGGACACTGATTTGGGCTTTTATTTCTCACTCCCTGAAAAATTTAAGCCACTAGCATCCACTCACAGAAAACCTCAGGTACTCAGAACAGGCAAACCCAAACTTCAATAGCTTGTTATGCTTCTCAGGCTCTTGGAAACACATATTACATGACAAAATTAAGATGTTAGTCTTTGCCTCTAAACAGGCCCCAGAGACTCCATTTTATTTATCAACGCGTTCTATTAAATGAGGTCCACAGACACAGCAGGCACGTGTTAGAAAGGAGAGATCTCCTCTCCACGCTTAATAAAATAAGTCACAGTGGGATGGTTGGGTTACTATCAACAAGCAATACACAGAGTTCTCTCTGTGTGTATACATACATGTGCATATATATTTATATATATAAACCCACAAGCCCTCTGTCCAGCACCATTCTACATTTGAGATTGAGGACTGCAAGCACCAATGCTCTGCACTACAAGATCTCTCAGCAGTATTTGTTTCCCATCAGATTCAGGACAGATAGTCACAATTCGATAAATTAGCCAGAGAACTCCTATCAAGAGCTCATACTGGCTCGTATACCAGCTGTGGAAAGGAAGGAATGCTGGATCAGAAAGTACTTAATCCAACCTAAGAACTAGTGTGATATAGACAGGTGGTATCTGATCCGGACAAAGCGAAAAAAAAAAAAAAAAAAAAAAGCTAGTATAAAACAAGGCTATGGTCACATCCCATGCTCCCAGAAAAACCTGCGTTACAGAGCACAGAATCATAGAATGATTTGAGTTGGAAGGGACTTTTAAAGGTCATCTAGTCCAACCTCCAAGTTTGTACCAGATCAGAACTTCACAATGTGCCTACTGCTGTAATCAGGCAGCAGAAATTTTGAAGTAGACTTCCAGCTCAAGCTATGTAGTAAGTACCCAAAAGAAAAAAAAGAAAGGCACATGGTGTGTTTTCCAACTCCATGGCTCCCAATGTTTCTCACAAGTTTCATTCATGGTTATCATTATGCAATTTCAATGTTTCCCAGAAATAAAAGCATGTGTTACTATCAATACACTGACTTCATGTTTTGGATTGGAGTAAGTTTCATTTTTTACTAGACCTGTAGGCCACCTGCTACGGCTCTGCAAACCACAGACCAGCCTGGAAACAAATTGCTCTGAAGACCTCTCTCCCAACTGAATTTCATGGGCATGTATTTGGAGGAGAAGGGTAAAGAGTGTATCATGAGTAGGGTAAGCAGCTCTGAGACAAAGGACTTCTTGGACTACCATGTCTATAGAAAAGGCTAAAGAACAAATATTTAATAGTTGTCTTAAGTTTAGGAATTATGACCACTCACCCAACAGGAACTGATAGCACTTACTCTGGGTCACGGTTTCATAAATGTTAACACACCTGTTTTGCTTATTGCAGAACCACTGCGCAGTACAGATTTGTGGCAATCAAAAGCACAAGTGCATTGTTGTTCACAGTACGTAGTCTATAACCTGCAGAGATGCTATGACTAACCATAGGAGGTACAGATAGTAACAGACACATGTTAATGTCTAGGTACAAAGTTAATCATCCATACGTTCTGAAAGCCTGTTTGCAACTTCTGAATAGGAGTCCTAAAAACATACACTGCACAATCAGACATTTCAGCCTCAAAGCAAGAGCTCCAGACAGCAACAAGTCAATGTTGCTTCCAGCACAATGACCACCTTCTTCACATCTGCATACAGTTGTCTCCTTCAGGTTTTCAGGGCCCATGAGGAACACTGGCTTCCCAGTGATCAGCAGATGGTCACGGAAAACAGAGAGCAGAATAGTGGTATTCTCCCAAAAGAACAACGTGCCATAAAGCTGTGCAGCCAGGGGTATCCAGTAGCTATTGTTGATCCTTTCCACATACCTCCATTAAAGTAACAGAGCAGACGATACCAATTCATGTTTACTCACCTTCAGGTTTGTGGGTGTTACATACTAGGACAGAAAGCACCCAGCAGCAAGGCAACAACCGAACTAAGCCACTGTTGAAGGCTATCAGATTTCACTTCAGGAAAATCTACAGCAGTCTATGTTACACTGAGCAGAGGCGCCAACTGACATAGGTGTTCTTTACTTTTTCCATGTTTCAGCCCAATGGAAAAGGACAAGTGTAATCAATACAAAAGTACCAATTAGTATGCAAAATACAGGACAAAACCCACATTCACTTAATGTAGCAACAAAAGCAAGAGCAATCCAATAGGTTTTTTTGAAGCTTAAATATAAAAGTAAAATTCTTGAAGATACTGTTTAAGCACCCTGGACAAGTTTAAACAGAATTGTTCTCACATCAAGTTTTTTTTCTTATATCAATGATAATTATTTAGCAGTTAAATAAATATTGAAATACATATCAATGTATGGTAAACACGTAAGACAAATGTTTTCATTTCCCAAATTACCCAAAACAAGCCCATGAAATTCCATACATGGATGAATTTATATAAATCATACATTTTGTTAAAGATAACTACCCACTCATAGCTCTAATGTGCAAAACTAACTTTGATTATGACAATAATTTTTATCCCAACAAACTTACTTTGGAAAATACACTCTGCAATCTCTGTCAGAATTCTCTTGTTTTTAAGATCATTGTATTTGCAAAGATAAAATAGAACATTTTCCACTAAATTAAGACTGATGTCACCAGAAGGTCAGATTAAGCCCACTGTGCCTGGCCTGCAGTATACATCATCATCATTTCTGCATGAACAGAGGACAAAGTATATATGCATCATCAAATCACCTGCCATTACACTTACTTAGGAGGTTTGGTGTATAGTTAGTGGACATAAGCACGCTTTACTTTCAGCCACAACGAGGTTCTCCTTCCTAAGGGTAACGCTTGTTAGTCACACCTTTTCAGACTGATTTCCATGTGTAGGAAATGAGCCTTGCACTCACTTCCTACACATGGAAATCAGTCTGAAAAGATGTGACTCTCCGCTTCCAACTGAAAAAAAACCTGTTAAGCATTGACAGTAGGATATCTGAAGATTCTGGTATTAGTTTATCTTATGCTACAGGCAAACACACTCTCAAATTCTCTACATGCAGAGGAAGTTCCTGAGCCTCAAAACAGATAGCCAGTGACAGTTTTCAATGGATTTCCCAAGCTTCATCACTGTGCTGCTTCAGGTAGTAAAGGCAGAAGCCTCCTAAGCTGACAGTTTTTGTAACCGTGATCTCTGGAGGTAGACAAGCCTCCTGCAAAGCAGCATGAGTAAGAACACCAGCAGGAGAGGCAGGCAGAGATCCAGAGGAAGTAGCAAGGAAGTAGGGCAAGAAGGGAGGGAGCAAGTTTCTCCCTAAGCCAATGCACACAGTTTTCTTCACACAGCCAGGAGGGAATTTCACTGTCAACCAATGTCACTGCAAATCCAAAATTCAGTTCACAGCTTAGATAGATTCTCCCCTGGCTGCACAGACTAGACATTACGAAGAGTAAAGATTAAAAAAAAAAAAAAGCATCTCTAACAGGGGCTGGATAATCTCCTGCCTAACAGAAAGAAGTTATAGTAGTGTCCCTTCAAGAACGACTGCCTTACAGCATCCAAAGCACTCAAACTCCGCTGGCGTTCTCAGCTGAATCCCCCACTGCGAGAAGGCCACAGCTGCTGTGGGCTGTGCTCAGGAAAGGGGATCTTTTCCTGCACTTTTGTGGTATTACTCAGAAACACACAGATGAAGACACAGGCAAAATATCAGCATAAAAGTAATTTTTGTCTCAACTCAGTGACATATTTATGTTAAAACCTCAAAGCTCATCTAAAACGGGAAGAGTAACAGGTATCTGCTCTGTAATACTTCAACCACATTTTATACTTCAGCTTAACTCTTTTGGAACAGTTGCCTGGACAACTGCTGCAAACGAAAATTCACTGTGTCTCAAAAACACAGTGTCACAGCAGAGCCTTTGAACAAGCACTGTTTTGGCTTTTTTTCTAAGCAAGCTCTAAGCCCACTACCGCACACAAACCAGCCAGCCCATCTTGAGAAGAAACACACCTGTGAACCCCCAGCCTCCATTTTTCACCGAGAGGCCCCCCCAGTTCCCCTGGTCACCAGGACAAGCCCGACCTCAAGCACCGGAGGTGACAGCCGTGCCGGAGCGCCTGGTGTGCCGAGGGGGAGACACGCAGCAGGCTGGTCCCCAGCCCCCCACGTTGGCGCACCGGCCGGGGCTGGTTTTCCGCGGGCAGGCGAGGATGGAAGCCCCCCCCTCCCCCAGCCTCCCCCCACCCTCTCCTTCGGCCTCCCCGGGCCAACGACCTCTGGGGACGGGGGGAGGCTCGACGGCGCCGGCCCTCACCGGTACTGCTTGGGGTCGCTGGGGGACTTGACGATGTCGGGGTCGCCGAGGTTGGCGCCGGAACCCGTGTCCCCGCGGTCCTCTTCTTCTCCGTGAGGCGAGCGGCCTCTGGGGTCGCGGCCGCCCTCCCCGGCCTGCTGCCCAACCGCCAGCTCCGGGCAGCTGTAGCTGGATGTCGCCTTGTTTCTACCGGGCATGGCGACGATCTGACCGCACCACAGCGGCTGGACAACGGCACGCACCGGCCGGCCGCACCACACCAGGCCGCGGCCCCCCGCCCGCACCGCTCGGCCCCTCCGTGCGAAGGCGGCCGCGACACGGCGCATGCGCCGCCGTCGCCGCCGGCCGCCCCCGCCCCGCCGTGACCCTGGCCGCTTCCGCCGCACGAGGAAGTAGAGGTGACGGTTGCGACAGCTCCGGACCGCACCAGTCAGCGCCCGCCGCGGTGCCAGGTGGGCGAAACGGACCAATCCCAGGCACTCACTTGGTCGGAAATGGGCTCTGATTGGTGGGGAGAACGCTGGTGGAGTGGGCGGGGTGGGGGAAACCATAGATGGGGAGAGAGACAGAGGGAAAGGCAGTCCCTTTCAGAAATCAGACCAAGAGAACAGAAAAATCAGAGGAATAAGAGAAAGAGAGAAGGTTAGAGCCAGACACCTGGAACTCATCTCTGTTCTGTCGCGTTCCAACACTTATGCCCGCCTGCCGTGTTACGTGTCCCCCTGCTCTCGCGTTGGAATAGTCCAACCGGTGGTCAGTGGAGGCCAGCCTTTTCCTCTTATTTCCTTCAGCTATTGGTCCAAGTAGCTGTTGCTCACTCCTGACAGGACCAATCAGCTCACGCAAGCTGCTGGAGGCGGGGTGTCACACCCCGTACCCTCAGTGCCGGGTGGGGCCTTCCCGGTGCGGCGGGAACAGCAGCCGGTGAGGTACCGGGGCCGAGGGCCTGGCTACGAGCCCGGCTCCCTGGCGAGCAGCGCCGGCAGCTGCTGCCAGACCGGCGGTGAAATATTTTTCAACACTTAAGTGACCTAGACTTAGGTTTGCAATTTTATTTCAACCAGCAGTACCACTGGTCTTTTGAGAGACCCAGCACGTGCCTACTCTTGACTGCTGATTTTTTTTAAATTTTTTTTTTTCTTCTTTTAATGGTATCCCTAATGGCTTAAAGTTTGTACCTGTGACTATTTACCAGACAAGATGTGTGTTTATTCTTCATACGGCCTAGTCTTTGCAGTTTAGCAGGCCTCAGCATTTTCCAATCTGGGAATATACTTTTTCCCCCTATGAAACTGCAGTGCCGATGTAGCAATTTCAAATCTTGACAACAGGGATGCTGCTTTTCCTGTTGCCTTAAGTCTCTCTGAAGCTGGTGTTTCCAAATGGCATACATTGCGAAGACCTTTTTTTTTCCTGTAACACTTTGAGAGCTGTTGGGAAGCTTGCCATTGCCTTTATCACATCTCTTTCACATTGTTCCATGTTTGTTCAGTTCCATCTACCCCTGTAATACCAGTGCTGTTAGTTATTTTGCGCATGTGTGTTAAGTCTATGTTGACTGCAAAAGAGATGATGAAAGCAAAGTTAAAGAGTCAGGCTAATAAAAATGAGGGGGGCTGTCTGAGATACAGGGACGATAATTTAGCTGGATGTGTAGGATGATTATTTAATCTGGATGTCTACCTGGTGTTTTAGTGCTTTATTTCTCCACAAGATGGAAGCCAAGACCCACCTGTAAGCCAGAGCCTCCTTTCACTGGAGAACTGTGCATGCAGTGCTGTACAGTACAAGCCATAGAGAGAAGCTTGTGAAGAGCAATCACCTTTCCTTTCACGTTCTAGTACCCCTTCTTTAATCTTGTAACCATACTGCTTTATCGGCACTACTATTCTAGGCCACTGCCTGTCAAATGGAAGGCTCTATACAAGACTGCATCAAGCATTTTGGGTTGTCCTCAGTGCAAGCAAGTCTGTTATTTCCCTTGCCTTGACAAATTGTTGTCTCACATTCTGCCATTACCTCTTCCAAGTTAATACAAGTAGCAATTATTATTGACGCACTGCTGCTACTGACATCAGCCGCATGCCACTTAAGGCAAAAGGCTTTCTCTGTATTCCTTCACAGCTTTTAATGCAAATATAAGATGAGATACATCTCACCATTAATATATATTTTATGTGTCAGTTGCCTGCGATGATTTGATTTCTTATTTTAAATAAACTCTGCGGGGTTTCTGCAACAAATACTAGGTTTCTCCATGTATGCAATATAGGGCTGAGTAGAATTCATCTTCTCCAGTTCTTCAGACTATTCTGCCATGTAGCTACTTGCTGGCTTGTGCTGTAAAAAACATTCTGCCCATTTTAGCTTGAAGAGTCTGTAATGTACTTATATTCTTCTTAAAAACAAAACAAAACAAAACAAACACCTGACTTGACTAGAACACAATGAAACACAATTATATGTTGGGTAGAAAAGGGAAAAGTCTTTTTTTTGCTAGGAAAAAAAAAGTAAGTAAACAAAATAATTGAAATTCCATTTCTGCTGAATCAATTTTCTTTTACCATTTATGTCCTGAGCTGAAAAATCATTATTTGCACTGAGGTACTCCTTGATACCAGCACAGCTCAAAATAATCACTCCCTGCTGTGGAATTTTTTATTTCTTTTTGCTATTACACAAGTTGCCCTAAACACCACTTCTGCTACAATTAAAACACTGCACTGCACATTTATTGGCCAAATAATCCTTCTTTTCACACTGTTTTAAATCTCATAGTGATTCCAGATTGCTGGGCTCAAGGATCAAGGATCCTGTCTCAAAAATAAAAGATCAATGTAGTTTGATTTATTTTAAATGAATTAAAAATATACCTTCTTTATAAATGCACACGATTGCTAGTAACGCAGCTCACACAAGCTCTCTGGCCACACCTGGTGACTACATCTCTGTTTATTCTGCAGTTTCAGGGGTTAAATACAATAACCACATTCCTAGCACTGCACAAATCGCACTTTCAGTACCAGATCACACACGTCCAAAATATGTCACGGTAAAGATTTCTGAAAGCAACATACAAACAAAGTGATCAAGCCTTTAGCACAATGAGCTCAAACTACATGAATGTAGTTGCGTTTTTCTCCAGAATATTGTGCTTCTTTCTTAGAACTATTACACTTTGAGACATAACAGAACAAAATTACAAAAGCATTTGCTAGTGTCATAATCCAGCAAATTACAGTGCAGTGGGCAGATACTCAGCTCCAGTTTCTGACATCAGAAAGTCAGAACTCCTCAGTCAGAGGAGTTCATAGGCCTAAGGTAAAGCCATAAAACTTTTCAGAATTTTCACCTTGAGACAGCAAACTCTCCGTATCCACCTAATTCACATTTGCAGACACAATTTGCAATCACTGGAGCTGGGATGTGCCAACAAGTGTGTGATCATAAGGGCACACAGTGTATGTAATTTCACAGATTCAAAAAAGCAGTTCATATATTTCAGAGAAACACAAGCTCTGCATGTGGCTAGTGCACACAGAGTTCTACACACACATTTAGGAGTTTTGTAACTTTAGAGATGTTGGAAGTATAAGAATATTTTAGATGTTAAGTATTAAAAATTGCTCCTCCCTTCAAGGAATGATGAAAAAAGGTCCACAGAATAACTACCGGGACCTCTTTGCCATTTTTCATTTGCAGTTATGTTTTATTAATCAATCTTCCTTTTTTTAAATTATACTTTGCAGTTGAATCTGAAACCAGAAAAAAAACTATCCAAAAAACTATCCCCACACACACACTCATCCAGCACAAAATTAAAAAAAAAAATAAATCAACAACAAAATGCAGAAAGAAAATCTAATAATATTGGCACCAATATTTGCCAGCACTCACATTTTGGCTCCTGATAATTTTATCTTTCTGAGACAGTGCTGTTCCAAGTCTTACATGTCAGATTTTGCCTCCAACTAAGCATGCAGCAGTCAATTCCTCCTTTCCTTCATTCTGCAACAAATCCACCATCAAGCAATTGATCAGTGCAGATCCAAACCTGGAGAGGTGAAACTACAGGATACAGGGGAAAAGCTGCAGGACAGCCGGCTCTTGGGCTTCTAGAAACAAAGGATTAGGGACAGCAAGATGCCGAACACCCCCAGCACTCTGGAAGTCGTTACTGGTGACTGTGGAGAAGGCCGCAAGCAAGGGCAGCTCCTGGAAGGGCTCTCGCTCCTTCACCCAGCACCAGCCAACAGCACAGGGAAATGCAGGAACAGCTCCAAGGCCTCCGCCTCCTCCTCCCCTGCCTGGCAGCTTTGATTCCTCCATCTGCTCTTCCTCCAGTTAGAGGCTTGACACAAAATCCACCTCCCCCTTCCTCTTCGCTCTCTGGAGGACCTCAGCCTGTCAGACAAATGCACTGCTTTCTGCTCCGCTGTACAGAAAAACCGAGGTCCGTGTCTAGAGGACAGCAAGAATGACTCAGTATCTGGGGATTTTTTTTTTTTTCAATTAAAAAAACAAAAGCATATTATTCTTGTTTTTGAAGGTATTTTTTCCCCCATTTTCTTTTAGATCTAGTCCCTACTAACTGGTTTTTATGTTGCCTGCTGTTCTTGACAAAAAAACCCCCTCTTTCCGCAGTAGAGGAATTTAGAATTTAAAATGCAACATTCTCTGTGGAAATAACATTTGCAACACTATACAATTCTTTTTCTTCAGTGTAACTCACATGAACACTAGGTGCACTTACAATATTTATTCAGATTTTTTTAATTATTTTTTTAAATTACCAGATGAGGAGATATATAATATTAACACTCCAGCACATTAAACAAACATACCAGTTTCCTATAACAGAGACTTCTGCCTTTGGACTACATGATAATGCACCACCACAAATGAAAGGATAAGATTTTGTCAGGAAAGGAAAAGGACATTCCTCGGCAGAAAAGGTCACTAGCACGAGCAGTTCTGCTGCGATGGGGGTGGGTTGTCTGTGAGTCGCATGCTTCTTCCAGAAGTGCCCCTGGAAGGGTCCGATTCTATACTCTCCGACATCTTTTCACAGATTATATCCACGAGACGCTCAAACACCTGCCTTACGTTGATGTTTTCTTTGGCACTAGCTTCAAAATAGTCAAAACCTGTGAGAAAAAGTGGAAAAAAAAAAAATCGAGACTGATGATAATGGAGATGGTTTTTAAAACACTAACCTTTCTTTTCAGAATTCACCTTAAGAAAACAAGACATTAGGCAATTCTTAAGCTCAGATGATGGCCACAATCTCAGAATAGCGAGCAGAAATACTTCTAAAATTTATCAAGAAGAGTCAAAGGGATAAATGGATCCTTATCATTGCTCTGGCAAACAGATCTACAGATGATCCAGATCTGAATACACCCAGGACAAAGGAGTCAAATTCTCCCCTTTACATCAGTGAAGATCCATCCCCTGGGCTGCAGCTGCTAATGACATGCTCCAACTGGTGATGGACGGAGGGGCTGTCTGGGGCTCCCCGCGCTCCTGCGTGACAGGAGCAGGCTTACCCTCGAACCACTACTGCAGTCTGGCAAGAGCAAAGACCACAAAGAGAAGCAAGATGGTGGTTGTATTCCTTCTGCTGACCAACTTCTGTGCTTGTGAACAAAATGCTCCGTGACTTTGGTCTTGTTTTTTTCCCCGTTCTTTGTCCATTTAGACGAGAAGCTCTTCAGGGTGATTAATCCTTGCACAGCACAAGTCACGAAAGAGTACCTGTCCTGACAAGTGCCATTCAGCATTGCTGAATTACAAACAACGTTGTGTGCCTCTTACACAGCAATTTCAGTGTCCAGTCCAGCTGCAGTGATGAGTACAGGTTCTCAAACGCTGACCCTTTCCCATTACAAAAAACCAGCGAGGCTGGAGTTATGTCAAAGTGGGGATGGCACAGACAGCTTCTCCTGCTGCCTCCCACTGACACCTCGCGCCACGCAAGAACCAGCCTTCTCACAGACAAGCCTGAACCCTGCCTCAGCCAGCAGAAATGCACTGAACTGTGAAGCATTTCTTTATCTTTTTAACCGCAGTGGCCTCAAAGGCCAACCATCACTTACAGTGGCTGTTGCTTCTGTTCTAGTGGTTATTACATTGCCAACAGCGAGAGCTCAGGCACCACAGAGAGTTTATTTTGCTATAAGCTACATTCTGTTCTGCTTCATTTTGGGGATGTTCTGCATTGCATCAGTTTTCTTTGAATCTACCACAAACGAAGGGAAAGATATGTAGTCTTCACCAATTAGTCCACCACTGCTGGTAGACTGAGTCGCCGTGATGCGTGAGATAACAAAAAGGTTTATACCCCATTCCAACACTTTTTAAAGTAATGAGAACACAGGTGAAGTGATGGTGGAGACGTTTGCCTCGTTACTAAATAAGGATGATGGTCCTGCATCAGGGGAGGGTTCTGTTTGCCCCACTTGCTGTCTTTGATGATGATTAAAGATTTATATAAAAGGCACAAGAAATGAGATTAGTAAACTTGGATATTTATCAGTCCAACATTGGTTTAGCTTCTGCTGTGGCTGAATCTGCTTTGGTTTAGTTCATGTTCAGGCCAATAACAGTTTTTTAAACTGATTCAGAAATTATTTCACTATACAAACTTAGATAAACATGCTGAAGGATAACCGTTATGTGAATGATTATGATGAAAGCTAGCAGTTTAAGAAGTCAATAGTCAGTTAAAGAGATTCCTCCCACCTAACACACTAAAGTAATTTCAGATAATGCTGTACTGCTAACACAGTTAATAAAAGGAAGAACTGACTGATAAAACCAGATATCTATATTCAGCCCTTTCAAAAAGAGCATTTAGTATGTTGAGAGGCTACACAAGAGGAGGACTGGGACAGTCCTTTCCAAAGGCATGGCCAGCTTTTGTTTTGCTCTGCGCTGGGGTATGTTTCTCCAGGGTGAGCCGCACAAGCACAAGGACAGGCTGGGGACAGAGCTGGGGATTCTTCAGCAGAACAGTTTCCTACTCATGGTGTCAGTTGCTATGGTAACTCTGTGCGCATGTGTGGTTTGAAGTGTCCCATATGTAAATGATTCAGAGATGCCAAGTTTGTATGTGAACAAATAGATGAGTTTTGGGGGAAGAAAAAACATTAGAAGTCCAAATAGGAGTGGAAATTCCAGTAAAGCTCTCTATTTGCTGCTACATTGTTCTGGACAAATTTTCAACTACGAATAGTGTAATTACTCTTGCAAATTATGTGGGCACACACGCACTCACGACAGTTTTGAGAGTCTGCAAGCCAGGAACCGAGTTTATTCACATTCATATTTTCAAAAGCAAATTAAATTCTGATGTGTAAAAAAGAGCCCATAACTGATTTTGCAAACTAACCATCTCGTTTGCTTTGCTAGTCCGACATATAAAAATTATTATTACAATAATAATAATAATAATAATAATAATAATAATGGGAAATCAGAGATTTTAGTTTGATATTTGCTCATTATTTGTTTATGATTGCAGTGCCTCAAAGCTCCAGTCATGAATGTCTGGAGTGCTTTTGTCCTTTCAGATCCTTCGTGCTTGGCATATGTAGAATTTATACCTGAAGGCTCTAAACCTGCAGGCCTTTGCAGACATGCTTTTTTTTTTTTTTTTTTTTTTTTTTTACATGAAATGTGAAAAAATAATCTGATTGCTCTTAATTCTTGGGAACAGTGACCATCTTTTTGTTTATATCACACAGGTCCCTATCACAAAGCCATATTTATACTCATCTACGAGCAGGATTCCTATACTGTCATTTAAAAAAAAAAAACAAAACAAACCAACAATAACAAAACCCTAGCTAATTTGATCAAGGTCACACTCTAAACTACAACCCTGTATGCAGTGCGTGGAACTCCAGTACCTCCAGTTGAACAATATATTATGCACCCTCCAATTACTGCTTAAGAATTGAAGACAACATAGGATTTTCTAAATTGGGGATGATGGTGATTCCTTTGGGCCTGGTAAGAATCTCTGCTCTTACAAGCTAAACAAATATTTACAGCATGCCCACTGTAAGGGTCTCAACTGTTAAATGTATTAAATTTTAACAGGATTTACTTGCCACTATGAATTTTTTTAAGAGAAGATTACAATATAGTTATTTCTTAACACAGAAGCCCTGAGTCCATATTAAAAAGATCTTATATGCTATAATATATAACAAAAATTATAAATAAGTGAGAAATTAGGATGAGTTTATTTTGCTGTTCATTTTAGAATTTTCATTGCAATCCCAGCTTCCTCTCAAATGAACTGTTTTGGTTTTTCTATCCCATATCAATAACAATGTCATTTCCCTGGTACATTTTAAAAATTACCATTCTGATGTATAAACTTCTTTTTCATTCTTTAGTTGCACCAAAAAAAAAAATTCTACAAAAATTTGTTTGCATTCTGAAGATGATTATATGGTACTGAAAGAACTGGAGACAGAATTGTGTTTATTAAAACTTTTTTCTGCTCACATCCTTAGACATTAGCTTTATAGATACAGGAGCACTCCGAGAAGGCAGCATTCAGCACTAAGCAGGTAAAATACGGACGTAGAATATATTACGCTTCTTAGTTGTGATACCATTATCAAAGCATTTCTGCTGGAAGGACTTTGTATTGTAAAAATTAAAAGGAATGCAGTATAAAGAAGCAGAGGAAAAAGAGTAGGAAAAAAACCCAAACTTTGATATGTACCTAGCTGATCCGCCAGATGTTTCCCCTTCTCTACAGGAACAATTCTTTCATCCTCCATGTCACATTTGTTTCCAACCAGGATCACTTGTGCATTGTCCCAGGAGTAAGTCTTGATTTGTGTGGCCCTACAGGAAGTCAAAAAAGATGGTTAACTTCTATCAGCCATGCCAAAATACAATCGTATCTTAAGTACGAGAATAAGTACCATTAATGACAACATCAACATCTCCAGACTGTATGTTGGTTAAAAGACAAATGACTAAGCTTACACATAAAGCAAGAATGCAAACTATGTAATTTATAGTATCATTCTATTTTATTACTCCTTAACTTTGTGTGACAATAAAGTTTCTTGTTAAGGCTTGGCAAATGGTTTGAAGATCATGAGATCCAGACAAAAAGCTGAATTGAATAATTTTTGATGTCTAGGGACAAAAAAGCATTATTCTAAAGCTTACTTGCCTTCAGCTGTAATCTTTCAGAGGAAGAACAATCAATTACACTTCCTAAGGATACTGTCCCTATAGAGAAAGCCATACAATAGATACACACTTCATGCTAGGTTTACAACTTCTTGTAAAACACCTAACAACAATAATTCAGAGCAGACAAAAAATATGCTCATTTGCAGCATATTTGCCGCAGAGTTTTAGTCACACCATAAGAAATTGTGTTTTGAGAGTCAAACAGATGGAAGCATCCAGTCATCTTTGCTTGAGCAGGAAAACTGGTTCATGAAGACTGAAAACTGTATAGAACCCTGGAAACAATTGCTAAAGAGAAACAGAAATTTACCTAGCTGGGAAGATATGGGATCAAGGTAAGGCTCTGTGAGCTAATATTTGAACCCAGCAGGATTAAGTGATACCTAAGGCAGGAAACAGCAGATGCAATGACAGACGGCAAGTATCAGACAAATGCTAACTTCAATGACAGAGGGATCAAGTGCATGGGAGCTTAAGCAGGAGCACTGGGATGAACTTAAAGCCTCTAAAGCTCTCTGTGGTTCATGAGCTGAAACTGGAGTGGAGCTAGCTGTGGATGCCAGGAGCCTGACCTTACATTTGGCCTCTTTATAGTTTTTCTATGACAAAACAGAATTTATTTTTTTTCTGTTTATCCTTAGAGGCCAGTCCTTTCCTGCCATCCTTGGTGAGATCTCAGAGCCAGCAGCAGAACAGTATTAGCTTGGTAGCGTTCGTTTTCATCAGTTTTTTCAGATTGGCCCAACCTCTTTTATCTTCAACCAGGCCAGCTCTATCTTTTACGGCTCCCTCCTTCCCAAAGATCATTAGGCTGCTCTGCCAGAAGCAGTCTCTAACTCACCCTCCCACTCTTTGTCGTTACTCACCACCCCTCCAGATAGGACACAGCAGTTTCAGACAAACCTGCCATTTCCCAGGAGAGCCAGGATTCCCCTCAGATTTTTACTTCTGTTTAGTTTGTTTGAACTCCCTTAACAATAAAGCACTCGTTTCCTTCTCTTGAATTAGCAGCAGCCTCCAGCTCTGACCTACTAATATTTTTTAATTAGTTGCTTACTTGCCTTTTTCCATGGAAAGCAGTCATGTTACTCCACAGATATCTATGAAAAAGGGAGTCACAGTTCCCTGTGCAGCTTGCCTTTAAGCAGCACTGGAAAGCATAAACCTAAACAAAGCCCACTGCACAAGCCCAGGCCCATGCTGCAACATGCAAAAGTAATCAAGGATTTGTGCAGTGAAACTTCTTACTCTTCTTAGTGTCCTCCTGGAAAGGCACCCACTCCAATCCCAATTTTGGCTCCTCCACTTTCACCTTTCTGAGTGCCTCCATGTAGACAAGCCCTGTGAGAGCTAACGCGAGTCTGTGATGGGTTTATGCAGTACTCTGGGGTTTCTCAAGGCTCATCACAGAAACAGATGACCTCAGAAATCAACCAAAGCCCAGGAAGATAAAATCTTCTCAGTCTCTCTCTATAAGCAATATAGAGAAAAAAAGTCTGTCCAGGTTCAATTTAAAACACCTATAACCAGGCTTCTCTCCTGACTCCCGTTCCTCTCTCAGGATTCATTTCAGCCCCTGGGGAGTCATCTGGAGACACGCTGCCAAATCTGAACTATTTAAACAGAATTACTTAGAAAATGAAAAAGAAGAAAAAACCATGAAGGATCTCCCACAGAAACTCCTCCTTCTTTTGTGCAAGTTAGCAAAAATACTATCTTGCAGAACACTGCCATTTACACTTATTAGGAATAAAAACAAACAAAAGTTATGAAGAATGTCTAAAAGGAACTCTCATCCCCAGGCAGCAAATTTCCAGAAGCTTTTGTAAAAGTAAATAAATAAATAAATAGGCTTGTGCAATATAGATATTGCAACAACTATCAGGGCAGTCCAATATAGACACTGGGGAAAAAAGGTATTTCTGTGACACAGTAACAATGCTGTGCCTTATTTGTGCCGAATTGTCCAAATTAATGATAAAGCATGGGTTTTATGCTTCACGCTTAGAAGAAAAATAGTCTTAGGTTCACAGTTACATGGATATATCAACAGCCTAATTTGGAGATCAGCCTTAAAGACAAATAAAGCTGATGATTTGTGAACCCAGCTGTCACTTAAATACAAGTTAAATTTAACAAATTTTTTTCTTCCCTTCTACAAAATGGTTTAGATTGTTCAGAGCAGAGTTTCCATAATATTTTATATTTACAGCGTCAAATGCTGAGTATATTCTAGTTTCAGCAGTTTCAAATGAGGTATAAACCACTGATTTATCTGCACACAAAACTAACAAGCCAATGTCAAATAATAACTGTCCAAGGAGTCTACAAAAAAAAAATAATCTAGAAACTGAGCTGAAAGCCATGAAAGCTCATTTAACCCTTTCACTCACTCTACAGGAAAGATGTCGTGTTATTCAAACAAAATAAATAATTATTTTCAAATATAAGGTAAAATCCATCTTTTCTTTTGCCCATTTGTGCTTTTTCTTCTAAAGTAACCTGTCTGTACTCTTGCCACACTGCAGTAAGGAAAATCACTCAGGCCTAATCTTTTGAGGCTTCTCTTACAATCTGCTGTACATTTCCCAGTGAAGGAGCAAAAGAACAGGTCACGTCCTAGATACCCCCCAATGCATTTAAATTGTATATTTCAGTCTTTCTCAGCAGCTTTAAGATCATTATCATTAATGGGGGTTATTTGTGTGAATGAAGGAAAGACTGTACTTCATGTTCATGTATTACCTGGAGAGCTTGCCTAAATACCTGCCATACAGCCATGATTCTCCTCACTCAGGAGAAAGAGTGCTTTTACTTGGTTTAGGTGAAATATTTCTGGAGCGACACAAAGCAAACCAGAATCCTCTTTAGGACATCCACCCATAAGAAGGGTGTGGTAAAAAGATCAGCCAAGGAAGAAGTCACATGGCAGACTGGAAGACATATTCTCATTTCCATTGTGGGCAGGTGAGGCCAGGTCAGGAGGCTGTTAAAACAGTCATGTGCCAATTAGCCACAGATGAGAGGTACAGCACACCATACGTACGTGGGAGGCAGTTTTAGAGCAGATGTTGGAGCTTCACGAAAAGGCTTGGAGAACAAGGCGGCTAGTAAGCACAACCTGCTATGGCAATTTCCCAGCTAAAGGGAGAATATAAGCTCTAAGACGCTGGAGATGTCTAGAAGGGAAAAGACATCTCTGATGGAAAGCCACTTAGCGCAAGGCTACCTTCCCATAATTTCAGTGTAATTATGAAAATGAATTTTGAGATCTATGCACATCCCTATGAGCTCAACAGAAGGTAAGAGTTTGTTGTGGGTGAGAGCTTACTTGGAGTGCTAGGTCTCTGGTTCAGCTGTTTGTTCATGCTTTTGGCTTGTTTTCTGTAGGGAACTCTGCAGGAAGAGACGGTACAAGAGAAAGCAGTGAGATGGGCTGAGACTCATGCTGACAGCCTGCTTACACAGCATCTTAAAAAACCTCAATCACTAAATGGCAATAGGCAGGGCACCAGCAAGAAGGAACAAGCTGTAGACTGCAAAACACATAGATGACTACTGTCCACAACTTGACCCATTCCAAGGTTTTGTACATGGCTACAATTTTAGGATCCAGGAATTATGTTCAGGTGGGAAATTCTTACCAGCCAATGAGAATGGACTTGAATGGACAGGAGCCAAAAGTTAGCAGAAGGGGCATCACTTCATATTTTATTTGCTGATGATTTTCTTGAGGTATCCTCCTAAGCTTGATTGTATTTGCTTTATGAACCCAGTTCCATGATCACATGGCAGATGGCTTACTCATCTTTTTATGCCAGAGGAAGACTCAAATTCTATCCACATACGCTATTTTAAAAATAACTGGGAAGGTTAACAGATTCCTTACTGGATTTAATTCACATTAACTCAGTATTGCTGATGTAGTCTCCATGTCTAAAAGGTCAGCCGATCTGCTGCATTTATGACAAAATATTAAACTTAGCAGTACTCTGTATTTACTGTAGCTGGACACTGAAAAACGCCAGCTAGGATAGCAGGACACTTAAAAGAGAGAAAGGATGTGTAGGATTAATTGCTGCAATTTCTGGAAACTTGCAGGATGTAAGAAGACCTGGGAAGAGCTTTGCTGTTAGCTTTTGCATGTGTTCTAGGTGGATGCTCTGTTTAATTTCAGTGAGGGGTGAAGTATGGTCTTAGAACTGGCATGCGTTGTTGTAGCCTCACCTAAACCTCTGCAAGCACAGAGGCAATTCATCGATCAGGCCACACCTCTTCCTTGCCAGGTAGAAATCAGCTTGTAACTCTGCCATTTCCTGGGAATCTAGGAGCAACACTACTGAGGGTAACAGCTTCACTAGCAGAGAAGAGGTCGCTCAGGCACTTGTCCTCCCATCAGAGTGTCTGACCTCCCAAACATTCTGCGCCCAGCCCTCTCACTCTTACAGAGGTCCTCTCTCTCGGGCACAGCAGCTAGAGCGGGAAGGCTGTCCTGTCCACATGGGACGGATGAGACGAGGCAGGGCTGAGCATCAGGGGCATGCTACTGACTTTGCAGCCTGTGCAGCTTCCCAATTGCTGCCACTCCATCCTCTCACCAGCACAAAGCAGAAGCACGGCAGGGCTGCCAGGGCTCTGTCATCATTAGGCATGCTGCTGCTGTCTCGCACTTGATTTGAAGAACGGACGAGGCTCATGGAGATAAAGGCTCTGAGCTAAAGGAGCTCAAGTAGTAGACACCTTAATTTTCAAAGGAGAGTACAGTTCCTGACTGAAGACCAGATGCAGAGTAATGGTTTTTTTTGAGGCATAACTGAATCACTCATCATGGGGGGGGTCTGAGGAGGGTGGGAAAGAGCCCAAAAAATGCTATCTACTTGCTATCCTAACAAATGGCAGAGGCTGATAGAGAGCAGCACCAGACAAAAGCTTTTGTTTCCTTTTCTTGTCCCTTTGGAAGTTTAGAAAGCAGACTGGGAAAAAAACACCTCTTCGCTGCATCACCGCTAGAGGACTCTGCGGGCACAGCGATGCTGGCTTTGCTACAGTCCTCGTCTCCTCTCCTGGGGACAAGCTTCAAAGGATGGAAATGGGCTACCACCGCCCGATTTTATCAGCCCCACTACATCATTTGGGCTCAGAATCTGAAAACCGGTGGTTGGAAAGATTCTTGACATACAAAGTAAAAACCAAAAGCGACGGTTCACCTCTGTCCTTTGGCTGACAAGGTGCTCTTAGCAAAGCTATCCACGCACCCCCCGTGGCACAGGGAGACAGAAGTCAAATACACAAAGCCAGCCTTTCCTAATTCTTACACTCTTGCACCACTGCCTTTGATGGAACAGATGTTAGGGCATTTCCAATACAAAGCTTCAGGCTAAACTTCACCTGTGCCAACTTTTAAAACAGTATCTCATAGTGGTAGATCACAGGTTGAGATTTGGTATTTTTTGGCTAAGTTAAGACTGATAAGTAAAATGTATTAAAGAGGAATCAACAGACAGACAGATGAACTGGTCACATACACCTTGTTTCAGCAGGGAACCAAGCTGAAAATATTTATAGTTTAGTGAAAGATAACTGCCCTAGCTCACCTGCCTGCACTCCTATGGAAAAAAATCTCTGTGCAGACACTTGGAGAAATGGCTTCATTTGAGCTTGGTGGAGGGTGTGCCACGTGGAGGAACCTGGTTTTGGCAAAGCCTTCGTGTTTCTAGCAAGGAAAAATTTATTCTTCTGTCATTAACTGCTGAAATACAGCTCGGGGAAGGTGCTGCAGTTCACCTTCTGCAGCATGATGTCATGATACTGGAGATCAGGTGAAAGTGGAAACTACATCTTTAGATGTGATGATCATGACCAACTGCTTCAGTGGACAGTGAGAACAAATAATGGGCAGCCTTGGAGGAAGGCCAAATTACTGGGAACAACAAAGCATGTTGTTGTGGCTTTTGAGTTACAACCTAGATTAGGGGATATAGAATAGGTGTTCAACAAAAAGCCAGACTGAGCTGGATGCTAAGAGTCAGTGCCATAGCCAGCATGTGTTCCACGAGAAGGAGGTTCTTCTGACCTGTTAGGTAAGAACATTTTTATGTCACCTTAAATGCTGCTGGTTTATGCTCCTAGGAGGTCACTGAGATCACTGCAAATCAATCAGACTTGGAAGACTACATTAACCACTACATTACCTTTGCTCCACTTCCAGAAATCAGATCACGTGTGGGGTGAGATGGGACATTTCTTCCTAAGGAAGAAGACAGGTGGCACGAGCTACAAGGGGAGCCTCCAGATGGGGAAATGGAAGTGCACAACAAAATGTGGGGGAGACAAGTTCGCGTACCAATGTAGCTTTGAGCCTGCCATGGAATTTTAAAAGTGTCTGACCTGGTGCTTTCTTTCTTCCCTGTAAGCTCAAAATATTTTCTGGCTTTTTGTCATCCGGAAGTCCAGAAATAATTTCCTGGTGTTTCTGCATTTGTACTGAATTCAGTGGAGCCAGAGGAGCTTATAACAGCTGAGAATCCATTTCATACCTAATTTTAGGGCTAAGTCTCCACTCTTGCCATTTAATAGGTAAACTCCTTCTCCCCCATCCCACACTGAGCGCTGCCTTTCAGAGTTGTTGAGGTGCTTTCTGTAGTCAGTGGTAACAGGCCCCTTCCAAGGCATATGCCTGCTTTCTGTCCTAGACCTCACTCTTCTTCCTCTTATTACAGCTACAACTACTTTAAACTTCGCAAGTTTTAAATGGGTAAAGTTAGATTTTTAATTATTTCAAGTTAGGCAAGGTGAATACTGTTCCACGTGTATTCCACCTCATAAGCCCAAATAATGCATTAAAGAATTAATTTCTTTACAATAAACTAGAACTTTTAAAAGCAACAACTGCTATAGTATGCAACTATAACTTTTTCATTAAAGTGAAACTGTAGAACTTTTTCTAAGGAGAGTTTAAAAACTAAATTATTTATCCCAGAGTTTAGACGAAGAGGAAATAATACAGTGATGCATGGGATGTCTAATGTTCTCAACAAACAATTGTGAGGAGAGAATTGGCCAAAAACCAAACAAACCCAACAACAACATTTCCTACCAGTCCTGCACTGCATTGAAGGAGTCCTCACTGGTAATGTCATACATGAGGATGAAGCCCATGGCTCCTCGGTAGTAGGCTGTAGTTATGGTCCTGTATCTTTCTTGTCCAGCTGTATCCTGGAAGGGAAAGGAATATTTAGGCTTTAAGACTTCAGTTCTCAGAAACAGGAGTTGTAGTTAGGTGTTCTACCTAAAATAAGGCAACCATTTTTTGTTATACATTTTAAAATTCTCATTTGCTTCCAACTGAAGTGAACTCAACTTACATTTTAGCATTAATTGGGCTTTTGCATCACTATGATTTGTTAAATGCATTTTGACACATGTACTATTAAAAAAATACCACAGATGTCAACCCTTTAATTGCTCTTCTCTGCCTCAGCCTCAGTGCAATAATAAAATACTAGCAGAGTTCACGGAAAGCTGACACTTCAAAGCAGCGGCAACAGAAAATAGTCCAGGACTGTACCAAGCAAAAGACATCTAGGTGTTGCAATTTAGTGTCACAGTCAGGAAAACGTCCTTGAGATAGATACTGCGGGTGAGTCCGTTCTTACCTGAGGTTAGAAATAACAATTAAAGACTCGATGCAATGAAAATTATTCTACACAGTGAATTATGTGGAATATCCCAATCACTGGGATGCTGAGGTGCATATACTGATTCGAGATTTACTAATCCTCTTCTGTTTGTTCAGCTTAATTCTCCTCACCTAGAGAGTGCTGCAGAGTACCTCCAAACTGCAGCTATTTCTGTGTTCAGCCTGGCAGTACAAAGGTGAAACTCTGGCATATACAACAGAAGAATTTTGAAAGACTTGTGACAGCTGGAAAACATGTCAACTACCATCTGTTGAATGCCAACAACATTTGTTCCTCACATTTTAGGTGCCTGCTCTTAAACTGAGAAGTATTTCTGCATCAGATCAGCAGTCCCGCAGCCAATCTGTTCCCTCTAGGCTTGCCTTCTGAACCTAGGAGAGAAGTCGTGTGCCTAACGTAGCTCTTACTCAGGAGGTATCTATCATTTGAACAAACGCATTTCATCCATCTTTTGGCAAATGACAACTCTGAAACAGCAGCAGGGAGGTAAAGGCCTTACCTTCAAAGTACACATCCAGCACAAGGTGTTGACTGCTAGCTACTCTCATGGGTTAGCAGTTCTGAAGTGAATGGTCCTTTAGTCCTCCAAAACCCACACTTAAGAAAGAATTTACTGCCACTGGTTTAAAATGTGATTCAAGTTTTTCTTCTATAGAGAAAAAGACCCTAAAGGACTTATCACTCATGTAGCTAGTTGGAAGAGTAAAATAAATCCCTGTAGAGAGCTCCGGAAGGAGCGTAGAGCTAGCTGCTGATCAGACACAGCGTATCACAACTCCAGAAAACACAGAAGGTGCAGTGGGCAGGAAACTACTCAGCTTTAAAATCCTCCTGTCCATCATTCCCATACATCAGCTTTGTTTTTGCTGCATGCAAGAGATAATGTTGGCCCTTCCAGAACACATGCTAGCCAGTCTATGAAAAGGGAAAACATCAATGATCACCCATTGTTCTGCACCAGACTACCACCAAGGCTCTCTGTAGGAGGAAAGTGCTTGTAAATAAGCTCCCTGCAGCTTGCTTAAAAGGCTCTGCCTGTTGCACGACCGTGAGACCATCCACAGCTGTAACGCACCGCAAAGCTCCCAGTCGAGAGATTATGCAGCAGGAATCTTGCCGTTTCTCACCAATCCTCCAGAAAAAGAGGGGGTTTTTCCTTGAAACTTGTGCATGTATTTCAAGACAGGGTAGTCCGTTGGCTGACCACTTTGAGGCATTGCACACCATCTGAGAAATAGTCCTCCTGTTCCCTCCTGACAAGGAGTACCAGAATGAGGTAGACTACACCTCGCAGCCTGAGTGACCATTTCTTCTCCTGCCATTGATAAATCCATCACAGAGCACTCTCATATTCACTGACACTGCATCCTCGCGTAGCAGCTGAACAGCTAAAACCAGCCATGCCAGCTAGAACTGTACTTCTCCAAGTGGGGAAGGTCTCAGCAGCAATAGCACTGTTCTGTTTATTCAGACATGATAGCTGCTTTATTTTAGCCTGATTTCCTAAGGACATGAGGCTTATTAAATCACAGGTCTCCACACGTGCACGTGTGTATGCTTATTATCACTCTACTGACTTTTGATCAAACTTGACTGAGGGGAAACGCTTTCAAAGGTACATTCTTACAAATGTCACAAAAATAGTTGGTGAGGTGAAAAAGAGAGACCTTAAGCATACCTGAGCTGAGCAAAAAAGCTTAAGGGCAATGCCTATCTTTTTCCAATACCAAAGGATCTACAGGGATCATGCCTCATTAGGAGAAAGACCTAAATTGTATTAGTACCTTCTTAGATCCTGAAACCAATAAAAAGAAACAAATCCATAGGAAGTTGGGCTTCTTCAGTTCTCATGCTCACAGCGTTGTTGCTTTACACCTGCATTCCCAGGTTCTTCTGCCTCCCAAATCTCATCTGCTGTTTTCTGCTCTGTGTTTAACTAGCGCACATTTTGGCTCAGGGCACGAGGCTGTGACCAGGCAGCAAGCAACTGCAAGACACATTGTCTAGCTAAACGCAGCATAATTTGGAAAGAAATTAAATTTGACAATAGCTTAGAGCAAGAAGTTAGCTCTGAGGCTGGTACATCCAAGGCTGTCCTGGGAAGCAGGCCCAAGGGACTCTGAGGGTGGCTTCCAAAACCTGCCCTGGTATCATCTCAGCGCCTCGGCTCAACGAGGAACTGGACTCAGCCCACAGGGTTCACCTGTGTTAAAGGCAAACTGCGCTGTTGCCTGAAAGCACTGGAATTTAGTAATTCTGGTTTGCTGATTTCAGTACTCGGCCTGCAAACCCCCGGTGTGTGGTGGCAGACCCCGATTTATACGTTAGTGAGAGACAGGGACGTGGCTGCAGGAGGTACAAAACCCCACAGGGCTACATGCATTTGCTCAGTCATAACCTCTTCTCTGGTGGGCAATGCACTTACCTCATTAGGAAGGTAACTTGTATATTCATTTGTAAATTAGGTGCCCATCTTCTCAGGTTATCAAAGAGGGGGGCGGGAAAGGCATCCTGTATTTGATGGGATGTAAAGTTTATTGATAACCTTGCCCTGGCAGCCATGTGGTACAACGCGGGGATGAGATTCATCTCTATGCAAGTCACTGATGGATTCTGTGCTTTGTCTTCCTGTACAGGTACAGAGCATGACATCTCCCCTTCAAGGCTTTTAGTTGCATTTCTCCAAATCCATTTCAGTCTTTGTAATATCACCCTGAAGTGTTTTTTTTCCTCAGGCTATGTTAGCTTCTTAGACAGCAATAAACTGGCTTAATTTTCTTGACTCACACCATGTTTCATGCTAGCTTCAGTGAACGCCTCCCAGCCCTCAGGTACTTCAGCATATATGAAATAAAACAAACTGCAAATCTAAGCTCAGTTTCTTCAGCATTTACAGTAGCTGCCCTTACATCAGTTTAAAACACCACAAACCTTAGGTAATGAGGCATTTCTGTTTTTTTTTCATGTGCAAGACACTTATCTAATGAAGGAGAAAATACCTGATGCAGATTGCTCCCCACTGCCCCCTCAAGTTATTTGTAAGATTTCCAGGTAGACCACAAACTCATGAGAAGACAAGTACATGAGGCACAGGCAAGGACCGGCAGAAAGCCGGTGTAGCTCTAATTAACAGCCTAGCAAATGCCTAGGAAGAACAGCCTGAGCCTTCAGCATCCAGAAGCCTGTTTAGCTCTCCCTGATGAGGAATCAGAAAGCTTGGCTGTAACACAGCACGGAAGGGTCTCTGTGAGGTGTATTTACACTAATGTGCCAACAACTCCATTCTTTTGTAGCTTACATATGCGCCTGTTCTTGACACAAACAATTTAAAACCCCCACAAGACCATTCGTTGGTAGCTTGAAACAAAAATTTGAAGGTTTTGCATTAACGAGCAATCAAAATTCAGCGTTTATCACAGGAGAAAAAGACCTAAATGCATTTGCATTATGTGTAAATGCCCTCTACTCACAAGATCCATCACCTAAACATTCAAGATAGGAGCACAAACAGCTCTTCTTAAATTTACTTGGCTGTTTCAGCAGAAACAACAAGGTACTTACACAGGGAACATATTTGACTTTTTAAATGTCAACAGATGCTCTTTGCTGCAGGTCTGAAAAATCAGAATCCCTGATTCTGAACCATGATCCTTCTAGCAAAGATTCCCAGCCACAAGTTCTTTGTTCCAAATAAAATGTCATTGAAACATCTAATCTGTACTGGATTTAATCCCCTCATCACCATGACTGTTCTAGCAGAGTATTTGACAAATAGCCTCTAAAGAAATAAACCTTTTGATTTTTTTTTAAAGATTATGGTTTGATTTGGTTTGTTGTTTTTGTTTTTGTTTGTTTGTTTGTTTTTTAAAAAAAGAACAATACATAAGAATAAGAGTCACCTGTTTTTCAGCTGGTTGGCAACAATTACAAGATGCAGGTACTTAGCAGTGTCCTTGCTTAGGCTGCTCAGAGCCAGAACAGAGGCTACATCAACCCCAATAACCAGCACCAACCACAATTATAGGGCTTCATCAGCTGTGGTGAAGGAGACACCTCTTCTTCCCTGCTGTTCAGAGTCAAATCACGACACCAATGCTATAGCTTTTTGTACCTTGTTCAGAGTTTGGTCAGCCTTGGAGATAAGAGTAACAGACTTCATGGACCCATGGTTATAGGGGCAGCAAGCTGTGAGACATCAAAGTGTCAGGAAACATCTGACTCCCTGCCAACACAGCTCAGCTCTCAGACAGAGTGGCCACCTCAGCTCCTGTTCTCTACAGGACAGATAACCTGAATAAGCAAGAAATAAAGGCTCATATTGAAGGCAGAGGGCTGTTTGTCCTGCTGTAGGCCAATCTGGGGCTCGGTAATACTCAGCCCCTTTATGTCCAAGACCCATTTGCTTTCATTTCTGCATGGATGAAGAAACATCCTCAATGCAGCATCTCCTTACCTTTCTGGACTGTTGCAATGTGAGGTGTTAAATTTCTCACAACCTCTGGTAATTCTAGTTGTTTTGGTCAGTATTATTGATGTCTGCTGTGAGGAGGCTGGTTCGTTCCCATCCCACCACTCTCATGTCAGGACGTGCATTTCAGACTGCAGGCTCTCCGGGGCTGACACTTCCTTAGCTGGACGATTGCCCAGCGCTCAGCGCAGAAGAGCTCTGCTCTGCGACTGGAGCTCCTGGATGTTACATTAACACACACGCACACGTTTCCTTTGCAGAAGTAGGACTTTTGAGGGGAAGCCACCAAGAATCTGCTAAACAAAAGTCACCTTGAGAAAGAGGAAGGGAGAAAGAAAACAACCCACCAAGAGCAACAAGCTTGAGTTAGGAGAGTGACCTGAGGCAGACTAGTATGTGCCATTAGTATGAAAATGCTAACATTGAGCTTACTGTTCCTGCTGGTAGCTAGAAATAGGAACAAACAGGCAAGCAAGATGAGTCACTGGTTAAGACATGGAAAAGACGTGATGTCATGAAAAGCCTGTGAAGTTTCAGTTGCTGCCAGGAGCAAAATAATACCTGGTTCCTTCAGAGTTCAGCTCTGATTAAAATACTCCAGTTCAACAGATCGTATTAAGCATGGGTTTTTTTTCTTCTCTTGTTATTGAGTGCTCCCATTGCCCAAGAGTCACTGGAACCTACTCAGACACATTTAGATCTCTCACAATTGAGAGCCAGTTGCATTTGAGCAATATTAGCAACATGCAGCAAAACATTTCTGTTGTGGAAAAAAAAACCCAACACAAAACACTGTCTTTTTGGTAACATGCTCTATCCTTGCAAAGTGTTTTTTAAACATTTCCCCACTATGGCTATCTTCACTTCAAATCTTTAGAGGCAGTAAAACCAGAAGCCTTGGATAATTTCATTAGCACCAGTTGCAGAAGCTTCGCTTTTCCTATCCTGTTTTCTCTAATATTTGCACATAAACTGCTCCTACCATGGAGATGGAAATATTAAGAAAAGAGACGTTTAATACCTGCACAGCCTACAAGAGCTCACCGATATCTGGCCAGTCATCAGAGGCCTCATTCTTCACACCACATTTTTGAAGTTTTCCTCTGTAACTCAGTGGTTGAGCATCCCTTCAGGTGAGGCACTGCACTTACTGACTGCTTTTCTTTGTAAAGTACTTTTGCAAACTACACTGACAGATAAAGAGGAAAAGCTAGTGTGGGTTGACCTCGCCCACCATTACAACATTTCTGGTGGTTGAAAAGCCACAGCTCTAACTTTGCTCAGCAACTCCGCACCATTTGAGAAAACAGTGAATTGCTTAGAATGCAACGGGGTGCATGTGCCCAGCAGAATTTCCAAATGGAATCAGGCCAAGGTACTGTGATTAACACTACTGCTCATGATCTGCTAAGATGTTGAAAAAAAATTTCCATTTTCCCAGGTGCCTTGAGATTATAGTGAAGATTAGCAGCAGTTGCCTTTCCTGATCTGTCGAACAGCAAGCAAGGAGGACTGAAAGAGGGCTGCTTGCTTATGGATGTTATCTGTTCTTCTCATCTTTTTGCAGGCTGAGTTTCTCTGTTCGAGTATTTAAAAGACAATGGCTGCAAAAGAGAAATTACATGAGGAGGTACACACAAAGATTAAGTTCATTGTGCACATTTCTTAAATCTTATTGAATTGAAAAGTCTTATTTTTCATGACTTGGACTTAATATGAAGATCAGTCTGATACTTTTTTATTCTTCCTGATTCAGTTACCTTAATAGAAAAATTTAAAAATAGCAGTAATAAAAATATATAGCATCTGCACCACATGGCTACTTCCAACTTCCACTTCTCTAGCTTCAAATAAACAGCAAACAGAGTTGAAGAGGCACGATGTATTTGAAAGCCCACCCTCTCTGAGCAAGTGATAAAACCATCACTGCTATGATAAAAAATATTTAAGAAAATTTTAACATCTTGGAATAAGAAGCATTTTAGGCACTGAATGTATTGTTACATAAGAATACTTTGCCAGTTTTGCAAGACTGTTAGTTATCCCACATACATTCTTTAGTTCTGTTACTCAGCCACTATAAGAACAGCTGTACAGTGCACAGATGTCTGAGCAGTGTTAGCCACTGTAAGCATTATTAATTAGCTAGAGTTGTTGAGGAGCAGATAAATTAATCACAGTTAGAGTATTTCAGCACTATACTACTGTGAATGAGCAAGCATGGACATGCTAAACGGTCCTGCAGACAGTCCTGCTACAGCCCAGCGACTGCTGCGTGGGTCGTAACCGCGGTCTGCGAACCCACAGAGATGCACAGCAGAACGGAAAAGCTCAGTACAGTATCAATCAGCTGCCAAAAGAACAAATGCAAAATCTGTGAGGAGGAAGTCAAATTATCTGCAGTACAAATCTATCTAAAATCAGAAGCCTGGGTTTTTGATCTGGAAAGGAACAAGGACAGGTGAAGGGATTTAGCGTTGTAGTGCTATCAGCCAGCCTCCCCCTCAAACGCAGGCAAGCAAAACGGAGCAAATCCCAGCTCCGAGAGCAGCAGAACAAGACCCAGACTTCCCGGAGCCTATTTCTAGTGATCAAATGTCATGGTAACCAGCAAGAGAGCCAGGCAGCTAGAGGGGCTGCTCAGGTCTGAGCGGAGCAGGCTCTGCGCGAGGCTGGGCAGCATCGCGGTGGTACCCAGCCTGGACCACAGCCGCACGACTCTTGGCAAGACCTGCCATTAACTCATTTACAAAGCAAATATTGATGTCCAGAGGTGTTTATGAAGGTCAATGATTCTGTGCCTGGAAGACCTGTTAGTACACCTAATTGTAAGAAAATTCAGTGCTCTGCTATGAGCATCACTTCTGGGGCTTGTTCTATCAAGGGAAGATTCCAGCTTATTTCGTAGTCAATCAGGGGTAAATCTAAGCCTCATGCTTCACAAGAACCCCCTAGAAATATTATGTCCAAGGGATCAATTCTAAGACAAAGTGCTCAGAAATTCTGGGAATGTGTTTATGGTATCTCTAAGATTAAAATACCAAATCAAATTACAACTGTGAGGCAAGAACACGCGCTTTAAATTGAAGGGCAGCAGCAAGACAAAAAGAAAATAACCAAACATAATTTATTTTAAGAACTACATGTCAATAAAGAAATAATAGTATTTTAAGATCTTTAAAACCTTTATGTATAACTTTTGGTGGAAATTAAGAGTTGATCAGGCAGTTTCCAATTTATGATCTCCCAAATTAGGAAAAAAAAAAGCCCCGCTGCTGAATTCAAGTGAGCATTAAACAGAAATATAGAGATATTTAAGGTTCTAGCACTCAAGAAGGCAGAACGAAAGCTTAAAGACAACAAAATCCAAGAACAATCTGAAGCTCATAAATCAGAAGGTAAATAAAAAGGAACAGAAAGAGGTATGAATCTCGTTTCAGTGGAGTTTTAAATACATTTTCCAAATGTTGGAAAATTAGCAATAACAGACTCCTCTGTCTTATAAGTTTATATTTGACAGAAATGTGCATATACTTTGAAAAGCAATGCAAGAAATAAATCTGATGCAGTTCTTCACTGGTGACATGAAGGGCTTTTTGTTTAAATTCACAAAAATGTAAAAAAAAACCCCATCAAATGGAATTTGAAACTTTCCAAGTAAACCCACATCTCTGCTCAGAATAGAAGGGAAAACTTTCAGCTAAAGGACAGCTATTTTGGACTAGTCGTAAGCATCTTAAAATAGAGGCTTAGAATTCAAGTTCTTTGTCAACCACAACAGTACACGCATGATGATGCTCAGTAACAGCACAAGACAAAGAAAATAATCTGCTACCATTTACCGTAATATCTTCTATTATAACCACACAGTCCAGATGTTGAACTAGAAATTTCATTGTGTAGCAGCTGCAGGTGGCTCTGCTGCGCTCAGTGAGCAGCTGTGACATCCCTTTGGGGCTGTCGCGTGGTTACAGTGCCTACGGGCCTGTGCACGCCTTTGTAAGCTCACTCACCTTTGCGGTGATGCTGTCTCCTCCTTTCCATTTGGAACAAGGGTCATGAGCAAATACTTGTAAACATACATGCTGTTGTGATAGAACAAGGGGTAATGGGTTTAAATTAGAAGGAGGTAGGTTTAGATTAGATATTAGAAAAAAATTTTTTACAATGAGAGTTGTAGAGCACTGGAACAGGTTGCCCAGAGAGGTGGTTGATGCCCCATCCCTGGAATCGTTCAAGGCCAGGCTGGATGAGGCTCTGAGCAACCTGATCTAGTCAGGGATGTCCCAGCTTCTTGCAGGGGGGTTGGACTAGATGACCGTTGAAGGTCCCTTCCAACTCTAACTATTCTATGATTCTATGATTCTATGCCAGATTCTATGCCAGATGTTCTGCTGTTTGGTATTTTTACTCTGTACTAGTCACTTCATCACCACAACACCTCCCTGCCCCGTCTAGGCCATGTACTGCTTCCTAGCCTTCGGCCAGTGGACAGACTCTGCGCCTCAGCGGCTCATATCTTAAAGATGAAAAGCACGTCCTCGTATTTAGCTTTTTAGAAAGACAGGGGAAAACCACAGCAGATTTCCCAGCTGAAGAAAACATGGTGTCGGCATCATAAAAAAGGAAGGACACATGACTAATTTATCTGACATTCAAACAGACTCCTAACTCAGTTCCAGTCCTCACCCAGCCAGTCCCTACCCATCAAGAACTACTGCTCCCTCCTCTAAGATCAAACAGGGCTACAATCAGATTTTCTCTACCATCATCACCTGCTTGATATATCCCAATGACTTCCTTCATCAGCTGATTAGAAAACTGACTTTTAGCAGCTCTTCTTGGCAGGAATCACTTTGCATTTCTTCTAAATTAAAGACAGTGCACCTAAGCTCATTTTAGGAGCAAACCAAGCCAAAATCCATTCCTCTAGTCCTTTTTTTCAAGGACAAATGGTTTTGCCAAGGAACCCAGCAGACAGAGGTAAAGAAGCCGGGGGGGGGGGGGGGGGGGGAGGAGAAGAAAACCAAAGAAAAAAAAATCTTTGAAGACTTGGCTCATTAAAAAGACCCCAAGATGCCAGAATACATTTCAAACAGATTTAGCAAGCAGACTACAGCTGGGTCAATCACAGCATGTTCTGCAGCAGGTCCACAACTCTGATACTAAAGAGAATTTCAAGTCAGCACTTCAGACGATCAGGATTTCAGTGAAAAATTCTGGCCCAAATTTAGGTTGGACAGATGCTGCTGGGCCCACCTTACATTGCCTTTGAGTATAACCAGCTGGAAAATGAGCGTTAATGGATGTTCACACCAGTGTGAATCTCATACAGTTGAAGTCAACCAATGTAAAGAATGAATACTGACAAGAAAAATACTGGTGGAGAACTCTGTCATATTTCTAATGATTTATTATGCAATGTGACACATAAAAGCAACAGACCATTTCAAACCCAGTTTGCTGCTAGGCTAATGTGTGCACACGTCCACAAGTGGTAAGGGTCAAAGAATTATCACCCGAGCAGGAAAAACTTCTGCTACAGCAGCACTGCTTACCCTTTTTAGAGGATTTGAGCGAGCTTCAGCCAAAGGCAACAGAATTACTTTTATCAGGGGCAGATCTACGGGGCAGGGAAGACTCCAACAGGGGCTGCTGGCATCCCACAGGGTGCATGTACCTGCTCTTCCGGTGGAGAGCAGCTGTGTTGCTGCATGCCTCCAGGTTCACCTGTCCACAGCCACCGACACCAGTGGGACACCAGTCAGGCTCTCAAGCACAGCCTGTACTTACCACTCAGTTCAGCCTAGATTTGGGGAGATGCCATTTGGCCAATGAACTTTTATACAAAACAAGCCCTGAAGAATTGTAAGGTCCTGTCTGCATCCACTGACCCTAGTGAAGAATACTGCATACACAGAGGTGCTGACTTCTCTCCCGTGAGGCTACGTTTCTAGATAAGAGGAAAAGCAGATTTTCCATGTGGTCTGTTTGTCAAAACATGTTACAGACCTCAGCCCAAGAAAAGAAGGTTGTAAAAAGAGCTATTGACAACTCCAGACCATCTTATTTAAAGCCAATGAAAATCCTATCTGCGACAGGGAAAGCACAAAATCATGTCTGTACAGAACACTAAAGGCCTAGGATGCTTTACAGATCAACAAAAACATAGAGGCATCATTCGTTATAATATTCTATCCATTTTATGTTAAGATACCTTCAGAAAATAGGGAAACTGCACAGCATCACCCCAAGCAAGCAAAGGTCTGTCAACAAATCTGTAACTGAAGCAATCACAGTATCAGGCATAACACAAGCACAAGTTCATGCATAAGCATCATGCTGCTTCCTACATTACCCAGGCTGTCCGCCAGCAGAAAATTGACAACGGACACTCTGGACCACCGGCTCACTTCAGCAAAGGGCAATTCTGCGCTCCATTACCACTGCACTTTTAGAAACACTTCCCAGCTTAGGAATGAATTTGTCCTGTTGCATTGGGGAAAACATGAACTGAAACATTTATCAAATGAAACCAGCTTCTGGGCAGCTTGAGCTCCTCTGCTTTCACGCGGAGCTACGCAATTCATCTGGCGAAGGTGGAACAAGACGCTATTTTGATGAATGCAAGTTCATTACTATGACAGAGACAAAAAGAAAGCTCTTAGGACTTGTTCTTGGTCCCACTCCAATCCAAATCACTCCCCTTGACCAAAAGGGAGCAAAAGCAAACTTTGGAGCAAAGCATAAGGTAGAAACGAGCAGAATTAGATCTGCCAATGAGCTAAAGACGTTTTAACACTATGGGGACATGACTTCAGCAACAGCATAACTCCTTCAAAACATTACAAAACTACACTTAAATGAACTGCACTTTCTGCCCAGCACTATTTTACCTTACTCTGATGTCAAAGAACTGTAACTTGACCCAATTTTGGAGGCTCTAGAGCAGGAGGGGAAGCTTTGGCGTGGGCTGCCTGGACCTTACCCTAATGCTTTATACCAGGGTTCGGGAAGTGACAGTATCTGGCCTCTCTGCAGAACAGAATGATTTCTGGTCTTGTAGGAAACAGATAATTAGTTTCCATTTCACTGGTACACTCATACCACAATCACCATTCTCAGAAGAGCAGAGTCCAGAGAACAAAATATGCTGCCATTTAAAGCATTAATAAAATTAATACAAAGAACTGAAAGGAAAAACACAGCTTCTGTCCTCACATGGCACCCAGGTCTTCTCTCTCCATTCAATGTACCAAAGAGGAAATAATTTCCCTTCACCAAAGGTTTACTCTTCATCTAAGTCAGCTGAAAAATCATGAAAGCCACAGTAATATCCAAATCTCTTTGCTTAGATGTCTCCTTTTGCTAGTTCTTCATATGAAGTGTGAAGGGAAAGCACAAAACTTCATCCCTGTCCTACCAGCATTTACTGGACAATGACAAAGCACACGTGTGAGAACAAGTGCATCCTGTCTCACAAACTGAGAGCTCCCATAAATCTCAGACACCCTTAACCAGTCTTTCTGGCAGACCATATGGTAGCATCAGAGCTCATCTCCTGCCAACACCTGCAGCTGAGGGAAGGGAATCCTGAGAGCTGGAGCACCTCTCCTGTGAGGACAGGCTGAGAGAGTTGGGGCTTTCAGCTTGGAGAAGAGGAGGCTCTGGGGAGACCTTATAGCAGCCTTCCAGTACCTCAAGGGGGCCTACAGGAAAGACAGTGAGAAACTCTATAACAGGGCCTGTTGTAGGACAAGGGGTAATGGTTTTAAAATAGAGGGAGGTAGATTCAGATTAGATATGAGGAAAAAGTTTTTTACAATGAGGGTGGTGGAACACTGGCACAGGTTGCCCAGAGAGGTGGTGGATGCCCCATCCCTGGAAACATTCAAGGCCAGGTTGGACGGGGCTCTGAGCAACCTGATTTGGTTGGAGATGTCCCTGCTCCTGGCAGGAGAGTTGGACTAGATGGTCTTTAAAGGTCCCTTCCAACCCAAACCATTCTATGATTCTATGATCTAATCCTCAACAAAGAGGCTTGCCGCAGCTGAGCAGTACATTGTGCCAGCCTTCCTGATGCTTAGTGATTAAAGTTTCCTAGATCCTAGTTATCTTTATCAAGTTGGGCATAAATAAATGTGCTGCAAAGTTTCATCCATGGCACGTGCTCTTCCTGGAGTCAAACAATAAGTATTAGGTGATAAAGAATATACGCACTCTGTTCTAATCTCAAAGTGTCCTTCCGCATCACTAATGACATCATATCGAATCAGCCCTGAATTTATTAGTTGTATCAACAGACAGCAAATGTTACATAAAATCTCTTAGATAAGAACCGGCAACATTCTGGCACATGTTTACTTCCTTTTAATTAATGAACAGACTAGTTGCAGTCTATCTTGTGAAATGAGATGTAAACATAAACGACCTCCACATCTGTGCTGTCTTTCAAAACAGCTTATTGGCAAGACCTACAGGAACAACCTTTCATCCACACTTGCTTCAGTGCTATGCAACTTCAAAAATGGAAGAGGCCGCATTTTTGTGTGGAAAGAAGAAAAACAGCAAGGCATTAAAGCTGCATCTGGCAAACACAGAGGTTTATCTCCGCCCGTGAAAGAAAATGGGAGGGATCACACTAGAAATACACTGGGACTTTCCCAGAGGGAATGGGATCTGCTGCAGAGACTGCACTACTGGGAAGGAGACACCTCGTGACATGTCGTGGTGGAGGAAAAAAAAAAAAAAAAAAAAAGGACAAACTGAAATAAGTCAAAACAACAGCAAAAAAGAAGATAGGAGGGCTGGCTTATTAAAAAACTTCAGAAGAGCGAGCTGTGTTTGGATGAGCTAAGTCACAACGATCATCCCAGGATGTTCCAAGGCTTACAAAGGCAAAATAAGCAGTTTCCTTGGGCAGGGGACACGCTTCTTCAGCTGTGCCACAGACCAGCAGGGACCAGCTCTTCAGGCAGCCTCTCCTTTCAGCTTGAATGGGTCTCAGCTTCTGCAATTCCCAAGGGACATTAGAAACTAAAGATGATAAAGTGATATTATCCTTCTCATAGTCAGTAAGGCCAAAGAACTGCTGTTGATCTCAGTGGGTTTAGGACTTCACGCTTATTTCACTACGTAAATTTTCAATGGAGAAGGAAAACTCTTCAATCAGTTATTTTATTTCATAATCACAGACCAGCTTCTGCTGGTGGCTTTTTTTTGGGGGGGGGGGGGGGGGTTAGGGGGGTGTTCCTAGGGTTTTTGTTTGGTTGTTTGTGTTTTGAATCTTTGTGTAGAGTTTCTTCTGTCACTTCCAGGGGTTTGGCCAAACTCAGCACCCACAGTTGTGAAGAAATCTGGCAAAGCTTGACACGCAAAGGCAAAGATGCATTTTGTTGATGCTGTGTTTGCATCCAAGAGATTCAGGTAAGGATCTGATGCCTTGTGACATATGCTCACACCATGCAGAAGCTTTTCCATTTTGTCAGCTTATGGAATAGTCTGAATGTAGAACAATTTCATAGCATGGTAATACAGATCAGTGCACAGACCGCACCGAGAGTTATAACCACACTCTGGAGAAGCAGAGTTGTCATCACCTCTACGTCCACGTGGTTACTGAAAAGCCATTTCTCAGACATCATCCTCAGATTTCAGGAGCAAGTGATGGAAATACAGTTAATGAAATTACCTATTGAGAACAGAAACTCAGTTACAGGTTTCATATTATGTCTCAATTAGGCTGTGCTTAGGTCAGAATTCTCAGGTGTTAACAGGATTGTTAAAGAAAATTAACAAGTGAAGGAAAAAATCAACTAGACCCCATAACAAAAATGCTGATAATTAGCATCTTTGTTGTACTGAAGATACTGCAAAGCTTCAATAGCAGTATACAGCATCAGGGAGTTTTCAAACACACCATTATAATAAAAAGGAAAACAAGAAATTCAGAAAGAATGTGCTACATTAACTTGATATTGCCGTGGTAAACAGTTTTACAATATTGTAAGACAGATTAAAAAGATCACAAGTTACCATGGTACCATTGTTCCTTCCAGCTTTGTGTTTCCAACACAAAATTGAATACTTTAAAGGCAACACAGAACTGTACTTTCTCCACTGCAAACTCATTCATCCTTTTCTGTGAGAAGCTGCAATAACCACCACAGGATTTCTTCAGAATGTCTTTGTTCACTGGAGTCACCAGCTTGTTATTCATAATTCATTATAGTTTCCACAATTTGAAAGTGAAATAATTTCCAGATGCAGTTTTCCAAGCTAACCTCAGACAAAGCATCTGAACCGGATTTTGCTCTCAGGCGTGCTGCTGCAGAAGCTGGAGTTTTCTGGGTTTGTCTGATCTCAGCTGAGATTAGCAGCTGATCTACCATTAATTCACTTGCTCAACAGCAACAACAAACTGCCAGTTACAAAGCGCACTCCTGTCGCTCCAGATGGACAGCACTAGAGGGGCAAACTCAGAAAATGAGGAGAAAGCATGTCATACTGTATTAAAGCAAGGGAGACAAGGGCACATCACCAGGACCTTTTAGGAGTCCTGCTGAGTCTTTGCAAGGACCTTTATCTCTTCACTGACCTTTTAGTTGCAAATGTTTTCCTCCCAACTATCCAATCGCCTTCCCGCCTCCACTGATTACTTCTGGCCGCTTCTAGTGCCCTAGACCTACTGGTATCCCAAACTGGCCTTGCAGAGAAGACCCAAACTTGAGGCATGTGAGAGACAGGTATTTATAGACACAGGTATGACAAAGCCATGACCAGGACTACTTTGTGTACTTCCTACAGTAAAACAGGAATTCAGTTTCAAGGAATAAGGAGTTGATATATATAAGAAAAATAAAAGAAATGCCATCCTGGAGGTAGCTATGCATTTATATTGAAATATAGATTTTTTTGACACAGAGAAACATTAGGTTTCATAGGTTCGCATTAAGAGCCTACTTCATTTGCCATTACTGCCTCTCTGCTTACCCATCTGAATGAGTACAGGTGTTAACTGACAAGCTATACTTTACTAATATCATATACAAAATACCTCATGGACATAACAAGCCTGTCATCTGCTACATCCAGGAGCAGATTAAGAATCAGCAGACCACTTCCTGATCTTAGCAACCATGCTCAAGTCACATGAATGACTCCGCAAAACATACAGCAAAAGCAGAAAAGTCAGGTTGCATCATGCTGTGCCCAAGGAGAACACCATGCTTATCTATGGAGCAACACTTCACACATCAGTGAGACTTTCTCCTTCAAGGAAGTGCCATCTCTTCCTCTCAACACATAACAATGCCTAAAGGCTACAGAACTCCAGGGTTGGGTGTTTTTTTTTTTCAACTCCAGGGTCCCCAGGGCAACCTCACTGGCACTACTGCCAGCTGTGCAACAAGCGCTGTGCTCACCTTGGAGCCACCCTGGGAGAAAGCAATTGCAGCTCTGCCATCTGTGGGCACTCACCAGCTTCCCTTACCTGTGAGTTTCTTGCCCAAGGGGGACAGTTTTCCTGCTCAAACACAAACCTTGACCCCACCACAGGACCTGGGGGAAAAATAAGCAAAGCTTCCCTCCTCCTGCTCAGGCTCAATACAGGAGGCTCTTCTCTACTTAAATAAAGGCTATTTGTATGGCTCACCTGGGTAGCACAGGCAGTGTGATTACTTGAGTGCTGTATCAAAAACATCTTGCAGAGATAGCTGTGAAACATCCCACTCTTCTTCTCCTCCTGCAGCAGCTGAGTCTATAGCGATTATGTGCATAAGTCACTCAGGTCAGTTACTAGCAATGACTATATGGTGGATTATCACTTAATGTTCTTATATAAATAAGGTTTTTAACCTCCTTGACAAAGTGGATATTTTTGGCTAGGCAGAAAACACTTTAGGGCCTAAACATCAGCCAAGTCTCCCATAAGGAGAACAGCTGACTTGCTATGACACAGCTTAATTTGGTGGCCATTCAGAAATATTTTTATTTCAATACCGTATTCATACAGGTAAGAACAGTGAAGTTGGTTGTTCTAGCTTGTATAGTTAGAGTAGAGCATGTTTATTAAGTATTTTCAGGATCACAACACAGATTAGTTGATACAACTTTTTGGGAGCACAGGAGGAATAGCTACATTAAGAAAGGAGTTATCACTCTTGGTTACTTTATAAAGAACAGCACTTCATATCTTGCCTGATTCATACCCACACAATACAACAGGAAGGCTGTTGAATGCTGAATGCTCGCAAGAAAAAGTTTGTAGCCCCAGGTCTGAGAGGTTGCATCCAGCAATCTGCTTTCTCTTAAAATTCTCCACAATGATATTTTTCTCCCTAAGCAACATGTCCACAAACATCTAATAAAACCAGGCTCCAGTAAATTAAAAACTGAAGGACCAATTTCAGAAGACATTGGTCTGAGCTGGGTGCCTAGACCTCGATACACCATTAGTGGAACTTCAATTTTGCATTTGAACAACCTTCCAAATTTTTAAGATACAGGAAGTTATTTTGGCATTTTGTCCAGGCAATGCAATCTCTTGACCCACAGGCAGAAGTCTTGCTGAAAAACAGCACTAGGTTACCCTCTTCCATCACAAAGTGTGGCAGCTGAAGGCTGCTACCATCCAACAGCTGGAGGTTTGCACACACCTCAGCATGGGGGTGCAAAGCTGTGAGCGTCCAAACTCTGTATTACTGCCAGGTTAGCAGGCTTTTGGTTTGGTTTTTTGGGTTGTGTGTTTTTTCTCCCCCCAACTACCACTATTACCAATTCCCTGAGGCAAAGAAATATATCTATCGTAGCTAGTCACATTCAGTGTCTTAATTTGTACTGACAGAGGAACGTGTTGTCAAGCTGCTATCAGAATAATGCATCTCCTCCTGTTCATCAAGGAGTAACCACTGAGAAAAATTTCAAGATAGTCCAACATTTCTACTGTACTTTTCATGCATGTCATATAAACATGATGTTTCAGCTGTGCTAGAAATTGAAGCAGTCTTTTAGACATGATGGATTGCTTCTTATTTGCATATCTCCATGTCAGTAATCAAAATCAATCAACTTAAATCTAATTCTCCGCGTGTTCAGTTAAAATGTGTACCATATGCTGCCTGAACTGTGTACCAAAGCAAGACTGTGCTGCTGTAGAAGGCTTTTTTCTGCAGCTATATCTAACAGCAACACTGGGGCAATTTCCATTAAAATACAAAAAAAAACCCAAAACTTTGTATAACTATTTTCAACCAGCCTTGTGCAGCTCCAAAGGATGAGTTAACTGGCTTGCTGAAATTGGTCATTAGTGACCCATCACAATTCCTGCTGTTTCTGTTGGGTCCAATCAGGGGTTAAAGACAAGAGTTTACTCTCTGGCCAAAGAGGATCTCTGAGAAATAACAATTCACAAGGCGTATCTGGAGTCTCAGCTTCAGAAGCATTTGCAAGATTTATATTATGGTATTTAGAGTCATCCGTTACTCCACCTAGTTAAACATCTGGCTGCTGTCAAATTTTCAAGGTACGCCAAGCTGAAATGCACCTGCTTAAAATACCAACTACTTCTTAACACCATTTGTATTACAAGAATGCTTAGGACCACTCATCGTGAAGTTACTGCAGATCCCTGGTTGGTTTTTATCCCACAGTTTAGCTGCAGAATCAACATCACGTGTAAGATTACACACCACCAGCGTGCTCGCGCATCCCAAGGGACCAGGGTGAGAGCCGAGCCACCCGATAGTCCACTCGGTCCTCAGCCTCCCTACTGCAACGGCTAGCAAAACCAGCCGTAGTGGACCGTCTGAAGTTGGCTGGGAAGTGGACATATAACCTGTTTTTATATTAATTCCATTTCAGTTATTTTAACGGCCCTGTTCTAACTTGATTTCCAACAGTGGGAAACCTTTGCTTGCCTCTCCACTCTGCTTGCTAGAAGCCTCAATTTGTACTCGATGAGACGACTTGTTTTCCTCTCAACCGATCACTGTCATATGCCTAACTAAATGTGTCAAGCAAACAGTATTATAAGAGATTCATAAATGCTAAACTTCTAAGAGGCTTAGGAACGAGAAACATAACCGAGTGTCGCTGCCAGAGGCAGAAGAGTGGTTTAGGAATTCTCATAAGCACCAATTCAGCATTTTTATGCTAGTTAACCAGAAACAGGCATCTTCAGAAAACAGAAGTACTTCTCTGCCTCTGTGCTTATTCACATGGGGTAGAGAAATCACCATGCCATCTCAGATCAGCAGTTGAAGTGTTTCAGCATCTGGTCCTGAACACTACAAGCTTCTGATCCAAACAGTGATCAGAAACAGATGGCTCTGGAGTAGACATAAAATTGTAGTGAAGTACAATTATGTCAAACTTCACCAACAGGGGAAACATCTTCCTAACTTAGAAGGCAATCACCAGTAAACCAGCTTGTGGTGGACCTCATTTTCAATACTGTTTGATGTATAACTGAGACCCTGAAACCTCTCTTCCTCTTCCTCCCTTGCCTGTATGGCCAAACATGCAGATTCAGACAAATTCCACAGACTCTTTTTATGACATGATGCTCTCAATTTAAAACTTTTCCTTAATGCTGTGGGTGTAATTTAAAGGACCTCACCCCTCACAGGCCCTTCCTTCACTGGTAAAACTGTACACTGTGACTACAAGATGCTCCCTGATCATTCTTGGTCATAAGCCTTAGAAAGCCACTGTCATCACATAGATGGCAAGTTGTCTCATATCCCACTGGCTGATAAATTTTCAGTCAAATTATCTATAATCGCTGCGTGTGCTCTCCCTTTCAATGGCAACCAAGGAGTTACAGCAGAAGGCAGCCTGTAAATTGATGGGGTTTGGTCTCCCCTCCCAGAAAGAGCCTGCGGCTGGAGACTGAGCCCTGGGACGGACTCACTCCGGTGACCCCCACAGCTGGCAGCAGCACCAGCTCCTAGGGTTCCTCTTCTTTGGTATTTCTATTCACAGAACACTGTGCACAGGCTTCAAGAGCCAGAATCTCTTCCTTTGCACTCTTCTCAGCTTCAAAGCAAAGTACATTTTGCACTGAGTAGCCAGCTAGACAGCCCCTCTTCGTTACTTTCCTATTGAGCAACTACTGGCTACCTGCAGGTAAATCCAGCCCGTATTTAATCTCTTAATTTGATGCAATATTTCTTGTTCATTTTCATACTGGCCTTGACTGCAGTATTCCATGCACGGGTATGTGCTATGCCACCAATCTGTAAACTGACTTCCCATACGAATCCGTCAAAAGGTCTTCTTCACAGCACCAGAACAGCACCCAAGCGCAGCACTACAGATAACTTGATGTGGGTATTCACTTTGCTGTCCTGATCTAGTTAACCAGCAATCACATCACCTTGCTCCTTCAATACTTCTGGGATCAATTCAATTCACTTTGGTCCCTCTGAACTTGATACTCTTGTATCTGCTGCTTTCAGATGCTCTCCAAAATAGAATTTTGATTTCACAAAGGACTGAACATCTTCAACTCCTGTTTCACCAGTGGAAACATCCCTTTAGTCAAAACACATCTAGACTCAGAGCGATCACCGCAACACTATTAATTAACAATTAGATGCAGGCTTCCAGTAAACTGTCTGAATGGAGGTAGGATAAAGTAGTCAACAAGTGTATCAGTTATCTGTTAACTTTGAGCTGCCAAATTTGTTAAATTCAAAACGTGTACACAAAATCGTTCTGCACTGATAAGCTAACAGCAAATGACTTCCTAGTGGTTTCCAGAAGGAAAACATCCCTTTCCTTTAGTCACTTTTTCCACTCTTCTCACTACCCTTATGGGAAGTTTGAATAGCACCATCAAATCAATACAGGTGCGCAATCTGCGTGCATTTAACTTCAAAACCAGGATTAGCAACTGCTTTCTAAAAGGTAAATTTTTCATATTATCAAAATAATTCCTAAGACATATTGACTGTCATGACTCCTTGCTACTTTCAGAATTCAGTTCTCTCCCATAGACAATCAATAAAAAAAAAAAAAATCTCTAAATAGGTTCATGGTCTTATGTTCATTAGAAAAAAAACCCATACATTGCAGCGCTAATTTGAAGGAGGAACTCCGCAAAATTAGAGCTGGAAAACTGAACTATATTACAAGTTGAAAAAGCAGAAAGCATGCTGCCATTCATTTTAGTCACTGCCAAGCAATTTCATTTGAATCTGCCGAAGGCAAATTTCAGTGTAAAGTATGAAAGCTCAAGATCGTCTAGTTACTAAGATGAATGCCTGTTAAATCTTCAGTTGGGACTATTGCCTTCATTTATAAAAACACAATTTCTGCTCCAACAACAGAATTAGCATAAGTGCCCTTACAGTCTTCCTCACAGGATCCGCCAGCTATATCTTCTTTCTTATTTCAATCCGAGATTGACGTCAGCAGCATTCACAACCTTTTGAGAACTCATTCTCCAGTTTCTACTTAATTTCATGTCTCAGAACATTTATATGACTCACAAAATTTTGTGTTTGAAGCTTCAGGGCACAAAGACGGAAAGAAATCCAAAGGGGAAAAAAAAGATTGCATTTAATATAGTAAAATAATAGTAAAGAAAAAGAGCCAGAGAAAATATAGTCAGGTGCTATTTTTGGCAAGGGTTGTGCAGTAAAAGAAGTGCAATTTTCTCTTTCATTACTCAGTAAAACAAAGAAACACAATTTTCTGTTCCATTCATTACTCATAGTGAGTGAGGAGGTCAGTTGTAAAAGCAACGTTAAATGTGTACGATTTTACAGCAACCTGCAAGAGCTGAGCGATGCTTTGGGACCACCAAAGCAAAGAACCAAAGCATCAAGCTTCTCCACAGAGAGCACTTCTTTACACAGAACACACATTATCTGACTCTGGGAGAAAGCTCCTCTAGAGTCAGAAGTCCCTGCTGGAAACATCTCCAAATTGCAAGTCCGAGTTGAAAGTGCAATCGGTACTGTGCAGAAGTGCAAAACTTGAGAAGAGCTCATTTCTGAGGAGTAGGAAGTAGGATATAATCACTGATACCAACACAGATTTCATTCTTGCAAACCCCTGTTCCCTTCCTCTGCAGATACACGGCCACTGGACGTGCTCCTGATAAAGGGAAGACCATGCAGATGGGCAGATGCATTTCTGATTGCACCTCACAGAGAGAACTCTCTCAGATGGTGGTCTCTAGTTCCAAGTCTGGGTCTGTGCAAGTCCACTTCTGGTAAAAAACAAACCATCCCTCCTTTTCCGAAAGGAGAACATCAGTTATACAAATCCCTCAAGCCCTGACACACTGTCAAATTAACACTCTTTGTTATTAATCAAGAATTTAATAGATGAAATCTTAAAATTAACATGTCTTGGGAATCTTTTCATCTAAAAAAAATGGAGATTCAATGAGTCGTGACTGAAAAAGTCACTCAGCATCTCCCTTTGAGAGACTATTTTGAACAAATATTTTATTAAGCAGAGAGATTTTAGCAGAACACACGACTTACCTCCGGCATCAGGGCAATTAAATCTTCATCAATTTCTTTTAATATCCATAAAGTAAGTAGATACATCAGAAGTGAAAAATGTCCTGCTTTCCTAGTAACAGTACCAAAGTAGTTGGCAAATATGATAGCCTGGATTTATTTTCACCTATCTTCACAAAAAAAATATATATTAAAAAAAAAAAAAAAGAAATCAATGCTGCAATGCTTCTCAGGCTTGTAGACTATAGTTTAAAAAAAGGAGGGCCACATTGCACAAATTCTGCCCTTATAATCAAGAAAACAAATACTACCTCTAATCTGCAGTTGTATTAGGTGACAAAAAGTGGTTGTTTTTTTCCTACGTTTTTTTAATCATCAAACTGACTGCACTGACTCTCGCAGTTGTAGATATAATATTATATGTTTGGAGGGCACATTCTCAGGCAGGATAAATGGCTGCCATTCCAGGAACTTTAAAACTCTGAAGATCCCAGCTGGAGTAAAAGGGACGCATAGGTTTGACACTTTCAGTACCAGAGCAAATAAACACCTTGTATGCAGTTGCTGGAAAACAAAGCTATTAATTTCCTTCTGTTTAAGCGTTTGGATTTTGTGAACAGTATGGCAGGTGCCTACCTTGCCATCACTTAGCAACATCAGGTTTTGACACGCAACTGGAGCTACTGTGCTTCCCAGTCTCCCAGCCACGTGGAGAGGATTTCCGCAGCCCGCGCTGCGGACAGGAGAGCTGCCATATGACTTCGAGCCAACGACACAGCGATGCAGAGATGCTGTTGTCACTAAGTTACAGCCAGATTCTGCAAGTACCACTGATTTGGGTGAAATTTTCTGTTAAAACAGTAACTGTCTGGAAAACCAAGACTGTTTCCAGATTTAGGCAAAAGACTATTCAAATCATAGTTTTGCCACAATAACGCTGTGGATTATTTTTGCTGAATTTGTTCCCTTTATATTTCTCGTGGTCTCTTGATAGACTCATAAGTAGCTCCTATGCCTATTTACATCAGAATTTTAGCAGGAAATCTGAAGTCATTTCAAACATGCCCATGATTTCAGACTGACGGTCACAGCTTTGAACATGCTACTGTGAAGCAGGGCATAAGCAACTCAGAACAGCAACAAGTACATCACGGGGGCAGAACTTTATGCAGCTTCTTCCTTTGGAAGAGCTCGCTCTTCCCTAAATAAATCATTAACCAGCACAAGTGAAAGGAAATCATTAATTTTATGGTTCCAGCTCCCAAAGACTCAGGGGGTACTAAGCAGTTCTCACAAATTTCTCTCATGTAGTATCTTTGCAGTAGTGACTTTTCCTGCATGCCATTTTCAAAATGAAGGACATTCTTATAAAGAGGAGATCCATTTTAGCTGGGATAAGGAGCCTTAAACAGGTATGGATTTTCAGCTGTTGCATAATTACAGCACAACAGTTGGAATGAGCATCAGGACAGAAATACTGTTCACCTGGAGCCCTGAGTGCCTATAATCAGCCAACCCATTCAAGTCCCTTCTGTACTTTACACCATGTCTCACTCTTAAAAAACCTAGGGAGGGAGTTTGGTGAGGAAGGGTGTATAAAAACAGGCTGAAGAACTTTGCCAAACACATACATTCCTCATGTCAGGAAGCACTGTGCCCAGACACCAACCACCTCAGAAGAATCCACAACGTTTTCATCATACAGTATCTCAAGTTGGAAAGGACACATAAGGGTCATCAAGTCCAAATCCCTGCTCCTCACAGGAGTACCTAAAACTAAATTATATGACTAAGAGCATCATCCAGATGCTCCTTGAACTCCGACAGACATTTCTGCGACAGCAGTTCCATCCATGCAGAACCCAGCTCTCCTGGCTTGCTGCTTGGGTCCACTCCTTGCTGCTTACAAGCCAGCATTTATGAGCACTGCTGATTGGTGTTGCTTTCCACTGTAATTAACATAATCATTAGAAGTACTGGTGGTTTTTTTTGTTTTTCATTTCATGGTCTTGCTTTGGTTCTCCTCTAGTTCTGTGCCAGTTCTCACTGCACTCACTCACTGGCTTTAGGGCATGCCAGCACCGCGCAGCGGAGTTGTCTACACAGGCCCTCACTTACCAGAGACAGAGCTAGCTCCAGGAGCGGAGATGGCACAGCTGTGTCAGCACAAAGCTGCAAGCCTCCTGCCATGCTGCACTAAGCAGAACCTTTTTGCTTTCAGTGTATCTCCCCTCAGTGTTTTACGCTGAGGTGCTGGATGCACCAGGCCAGGTTACCGCAGCATTAAACTCTACATCTGACGTAAGCCTGTACTGAAGATCCTCCAGGTTCACACCCATGTAAGAGATTAAAGACCCTCATTTTTCTGGTAACTGCTAGCAAACCCTTAACTAGCTCTTCTCATGTTTCCCAAACCTGTGTTACCTTCCCCTTAGTCAGCTACACCTCCACAAAGGGAGCAGAGAGCAAGTTTAAAAGAATTCCAGCTGAAAAAGTTTGTATTTTACAACAACACTGAACAATCAAAACCTGATGACAGTGGAGACAACTCCAGAGAGGGCTGATTCTGTCCACCAAGTTGTCAAGATGTTACATGAGTACACAACCCAAGTCACACGTGGCTCAGTTAACCTCTGTGGGCCTGGCACCATGGTGGGAACTGAAGCTGGTGACAACAACAGAAGTAAGTTAAGGGTGTCTCTTTCGGAACTGCACACACATACACATGAACATGGTGAGGTCTGATTTTCTTCTTCACACTTTTGTTAGTTCTACAACCCAGCAAGGGCTGAGAGAGGGTACGAGAAGCACAGAGGTTAAGATCCATCATTCTGCTTTTATGCAAGAGAGACTTCGAAAATGCAGTCCTTAATTAGCCTTGCTTGGCTGTAAATTTCCAGTGTTGTTATTCCATGCAATCAATTGATGCACCAGCATGCTATATTACAGTCAGAATACTTATTCTCTAAAAAGGAAACAAGTAAATTGACTTCCTCTCTTTTCCCCAGCTTTTCTTGTTCACTCTTACACACAACTCGTTATTTCAAATTCTGTTACGACAGTACTCTGTGAGAACTATCCTTACCATTAACGCAAAAGTGTTTACAAAGGTGCTATCTGATTTCACTAAGAGCAAGTCAGCGTGCGTAACACAGAGCCAAGAGAAAACTATAGGAAAAGTAGTACAGCCTTGCAGAAACATGTACGGTATGAGGCTAAAATGCACAGCAAGAAAGCAATTTAGCATTTGGTGGTAATTCCAATTGGAATTCTCTTTTTTAGCCTTTCAATGATGTGGGACAGTTTTAGAGTTAAACAAATCCAAAACATATTCAATGAGAATTATTTCTCTTTATTCTCTCTTAAAAAAAATGAAAGAAAATAAGAGACCTGTAGACCACTTGGTAAAGGACTTTCCGTGGACTTATCAAAGCTGACTCATGCCAGTCTACCACCTTACTCTCTTTCAGGACTGGAAAGGGCTGACTGCCAGCGGGCACTGAGCAGAGCAGGATGCAGTTACCATGGCACTTGAACACTTGGTGACTTCAGAACTGCCACAGCATTATCACTGATGTAGGGACCAAAGGAGAGGAAGCAGCAGGTGGATCTTTGAATAAGCACATGCAAAAGCAAAAGTAACATTAGGGCGAATATTCTGCCTAGTCAACATCCTATACAGAGATTCCCTGTACGTTCTCTTTTATTTTATCATGCTGGCCACAAGAAAAGCAGAGAGGCAGTAACACTCGATAGACGTCAGTAGCATACGTGCACACACGTATCTACAAACACCACTCTCCCTCCGTGACTTTACCCTCTAGCACTGGTGCAGATGTCTGCACCAGTTTGTCAGAATGACTAACCAGTCAGAATCTGGCTGAGAAAATACTATCATTGAGCCTTCTTTAAGTAATACACAAAGTTTAATCACTTGAGTCTTACACCATATGAAGTTATTTCAGTTAATAAAGCACAGCAGCTTATAACAGTGCATTTATCTGCTCCACTCAGACCTGCTCCTCCCAAGTTTCAAACTCTCTTGCCTCCTTCCGTTTCAGTTTCTAACATGAATTAGTAGCAAAGCAATGAGTATCTGATATATGATTAGTAAAGAAATGGATCAGAAGCAGAATTAGCAAAACCAAAGGACTTTTCAAACAAGATAAAAGTGCACAAGAGAAGCACAGGATGCCATGCATGAGCTAGGTAAAACAGTTGGCACCAGTAGCTCCATTTGGAAGGAGAAACAACTTAGCAACACAGCAAAGCCTGTACTGTGACAGAAGCAGAAGGGCACGCTAGGATGCTTTGGACACACTTTCAGGCTGCAGTGGTCCCTGACTATAAAATGCAAGGTCTTAAGTTGCTAGTAAAAGATATATCTATCCCTAAACAGGCTTTACATGTTTCCCACTTTGCCACTCTCACTGGTATCTGCTGGGCAGCCAGAAAAGTTTACCAGAAATCTAGGTTGACATCAGCGTCTCCTGGTAAACGTTACGTCATTCTGCAGATGGGAGAACCTAATCAGCAAGCCATAGGCCTCTCAGCTCTCCACACTGCAGGAGCATGCTGCATTTTTGTCCCGTTTCTGGTACTTGTCACCAGTGTTGCCTTCTGTCAGCACCATACCCATCTGCAGAGTCCAGCACTGCTGCCCTCCAATACAACTATGTATAGCACGCTAGGCAGAACTATCAGCAGCTCTTAATCAACTAAGAAATCCACTGGACCTTGCTCTTGGATATAGCATGGTACCTCTGAATGCAGTATTCTAACTTTTTTTCATTTTACTGTAATGCACTAGAAGAGGGCAAATGCTCAATATACCTAGTAACTCTGCAAAGATGTAGCATGAAAAGAGATATTACACCTCGCAGTGAGAGTAAATCCAACACTGTAAGCAGCAGTAACTCCGGCGGTAACAGAGCTTAGACTGAAGTTGAATTTGGCCTTCACTGTAATGTAGAGTTATAATGAGATAACAATGGGATTGAGGTGATTAACTATAAACAGAAGTAAACCATCCATGTCAACTGTTCAACTGCAAATACAGGAATGCCCTGCTCAGCGAGCTTATGCTGTGAAATAAATTCAATAGGGAGCGGGGTAACTAACCACTTAGGATTTTAAGTTTTTATTTCTCTCCCTTATATCACTCTTGCAACTCTAAAGACCATTCAGAGTGGCATGAGCACCAGGTCGTTCCCAAAGCAAGAGCATTATTACTCGAGATACAACCAAGACCTCAGAATTGAATTACAGAAACTGTTATTGTATCTCTTCTCCAGTGAAATACCGTGCATTGTGTTTTACATCAGGAGGAGTGCTTTACATCCACTCACCCATGATGATTTTCATTCCTGAGACCCAATAACTCCTCAATGCTGCAAATAAGATGTAATCCTTGCCTCTTTTAAAAGGATCGACCTGTTCTTTTCACTAGCATGACTTTGTCCATTTCAGTTCTTTGTCTAAACAGCAAATCAGAAGATTTCACAGCAGCTTGGAATCTACTGAGCAGAATCAGGCCCATTAGATCTTTAGAGATATCCATTGCTATTGCATCTCTATATTAAGGTATAGAACTCTTATCTCTTTTTTTAGAAACAAATTTTGTGCAAGCATTCAAATTTAAAGTCAGTGCTTATAAGGAAATTAGCAAAAACATGATGGGAATGGGATGCCAGGGGAATAGATGATTCTCTCATCTGAAATGCATAATTAGCTTTTGGTTAAGTGTGCAATTAACATTAAAATTTACAATCAAGTATTACGATGTTCTAATTTTACCTCCTTTAAATGAAGGAATTAACTTAGTTACCAGTGTTACTTCTCTGAATCCCTTCCATATGAGGCAAACTGCACAGTAACATCCTGTCATCTGGGCGACAAGTGATACAAAAAGCTTTTAAAACATTGCATATTTGCCTTCTGGACTGCTAGGCAGCTTGGGTTTTATTTTGGTTTACACTTTTTTTTTTGTTGTTTTGTAATGGAAGCTACCACTCAGCGTAATTGGCAGTTGTCATATTTCCATTTGTAAAGATTCTTCTCACAAAAACGGAGCGATGTTGCATTGCACCCTCTTTCCAGCTGTGCCTGAAGGCCGTAACACGTGTTTCAGACATCCGCTACAGCAAATCTCAGACCCCTACAGGTTTCAGCAGTTAAGCCATAGAAACATTTTTGTTAACGGGAAAGAAAAAGCCATACTCATCCTAGCAGCTTAAATCTGAGAAGCAGCACCTTAAAAGACAAATTGTACTGCAGTCTAAATATGCTGCCTTCATTTGACCATCACATCCTTTTTCCTTTTAACCTGAAGTTAAATTTAACCTCTATTTGCCTTTGAAAAAAAGAGGTTGAAAGTAGTGTCAGCTATAACATCAGCTGCCAAACCCTGTATTTCGTTATAGAATCACAGAATGGTTAGGGTTGGAAGGGACCTTCAAAGGTCATCTAGTCCAACCCCTCTGCAAGAAGTAGGGACATCCTCAACTAGATCGGGTTGCTCAGAGCCTTGAACATTTCCATTAATCACATACATGCTTACAGTATGTGCAACAAAAATGAGACTCTACCGTGCAGGGTGCTGTACAAAAGTATAACAGAACTGTAATGAAATTCCTCACACAAAGCACATATTGTGCAGTCTGCAACGCGTTGTGGTGTGCAGGTGCTTTGGGCTAAATACCACCAATGGTTTTTCATCAGTAAATTTATGCCACTATCCAAAGAGCTCATGAAATTAACCTAGACTGGGCCAATGTGAAGGACCAGAGTTTGCCCCTCAGCAGTTAACCTCAATGCTCCATTGCTCAAGAGTTCTGCCCATTATTACTACTTACCCCATTATTACTTACCACCAGGAGACACACAAATGCACAGGAGGAGGAAAAAAAAAAAAAAACCTCACCTTGTTTTCACCTAAAACTAAAATCGCTTTTATTAACTCACCCTGCTTCCATCTGGATCCGGACAAAGTGGCCTTCTCTAGCTGCTAGGCAACCTGAGCGCTGCATTGACTATTGACTGTACGCGTTTGCCGAGAATATAATAATGTTACCTTTGAGATTTATTTATAATAAAACACGTACTTAGCTGAAAATATAATAGTTTTCCTTCAGTAATCAGTAATTAGCAACTCTGGGAATACAAAACTGTTGGTCAGGAAAGAAATAATCCACATGTACACTTCACATGCAGAGAAGTATTGTAAATTGGCTCCTTACAAATATATCGTAAGGGAGATGCTTTATATGAAAGTATTATTACAGATGACAGTAGTATAAAAAATTCTAATATAATAACTACATGTATGTAAATATTAGAATGTCTGCATAATATATTAATATATTTGCATAATTAATCTATTAAATTAGAAATGTTTGTGTTACCAAGCCTCATCCAACCACAAAATGAACTTTCTAAGTAAAAGTCATTTATTCAATTTACATAAAACCACCATTCCTAAACAAGACAGAAGATACTTGAAATTAAAACACAGTCAACTGATCTTGGAGTTCTTTAAAAAAAAAATAAAAAAAAAATGCACAAAACATTATTTAACATAAGCCCTCTCTGGACCATTTTACTGTTTTCTTCTCTAGCAGCACAGCTATCATTCTACCTTAAAAACACCATTAATAACTTTGCTGCATCTCATTCCTCTCGAACTCAAGCGAACAAGATACTCCTTTCAAGTCTTTTCAAAGCAGATCATTTCCCAGACTGCCAGGTCACTAGCACAACTGATAGGAATCTTATTAAAATATCAGTTTGGGCGATTGAGGTGTTGATGTTAACAAAGCAAAAGGCCCACTAATGACATCAAAACGGAACAGAGCAGCACTCTCTTTTGATCATTACACTTGACAGCTTTTCAAATCCCGATTCACAAAATACGGACTTCCTCAAACAGCACAAACACAAAAGCTAGATCTCTAGCTTAAAAGTACTCATCAGTTTCTACTGGATATATTAACCACGAGACAGGCCAGAAAGACATTAACTGACACAGCAACATGTTGTTAGTCTTTACATGCAGCTGCTTGGCACTTGAAGTGGTGTGAATTTTTCTGAGCTTTAAGAAAAGCCAAGGAGCTCTTTGTAGCTGGGGTCCTACACCCAAATATTCTGTTCTTCTGTTCAACACAGGCAAAAGTCACTGTAGGAAGTCCAAATGATCACTGATCTCTCTGGATCACAGCACAGCAGTAATAACTTCCCCACCACCTTGAGATTTGTAGGACACAAACGAAGGTGATTTGTGCACAGCCCTTGAGCACCTCCAGTCTGCCACAGCTGCACGCGCTCGAGAGCTCCACAAGCACCCAGGAACTGAAAGATACCTGGCTTCACAGAGCAGAGAACATTGGCGGTTCCTCTCTGGTACTCCTCTCTGGATTATATAAAAGGTACTCCTCTCTGGATTATATAAAAGACATTTGAAGCAGTTACACACTTGTACCTTCTCCTTCTTCACTTAGTTTCACATTAAACCTGATTCAGGTAAGACTGAACATCAAGCTTAGGGGGAGCATAATTAAAAAAAAAAAAGTCAATATAACTGGAAAGCTGTAAGCAAAAGCAAAGCGTTCAGAGGAGCCACAGGGCCCCACACTCACAGAAACTCAACAGCAGCTGTAAAATAATTTTTAAGAGTAATCAGAAGACAGGTTGGAAAGAAAACTCTTCCTTCCTACACACAGGAAGGCACAGTTTTGGTATGGTATTGGCCTCACTGCTACTACATGTACCCTGAAGAATACATGGAAATTACAAGTTTAATCTCAGGACAGGCAGGAGGTAAACAAGTTCAAATACTGTTTTTTATAGAGGTATACACTTAATGGTTTTGTGAAGGTCCTTAAATCATGACTCACATCAGGGAGCCATGCAAGGAGCACAGAAAGAGACTCTAGAAACTGTCACTTACATTAACATTTATTGAAAATAAATTTAAAATCAACAGTGTTGTTGGTAACTCCAATATTACAGGTCCCTCTGAGGAATCTACCTGACATCTATTTTCATGTTAAAGCCTTTTTTCCCCCAAAAAAGCCTTCAGATTTAATTAAGATTACTGCTTAATTCATTTCAATCCCAGAATCTTTGCAAAAATACAAAACAGTTCATGGTACTTTCTGTCTTGCTTTTACACCACTTACTAGTGAATTTCATGTTCCAAGATTAAGAAAGAGAAACTGGATGGAAATCATCTTTAGTTGCTTACGAGGTCTGAAGTACAAACATTTTTATTACCTAAATCCTAAATTAAATCAAACAGTTTCATGTCAGGTTATCTACATTAGTTTCAATGCCAGAATTCTACAACATGAAAAGGATCTTTTATTAAATAATTTGTTGTACCTTGTACCTGGCAACACAAAAATAAAATGAATCACATTGTTGCAGGTAAAGAAAAAGTTTCTAATTTTAGATTCTCACTAATTTGTTGTGACTATTCAAGATCATCACAATAAATAAAAAAAAACAATGTGACTACCATAATATTACATTTAAATACAATAATTAAAGATTAATTATAAATCAAGTGTATATAGATCAATTAGAAGACTATGCTCTAAGCTGAGGCAGGATTTGGATAGAAATGCTATACAGTTTCAACTCATCTTCAGATCTGAACTTTAAGCTTAACTGGTGGGAAAAACCACTGAGTAGGCAGCTACTTCAAGTTCATAAGCCAACTCCTTTGAAATTTTTTAAGAGAATATTAGCCTTATATCTTCTACTTGAGCTCTCTTCTTTTTATGCAAAACGAAAGAGAAGAATCTTGCTAACTGGAATTCCAGCTGAAGCCCATAGTACTTTAAAACACAGCCATCTAAGCCTAGGTTTAAGCATCATCAGGATAAACCGCATTCGTACTGTGGGGTTTAAGTCATTTGCCAGCACATAGAATAAAAGAAAACACTTGCTTTCCATAAAAAAGGAACATCATGAGCTACTGACAATTGCTTGTCACCTTGCACGTCAGGAATTTTTTTTAACTGGGTTAGGATGCTGTAATTCAAAAAGGCTGAAGAGGGTCCACGACTGGGTGTCCGAGCAGAGAGAGCCTCCAGCTTACCTGCACAAGTTCTCTCCCCATTTGATTTACCAAGAAGTCACATCAGAAGAGATGGTTTGAAGCCTACCTCTGTCCTTCCCCCTGAGGAAGCCTGGATGGATGAAGTGAGCTGGCTTGGTGCTGCTGCGTGCGCACACAAGTTGCAGGAAGATTCAAGTGTCTTATTTGGAGGACATAAGCTGATAGTAAAAGCTGTGCCTAGAATTCACTCAATAAGCTCTCACTGAACTTCTTCACCTACTAGCGCTCACTCAAAAAACACTACTAAAAAGAGCTCCAGACCTGCTTTGGGTTTCAGTTTTATAATACACTGATTCCTGAGAAGGTAGAGCAGCTGCTGAAGACCATACCAGGAGTCCCACCAGTTGAGTGAGATGGCAATACAAAGAGAACTTACTCAGCTATGCTGCAGGGATACAAATGATACAGCCACGCAAAACTTACGAAGTATCAAAATCTATATTAATCAAAAAATCTACTTCCAAACAAGCTATTTTTTACTATCATGTATTTGCTGGGATTAATATAAAGCATTTTTTAAAATACTGGCACTTACCCAAATCTGCAGCTTTACCCGCTTGTCATTCCTGTAAACTGTTTTCACTTTGAAGTCAATCCCTACTGTGCTAACGAAGGCTGGTGTGAAAGTGTCATCGGCGTATCTGAAGAGGAAGGATGTTTTACCCACGCTGCTGTTGCCAATGATCAGGAGTTTGAACATGTAATCAAAATTTTGATCTGAAGTGTCTTTCTGCCTGTATCTGGCATCTGTTACTGAAGCCATCTAAGAAAACGACAAACATTGAAAAAGAACAGATTTAAGAGCAGTTCAGCATTTGTTTTCCTTAACTGTGTACCATATGTTTAGCTTATCTCTTTTCTTTCTAGTATCATGACCACTCTATCTGCTGAATAAAGAGGAACACACCTTGAAATATTCTTTTAAATCCTGGCTTTAAATTTCTATTATCCATTTGTACTGGATAATCCATTTGGTAAGATTACCAAACCCAAGAAATACACCTGTTGCACCACTTTGTGTTTAATAACAGATGGCTATTGCAGATTGTTCAAATACTATGGGGAAACAGCATTCTTTACTCCTGTGGCAGCGTGCCACTTCTGTTGCTCCAATAAACTGAGTACTGCAACCAAGAACTAAAATCTTTGACAGTGCATCCAACTATGCAACTCATTAAGTGGCCTCCAAGGCAGTAAACCTAAATAATTCCTTTCATGGCTACTAAGGAAAAATCTGCATTTCTAGCAAATGTACCACCACCATTTTATCCTTGGAAAAGTTCTGTCCTCAACATTTACAGAATTAAAAAAAAAAAAGAAAAAAAAAAAAAAAAGGAAAAAAAAAAACAATGGGAGAAGATGCAACACCAGGATTTTCAACTGAAAACTTTGAATCCATCCAACAGCTACCTACTCTCAAGACTGCAATTAAAATAAACAGCACCTGCATAAAACATGAGGGTTCAGTGGGGCTGCAGGCAGCACTTGAACAGATAAATTATCCCTTTCGATTATGGGGGAGGTGAGGGCTGAGGATGTTAGTGGGGTGGGGAGGGGGTACGACGCAGCCTGAGGGACCCCTACTTCTCTTGGGACCCTGAACTCGATTCAGAAACCAAAAAACAACTGCAGAATCTGAAATGTGAAGAGAGGTGGAACTCACTGAGCAGCTCTGGCTGCTTCAACATACGCAGCTCAGACACTCTGTGGGAGAAGGCAAGCCCCTGACTTTTCATCTCTTTTTGTACAGAGCAGAAGACAACTACACAGACCAAATCACTACAGAGAGGAGAAAAAGGAAACTTTACATTCAAACAGATGCACCACTCTTTTCATCTCTAATGCAGTTTCAAAACCTACCCCACATCAAACAAGCAAAAGTCTCAGCTCCTTATAACCAGGCAGGGAGTTGAGCAAACCGGCGTAACGACAGCACGGGTCCAATTAGCATGTACCCATCCACCAAACCAGGACACGTGCTGCTTGTGTGCAGCATCAGAAAGCACTGAGTGGAGACCAATGTCTCTTCTTTCCCAGGTATCCAAAGAAATAAGTTCATTTTCCCCTCAACTCAGATTCATGGGCATCTTTGGGGAAAAAACCTCCCACCAATGTCTAGTCTCACCATGTGCCCAAATACTTGCTAAGAAGGAAAGTCTCACCTGCACACAGAACTTCACCTACTTATTGCTTACTGATAAAAAACAAAGCAAACATCACAAAAAAACCTCCCAAACAAAACAGTTCAAAACTCACTGTAGTTAAACAGCTATAAACCAAAATGCTGTCCAAAGGCAATTTAAATTGGGATGACAATTTAACTTAAATACCCAGCCAAGGGGAAACAAACCAAAACCAACCCGGTTTCAACTTCAGTAAGATATGCATGGCGGTTTATCTCCGACTAAACACATGGAACTTTCTCACACAGAAAAGGGCTGGTGCAGCAGACATTTCCTTCACAGACTGCATTCACAAGGACAGTTTCTGAAGAACTTTTATCAGTAGCTAAAGAATAGCCAGCTGCACTGAATGCAGTAAAATCTTCCCACAAGTGATTCTCCGTAGGATACAACACAGTTCTGATACGCACTCTTTTGAACTTCAGCTGCTGTTCAGTAAGACTACAGTCCTTTGCAAGCACTCCAAAAAATCCAAGTACAGGTTTCCTTCTCACTAGTGTATCAGGAAAGGGCTCTTCTGCTCATGCCTCGTGATTCTTAACAGGAATTTCTAAAATGAAGAATTCAACATCCAACTGACTTCCACACACACACTCAGGCCAACGCACTCACTGCCTCAGTGCCAATGTTAGAAATCTCAGCTGCAAAAGTTAGGAATCCAGATGATTACTTGATTTGTATCATCACTAAGCTGGAAGACAGCACAAAGCTCTCTATTTGAGTAATTTATTCTCATACACATATATAACTTGCACAAATGCCATTGAGAACACAAGCACCTGCTAAAAAAGAAAAAAAAAACCAAAACCAAAAAACTTTTAGAAGTGCTACTTCTCTATTCCACTCACAGAGGCTTGGAAAAAAGTGAGATGCCCTCATCACTTGAAGCCTGGTCATTTAAAGATGCAGAGGCAGACCTTTAACAAAGAAGTATTCCACTAATCATACAGGAATCAATATCTTCTTTCTCCTCCTGCCTTTGCAGAATCCATCCACACACTCCAAGCTGATCTTTTAAATGAAACACTGCTGCTTCCATTAACCCCCCTGGATTGCTATAATCAGAAGTGTACCTGGCTACAAATGCGACTTTCGGATCTCAGTTAAAAAAGCAATTACAGAATCTGGCCAGCTAGTGCAGCTTTGTTAGAAGCACAAAGCAGAAAATAAGATCAAATGATACTTGCAGAGAACGCAGGGCTGTTGTCATAGAAGCACAACACTCGCTGGCCTGTGCGTGCCACTGTGCTGTGCTGGAGATGCTGCAGGTTGGCTCCCTGAATCATCAGAGGCAGCACTGGAGCACAAAAATTTCAAAGAAAATTCCATCCCCTTGCTTAAATGTGACTTTTCCCTTTCCCAGTCAAGAGAGTGAAACTGAAAGGACTTCAGTACTAATTACTGATTACTCCTCTGATTGCAGATCATTACTTAAGCTATACTCCACCAGCATTTGGGCTGAAAGCATTCACAAGGCTGCGCCTAAATTTGTGCTTGAATCTTGAAGCCAGGAACCAGCAGACTTTTCTCCCAACTCTCCTCCCCTCCCTTCCTCTTCCCCACTTACTGTCCCACCCCTGCTCCAAGTGCTCCCTAGTTATGCCAGTCCTGAGGACCACGCAGAGGGCTGGTTCAGAGAAAAGAATGATCCCAGTTAAAAATAAACCCTCCTACATCTTCTCCTGTTTTGCAGGGCTGTTCTTAAAGTTGGTTCAGTTCCTAATCCAGCACAGCTGAGGGAGCCAACGGAGGGGACCGAGCAGTGGGAAGCGATGGCAGTTGCTATGCTACTGAGAGAAAGGTCCACAAAATCACATCTCCTGCAGGCCCTCGGCACCTGGCAGAGATTCAGCCTCAGCAGCGGAGGGAAAAGGCGACGACGTGCCCGTGTCGGGCAACTCCTGTCCAACTCATCAGAACAGCTCGCACAGCCGTCACTCCCAGAGGATTTTATTCCTTCCTTGGTGAGAGGATGTTTAGTTGGCAGTGTAACCCCCTGCTCTCTGGGTACACAACTACATACGCTCTTTGCTTAGGACGACTCCAAATACAGCAGCGCCTCTGCTGTTTCACAAGCACGTGCACACTAACCAGGGTTTTGTTACAGAAGACCAAGTCAAATACGACTGGCACGCAGAACGCAAGAGAGGCTCATCACTGTTTCCATTTTGACTGCCTTGGAATAATCCTCGAGGAAATACCTATACAGGAAAGATTTAGCTACACTACAGAAAACTCATTACACGGGAGAAGAAAAAGCTGCCAATTAGGTTGTCCTTGAGAACACTTCAATAACGAGACCTTGCATCTTTCAGTTCTTTGCCTGGGTATCCCACTTCTTTGTAGCTAAACATATATTAATATTGTCAACCTGTTTTCCCCATATGCTTTAGCAATGGGAACAGGGTCTCAAACACATCCACTTCCAGCTGGTTTTGTGAGAATAGACAGTTATGCAGCTATGAGATACCTTATTATTTCCCTGCAGTGTGAGCTCACCTTTTATTAGACAGAGAAACTACACAGGATGAGGATGCTACAAATGCTCTAAAGCAACAAAATCTTAATCAGAGCTTATTAGCGACCAAAGAATATGTTCCTCAGTCAAGATGGCTCTCCTTCATTTATTTTCTATTTTGGTCTAATGAAGTTTAGGGGGAAAAAAAAAGGAAAAAAAAAAAAATCCTATCACCTAAGACACCTCCGTGGGAAACCAGCCTTCACTGCTTTCAGTACTCACTGAAATCTGTCATATAGGTGATTCCACACAGCTGTGCTCTTTAATTTGTGACAAACATCATGGTGAAGAATAAAACTGTTTTGTAGTTTAACACAAACCACCAAAGTGTCACTGCTCTTACAGATCACTGAAACTGGTCACTGCTGCCCCTGTTCTGCAGTATTTACTGCCTACAGCCAACTTCACTGAAAAGTGGTACGCGAACTGTCTAAAGCTGATCATGTTGGCTAGAAATCAACTGGGATATCTTGCCATCCATTTATTTATAGAAAAAAAAAAAAAACAACTAAGGCTGACTTCAAGTGTTGCCAGCCCTCATGGTTTTGGCCACAAACTAATGGAGGGCTGTTCTTATCTGTCCTTTCACAGACAAGAAACAAGAAATCCAATCACTACCTTGTAAGTTTAGGCATCCCTGTACTAGCAACCGCATGGGTCTGTTCACAGACATGGTCGTTTCCACATCCCATTCTGCCTCAAAACATCGTGAGGAAGAAGTCTGAATTCGGAAGAGTCTCCTTATCTGCTGTCAGTCACCCCAGTTAACCACGAAACATGGTCACGCTGATGGAACTTATACTTCAAACTACACACTAAGACATAAGCGCAATTTCAATTTGTTATGAATCTGTGTATTCTCTAATTTACAAGTTCTGTGCATTTCTAATAGTAAAAACATCTTCATATTTGTCACCGCTTTATTTTTAAAGGCAAAACTACATATGTTTTCTGTTATATAGGACCAGTGGCAATTTAAATGTGACTGTAACTGTTTCGTCATCATCTGCTAGCACGTTTCTTTTATTAGGCAGATGAGAAGATGGGGGTGAAACCGCTCCTTTATATTTCTAACAGTCAAAGATCTTATGACAGCACGCTGCTCCAGGCCAGGTCCAGCCTTGTGCGTGTTCAGCAGCTGAGCCCCTGCCATTTCTCCTGACGTGCTGTTTTACTGCCTTACAGAGCTACCAGTGTCAAACCATTCCTTTATTTCAGACTCCGAACTTCCTTTTTCTTACTTCCATTTCATTGTTCCCGAGTCCCAGTGCTCAAAATCAGCCAACAGAGAAAAACTGAGAAAGAAGTTAATGAGTATCAGTATAGAAGGAATAATGGTAACAGGAGGCAACAAGAGAAGGAGCACGGTCACAAACAGCTCTACCTGTTGGACTCCCGGCCATCCACAGGCACGGAGGAGTGTGGAAGGAAGAAAAGAGATTACCAGACACGGTCATTTAGTAAAAGCAGAAATAACGAGCCTAAATAAAGGTAGAAGTTTTTAAAAAACAAACAAACAAAAAAAACCCAACACACGTACATAGTGCTAAAGTCAATACACCGTACTAAAATCAAATAGATCACACATGTCAAGGCTCTTGCAGAAACGTAGGACAGGAGCTTTGTAGACAACTCTGAGGATGCCAAAAGACTGTGGAAACTATTCTGTAGGTTTTGTGCTAAGGAAGAAACAAAAAAGTAGCTAAACCAGAAGATTTATTCATCTCTTAATATTTACAGCTTAGCAGTAATCCACAAAAAACATTACTGACATGCAGTGTAACTTCTTTTCAAGCGAGTTAATACCTTGTGGGATTTTTTCCCCCCAAAAGTCTTAAATAGTACATCTACATTAAAAATGTTCTAGTTCACAAATTACACATCTACGCCAATTTTCTATTATAAAAACTCACTCCTTTATGTGCTCTGTCATATGAAAAAAAAATGTTTTTCTTTTTCAGAAATTAAATTAAATCCTGAATCAAATTTCTATCAAGTAATGGATTTTTTTTTTTTTTTACAGCCAATGTATGCTATCCCAAGAGTAAAGCTCATAAAGGAAATAAGGCGTCTCATACAAATGCTGTACTACAAGAGAGATTTATTAAAAGCAGAAAATATAGTATGAGCAATTAACATAACTGCTAATAAATATTGCAAGCAAGCGATAGTTACCAATTTAGCTCTATAATCCATGAGACAGATGGAGGCTTTGCTGTGAGTATATGAATCAAGAGAGTGGTCACACTGTTGAACCTGCGATGTAGAAGCAAAAGGATTACAATGTTTACGATAAAGATGGATAATGAGAATATTATGTAAGAGACTAATGGGTAGGCAGGTTAGATTGTGAACACACTGCTGTGTAAAGGTCTGAGCTTCCTTCACTGAAGATAAAAGGGAAAGCCCTGTAGCGTACAAAGAGAACAGAAACAGTGCTTGAGTTAATGACAGACATTAAGATAACAGCAGATATTTGGTGCCATCAGTTTAAAAATTACTAAAGAGACATTATATAAATTAATCTAAAGTAAAAGTTCCAGATAAATCCTACAAGTGGATGCAAAACCTCAGGTAGGAATCATTACACCTTTCCTGCAGGAAGGCAGCAAGTAAATGGAACCACGGAGCAGCTGAAACACATCTGTATACATTGGTGTTTTGCACAAAGCCTGGGTCAAAGTCTACTGTGCCGGCAAGGCAAATTGCAAGTAGGATGTGGAAACGTCTGCAACCCCTTACAGCACATCTATACCAAAATAACTGCCTTAAAGCAATAGTTATTCCAGATTTAAAGCAGCAAAACATAACAGAATTTAGTTCTCTTTTTCATGGCTAATATAATCTAAAGGCCAACTTTGTCTCTGGTGCATTTCCTCCCCAGGAAACAAGAGAAAACCACTTCATCTTAGCGTATGTTACTTTGCCTTGTGGAGATTGCCAAAACACACGGACAAACTCAGACCTTCTGTAAATAACTAGCTGCAGCCACCAATTCCAGGTCAGAATTTGGATCAAACAAGGACAAATCCTTTCTCACGATCCACACAATTGACAATCACTTAACTTGGCAATAAGACAGCACCCTGTTCTTGCCCAAACCATTGCACGTTTTTTTGGTACCGCTTACGTTTCCTCCTGTTCTCACACCCCTGCCCTGCAACAGTTGCTCCCTGTGACGGCCTCTGGCTCACACTTCAGTACTGTCCAGAACTTGATTTTGAGGTGTCATCCAAATAACTTAATTAATAGAACTAGAGCAAAAATAATTCAACATTGTAAACAGAAAGAAAATTAGTCTGTTTTTATTACTTTAAAAATGTGAGCCCCTCACCTTGACAGCAAAAAACGAAATTTATTTATTAATGAGCCCAAAAGTCTCTCCAAGATGATGCTTGTAGGGGATTTCGTCTGGAATTCACATGCCACAAATGAGTTCAATATATGCATGACAACTGAAGGATAAAAACCTCTAAACAATGCAGGTGATTATTTATTATTATTACCCATTCAGATTTGGGAACACAGGCTTTAAACAGTCTTCTAAGAATTTGCTGGGTGTGCAACAGAAGTCAAGAGCCTGCGGATAGCACCCTTTTCCCATCAACTCTCTAACTTCACAACTACATTTTGTTAGGCAGCAGGCTGGGTTAGAAAGATTTCCTCAAGCCAAATGTTTCTCTGTGCCTGGAGCCGTGCCTCTCCCATTTCCTGCACAATGTTCAACATCCTTAAAGTTCATTTTAGAGCCACAACAAAACTCTCAGGAACGGGGAATTAGTCACTCTGATTTTACAATGGCAAAAAAAATGTAAAGAAATAAAAGTTCCCACATTTTTTGCTCTCTTCTATGAATGTTTTCATTGCATCTCTTTTATCATCACATCATTCCGTGCCTGTTGGCAAACATGCTACTCCAGAAGATACAGAGAAAAATTATTTAACAGTACAAATATCTCCCTTTCTAAAGGGGAGCCACATACCAAGCCCAGCTCAGCTCTGTGCCAAAGGACGCATGGAACAAGATATTTCTATCCTCCTTATGCCCTAAAGAGCAGATGAAGAGGAGATCTCCGCAATTTCCTGAATATTCCACCGTGTTTGGGAACCCCAGGAGCCAGCCAGTTTCTAGATCTACAGAACCGCTAGCTGAGGCTGACCCTGAATCCAGCCCTGTCTCCAGGGAACCGTGCGAGCTGAGGAGGTTGATCACTATTACAAAACTCACCGTCATTAAAGCCCTTGCTTCCTGTTACAAGCATTGCAGCACTGGCCAAGATAACAGACTTCGGTCCCCTCCTCATCGGCTCTCCAGCCTTGCAGTTCTGCCTCAGTTTCTCCGAAAACGAACCAGCAATAGTGAAATACTTCCCAGTATCTCACTGCTGAATACACTGAAGTACCAGTGACATAAAAGCACTCAGAGCAACACACAAGATTAATCCATACCAACTCTGCTACAAGACACATGTAAATCCCAGTTGATCCTTCCCCAGCTGGAAGCAGAGCACAGCTACGTTCTGCATTGGGACACAGCCCTCCACAGAGAAAGCCGTGACCACGCTCTCCCACGGTGGTGGAAGATAAAGCAAGTTCAGGTATATGATGGGACTCATACTATCTGGAGCTAGAGTCAAGCCATAGGCAAACTTGAGTAGACACCCCTCCACCAGTGCACAGGAGTCAGAGTTACAGATTTTTCTGCATCACAAGGTCTAAAACCTTCCATTTATAGGTAAAAGCAAGCTGCTGTCCTGACCAAATCAGGCGACTGGAGAGTGGTACTGTCTTGTAGCAACCTGTAAACCAGAACCAGACGGAGACAGGGCCAGCTCAGGATGCTTCTGCAGCGCAGAAGTTCAATTTGCTGTCTTTTGTCTTCCTCCTACAAGCAGAAAATCTGTGACCAACAAGTTATTTCATTTCTCTGCGCTATGATATTCTCCATGCTGCAAAATAAGCCACCTGCTAACCAGGATTAGAACAAGCGCCCTCGCAATTCCCATGTTTTAATTAGCTAATACTTCCAAACATAAGTCTTATTGCTTACGTCAAAGATCAAATACTACCACACTGCAGAAAGCTAAGCACACATTTATAAGAGCTCCCCAAACACTGAGGAACTTGAAGCACAAGATACATTTTAACAGCAAGAAGCATACCTGGTATTACCAGTTCAGGATATTTCTCAATGTTAGCCATTGAGAATTGCCTCAGAAAAAAAACCTACTTCCTCAGGCCAAACCAGTAACAGAGAACAGACATGGACTTACTGGGGAGGGTTAAGTGGACGTGAGTGCCCTTCCCTGGCCCTACCGCCAGCCAGCACGATGCAAGACCCTGATGTGGCTACAGATTCAAATACACAGATCAAGACTACAGTTCCACTGGCGTTTTTACCTAGGGCAAGGGAAAAGAAACCCACTTAGAAGAGAGGGTTTATTTGAACCCAAAGCTAATCCAGGCTACTCTGAAGCCCCACAAACTGTTATTAGCACAACTGACCATGCAGCGCTGGGTTAGGAGTGCACGACGAGGAACAAAGCAGGAGAGGCTGAAACCAGGTTTGTCACCAAGGAAGTGCACAGAAATACAAATTAAACTTCTGAGGCCACAGTCTCGCATCGTCTAGGGCCAAGGGAAAATCCAGGTTAAAATTCCACACTTTCCCTTCCTTTTTTTTTTTTTGTGGTCAGGTTAGTCTTAATTTAGGTCAGATCAACCTGATGCACTGCACAAACACACCACTGCTTGTGCAGCAAGAAGGAAAGGACAGCGTGGAGACAGAACCTCGGGATGCAAAAAGGTGGAAAGGCTCGTGCCGGTGTCAGCGGTATCACCTGCGATCCCACGGCGTGATGCTGCCGTGCGCGTCACGTCCCACCGCCTTGCTGCTGGCAAGCACAGAGAAAAAAACATCGTGGGGGAAAAAAAACAACGCGTAGTCTCAGAACATACAAAATACTCTTGGTCTTTTTGTCGTACGGCAGAAAACGGAGAGTTTATACTTTTTATGAATTAAATTAGAACGCTTGATCTGTTCGGCTTCGCGCGATGGGCTCAGCGCTACAGGGCAGCGTGGCTGCACACTGCAAGCCCGCTGCTCCACCTGCGCGGCCAAGCAGCAAACCCGCGGGCGGGCGCTCTGCAGCCCGCGCCCAGCGAAGCCGCGCACTCCGGCAGCCGCGGCTCCCTCCCCTTCGAAGAGCAGCAACCGCAAAAAAAAAAAAAAAAAAAAACAAAAAAAAAAAACCACGAAATCCCGCGTTTCCCGGCAGTTTGTTTTACTGCCGTAGAGTTCTGGCTTTTAATTGCTGCAACTCCCCGTGCAGAAAACAACCGCCCAGGGTGACGGGAACTGACAGAGGTTACGCACCAGCTGGAAAACAGCCGGCAAGGCCCCGCTCTCCAGCCTCCCCCTCCGCTCAGACCATTTTAAAAGCCAGAGCAGTATCGCTGATAAATGTTTATTTTAGAGATGTAACTGCTGTTACCTTCGCCTCCTCGCCTCTCACACCACACCTCAGGGGCACAAAGCACCGGCCCCGCCGGGGGCTCCTCGGGGCTCTCGGCACATCCTGCCACCCGCCCGGGCTTCCCGCCCTGCCCGCCACCGTCCCGCGGAGCGCGGGAACAACCCCGACGCCCGGGGCCGAGAAAGGGCGGGAAGAGTTTTTTTTGGGAGACGGTGAGGCGCCGCGCCGTTCCCGCTCCGCAGCGGAAGCTTGAGGGGGCCGACGCCCCGCCACCCGTCCCCCCTGCACCGTTACTTTCTGACAGGGAAGGCTGCACCCGACGGCGCGCACCGCCGCGGGAAGAACACCCCCGCCCCTCTCCCCCCTCGTCCGTGGAGCCGCGGCTCTTACCTGAGCCGGAGGAACGGGAGCGCCGAGCCGAACCGTGCGGGATCGGCGGCCGCTGCTCTCGTGGCGGGAGCCGCCCCCCCGCCGGCACCTGAGGCGGCCCCGGGGGCGGAGCCGCGGCGGGGCGAGGCGGGGGGGCGGCGGCCGGTTGGGCACGGCGAGGCGGGAGCCAGGCTGAGGGGTCCCCTCACACGGAGCGGGTCTCCGCCGGCAGTGGAAGGCAGGCGGGGAGGCGGCCTGAGCTCCTCCGCGGGCCCCGGCCGGGTGCTCGCCCTCCGCCTCCGCTTCGTGCTCCGCGCCCGGGGGTGTGAACCATCTCAGGTGTCCCTGGAGCACCGGTGGCAGGGTATGACCCTGACTTGGCATTTTTGTGGCGTTCTGCATGGTCTGGAATTCACTTCAGCAGAACGGTTAACTTTGAAGCCTGGTGATGGTGGCTGTGGCATCAGGAATTACATCCACCTGTGAGACCACCAAAAAAAGTCAAGTGGCTGTGAGCTCTGTAAGTTGCTTGCCTGAAGGAGGTCTGATTAAGAGGTTGCAGCAGACCCTCTTGGCTTTAAAATCCTACAAACAGATCCCTGGTTTGAAATCAGAGACCTGACTGTGGCCTGTCCCTTGCTGGGAAACCCCAATTGCTTTCAGAGATGATCCTCTAGAGAAAGTGAACAAAATCACGGGTGTTTAAAATGTCTCTCTGACATTTTAACTGGCGCTTCCCAAAGAGCCAGCAAAGATGGCAGTGCATTTCCCCATTTTCCCACTGCTGGGCTTTAAGCAAGTGCCAAAGCACAAAGACAAGGCTCTTGATCGGCCCCGCGAGAGAGCGGCTCCTTGCGAGGGGAGGCCGGAGCAGGAGCCAACTCAAGATACTGCAGTTGCAGAATTCCTACCTTCTCTCGTTGACTGGATGACCAGGGACCACCTCTGATCTCAGGGCTCTACATCTGGGGAGTGCAGATGCCTCTGCACCCCGCCACGTCCGTCGGAGCACCGTTCTGTCCCACCCGCTCTCATCATGGTATGCCATTGTGTTTGATGTCTAGCACTTTGACTCAGCTCGGACGCTGCCCAAACAAGACAGAGATTGCTTTGTCTACCTGTAAAGGCTTTTTGTGCACCTAGTGATCTTCAGGAACCACCTTTGGACTAGTTAACAGTACTGTGAGAACGTAGAAACCCAAAGAGCTTGGCCATGCTGTATAACTAGCGTATAGCCAAGGTCTGCATTTTAGGAGCAACCGCAGAAGAGTCGCAGAGAAGCTTTGAGGAACACCTCACTGCGGATCAGAGATGCCATACAGCTTCTCCATTTTATTCAAGCCAGAGCTATCTGCCAGGTGGCCCAGGGGACAATTCTACCCATCATCGGAGTGATTTTCTACCCTCATCTAGAATTACAATGTTTATTTGCCATCGAGACCCCAAATAAAATGATTGTTATATAAGCCAGGCCCTGATTTAAGCCTTAAGCAAGGTACCAGCTTGGTGTAGGCAACTTGAAATAATCAATACCGTAACAAAATCCCAGACTCATTACAACAGTTGTTTCAGAGACAGCCTAACAGGCTTGATACCTACAAAAGTCTTTTTAGCTCCTTGCAATCCTCTCATTGCCTTGGGAAATGTGATCTGCACCTTTTCTAAAATCTGACTTCCACTCTACCCAACACGGAGTCTGAGGTGATGGTGATAATGGTCTTCCCTCTGCCTGCTGACTAATGCTTAATCTGGAAAAGCATTGGAAGCCAACAGCCCTATAAAGCACCAACGTGGAAGGTAAGCGGCCACAGGCAGACACCTACACCTTTGATGCAAAGGGCACGATATATCTTCAGCTCACTCGGGCATCTGCTTAGTGATCGTCTGATTTAACATCCCATGACAAGCACAGAGCCGCTGCTCAGCCTAACTTCCAAAGGCATTTGCAGATTTAATGCCATCCTTGAAATGCCAGTGTTTATATCCAGCTGCACTGGAGCATTTTAAAAGCCCTTCCTTAGTCAGGGCTAACCAAGAGAAAAAGGGATGCATGCAGGTAATTAGGAGACAAGGGAAATTGTAGTGATTCTTTCTGTCTGTCATTTTGTTTAACCATGTTTCTATAATTTATGGAATATTGTTAGCTCTCCTAGTGGACTTTCCTTCCAAGATTTAACATTCTACAGTCATGAGTTGTTTACACAACTTCTAGTAAGGGAGGTCTGTATTATTTTAGATTTATAGATGGGCAAATGAGGGAACTGGAGAGAAATCCCACAAGCCCAGGGAGGTGGAAGGGAAGAGCAGATGTTACGCTTTATCTTGTTTTCTGACATGTGGCTCTATCTGTCTCGTAGCAGTCATGCGAGCACATTTATCAAGCGCAGTTTGCATACTCTACCACTCCTCCAACATTTCTAATTCATGTTACTGCATCCTCACCCAGTGCAACTGACCTAAGGAAACAATTATAATGTTTTTAGTTCCTTTTTTTCTAAAATTAGTATTTTATTTCTTGCTTTATTTATTACTACAGCAAGAGCAGCACCACAGCACTTACATCAAGGATGATGCTGTGCTATGTGCCATGCCGTAAGTAGTAATAATACTAATGGCCCTGAGACTGAAAGACCCATCATCTAAGCTCATGATAAGCATTGGTCACACACAGACAAAATTGTATCCCAAAGACGCACAGTTTGCACACAGAGCAGTGGTTTCAGCTCGTTACCAGCTGTTGTCCAGGGCAGCTACATGAGAACACGCCAACTGCAAGGAGGAAACAAAATCCTCCTTTTTTGAATAGGTAGCACTCGCCCAGGCACTTCTTCACTTCAGCGTGGAACAAACAGCGTGTATGCCCCATGCTGCGTCCCCAAGACATGTGCGAACGTCGTTCAATCTGACAGGGCTAATGCGCCAAAATCCTTACAAACGGGAGATTGAAAACTGCTCATAATATTAGAAATAGCACAATAAAGTGACTTCCAAATTTGATTGTGCTGCCAGTGCAGCTTCTTTTACGCACAACATGTTATGTTGTGTCCTGAAAGGCACTCAGAAAGCAGGGAAAACATCTGCAGTTCCTATTAATTAATATTTCTGCACACGCTGTGCATGTGCAAAATGGCCCAAAAATTGTCTCTAACCAGCAAGAAGTTACCTACAGCCTTAGCCAGATTCAGTCCAGCCTGTCCTGCTCCTGCGGTCCTGCCCTGGGTCCTCCCACAGCTCCTGTGGGCCTTCACTCCCTTGCCCTGGCTTGAGGATTATGGCAGTAATGGGTTCATGTCCTTTGAGAGGGGAGAAGCTCTGCAAAGTTGTCTCCCCTTCATCTCCCACATCACGGCAGGGACATGGGAAATGGAGGAGGAGACACCTGTGCTGGTGGGAGGAAAGGAGAACACAGGAGAAGCTCAGAAACGCTCAACTGTTTTTACAGCACCTATTCACTAGGTGATCCCATGCCCAGGCCGTACCCTGCCTGCTCCCCGCACCATGCTTGACGGGCCTCTCTACCCCGTCCCGGGATGAGTGCCAGCACAGGGTGGTGTGTGACAGCCTCTACTGCTGTTCTGAGTCACAGCCTGGAACGCTGTAAGCACAGGTCAGCCAGTCCCTGCTTCCAGCGTAGTTATGAATGGAGAAGTTTGGGATCTCTCTTTTTTTTTTTTTTCTGGGCCCTAATCAGAGGAACCTACCACAGGTTCAGCCATTACAAAATTGTGTCATGACATTTGTCACAGCCTGGAGAGGGTCACGCAAGTCTTGGACCCTGTCCCCAGTGCCTGTGACAGGCCACAGGACCTGGCTGGCAGCTGTCAGTGGAGATTCCTCCTCCTCGGAGCTTGCTGACGTGGTGGCACCCGGCTGGCGCTGCGAGAGTGAATCACCACCACGCAGGTAGGAGTGGTGCTCCCTGGACAATGGCCGGCCTGGGAACTGCACCCAGCCACTCCTTACGCTAGGCAAACTTTGAAAGGAAAAGCAAACTGAGTTTATTTGGCTAAACTGCTTAACAAATCAGCACCTGTTTCTTCAAGGAAGAAAGGGGAAATGAGTTAATATGCCAGATAGTTTTGAGATAAAGTGCTTGTAACCATTTTGACAGACCTTCATGATTGTTTCCTGGTTCCCTCCAGGCAGTAAGCTCCCCTGTCCAGTTAGCCCCAAAGACAACTTACACGGCAGTCTGGAAGTGGGCTGCAACTTTTTAGATAAACTTAATCCTTTGGCTTTGCTTTCTTTGAGAGGAGCATGTACTTGCAGTGAGGTTCCTCTCTTTATCGCACTCTCTTGATAGAGTTCTGCTCGGTGTAATTCCACCTTTATTACTTTCTAAATCTCCATCTTGGGTCTCAATTTTTCATCCATTTATAGCCGCGGTTGTGAAGGAATAGCCCTGGAGCGGTTCTCCAGTGTTAGGCAAACCCAGTCAGGGATAATACTGGGTCAGCTGCAAATAAGTATCACAGCAAAATGCAGATGCCTCTCCTCTTGCCAAAAGTTAAGGAAAGTTTCATCACCTCCAAGGATTATGACCTTGCATTCATACGGGTTTAATAATACCTCACTTCAGAGCTATTCATGACACAAGCTGCAAGTGAGGACAGTGAATGAAGCTCATTAGCAGCCTGATACAGGCTAGATAGGATGGCAGACAAACAGCCGTGGGGACAAAAGTGCATTTGAAGTAGAAGACTCCTAAACTCAGCACACCAGGATGATGGCCGGGACAGTCTGGCCGTGCTGGCGTTCCGGGTTGTTGCACTTTTGTTCCCTGCTGCTAAGCACGGCAAAGGAAAGGTTTCCTGAGTCTCTAGCTGACACTTCCTTAAAGCCTGTCCAGCCCCAGGTGCACAGAGCAAGCTCTGCTCCCAGGCAGCCAGATGGCTAGCTGCAATCCAGTCACTCTTTAATTAACTTTGTTTTTTTTTTTTCCTCTGTGGGTTGTTTCTGGGAGAAAGGGAGCTGACAGTATGTTTGTTTACATGAGATTGATTTGGCCTGGCAGTTCCCTGCGTTTGTACTAAGAATTTTGGAGTGTCTTTGGGTTTTGTTAACCCAGTCGCAGAAGCTGAGAATCCAAGAGGATTTCTGGGATGTATCTAAAAAAGTTATGTAAGTATGCAGGTTTATTGCAAGTCATGTGCAGGTGGGCATGCACACAAAACAAAGCTGATGGGGGCAAACTAATCTGAGGCCTTGGTTACTGTGCACTGTTGAGCTGCTACAGTGTGTAATTAACTTTAAAGGCAACAACAACAAACACTGACCTGTAAGCACCTCCTCTAAACCCTGTGGAGTTGCTTGTGTGCATAAAATTACACAACATACATAAAGCGACTGTTGGATGGAAGGTTCAAGATGCATCCCTCTGCAGAGAAGAAAATGCCAACCAGCAGATCACCTGATCTAGGTGAAAAAGCAGAAAGGTGTAAAGAATCTGCAACAAAAACGTCCAGGTCTAAAACTAACAAGTAGAAAGAGAAAAATATTTAAGTAACAGATCAAAAGTAAGTTTACCCTGCAATCCAGCTTTTACACTAGTTAACTAGCTTCCCCTAGCAATCAAGCTGTGGCAGCACGTACGTCATATTCTACTGAGACCCCAGCTAAACGCTAAGCTGGCTAGCAACAGCCAAGCTCCATCTTGCTACAGAGGACAAAAGCATGGTCTAGAAAAGAGCAAGTAGAAGGGAGGGTGGGGAAGATGGACTAGCTCACCAAGTCTGAATATACAGAGGGTAGAAAGGATTAGAGAGAAAGGAGGCAGACAAATAACAACGGAAAAAAGAGTATGGATTTTTTTTTCCTTCAGAAGTAGTGAGTTTGGAAGGCAGAAAGTGCTGAAGGAGGGGAGATGGATCAGAGAAGAGGTGAAGGAGAGTAATTTTGAATCAGAATGGTCGTAAATGTAAAGGATGAAGCACATTTCCTGTTCCTGTCACTGAAAGATCTCTTGAGATTGACAACTTTTAAAAAATTACTTTGAGGCCACGCTACTTCTGACATCAGAGCATTTTGCAAAGCAAGGCTTTGGGACAAATGACATACATCTCACAGGCTGTAATTTCACTGCAGAGATAAGACAAGGGCACAGCTGCTGCAAAAGAGTGCTTGGAAAATGGCAGAGGGGCACCCTGCTATTTTGCATCAGAGATTGTTTTGTTAATTATTGTTTGTTGAATCATATCCCAGATGAACAAGCAGAGTCCTCCCCCTGGTGGCAAGTAAAAAAGAAGTATCCATGATTTTTTACATTCATGTTAATCTAAGGCTATAAATGAAATAAGGAACATCAGACAGGACCTATTTTTTTATTAGGTCAACTGATACAGCTGGGAAAAAAAAAAAGAAAGACAATTCTGCAAAACACAAATCCTTTTTCAGGACTTACATAGACTTATTTACTTTGAAGGCTGATACAACTTGAGAATAGTTGCTGAGTTCAATTTCATGGTTAATTTATTAGACAATTTGCAAGAGAAGCAGAGGATAAAACCTGTAGAATAACTTTTAGAAGCTGAGGAGGGTAATTGTAATGTGCAATAGTCCCATTATTTCCACTGAGTCCTTTAGTGCTCAATTTGAGGTTCAGTGCTAAAATCAGTGCTTAAAGGCAGACTGGTTGGGAAAGTAAAATTCATTATGCTACTGAACAGTAAAAATGGTCTCAGTAGACAAGTTGAGTTTATTGTATACAACAAATTTCCCCAACTAATGTCCTCAGAAAGCTCTTCAAAAATTATCTGTAGAAAATTACCTCTCTTGTGTTTGTTATGGGAAGTTACAGCCTTTTGGACAGGATTTTTTTCCTGTAGATGATTACTGTGGTGGATGAGGGGAGAGCAGTAGGTGTGGTTTATATTGGCTTTAGTAAGGCTTTAGACACTCTTCCATAGCATCCTCATAGACAAACGGATGAAGTACAACCTAAATAAATGGGCAGTGGGGTGGACTGAAAGCTGGCACAATCGCTGGCCTGAAAGGGGCTCCTCACCGGTGGGGCAGCCCTTTGGTCACTTCAACACCTTCACTAACAACCTGGCTGAACAGACAGAGCTCACTCTCCGCAAACTGACAGACACAAAACTGGAGAAAGTCGTTGATAACCGGAAGGTTGTGCTGCCACTCAGCAGGACCTCAACAGGCTGGAGAAATGGGCAGAGGGGGTTGTCAGGAAGCTCAGCAAAGGGAAATGCAAAGTCCTTCACTTGGGGAGGAGTAACCTGTGCACCAGCACAGGCTGGGGGCTGACAGACTGCAAAGCAGCTTTGCAGAGGAGGACGTGAGAGTCCAAGTGGAGAACCAGGGTTAGAAGAAGCATTACCAGCAGATCAAGAGAGGTAATTTTTTGCCCCTCTATTGTTTTTTTTTCAGCTCCAGTAGGTAAACACTAGGTATTACCCTGCCCTCAACATATAGGTAGTTATTATTTTACCTATTTATTTATATTATACCTATATATCATTATAGGTAGTATAAGAATGGCTGAATTATAATTATGTGAAAAGCAACTGTTGTTTTTTAATTATAAAAAGGAGAAACCTTCTTTAGTTGCAACATTCAACATTAATAACCACTGCAACATAACCAAAAATATATTCCCCCATCCTTAAGAATGGAAAGCTATGCCCTTTACCACAAAACACTGTCTGCATGCATATGTTTAAAAAGGTTTAATTTTCACCCTGGTACAAAAATACAGTACAATGTGATGGCATGGCATTCGCCAAAAAACATTCAAAGAATAAAAGGGGAACCCCCGTAAAGCTTCAACATAACCCACCCTCACTTGATGAAACAATCAAAAGGTGAGTGCAGAAGGAAAAAGTTAGATTTCTGCCCAAAGGCAAATAAAGATGAATCACATATAATTTTACATTAAAATGTTTGCAGAGCTAGTAATTTCACATGCTACTTGGACATTCATGAAATTTATTCTACTTGGCTTAGTGGCAGAATTCATGGTTTTGGATACCTAGAAAACACCTGGCCCAGGAACATGCCCCATTCACATGAATCCCCAGTAAAAACAATGGGATCACATACCAGTGAGAAGAGAGGGATCCAACCCTGATTAAGAGTCAAAATGTTGGCTGCTTCTACTTATTCCAATCACATTGTTTGTCTTCAGATAATGTTTTGCCCTACACACCTCCCTTTTAATACCAAATTAGTGGTTGCTCAAACACATGAACTGATGTGTTTGCACATTACCTACTTGCAAATAACCATTACAGTACAAACTGCCAGGCGGAGGAGGAGATAACACTGTAACTGATGCATGTGTGTGAACTCCAAACAGGGGTTTAACCTAACATTGTTGACAGGAGAATTATGTCCCTTCAGTGCATCTACATTCTTGGTCTGTTTAATCATTTCCTTTTAGAGTTTTGAAGTGATGGAAAAGCATCATTCAGCGTATTCATTATAGTTCATCTCCCAGGTGTTTTTGTTTGAAAGCATCACCTGTTAGCTTCTCCTGGGCCTCCTTCATCCCTTGGACAACTGAAAGAGAGACAACAACCATTAATCTCAAGATGAAAACATCAAAGTGTCCTGGTAATCAAAGTGTTTTAAAAGAACACAATTACAGAATTTAGATCTACAAATTAACCTGTGGGAAAAAAAAAAAACAAACACCAAACCAAACAGTCCTGTGTCCTTTTCACAACTATTTGTAGCTGGATCATGCGAATTGCATGATTTTCCATACCACAACTAGAGACAAACTTTAGATCCTGTAGACATTATAGTAGGTATTAAGGTGAATCACTATTCTGAGTATGGTTCCTCAAAGCATAAGAGAGCCACTCACTCACATTATATCTAACAGCTCCCAGTTATGCTGTGAAGTTATCATAATTTTTCTCCACTCAAAAGTGAAGATGTGTCCTTCACTCAGGACACACCTATAGCTTCATCTCACTAAAAATGCATTTCAAACTACTTTGCACATACCTTGATCAGCATTGGTATAGAAATACTTGTAGCTGGGGTTTCCTTTCTCATTTATGATTTCTGGGTGGACTTTTCCACTGGGGTCTGCAAAACAATAAATCAAACAGGAAATGTAGGTGGTAACAATAAGAACACAATCCTGCGAGTGGTTACAACAGCTGTGGATGCCCTACCCATGAAAAGGATTCTGGGAATGTAACCGCCATCAGGACTAAAGGCTTCATCCTTTGGCTCTTCATCATCCTACCAAGGCAAGACAGAAGACAGGGAACGTATTAGCAAAGTGTCTAACGAAACAGAGCACTCATTTTAAAGAAACAAGCTACTGCCTTCAGATTCCATTTATCCTGAGCAACTTACACCTTAAACAGACACTAGGGAACTGCAGTATCTTCCACTCTCAAAGGAAAGAAAGTTTTATTTACCTGAACAAGTATCATTTGTGAAAATTATCATATTTTTTTCTGTTTTGTCAATTTGCATTAAGTGCTCCACTCTGATGTAGGAATGTTCGATGTGTCATGAGAGAATGAATAGAAATTCCTTTACTGCAGCAATGGAATGACACAAGGTACAAATTGTTCAAGAGACAATGGCAGAGAGCCAGGTTTATAAACACAATTAAAATAACCAGATTGAAGAAAATGCTTTTTAGAACAATCAGCTGTATCGATCAATCCTGAATACCTACTCAGAAGTGTACGATTTAGGATGTACACAAAACAGGATGCAACCAGTTAAGTAAGATTCCAAATGTTTAATTACTAGGCAGAAATATTGATACAAATCAGAGGGCAACCTACCTCAAGGTTGACCATGACAAAATTATGGGCAAGTTCAGAGATCTCCTTGGATTCAGCAAACTTTGGCTTTAAAGCTAATTAGGGGGGGGGGGGGGGGAAGAAGAAGAGATGTGTAAAGACAGTGGAAAATATTTCAAGTTTTCAGGTCAGCATCAAAATCTCAACTCCATTCCTCCCTCTGGAGAGCTGGTACTTTTCAATAAGCAGTGAGTAAATGGAATATATGTATCAAACCACGCAAGCCAGACTCAGAACAGCAGGTGACTGAAGCAATCCTTGCTGAGCAGCCATATAACGAAGCCCGGCCAACAGACATGTGCGGTCACATCTGAACCAATGGAACAGAAATAAAAAGCTTGCTGTAAACGACCAGTTCTCACTCAACCAGCTCATCCTTTAAGCTTAGCCATTATGCCCAGCTTGTTTGTTTGTGAAACTGAAAGAGACAAAGCCTCACATTCGAAGAAGCACCAGCTGACAGTAAGGCAATTTACATTTAATTATTGAAGATAATTCATTGTGTTATTTTTTTATAGCGAAGTGCAGGAGGAATTGCAGAAGTGCAGCATTACAGCTGTTAGTTTGCTGGCATTTAGGCATGGCTGGCTTTTGGCAGTGCTAACGAGGACTGTGGTGTGATGTTATACCATTCCAAGTTAAAAACAAATACATTTGGAATGTAGAGTTCATGATTCTCATGGTTACACGATTTGTATACAAAGTTCATTAGAAACTTCAGCGAGCTCTAGTCTTAAATACACTTACCTTTGCAAGCCCCACACCAAGACTTGTGGATGATAACCATAAGAGGCAAACCACTAAAAAAAAGAAAGAAAAAAAAAATTGTCAAAGAAAGCTTACAGAAACCAAATAAAATTCTACTACATGTACATTTAACAGACAGGACTTCTACAATAGCTAAATGTAATGGAGAATAAGAGAGATGTAAAGAGATTCTTCTGTGTTTTAAAGTTATCTTGCAAAAAGTTTTCCAAATTTTAAAACATGCATAGTAATAATTTATTATAACTGCCAGCCAATAACTGCTCTTGCAGAGGAGGAGACTTTCTCTTTGGAAGGTTTGCTCTTGCTAGTTTAGATTTGCTCAGATAAACAACTGGTCAGGCATTTTTTTACTGGAAGTGGTTAGTGACACTGACTGCTTGAGAGGTCTCAGGATGGATTTTTGAGGCTGCTTAAGGCAATCCAGTGGATGACAGTCATACATCCCTCCCTCTCCCCACTACGTGACAAACACCAGGACTGAGGAAGAAGGGGACCTGTGTGGAACTGCAGCCTAAAGTGCAATGCAAAAGGACCGAAGTTATTCTTTATTATTCTCTCTCTCTTCCCAAATAATTAACTTGTCCTTTACTACCTATACTACCCAGATGTTAAGTTTCCATTGCCCCGAGATGTTTTATTTAACCCTGTTCTTCAAAAATCCCTTCAGCATTTTACCTGCTGACAAAGTCAAGCTTACCAAGTTTGGTTTCTCTAAGCTCAATTGTAACATATTCAGGCTGCATTAGACGGTTAGACGAAGGGGCCTTAAAGACACTACAAATTTCACGTATTTCCTGTTGTTCATGTTGGCAATCCAATTAGTCCACCACTGCACTGCTCCTGACTATTTTGCATCGATTTTACCTTTCTAAGAAAAAAAGTGATACAACTACAGGTGACTTTTGTTGCTATTGAGCACATACAGGTAGTACAACACTTACCTCCACACTTTCTGCATGTGGAAGCCCTTACTATCACTTTTGTTGTTTCTGCCATCCAACAGTTGAACCGGTGAAAGCTGACTACGCCAAGCAAAGCAAAGTTTAAGCTTTCTGCTATTGTAAACTGTTACTGTTTGGGGGGTTAAAAATGAAGTTAATTTCTCACCCACAGAGAAATTACAAACACCTTTGCACATTATGGCAACTAAATTACTTACTAGCAGAACTGAAGTGCAAGGTTTTCTTTAGCTGTAGATAAATATGAAAGGAAATCTCTACTTAGCAGCATTCAGTTATGGCCTTCAAAACCAGGAAAGAGTGGAGAGCAAGCAATTAACATTTAGAGTAGTTCAAAAAGAAGTCTGCCACTTACAACTAACCAATATGTTATCATCTTCCTTACCTAGGACTCTGCAGTAAGGAGCAATAATACAGATTTCCCTAGTAAAGCTTCTATTGCATGAGCGTCCTCTCCCTGACAATGGAAACACACTTTTCATTGTTTCCATACAGTCAACGTGATTTTGCCTCTTTATTGAGGAGAGTCTTATTTAAGTCTGGAAAATACACATTGTTCTTATCATCAAGGATCAGCACTGCATGTCAGAAGAGTTCAATCATCTGGTAATTGGTACTGCAATATACTTTTTTTTTTTTTTTTTAAGTTAAGAGATATTTTTCAAGCAGTGCTTTGAAGTGCTCACAGTCCTGAAATACCAACTCTTAGCCAGTGAGAACTCGTGAAAGTTTTAGAGATAGTGAACGTATTTTCTCAGCTTTATTCTCTTTGACTGGGAAAATAAACTTATTTACATCACGACATTTTTGTAGTAATTTCTCAGTTCTGCAATGCATAAGTACATGTAGCAGCTGGTAGGTCAGATAAACAGCCACTGTAATTGAAGTAACCCTTCCATTTCCTCCCAGGTAGCACTACACATATAATTAAAACCAAAAGCCACAATTTATTAAAATGAGGGACAAAGCATCCACCAGAAAGGGAAAAGTTTATGTAAGCTATATATGTGGTATAGCAAAAACTGAAATTAGTTGAAACTAAGGGCAAAACTAAGTTACCCATCACAGCTCTGACAGACTTATGAGTTTCAAGCAGAACAGACACTGTCATTTTAGCACATTCTTCCAATGAGAGCACTCATTCTTAAACAATTAGTACTTTAAAGCTGTTTAATGATGACCTCGCAAAGAAAAGACACAACAAGTTACTTTAATAAAATACTCCTGCAGTAAATTAAGATTTTGCTCCATTTAAGGCACATATTTTATTATTAAACATGAAACAGAGAGGTTTGAGTTTGCTAAGCCAGCACCCTTCTGTTGTGCAGTTTGCAAATCTACCCCATAGGTCCAGCAGGATATTGTGAAATGGTCACATCCTAAAAAATACAGCCTGTCCCAGTTCTGGACCTGAAGTCTCTTCTGCAATTTGACATTGTCTGGAGACAGCCTTGGAAAAAAAACAATCTTCTTATTCAAGATATACACATGGCAACGCAGAGCGGAAAAGTTTTTCCTCCTGAAAGGTCATCACCTTTTGGGCTTTCATGTTCAGACTATTTGATTACTGTGATTTAGGTCTCCATAGGAGATTTCACTTGCTTGAGCATGCAACAGTAGCTCTCCTTTTAGAAAGATGCAAGCAAGGAGAATGCAGGGGTGGTGCAACAGCATCCCTACAGATCCTCGTAGCAATACAGGTTGCTCAGCTGCTGCAGGGACGTGGCCTCCATCTTCCCAGAGCTCAGGATCCAAGATCAACAGGTGGGACCCAGCCTCTGGCAGGGTCTGTGGATGGAATGCATGCTCTCACTTTGGGACCGGATCACGGCCACTGCTGCACGTGGCGCAGGTGACAGGGCTCACTGGATGCTGCGGCTCAGGTACTGCAGGAACATGCTGGCCAGCTGGGACAAGTTTTCGTCACTGGGCTGCATCTTGGTGTAGCTGATGAACTGCCTGCGCAGGCGGCTCAGCTCGGCCATGCTGACGGGCCGGTTCAACACCAGCCCTTCGGCAATGCCAGGGACGCGGACCAGCTCCCCAGGCTGCGCCCCGCTCCTCTGGGCGGCCATGACGGCGGCCAGCACCTCCTGGGTGACGCGGTCGAGGTGGTGGAGGAAGCCGCTGGACTGCAGGGGCTGGGTGCGGGTGGCGCGGTGCGGCGGCGGCGGGGCGCTCTCGAAGATGGCGGCGCGGATGGCGTCCAGCGGCAGCGGCTCCTCCCCGTGCACGGTGAAAAGCGGCTGGTCCCACCGGTTGCGCGGGTCAGGGGTCTCGAAAGGCGGCTCGTCGGGGCTGCCCGCGCCGCCCGCGCAGTGCAGGAGGCAGCGGGCCGTACCCGCCTGCCGCGCCGCGCAGTACAGCTCGTAACGGATGCTCCGCAGCTCGTTACCCGCGTCCACGATCACCACGTCCCGTCGACTCAGCCGCCGCTCCACCTCGGCCCGCAACGCCGCCCGGCCGCCCTCCGCTTCGGCCACGACGTACGCCGGCCGTTCCGGCCCGCCCAAGGCGTCCCGCAGCTCCGCGGCCCGCCGGCTCTTCCCGCTGCCCGGCCGCCCGCACAGCACCACCAGCGGCATCGCGCCCGCCCCGCCGCCATTCTGACCCGGACGGCCACGCCGACTGCTTCCGCCCGGGTCACTCATACCCCTCCCCGGTCGCCCGGGCAACCGCGCTCCGCGCCAGGGAGGACTCGCGTGGAAACCCCCACGGAGTGCGGGGGTTCAGCACCGTCCCCCGCGGGCACCCCCAAGGCCCCAAGGGCGGGGAATCGCCTCGCTGCAGCGCTCGGCTGGCACAGGGACCGAGCGCAGCGTGGTTGTCTCCGAGAAGCAGACACTGAGCCGGATCCCCACCCTCGCATGCGGGGAACTTAAAAACAAGCCGTCTCCGACACATCCAGATTGTACTATTTACAGAACTGAAGCTGATTTAAAGTCTCAAAACTTCCTAGACCACTGGCTCTGATGCATCACACTTACTACATAACAGATAATTTCATCTAACTTTTCATCTCCTCACCCAAGATCAGACTTAGAACAAAAATCTGCTTTTTAGATTTGCTTATCTTTTTTCTTCTGTTGTTTGGTTTCACTTTTGTTTCTCCCAAACCTGCAATTCACTAGCACTGAAATGCTGCTGAACTCAAATCACTGAGCAGGTCTGTGCTTCCAGCAACGAAAAGAGAAAGCGTGCATTACACCCATCCCTTGCTCCGGGGCTGCTTCTGAGCAGAAACGCTCATCCTGCCTCAACCTGAGAGCTCGCCTCTGCCTCATTTTAAAGCTCCCTCTGCTTTATGGCAAAGTAGTGCTACAATTATTCCTGCAAATACTTAAATTGTCTTTTTTTTCCCACATTTATATAAAACAACTGTTAAAATATCCAGTTATAAAGACTTGTAAGACTTCTGAACTGTACCCTCTGGGTTAATTTGGTGTCTACAATTGAATTAATTTGCTGTGGAACTTGACAGGTGGATCAGTCTGAGAGCAGAATTCAATTAAACAGCAAACCTGGAAGGTGTAATGAATTTCCGCTCATGTCAGCATTGGCAGATCTATCTTTTAATAGAGACAGTGTTCTTTTCAGAGTTTAAGCTTAACCCAGAAAAGATTCTACTTAAACAACTTATCGGTTTTAAATTTTCAGACTTTGTCTGCAGAAGGTAATAAGATAACGCTCTCATCTCACACTGAGACCTCATCTATGCAGGCACAGTGAATTTTACGGAAGCTGAGTTTGAGGGGACTGAGTACTACTTAAACGTGCATTTGTGGGTTTACGATCCCTATCTTTCTTTAGAATGGTAAATACTCAAAAAATATTTTCTTCTCACTTCAAAGACGTGCTAGAAGTTTAATCATCAAACCTAGGTGGGGCCTCAGCAAAGTTAACACAACGCTCTATTTTCTCTCTAACAAGCTATAAAGATCTGAATAGTCTCTTAAACCACCTTCATGTTTGTTAATTATTATTTTCTGTGGTTAAGTTTAGGATCGATACAGAATCTTTGTGAATGTTTTTAAACACACTTTTCTGTCTTTAAAGCTAAGTAACATACCTGGCTGCTGCCTCTTTCTTCCCATCTTCTAGTGTTCTCCAATGAATATGATCTCCAAAACCTGCCAGAGAGAAGGTTTTATAAACGCTGCATAATTTAACATGTCAACTAACAGATAAAAACAGTCCAGCCCTGAGGAATATTTTAAACTCATTTAATATTCTTTTTTTTTTTTAAAGCAAACTATAATCCCAGTCTTGGAAAGACTTCTGAAAATACTTACAACCTACATAGTCTTAATGAGGAATCCCACTGCAATTAATTAATGAAAACATACCGCACTCAGTAATATTTATATAGACATGCAAATTACATCAAAATCCCCCAAACAGATATTAAAATTGAAGAGCCTTCTGATTATTCCCCATTCTTTTTCAATCTGTGAACATTTATTAACTGATTAGTGACAAATTAAACATGTCAGCGTTTGGCTTCCTAAATCCCACTGAATGAGAACTAACATAAAACTTAAAAATTCCTAGGCCAACATGTGATCATTAATTGCCCTAAAACTATTACGCTGAGTGTTACTGATGATGATAGTTATAATTGAAGAGTAAGAAAGAATACCATTACACAGGTTTTTGAATGTAACAGTGATCAAAAAATGCAGGGAGTATTGTATCCCATATCCAGATAACAGATCTTATGTCCATTGAGATATGAGTGAGAGAACGTACGTTTAAGAACTGCAAAGCAGGGACTGCCAGGTTTTTTTGACCCTGTAGCCAACATAGCACTACTTCACATGGCCAAAAGCCACATGGAGAGCTGAGGCAAAGGAGATTTGGGAACTGTTCATAGGGGAACTCCCTTGGAAGACCTCCTCAGAGGGCTCCAGTAATGCAGGGCTCTGCTGGATGACCAAACATCAGCCTCGGCTTGCCCCTTCCCAACGCTGAGGGTTTGGATTAGTCAGCAGCCCCCAGTGCCCAAGGTGGTGAGGGGGGCAGATTTTGGGAGCTACACAGCGCTCAGGGGCCAGAGGCTGCGCAGTGCCGACACAGGGGAAAGTGGACATTGTCTCCAGTAGACAACTATGGCAAAGAATCATAGAATCACAAAATAATTTGGATTGGAAGAGACCTTTAAAGACCATCCAGTCCAACCTCCCTGGCAGGAGCAGGGACATCTCCAACCAGATCAGGTTGCTCAGAGCCCCTGAATGTTTCCCCAGACCCTTCTGAAGAAAGCCAAAAACAGAGTCAGCAAAACTTCATGGCACCTTAGTTCAGCATCCGGGAGGTTTGAACAGTTGGCACAGTACTTTTATTTACTCTGTCTTCCCTCCTGATATGAACAACTCTGAACATACATGACGCAAGACATCAAATATTTAGTTGTGCGAGCAGTTAAGGTGGGGATGCCTCGTCCACGTCCAATCACACACGTATCAGCCGCAGACCCACGGCCACGTTTGTACCGGCTGAACGTCACAGAGCAAAAACCAGTTGGATTAGCACAAGTCACGTTTACTCAGAATATTGACACATCAGCTTTAATTCAAAGGCCAACATGCTAAACCAGGAAAAACCTATTGTTCAAGCTAGGAAATGCTTTTCAAAAGCTTTTATTTTTTAAACTAAACCCCACTTTGTGGCGAGCTTCGGTATGTTTTTAAAAGCATTACAGGACACATTATGCAGTGTTTCTTTTGAATGGAAGTCACCCCGAGGAATTAAGTGTAAGATGAAAGGGGAACGACCGGGATCCGCAGCACGGAGCTTTGCTGTCCCTGGTCACACTGTGTGACTGCCAGCCCTGAGGAGCAGGTTCGCCTCTGCGACGGGCTAAAGCCACCACCTGCGGCACAGCTCAGGGCCCCGGCGCAGCCCGGGGTGCGACAGGACCAGGCTACGGGACATGGCAGTCGCACAAGGAGGCCTCGGCGAGCCCGAGGGGAGGTGAGGAAGGCAAAGGGAAGCGGAGGGCGGGAGGGCAGAGCCATTCATCGGCTGCCAGGAGCCAGCAGGAGGAGCGGGTAGAAGCTGGCAGAGCGCCTCAGCTCCGGGCCGGGGGGAGGCACTTGAGGGGCTGCGCCCCCCAACTCCCCAGGCCTTCCCCAGGTAAAAGCGGGGCCCCTCGAAGGAAAAACTCCGCGGGGCTGAGCCGGAACAGGACCACGACGGCAAATATCGCTTTGCCCCCTCATCTTTAGAGTCAAATGGCAGCGGTTTCCCTCTAAACCGCGGCGGCTGTGCCAGGCCGGCCCGGCCTCCTCCCCCCGCAACCCACCCCGGCCCCCCTCCGCCGCCGCGGGCTGAGGGAACCGGCCCGGTCCCGGCGCACCCCTTCACGGCAACGGCAACAGTTGAGAGGAAAAACCGAAGAAAACGTTTGCCTGACCCTTTCCGAGCCCTTCCGCGGCGGAGGCTGCGGAGGCCGCCAGCACCAGGCACAGGCAGAAGATGGAGGCTGCAGCGGGCTGAGCCTTCATGGCGTTGGCGCGGGCAGCAGCAGCAGCACCCCAGGTACAGCCCCTAAACCTCCGAGACAGGACCGGACCAGGTTAGGTAAATTTTTTTTTTTTTTCCTTTTTTTTTTAAAGCCCAGGAAGTGATGTGCGGCGGATGTGGGCGGTGCGCCGCCCCCACCTCTCGGCTCGGAGGTGCCGGGGGAGGCTGGGAGGGAGGGGTCTGCTGCGGGGGTTCCTGTCCCGGGCTCTCAGAGCGGGGGTTCAGCCGTGTCCCTGTCGGTCAGGGCAGCCCTGCTCCGCGCAGGTAGCCGAGGCCTCTGGGGCCGCAGTACCTCAGTCACACCCGGTCCCCAGAGCCCCGGTTACGCCCCTGAACAAAATCAAGAGTTGCCCCGGCGGGAGCAGGGAGCGAGGGGTGCGTTCGGGATTTATTTTCTCCTCCCAAATAAACCCTTTTGTCTCGCTGCTCTCAAGAGTTGCCCAGCTGGTTAGGAAGGTAAAACCGACCGCAAGCACTCTTGTATGAAGGAGGGGTCGCTAAGGGGCACAGCGCTCCGACAAGAGCCTGGTGACGCGCTTGGAGTGGCCGCGTCCCGCGTTTGGGTTACCGGCCATGGGTCCCTGCCCTGCGACCTGCGTTCCTACCCGTCCCCGGAGACTACAACTCCCAGCAGGGGTCGCGCGCAGCCGCTTTCCCGCCCCCGCCGCTATGCAAATATGACTCCGCGGTACCACCAATCCGTGAGCGCGTTGGCGCCGTCACGTGGCGCGAAGCTTCCTTTCTCTGTGCGCCTCTCTTTCCTTCTTTGGCCGCCATCTTGTTCTCACCGCGTGTTGGGCTGCGGAGGATCCGCTGGGCTCAGGTGAGATCTTCCCCGCTCCCGCCGGCACCGCTCCTCCGGCACGGACCTCTCTTATTCCTCTGCCTCCTCCTCGCGCGGCGCGGGCTGGGCGCCGCTCCGCTCCGCTCCGCTGCAGCTCGGCGCTGTCTCGTCCCAGTCCGCCGCGCTGGGCCGTGGCGGGACCGCGGGCGCCGGCCGCTCCCCGAGGAGAGGACGGGGGAACGAGGCTGTGCGCCGGGACGGGGTGTGGTGGGGTCTGCCCTCGCTCGAGTGGCCCGCGACTCTCCCCTGGGGCCGCGGTGCCTCGGCCGGGCGGGATTGCCGTGGTTCCCGAGGGACGAGGCCTTTATTCCCTCACGCTCCCCGTGCTTTGGGGGTAGCCAGCGAACCGCCCTGCCAGCCCGAGTCCGTTCTCCCCCCTCCCCGGCGGAGTCTCTGTCGGTGTGGTGATCCTCTCGGCGGTGCTGGGGCCTCGCTGGATCCCTCGCCTGCGGCAGCACCATCTCCCTCTCCATGTCGCTTCCAGGGCACAATGCAAACGCAGAGAGAGTTTCCCTTTCATTCAAGGGTATCACTGATGGCTTATTCGGGCAGAGCAACGAAATGCCTTCCTTGTGGTGGAAGGCTGGAGGTGTTTTTCCACGCGTTACAGATTTTCAAGTTTTCCAACTTTTAAAGGTCCCACCTGACTTGGTGAAGCCACTTGACTAACTTCCCAGCCATTGAATGGGATGAACAGCTGCCAGATATTCATATAGGAAGTCTGTCGAGACGTGAACTTCACTGCGTTTGAAACTGGCTTATTAGTTAAGAGTACCGGAGATTCATTATTTGGAGACAGTGTTCAAGCTAGCGTAGTGTTTTCCTAGAAGTGCGCTTGCTGATTTGGATCTGTTCTGAATCCGTACTTCAGTCAAATGGTTCCAGCAGTAAACTGGCATACTTGGAAATTTGCAGTTAGTACTTCTGTTGCAAAATCAAATGCCCTGTTAATTTTTGTCTCATTGTACAGATGCTTTAGCTAGGCAGACTGGTGGTGAACCACTTTGGTATGGCTTTAAAGCTTTTTGTTTATGTGAATTTGATGCACTGTTCTGGTGATATATTTTTTTTTTGTAAGTTTAAAAATCCACTGTAGTTTTACTAGTACTTTTTAAATTGACTGTGAAATTTTTTAAATATTTTGATGGTTAACTTGTATTTGTATCTTTTTGTTACTCTTTAGACACAGCACTATGAACCAAGAAAAACTGGCCAAGCTTCAAGCGCAGGTCCGAATAGGAGGAAAGGTAAGAAAATGATCAGAGATGTACTGTTTTCTGTAATTTACAGGTTGAAGAAGAAAAGTCTCTGAAATGTGTTTTTCAAAACATAGACTTTAGTTCAGTGTGGGGGGGGGGAAACATATACTTCTGAGACTTTAAAAATACGGTTTTTGTGTGATCTGGAGCATTGTACTACTACCAGAAATGCAATTTTCTTTGAGTTCGTTGCTGCTTGATGAGTATTTTCCAGTGCGTAAGCTTGCTTTTTAATTCAGTGACTGGTTGTCACTGTGAAAGACAACCAGTTGGTTGAGACCAGTGAAAGATCAAGCTAAGCTTACATGTTGGTTGTTCCGGTTCTGCCTTTCTATTCTCCCTGTTAAGGAGTGCCTTCCTTTGTGCCAGCTCCAGGGCTTATCTGACTCTGCACTGAGCTATTTAGCTACCTGCTGACTCAGAGAAACGAATATGACAAAAAAACCCCGCATATAGTTTGTTCAGTGTGGATGTTCATCTTCTAACCATAGGTGGGGTTGTACAAAAGTTTGCAGAGTAGGAATTCTAAAATTGCTGTCTATGGAATAGTTTAAAAATGTTAATTACTTGCTTATGAAAGTGGGACCTTTATGCTTAGCTTGGAAAAAATAAAGTTCTTGGGGAAATAATTTATATATTGCTTAATAGTAAACAGTATTTCTATAATCTAGCTTGTGGGAAGGGAAAAATACTGCTACTGTTTGGTGTCTTTTTGGTCTTTTACACTTAAGCCTTAAAATTGAAACTGACAGTTAAAGCAGTAAGTTGAAAAGCCTTTTTGATTACAGAACTTTCTCGTTGCTTAGTGTGATATGACTTTCAAAAATTAAAGCATTGTGAGATTTTGAGAATAGCTGACTTGTGTCTTGAATCTTTTCTAGGGAACAGCTCGCAGAAAGAAGAAGGTGGTGCACAGAACAGCAACAGCTGATGACAAAAAACTTCAGAGTTCCCTCAAAAAACTGGCAGTAAATAACATTGCTGGCATTGAAGAGGTATAATGATAAAATGTTTCCTGTTTGAAATGAAACTCAGTGTTGGCTTGGTGGTTTGTGTGGTGTTTTGTTTTGTTTTTTAAAAGAACAATTTTATCTTCCCCTCAAAATCTTAGAGGCCTGGTTACTGATAGATAAAGTTATTTCATTGTTACCTGCATATGTACCTAGCGAAGGAAGGGAGAAGGTTCTGCTGACCAGATAGTGGTTGTAGAAGCTAGTAAGCAGTTTGTTGTGTATGTGTCTTGCATTCATTGCCAAACAAAACGTTTGTTGATTCTTAACTTCGTGAACTTGATTACCTATTTTAAAGAGGGAGAGTGGTAAATGCAGGCACATCCGAAGCAAGGGTTGTGTTGTACAGAAAACAAAGGAAACCATAAAAATAGCTGGCGTAAGACCTTGCAAGTCTCTACTGTCAAAATTAGGTCCTTTTACTGGATGAAAACTACCAGAATGGTTTGTGGTAGTTGCAGGAGATGATATTTATTACAACACAGCAAAGACTTGTTAATCTGTGATTAATTAATTTAAGCAGGATTGCAAGGTACCTCCGGAGGTCACTTAGTGCATACCTCTTTCCCAAAGGCAAATACAGATTCAGTGTAGAAGTGTGGTTCGCCTGAAAGTTTTTATACCTCTGCTACAGAAACAATTAAGTTTGTCTGTTGACTTAAGCTTTATGTGTGTATGCTGAGCTGTGTGAACCCAAAGAAAGACACACTTCTTGTTTGGTTTTTCTTTTTTTTTTTTTTTTTTTTTTTTTCCTCCACAAAGCATCAAGATCTTTATTCAGACACGGTCATCAAGATTTTAAATGTCTTGATGTGAAGGAAGATGATGCAGCATGCTTCTACCCTGATAGCTAGGTACATAATTGCAGTATGTTGTTGTATTCAGGTGGACACAAATTGACCTTGGTAAACTTTGTGCAGACAGAAGTTTGGGGAGGCTAGTAATGTTGAGTCAAACATTAGTAGCTCATGTAGGGTTTTCTTTTTCTTTTTTTTCTTTTTTTTTTTCTCTTTTTTTAAAGAGGCTGTTAAGTAAGAGGACAACTGTGCTTGTTGTGCAAGGCACAGGACATTTTTTAGTTTTGCAGGAACACAACACACCTGTTTTTCCTGTTCAGTACATGTTTTGAACTCTGCTGCTGTGTGAAGATTGATAACTTGCATGTCTGTGTATTTTAGATCTCCTCTTCAGTCTTGACATTTCTGCCTGTAATTTCTACTAAAAAAAAAAATATTTACGGGTTTTGTGACGAGGTTATTACTACTGTTTAGTTGGATGGGTAGAACTCTTTTTTTTTTTTTCTCTTTTCTTTTTTTTTTTTTTTTTTTTTTCCCCAGGCAAAATTATTTTCTACATAACCATAGCTTAGCTGTGCCCGGAAGAAATATCTTTTAAACTTTCCATTCTGTCTCTCTTTAAGTTTAAAAAAAAAAAGCCCATAAAGTAAACCTATACAAGCCAGTATAGACTTTGATGGTAGGAGCAAAGCAGGCTACTTGCTGTAAAACTTAATTCTTGGTGATTCAGAAAACCAGGGAAGAGGAAGAGAGCATGATTCACTCTACAATGTATTTAGTCTTGAAAGAGTTATCATGGAATCATTGGGAAGGCATAAAAGCCTGTTCTAGTGCAGTTGGTACATAAACCTCCAGTTCTCTGTGTGTGTGTGTGCAGGAAGCATCCTTGCCTTGGGCAGCTTCAGCAAATAGGCCAGACTGTGAATCTTGTGCCTTTGCCAGTTCTGCTGCAGAAACAATAATGTTTCCCTTATAGGTGACACAGATAGCTGTGAATGGCAATGTCTTAAACTGATGCGGCAGGGCTTTTCTCTTAGAGCTTTTAGTCTGTAAAGAGTTACCACAGAGCTGAAGGTTTTGTGTTTTGTTTTTTTTTCTCTATGTTCCTGATATTGACGCATTGATACCCTACAGCCTGATAACCTATGTGTGTTTTTGCCTTTGTTTAAAAATGTGATCTCTATGATAACATATAATACTTGCATATTTATTACTTATATTTAGATAAGTATTTTATGAAGGAACCATAGCTCTCAAATTCTACCTTTTCGTATAGTGTGTACGAACCCATACTTTACCATTGACTTTTGTCATGGTTATATTATTCTCTAGGAGAAGTGCTGGTTTTGTAATTTTTTTTCATTTTAGTAATGTAAATTTGAGTTAATAATTTATCATGCTTCTTAAGATGCTGCAACATTTTGGTAAATGTTATTAATATATTTAAACAGGTGAACATGATAAAAGATGATGGAACAGTTATTCACTTCAACAACCCCAAGGTTCAGGCTTCCCTCTCTGCTAACACTTTTGCAATTACTGGTCATGCAGAGGCTAAACCGATCACAGAAATGCTTCCAGGCATCTTAAGCCAGCTTGGTGCTGACAGCTTAACAAGTCTCAGGAAGTTAGCAGAACAATTCCCAAGGCAAGGTAGGTCTCTTTGGAACTTATCGTCACCAGTTTAAAGAACATATGAAGTATTAAAAGGTTTAACTCTAATTTAACAGTAGCATATGTGACTTATGATAAGAAGCATATATGCATTTATTTGCCACTGTTGTGGAAATGGCGGGGGGGGGCTTTTTTTTTTCTTGTTCTCATTGATTCAAGATTGTATATAGACAGGCCCTCGTTTAAAAAAAAAAAGTTGATAGATCAGGTATGCTGTGATTCCAGGTGTACAGCTGTGTATGACAAAATACTTAGGAAAGTAAGTTTGTGTTTTTATTTGGAAAAACTCAACAGGTTCTTTTTGTCAGGGAATCAATTCTGTTTTCTTCATACAAAGCTTTTCTATTGTGGATATAGAGGAAGAAACATATTCTTTATCTTCTACTGTATGGTTCCCTTTGCAATTAAACGAAAACTTTAAGAAAAATAATTCAAAATCAAAGATTTGACTCAAAATTTAAAAAAATAATCTTTTAAATGTGATTATTTTCTACACGTTTTAAAACCATGGGAGCATGGTGTGTGCATATGTGGTAGAACTATTACTGTAGTTTTCCAGTTAAGAAATGGAGTCTGGGGACAGTTCCAGTTTAGACTGTTACGGCCATTAAAAAGACTGTAATTGGATGTGTTGCAATTGTCTGTATTTGGAACTGGAAAATACATTCTGTTCTATGTTTTCAACAAATAGTTAATCCTTCTAAATCAAAAGTTTTAATTCTGTATTTCACTTTCAGAGTTTAATTGAAAGTAAAGGGTTTTTTTTTTTCCTTATTCTTTACTAATATGTAAAATATCTTCTGAAATTGAGAAAGATGGATCATCATAAGTACATATCTTTTGATACAACCTCGGTACCAGTAGATACTTACTGTGCTTTCTTTAGATAGTACAGAAAGTAAGACCAATGAGAAGAAATACTTTTTTTTTTTTAAGTTCTTGCATTTCTCTAGATTACTGGTAGCACGTTCCAAGTTCCGTGACTCACAGAAGACTAGGTTTGATGTAGGACTCTTGATATGGAAATACTTTTTCCTGCAGTTGTGGCCCCTTGGTAATTGAATCATATGATATGTTGGTCCCTGGTTGGTACCACATTACTGTTGTGTTGAAACACATGACTTCAGTCAGAAGATTTAGTCACACTGGGTTTTTTTTCTGTATCATTTGATCTTTTGCTAGCTCTACATTAATACTCCTAAGCATTTCAAAATGGGTGTGCTAATACTTTTGTATAAGAATGTTCACAAGTAGACCTTTTGGTCATGCTGATTATTGTTGATACCCAGTCATTTGTGTGTTTGTCACTATTGGTGGTTGGGGAAATGCTTGCTTTTTTCATCTATATGTTACGGTTTTAATTTTGTTGTGTGGTTGTCCTTAGTCCTGTATAATGAGAACTGAGCACCAAATTTCTTTTTACAGTGTTGGATAGTAAAGCACCAAAATCTGAAGATATTGATGAAGAAGATGATGATGTCCCAGGTAGGCACATACATGCTTATATGTCCATTTAATGTACAAATATGAAACTTCTCACTTGCTAGGGGAGGCTTAATGTACTAGGCAGCATTAAAACATAGATGACTTTGGATTCCAGCTTTTGAAAAAAGATTTACGTCATGCAAATTGCTTAACTCTTAAGTGAAAACAGGTTAACATACTTTCAGGGAGGTTGAACAGATGATATAAATGTCCAGATAGGGTTCTAGGGCTGCAAAGTGACATGATTGACATAGTCATCAGGTTTTCTTTAAATCAGAATCTAAGGTGAGGATTTTTCTTTTTGTAGTAGAAGAAACAAAGCTTATGTCAGTGTCTGAAAGTTTCTCAAGAAATAAATATTGTGAAGTCTTAATTTTTTTCAATCATTAACTGTCCGTCAATCACCACATTCTCCTATATCCATCGGTATGGTGTATTAGCTAAAACAGCAGACTGGTGGACCCAAAGGTTCAATTCCTTGTGCTCTGGCACTGGTTTATTTCTTTGACCTTCCATAAAAATTCAGTTCTCTCCAAAATTTTCTGTTTCCTGGAATAAAACAGTTATTAGATGCCTAACTTCAGGCATTCTTTAAAGAATGCTGATGCCTCAAGACTCAACTGCAGCTAGTAGAGCACCTCTGGAAATCAGATCTTAATCACTTCATGTTAGAACTTTGACTCTTCTGAGTGTTCCTGTGTTTCTAGTTCTTTGTATATGTTCAAACGAACCATGTTTTCTGAAGCCCTTTGAAATCTGCCCACAATAAATGGTGTACATGAGTCTAGCTAAGAACTAGTTAACCTTTTCTATAATATGTGCATTTTCAATAAACTTACAAAGAGAATGTTGCTGGGCATTATTGTATTAAATATCTTCGTCTCTTTCAGATCTCGTAGAAAACTTTGATGAAGCATCAAAGAATGAAGCTAACTAAATCATTAATAGTTCTGGAAGCTGGCATGGACTAGATTTAAGAAATCAGCTATGTGGTTCCAAAGTTTTAAAGAAACAGAGAACATCATCTGTTAATAGTTCAGTAATATAAATATTTTGTATTTTTATGATGCTGTTTGTTCAGCATTTTCTGTCAGTTGATTTTGCATTTTGCACTTACTCCCAGGATCTACTCTTTTGGTCAAAAAGAAATGTCAGTTCAGTTTGAGGGGTGTGTGCATGTGCGTGTGTGTATGTGTGTGGGTGTACATATAGTGGAGAACAAATTGGAGAACACTTATTTAACCTTTTCCACTTTTCCTTTGGAAGTAGAAATAAAATGAATCTTCAGGATTGTTACTTTCGATTATCACCAAATAGTGCACTGAAGGTAGTTAAGATTAAAATTTTGTCCACGTTTTGTGACCTGGAGGCATTACACCATTAAAACTTGGGTTTCATTTGCTGTTAACTATTGTACTTGCAGATGTGTTTCTCATCCGTGTTGAAATATATACATGACATTTGTTATCAGCCTTATGTTGATTCTAGATGATACCGAAGACGAGCTGTTTTACCGGCTTGTTCGGTACAGTAATTTTTTTTAAAAAGAAAACTTGGCCTCTTGAAAAGTGTGCTTTTTTTTTAACCTTTCTCAACTTTCTTATTTTTCTTGTCTCTCTAACCTTTTGAGACAAGCTGATGTTTGACTCCTTCCATGTAGGCTTAGCAGTATATTCTCCTATTGACTACGTCAAGTATTTCCCATGTCAAAAGGAAAATGAACACCTTAGTTCTCTACCATCAGGTCACTTCCTGAACTTGGAGGTCTAGTTGGTAACAGTCTAGTGCACCAGTTTTGCACAGTAACAAATTTTTGCTTGAATAACTTCAAGCTTTTCTCTTGGCATGACTGCATTTACTAGCAGCTGGTGATCCACTCTTATTCTACGGCACTAGAAATTAAATGCACCGTGTGAGCAATGTTTAAGGTGGGAGGAAAGAGTTGTTGACATTTTGCCTTGCCTTCTGCTGGGCAGTTTGTGCAGTGACTAGCTCTAAAGGGATAATTTTTTTTTTGCCTGTAACTTACCTTTGCCTATAACCTACCTCTAGGTTTGATGTCATCTATGTATGTAGTAGCTTCTTAACCACAAATGCTCCTCAGGCATAAGGAGGACATTGAGAGGTACTGTGGGTACAGTGCAGTATTTATGACCGTTCTTTAAAATGCTTAATGTGAACCCATTTTCTCAGAGGCTCTTTCAAGGTTCTTGATGTAATGTGCATTACGGTATAGTTACACATCATTGTAACCTGTGTCAAGGGCAGCTGTGGCTTAAGAAAGCCGTTTTTCCTCTACATCTGTCACTTAATTATGGCTTAATTGGAACATATCAGCTTTTTATGTAGGTTCATATGCTATAGAGGACTGTAAAAGTACAAGGTAAACAGTACAAGAGTTCTGATGACATTGTAAAAACTATGAAAGCAGAGCTGTAGTGGTTTGTCATCTGAACTCCTCTGTTTATTTTATAGGCTTTGTTCAGTTTTTCCTGTTATATTTTATATACTACATGGATCTTACTACAAAATAAAATAACAGTACAAAAGAGGAAATGCTCCCTCTTGTGTGTTGTCTCCTCCTCCCACCAGCACTAGCTGAGGAAGGACAGGTGGGTGCAGCAGCTGTTTAACCAGTGCTACATCCTTGCTGATAATGACTGAGGAAGATACATGCAGGACTAGGGAGGGTCCTGTTAGAACTTTAGGATTTCACACTCCCACTCTCCTATTTTCCTTGCAGTGTTGAAGGAAACGTAGGTTTGCTATATGGCTAATCCGAAATCCACTGCAGATGCATTTGCTCTCTTTATGAGGAAGAGATGCCTTCATTAATGTGTGCACAGGCACACTGAATTGCCTTTTGCTGCCTCTGTGAGCTCAAAGAGCAAATGAAGGGTACTAGGAAACTGTTATGTGCAGTGTTCTTCCGTTTGCTTGAGGAACATGAGTGAAGAAAGTTTCAAAGTATGTATGGGACATCCCCTCCCCCTAAATACTAATCAGATACTAAAGTTTGTGCTCATTGGTTTCTGGTATAGGAAGTATTTCAAAAGTAATTTTGTGAGAGATAAAGAGTAAGCATTGAAAACAATGACTCTGTAAGTTTATACAGTTGAACTTTCTGATTTCTACAAAAGACTGAATTTTTGCTCTCCGTCATGACAATTTACATGTTAAACCCTCACTTTTTCCTATGTTTGAGAACCAGTAAACTAACTAAATATGCTAGCTTATGTAGTTATATTATCTTCAGTTTTTTCAGTGTATCTGGAAACAGTCAACCACTTATGATTTGCTGCTGGAAATACTAGAGCTTATCAATCATTAAACTGATTTTAATGAAAAGTAACCCATCAAAGCTGTTGTGGGAAAAACTCTTTTTCTTTGTATTTATCCATGGTATAACTCAAACAGTGTTTGTACATGCTGATGGAAATGCAGAATTACTAAAAGTAGTTTTGGGGAGTGCTGGTACAATAAAAACTCCCCCCATGAAGGTGAACATTAGAATGTTTTTTGCTTGGCTTGAAGCACGATAACCGTTGTACTTCTGAAGCTCTTGAGTTTACTTGCTCACTACTTAAACACTCTTCACATTACAGGTCTTGGCATTGATTTGAAAATAGGAAGATAGAGTAGCACATAGGTTGAAACATCTCGGATTGTATGCAGAGCTGAATCAGTGAAGACTGAAAGAATCAAGAACTTGGCAAGTGGGTAAGATGGCAAACACCAGTCTTCCTGCCCTGGCTGCTAGTAAATTTGTGTAGTTCCCTAGTTTATGTAAGAGAAACTTAGGACTGGCTGGCTTCTCAGCCAGGAGTGGAAGTCCAAAAACCTGCAGCTGTGGTGCATTTGCTCTAGGAAAAAAAAAAAATTAAAAGTGCTCATATATGATGGATAACAGATTACAGTAGTCAGTAAAGCAAGAGTTCAGGCAAATTTTTTCTTCTTAACTTTTACATAGGAATACTTGAAGAGCGCACAAGAATGATAAGGATAAATTTAGAACTGCTACTGAAGTTTTACTGAAACATGTTGATAATTCACTAGTATTTATCAACTTTCCATGGGAACTAGTAGTTGCTATGGAGTCCCTTTTGCCAGGATCTTCACAAATAATATTTTGGATTTGGTGTGTACAAAAGGAGCACTTGAGGTCTTACAGATGACTTAATTATTGAGCAGTGTATTGATTGACCAGTATTGCTGTTAACAGGAAGGAACTGAGGAAGTTATAACAGCACAGTAAATCTGTGCTATATGCAAGAGATGAATTCATGCCTCTACTGAGGAATGTCCTAGGAAGGATTCTCCTAAGCTTCCCTGGAATCAGACTGTGCTGCTCCAGGCAGTAGGGATGTACAGAGGGGCTGACCAGCCTGCCCTGTAGGTGAAGGTGAGTGAGTGAATTCTTCCACTGGCCCTTGAGATTTGTCTCCCTTTATTATTTTAAGATAATGCTGGTTTGTTCAGCAGAGTGAACAGATAAGTTGTTGTGGAGATCAAGATTACACTGATTAAATGATCCATGTTTTGTACTTGAGCAAATGAAGTGATGCAGAACAGAAGCGCATCAAAACACTAGCCATAGCAACTCTACGGAAGTGACAGCAGAAGTACAGGGAATGGTTATTCATGTTCAACTGTTTGCTTTCCCATCAGGTAATTTTTTTTTTTTACCCCCCCCTTCCGCTTTTTCAAAGACTGATTTTCAGACACTGAAGAACTTAATGGATTTATTCAGAAACATGGGGGCTGCAGTGTCAATCAAGGATTCAGGTAGCCAAGCAGAGCAAGTGAAGAGACTGATTCTAAAATCAGTCGTCTTGGTACGTGTGGGTGGGAACTTGGGCTGAGTAGGATTATCGGGAACTGGGCTTTCACTTCAGGCTCTGGCACTGTGTATTTGACAAGATCAACTTGTACATCTTCTGGTGCCTTGATTTGCCTTTATTTCAGGAGTGCTGCTCTATCTCCTATATGTATGTGTTATGTAAATCAGTGAGCACAAAACCTGGATACTGCTTGAGAGAAGAGAGCTACATCTGTGCAAGTGGTATAAAAAGCTACTGTACTTCCATATGATAAATGCATGCTATTTAGTGGGCTGTCAGTGCTATTAAACACACTCTCACTAAACAACAGACCCACAGCTTGCTCAGATGTGATTTTTTTTTTTTTTTTTTTTTTTCTCTTGGTAACCCGGTGTCTGTCATTCTCAAATACCTAGGTAACGTTTCCTTGAACTTTGCGTTGCAGATGGATTTCATAACTATGCTAAATTAGTTTCCTCCTTAGAATAAAAGGAGGTTATCTGCTCATTTGAGTTCTTGGAAGTTGTTTCTGATTTTTTTTTTTATAAAGTATCAATGCTAAGGCAAACATTGAAACAAAAAATTATATTTTAAGGCCTTTTGACCTGTCAGTGCACATATCCCAGCTGAATAAAAGGAGTTATGCAACCTCTTGCCCTTTCTTGCAGCATCCTTGCAGCAGCTATAGTAACTGCTTATGTCAAAAAATAATATCAGGAAGTATTTAATGTATTTTTAGATTCTGTCTAATGCAACTTAGCTGACAAAGAAGAACCAGACATTGGGAAACGTGGCACAAACTACATTTTGAGACCATCAGATCTGATTTTGAGGCCATGGGTGAAGCTGGAAATTTTCAAGCGATGCAGATTATTGCCAGATGTAGGTAAGTGAAGACTTTAAAGTCAGTGGGATACCAGACCTTTGCACACCAAGAGTTAAGTTCCCTGAAAGGCCTTCACCAAGCTCAGGCTTCCCTGCCACCAAGGGAGGAAGTCTTCCCCTCCCAATTGCTAGTAGTAGTAAGATGATGTCTGAGGTCAACTGGATCAGCTTGCTCGGCTGGTTATAGATGACTTCTTTTTTTTGAAGTTGTTTTTCAGCTTATCTTACTGTGAAGTTTGACCACGCGGTTGTGCATAGTAGTACTGGCACATGCTAAAAGCTCCACCGTTCCTCTTCTCAACAGCTTGCTTTGGTTGGCTTAGCCAGCTTGTAAAAGTGCCTCCTCGGCCGTGGTGGCAGTGTTTGAACTCACAGGTCACACAGTTCGTTCTGTGTGAGTGGGTGCCTGCAGAGGAAGCTGTAGCTTCGGGGCCTGTGTTGGTTGCCTTTGCCTTACCACCTGCTAGCTACCTTTAAATTTCTGTGAAATAAATGGTAACCTCCCTTCAACAGGAAAGCATTAGCACGCAGTAATTTTGAGCAGGCTTGGCAGAGGTGACCATCACACAAACCAGCCTTGTGGACTGAACTAGCCTTTTAACCCTGCTGCTTGCTCTGCTTCTGACGCTTGTCTTGGCAAGACAGGGGGGACTTGGGGGAACTTGTGGCCCTGCTGCCAGGGTCATACTGAATTTGGGAAAAAGGGAAGGATTTTCCATATTGATGCTGGGTGACAGATCTGGTCAGATACTATAACTTGCAGTTTGTTTTTAAACTTTTAATTGTGAAATAGAGATGCAGTACAGCTCTCTATGCCTTGTGAGGCATAGGCATTGCTTGCACAGTGGGCTGATAAGTGGCAGCATGGCACCCCAGTGTGCCATTACCGCAGCCACTCTCTGATCCAGCCATCCAGCCGCTCTGCAGCTGAAAAGCACCCAAACACAGCCTTCCACTTCAGCCCCTTTTTCATGTCTTTCTTTAAACAGCAAACGGTGACTTTTGGGGGCAAGCTGTTGAAGTTTTTATTTATGCTGCAGATTCTTGTTCACTGAAAATCTGAGTATATAACTTAAAAAGTGAACTTTAATAAGGATTTCTCATTTTTTGTGACAAGATATGGTTTCTGACACATGGTGTTTAATTGAAAATAGCTGTAGCTCGCTTACAGCATTTTTGCAGTCTCTGGGGGGTAGTGATGCAACTAAAGTTTCTTCTCTGTTCATTTCTAAACATTTGCTCTACTGCTGGAGACTCTGGTCTGCTGTGTGACTGGCAATTGTAATTAATGACGGCTTGCCTTTTTGCATGTTTCTTAAAGCAAATAGAGCTTAAAATATTTTTTTTTACTTTGAATAAGGATTTCTTTCTCTGTCTGTCTTAAGTTTTCCCACAACCTGCTTCCTCAGCTTGACTGAAAGATATCAGGTTTTCTCATAATCTGCTGCTGGATATTTGGATGTTTTGCTGAGATATCTATTCTGATACAAAAGTGATGTCAGTTTTCTGAAAAACAAGAAATGTGTTACATTTTTTAGTCTTTTCTACATCACCCTTCTCTCAGCCACATGATTTCTGTGTTGTTGTAAATTATTAACTTTTTAACACAGGGATATTATTACCTCTATCTCTTCTCTTGCCCTTTGAGTTGCAGAGTTGCTTTCATTGGCAGCATGCACTGAGAAATCATTGGCCACTTGCAGCCCTTAAATTGTAATAGTTTATTCCATTACATGGTGATTTTCCAGCTCAGTTCTCCTGAGCACCTTCAAATGGGTTTTCCATAGAAATACTTCCTTCACTCTTTTAAAGGCTATAGTCAAATTTGAAGGGATAATCTAGCTATTGTTTCTAATATGTGCGTTCTATCCTGATGATTTTGTTTAACTGTAGAGGATTTTTATAATGCAGTCTGCATCACTGAGAGCTTGATGACTTTGAACAGGATTGCGTGTTTTTTGGGAGCAAACAGAGATACATCTTTAGCATCTTAACTGATGGAAACTTTCAGCTTTTTATGGTTTTAATATGCACAAGCACTCCCTGAGTTTACAGTAAGCAGTAATAAAAGGTTTAAATATCTTATACCCACATTTCATCAATTGCTCACAGTACCATCATCAGGAATGTATACCTGGTGCATCTTCCTTTGTGAGTGCTAGTTTTGTCATCTTTCTGTTTTTAAGCTGTTGTGAGTATTGTCTGAAAAACAGAGCTGCTGGATTTGGGCTGCCTGACATCACATTACGCTAATACTTTCAAACTGCTTGGGCCCTCAGGTCCATTATGGTTCAGGATGGCCAGTATTTGTCAGGAGAGAACAAAGGAACTAGTAGCTTTTCAGAACAAAACTTCACTTGCATTGAATAAACATGGTGAGATTCTTTTTATTGTTGGTTTCTCTGCTGAGACATTAATCTGTGTTAGAATTTGTATGAGATGTGCCTTGGTTCAATTTTTGTCCTTCTGTGTTAACTCTTAGATAAGCCGTGATGAGAGGGGTGATTAAATACTTGTCCTTAATTAGTCTTACCCTTGTAAGTAGTCCCAATGAAAAACTGGTATGTGAGGTATTGCATGCATTGTCTACTTGCACAATAAAAACAAGCTTTAACAGTTGTTCCTACCATAGTTAAGTTAAAACAAAAATACTTACAGGTTTTATACTCTGAATGTCTCTCTGATTTGGTAAAAGCAAGGTAAAGGATGGATGTCAAAGATGCCAAAGAGCTTTTTTTCTCTCCCCGCTCCCCCTGCTCAAGAAAGCAGCTCCCTCCTGTGCGTGTTGCTATTTACTGTGTCCTGTTCCATTGGTTAACATTATGCTTAATCTTGTATTGTAGTCAAAATTGTTTTACCAAGGGTTCTGGCAGTTTGAAATGGAGCATCAACCTTTTTCAGCAAACTCAAAATACTCAGTTGACTTCTGAGTTACAAATCTGAACAACTTGCATCTCTCATTGAGATGTTGAGCAAATAGCTGGTCAGGCTTCCCAAGCGCTCTGACTCACAGCACTAAACAAAATCTCAATTGTGATTTAGCAAGGCATAAATAAGCCGGATTTTTTTTTTAATAGGCTTAATTATACCCGGTGAAGCAATGTCCTTTTGCTTGAGCAGGGAGTTGCCACACTGCTGTGAAGTCAAAACATTGCTAGGAGAACAGGAAGGTTCAAGCAGAGCCATCAAGTCCACAGAACAAGTGGAAGGAGGGTGTGTACTCAGGACCCTGTTCTCTCTACATGTGTACACTTCCATGGGATTTAGTGGTGGGGTTTGTCCGTGACAGTAAGGCTGAATTGATTCCTTGTTTGCCATCACTGCTGACTTAATAAATGACATGATCAAGATGAGAATGTGTCTGGCCTTTCCCTGTACAGCTTATCATTTAAGGTACAGTCAAATTAATGAAAACTAGTTTTCAGTAGTTGTAAAGTCCATTTACAGCACTTGGGGCTTCTTCCTTACAGAAATAGTAACAGTGTCCTAGCACAAGAGGACACTGCTAACAGGATCCATCCAGCACATACTCCCTTGGAAATAAATATAAAATTGTTGAATAGTTACTAATTTGTGAAAATTGCTTTGAAGTATTTCTCATCCTGGTAAAGTGAGCCATTCCTGTTTACTGGTGAGCTTTCATTTTCACAGCCTGTTCTACTAAATGACATTTTTACCAAACTGAAATATTTTCTTGATCAAAGCCTTCAGTAATAAAGAGCACTTTGAACTCAGCTTAGGAAGCTCATTCATTTATTTCTAGTATTTGAAGTCCTTTGCCTATTGCATGAATTACAGGCTTAACAAACTCCCCTTAGTTCCACACCTAAATTATCTTGAAATTCTTTTTCTCCAACTCCTAATTTGTTAGTCACCTGAACATTGCCACAGTCATGAAGCCATGAGCCTGCCACAATTCTGCTGAATTCTCAGATTGCTTTCTTGTAGCCGTATCTGTTTTTATTCAAGCATTCTTCCCAAGTTACGCACTTCCATGTTGCCATACCACATAAAGTTCTGGCTCATTTTTAGCTTGGTTCCCTTATTCAGCAGAGAGACAGGAATTTCTTCATTAGTAGTATTATTAAGGTGCTCAGCTTTTTGCAATCTATAGGGGGAGATGTTTGCTCATCAGTTTTTTTTTTTCAGTGTTAAGCACTCATTAATCTTGCGAGAGAGGGGAAATTAAAACTTTTCTTTCTGGCTGTCTAACAAAAGGACCACCTTGTTACCAAAGAGAATGAGGGAGAGAGACTGCACTGTTATAATTTCTGTTTCAAGATGTTTGGCTTAATTCTGTGTATGGGCACTGTTCTTATCCTTTGATGGTTGGCTCAGGCGTGAGTTTTCTATCCAGCCCACTTTCCACTGTACTCTTCTTTTGCTTTGCCATGATTTATATAGAACTGTTATCTTACATAATTTATACAGAATCATTTATTTTAAAAGACTGTCCTATAAAGAGAATAAGGGATTTGGTGCCAGGTATAATAAATGGGTAAAACAATTCCATCATTTTCTAAGTTTATTCAAACATAATTCCCTCTACAGATAATTTTTTCTAGTGTCATATGTGTTACCTGAGAATCAGTGAAGGTGATTCATTTCTGAAGAAAGAAAAAACCTTTCTCTAAGCCTTTTCCTGCTTTATAGTTGTCCATATTTTAGCAGTCTGGAGGGAAGGTACCAGTGCTGGAGCCAGGCTATGTGTGTGGCTGTACAGACCACAGTCACTTAAGGTTCCTGTTTTATAACACTTTCAAAATGATAATAATTACAGAAAAATTGTTTTGAACACACCAAAGAAATCGTCATGTGAATGTGATCTTCAGAGAGCAAATTAGATGGGTTATAACTGTCTTTCCTAGTGAATTTATGGTGTGGGGATTTTCATGTCAGTTCAGCTGCCTGCCTCATTTTTCAAAGTGTTTCACTATGAGTTTTACATTTTTGGTTAAGCTGATGCTATTTAAAAAGATGACTTCCATGTTATTTGCACAACATGTAGAAGCTGGAGGCAATTCAGCATTTTGACATTCTTAATTAACTGACGGCCTGTCATGAAAGTAATTAAATGATATGGTAATTCTGGCCATGCTGCTTTTCAAACTGTTCTTATATCTCGGCATAATAATTCAGGTGGTGACATCATGTCAGTATATGTGCTTCTCCTTCCTCAGTGTCTACTCAAGAATTGATGTTCGTGGTTCAAAATAGCTTTAAAAAAATAAATTCCAACCCCTTCTTTGTTGAAGAGGAAACAGAAATTTAAACAATTTCCTGTCACAGACTGTGGCCTGTCATCCTTTTGGGGTCTGTGAAGATGATGTGTAATATGTGACAGCCTACATGTCCTATAAGAGATATTCACACATTCAGAGATCTGCAGGGTTTCTAGGGCATTCCAGTTCTCTTCATGAAAAATGACTGTAGAAAACAAAGGTAGTTTTGATGGCTACAGAGCCATATTTGCTCTGGGAATATTGCTAATGATTTGATTAAGACTATTTGAATTTGGCCCAAAATATTTTTATTAATGAAGATTATGCTGTCTTCATCTAGAGATGCAGGTGTTGAAATGAGAGTGCTTTTACTGGATGAGCAAACATAGTTTTATGGAGGCATTCCATGTCCCTAGCACAGCCTGACAGTGTCACTGTTCAGAAATGAGTGGGATTTGCCACCAGCCAGTAATCCTCCCTCAATTTTAAGCAAGGTTCTTTTGATGTCCATTTTCTGATGTGCTGCCCCGGGGAAACCTGCCATCTAGTCAGCTCTTCAATCCTTTAATAACATCCCTTGTGCCAGGAACATCATAATGCTGAATGCCGTGACTGAGACGTTACTATGAATATGCTGAAGATCTTTGCTTGGTGTGTGATGAAATGATCTTTGGGGAATAAGTGAAACAAAAGTGCGTGTAGGATATCCTTTAATTCAATGAAGAATGTGGGTGGGGAAGCAATTGAAATGAACAAGATGCTTTGGATTTTCGGTAATGCCTTGAATACTTTAGGGTGTACTTAAACAAATCTGTGTCTGTGTGAACAGATTCACTGCTCAGAGAACTAACGAAAGCAGGAGCAGCCCATGTTTTCTAACCATCTTCTCTGCCTGCCCTCCATCACACCTTTCCCCTGAGGTATGGGCACTGTTTTCCCTGTGGCAGTTCTGACAGGGGAGAAATAACCACACAAAGAGCTACATGTGGCTAACTGACATGCCATCTGCTGCGAAAAGCTACTACGGTGGCTGCCTTCCTTCTGCTGTGCCCTCAGTAGTGGCGGTCACTTGTGACTTTCTCCTGTAGTAGTCACCAGTTGCCTTTCAGCTGTGATTGAACTTGAGCAATGTATTCCTAAATTGTTCAAAGGGAGAGGAAGATGTACCTGAATCTGCAGCATAGATGTGTGAGCCTTTCTTCTTTAAAAGACTTAGCTTAAAAAAATTGTATGCACAAAGGATGGTGGTTTTGACTACCACTGCATCCACTGTCATTAAGGAGAAGTAGGGTGGAAAAGATCAGCGTGACAATGGCATATAACCCAAGACAGCATTGAAAAGTGGTGCCTGCTGGATTCCTTCAATAATAAAATCCCTTTTGCTGGAGTTTGACTATTTTGCATTTAATTATTTAATTACAAAAAATATGAACCAGAACTTGAGAGTCGGGTATGTCCATGCATAGCAGCTATTCATTTACCTCCAGCACAACAAAGAAGGGAAATGCTTAAGATAACAATGAGCCAACTACATCTACTGCTTCCTTACAAGTAAGTTTCAGTTCTTTTCCTTTCTAAAGAAAACCCAGCTCTTCCTTTGAATCCAGAAAGACCTAAAGGATAAATTCTTATATACATATTAGATCAAACCCTTCACAAAAACATTGGAAAAAAATTCTAGATAGAGTTTTATACTTCTGTTTACCTACATCCTCAAAAAAATCCCTCAAACAACAAAACCAATCGTACTGGAAATATGTAACTGCATGTTCATAGATGTGTTGGCAACTCTACACTGGGACTGAAGACTTTTTTTCTGAAATGTATTTCCTACATCAACCAGAAGCTGTGAGCTTCATGCAAGATGTGCGCTCTCCCTGCTCCTGCTGTCCCACATCCTCTGTCTTCCTATGTTCCAGGAGTCACTGGGCTCCTTCCCTTCTACCCAGACTGGCAGATTTCTCTCTTCTCTCTCATGTTCGCAGAGCTGCAGATGTAGAGGAATTGGTGATGAAGGAATATATTGAGAAAATGTTATTGTAGCACACTGGTGTCTTTAAGGCACACAGAGATGGGATGAATCAGTGTTCTGTTGGTGCTGCTCCTACAGCATATGCTGTACAAGAAGTAGTCTCTGACTTTAATTCGTTTACTTTGTCTTGTGTTCCCACCTTGGTCTTCGATTTATATGTAGGTGCCTTTCACAGAACCACAGAATGGTTGAGGTGGGAAGGGATCTCTGGAGGTCTCTAACCCTCTGCTCAAGCAGGGTCAGCTAGAGCAGGTTGCCCAGGGCCATGTCTAGTAAGGTTTTGAACATCTCCAAGGATGGAGCCTCCACAACCTTTATGGGCAACCTGTGACGGTGTTTGGTCATCCTCACAGTAGACAATTTTTTTTCTTATGTTTAAGGTGGATTTCCAGAAAGTTAAATGTCTTTGACAAAAGCACGTTAAAGTTGTCTAGGGCTGTTCCAGAAGGATATGTTAATTTTCAGGTTTGACCATCCAAGAAGAAAAACTCATTTTTCAGCTGGTCTGGTGTACATGTGGATAGCTCTGCCTGTTGTATACCTGTTATCCCTCAAAAGAGAGGGCAGTAACACCAAAGCTGTGACAGTGCTTCTCTAACTAGGCGGCATGGCCCTCTCAGCTCTGGCCATAGCCCTCAGCCTTTCAATAAGGACATAACTGAAGATCTAAAAGGTGAAAATGGTGCTATATAAAGATGCAGAGAAACTTGTGATTTAAAGAGAAATTGCAAATGTCATAATTTTTGCAGAGCAAAAATGAATCGGAACAGAGCAGAAATAAACAGAATAGAGAATTATATAGAGAAAGTAAAATTTGTTGTTCCTATATGAGAAAAAAAAGAGTATTCAGTTAAATTGTGTAGTAGAGCATTTACATTGATGAAAGAAAATAGTTCTAAAGTACCACAGTTAGAGTGTGGAACTCACTGTTACAAGATACCACAGGTAAAAACAGGATTTTAAAAGGATTAGATTTTTTTGTATAAAATGTTGGTCCATTTATATTAGATAAGTACAACAGTGAACTGATTTCTTTAATTTGTATACTGAATCTGTAAAAAACTGACAGCGTTTTTGGTCATAGAATATAGTTGTTTTGGAAGAAACAAAAGAAAATACTCTGACATCAAAAGATATCACTTCAACATTCTTAATAATGGGCTATTTAATAATACCTAGGTTGATACGATTTTTCAGTTTGAAATAGTTTTATTTTGTGCTATACATAATTGAAATCAAGTCAAGTTTGAATTGTAGTGTTTTGATTCCTCTAAAATTGTTTTCTTCTTAGAATTTTCCTTGCATCTGAAGTGTTGACATTTGAGGGAGTGGGTTTCTGTTCACAAAAACAGTCATTCAAAAATCCTCCACAAAACATCCTCTGTGCTACTGTTTGCTGGTGGAATTCCTTTCTGAAGGGTCTGATGCAGTGTGTTCTCAGCCAGCGTATTAAGTCTTGCCTCTACGAGTGACTGCATCGAGCACTGAGTGCATTCACTGAAGCCCACACAGATGCCTGAGACTGTTATTTATGTAGACCTACATTATGAGCTTATAAGCTCTCTTGTAGGCCCGTATCTGGTCTAGTTTTGGAGAATCTCCATTTGAAAATCACCTCTTCTTCACTATTGTGCTTCCTATTGGCCAAGAAGCATAGATATGTTGGTGGCATGTATGGAAAAGTGCATATGGCCTTTCAGAAAGGGCTATCAACAGCTCAAACTTCTTTCTAGAAGCTTTGAGATATGCTGGTCCCTCCTTCCTATTCCGTATATTATACTTAAGGCAAATCTTTTAAACCAAACCTGCATGAATTATGACTTTTATCCAAACAATGAGAATCTCAATTCTCCTACCTTCCACCATTCTCTGGCACAGCTCCAACAGTATTCCTGGAATACCTTTGAAAGATGGAAGATGTTATGTGATTGAGGAAATTAAATAATATCACAGCCCAGCTGTATCTCAGTATACATGGGACAGGATGTAAAGTCAGGAGTTCTACGATTCTAGTCCAAACTCTTAAATGCATTTTTTTAACAATCCAGAGCAGGTTGCTGAATCCTCACAGAGGGACTAACACGTTTCAGTTATTTGTAAAGTACTTCTAGATCTTCAAATGGAAAATGCATATTTTTCAGCATTTTAGGATGATGAAGTTCTCTAGATGGAGCTAATATTTCAAACTCCTATTCATTTTTGAATCTCAAAGGTCTTTTGTTTAAGTGACCCAGAAAGCACATATTTAGGTGATGATTTAATATCTTCCTAATGATAGTTTTTCATGTAATCATCATCATAACACTTTTCAAAGGAGATTCTCAAAGTGGTTTCACAGACCTTTGTGAGGTCTCATGCAATATTTACTCATGCTGTAAATCTAACTACTTTTACTGTATGCACAAGGCGGGGGGGATCAGACAGGTTAAATGTCACTCAGCAAGTCAGCTAAAAAGTTGAACGACAACCTGTTTCTCCCGGTTCTAAATCCCGGCAGGTTTTTGTTACTGAGCACAGACACGTTCATCTGGAACACCCTCACAAATACCCGAACCCCATGGGGATTCACTAAAGGCATTTTCAGCTTCTGGCCAGACCAGGAATGTAATCAGCAAGGTACTTAAGCATTAGCAGGGCTTGCAAATATAGATGAATAGCAAAATAAACAATAAGAATGAAAGATCCAAATGTTTATTGTTTTCTTGTTAAAAGGGACTACTAAATCCTGTCATTTGAATTCTTGCTTAGCAGAGGCTTTCAAATTACTCAAGTATCACATCTCAGTCTCAAATACCAAGTCCAAATAACAGCCCTTGAAAAGCTGTCCTGTGAGTATTAGAAAAATAGCCCTTGTTTGCACACGGATTTGTGTCTTCACCCTCTGATCTCTTCCTTGCAATAACCCTCGCCCTGCCATGTCCATCATGACCCTCCTACCACAATGACCTCAGCTTCCTTCACATTCCCTGCAATGCTCCTAAGCCGAAACATCGTATGCTGGGAGTAGCACAGTGGTGCGTGCATACTGCCTGAGCAGCTGGAGCACGCACTGATTAACAAACTGGCTGCTGCCACCCGAAAGATGTACCAGCTGAGCTGGACTTGCTTTGGCTCACCCTCTCTGTGTCTGGCCATGGATTGCCACAAAACTTGTAAGAATTTAATTTCCTTTGAGACTTACCACTTTTTCGGCTGTGGCAGAAATTGGCCAAGAGATCCTAAAGATATGGGAAGGAGGGAGGGGAAGAGAAAGGCAAATGATTTAATTGAGTAAGTGTTGTTTCCTTGTAGGAAAGGCTGGGGCTAATAAGCTAAAATGGGTGCCAAAGGGAGAAAAAGAAAAAAAATCTAGCTGTAATTAAAGTCCAAAGCCCTTGCTCACAAGCTTATACTGAAGTTTAACACAGATACAGACATAGATCTTTTAGAGCCTCTGGGCCAGCGTCTGGAATATGGAGAGAAAAGTGATAGATGTTTCAAGTTATAGCCAGCATAGACAGTAAAAAATTATGTCCCCTTTTAAATGCATAACCTATGTGAGTTTACTGTTAGAAAGGATTAAAATGCCATCTATTTTTTTACTTCTGAGAAAACTTAAACTGGACAAAATAATAATAGGTATTCAGCATAGAATTACTCTAAACTGACCCCTGTAAGGAGATGGTGACCTAGCAGGTCTTTTTCTTTTCTAGAGATTAAGTCATATCTGGTGGAAAATGCATCATAGATTAATTAAGTGCTCATGTATTAGTGGCTTTATTGTATGACGCACTAATACTGAGTTAACCTTAATATAGGATTCTGAAGATGTTGAGCCAAGCATTTTTATTGATTCAGATTGTTCTGGTGCAGGTAGTACTTGAGTATAATGGATGAAGCCTGCACAACATTTAGGAAAATCAAAGATTCAAGGCTGATGAGATAATCAAGATGTATTAAGGCAGAGGCTACAGGAGCTGCAGTAGTCACTCTGCCACTAGAGGGCAAAATCATGACACTGTCACATTCTGCAGGTCTAGGTGTCTTTCCAAGGGTGCGATCAGCCAGTTGGGTGTTTTTTACAACAGCAACTGGTTAAATGATCACAAAGCACTCTACTAGCAGGGGTAGTAGTAATGAAGGTTTAAAGTATTGTTCTGTGACAGCGTGATACGCGAGTAGGTTACTAGCTACTGTATGGAAAAAAGGCAACATTTTATTCCGTGGAACTATGAATAAAAGCTTCAGTCACCCATGAGGTCTGGATGCTTAGATCTTGCATATCAATAGAAAAGTGGGTATTTGTACCGGAAAGTACAGTGGGAGAGTAATGAACATTTTTCTGTTAGGTTTCCTAATTGTTTGATCAGACCAAGAGACTCCTGAATGTTTCGATCAGTGACAGATTCTGGAGACGTCCAGAGCCTTGGGTACAATCCCCTACCCAAGTCACTCTTTGACCTTCTAACATTAAGTGTTCCTGTTCTTCTCTCCCCTGGTTCCTGCCCTCTCCTGCGCCTATGCCTATTTATCATCGAGCGCCTATTCTCCGCTCCCACTAAAACTTGCACTCCACTGTTTGGAGATCAGACCTATGGACCTGACAGACTGCTTGGCATGGGAAAGATCAGTATCCTGCCTGTGACAGTGGCCAGAAGCAGAATCAAAGGAAGAATTTAGTAGTAGGATAATCATATAGTCACACTTGTCAGGAGTAACCTCCCAGCTTCCAGCAACGTATGTCTCAGACTTCTTGAGTGAGAAAAGTTATCTTTATATGCAATATGCTTCAAAGGATTTGCCTTCTGTGAACAAGTCCACCCATACCTTCAACCAATGTAAATATTACCATTCCCACGGCTGCTCCCATCATGTGCTCAAGAACACATGATCTGTGTCAGATGATGCTGAAAGGGATGACAGGTTGTTACTTCTTAGCGCCCAAGGAAATCGACTTCTGCATAGACTAGTAACCAGAATCCACAGCTACGGTCACGTAGTTACATCTCATGGGTAACAGACTTACAGGACTGAACTCCTGCTTGTGTTAAAATATAGTTTTTAAAAGCACCTGATTTTGATTTTGATATTCTAGCGCTGGGAAATCTAACTTGCTCCTCCCTGAAGTGCCTCAGTGATTAATTACCTTCACTGGTAGTAGACCTGACCAGGAAGCTGAATACATCTGCCTTTAGCACACAGTCATGGAATTTTGGAAGGACTTAAAACGTGTGACTGAGTCACTCCTTCACCTTCTTTTTTGACACTGAAATAGATTGAACATTTTCACTTTCAGTCTAAATTATTCTTACTGTTTTTCTCTGAACCATCTCTGAACCATTTCAGTTTCTATTAAGGAATTAAGGAATCTGGATATCAGACTTCAGGAGCAGTTGGACTAGTACCAGAAATATAAATAGACATTTTTCTATTATAAAACCAAGGATTGCATTAGCCGGTTGGCCACAGCACCACATCACCTGCTCATTTTCTTCTGATTATATGTGATGACTTTCGAGGTATTTGAGTATTAACTTGTTCAAGCACAAATTCTCTCATCCTATAATCACTGGCACGTTCTTACATTTGGCTGTACAAAAATGCATATCACTTGTTATCAAGCTGTCTCAGATACTTTGCATCGTGACTTGTTATATGACTCTCCATTGCTTACATCACTTGCAAACTTTGTGATGATCTTATGCTTTCCTTAGAGCCATTAATATCAATACAGTTTAGTGTAGAATGAATTGCTATATGACCCAGAAACACATTCTTTGATGTTGACTTCTTATTTCCCCACTTTGTAACTGTCAGTTAGCTAGAGTTTGAACAGTTTAATGTGTGCTGTGATGCGTCTGTTTTATTCTGGCTTCTTAATTACAATGCTGCAAGTTACCAAAACCAGTATTTTGGAAACCCACTTACCTTGATCAACCAAACTTGCCATTAAAAAATCAAATTATTTTGGCAAGATTTGTTTTCCATATTAACTTGCATTTATTGTGTTTCCATCCTTTAATTATTTTTTAATCAAGTAGTGTAGATAGTGTCCCATTATATTACCCAGAATTCTTGTCAAGCCGGCAGGTCGTAATTACCTTGGTCACCTTGTTTACCCTTTTAAAATATTGGTACGATATTTCATCCAATCTCTGGAACCTCAACAGTGTTCCAAGATTTATTGAAAATCAACATTAATGGTCTAAAGATACTCTGTGCCAGTGCTTTTAAAACTTTTGGATGCAAGTTACCTAGAGCTGCTGATGCCCAGCTTTATTAGCTTCTCTTTAACATCCTCCTCAGTGTCTATTGTAATGGAATGTATTTCATCATCATCATACGATATTCATATATCATCTGGCTCTTCCCCAAATACAGACCAGAAATAGTTATTCAGTTCTTCTGCCTTTCCTACATTATTGTTAACTGTTCTATTTCCATCTAGTAACAGACTGAAGCCATTACTAAGCTTCCCTTTTCCCCAAGTTTCTGCAACTTTCACCAAGTAGTTAAAATATTCTATTATTTGTCTATAACTCTGTTGTTCATGTATATAATATTAATATAATATTATTAATATATGCATATATTCTTGCATCATTTTGAATCCTGGCAGGCACACATCTTCGTATTGACCCTGTAACTCTCTGCTGCCCTCTTCAATGAGGGCATCTCATAGCTTCCCCTCACCTTTCTAATGTGGTCTTCTCACCTACTTTCCAGTTCCTTGCCTTTTGCAAATTGGAGTCTCCTCTTCTATATGCTCTCCTTCATGCCGCTTCCTTGGTAGCTTCTCCTAAAGAGTTGTGCAAAGATGGTAAAAGACTTGAGAAAAGAGGTGGCAAACTCAATACCAAATGTCCATGCTATCATGTGAGCCTCTACAGACATAAGGCTGATGCCCACAGAAGAGCTAAAGATACTTTCAGAGAATTTGTAACTCTGGCACTTGCACTGAACGTGCCAAGTAGAAGGTCACAGTCCATGGCTTGTAGCCTGGCTGGAGCTTGGGATCAAAATTATTGATTTGGTTTGTGTATAATGTACGCAAATGTTTCCTGTTTGGACACTAGCAGAGGGAGCAGATTGAGATCACTGGACGAGCAATCTCCCTGCTTTAAGCTCAGGTGTCTGGCACCACACCTGCCCGGAGCAGCAACCTGAGTTTTGTTGAGTTGCTCCTCTAGATACATCTTAATTGGGAACAAGTCATGTGGCTTCTGAGATACATATAGGTAACAGGAAGGGACGGGGCATGAGACCGTGTTGCACCACCTTAAATCATAGAGGTGTTTGCCATTGCTCCTAAATCCTGTTTTGCATGCTTTCATGAGATGGTCTTCTTGCAAAACAGCCAATTATTATATCCTTCAGGTAAAACCTCTCTGCGCTTGGTGCGAAAACATTCCAATGAATGGCTGTATGCAGAGGGATTAAAGTAGAACAAAGTTACGCTAGTGATATGCCTCTGTGAGACATCTGTAGATGGCAAACCTATGTGCTTGCATGCATTTGGCCAGAGGGTACGAAGTGTTTCGTTGCGCACCCTTTAATTTATTTCCTTTTTGTTTGTCAGGCATATTGTGTGTTTAGCAGTCTGAGGTGTTTAATGAGAATTGTTTTGAGGACAGTAATTGTGTATGGGACTGATGTGAACTCCTCATCTGTGCTTTGCAAGCATGACACCGCTGCTAAAGAGACAGCAAGTTGGGGTTAACTGGGAACACTTCACGGGAGAAAATAACTTCCATCTCCAGTAGTGTGCTACTACCAGCAATGATTGATTAGCATTTTTTATCTCCTCAGCTCTTTGCCCGTGGATTGATGATTCAGTTGATTGGGAGTATCTTGTATTTTCTGCTTGAAAAGCACATACTTCTACCAGAATCAATGAATAAACATTAAGTGTTACTCTTTCATTTCAAGTGGGATGGGCTGACGCTCTTGGAGGGAGAAGGCCTAGATTTTATCACCGGGGCTCATTACACCGTATTCACTGCTGTATGCAGGAAGCTAATGGAGAAGCCTAACCTGCTGGAAAGTGATAGCCTGCAAGTGCGAAGGCCTGAGAAGCGGGAATGGCGGTGCAACTGCCATTAGCAGCCACCACACTCGCCTTTCCCTCCCTCCTCGGGGTGACATGGCGCCCTGCTGCGTCTGGGAGGAGGGCAGAGCGCTGACCGAAGGTGAGAGGACGGCGGCTCTTCGGGTTCCTGAGGGGGAGCTGAGGCGGGAGTCGGGGGGGGGTCCCTGAGGCGCGAGGATCCTGAGGCGGGAAGGCTGAGGCGGTGCGCGTTCGCGCGGGAGGGCTGAAGCGTTGGCGAGGGGCGCTGCCCTCCGCCCGGCAGGGGGCGGCTGTGCGCGCTGTAGCCGTTACGGCGGCGCGGGGCCCGCCGCCCCCTGCCCGGCCCTCGGCCCGTGTCGGAGCAGGGACCCCGCCGCAAGTCGCACGCGGGAAAGTGACATTTTCTCGAGTCCCCGCAGCCAGGCGGGGAAAGGCATGGGCGCCGCCGTGGCCGCCTCCTCTTAGAATGGGTGAGACTCCGGGCGCATAGTTATGGCTTGGCACAACCTGTCAATTTGCCATCGCACTTCTGAGGCTGTTCCTGTGAGGAACGAGCGTGGTTTGGTGGCTTTTTTTTTTTTTTTCCTGAAATCCTGCTTTTATGAAGAGTTAACGTGTCTTTGAGCGGGTGGCTCCGTGTCTGCGCACCCACGCACCCCTCAGGGTGGCCGCGGGTGTCCTACAGGATGGGGTGCCCTTCTCCGATTGTGAAGGTACCCGAGGTGAAATGGCGAAAGGCAATACGAATGGCTCCCGGCCGCGAATCCTTCTGCCCGCAGTGTGTAGGTGCGGTTGCAGCCGGCCGCGGGGTACGGAGCGGCGCCCGGGCAGCGCTGGGTGCCTCCGCGCAGCGGCACGGCCGCGCCTCACGCAGCCCCGCTGCCGGCGGTTGGTGCGCGGCGCCCTCCCGCTGCCGCCCTCCGCCTCTCTGTGTGTGTGGGCGGGAGGCCCTGGCCGCGGGGCCGCGCGGGTTTAGCGGGACCCCGCGGCGGGGAGGTGGCGGGGCGGAGAGCGGGCAGCCTTCTTGCCGCGGCGCGTCCCCCTGCGCCGGGTGACTCCTCCCGCTTCTCCGGTCGTGACGCGAGGCGGCAGGCGGCCGGGCCGGAGGTGGTGGCGGCGCGGCCTGCCCGGCCCCCCACGCCGCGGGGCGGGGGTGCGGCAGGCTCCGCACTGCCTCCCCGGCGGTGCCGCAGTGCCGTGCGCTGCCTCTGGGGCCGGCCAGGGGGCGCTGGCTGCCGGTAGCTGCGGCGGCCTTGGCCGCGGAGCCAGCGAGCGAGCCCGGCTGGCAGGCGGTGAGGGCGGGCGCCGGCCTCTCCAGCCCTCGCGGGGTCTGCGGGGCCCGCCCGGGGAGCGAGCAGCGGCGGCCCCGGGGGATCCCCCTCGCCATGCAGACCCGGCGGCGCCTGCTGCCTCCCGAGGTGAGTGAACGGCGCCCAGCCCTCCGCCCCCCAGGCCCGGGAGGCCAGGGTATCCCGCTCCCCAGGCCCCTGCCGCCTGGAGCGAGGCCCCGCGGGCGGGCAGAGAGGGCTCCGACCCCTTAGCAGAGCCGCTGTATCGCCGACACCCGCCCTGGCCCAGGGCCTGGGGGCCACGGGTGCCCCCTCTCCCCCGCACGACACCACGGGGAGAGGCGCCTCGCCGCCCAGGGGGGAAGGCAGCGATCGCCCCTCAGCCCTCACCGGCGGCGACGCTGGTCCTCCGAGCCCCCTCCCCGCCATTTCCCCCCCACCCCGTCCCCGGGTGCCTGGACTGGGTGACCCCCTCGCCGGCGATCCCAGAGAAGGGGAAAGAGCTCTTGCCGTCTTTTGTGGGGCTCCCACCCCCCCACGGGATCCCCCGTGTTCGGGGCAAGGCGAGGCGGTTCCCCGGGCCGTGCTACACGGGAGCCAGCGGGCAGCCTCGGCTGCCGGCCCGGAGAGGGGAGGATCCATCCCTGTTTGCATCTCGTGCCCTTTTTATGGCCTGATCTCCGCTCTCTCCCCGGGCGAGGGAATGTTAACTTGCTCAACGCGATGTGTAACAAGTCACTCCTGCAATGGTGGTAGTGGTGGAGGGGGATGGGGCGAGCGGGATGCGTTTTGTAACATCTCTAATTACGTGAAACTGTGGTCATGTCTCACTCTAAGAATAACTGGCACTCTTGGCATGTCAGACTTTTTGCAGAGGTGGTTTAGCTACTTGCTCATAAATGTTATGGTTGCATAGGTGCATATGATGAAGGGTGGCTGAAGAACTGTTTTTATCTTGTTAACCAGACTAAGAAACAAGTAGCAGATGGGAATTGATAGACTTTTTGTTTTCATGTTAATTATCTTGTTTATTTATAGGCAAGATATTCCTGATTGTTTTGTGACAGAGATTTTAATTTTTACACATATTTTCATTCAGTTCAGATATTAGAAGTTGACTGAGTGCAGAATCTCAGATTCCAACAATCTTTTAAAGTATGGTTGTATTAGATTAGAATTTCTGAATAACGCTACCCTCAATATTTCGGTCAGGGCTGAATCCAGAACTGGAAGGGACCCTCTATAAACAAGTAAAATAATGATAATAGTAAAGATGCTCTACTTGAATAAAAGCTTTTCTTTAGGCAGCTTTTTACTGACTAGGCAGTGTTTTAAAACATTGTAATTAACTTTTATTAGCAAATAATTTTTGATTGCATGGAATGAATCCAGATTTTAGATACACCTTCAGTGACTGAAACAACATCAAAATCCTTTGTTACTGCCTGAACCCAGCAGTGCGCTTCTTTTTATAAAGTTTGGCATGTGATACAAAATGAGAGGGACAGTCTCCTTGACCCAAGAGAGATAAAATTTAAAATATCTTCAGACGTTTGGGGAATCTGAAATGGAAGCTGAATAAGGGCCTAAAATCTCAAACAAGCCTCCCTCTAATTCAAGCCCTGATCTGCGCCTACCAAGTTACCCTGTTCTGACACATTGTGATTGATTCTCTCATTGTCCATTGCTTTATGGTGCCTTCTTTAGTGTGTGAAAAAGGAAGAAAAACACCCCATAACTGCAGTGCTCAGTCCTGATACTGGGTGTTATTTTTGTGTGTTAGCTTTGAGTCAGTTATTAGGCTGGGGATTAAATACTTTCAAACACACATTTCAGGATCATGAGGCCTGGGGCTAAGACTGAGATGAAATACAGTTTTTTTTTTTAGTTTGGCATAAAGTCTGACTGTGATTCTCTCAGGCAAGAAAGGTAGAGACAGAACAAAGGTGCAGTATTAAAACTTGTGGCCAAAGAATGATAAGCTTTTAATGTCTGTTGTTGCCTGTCTACTAGCTGTGCAAACTTTACCAGAAAATAACTTGCTAGTTTTCTCATTTAGAGCCTGTTAAAAAAAAAACTGTTAAAAAATACCAAAATAATTATTTTGTTAAAGGATTAGAGTGAAGTTTTGTTTTTGAATAAACATTCGCCAAAAAGAAATAGATTTTGGGAAGCAGTTGTGTATTCATGTTTTGTTGATCAGAAAAATCTTTTTGATGCACTATGCTGAGAATCTTCCAAATAAGAATGAGTTTCTTGGTGGAAAATCAGATGAGGAATAATAGTTTCAGTGCACAGTTAGTGTGTATGCTGATGAATCAGCGATCTTTTCCCATAATGTTGTTGGAAGACACCAGTATATTCATGGACTCCTTTGAAAGTTTTATATAAAGGCTACTGTTTATATTTTTTTTTATGTGATTGAGATTAAAATCTCTAAAGAAATTGAAAGGTGGCCTGTTTAGAGCTCTATTTTTGATTCTTTATGAGACTTGAACTTTGAAATGAACAGAAATGTGAACTGACATGCTCAGTTTTCCCTCCTGTTGTTTTTGTGAAGCATTGAGAAATAAGTCCGTACAATGGTACTAAAAGTTTATAAAGCTTTTTGCATTGGTAAGAAATATATAGTCAAGAGTAAATGGCTGAAAGTAAGTTAAAGTATTGAGTTTTAGGTGATAGAAACAGCTTTTACTTCTGTGTTGGCTACATCTTGCAACACTGGGAAAATTACATCTATTAATGTGAATGGCTGGGAAGTTGTAAAAGATACATCAAGGGTCCCTCATTGACATGCTAGTTTCTACTTAAATTAGAATTCAGGATACATATTGATAAAAATTTATTTGGCTAATGACTAGAGCAAAACACGCTATATAGTTATCAAAAGAACAGCACACTTTGAAAAATCATTAAGTGCGATAAAAGTAAATGACTGTTATCATAACACATTAAAATGTATTTTATGTATAAATAATAATAATTTTCTAGATAGGAATTATTCTATTTTTACAGACAGATAAAGTACTTTCCTACTTATTGTTTGGGTTGGCTGGGTTTCACTTACTTGAAACTAAAGCATAACACAGTTTCTTTTTATTTGGCTGTTGAGATTCTTTTTAGACTTTAATATTTGTAGATTTTAAGGTGCTCTGTTAAATCTTAGTGAGTGTAATTCTCAGCTAGTGTTTATGGGAAGGAATGAGTGTAAGTGTCATACCTAGAGTATTAAACTATGTCATTCCTTTAAATGTTAGTTTCTAGAGAGAGTCACAAGACATTACAGATCCCAGGACTTTTTCATTGGGATTAATGGAATGCTGCGCTCAGTGCTTTTGTTTTTGACAGGTATTTGTTTCCTGAATGTGCTTTACGATATGTTCTTCCTTCTGCATCGTACACGTGGAGTTTGGGATATTTGGGAATGCTACTATTCAGACTGCCATAGCAGACAGGTGTAATAGGAAAAATACTTTTAAGGCGAGTTTATATGTATTCTTTTGCTGAATCTTTCCAGTATTGTTTATTGCTAGAATATTACAACAGTAATAATATTACTGTTGTATTGCTAGAAAAGATAAGCAGAAATGTGTAATATTGATACTTATTTTTCAGAAATAACACCCCTCCAACTAGTACATCAGCATCAAATAGGATGAAGGTGAATGGTAAAGGAAATCCATAAAGGGTCACTTAAACTATTTTAAAGGTTGTTACTAGAGATATCTAATTAATTAAAAAACATAGGTTAAAGACAAACAGTGCATGGCCGGGAACTTACGGGAGATGACACTGGGTAGATTGTTCCTTCTGTATTCTTTCATTCAGACCTGTTCAAATGGTAGTTGGCTTAAGGAAGCAAGTCCAGTCAGTTGAATTTTACACAGGCATAGTTCTGTAAGAGTAAAAAAAAAAAAAAAAAAAAAAAAAAGAAAAGGAAAAAAAAAGAGGAAAACTGATAAACTATGTGAAAAAAAAAGATGTGGAGTCACAATCTGTAGATTTTCAATGTTTTAGAAAGTGTGGAGCTAGAGTGCTCTCTGAATAGTTTGCATATCTTCAGTCTAAGTATAAACTAAGGCAATAGTTGTCTTAGTTACGAAGGCCAGTGAGGAGAGAGCTTAAAGAAACTTGAACGTTGTTTTGCTTCCATGTAAAATTTGATAATTTGGAAATGTCAACGTCTCGCAATACAAGTGTATCCATGTATTAAACTTCTGACATATTCTGTCCCCAGTGTCCACTGTATGTTAGGCAAATGAAAACATGGACTTCAGCATTGCATTTCCCCTTGCATTAGTTTTTCGTTTGTCTCTATGTTCTTGCGTAGCAATTACTAACCTTCATATTGAATTACTTGCAGATAATGCTAATGGCTGTACTCTCTCTATTCTGTCTCTATGTTGCACACAGAATATATAAATATCTTTGTCTTGTTTGCTGTATGTATTAATATTACTTATAGCTCTGATATTTTGATGGCAACTGAAGCTCCAGATCTGCCTTATGAGTCAGTGGGGTCACCGTAGTATCAGTTTTTTTTAAGGCAATATCCTGAAGGCCCAGAAGCATTCTGGTATGCTCTGCTAGGATTGTCTAGGTTTTTCTATCAAGAATTGTATTGCATGCTGCTAGTATATGTTTTGCTTCCGTTTTCTATACTTTCCCCCTCTACTTTTAATATCAACAGGAAGCTTGATTAATTTTTTTTAAGAGACTGATTGCGTAATTAAGTTGAGTAGGAGTCTCCAATTGGAAAAGGTGTTCCCAGTTAATGATTTTTCTTAACACTGTTTTGCTGGATTTCTGTTACCGGTTTGGTTGCAACGTAGTAAGAAAGGTGGAAAGCTTTCTAGTGGAGGCTTGAGGCATCAACTGATACTTTAAATAGTGATACTGAACCGTGGTTTGGGGTATGGCTTTGTGTGTAAAATAATGCAGCTAGTGTCTTCGTATTTTTTGGCCTGGCTTGAGCTGAACTGATGTTCACAGTAGTTAGAAAAAAGCACTAAAGCCTAACATAGACAAAGCTGTAAATGTTTTTTTTTTTTTTTTTTTCTGCTTTTATCTCTATATGAAAATAATTAATTGTTGTAGATTTCAGTTTGGTGACTATTTTATGACTGTTCCCCAGCTATTCTTCATTAGTGACAGAGGAATTAGGCATGATCAGAGATGCTAGAAGTGTTTTGAACCTTTGCTTATGTTGATAAAGTCCCTTATCTTGTTAAGTGTTAGAAAAAAACATATTATCTACCAAATTATGACTATACTTACTGGTAATGTTTCATTGTGGATCTTGCTTATTGACTTCTTGTACTTTAGTTTTGCCAAAGAGCAGTTGTGGGCCTGCATAAAAAGGCAAAATGTTTAGTGTATGTCTTAGGTGTGGTGCCTGTTTTTTTGTTAGTGAAGTGGTAGCTGGGAGGAACCTATCCTTCCCTCTCAGCATACAAAGGATCCAGAGGTCATTTCCTATCAGGTGATAATTGGAAATTAGGCCATACTTAGGGCAGAGATTCATGTGTGCTCTGTCAATTACAGAAGTGCCATAGCTGCCCTAGTAATGCTTATCAGCCTTACTTCTGGATTCTTGCAGTTTTTAAAACTGCTGTAGTATGAAAGTTTTTGTTTACTTCTATCATATACAGAGGCCTTTTTTTAATAAATAATAGAACTTGCTCTTTATACACATGCTCCGAGTACAACATTTATATTTCACTTGAAGTTTAAAATTTTATTTGAGGAAGTAATATAGGTGAAATACATTAGAAGATTCATAGAAGATTATCAGTGGTGCATTTTTCTAAAAAGCAGTATGATGAACTTAAAAGGAGTTGGTAATGTTCAGTGTAAGAAGCAGATCAAAGAGCTTTCTAAATCACATAATAGCTTCTTTATCTGGGAATGACACTGACTATTAGAGGAGCTTTTCTGTTTCCAGATTCAGTTTTGTTGTGTCAAAACTCTGCTTTGAACTCAGCGTACATGTTGACTTACCTGTTTGCACTCCCAAGTGTGATCTAGATGATTGATTTAGGATCAGTAAAATAAAGGCCAAGCCATTTGAAACTGTGAATTTATATTGTATGTATGTTATAAATTCAAGAAGAATTGGCAAATCGTGTGAATATGCATAAAATTTATTGCTTGATCAGTTGACCAGCCAGATTATTGGAAGTTTGGGAGATACTACAGGACAAAAATTGTAGATAGCTTCAGATTTGTGAGGTTTTTGTTTCTTAGTTATTACTTACTGTAGTTTTCTTACATTTATTTTGACCTGGACAATGAAACTGTTCTATCATCTGTTTCTTTTTCTTCTTCAACAGTTATGATTTTTTTTTTTTTGTTTCTAATTTTTTTGAATTGTTGGATTTTAAGAGGAAAGTTTAATAATGGTGGAATTAGCAGTAAATTATGGGGCCCGGTTTCTGGCCATCTAGATTCCTCTGGTTTGTGTTGTGCTCAGACCTCATTCTGATCTTGGGTGTGCCACACATCCGGTATCTCTGAGGTAGGCTTTAGTGATCTGTGTGGGGGTGACCTAGGTAATCCCTGCCCCAGTCATCTGCTGAAGATGCTGGGCAGAATTAAATTTGTATTCCCTCTCCGAGTTCTGTGGCTTATCAATTTAACCAAAATTAAATTAATTTTATTTCTAAGCCAGATTGGGAAGTGCAGTGACTGAAGAGGTAGCGCATTTGCTTTTTCTGCAGGTGTTGTAAAGAAGGAAAGGCAAGTGGGCCTCAGTAATCTATCGCAGACGAGGGATGGGTATCTAGTGGTGGTGATTTCTTAAATAAGCAGGATATGAAAGAGAAGAACATATATCTTGGATCTCTATGTGTGTCACTTTCAGTAACTATTGAATTGGGATAATACTCACCTGTCTTTTTAGAACATCACAGATCCAAGGAGCCTGTTGGCCTGATGTCATGCACGACTGAGGACTGAGAGCTGGGCTTGATTAAGCTGGTGCTCAAAAGAGCTTAGTGGGTCTCGGACTGAGTCAGTGCGGTGTGCTGGTCCGGTAGATGAAGGAGCTCTCATCACTCTAGCTGAAACAGTGAGAACCTGAATTCAGATTTGTTTCTGATGGCTAGGACTTCTTTTCTACCCATAATTCTTTAGAGTTTGTGAAAGATTTTTTTAAGTTGCAGGGGAGTTTTTATGAGATCTGGAGATGGAGAGAACTATGTTTTGTTTTGAATTAGAAGATGTGCTGAATGAGTTTTATAGTGTAAACTGAATCGGATGTTAGACGTACCCAAGTCCTTTGAGGTACTTTATTTGTAAGCATATTGTTCTACCATCAGTGGAATGAAAGAAGCTTGTTTCTCCGTAGATTTAAATCCTTTTTGCCCCTTAGTATCTCTTCCCTTCCCCTCCCCATGCAATAACCCCAGCTTTCTCACATAACACCTTAATTTTATTTTTTCCAGAGCTGTGTGGGTATTGATTGCCCAGCAGATTGCTGCCAAAAATACATATAGCAGCTTGCTTTTCCCTCAGAGGACAGTCATTTGGATTTGTTTTTACTGTGCCGATACTAATTTTCATGAACATATATATTTTTTTTTAAAAAGATGAGCATAAAAATGTGAACAATATGATCCCATAATATTCATTTCTGTAGGAGAGGAGATTAAAGATACAATACTTGAAAAGTGATAGTAACAGAACTCTTACCAGTACCTAAGTCCTCTTGTTTGTCTTATTGAGGGTGGAGGGGAGACACAACAGTTAGATGGTTAAAATATACCCAGCAAACCAATCATGTCGGTGTATTTTTTTTATTCACTATCTGCACTGTAATGCAGATAAGCGAACATTTAATATGAACTGAGATCACGTAAGAGGAAAGTTCCCTCTTTGCCTATTCATTAAAAAAAAAATGGCAGTCTTTTTGAAATTGCCTGTTCTTCTGCAATACTGTAGCAATACATACTGTAGCTTGCTTCTGAGATGTGTTTTGTAGACAAAGGCACAGCTACCTGATCTAAACCCTTTTTGGGGTTTATACTTCAGTATATAGCTACCGTGTCTGCTGGCTGGTTTGACAGTTTAGCAGAGCATATTGGTTGTCATCAAGTCACAAAGTTACATTGTGAGCGCTGTATTGGTTCATTCAAAATGGGTGTTTTAATGATCTCTTATTTGGTGAACTTGAAAGTATGTGGAAAGCCCACTTCTTAGGTTATATTATTAACAGGTTGCTTTAAATAGTATATATATTGAAACAGCCTCTTAACTGAAATATGAAATTGCATTGATTGTCGGAATTTCATGCTGTGTTTTTGTATAAGTGATGAAGGCTGAATAAAACGCCAGTATACTTCATGTATTTTACAGTTCTTTCTCGATTTTTTAATAAATGTAACTTTAAAAGGTCATTACTTAACTTTAAGCATCAGTCTACCTGTGTGCTTTTGTACTTTCAAGTAATTATATTAGTGTACTGGCATAATAGCCTCTATACTGTATTTACCTTAGTTTTAGTTAACAAGTCACCTGTTAAATGCATTTTAACCTATCACTGGAATTTGCACTTAAAAAAAAAAAAGAGACTCCTGTAGAATGAACAAGGGGTTTTTTTTTGTGATGATAATTAGAAATTGTTTCTTGAGACTTATGGACAATAGGTATGTGTATATGTAGTGATTTTGTTCCCTCGTTCTTTTCCTGTAATACCGTTAATACCCTTTGTGGTTATATTTTCTCTTTTTCTTTTTCCCTTTTTTTTTTTTTTTTCCCATTAGGCTTAATTTCTGTACAGATGGCTTGTAGATGCAGTTGTACGTTCTTCTGCTTTCAGAAATGTATAAATAGTGGCTCCGATGTAGTTAATAAAACTTGTCCTAACTGGAGGTTTCAAATACATAGATGCTTGAGGCATGCAGGTGTCATGAGGGTGGTCATGGATGTTGAATACTCACTGTGTGTATCTGTCAAAAATTGTGGGTTTAAATGAGTTAATGAAGGAGCCATGACTACAGGAAATAAGGATGAGGATAGGAAGAAGGCAGGTTAACAGTTACAATGATGTCTTAGTTTTGAGTGTTATTTTGGCCATGTGTTTTTTTTTCTTTTTAGATAGCTGTTTTTCAGACTTTCATTTCTGTTTGCAAAGTGGGCGCATCACCATTGCTATTGGGTTTGTTCCCACCATTCCTGGAAGTGAGGAATAATATTGTGTGGTTAATAAGATAATTTACAACCTATTTATACCAGTGGATCTGAACAGTGATGTTGAAACATATGGGGCTTCTCTCTCTTTTTTTTTTTTTTTTTTTTTTTTTTTTGGTCAGAGAAGGAGGGAAACATGGGTAGGGAGAAAGAAAACGGACACAGGAAGAAGTGAATGAGGAAGGTATGTGTCTGAGAGGGAAAATAAAACTGAAAGACGAAGAGAACACAAGAGTGTACTACAGTCTAGGAAGGAGAGGTAAAGAAAAGAGGTAGGGAATCATGGCTGAGCAGAATCAACCACTGTATCAGCATACAAAATAAGTGGCTGAGGTTTCTCAACTTTGGACTGGCTGAGAAATGTTGCATCTGAGTTTAGGAGGACTTAGTGTTCCTAGAGTTCCATAAGATTTCTGAAAATTATATTTTGACTCATTAATACTTTCAACATTTTTTGTTTTTATCTGTTAGGCCTTTATTTCCTCGGACTGCCAACAATGATACAGAATTATGGGCAATTAGTTTTCTATCTAAAACTTTTCTGAGTTTTACATAAATTTTAAGTAAATGTCCTCATTGGTATATTGCACTGCTGGGGCAATGAAAAAAAAACTTTACAGTGAATCTGAATGCAAGTTGCTCGTCATTTGTGTTGGTTAGCCCTTAGTCCCTTCAGCACTGTTAAAAGTGTGTTAATGGGCATCGGCATAAAGGAGAATCATGCTCAGAAATAGCAGTTTCAGTACACACTTTTGCCATGGATGTATTGGTGAGTTGAGTGAGTTACTAGTATTGAGTGAGTTACTAGTTACAGGTGACTTGAGACATAATGCACCGCAAACATCAGCAATGTAGTTAGATCATGATCACAAACGCGGGAGTGAACTTTGCTACATTTGGTAAGACAACAATATTCTATAGTGTGCTAGTATCGTGTGTGTGTATACATTTAATCTTGGTGTGATGTGAATAGAAAGGTCAACACAACAGGAGAAATAAAATTGCTAATGAGAACTAGAAGTTACTTCCTCTGAGATAATTTCAGGTTTAAGGGAGTATGAGATAAAAATTGATAGATCTCTGAATTTATTTTCAGGGATGCTCGGTAATCCAGCTCTACATAACATAGGATTTGAGGAATAGTAACTGTTTACTGTCTATAACTATGATATTTCTTACTAAAAGTGTATGTTGGAAGATTTTATAACACGGTTATGTTACATAGCTATGAAATGAGTAAAAATGACCACAGCAGTGTTGGAAAGAGGATGTATTGAAGTGTGTTGATAAAGGTAGTTTTAGTAGCTGATTGATTGCTCTTCAGTAGAAAGTGACTGTAGACTTTCAGACTTTTTTTCTTTACAGATTGTCCTTTCTCTAAAGAGCGGCTGAGTGCATAAATTGTGTCGCTTCTAGCAGCTTCTCTCCCCAGTGGGTACAACTCAGAATTGATGGGCTAGTAAATGCTAGCAAAGTGGTTTCCCTTTTTGCCCGTTGTCCTTTTCATCTGTCCCATTCCGGTTGCGTGGCAATTCTGGCTTTTATTATCAGAAACGGATTTTGCTCACGGCACCTGCAAGTATAGGCCCCTCGTGGGTTTTATAAAAAGGAGAGTTCCTTGGCAGTTGTAGGCATTTAATTAGTGATTCTAGGGGACCTTAGTCAGTTTCTCCCATATTGCCTAAATCTAGGAAACATCTGAAATAATGATCAGTATATTTGGGATTCATTTTTGTTTCTGCCCTACATTAGAAAGAAGAAAAATTTAAAAAGTATTAGAATACAGGATTGATCCACTCTGAGATACATAGTATGTGACTTTAAATAATTTTATTCTTCAAATCTATTAAACATTAACTTCTATTAGTCAAACCCTGGTTTTTCTAATACACAAACATAAAAATAATCTCATAAACTTATGAATTCTGTATTATTTACTTTAGTTAGAATTTGAATAAAGTTAAAAAACAACTTCAGTAAGTTGAATGTATTGATTTTTTTTTTAAAAAGCACATTGTTACATTGATGACATTACATGGAATCCATGCACAAATTAAGAAACATTATTTCTTATTAAATTCATATTTAATACACTGCATTATTTTTTTTTGTGGTTTACAGTATTTTAAACTTGGGAGTTGTCTGAAAAAAAAGTGTTATAAAACATTAGATTTATAAAAGACTAAATTTTGCAGTGAGCTCTATGAGCATATGAGTCAGCTCAGGAAAGGATTTTTCTCTTTTTTTCCAACTGTATTCCTCTGGAAAAACTTGCATTGAAGGCAGCACTGCGGTGTAAACCTATCTATTTATTCTTCTGAAGAGCTGGGGACAGATACTTTTCACGGCAGTCAAAAGTAGTTATATAAGAAGGACGCGTGGTTCCTGTCTCCAGGTGCTGAGGGCCCTGCCTCTGCAGTGTGCTGAGGAAGTGTGGGGTTTTTGGCAAGGCTGTTCTCTGTGTCAAGCAAATAATTAAATATTTTTTTTTTCTCCCTGAAATAGTAAAAAGGGTAGGAAATTGAATTTATTTTCTACTATAAACTGTTATAAAGCAGATGTCCTTTTCAGTTGGGCTGCGTTCTCTTATTTACTGGAGGACAAAGGTTGATAACACTGCTATAATTTTTCTTTTCTCCCTCTTACTTTTGACTGTCATACTTTCTATAACGCTTCTTTGAAGTTGCTGCTCTTTTGACTGCCTTACTGCTGCTCTGGCATGCGTGAATGTCTCCTTATGGAAACTTGGCTGGAGACAAAAGTGAAAATAATAGCTTTAAAATGGCATGGGGGAAAGTCAAGGGAAAAGATGCAAATAGTAGTGAAATAATTAGAGAGACTGTATTCTGCTGTAGGCATTGTCCATCTCTATTTGTGCAGTTGATTGGAAAAAAAAGACAAGCCAATGCAACATTGAAATAGTTTATCTTTTGTCAGCGTTCATGGGTAGTGAGCTGGTGCAAAGTGTTGTATTACACAGAAATAGCCTGCCATGCCCCAGTGTACTCTTTGGTTGATTTACATTGAGTACTAGGAACATCAGCAAATTATGGGAAATAAAACCAAAAGATACTTGGTCATCCTGAGCTTTTGGTGCAGGAAGAGAATTTGCAGTGACTGTATCATGTTTATATTTGTTACATTTAATCTCTTGCTGCTGTTTTTAGTATTTCTTATTAAGTGGATTTTTAGCGAGTTTCAATGGGATTTTCTAATCCTGAGCTGTTTCTTAGATAAGGTATTTTTGAAAAATTCTGTTTTTATTTGCTCTGTAACTTTTAATAAATTAGTATTTTTAAAACAATTCTTTTCTTTTTTTTTTTCTGATTGCATTGGATGGTTGCTACTTTAATTTATTAATAGAATGATTCATGTTGAAATGTTTAATTTAGACCCTAGTCTGAACTCTTTGCCATTGCAGGCATTTTCATGTGTGTGACACAGATATTGCTCCTGCTGTGTCATAAACATTTTTTAACGTCCACCTGTCCTTTTATTGGGTGTACACCAGGTAGAAAGAGCCCTGTACTTTGTACAGAATGCATAGCTGTTGGAGAGCCAGTGTAGTGTTCAGGAAAGGTAAGAGCAATGGAGAATGAAGCTTGCTTTCTTTCATTTAGTAGGGACGTACGCTGTCTGTATAGATTGCAGGTGCTGTTGTGACAGTGTACCCTGAGACACGTCTGGAGGACTGCCTTTGTGGGAGGAGCGTTCCTGCGTAGTATTTAGTCTTCCTACTCACATTAATTCTTTAAAAATAATACAAATGAGAAACTTGACTGGAAGTTGCTGGTTCATTTGAGAGAGGCCAAGAAGGAATCATTATGAAGTGACAAAATTGTTTGGCACATGGTAAATAACCATTACTCCAAGCATTTCATCTCTTGAGTGAAGAAACCCTACCTTTTCCACTTGTGAAGATTTACCTTCCAGATTAATTGATCAGATAAAGTAATTCATATTGTATAACTCATGTGCGTCCTGAAACTTTATACCTGTTTCCCCTCTTGCTTAAATACACTGCTTTCCTAGTAATGTAACAACCTGCTGTAGTATGTCTTCTTGTAGTTTTTATTCTTGCAAAGTTGGGACCTGGCTAAATCCCCTGTCTGTAGTCTCTCTGAGTCTCCCATCTAATAGTTCCGGAGTGTAGACAAGCTAGGAAGTTAAGATACCAGCATTGAAATCTGGGTTTGCATTTAAGATAATGCCTAGTTCATTGAATCTAGCGCTAATAATAAAGTGCCTTAAAATGGCTGCAGATATATTCCTGCCTACTCAAAGACAACTCCTCTCTGGTAGCACATTATAGAGGTTCTGTGGTGTAGTTAAGAGTTGAATCCTTGCCAGTAGATGGAAGCATTTTTTAGCATCTCTTCATACTTTGAGCTTTTTCCGCATTTTTTTAACATAGTATCAAAATTGCATCTTTTTCAGTCTTTTTCCATTTATTATAAGCTATTCCAATTTGTGCTAGTTCAGATTACTTCCGTTTGATGCTGTAAACATTTTTTACATTCTTTTTTGTGGAAGATATTTCTAATTTTATGTTTTTAGAGTTCTTTTATTCTGTTCTTCATCCTCTCTTTATTCTGGGCACGTCTCTGCTTGTCAAATTTCTCTTCAATTTCTGTTTTGCTTTTGCAGTAATTGGCAGTCGCTCTTTTGGAGCTCCTGAGGGAAATCATACATGTAGGGTATAACCAAAGCGGCACCTGAGTGATACCACTGCAGGGCAGGAGACAGAAGAGTTCAGCCAGCCATCAGCAGAAGAGATAAGAAACTATGAAATGCTGGCAATACGCAAACTGGAACAGCAGAGATGCTGGGCCTCCTTCATTTGAATGATCTTAGTTCTCAGTAGGTGCATAATTTTTAGGTGGAAATGTATGTATTTTTTTCAAGTGCGACAGAACCCTTTTTTAGCATTGTGTATGATTTGTGAAAATCCTAATAATCGCTAGGTTGTACACTGTTGTGAATATTCTTGACTCTCCTTTGTAGTTATCCCTTTTGTCCTTGATTTTTATTTTTGTATAGTTCTCTTACATTACCTTATTATTGGAAAAAGAATTTGGCTCTGTGAACTTGTTCATTTTTTCAGGAAATCCGAACCTTGTAATTTACTTTTTTTTTTAAACTGCTTTTTGTTTAAATATATTACGTTCATATCTGTAAGAATGCTTTGATTTTTGCATTGCTCTTTGTAAAGGGAAATGGCTGCCGAGAGTAAATGTTGAATTGTAAACAAAAAGCTCTAGGACCTCCAGGTAATATCTCTTCAAAGCTTTCTGTGGAGACTGGTAGCAATTGATTGCATCTGTGTTCTTCTGCGTTGAATGGTTACGGACAAAAAAGTTATTACCTGGGAAGAATGGAACAAGGAAGGTGGATCAGAATAACAACAAAGAATAATAAAGCTGTACTGTTGTCCTGAATGTCGGTTGCTTATAAGGCTTGTTGGCTTAGAGCTCTGCTAAGAGCACAGCACATTTCAGCTGTAGGTTGCTAGGTCTGATCCATTTCTGATTGGTAAAGAATGAAATTTGTGGTTAATATGTGACCGACTGGTTCATGTGAAATGAGTTTGATGTTCATGATGCAGTTGACAGGCCTTGTCATAAATCACAAGCAGAATTGTCATTAATTGATCCATCTTTTCAAAGGGGTCATGAAAACTGAATCATTTTCTTCCACCAACAGGCCAGGAGGGGACATGGTGATGGTACAGATAACCTTGCCAAGTTCCCTAGGTGCTTCACGTCCCTTTGAAAACGCTTATAATTCTGGAGCCTTTCAGTGCAATTAAATTTTCACTCACCTCCAGTTTTGCATGCATATGAAGCCTATCTGAAGAACTTTGTAATCCAGTAATTTCGGCTATTTCCTAAATATCTCAAATTCATCTTAGTTTAGAGAGATGGAAATAAACATGAGATCAGAAATTTTACTTGCATACAGAAACGATTCCGTTGGCATACAAAGCTGTGGGATTTTATTCTGAGTTTGGAAACAGTACTACTAAGAGTGCTACTGTTCAGTTCATTAGTTTCCTGGAATTATTTTTGTAGCTTATTTCTCAAAAGAATAATAAACAACCCTGGGAAAATTGTAGAATAACACTGAATATCACTTTCATGCATGGAGAACTGACTTTTTTTTTTTAATAGCTCTGTTGTTTTTCTTGAGTTTTAAGATTTTTGTCTAACATATGTTGCTGTTTCATCAGAGCACTAGTAAATATTTCAACTCCCTAACAGATCAAATACCAGCACCAGCAGACCTTAAAACATTAGTTTAACTTATCTCACTCCTTGTTGCACTGTTTGTTATAAGCTAGTCTCTTTGCTCATGGCTCTGTTGGATTTTTGAGCGATGTTGACTGTTAGGATGCAGCCTGTGAAAATGCGTACCTGACTTAGAGAAATGCTGTGCTTAGGGGAACAAGACAGTTTCTTCTGAAGGCTTTTTTTTGCTTCGATCCTCCCTGCTATTGAAGGTTGATGCCATTGTGGTTACTGAGAGAAGAAGCCTTTAGGAAATGAAGGGAACCTAAGACTGTAGAGGAAATAATTTGGAGACAAAACCAGTTGTTTAGCTGTAACAAAATCAGTGGGAAGCTGATGAATACAGTTTACAGAATTCAGAGGGCCGTGAATTTTTGTTGAGTATCAAAGCTACTAGCTCTTTATTTTTGGAAGATCTGTTATAGTGCATTGTAATTAACTTCAGAGGCTAGTTTTATAAATTAAGTGTTCCAGTCAAGGTCATCAGGAATACAAAGACAGCTGGAGTTGCTGCCTCACTCTGTGAGTTCACAGTTAAATGAAGAATAATAGTAGGTAGGTAGCAATGTGTTTTTTATTAGCAGCTTTTTTCACCAGAACATTGAAGTGCAATAGTGGCATAGTGCATAGATTCTTAATGTAAAGCTGACAATATAGTCCAAATCATTTGAAGGCTTGCAGCATTTGCCAAATGTGCTTGTGCTAGCTGCAGTCATGCGCTGAAAAAACATGGTTTGTGGCAGATTTACCAATCATAAAATACATGTTTATATTTTCTTTCTAGGATCAAGTAGAGCACACTGATTCAGCAGAACTGGCTGGTTGTGCTGCAGTCATCATGAGTAGGCACAGGGTCATTCGTTTCTTAACATATGTATGAGAGAAAAAGGTAAGAGGCAAGTTCTGCTTTAGAATATCATGATTCAGGGATATGTACTTGAAATGCATGTATTTTTACGTGAGCGTATGGATATATATTTTTATATGTACACCTCTATATGTGGATATATATCATATATAGAAGATGATGGAGTGTTTTTAGCATTTTGTTGTTTTGTTTTTTATTGAAAGTAATTGCCTTGTTTTAGAGCAAAGATGTGTCTTATTTTGTTTGGAGGAGGGGGGAAGTGGGCAAAGTCTTTCTTCCTCAGTCTGTGCTGTAGGCAGATCTCATAAGTTAAAAATACAGCTGTTGCTGGACTCTCTGAACAAGCTGTTCATTACAGCAAAAGTGTTTGACTTCTTCCTCCCGGGGCAAGTAATACAAAGGTCACTAAAGGGAGCTGGAACATATGTGGACTTGACCATTGTTTCTTGGGATTGAAGGAAGTCCTCAGGAGCACTAGATGTAATAAATCAATTTGTCCAGTTGATATGTAATTCCATCTTGTCATGCTATGGGAAGATGACATTTTCTGGACATCTGATTTTTATCAGGACGAATGAACAATATTTGGTTTCAGTTTCATCATGCCCCTTGTGACTTCCCTCTTAGGAGATTTTTCATACATATTTTTCGTGAGGACTGTCATAAACTACTTGAGCATTTTGTTTCGTAACAGTTTACTGAAATATGTATGTTCACAATTTCATATTGAAAGAGTAGTCTACACAGAACAGTGTGATAGAAAGTCCTGAGTTCTTATTCTGGTTCTTTACATACTCTTTGATTTTTAGGCCTTTGCTGAGGCTAATATTTGTATGTTGGTCTTATTTCCTTTTGGTGCATTTTTTATTATAGAGCTTTAATGTGACTGTGAGCTGGTCATCCATTGTTAGAGTCAAGAAAATAGGAAAGACTTAAGGCTATTAGTTCCAGCCATGACAAAAATCTTGAGGGTAATTTCGGATGTGCAGTGTAGAAGATGATATATAATTCCTTATCGTGGAGACCAAACCAAATACAAGTCCTGCCACTTTGCAGGTGTAACACAAGGTCTGTCTCCTTGTACAGATTATTTCCCAGGAAGATGCTGATATGTGGGATATCTGAGCTGTCTTGAGAGGCAATATCCAAGGTTAAGTCTGTTCAGAATATAATCTAATTTTAAGGACGTTTTTTCTGTTCTTCTGTTTCTTTCCCTCCCCACTAATCAATTAAAGTTTGTTTTATGTCTGAATGCTATGGTGGCTAGGAGAGTAATTCTGGACACGTATCTGACACAGACATTCTGGTACTTGCACCTTTATATTTAGCCATTAGGGGAGAGTAGCGCGTGTAAGCTTAATAAAACATAAGTTCTTAAGTTTTAGAGATGAAGATGATGGTAAGTCTGTGCTGTTGTATGAAGAAAATAAGTAAAACACAAAGTTTCTGAATTATGCATGATCTGTGATCCAACAGGAGCTTGAAAATAATCTAATTGAGAGGCTGCATGTTTTCATTAGCTTTTTGCCATGAAAGACAGGAGATGACTCTGCAATGGGTAACAAGTGGTCTTGGGTTCTGGACTTGCTGTACCAGTGAATGGTAGCCATTGTATTTTTTTTTTTTTTAATACAGAATTGAAAAAAAAAATCATGTTGTTGTTTAATATGTTGTTTTGCCTATAATTAGTGTTTCATGCCAAATGCATGGAGGACTGTATTTTTTTAAAAACCATCTTATGCTTTTCCCTGGATTGGTGATTTATATTTCCTTTTCCTTACACTGGCACAATATCCTTTTCTTCATATTGTTCATCCCAATATGCAGTAATTTAGGAAGTATCTCCTTTTGGCAGCATACAGCTAAAATTGCCATTGGAGTCTCTTCCTGATTTGCCCATGTTTTTATTCTCCCTTTTCCAGAGTTTGAGTTGTGTGTTTGCTTGTCAGCTTATCTCCATGCCTTGACTTGGAATGGTCAAGCAATACTAAAGAGTTTCACAACTAGCAAGGATCCTTTAAAAATGCCATTTCAACCTTTACATTAGGAGGAAGCTTGGGACTAGAATAATTCTAAAAGCGTTCCAAACTTTTATAGTAGTACCTGTGAGTTACAAAGAATTGTAAAGGAATATGTTTTTTTTTAATTTATATTGTTATTTATGTTCTAAACCACAGGTTTAATGAACAGCTACCTGATTATTATAGCATGCTGTGTTAGAGCATTTTGTGTTTTCTGTGTTGATCTTGAGTTGCTGTCTGTGCAGAGTTGAAGTATTAGATCTTAAACTGGCAAAATACCAGTTGCTGACAATGTGTTGGTCAAGAAGCATTGCAGGTATATGGTAGGAACATGAGTACTCATCCTCCTTTTCTGTCAGGAAGAGGACACTAAGGACTTTTGTGGGCTTGGCAGTGTGTTTTGCCCTTGGACGGAAACTTCTGGAAAAGCTTGTGAGGATTCTTGTGTTCTTTTTTATAATAATAATAATAATTTTAGATACTAGACCTGAAGATTTGCAGCTAACCTTTTCTGAGAAATACCTACTCGGATGGACAATGAGATCTCACTTACTAGTGGCTGTCAGCTTAGTGACTGTGAGTTTAAAAATAAAAGATTCTCCATACATCCTGGTACATCAATAAATTAAATAACAATCTTGATATAAAAGGTCTTTTCTCGCTTCAGTTTGGACTGTGAGCATCCATCACTGTGGATTTTGTTTCATTGCATGTTTGTGCACTAGTATTTGAGCTTCAGAATTTATATGGTTACTAATATTTCTTTACACATAGTTCTCTCTACTTAGAATTTTTAAAAATACAGAAAAAAAATCCCTCTGTCATACTAGACCAGATTTAAACTCAGAAATATTAGATATTTAATGTTAGATAAATACAGATGCTAATAACTTCATAGCATTTCTGTGAAATTATTAAGTTATTAACCACACTGGGATTGTAAGGGAGTGGGAACAAAATTCTAAGTCTTCTTTATATGCCCTTGTTGTTGTTAAACATGTAATCTCCTAAGTCTGAATATTTGTATTTTTCTAATGTTACAAAATCACACTTAATATAAAATTTAAAAGCCAAAACATGACTAAAATAAATTAAAAATATTATATTAATTTTGAATTTCTAACACTGCCTTCTTTGGTTAGGCATATCTTTATTCCTGATTTGTCTGACAATTGAAAAAAAGCTAATATAGGACTAAATTTAGGAAATGTTAGGGGCAAATGTGGTTTATATTCTGCTTACTCTAATGTGCATAAATTTGAGTGAGTTCTGAAGTAATTTTATCTGGTTTTCAGTTGGGTTTTGAAGTTGTATGAATGGCCAGATCTGAATTTTTCTACACATTTGAAAGTTACACAGAATCAAAATCCAATTGTCCAAAGAGTTACTTAAAAACATATTTTCAGCAACTGTATAATCAGCATAGCATTCCTTCCCAATCGACTTGCTTGTCAGTAGTCATTATCTTCTCTAAAATAAGCAAAACAAAAAAAAAAAAATCAATGCTTGTAGCCTGTTTCTTTGGGTCCACCCATATTGCAATGTCTGTGTTTATATCCCAGCAAATGCCTCGACTGGATGCTTTTCTTCACTGTGAAAGTGCATGGAAATCTGAGTGCAGTGGCATCAGACAGCATCAGAGTTTAACTCTTGAACACAAAAAATTTTGTATGACACTTTTTAGTCTTGCAGTGCTTCACTGACAAATACTCTTTGCATCATTGACCTTCGTAGTAGGACTTTGCCTAGGAATAATTATTCACGTTGTGCTAGACTAGAATGTTATCATTATAATGGAAATGAAATACATTATAAATGGATGTGAAAATATATGATATTTTGTACAAATCAATCTTACGATAGTTAATTTTGGTTGATGTTTAGAACTCTGAATGGAAAGAAAATCAAGTGCAATATTTGTTGAAGTAGGTTCTAATTAACTTTTCAATATTTGATGTTTACTGAGCTGGTAAAGATGTTTCCTATTAAGGAGTTGAAGTGAGCTGGAGAGCAAGGTGCAAGAGAACCTCCAAACTCTTGTGGTTTGGATGTAGTTTGAATGAATTTAGTATTTCTGTGTCTAAGGAGAAGCATCTGCTTAAAAAAAATTATTTTGCTTTAATTGAAATGCACATAGTAAATATAATTGTTTCAGTTAAAATGATATGAAAGATTTTTAATACAATGACTTGATGGGCAGATTGGATAATTCAGGAAGACCTTACAGTAGGTATCTAAGGGACCAAAGGGACTCTGTCACCCTTAGAGGTCAGAATCTGGCTCTTGGTAGAGAATGTAAAGTGTTGAGCTTTTTTAGACTTCTGAAATGCCAGCTTTTCCATTGCTTATGTTATAATCTATGTACAGTAAATGATATGGCCAGTAATCTGTTTTTCTTGCAGAAGGAGTTAAATCTAAAATCCCAGAACAAAGGACAAATCTGGGAGTTTGAAAGGTGACAAGTCTAGTTTATCTCAGAATTTCTTTGCAAAATGCTCTTTTTTTTGGGTGATGCTTATTGCAATTTTTAAGTTGTCATTATACTATTTTTCTTTAAAATTGGCTTTTGTATATATCTTTAAAACTTGATTTTATCTGATTATATTAAATAGCAATGTTTTTATGTTGTAACTTGATCATCTTTCAAAAACACCACATGTCAAACTTGAGGTCAACCTTAAAAACTGGAACTCTGCATTTTGTAATATTTTAATGGATGATCTTTTTGTACCAATAACCTAATGGTAGCTGTTAGCCACAATAAATACAAAACTATATTTAGTGTTGTAGTAATTTAAATAAAAATCTTTGATGTTTTCCTCAAATCCAGATACTAGAGGGGTAATGTTAAAATAAAGTATAGTTTTAAATTGGAAATTTCTTCTGACCTGTTTCTTGTGTCTGTTGTATCCCTAGTGTGAAAGAGCGGGTTTTTAACGGAGCTGGAGTCTAGCTGTCAGGTCTAACACTGTTTCTTACTGCAAAACAAGGTTCTTGCCCTCTCCTTCGTTTCCTTATTTCATAACATTGAAAGCCAATTCTGAAGAGAATAAGGCTGTTTTGGATGATATTTAGAGAACAGATCAAATCAAGGTCTCTCTTTATGGTATGTAGGTTATGGCACACATTTCTGAGTGAAAATGTCTTCTCTGGTAGTGAATGTTTTCAAAAAATGAATCAGTGTCTTGTTGCTACAAGGCTTTGGTAGCAAGAAGCCTATATTCCTGCTGTTACGGCAAAAATGTTATTATGTGAAGCTGTAGAAAGTTATTTAATGACTTAGGGTTGGGGTTTTTATAATTTCTCCCTTGTCATCTTCTAGCCTGAGAGTATTATCTTTTGATGAGACTATTTACTTCTGTGTATTTTGCTAGATTTCCAGTGCCTACCTTTCAAGAAAACAAGGATTATTAAAGCAGACATTTTAAGAGCTAGCACAATTCTAGTAACACCCATTTAATCCTTTAAGAACTTTTACAAGTATGAATCTTGGAAGCATCTCTGGGAAATGAGGAGCGACACAGAATACTGCTAGCCTAGTATGCATTATAAAGTCAGAAGCACAGAGAGTTTAAACTCCTTGTTCAAAGCCACATGAGCTAATTGGTGGTTAGTTGGTGTTCTTGTTCTCTAGACAGTTATTTTCTGACTGGTGTTGGAGCAGTTTTGCTCTTACCGTTATGGTGATCCTGATGGTTAGACACATCATTGTGGGAGACTGGAGGTAATAAAATCTCAGCCAGTTTCGGGAGGTTGTTAATCAGAATTAAGCAAGTTTAAACGCACAAAATATTTTTATTCCTGGAAAATACTTTTGATTTATATATGTAATGTATATAAAATTTGATTTACAAAGGATTTTTTTTCCCCTTTAAATCAGGGCAATATGTAGTAGAATACTGCTGACTGAAGGTTAAATATCTGATTGTAATTTGTTCTTTGGCAGGTTCAGACAAGAATCTGGTGGTCTTTCCCTGACAAATGGAGAACTATTTCCAAGCAGAGGCGTATAACCTCGATAAGGTTTTAGATGAATTTGAGCAAAACGAAGGTAATTTTGAACAAGATCATAGATGCACATTAGATGGATTCTACAGAGAATACCAGTGAAGTGGGAGAGATCTGTAATACTCTTTTTGGTTTTGAGTTGCAAATTAATATCAGAACTTGCGAAAAACAACTGTTAATTTTGCATGGTGTGTCTTTAGTATTGGTTAGTAGCATTCTTTTCTGTTTCCATTCATCTTGTTTACTTTTTAAAAATTTCTCACTGTTTTAATAGAAAATCTTCTGTACACTTCTTAAAGGTTTTGTGAAGCTTAATCTCAGTAGCAAAATTTTAATCATTTCTTTTAAACAAATTAGGCAAAACTTATTTTAAGCCTCTTTTGCAGCTTTTAGAGACTCAAGCATAGAAATGTTTTATTAGGTCACATAAATCATATAATGAAAGTTACCATATTTGAAGTATTATATTTTTTGCTTAGTCTAATTGCTACTTCTGTCAAGGAAGTTGAACATTTTATGGGAGTGGGAATCTTTCCAGGCATTTCTAGCTGTCTAAAGTATATTAATCAATAGTTTAAAGTTGATTGTGCGAATTCAACCTGATACTAATTGTTGTAGCTCTAGACTTCTTGAGTTCCAGAAGCATTATGCAACTATGCTACTAATGGTTGATCGAGGATGTTAGTTATGGCAGATGTTCTTTACTGTTGTGCCCATATATGAACATCTCTGCATTTATATTTGGGGCATTCAAATGCAACAGAGTTAATAGAACCTGTAGTGTTAACAGGACAGTAAGTTCTCTTATTTAAACACTTTTTCAGATGCCGCTGTTTCACCTACACTATTGGGTGCAAAGTGGAATCAGATTCTAGATCCGCCTTCTCGTCGTCTGTCGTTTAACCCGACCGCGGCCAATGTGAATGAAGCTACAACTCCTAATGAATGTCAACAGAGATTAAAGTCTTTCTCCTTGTCTCATTCAGTGACTACATCAACAGGAGGAGAGGATCACTGTGCTAATGGAAAGGATTTTAGCATAAGCCCAGAGACCTCAGTCATGTGGATTGATGACCAGGCAGCAGCAGATGATCAGTTGATTAGAAGAAATAGTAATCGAGATGATCAGTGTAACACTGTGGAAATAGGAGAAAAGAAATGTGGAAATACAGCTTGCTTGCCAGAGGAGAAAAATGTACTAGTAGTGGCAGTTATGCATAACTGTGACAGAAGAACACTACAAAGTGGTGATTTGCTGGATTGTAAAAATTACAACAGTCAGTCCCTAATGGACACTATTAGCTTTACACTGGATAATGAAAACCAACAGAGTGATCAGTTTAGTGTTACTGTAAATGGATCCATGGAAAAAGATACAGATACAGAAAAGCAAGTGAATAGGCTGTGCACTGAAGATGACTCTATAAGTCATTTGATTAATGCTTCATCTGAAAGCCTGACTGTTGCATGCCCCTCCTCTCGGTTAAAGGATGATTTTAATATGAGTAAAGATTCGCTGTTTTCAGAAGCTACAACTGCAGGGATTAATGCAGTGACTCTCTTACAGAGACCAGTTGATGGTACCGTTAAAATGCAAGAAAATTGTGTATCAGTTGAAAACTTTACTAGTAAAGCCATGCCTCAGAAAATGGATCTAGAAGCTAAAAACTCTTCTTCTGGTTCAAGTAGTGGAAGCTTAATCGTAGAACAGGAAACAACCCAACAGTTACAGTCTAGGCTATCTGCACTCACCGAAACTTGTCAACCTAATGTGGCTGGAAGTGGCAATTACAAGGAACGTGTTGCGGAACATTTTGCCCCTGAGGATGTTAGTGCCACTGAAAGCGAAGTCATTGAATGTGATAAAAATCTTGGCACAACAGAATTGCTCAGCATGGCAGAGTGTTATCCTGAATCTCAGGAGATGACTAATTGGGAACTGACAAAGTTGAATGAGATGAATAACAAACAAACTCTGGGAGAGAATGAAAGACTTTTGCAGACGAAACAGCCTGATGAGGCATGTAGTAGTAGTAAAGAAGGCAGAGATGGGATGATGGAGGCAGGTATAGACTTAAAAGGGACTGATATAGATGAGCTTGAAGGGTCCAGTCTCTCTGATGTGATGGCTACATCAGCAGCAAACTCTCTGTCTAATGGTTGTGATTCCTATGGAATGCAGAACCCAGTTGTTGCTCATGTTCCAAAGACTTTACCCTCCAAGGAAGACTCGGTAACAGAGGAAAAGGAGATAGAGGAGAGCAAGTCAGAATGTTATGCTAATGTTTATGAACAGAGAGGAAATGAGATCACAGATGGGAGTGGTCTTATTTTAAACAGCACTGGTGACCACATAAAGAAAAACTATTTACATAATCTTTGTAGTCAGGTTTCATCCATGCAAGGGCAAACTTCACCAAAACCGCTGACTAATTTGCAATCTATCAGTGTTCCCTTTGGTGGTGCAAGACCTAAACAACCTACAAATCTTAAACTGCAGATTCCGAAGCCATTATCAGACCACTTACAAAATGATCTCGTTCCCCCAAATTGCGGAGGTAATAGTAAAAACAAGAATGTCTTTGGTAAGACACAGTTAGGGAATACAGCAGACGTGTTTCCTGGTGAAACATCTTCTAATGCCTCTGTTACTAATACTAACGGGGAACATTTGGAAGAGTATGAATCTGGAGTCTCTAGTAGTCCGTGCCTTGCAGTAGCCCCAGATAGTCCAGATAATGATCTCAGAGCTGGTCAGTTTGGAGCTCCAGCCAGAAAGCCTTTTACGACTTTGGGTGAGGTGGCTCCAGTTTGGGTTCCAGATTCTCAAGCACCAAACTGTATGAAATGTGAAGCCAGATTTACATTCACCAAGAGAAGGCATCATTGCAGAGCTTGTGGGAAGGTAAGTTCGTATTTTGTAAGTAAGCTCAAAGCACCCTTTTTTTTTTTTCTGACACTGCATAAAAACAAATCAGAGGACTTCCTAAGCCACTGGCTGTAGTTACCTGTATAATACTTCTTCCTAAAAAGCTGTGTTTGATTTGTGAAGGGAAAAAAGGAGTTTATAAGCTTTAATCTATTTAGGGTTCTAATAGAGAATACCTAATTGTTATTTATAACTGAAAGAATTTTTAGCCTGTACAAGCAGTGTATTTGTTTGATTTGCAACAATCAACATCACTGGATTCATGTCGAGCTGCTATAAAATGGCTAAGTGCAGGAAACTAGTTTGCAGAAATTGCTGCATCAATAATCCCATTAAAGAGGCTGAAACATAGTGATGTGAATTGGAAGTGTGCTGTTGAATTGCTGATGTTCTTGCTGGTTTAGATGACTGATCAACTCAGTTCTTTTAACTGTTCTTTACTAACTTCTCTCATATTCCTTACATTATTTTAAAAACACACATTTGCTCCTGAAAAGAAAAAAAGTAAATTATCTGCAGCCTGATGTATGTACACATGGTGAGAAATTTTGTAATAAAGACAACTAAAACATAATTTCTGTATCATTTTGTGTCATGTAAGAGATATTTTATTGTTGATTTTTGGAGTTTTACATATGTGCCATCTAGATCAACACAAATTCTTACATGGCAAGTTTATGGTAAATGATTAGCTTGTAAAGCATTTCCAAATATCTTGTTACTGAAATACAAGTTAGTGGCACATGGGAAGTAGGAACTTAGGAAAAAATATAATGATTCCAAAGCGGTAAACTAACACTCTTGTCAAGTAGATATTAATGAATATTTTTAAGATTAAAAGAAATACCAAAACCTACTAAAAACTAGAGTAAAAGTCACTTTGGTTCATTTAGGTCCTGTCCAAAGCTTTGTGAAGTTGATTGAAAGACTTCCTGACTGCTATGGTCTGCTATCTTTTGCTACCAGAAGAATGCAGGGAAGCAGAATGACCTGAACAAAGGACCTAAAAGAAGCAAATATATGTGGAATGCTGAAACCCTTATGCCACCTCTTTCTGGAAGCAGCCTAGCAGAAAACCCAGGCTTGCTCCTCTGTAATGGACTACGTATGTGTCCCATTTGTCCCTTTAGTAACCAAAATGCATTGCACTCAAATTTCTTCACCGCAACACCAGATAAGTAGATTTTATTAAAATTTGATTTTGAGACATGCTGAAAAATCTTCCTCAGGATACTTTTAAAAGCTAAGCAGACGTTCATTATGCAGCGGTCCGGGACTTCCAGTTGCTTGTTCTGCCGATCCTCTTGCAGGTTGGTTGCAGTGGAAGTCCTGATGTGGAGTTAGTAACTACAGGTGATAAATAAGCATCACAGGAGGTACACGCCTACCTTTTGTGTACCTTTCGGTTAATATCAAAGGGCTCAGTTTTTTTCTCATTTCAGTTAAGAAGAATCTTTGAGGCATATAAGTTAAAGGAATGTCCGTTGTTTTAGCTTTGCTCTGTTAACATATACTGTCAGTTATTTAGGTCATTCTTTTGTTTTTTATGAATTTAACAAATATGACTGCAATTTTCATTTACAGTAATGTTTTCTACTTATTTTTGTGTTTTAAACAAGTTCATTGCTTGGATCTAATTACTTCCCTGTAATGAGTGAAGCCTTGAATTACACAAATGAGAAACAGAAAATGAAAATATCTGTAAACAAAATGGATAAAACATACACAGACAGAGCAAGGCGAAAAAATTTAGTGTGTTTTTTTTTCTTTTCCTTTTTAATTTTTTTAAACTGCTGAAGACAAGCCTTGAGAAGAAGAGCCAGCATTTAGATTATATGTGGAGAATGGTCCCTCTGCTCTGTAGATAAACTTGTTTCCCAGATGTGAAAAATACATCATATATTAGTGTTTAATATTCTCAGAGTATTAGAATAATCCTCAGAATGCCTCGTTCTAGAAGTTTTTGTTAGTTAATGTTGTCTGGGCCAAATTTGCACACGCTCAGTCAAAAGATGTGACAGAAAATTCTGGTATTTTGTGCCTTCGTATGTTATTTTCTCCTAAAAAAAGCACTCATTAATAAATGCTAAGAATCAGTATAGGTCAAATAATACTTAGCACTTACTGCAAATTGCTTTACAACACTTAATTCCTGTAACGATTCTGGGAGGAAAGAGACCAAACGCTTTGACAGGCAAGCTCTGATGAATCTAGCTGTGATGGCTTGAGACAGCTGTTCTCAGCTGTCTGCTCTTCTTTCCTGGTTAAGATAACCGTCCTCAAAGCAAGTCATGTTGTGCGTGTACCTGTGCTGTAGGTAACTACACAACCACAGTGACGCTTCTAATGTCTGTATGAAATCTATGAATCTTAAAGAACTGGGGAGACTGATAGTGTCTTCAGCTCTTGCAATTTTTTTTCTAGGGAAAGTAATGGGACTAAGTATTTTGGAACAGAAGCTTTAGCACAACAGGGATTTTTTTAAGCTCTATTAGCATAATGGCAAATTATTGTAGTAGGGGTGAATGTATCTGTTTCGTTTGGGAATGAAAATTACATTTAAAAATAGTTGAGTGGCACCTGGGAAGCCTGCCTCTGTTTTTCATTTAAGGATAATAATTGCAAAATTAATGGAAGATATGAACCCCAGGGGACTGGTAGAAAGTAATACACTTACAGTAAATTTTGAATTAAAATTAAGAACCTGAATAATGTGTGTGAACACATTCATAAATTTTACCATATGTCTTTATGTATTTTCTGTTGTTAGATGAAAAAGTCATCCTTGATAGGAAAATCAGAAAATTTGTATGTCATCTTTTTACTGACAACCAAAACTATATTTTTCCACTGAAATATATAAAAAAAAAAAATCATCAAGCCCCCTAGCAACTAATGCTTTAACAACTCCCAGTTAACCTGAAAACCCTCGTAGCATAAAAACTTGCTTCAACACTGCTATGTTGGTTTTTTATAGCATGATATACTGAGATAATGACTTGATGATTGTTTATAACAAGACTGAATTGTCAGTTGTGCTGGATTGTGTTCTTCCTCTGCATTACTACTGTTACAAGACTGATACAGCCTAAGAGAGGAGGTGCAGATGTTCTGTCATCGCTTCTATTTTCTATTTTAATATTTAGATTATTGCACTTGGGAGCTTTGCTGAATGCACGATGTGTTGTTTGATAAAAGGTCCTAAATTAGATATTAATTTATGTTGGTCCTTCGTTTATGGTTGTAGACATTGATTTTTCCATGTTCAATACTGAACTTTTGACTGGAAGCTTTTCCCAAAGAACTGAAATGGTGTCAAATGTCTCTAAAATATGCTGTGATCTTGTTATTAATATTCCCTAGAATGCTTGCAAATTGAGTTAAGGTGTAAATGCAGAAATCAGATTTTTAAAGTACATTTATTTTTTGTTTTGTTTTGATTTTTTAACATATTTTCATATATGCAGAAGAGGTTTTTTTATTTTTGAGTTAAAATGCCAGTGTATACACACTTCTATTGTGTTTCTGAAATATTTAAGTTAACATCGTTAGGAAACATTAAAATTAGTTCAAATGAGAGACTGTGAGCTCTTCTTTCCTCACATTTCAGCTCTCATAGTGAACTCAGAGATTATTTTTTGTGTGCTTATTTTAAACACTTGCCACTAAAAGACTACAAAGGTAACAGGCTGCAAAGTGATCGTAATTTGAAGTCATGATGGAATAATTTTTTTTTTATTAAGAAAACATTCCAGATCATAATAATGCATAGTGAATTGTAGATGTAATATCCACCTATAATTAAAATGTAAAATTCTCTCTTGATATCTGAACTTACCTGTTAGGTAGCTGCTGCTGTTGCTAGATTTCCTGGGTGTGAAATTATCTTTCTGCATGAAGTGGGTATTCATCAGTATCTTCACATGTCACCTGAATAATAACCCTGAGGAAATACTGTTGGTTTTTTTTTTTTAATAAAGAAATTATTATTATTTAAAACAAATAAGAAATCATTAGGGCACCCTGATTTGTCTGTTCTGCATGATTTTGTGATTGCAGTTGCTATTGTAGGATCATATCTGCATGCAAGTGTTTGTTTTGGTGCACAAGCCATGCTCGTGTTTTATGGTTTTCTTGTCTGGAGGAAGCCTCAACACTGGTTCCTGCCCAGGACTGGGGGATTGTTAGAGCTGGTTCAGGTGAGAAGTGCTGGCAATGCAACTGCATCTCTGCAGCAGATTGTCCGCCGGGGATTTTGCACTGGGTCCCCACTTAGCAGCCAGTCTGTGTTAAATGCAGTTCCTGATTTCTCTCCAGTGTTGTAATGCTGTGGTGTTTTTCATCATGTATATACGAGCTTTTTGAAAATACATATAAATGGAGCAAGATTTTCTTGCAGTACCAATGTCACTCAGCTTTTTAAAATGTCTTGTTTTATATGTTGAACCCTTAAAAACATTTTGATACATCACTGTTCATTTAAGTCTCAACTGAGGAATAGCTTGTCATATATGAAGAGATTAAATAGCTAGAATTACTAATATAGATTAATTACCCCACTGCAAATAAAAGTGGCTTGTTTGAATTAATCTGTGCCACAGCAATCTCTTACATAGAGAAAACTTGTGCATGTGGACATAGTTGATTCTAGAAAGTGCTCATGCTTTTTCTAAGACTGAAATTAATTGTAAGCTGTTAATTCTGTGAGGGATTGTAAAGTGGTAGGAATTTATTAACCCATTGTCATTTATGCTAAATATATTTTAAGAACCCCACTGTGCGGTATCAGGACAAGATGATTTTGTGTTCCACATAATACTGCTTCATCGAGATTAGTAGGAAAGGCACCCCCGGCAGGTATTAGTCACTGTGGCTTTAATGGGAAAATACTGATTATTTACCTCCATATTTTGCATGTCTAGACCTTTACAGATACTCTTTTGTCTGAATTAATAAATTCCTCACATATTTTTGAACAACATTTAAGTTTTTTCCCCTTTGGTTCCAGGTTTTTTGTGCGGCATGCTGTAGCCTGAAGTGCAAGTTGCTGTACATGGATCGAAAAGAGGCTAGAGTGTGTGTCATCTGCCATTCAGTACTAATGAACGGTAAGTGGAAGGAGGATCTGGGATGCAGCGCTTCACTGGCTTTGTGTTGAGCTGCAGTGATGCTATTAAAAATAAAAATCAAAATACTTTATGTATATGGGTAAGTATTCTAAAACAACAAAGGCCCTTGAGAGATCAGTGTGGAATCTCTGCGGAGAGCAGGCATTCCTAAACTAAATACCATTAACAAAAGGCAAAACAAGGTAAGGCTGCAATGAGTTTGTAAGCTTTCATTTGGGAGTGCTATAACAGTGTAAGGAAAGATTGTGTTTGCTTTTGATGAAAGGTCCGTGGAATCAATTTTCTATTTTGTCCTTTATAGTATTAACACTTTAGATATATGGTATAAATACGGGCAAACACGAACACTTCTCACTGTATCTCGAGGCTTCTGAAAAATTCAGGAACTTCCTGAGCTGGCAGTTACCTTTGAGTGATTATACTGTCCAGTTGACTTATTTCCATGACACTGAGACAGCTGTTGCTGAAAGACTCAATAGTCAGTTTTTATGTCTTGAATTGAGAGGGTAGAAAAATTGGTTTAGATCGCGAGAGGATCCATGTGAGTGCTTAAATCATGAGACAACCTGTCTCATCAAGAGAAATTACAGGCGCTCCGTCTTTGGTTTATTAATGGAAAGGTGAATAGGTGACTTCAGGTGTAAATATATATCTGGATAACTGAAACTTGATAACAGAAGTTACTTCAATTGTAGAGGAAGGTCTGACAGGCGCACTCTAACATGTAGTAGGTAGAATGAGAAGTTGGGCAAATTCAAGTTCTAAATGCAAACGTTAGGATAAGTAACTATCCTGATAATAATTGAACAAGTATCATGGAATCTCCATTGCTGCAGATATTTAGTTAAATTTTGGAGACTTTGATAAAAGATTGCTGCTGTAGTTTTAACCAAGAATTAGGGAAATTCTGTTTTATGTCACATTCGGACAAGGTAATTTTAATGGTATCTTTACATGTTACTGCATGGGAGGTTATTTTGGCTGCTGTTGTCAGAAAGAGCTGTTAATTTGTTTAGCATCTAACTAAACTTAGAAGCTCGTAGCTTTATTTTTTCTCCAAAGAAGTTCAGTATTCAGTATTATGCAAGTTTGTTTGAAAGAAACTGAGTGCTTAGTCTTGAGATGAGCATGCAGAATTAGTAGACGGTTTCTGTTATTGAACAGGAATAATTTTTTTTTCTGTTTCAAAAAGATTAATCAGTGTGCAGGAGTAAGTTTTAATTATTAATAATTTTTTACAGTAGGCTAAATGTGTAAGGTGACAGGAAATCATAGGTTGTAATATCTAGAAATTAAACCTGAGTCCTGATGATGATGGTGCTAAAATGTTAAATTTTGAGATGGCAAAATTAGCACATTTGAAGGTGTACAAGGACAAGGAGTTAACACATACACCTGGCAAAAGACAGCTAGCTCCTGTTGGTGGTGAGTAGGATTTGTTTTTATTTGGGGGAAGGGAAGAATTTGAAATATATAAACCAGAAGTGTTCTTGTAAAAAGACATAATAAAATTGATCATATTGTAATGATTTCCTTTTAAAAGCCTTTCTGTCCTGTTGCCAGGACGGATACACATTAATGGCAGCAAACAGTGACACCACTGCTTGGTTTATTACAGGGAGAGTTCTGCCTGCATACTGAGATGTACTTGCCCCGGGCTACATCTCTGTTTCTATCTCTGCTGCAGTGCTTTGTGATGATGCTTACTGGTTAGTTAACCTGTAGCTTGACTGTATCTGATCCCTCCTGATCCTTGCAGTTTCTTTGTTGGTGTTTTTTTTTCCCACTCAGTGCAGCAGGTTAAGCATTAATCTTTGCACAGTCTGTAACCAGGGATAGGAATCACACTTTAAAAGTAGTTATTTCATTTGGTTGCTCGGTATCTGGTTTGTGTTTCACTGAGGTGTGGGGGAGGGGTTGTGTGTTTTCTGGCATTTTTCCATGGCCAGGCTATGTGTTTAATAAATTTCCAATTTTTGCTGTATTTTCAATTGGTAGATGTGCTGAGTTGGCACTTTGCTTGATTTAGAGAAGGCTTTAAAAATGTTCTTTTACCATGCTGTGACTTTACTAATAAAGGGATCCTAGAGATGTAACTTTGTGCATTTTTAACGCTTCCTTCTTTCAGGACCTATACTCTAAATGACTACAGAATTGCTGTTTAAAAATATTTTCATTTCATTAGTCTTTTCAAATGGAAATGTTAATACCTTTTCCACTGGCAGGCATTTCACTCTATTGGTTTTGCAGGTTGATGGGAGAAAGCAGGAGGGGTTTATGTTCTGTTGTGTTCTGTTTGGGGTTTTTTGGTCTTGTTATTTTCACCTTGGGTTTCTAACAATTCATAGCCAAAGGAAGCCAAAGATGTACGTGATTTATTCAAGCTTTTTTGCCGCTCTGAGAGCTTACGTGGCATGATATTTATGCCTGACTAGAGGAATGCATTTATTTGTAATGTACTAAAGTGGTTCAAGGTGCAAGCACACATAGGAATTTTCTGGTACCTCTCATAGCTACAAGCCTTCCTTACAGATGAAAAAGTAGTAGTATTGTGGAGATACAGTCTGTTTCAGTAATTAGAGGAGAGATTTCCCTGTGATGGATGTTGTTGACAAAGAAGTTTTATGTATTATTGTTTGGACAATTGAATTAAGGCTCAAGTTCAAAATTAATAGCATAAGTTTTTTTTCTATAGTTAAGAATGTAAGTTGTTGATCTGTACTGATCTGCCCTGGATATAAAGAAATGCAAGGTGCTTTTTCTCATATACAAAAGGTAAATCTGCTCAAGTGTCCAGTAGGTTATAAAACATTTGTAATAGGAACGTCCAGCTGTCCATGCAGTGTGATAAATACACATTTATATGTAAGAATTGAGTGTTTTCAGTTAAATCTTTAAAGAGGAAAAAAAAATTATGCATGAGGAACTAAGCATCATTCAGGTCAAAGTGTGTTGTTACAATTTTCAGAAAGTATTTCTATATGAACTGATATTTTTATTGCAGAGGACCACTGCTGTTTTGCTGTTTCTCCCTCCTGCTATGGATTTTCTTGCTTACAGTCTCCTGGGCTTTTAAATAAAGGAAGAGACATGGTCTTTGGAAGGTGGCAGGGTCCATGCCTCCTGCAGCTGAGAACTTAACATGGTGTTTTGGACTGTTAGATACCTTCCTCTGTGTTCATGTTTCTTGTTCTTTGTTTGCTTTAGCTCAAGCCTGGGAGAACATGATGAGTGCCTCAAGCCAGAGTCCTAACCCTAACAATCCCGCTGAATACTGTTCTACTATCCCTCCTTTGCAGCAGGCTCAGGCCTCGGGCGCCCTGAGCTCTCCGCCTCCCACTGTCATGGTACCTGTGGGAGTTTTAAAGCATCCTGGAGCAGAAGGTATTTTTCTTTCGATTTATCTGTGGTAAGAATTTGCAAAGAATATCTGCACTTCATCCATTCCAGATACTCTAGCTAATGCCCATTCTGGTACTCCTGACCTCAGTAGAGACATCAGGTTTTTAAGGACAAGTAAATGGTTTTCAACAGATGTGTTTACACGTGATGCTGCCATGTCTCTTCCAGTCCACATTTCTCTGTTTTGCTCTTCTGTACTCAAATTTCCCAGTCAATTGCTGTGAGATCTTAACTCCTACTTTTTTGTTGTTCTCTATAGTGGCTCAACCTAGAGAACAAAGGCGCGTTTGGTTTGCTGATGGGATATTACCCAATGGAGAAGTTGCTGATGCAGCAAAACTGACAGTGGCTGGGACAACTTCCACAGGAACCTTAGCAGTGTCGCATGATCCATCAAAGCCCGTGACCAACAACACTTTATCAGCAGAAGTAAGGAAGCATTACACTACCCACCACTCAAAATACTATGCTTGCTTTGGGCCTGAATAGTATATTAGCTTCTGTGGTGATTTCAGTAAGACTGATCTAGGAAACCTGTTGAGGCTTGTCTTAGTATGTTGTATAGCCAGTGTCCTCACTTCTTCTAATGTTTGCAGAGTCCTGAAACAACCATATGCTTTGAACTGAAATGAACTATTATGAGGCAGAGCACTAAGCAATGTTTGAAGTCTGTGTGCTGGGTGGCTTCTGAGTGGCTGTACAGCCTGCGTATGAAGGATATTTGTGCAATGCATGCTTTAAAAAAGCTGAGTCATGGTCAGTAAGGAGTTTGAAACAATAAGATTGTCATAGCACAAAGCAGAAGAATACTTTGTCTGACACTTGTCTTAAAATGATATATGCAGGGGAGTGCAGATATAATCTAATGAGGTTAAATCCACCATTCCCATGTGATTGGAATTGAGAATTTGCAAAAAATTCAGGTGGGCATGGGTACATTTAGATTTTGTAAATAAATGGGTGTGTGTGGTTCTAGAGAAAGGAGGTGCAGTCTCTGTGTAAGCAGACTTTGTGGTAATAGTTCACATACAAGAGTCATCACATGATCGTCTATTGTTAAAGAGCCAAATTACTTCTGGTTCTCTAGAAGACACAGACTCCTTCGTGTACATCTAGTAATCTAGTCAGCCAGCTCTTAAATTTTTGTCATTACTACTTTTGTAATATTCTCCTTTCTTATTGTTTGATTCTTGTAGACTGATAATGCTTCTGTATTCTCGGGAAATATAACTCAGGTTGGCAGTCCTGTTGGCAGTGCAATGAATCTAATTCCTGAAGATGGTCTTCCTCCAATTCTCATCTCCACTGGAGTGAAAGGAGGTGAGGGTACAATTTGGCAGCTAGCTTTTGTGCTTACCGGTTGCAATTAACCTAATAGTTACTGTGTTTATTTTAAAAATAAGATGCTGGCAGTATGCTGAGTATTTGAAGAAATTCCCAGTACGTACTCGTGGCGAGATGTTGTGACACTCATTTGCACCATTGATCCTTATTAGCATCCAGGAAGAACCCCATCTTGCAATGAAATTACTGTAAGAAGTAAAACACAAAGCAAAAAGAAAATTAACTTCAGTCCAGAAATATGTGCTAATTTCTTCACTAATCGGACTGTGGGGAATGTTTCACACAGAGATACATTTTAATTAGCCTTATGAATATTCATGCTTCCCTTCTCTGAAATTCTCTTGGAACATCCGCTCTGGATGAGGCATCCCCAAGCACTGCTTTCAACAGCACTATTGCGTATTTTGGCCTACAGTGAAGCTTTTAGTAGTTGTGATGTCCCCTCCCAGAGTATCCAAATGGAGGAGGATTCAGAAAAATAAAAACTAATTTTTAGAAGGTTAAGAAAAAATGTATGTATTTGTTTATCTGATGATTGCTTTCTACAGTCTGATTCATCACATCCTTTAATACATTCCTGGGATTAGCTTATCTTTTCGTCTTTCATTTTTTTTTTGTTCCTATTAAATATTTTGCTGATACAGTGCATTTCTCATGTTAAGCTGGAAGTAACCTTTTATTGCAGGATAGTGTCAAAACCAAATTGTGAGCAGCATTTAATTTCAAAACAAATCTGTTCCATCCTGTGTTAGCTCTTCATGTGGGTGCCTCATTATTCAGTCTCCACAAAAAAAGGAGTGAAACTACAGTATACTTTTCAGCTTTTATATAGATAACCTCACATAAATCGTATTTTGTGTGCTAAGTTGATTTTGTTTCATATGCTGTCACATACTGGATTTTCTGTGCAGCATTTTACTTCTGATATTCTAATTCTATTTAAAAAGCTTCCAAAAATATTTTTCACATTAGAAAGCAAAATTACCTTTCTTTCTAGATAATTTTAGCTGGAAAGATAATACATTTCTTTCAAAATCTGTTTTTGTCAGTTTAACTACTTTTTGTTAAAGCTTAAATGCAGAATAGATTATAATCACATGGATGAAAAATTTTAATTTGCTAGTCATCTGTATCTAGTCAAAGATATCACAGATATCTTTGAAGTTTTGTGTTGGGATCCATTTTAAACTGGATTTAGACCTTCTATGATTTATCAAAAATCTTGGTTTATATAGTGTTCCCCTCTTTTTTTATCTCTCTAGTAGCTAATCCAGAGAAAGTGTAAGTTACGTGACATAGGGATAGACCATGTGTTGGTGTTCGTAGTCCAGGATTGATACTCTTGTGCTTTACTGTGCTAGAAATAACAATTGTTAACTTCTTTGTCATTTGGGATTTCAGTTGACGCCATGACACGTTTCTCAATTTGATTTCTATTTTCTCCTTGAGTTGATACAAAAAAAAAATTGAATTATGAAACAAGCTGCACTTTTCTAAAGGATGTACAGGGGTTATGCACCTAAATGCTATTGAAGTTTGAAAATACTAACCTAGGAAACAATCAAACCAGTAATAATTATTTAAGTTGTTTTTTTTTTTTTTTTTTTAAAAGAAAAAAAAAGGTCAGAAAAGCAAAAAGCATCAGAATCAAGGTTAGCTAATTATAATGTAGAATACTGTACCAGTAAGTTAGGGACTTCACTGTGCGTTTGCTTGTTTCTTTCCTAGACTATGCTGTAGAAGAGAGACCTTCTCAGATCTCTGTCATGCAGCAGCTGGAGGATGGTGGTCCGGACCCTCTTGTATTTGTTTTAAATGCTAATTTGCTGTCCATGGTAAAAATAGTAAATTGTAAGTTTTTATTATTAAATAGGACTTGGGCTATAAGAGGGGAAATGTTATATATATTATTAGCAAGAACAGCGGCTTCTTTCTTTGGTAGGATAGTCTCTGAAAATGTACATGGATTGAAAACTTTGCACTTAGCTATATTAAGTTAAATTACAAAATACTCTTTTTTTAGTGCTTTAGACATCAATACAGGTAATTTTGTGTAGAAAATATAAACTAGACTGGTAGAGCCTCCAGTCTCAGATTTGGAGATCAGTATCTCCTGTCGAACTTGGTAGGGCAAGGTATTTTATCACTCGTTCTTCCCTTGGTTGTTTAACTTGTTTCCTTGTCATCCCATTCTGGAAAAAGAAGATGGGATCCTATAGTAATATGCAGGTTCCATTCCACTGTGCACCTCTTCTGTCCTTTTCTGTACTGTGCATGCGTGCATGTGTGTGTGTACATGTGCTGAGGGAGGAATGAATGTGGAGGCATACAGATGGCTGCTTATGTTAGTACCTCCGTTGATCTCTGCTGGATAAGACAACGTTATTTGAGAAACTGAGAAGGAGAGTTTTGCAGTAAAATGTTCTGTTTCTGTGGAAAGTTCATACAGTAAATCAAGATGGTTTTTATATCAGCATCCGGTTAGACAGCAGTACAATTTTTTACATATATGTAAAAATGTCATTTGTGTGCATATATATGCATATTAGACAAAAGATTTTATGTCAGTAACCGTATTCACCGCAAATGACTTGTGAAGCTTAGAGCGTGTGTCATCTCTGACATTCATGTGAAACAGAACAACACAGTGACGTCTCATGAAAACCCCTGACATCCAGCTATCCATCTTGAGAGAGAGAGAGCACTGTCTGCAACTGGTTTAGCTGTCAGGATCATGACACGCACAGCCAACAGTCTGGCCTTTTCCCAGGTTACTTCATTCCCATTTAAATCCTGTCCTTTAATTTGGATACAGAAACTGCTAAAAGTCTGCTCTGTAGTGTTAATCCCAAGATCTAACTGGGAGCCGAAATGCTCTGGCTTTTCCTTAGCTGAAAACTGGGAATTACTGAGCTGCTTTTGTTTTGGATGCGTTTGCTTGCAAGGTCACAGGTTTAGAACCTAATTTGTCTGTGTGTCAGGTGCCACAAGTAAGCATGCTGTAAAGCTGATTCTTGAAAGAGCTATCTTTCTGTAGTGAAATTTAGGCAGATTTTATGAAATTCTGATTTTGTGTTCTGATACATGTTTTCCTCTCTGCAGATGTGAACAGGAAGTGCTGGTGTTTCACTACAAAAGGCATGCATGCAGTGGGGCAATCAGAGATAGTCATTCTCCTGCAGTGTTTGCCTGATGAGAAATGTTTGCCTAAGGATATCTTTAACCATTTTGTGCAACTTTACCGGGATGCCTTAGCAGGTAGGAATGCTATCTTTTAAAAATGGTTTGGATAGATGATTGTACTGGATCAGACTCACATTTTGTCATGTAGCAAATGTCTAATTTAGTATAAAAGAATGCAATAAGAGAATAAGGATCAAAGTTGACAGGGGGCTGTGTTGTTATTGGTTATTAGTATCCAGTGTTATATTCATCTTGCCAAATGAAAGTATTAATGAGGCGTTGGTAACCTCTCTAACTCCAGAGATCTTCCAGGCTTCCTCTGGAAGCCAAGACAACAAAGAAATTGAGGCTATAAAGGCCATGTTACAGCAGTGGAGAAGGAGGACTCTGCCTGTGACAACTCTGTGTTCAGCAGCCATTGCTGAACGTCTGCTCTGGCTGCTTCTGCTAGGTGTTGTGGGGTAAGAATTTGAATATGGCTAACATATCTGAAATTAGGACTGTACTTCATTTAGCAGTAAGTGTAGCAGGATACTTCGCAGGGCTCATGGGTACACTAATGACATTGCTTCTAATATTTTTTTTTTTCTAGCTTGAAGTCAGGGTAGCTCTTTTAAAGACAGAGAGAGAAAATTTTGAGAATCCTTGTGGATAGTGTGTTAGATATCCCTAGACTAAGTAATTCAGGAATTTGATTTATGATACTGTTTATATTATAAAGTAGTAGAAATATATATGTGCCTGGAATGAATTGTAGGGCATTGCAGAAATTATCCCTGAATGTTGAATTTTAGTATCTCAATTCCAAGATTTTATTGTGTAAATCTTTACACAATTTACATTTGTTGAGTAAACGGGCTTCCACTTTTAGCTATTGTTGGACCTTAGAATTAAAAAATTATTGCTTAAGGAAAAATGCAATTATTTGGTTCCACTGATTAGAAAATAAAGCTAGTTTTCCAGAGGTGAAATTGAATCGCATTAAGTTTATGTACTGAAAATACTTTTATGAAGGGTTCTGCATATAATTTGCGATGCCTTTGTGGTGACTGAATCCAACACTTTCATAAAATAATGAAAAATATCTTTGTTTCCTAAAATGTCTTGATACAACAAAGGCCAGCTTGTCCAGAGAGGTTGCCAGGTTCAGAATTTACTATTATCACATGTCATAATGGATCTGGTGTACACTGGAAGCAAATACCTTTCCAAACCTCACTTACTTTGCAATGCTTTATCTTCTAATTATGATGTTATTCAGGGGGAGATAGATATGCAAAAGTGTATGTGTGTTTGTATATTGCAGATATAAATCAAGCTTGGTGTGTATATTGCAATGAAGTTCTGTATAATTACGCTACAGAAATACATAATTTATAACTCCTACATAATGTATTTTAAATTATTTTTTTTTTAGTACTCTAGTGGTAGTAATTTGATATCCTACAATTGTGCTGGTGCAAAGAGCTGCTTACTATTGCACAATTCTTAATCAGGAACCAAATTTCACTGTTTAAGAATTCCACTCTGTAATGTTCTTTTGGTAGGATTTGCTCAGTGTTGTATTTCAGACATGTTGCAGAAGTAGCTAATAGACACCTTGAGATGCTATATAATACCAAACCACACTGAAGTTTTTGTGGAACATAGCACCTTGATAAATTCCCATAGCATTTTGTAATGTACTCTCAATATCCATCCTTTTTTATCTTTCCAAGTCATGTAGTATGTTTTAGCATATTTGCAGCTCTGGCTGTTTTAAACATTATTCAGAGAGACGGGATGTGATGCTGTAGGGGTTTCAGTTTGGTGGTTGTAATCCCTTGGAACTGGTTAGCAGTTTGCATGCTGTTGTAGATGGAGCCGTGCTTCCGAAGTTGTTCGTTTCAGAGGTACTGTACCTCTCCTGGCAATTGGACGACAGACATTTAGAGTAAACAAGAATTCCCATTAGAAGTTAGAGACTATTTAAAAGCGTACCTTACAGTTTCATTTTTTGTTACATAATATATTGACTTAAATTTATTTTGCCATCAGGAAACTGAAATGAAATCTGTGGATTTTTTTTTTTAATTTATCCCTGTAGTAAATGTTTTCTTAAAAACAGTCATAAAATCCTTTTGTTTATTTAATTAAAGCCCATATCTATAGCAATGTTTTTTTTTTCATGAGTCACATTTATTTTCAAGCTCTTCTTACTCAAGTGTGAATTCTGTGTTTAAGCCTAGAAGCGCAAATTGAATATACTTGTGCGTCTTTCCAGATGTTTCTGCTTTCCTCAGAAGATAACTTGTTTCTTGAGGTGAAGTCCTGTGCTAGATATTGCTCTCAGCCGTTTCCAGAGTATGGTTCTAGTGTGTGCAGGTAGCGGCAGCAGAGCCCTGTCAGACCTGCAGACTGGAGCATTTAGTCTGTACACTCAGTGCTCTGCAGTTTGTCCTTCAGATTCATCTCCTGTTTCAGCATGGATGGGATGTCAGTCTGGTGCAGTGCTGCCCTGAACCTTCATTGGTTTTCTTAGGGGAAGTCCTAACCTCAAGCTATGGTCTGGTGTTAGGACTTTGCAATTGTAAAACAACAGAGAGATTTTGATGGAAAAATGGCATTTTTCACTATAGGTTAAATGCATGTGAGTTGTAATAAATTGTAAAGTTGTTAATTAAGGCAAGTATTAACTGCTGTTCCGTTTCAATCACTTTATTTTTCCTCTGGCCCCTCTGTCATCAAGCTCCCTGCTGTGTTGCTTTTCTTGTTTTGAAATTGAAAGCTAATGATTTCTGTTGTGGTTGTAGTAGTTGTACTGTTGTAGTAGTAATCCCATGATTATCCTTGTCTGTTGGCTGTAAGCCTGGCAGGAGGCCTAGTGAATGGAAAAATGAGAACTTCTGTCCATCTGAATGGGTACTTTGAAGCAGTTGGATATGTTAATACAGAGCTGCCAGACATGCCCTAGTGCATCAACTCATTGGTGGAATACAATAAATGCTACTGTTACTTTTGTAGTGAAAATGCAAATCTGGCAACTGCTTGAAATGGCTTTGTGATCGCCCCAGTTTTGGGGATATTCCAGGTGAGGGTAGATCTATCTCAGTCACATTTTTGTGTATTTTTTACCCAACCTGGTTTCAATTAAATAAGGTGGTAGCTTATACAGGGTAGATCTGTCAAGAAGCCCATGTAGATCTTCTGAACAAAGAACAGGTTAACTGAGTGAATAATACACCGCTGCACGTGTAATGTGGAAAGATGGGTACAAAATCAAACATTGTGTAAGATGGGAAAGTGATTGTTTGGAAGACTGCCACAGACTACTCTGACAATGTTTTGGATGCTGGTAACTGTTACTCAATAGTTGATAGTAGGTGAAACATTATGTCCCTTGCCAATGTGAGTAAGTTCTTTCCAAATTACTTGTTGATGTGTTTCAAGATGCTAAATGTCATCAGAACTTTTAATGTTGAGTTTCATGTTATATCTCAGTGTTGACATCTGCTACAGATGTGTTGTGCCATCAAGTTATAGTCACAGTCTTCTCTCTTCTGTGTCTCTTTGTGGCTCTTGGTGTGGTAGTGACTGGGTTTGTATTGCTTTTCCAAAGAGTATGTGCTCATTTGCTGCTGAAGAAAATCCATCTGGCAAGATTGTTCCCAGGTGAATATTGCTTTGCATTTCTTCCTACAGAACTGGAATGCTTGGGTTTTCAGGATGCTGGCATGGTGTTTGGTACTTGGCATTTCTCTGTTGTTACTGGTGACAGTGAAATGGAGCTGGACAGAGGCAGCTAGGTTCCCCAAGCCACACATGTGTGCCTTCCCTGAGAATGGATGCTAATACCAGCTTTTTAACCTGGAATTAACCAAAAGATACGAAGCATACGTTCGGAGTTTAACCTCACTGTTTTGGTAAAACCACCTAAGTGGCTTCACCACAGATTGAGGGCAATAAACAAATACAGGAATCTTTCTTTTCTTTCCCTTTCCTGTTATAAACTGTTTTATCTAAGTCCAGAATGGATTACCAAACTGATATGCAAAGTATATTGTTCATAAGAGTAATACCTAAGTGAAGAATTCAAACCAGCATGGGTCATCCGCAGATAAAAGCATAGTTTTTTTTTGTAAAGGACTTTATGAAGCTGCTTAGGATTTAAAGTCAAGGATAGCCAGCATAATTGAGAAGAGAATAAGTACTGACCTCCTGCAGAGCTGTTTTAGATGCACCATGCACTCTTGAGGCAGTTTGTAAGTACTATCAATTATCTGATGTCAGGTGCTGGAACTATTGAGGAAAGCACCTTTCTGTTCATTCTGAGATTACCTAGTTAGAAATGAAGTTGTGATATTTTGTAAATTAACTTATATGCTTTTGAGAAGTATAGCTTTTTTTGAAGGTTTTTCTGACAAGCTACAGTTCTTCTACAAGCCTCTGAAACACAGTTCTATGCTTAAAATGTGTAACAGTGCAGTGGGTTGGGTTTGACCGTGCCAAGTTGGTAATAGCAACTTAGTGGGACCTTGGCTTGGAACTGCCTTCAGAGATGTGGCAGGAAGGGCTGACAACCCCTGGTCAGTGCAGAAATGTTTGTGGGTCAAGCCCAAAGCCCAAAGAGGATTTTTGACTTGGGTTTGCTGGTTGAAAAGAGCACTAGAGAAGTGTATAGGAAAGAACTTGCTTGATATTTCCCGTGCTCTCCACATAGCAGGCTCTTGCATGCTCTTATAAGTAATGAATTGCAGCACAACTACCTAATCCCAATCGTTTGTCCTCTTAATAATAGGTGGTAACCTATTTGTGCACTGTGTGAGCTGCTTGTGTCAAAAGGAGTGATGTATAACACTGTGGCTTCTGGCACCAAAATGCTGGAAGTCGAGTTGCAGATTTCACTCTGAGGTTTTTTTCATATTTCTGTTGGCTTAAAAAATTCTTGTTAAGGCATCCCAAGCGTGTGAGCCTTGAAGCTCCATCTCCTGAAACGGAAAAAATAAGTAGTTGTCCCCTTCTGCTGCAGCGCTTGGCATCAGTCACAAGTGGAAATGTCTGCTTGCTTTGTCATCCCAGTGAGCAGTACTGCATGTCTCAGAACTCTACGGTGGTGTACAGCTTCACTTTGCCTAGCCTCTTTGACACAGAAAATGCTTCAGAAAAGGGTGCAGAATTCAGTTAAGTTTAGTAGTTCATACACTTCATACATTTTAAGGGTAGAAAGAATTATTATGGTCATGTTGTTGGAACCAAGAAGCTCACTAAGTAATTTTACTATCAGGCCTGTGGCTTCTATTTGAGTAGGAACAGATGGGAAGGGGAAAAGGAAGTACAAATTAAGAAGAGGAGATTAGTGAGGGTAGGTGGGAACTGCAAAAGCAAATGAGTGGAGTTGAGATAGAAAGGTGCCAGCAGCTATTTTAGAGAAGAGAAAATCTTTTACATGAAGACCGATTGATAACATCGGTTTGCACTCAGTAGCAAGATGCCTGAGCTGGTGCATTAGCAGTGTATTCACTGAGCAGGCAATAGTGTCACAGCACAGGCTGACAGAGAAATGCATTTGCACATGGGCAGGATCAATGATTTTCAGCAGCTGCCAACATCTGATGTGGCTCTATTAATCATGTTAGTCCTTCAGTTTGACTAGTAGCTACTTTTCATCAAGTATGCTCAGCTGAGCGTTACAGAAACCGTAGCCACTATAGGAGTTCGAGAATTTTATCTGGGTTAGTGGTGTCAGCTCTGGCTTGTGTGTATCTGTAAAATTACAAATCAGCTTCCCAAATCAGCTTCAAGAAGCTACGAACAAGCTGCACCCTGCCATGGAGTGCCTCGGCTGCCGAAGCCTGTTGCCTTTTAACACACAACTTGAGAGTTTAGTTTGTGCAACGCCTTGTGGGTACAGCAGAAAAAAAAAAATCCACCGAGGTGCCCGCCAATTTGAATAGCAAACTTAATTGTTTGTCGGTATATAAATGGAGCTACAGACCTACCAGTAGCTATATTTAAAGCTGGAGGTCCTAACCTAAGGTCATGTGAAGGACACAATACTTGGTAGTGTTTGTGCCACAGTGGTCTGGAGGGATGCAAAGTAGCATGGCCACATCTCCAGAGTGAAGGCAGGAATAGCTGTCAGTGCTGGCTTCATGGAGAGTTGCTGTGACTTGAAACTTCCAAAGGGGTTCAGTGTAAAGGACAGACTTGACAGGTCTCGTTGGTTAACCTTCCCTTTGCTGGCCCATACTGTACCTGCTGTATTTATTTTTCTTGCATTTGTAAGTGCTTGTATGTGATTTTTAGGCTGTTTTGCAGTATAAAAATAGAGGAGGCTTAACTTGAAGGTCATATTTGTATTACTGAGGATGTCAGTAATTGCAGTCAGAAGTTGCACTTCTGTGACTGTTTATGCTTACGTGAAACCTAGTGTATGTGTGTCTGTGTGTGTCTCCTGCATGTAATAGGGATAAATCCTCCAGTTGATGTTGGAGACATGCACATCACTGCCTTGAGTTCAAATACAAGCACTCCATTATGAGGTGGTGGAGGAAGAGCAGAAACTCCTACTTAGCAGTCTTTCTGTCTGCAGGTGGGAAAGCCTGGGATTACTGCGGAAGCCCAGGAGGCCTGCATGAGTGCCTCAAACGCACGCGCTTCCTCATGAGTGGTGTGATCAACCACACTCTGCTCTCTGAAATTACTTGGGTTTTTCTTTGAGAGCAAATCAGCGCCATTAATATTCACATCTTCCTATGGAGAATTGTGATCAACTGTTCTGTACGCTATTTGCATGCTGCTGTTGTCATTTGATAAAAGGAATCACACCAAGGTTCTTGGCATCAGTGTTAAATGCTGTGTTGGATGCTATAATAATCTAATCAACATTCACATTCATTCAGCCATTCCAGTGTAAACATTTTTTGAAATTAAGAGCATCAAAGAATAAAAATGTGAGTAAAAATTAGTGATGTTTCTCCCCTGTGTCTCTCTCAGTTGCGTTTTACATTAAGTATACTAATTAAATAAACACTCTTTTGTGTAATTCTTTAAAAGACTCAGATCTTCAATATGTGTCTGAGCAGGCACCCCAGTGGTTTGCCTAAGTGAAAGGACAACCAGTGGGCATTAATCGTTTGACCAGGTGCACATCTCTTTAATTGCAGCTGGGTCTAAAAGTTTAGTTCAGTCAACAGCAGCTTCTTGTAGTGGAAACCCCTTGAATATCTGGAAGATGCTGAAAATAGGCTCTCTTTGGGCGCTTTTGTAGTGCGAGGAGGAGGCTGCAGGTACCACTTCCTTAGCAGCAGTGCTGGCCTGAGCTATCCTTCCTCTTCCCTGGCTGTCCCTGGGGGACATCATCCCCTCCATTACACTGCCTCTACTGCTTGAAACAGGCAGATCACAAATAGTGACTGAGGCTGGTTTCCCTCCCAGCTCCCCCGGGTTGCACGTGGTTGGTCTGTGGTTGCACGTACTGTCCTGGTAACACTTGCAGGCTTGGCTCAGTCAGTCAGTTGCAGAAAGGAAGCTGTGTGTGTGTGTGTTCCTACAAAATTGATTTCCTACCCGTGATAGTCACTGAGTGCCTGTGTCACCGAAGGTGGATCAGCAGGAGGTACCATGGCTTTGGCGGCTCTGTGCTACACCAGTTATTCCGTAACAGATTATGCACTTCTGCACAGGGTAACCTGAGCCACCGTGTGCAGCAAATCATTGTTTCTTGTGTGATCAATAGACATTAGTGCTTCAGGAAGTGGAGTGAGTGTCAAACGGACTTTTTTTTTTTTTACCTTCTTAAAAACTCTTACAATTATTGATATAGCTCTCAATCTGGTGAAGTAATGAACATTTTTTTTCATAGGTAATGTTGTAGGCAACCTGGGACACTCCTTTTTCAGCCAGAGCTTCCTTGGAAGCAAAGAACATGGAGGGTTCTTGTACGTTGCAGCTACGTATCAGTCCCTGCAAGACCTGGTGCTCCCAACGCCACCGTATTTGTTTGGCATCCTCATTCAGAAATGGGAGACTCCCTGGGCTAAAGTATTCCCCATTCGCCTGATGTTGAGACTTGGAGCTGAATACAGACGTAAGTAACGTGCATTCTTTTAGCTTCAATTACTTCTACGGGAAAATATATTCCAGTTTCGATTATGCACACCCAGCCCTAAATTGTTACCCATGAAAGGCACACAAGCTTAAACAGACAAGTCAAAATTGTGTTTCACATCCCCATTGCATCCAACTAACAGCCCAGCAGTACTGAGGTTGTGATACGACAGCCTTTTTACAACTACTGGCTGATCAGGGAGATTTTTGTGGAGATAAATCTGGTGCTGAGCAGCTGTTTGTCTTTCACTTAGTGACCTGAAATAGAGTTATGTGCAGAACAAGTCTGATTTAACTGGTGTAGTTAGGACAAGGGAGAGCCTTTGAGATTTTAAGCTCTTTGCATGCTGAAATTAAAGAGCATTTGCTTTCAGGCTTTTAAAACCACACTCATTTTCCAGGGAATTACAATATGTGTGCAGGGGCAACTGATGTGGCAGTTTGTTGGAAAAATTCTGTTGCAATTAGTAATAAATAGGCTGGAGAGAGTGCTTCAGCTGAACAAAATCTTAGGAGTTAGCATTAAATTAGCATAAAGTTAGGATAAAATCTTTTGGAAAAGACATCTTGCCATCACTGGAGCAAAGAGATTGTTGGAAGCCTGTTCACTGTGATGGGCCGAAAATTTGCTGTCTTACTCATCTGTTCTTTTGATTGGCACATCTCGTAAATCTGAATTACTACGAAAATGGTTAATGAAAATTACAAATCTGTTGTTAATTTAAAAAAAAATTAACAAAATAAGTTTTAGAATATGCTTTATAGGGATATGTAAATTTAACTTGTGATGTTTAGGGAATTTTTCATAAAATACTTATGTTGTGGGAGAGGAAAAAGAAAGTCTTCAAAATTTGCTTTCTGAGGACTGCAGGTTAAACTTGTGCAAAGAAACATTACTGTTACAGGTGTGAAGTTTTTTATATGTATCCATGAGGTTTTTAAGTAGTGCATTTATTCCCATCAACATTTAGAAAAACAAAGGAAGATGCTCATAATTTGGATGTGACATCTGTTTTTGAGCACAGAAATGTTTTGATATTCGCAGACAGTAAGTGCTCTGAGTTTGTTGGGAAACTGGGGCTTGAATCACTTCCATAGCTGTGGTTTGGATTTAGGCAGATTCACTTGTGCTGTGACAGTTGTGACTGCAGACTACTTCCTCAATCCCCTGTCGGAAAGGGCTGCATTTGTGTCCTGGATTTCCTTGGATATATCCTCTTTTCTGGTGACATTGTCAGACTTCAGCTATTTGTCCAGTACTGCTGAATGTGCAGCACATCGGATGCTCCAGGTTGCTAGATGTCCAGAAAATGGCTGCTGAGCTTTTGCAGATCAACTGCAGAGCTCAAGCACAGACAATTTGGCGCATCTGGGATGTCGCTGAGCTGCTGTATGTACCCAGGGTGACAGACATGGCAAATTCAGCGCTTCTTGGTGCCTCAGCACACTGTGCGTGAGTTGGTCAGCTCTGTGGTGCATGCGTAGGAGCTGTGATGCTTTCCAGATCATCAGTGTGCAGAAGCTGGAGCTTATTTTTATCAGGAAATCCTGATGATGTTACTCAAACCTGCTAAGCGTTTTGCAGCCCCTTCTGACTACACTGGGAACTGTGAAGATGCGTGGCATTTTGGGAAATCAGGCTGAGTGTTTGCCTGAAGATAGTTTAGGAGCCTTCCTTCAAACATGTCTTTAGAAAACCTTGGCATTACTTATTTCTACATGAGTCATGTTTCAAGCACTGTTACGGCTTCTGCTGCAATATAATGTAATGTAGCCAGGTCCATACGCTGCACTTTGAATTGTGTCATAGATATTTTACAAGTATGCCTAAGTCAGCCATGGAATGCAGGAATTTAGCATTGCTGACATACCATAAATATCGTTGTAATTGTTTTTTACGTACTCCTGTAGAGAATTTGACATATTCTTACGAAATTATGAAAACAGAAAATGAAATAATCTCAGTATTGTCGCTCGAATGTCACACGTCAGCCATGGAATCTAAAGGCTTATGATGCTATAGTGGAGAGCAGCAAGATGGTCATTAAAAAGTGAGAAGCCAGCTCCTAGAAGTAGCCTGAGAAAAGCATTTAGAAAGGTCATCTTTGAGCAGTCACTGTCCAGATCGCTAGGTTCAGTCTTGCAGCGTGGCACTTGTAAGCGTTCCACATAATTATTATTGTTTCTAGTGTGGTGAGCAAGGAGCCATGACACGTGTAAGGTGCATTACAATGTTAAACCCTACTTCCCTTTTCCTTTTAAACTCAAGTCTTTTTTCCAATCTCTTCTTTTGCTGTTGCTTACCTTATTCAACTGAGGAGGAGATTGTATTTGAGTCTATTTTTGCAGAATCTCAGTATGTAAATTTCAATCTGACCTTCTGTGTTTTATTTTATCCTAGTTTATCCCTGCCCGCTTTTTAGTGTCAGATTTCGTAAGCCTTTGTTTGGAGAGACCGGACACACAATTATGAACCTTCTCGCAGTAAGTGCTGAGACTGAGTTTGCACGTTCCATCGGTGTGAATGGATCAATGCGGGAGAACTGAACTCTTGTTGCGCGTAGTAGCTGGCGTGCTTAGACGATGACAAGAGGAAATAGTGGGCATTTGGGTGAATTTACCTGGTGTTTCTGATGTTGGGTGTCTGCTTTCAACAACATAGAGAATTGTAAAAAGGTACCCAAATCAGCATCCAAAATCTGGCCACCTGAGAATGTTTGGATCTTGAAACAAGTGCATTAGTAGCTCAGATTCCTTCCTCAGAAGTGCTAGGTCATCACAATGTGCAGTCACAGCGCTCTGGCTATACATCGCTTCAACTGAAGCGAAGTTATTAGCTTTTCTGACTTTGCTAATATTTTAAATATAAAAAATTCTCTTTGTTGCATGACTTAATCTCAGTGCTAGAAAGACTAATAACTCTATCCAGCAATGTAACAGAACACAGAGAGTAAATTTCCTTACATACAGTGATGACATTGAAGGCTGCAGAATATTAATTTTGATGGAAGAAAATTAGTGAAATGGCTAACAGTCACTGTGATGTTTTCTCATTTGTGTACTTCGATTATGTAGGTTACAAGCTGTTATGTCTCCCTCCCTCCCAGCTTTGTGTCACTGATTATGATTATTTTAATGGGCTAACTAGTAGTCACTAGGATAGTTATGAAACCTACAGGGTTAATGATGATCATTGTGTCTAACTTTAAAATTTGTTTTAATTACCAGGACTTCAGAAATTACCAGTACACGCTGCCTGTGGTCCAAGGTTTAGTGGTTGATATGGAAGTCAGAAAAACCAGCATCAAAATTCCTAGCAACAGATACAATGAGGTAATGCTGTAAGAAATACATTTGTGTACAGTTGTTTTGTGGTTGGAGGACCTGGAATCTAAAGGAATTTAATTTTATTCACTACCACTAGGGAAAACTGCGTCAAAAGCAAATGATAAATGCGTGATGCGCACATGTTTTGAGAGTGAGTGACGGTGGCTCCACAGAAAGAATGCAATTCAATTTAATATTAATTAAACTCTTAAACTCGTTTTCTTCAGTTTTTTAACCGTTTACATATAAAGTGTAATTGTAAATAATATAAAATACTGGTTTGATTTGAACTAATAAGTTGACAAACTTTACACTTGAGGTAAACTTGGAGGAAAAGTGCATTAGCTTTTATCTTTTATATTGTGTGTGCATACTCAAAAGATTTTTTAGTATTTTCTGGATTGCTGTTTATTTTATGTGAAATTTCTCTCAATGTCGAAGTTTTATACTTGGTTTCTGATGTGAGAAAATCAGCCAGCCTCTTAAAATGGAAAAAGTGTTATTTATTTAACATTATTGCTTGCAATCCAGTTGAAAGATTGAATTACTAGAGATTTTTCATCTGAATATAGTTTGAATTAAAGTGAACTAAACTACAAGACCTTTACTTTTTTCTCATGTAAAGCAGTATTTAATTAAAAAAGAGCGTAACTCAAACTATCTAGAAAGTGAAAAACTTATTTTAAATCTCGTGTCTGGATTAAATGTGGAGAATTTAGACCATAATTCACAAACAAAATATTAATATAGATTGTTTTATTATTAAGTACATATTCTTAAACATTATTTTAATTTTCTACAATTTCTAGTGATGCTCAGTGCCTGTTCAGTCCATCAGCAAAGGTGACTGTCATTTTTTAATCAGAGGACTTGTTACAATGTACGGTTGCCATGTCCAGTTGTTTCTTGTTATGCTAACGGCAACTACTCGGCTCCATAAAGATGGGTGCTCTTGAGCTAAAATCTCATTTCTGGAGCATGACACGATAAACTAGATAATGAAATACACTGTTGTCTGATGCAAAAATCTTAATTAAGTTTCCTCCCCAAACATTACACCTATGCACATTTGTCAGTAGCGAGCATCAGCTAATGTTCCTGGCACTGTAATTAAGGTTTTACGTTAGACTGGAGAGACAAATGTGTTGTGTGTAGCGTGCACGCTGATCAGGCACAGGAAGCAAAGGATGGGAGTGAGTGCTGTTAAGAGATGTCAAATAACTCAGCATTTTCCTTCTGATCAGGGTTTTTTTTTTTTGGGCTGGGAGGGGTGGGGTGGTGTAATTTAATTTGCCTTTTTTTCTTTTAAGTAAACACATAATTTTTGGTTTTGAAACAAATTCCGGAGATAGATGACTCCCTCAGTTTTCTTTTTGGATCAAAAATCTGAGCATCCATGAAGAGGAAGACAGGAGAAAAGGAAAGAAGCTATATAATTTAAAATAATATTTTGTCAAAGCATGTTAGATGATAATTGGCAAAACTGAAGTGCAGATATATCACAAATGTTTTTGGATGCTTTTTGGAGCCCTCCTTTGCAGAGAATTAAAATTATTTCTGGATGTCTGTGACTCACATCTTTTTTAAAAAGACTTCAGAACGGGCACATTGATCCCAATTTCAGCAATTCATGCAATGGATGACACTAAAGCTTTGGTGTCTGGTCATGGCAGAACCAGGATTAAATGCCACAAGTGTGGGTGCCAGTCTAGAACTGAACTGTGGAGGCAGCATTTATGATTTATGTCATAAGTAACTGTAGCTGTGTAAACAAGCCAAATATTTTCTCCCATTGTTTTTCTAATGTTTTTTTTTTCCTGTGAATTTATTTTTTAAAACAGCTAGAGAAACTAGCTTTTGCAACCTGTATAGCTCAGCTATCTCTTATACCATTTATCTTAATTACATAAAGGGTGGCACTTTAAAGCATCTAGATGTTTTAAGACCTGAACCCTCTTTTCAAAAGCAGGTTATGGTTCTGGGTGCTAAAATCTGACATGAGAATCTGAGCACTGGTGAGAAAGTTGCTCTGTCCAACTAAACTCTTCCAACAATCACCTATTTATGGTAATGCTTGACCAACAGGGTAGAAATGGTAAACCTTTCTCTTTGCAGATGATGAAAGCCATGAACAAATCCAACGAGCACGTTCTAGCAGGGGGAGCGTGCTTCAACGAGAAAGCAGACTCGCATCTGGTGTGTGTTCAGAATGACGATGGGAATTACCAGACGCAGGCCATCAGCATCCATAATCAGCCGAGGAAGGGTGAGAACAGGGGTTCCCGAGGAGGCCGTTCTCTCCTGGTGCTCTGCATGACTTCTTTGCCATTTGTGTTACCGTTCCAGCACATGGCTTTGTGAATCAGTCAGAACTGGGTTTGTCTGCATTTTGCTGAGTTCCTGTTAAACACTTTGAGAAAATAATTGTGACTGCTGGTGTTACTGAATGGGCAGCTTTGTGACTTAGACACGCAACACGAGGGGTAGTAACGCATTGCTCAGTCTGCCCTTTACCCCCGTGGGGTTTTATTCCCCTTGCAGAATCCATGATCTCAGGTGTCAGGGGACACACTGTGTGGTTTGCATCCTCTGTACAGTCCACATCACGCTTCTGTAGGGCAATGGTGCTGTTCTGAATTTGTCTGAGGGGTGTTCTAGCAACTTCATAGATCAAGCAGACAAAATAAAGCACATAACAGCTTTTTCCCTTGTAAATACAGTAATACTGCTTGCACAATGCAGCTCAGGACTTGGGGAGATCACAGTGCTGTAACCGGCTTAGGCAACATCTCTACGTTAATGATGAGAGCTGTCTGGCGTTATTGGAGACTACAGGTGAGGCTGTGGTTGCCTGTGCCTGGCCTGTATTATGTGAAAGGAGGAAGATCGGTTTAGTATGAGAGAAAGGTAAATAGGATGAACCAAAACCAGCAGCATTTTTATAATGCATCTTCAAGAAACTCCTCGTGTTCACCTCAATTAGACTATCTAATTTCCAGGTTTTATTTTTGTTAGAGTAGGCTGAAAGCCTACTCAGAAGCAGTGTGCTGAGAATTAACATGTTGTGGTTTTGGTGAAAGTTTCTGGCAAAGACCTATATTACTATCTCCAAATGAGAACAAGCAAGACGGAGACCAACTCCTATGTTTTGCAAGTATCCCTAGTCACTCCAGTGAGTGTACTGGCATAGGTGTCACTCAGGACTGATGGTCTTACCTGACTTCTGTTCATTTTACATATGGGACAGAAGAGGATTTTACTTCAAATCAGGTGGCTTTGAGCTGTGGCCTTGCTAGTGGGTTGATATTACAGTGTGATCCATACACAGCTTCCTCACAAACTTTGCCAGCTGTGTGGGAACACGTAGAAGTTCAGGAGGTACTTGGTTACCCTAGAGTAGTAGTCCTGAAACTTAGAGGTGTGCATGGAAAGAGGGAGAGTCATGAAACATGAGCATTCATTAAGGTTGACAAAAACTGTTGTCCAGTTCAGAAAATAACTGAGTGATTTGCTCTTCCATATCCAAGCCTGTGATGTGCATTAAAGTCAGCATATTTCTAAGCAGGACTTGTCCTGATTTAGATTAGTTACCTCTCTGGATGATAGAGCTGTGATACCTGCTTTTTCTGTAAGGCATTCTTTTGATGAAAGCCTCGCTAAATCACTCCTGTTGTTGTTGTTGTTGCAGTGACTGGTGCCAGCTTCTTTGTGTTCAGCGGAGCTTTAAAATCCTCTTCAGGCTACCTTGCCAAATCCAGTATAGTAGAAGGTAAGAACTGAACTGCTTCCCTCTTAATACAGCTCAGCTCTGTAGTTCTCAGGGCTCTGCTGTTATGCCTTGGGCATTTGAATTAGGCTGCTGCTTCAGCTTTATCCTACTTTTTTAGCCACAAAACCCCTGTTTCCCTTAATGAGGAAGAACTTGTCCAGATGCTGTAGAACAGGGACACGAGAAAATGAGAGTACGATACAGAATACCTGGCTTGTGAGCCTGTAATCAGTTTAGTGGTTTGGGTTGAATGAGGAAATTGTCAGCCTAAGAAATATGGAATGTGTAATCCACCAGCCAGGAGAGGAAGCCCTGCTAAACTTACCCTGGTCCCAAATAGCTCTGCATTACGCAAGATTATGAACGTGCACTTTTTATATGTGGGCAGATGAGAACAGGACAAGTCAAGAATGTTGAGCTGGCACCTCACACCAGGTTTCTGAAGGGTGTTGAGAGCAGGTGACAAGTTTTGAGCCACTAATGTGGCCATTGCTATAGCAGACTTGATGTGGTAGATGGACTTCACATTATCCCTGTGTTTTCCCTAGGCAGTGCTCATCAGTGCTACATTTTAAGAATCTGAGAGTTCAGAAATGGTCTTGTGTAGTGGTGCTGCCTGTGACTCTTACACGAGATGTTTAACCTTGCTGTTGCAAAAAAAAGAGGAAGGATGTTTATTTCTTCTTTTTTGCATAGACTCTGTTCAGTGTGGCTTATCTTGGCTTACGAGGATTTCTTGGTTCCCTAGATGGAGTAATGGTCCAGATAACTGCTGAGAACATGGACTCTTTGAGGCAGGCCTTGAGGGAGATGAAAGACTTCACCATCACTTGTGGCAAAGTAGATGCTGAAGATCCTCAGGAACACGTTCACATTCAGTGGGTAGAAGATGATAAAAACTTTAGTAAGGGGTAAGTAGAAGAACAAGCGCTTGACATTGAATGGTGACTGTTCGTATTTGTTAAAAATTTTAATTGATCTTCTATGAGTGAGTCTTCAAATCAATAGGAATTACAAGTCTGTGCCTCTATTTTGAGTGATAAGATGCAATTAAATGTAATGAAAGTGGAATTGAGATACCAGAGCTTTGGGGCATCAATTTAGAAAGTTGCCAATGCTATGGATTTTTTTGCCATTGTCAATATCCAGTTATTGGAAACCACGAATCTGTTTCCAACACTCAGTGCTGAACCCTGCATATTGTGGTCACTTTTTGCTCTCTTGGTGCTTAGTTTGCATTAAGTTGTGCTGGAAAGAAAATTGCTGAATGTCAACAGTGTGCGTGAATTCTTGATAGTTAAGCCAAAGAAAGGTGTATAAGTATTCATGGCAGTGAAGTGCTGTTGTGATGAGTACAATGTTTAAGGAATCAGCATCTAGAAAGAAGGATATTTCTGTAGTTTCAGGCTCCCTGGGTCAGTCTTAGGTTCTGTAATTAAATTCTGGGCTGTGTAAGTAGTGCTTCAGGTATTGCTGGAAGGTTACAAATGAATAAAAAAAATGAATCTGTACAAAACGCCTCATTGCTGTGTTAGCATCTTATGAGGTCCCAGCTCTGGTGCAAAGCTTTGAAAGCGTTTGGGAAGGTCCTTGCTGCAGCTTGTCTGTGCACATGGACCAGGGCAGGTGGCGGGGTGGGAGCTGCAGGGGCAGCAGGGAGCACGCTGCTTCTGGGCTCTGCCCTCCTGCTCAGCACCGCAGGAGCCTGTTCTGGAAAGGCTGCTCGCTACGGAGCTCCAGGCCCAGCACCATCATCACAATTAGCAGTTGCATTCCAGATTTTGGCTTTGGCAGCCTGAGAGAAGCCTTAGGGTTCCCTCCTGAAGCTGATTTTTGGTCTGTGCCCCATTAAGCTGATGTGGTAAGTTGCTGTGCAGTAGCAGTTCCAATTGCAGAGCCCTCAGTTTCAGAAAACCCTGCAGTGAGGCAGCTGGAGGATTCAGGTGTAAGAGAGGAGCTGCTCTTTGACCCCAGTGGAGTTTCTCTTTTGCAATGGTCTCTGTCCAGCTCACGCCTTCCGCTAAGGCGGAACTTACCCTTGTCCCTCCCTTTTGCAGTGTTGTAAGCCCTATTGATGGCAAATCAATGGAGTCCATAACAAGTGTGAAGATATTTCACGGCTCAGAGTACAAGGCAAACGGAAAGGTCATTCGGTGGACAGAGGTAAGTCAGTCAAATGGCGCTGCGTGCAAACCAACACTTGGCATTTTGGGGTTGTAACTGCAGCCTAGGCTTCTTTTGAAATGCTGGCCCTCCTCACCAAAATTAAAGTGGCAAATTCTTCAGAACAAACCTGTATCGCCTTTCCTGCCTGCAAGGAACGATTCATTACAGCATCGTGCAGAATAAAACATCCTCGCACTTACAGGAGCTCAGGCTGCTGCAACAGCCAGCCTCTGCAGTCCACTCTGCACTGGCCACCGCTTCTCACATGTGGTTATTGAACAGGGGGGAGCCACAAAAATACTTGCGGTGTTACCCACCGTTACAGCTGGTTTTAAATGGAGACAAATCTTAATAATTATTTTTTTTAAATGTTATTTTGAGCCACCTTCTCTAAAATCTTGTGAGTTAAAATAAAGGTGCTGTGGCATAAATCACTTGCAGAAACTGCTTGCATAGCTGATGTTACCCAGGACTCTGCCAGTGCAAAACTGCTAATGGGAAAAGATTTCTTCAGGTGTTCTACTTTACTTAACCTGCCCAGGAACCAAGTTACCCACTCTGCAGCTTGCCACCTTAGTCGTCTTTTTTTTTTTTCCACAGGTCAGTTGGGCTCAACAGAGACATGTTCACTGACACTAGTACAAATCGTCAGGCTGGAATGGCTTCTATTAAAACAAAAAGTGCATTTTCTGAAATTAACATCTGTTTAAAAGCAGGTTTTTATTAAAAACTATGTGCAATACATAGTGAGGCTTTTGACCAGAACTGAAAGGTTTCTGAGAACATGACCATTTAAATCTTTCTTTTGAAGTTTCCCCCTAAGGTGGCTTGTCTTCAGGGTCCTTTGTGAGTCTTCCTTGAGCAGCGCTTTTTTTTTTTTTTTTTTTTTTAAGTCTTCATTTGTAAAAAGTTTAAGTCGCAGCTCAGTAACCTTATTTTCTAGAAAAGCTGTGTGTTACATCTGAACTCTTTTTCTTCAGGTGTTTTTCCTGGAAAATGATGAGCAACATAATGGGCTGAGTGACCCAGCTGATCACAGCAGATTGACTGAAAATGTGGCAAAGGCTTTCTGTTTAGCTCTCTGTCCTCACCTTAAATTGTTGAAAGAAGATGGAATGACTAAGCTAGGTCTGCGTGTTACACTTGACTCGGATCAAGTAAGTCTCAAATAGTTTTGGTTTAATTGGGGGCAGAGGGGTTGTGCCCTTGTTTGTTCCCCAAAAAGGGAATACAACACTCCAGTCATTCCCTCGGTTAAAGAAGTACCAATAGCAGCTGCTACTCTAGGGGTGCTGGCTGTTGTTTGGTGTTTTGGGCCATCTGTTAAAACTGGAAAGCTCGTGCCTAGCCTGAATTAACACCAGGCTTGATCCCCATATGCCACCAGCAGCACCCACACTGTAGTCAGAGACCTGTGAACAGCCCTGCCATGGGCTTGAAGGAGACACTAAATGGGCCTTTTCAGCAGAAGTGCACCAAACATAGTCTGGGGTGAGCATAAAACATTGTGCACGAATGTTGCTGTTCTTAAAAGATCACACTGCATAGGAGGCAGAGAAGCAGATGGAAGGTGCCCTCGAGAGTGCTCTGCAGCCAAGCTCCACGCAGAGAGAAGGGTCTCCCGGCAAGACAGCTGCCTCTGCCTTGCGGTGGATGTGTTCTTAGTATCAACCAGCTTTTAAATACTGCATGACTTAATCTGATAATGCAGGGTGCGGCTCCCGCTGATCTGAATGATCTGCTTTGACAAAGCAGCAAATAAAGAGGCTACTTTGTCTGGGCAGCCACTGGCACCACAGAGAAGAACAAAAACGAGTAGAGAAGCTGCTTTAGTGCCTGCTACATCCTCTTCCCTCCCCGGCTTCCCTGGCAGACGCCACGGCCCCTCAGACAGCTCATCCTCCCGCACAGCCCTTCCCTTACTGCCCGCTGAACCACAGCCTGGTGTCCTACTCTCTGTAAAACCCACTCTCACTTTGTATTTTCTAGGTTGGTTATCAAGCTGGGAGTAACGGACAGCCACTGCCCGCTCAGTACATGAATGACCTGGACAGTGCCTTAGTTCCAGTGATTCATGGAGGGGCGTGTCAGTTGAGTGAGGGGCCAGTCATAATGGAGCTCATCTTTTATATTCTGGAAAACATCTCATAAGAGGACTTCATGTTCTGTTCAGACCTGTTCCAGCAGCAGTTGTATCTGAATCATTTGCACTTTAAAACTGGAAAATTAAGCTTTTGTTAACACTATTGGGGAGGGGGGGGGAGGAGGGAGGGACAGTTGTTCCATAATTCTAAATCTTCTATGCATTGTCAACAACCAGAGGATCAGGGCAGCTTCTCTACAACATGGCTATGCTATCCTTGCAGCTAATACACTTCTGTTACTGTTTAGAAAAATGCTTCTGTTTAAAGACTCAGTCGTGTACTCTAAATGCTCAAACGGGTGCAAAGATCACTGGGGCGTAAATAAAAACTGAAACTCCAATCTTGTACTGTTTGTAGATGGACACGTAAGAAACAATCAAGACCTCCATTCTGACCTCATCATAATGCTGTTTGTGGTTATTCTGTAGACATTAAAAAGTTAACGTTTACATTATTTTGACCAGATTATTGGTTGAAATACGTTTGGAGTAGCCCTTGAGAGATACAGCAAGACTTCCTAGCCATAACTACATGTGTATATGCGTCCAAAGGAGAAGGGCAGGCATCTCTCTGAAAGCGGCATTACGTAAACTGCAGTTGTGTGTGTGTAATAGGCTAGTTTCCTTTTTTTCCCCTCTATTTACTATAAAAACCTGTCACGGTGGCAGATTTCAATAATCTCCTAGAACACCTCTGCTATTCTGTACTTTGTTTACAAATCTCTATGAGGCAGAGGAAGTATTAGCCCTAAAGTGCAGTTATCTCTCATTCCTCTTCCCCAGTAGGTCCTGCTTTTTAAAAAAAGTTACACCCAGGGCAGCTTTAAGTCTCCTCCTTGCTGTATGCTGTAGTGTAACGCTAGTGTCACATACTACAAGACAGCTTGCACTTCACGTTAGCAGCACCATGTAAAAGCTTACCTGTGATAAAAGTCTAGAGTGGCTGTTTTTGCATGTTCTGCTGAAAAAAAAGGCTTTCTGGTCAGCTCTGAACACTTGCACTTGGCCCAGTGCTCTTGGTCTCACCCGAGAGGGCTTTAGTAAGGAAGCAGCTGCTCACCTCTGCCAGGACATTGGGAAGCTGGAACTGAGAACCAGGCAGAGGAAATGTGGTTCCACATTCTTATTGTCTCCACGGAAAGCTGCTAGCCAGTGGAAAGAGCTGAAAGCAGGAGAAGGGGTTGGGTTTGTTGAGCCACAGCCATGCAAAGCAGCTGTTTGAGTCCCTCCTCCTGTGAGGAGGTGAAAATTTCTCCTCCTGTCTATACAGACAATTAATTTGGGAAGAGAGGGGCTAGTTTATGGTGAACACTGTCTCAGGCTTTGCATCGTCCTAACTCACAGTCAGTTCTGGTGGATGCAGCGGGGAGTATTTTGGTTTTGCTCCATGTGAGTAACACACGTGTCCTCTCAACTATAAAGGGAAGCGCAAGGCCACTGTGAGACTGATGCTATTTTTAAAAACAAATATGCAGCATTAGCCGGGCAAAGGAAAAGGTAACTGTACAGGTAGCAATGTATTTTATGTAAAGACAGCACAGTATACGTACAGAGTTCATTTGTGAATAAATGGCTATGGCTTTTTAAAGAAAAGCAAAGTCGGACAAAGCCAATATTGCAAATTACAGCTGTCACCACCCAACACTTGGAGAAGGCAGGCCAGAGAACTGGGGCCCAACTCCAGAAATAAAAGCTGGCCAGCAAGAGGTAGCCCACCCCTGCACTTAGAAGCGTGAGTGTTACATCAAAGCATAAGTACCTCTGGCTTTTGGGAAAAGGTGGCTGGCTTCATGCGGCTTACTTACTGCTTCACGATGGACAAACCTTAAGCTGTTCCGCAGTCACTACCCTCCCTCGGTATCTGTGCAGCAGAGCAGGACAAGGTTACTTTCAGCCTCCCCTCTGCACGCTGTTTTTGCACACTTTGGGACACAGTGCAGCACTACATGGTGTAGGCAAGATTCAGTGTCTGGGAGAGCATTCCACAAACTAAGTGAAAAAAATCTTCCTCTTAGAGCCTGCACTCAAGCTTTGCCACAGCAGCGGCTTTCCAATTACCTTACTTGCATTGTTATGCTTAATAATGCAGTAAAAGAGGTGAAAAAAAATCTTTATCTTCTCTTCCTTCGCCCCCGAAGTCTTTTAGGTTTGGATTACGTTTGTGCAAAACACTATCAACTGGTGACTGACATGTTTGCTTCAACCATAGCCTTTTAAATGACCTTAATTACCGTATTGTTAAGAAATGAGTACTTGTTTTAGACAAAAAATTGTACTTTAAAAATTCAGTTAGTTAACACTGCAAAAAACTGCATATTATATTTTTATTTTCAACATGTAGTTTTGTATATTAAATTTATTGAAATTAAAAACTAAATACTGTTTTGTCTTCATCTGCTCAGGAAGACAGAGGCAGCACTGCCTTACTCGCCTCGACTCTTTTCTGTCCACAGACTTGCCCTGCCTGCACAGCTGGGGCGGGAGCACTCCGACGGCCCCATGCAGGCACAAGCCTCTCCTTTGAGATCAGTCATTTCTGTTAGCTCACAGAGATTTGAAAACACAAACAGATTTGGTACCATTTCTTGTATGCTGCTGATCAAAAGCATTCCTCAAAATAGCCATCATCCAGTTTTCTACATGACAAAGAGTGGCTGTTTTCCCCATCACCTGGAAGAACTGTAAAAGCCTATTTCTGTAAAAATACAAGGAGCATTTGGGAAGCAGCAGGGTCTAGCATACTTCTTTCCCTGTCCTTTTTTAAATTAAAAGAAAAAAAAAAAAACAACAGAGAAAGGATGAAGGCACAGTAAGCGGGCTGCACTGAACAAGCAGTGTAGCAAGCGTGGCAGACAATTGGTAGCCAGAACAAAAATGTCGATCTGTAAACACCTGCTGCTAAGAAGTCTGGCATTCTTTTCTTCGGAAAGGCAACGTCCCATTGAACTGCACGTTGCAATGGCATGCACAGAGGAGGGACACACCGCTGCTAGATTGCTGCCCGAGTGCTCCCTCCTCTATTTTAGGGAACAAAAAAAAAAAAAAAAAAAAAAAACCCAACCAAAAACAACAACAGAAAAAAAAACAACTGACGCCAAACAGGACTTGCTAAGAGAGAACAGAAAAAGCAGCAGCAGACTGTTCACTGTACCACGCTGGCTGCTCGTACACTTGAAAAAATGAATTCTCATAAAGGTCTTACCTGTGACTTGACTGAAAAGTTTTTGCACTGCCTCAGGGAATTTGTAAGCGGCTAAACTTTTCACACACCACTATGCATAGTTAATGGCACATTCATCCCGGTGCTACGTTAGTAGTCCCACGTTAAGGCAATTCTGTCTATTTTGTGTAACCAGGAACAACCCCCTGCAGCAGCAGATTTCCAGAGCCTTACGTTTGCCTTGAAGTTATTAATTAGCACTATGGCTGTTATCAAAATAGACATTAGGTTCAGTAGTGCATTCATTTAACATCTTTGGTGCTTGCAGCTAGCAGCATCTTTCTACGTATGTTCATCCCACGTGTTTTGACATTCCAATGGATCTGGGGGGAAAAAAAAAACCAAAACAAAAACCAACCAAGTTACTTGATGCAGTACTTAACAGATGTTCACAATTCAAGGTCACATTATATGTAAAATGCTGACATGAGTTTTCTGGATGGTCAACTAGAAAAATCAATGGAGCCAAAATATTAAGCTCTAGTGATTGAAAATGCTTCGGTGTCCGGTCACAGCACAAGGCCAAGTTGCTACTGCGCAGATGGCCATCAAACGTGTCCCTCAGCCTGCCCGAAGCTCACGGGCAGCTCCCTCACCTCCTTGGCTGCGAGGAAGAAATCACTGGACAAGCGGTTCCTTTGGTGCTACACGTTCAGATGGGACGGCAGAAAATATGCACGCGCACCGGAGGGAGAACTGACTGTCCCTGGCGAGTCAGAGCCCTCTCCCCGGTGTTAGGAACGTAAGCTGTAGGAGAAGCGAGGACCTGAGTTTCAGTGATTGTGTCAGTGATTGTGTCCAACTAATCCGAATTTCTTTGGAACATCAGACACATACATACATAAAAGTGGGCTGAATTAGAGATTCCACAGGCAGATGGACTTCTGGTGCTTATCCTTCAGTAACTTTATGTAGAAAATAACTTTTTAAAAAAAGGCACCAGAATTTTTTGTATTTATTTGCTTTTGGTTTTTTTTAAGAAGGGAGAATTTGTGATACCTGAAAAGCAGAGTATGAGAAAGGAAGACAAGCTCCAAACCCAAGAGGTTTCCGTAGAGGCTGGCAAGAGGAGGACTTATTTTCATCCTTCTAACACACAGCCACTTCGGCAGCACGCTGCTCCTCTTCTGTACTCAATACGAGCACAGTGGGCACCAGGCACAGTTCTTCAAGCAGAGAACTGTTTAGCTGTACGGATTCTCCCTGCCCAGAACTCTCAAGTACCCAGAAGAAAGCCCATCTCCAATCGCTTCCCTTTCAGATGAAGTCAAGACTTTGATGGGACAAGTGAATGCCCTTCTCTGGTAGGGGAGGAAGGGTTCTTGCTAACTCTGAAAGGTTTTGGCTAACAGTAAAAATGGACATAAAGCACCCTCTCTCCTAGAAAGGACTCATCAATCTTTCTAAATATTATTCGAAATAAAGGTGATGCTAGAAGGTCTCCCTGTATTTCAAGTGACTGTGAGATAGCAGCTTTGATACACAAGCCAATCAGAGATTCCGTAACCTCATTTCTGAAATTATGTCAACTCACCACTACAAATATAAAGACGAATGGTACCAAAGCCAGAGCTTTGTAATTAGGTCAATGTCAACCAAAGACAGTATTCAAGCAGAGTTTATCTGTAGCCCTCTCAAGTTCCGGCCAGACCATCTTTAGATGCAGCATTCGTACCTCAGACAGAATTAATGCTCGAGGACCAGCCAATTTTCTGTAACTGTTTGAAGATCTTGACCACTGAGAGGCTCCCTGAGTCTCACTTTTACTTCCAGTTTCCCTCCAGTGGGCTTTCTGCCATCAAAAATCTGAAAGAACCACAAAAAAAAAAAAAAAAAAAAGAGAGCAGTTAGTGCACAGACTTTGATAATGTGAAACTACAGGGCCTCAGGCGACCACTGACTTGATTTCCCCATGACTAAAAGATGACAGGTCACCTGCAGGTGACTGCAATGATGGGAGGCGTCACAGCCACCTGCTTCCCTGGATTCAGCAGAGCAGCTTCCCCGCAGAAGCCACGCCAGGCGGCTGTACCAACAGCTGCACTGCCTCTGCCTGCCGCACACCAAGCCCCTCGAGTCGAAAGGGGCTCCACCAGCAGCTCAGAGGACAACACTGAGGGCAGTGGTGTCCTGTGTGTGTCCGTGATGCAGCTCAGGGGATTTTTTTTTTAAGGTTCCACGTAGTGATTGCCTACTGGATTTTATGGCAGCTCTCTATCCTCAGTCAGTCTTCACTCCACCCTTTGATCTGTTAGCTACCAACACAAACATTTTGGGGAATCACCTGAATTTCTGCTCCTGACAAAAAAAAACCAAAAACAAAACCAAAAAACTATCTTAATACAGAAAATTTGCAGAAGAGAGTCTCCAAGAAGTTTCCAGTACCAGAATGGTCACAGCTAAGACAAGATTCAAGAGACGATAAAACACAAGAACGGCCCAAAACTGTCACGTGTATACGGACACATTTCTGCAACGTGGATATTCATTTTCCCTTTGTGTCCAAATTCTACATACTAGGAGAACACACCTCACCCAGAAAACGTACCTCGATAATCTCTCTAACTTCACATTCCGATTCCAGCTTTTCCAGTTTCAAGTGTGCTGTCCCCACGTGCTTGTCACTTCTGAAAAACGACCTGTTTCAAAGAAATCTTCCTCAATTGAGTGGGTACGGTTTTCCAGAACATTAAAGAGAAAGTAGCTAAGAGGTCATCACTGCTTCCAGGAGGGCCAGTCAAGCCATGCTACTGGAACCCTACAAACCAGGGTGCAAGGGGCAAACCCTTAGTCAACTAGATAACAAGGACAAGACACAGAAGTACTCATTTTTTAATTATTCTCTTGCAACCAAATTAAAGATGAGGACAGTAGTGAAGAAAAAGTCAACTAAACTAGCACTTGGAACGGCAGCAGCTTTTGTCCCTGCAGAGGGCAACAGGACAGAGCAATCTTCTGCGACAGGCTGTTTAACAGAACAGGCTGAACAACTTCCCAAGGAAGTTGCATCTCTCATCCAAACAAACATTCCACAGGCACACGCTGGCTTTGGCAAATTACTTATTAGGAAAAAGTCACATGAATCACTGTGTTTCATTTTGATAAATCAAAACACTCAGTTTCAACAGGAACAGTTCATTTCGGCTATTGTTTTGATTCACCTTCATCCCGGCAGCGTTAACAGCCAAGAACTATCATTTCAGAATTTCTAGTCTGCTGAAATTAAACACAGAGCACTTTTATCCTGCAAGGAAAACAATCATCTCTGCTGCAGTCACTTCTCTTCAACAGTTTTATCAGCAAGAGATCCATCTCTACCGTAACACAGACAGGAGGTGCGATCCTTATCCAGACCAACTCCTCCAAAAAGCAACAGCTAGGACTAGAACGCACCAATTCCACAGAAGCGTTCAACTCAAAGCACTGGATTTCTTTGCCTGCCTCCAAGCATTCCCCTGAGTCAGTCTCCAAAAGGTCTGATAAACAACTAAAATCTACAGATTCTGGAGGCAGGGAAGCCAACCAGCCATGCCTGTCATGTTTTAGACAGGAAATCTGCCAAGAATTCAGAAGCTTCCTTTTTTATGCTATTATTTATTTACTTATTCCTATTTATGCTATTTTATTCATTTAGGAAAAAAATGAGCAAACAAACCAACCAATAAACAAACAAAAAACCCAACTGCAAAACATCCACCCTTCTTCCTGTTACTGTTAAAGAGATATTAAAATACCATCAGGCAAGACTTGACACACACAATGAAAACTCTGAAGATTATTGTATTGATTCCTCATCCGTCACCTGTGGCGAGAGCAACCCGTACGTTAATGCACAGACCTGATGCTGCCGTCAGTGCCTACATTTCCAGGTGAACAGCTGTGAACCTGGTTGTGTAAAATCTCTTGACTGGAGAAGGAGTAAGGCTGTTTCCTCACATCCATCACCTCAATGAGTGCTTCATTCGTGTATTCTCCAAATAGCTCACAACAACCACAGTATGAAAATCCTGTCATCCAGACTTTAACCTCACTTTCTGGCCTGTGTGTTCAGAAATAGCGCCAGGTGGCTCGTACAGTGCCCAAGTCTCTACAGACTGGGAGAAGAATGGTCTGGTACCATGAGCCCAGGCTGCAGCAAGCTCACAGCAGGGAGCTCAGACACTTCCAGATGGGATACACAGTGCAGGGCCACCACTCTGAACACACTGGAACGCGCAGCAAGTCACTGTTAGGAAGTACGTCTCTTCCAAAAGCCTGTTGCTGAAGGACTTGAAAGACTCCAGCTCCGTTGTTCAGACTGCCTCTTATTTGTCAGTTTGTCCACCTCAACACAAATTGCTGTAGTAAAGACAAACAACGTTCCGAGTACCCAAGGGCTGACAGCGCTGCCTCCAAATACAACGCCTGTGAACTCTGTTGACAGAAAGCCCTCCAGAGATGAGATTGTATTCTCCATCCATGAGCCTACAGTAGACTCACAAAAATCACTCGGAGAAGTTCAGAATTTATTAGCCTGCATGCTAGAATGCTTTCTTTACTTCACAAGCACCTTAAAATGAGGAAGAATTACATAATTGTACTGCAGTATTTTGGATACTTTGTTCACAAACTTAAAAAGAGAATCAGCAATTCTTCTAGCTGGATTTTTAAAAGCATTTTCCCAAAAAACAATAAAGACTGGTTCATCCCTGATCAGTTCTAGGGTGTTTGCAATGAAGAATGTGAACTTGCTCTGGGCCATGGCTTCAGAAACAGCTCTGGGGAAATCTCCTTTTATCTTCAGAAGCTTTTAGGAGAGGTTTAAGGAGAGACTTTTCCTTTGGAAAAATACATCGCTGGGTTTTTACTCGAAAGTGTTTTTTTAAACTGAAGTTTAATATCTATGACCTGAAACAAGTCTCCTTTGCTCACTGAGAGAAAATAATTCTTGGGAGATGGTCAAAGAGCTATCAGAGACCCCCAAACTACATAATCTACAAGCATTTCGGAAAGTATTATTCATTTATAGTCTTGAAGAAAGACCAGGAGCAGACAGTCTTTAGAAATGTGCCTGGGTCACTTAATCCTCTCCTTTCTCCTGAGAAGATGGCTGTGGGAAGGTGATCAGTGGGCGTTTCTTCTTTTTCTCCTTCCCTGTTGCTATTTGTCCAGGGGAACTGCCACCCCTCCACCCCAATCCAGAAACAAGCATATATTTAACTTGTTAGATTCCTGTTCTAAGAGCAAAAAAATAATCTCAGAAGAGAGACAACTCGCACAGATTTTTTTTTGCTAATCTTGAAAAAGACTTTGAAGGACAATCTGGAGCTGGCATACAACTCATGAATCACTGGAGAGTGTTTCCCAATGGGTGAACTTAAGCTTGAGCTCAGACCTTAAAAACAAGCACAGTTCCAGCTGGTAAGAGAACAGGATATGCCCCATATGCGCAATGGTATGCAGAATATATAGGGAAAAACATTTTAAACAATATAAACACTTAACAGTTCCATGCAAGAGAGGCAGGATCTCTAATGATGAAATCTTGAACAGAGCAGTGAGCAGTCAAGATTGACAGAGAAAGAGTAGAAAATCAGTTTTTGATAAATGGGATGCAAATAGAAGATCTGGAGTAAAAACAATGGGACTTTGGCTTGCAAATTAACACATCAACTTGAAAACCAACTTGCAGAACCTATGGATCATTTCTGCATGTCCCAGTAATGGAAACAAACAACTGCACAAAGAGCCACCGAGACAAAACCAGGTTATCTAACATCCCATCCAAGTCACGGATCACAACCAGCTCAGGGAGTGGGAATACAGGCCACTCTGCATTGAATAAATCAGTAATGAGCCCAGATGTAGGACGATTTCCCTGAACGTTACCCATTGTTAACATCCAGCTCATCATCCTCATCTCTGAGACGAGAGGAGCCTGTCAAGGTCGTCTAACAGTTTACCAGCAGCGTTCAGTAAATCTGTAAGCTCGGCAGAATGAAGAGCAGTATAAAAACATAACAGTGCTGCTGCCATCACCTGTCATCTGCTTCATGTTTTGCTGCCACTTGTACTTCATTATTCTACAAAGTTACCCCATGTAACATTTACATCTTCTAGTCCTGATGAGTACAACCAAATCAAAACAGTTTGGAGCTGAATCATTACCTTCTCAGTCTCATCGATTCCTCTTCGTGCACTAACCCTCAGCGGATCTGCCAGTTACAAATAACCTCACTGAACTCTGCCTTTCTGTCACCCCCGCAGGGGAAGATACAGAGCTCAGGCACAGTCTGAAAGGAATTCTCAGACATGAGAACTAGAAGACTCTTTATTGAGAGCTTAAAGATTGTGCTTCATAAATTTCAGCTACAACACTCTTCAACTCTTACCAGAAAAGCAATGAGGGGGGGCAAACAGGGGACTTACCCTTTATGAAATACTTCAAATTTAATTCCTTTGGACCGAATTGCTCGCCGGAAACCTCTGTGATTTCGGTTGATGTTCAACTTAAACAACTGGTTATATTCTACAATTAAGAGACAGAAAAAAGAAAGCTGTTAAAGTCAAACTATGTGCCGTGCTCCATTACACGCACATACTCAGACCTCTGTTTATCTCAGTTTGGCCCATTTGTGAAAGAGCCTTCACATCCACATGAACCTCCTTCTCGGGAGGTTACTTCAGTCATTAACAAGCTTGCGTCCCTGTGCAACAGTTCCTCTGTCATCCTCGCTTTACAGGGACAGAAACCAAACCGCAGAAAAAAACAAATCATGAGGAGGTGACAAAGGTTACTGGAGACAAAACTGGAGAATCTAGGTCTTTCAGCAATTAAACAGAGTATCTGTGGCTAAGAAAAAGGTACAACATAATAAGGAAAAAACATCGGAAGGCTGGGATGACTGGAAAGGGGTGTTTTGATAATGCAGTTAATACTGTTTTAACAGCAGCTTCATTAATGAGCCTGACGAGAACTATGCCACAGGACACCTTTTTATCAGACAGTCTCACAACATTGTTCAAAGACTCATCTGCTGTGCTACCCAGGAACACTCATCTCTGCTTGTCAGCCTGAGAACCCAAAACATTACAGCTAAGTGACCGCGCAGCAAGCGCAGATCAAGATGTTGGAAGACTTGGAACACAGCTCTCAGTATCTGAGCTTCACGACTTCTACTCTTAACAGAAAATACATATAAACTCAAAAGAGATAGATATATAAATGTATCTCTTTTGAGATAAATTCACAACTAGAATTGGGATACTGAATTCTAAGTTGGTTTGATACTAGATGGCTGCTTACTGTAAGAACTGAAAAAAAAAAAAAGGTAGCAATAAACCAAACTCAGTGCAGCAAGATGATTAATTCTAAAATGAAGGAGTCTAATACCAGCATTCAATGGCTAAGTAAAAAGGGGTATTTTTCAAAAGGTAAGAAGAAAGTATTTTACTTGGTTTTCAGATACACTGTCTTAAATATATATATATATATATTTCTGCAATGATGCTTTGTCAGGTTTAGAAATGTTAGCTGATTAGCAAAAATCATGACAGAACTGGCAATCTCACAGGACACAAAATCTGACTGAAAGATCTGATCCATGGAGATACTAAAATTAATAATTTAACTTATTTAATAAAGATAATGTATTTATCTGGCCCATCTCCCAGCAGGGTTGACAGCAACAGCTGGAGCATGACTGGTAACTCGATGATTTCACTAATTCATAACACAATAACCACCACCAATGTTGGGATGAGGGTGAAGAAATTGCCAACACAGCTGGGCTTCACCTTCCACAAGCCCTTTCAAAAGAAAGTAGGAAAAAAAAAAGGTGGTGGGAAGCCCTGTGGCCTGATTCACAGTACGAGTCTCTACTTTCCAGTGATCCCTAAGGTGCCATGTTTTTTCCCCTATGTCCCAGAAAAAGTACTAACCTGGAGAATTGTTATTGTTAATTACAGGTGTTTTACTCTTTTGAGGTTGCTCCTATTAAGAGAGACACATGTTACACAAAACCATCAGATACTGTTTCAAAATACAGAGTAGTAACCATTTTTATTACCAGCTCTTTTTTATATCTATACGAGAAACACGAGGTTTAGGGGGTTATCTGAAAGATAAGAGTCACGGTACGTTCCAGACTAAAATATTTGGATTTCATTACAGTAACAAGTATAATACTATATAAAGAATAAGCCAAAACATTACATTAACTGTAAGAGCCACAGATAAGCTACATGGTCACACTCAATTCAATCCAATCATCGTAAAGTTACTGACTGCAGCTGTCAAACTACAGGACAAACTGCGCACGTTCCATGACACATTAATTCTGTTCCTTCTGCATTAGCTGGAATAATAAGCTACACAAGGAATTCATCACAAATCATTCAGGGAATTGCCCTACTATTATTTTGCCTGACAATCAATCTGCCACCAAAATGAATTAACTTTTAACCTAAAGCAGAGTACAAACTAAATCTCCCGGGACTGAACAAGGACAACGTGACCCAATTACTGCAGCTACTTTGCAAAACTCATTTCAGCTCTGGAGGAGAAAGGTGGTGTATTTGATTCTTGGCTAAGCAGCAGAGGTATGGCTTTATTTAAAAGCAAAGAAAAATAGATTAAAAACAACTATGCTGATTTTTACTTATTTCCCAGAAAACTACTCATACAGACCAAGTCTGTTTTCAGCCACCCCAGTGGGAGGGACTCCTCCCTCAGGACCTCATGTAACTCCAATCTGAACACAAACCTGATCTGACTATCACCAATTTCCCACATGTAAATGAATTTATTTTAGTGGAATTGCTGCAAAACTTACTAGGAGGTAAAAACCTAGGCTCTGCACTCTCACAGCTCTAAGTATTAGTCCTGTAAGTGCAAATATTGTTTTTGCCCTACAGAGAAAGCAGCAGAAGCCCCAGCATTTCTACTGACAGTAAGACTACGCAGCCTCCTCAGAAGCCCTCCTAGCTCAATGGTTGCAGTATTTCTCAGAGCAGAAGCTGCTTTTAAAGGTGAGGGGAACAGAATGACACTGGGGAGTTTCAAGGAAAGAAGCAATATATATGTATACGTATTTTTTATATACATACACATATATGTGCACATATATACATGCACATACACATCAGTATTAACTAGTAAGGTCAAGAAACGTGTGTGGCTTAAGTCCTTCTCCAGATATGCACAAATATATTTGCTAATTAAATCACCAGGAGTCGTGTGCATTCATTTGACGACAAAGACATCAAACCTTTTCAATCCATTTCTATAATTATAAGAGATGTCCAAAAGCAACACCTTTAAAAGCTCATTTTCTTAAAGGAATGGGACTTAGAGGGAGATCACATCTAAGGTGGCCCCTCTCCCATTGTGTTTGGTTGGTGTTACCAGTGCGTTTGCACCCCTGAAATAAACAAACTTCTACAAGTTTTGCAAGCACTGGCAACACCCTAATGAGTGTCTTCAGGGTGAAAAGGTGGGCACGGTTTAGCACTGTGAATGCTGTGTAGCAGTGAGCTGGTGCTCAGGCAGTCAGAGAACATGCAAGCCTGAAGCGAACACCACACCGCTAAGTGTAAGGTGTGGAGAACATCATGAGAAAGGTGCAGCAAAGCTCACCTGCAGGCAACAGATTCAGTAGTTCTGTTTCTCAGAAAAAGTTTCTGATTTAAAAAGAAATTCAGGCAGTATGCCTAGGAGTGTTTTCTCTTTCTAGAAAAAAACCTACACTTCCTCCTTGAAGCCCTCACAAGCTAATACAGTGGCAAGGGTCACAGAATGCAGAACAGAAAAGCCAGGACACACTCACCGCGCTCGGGTACTGAAATTCAAACTTCACAAACGCATCCAAATCATTTGGTGATACACCTGAATGAGACAACAAACAGCTAGTATCGATATTTTCATTGCACCTGTAACATTGAGCCGGATTTTCAAGAGCACCTAACTGATTTGCAGTAGGACTCATGACCTGTCTCTTGACAACTGAAACACCCATCCATCAAACCAAAACCCTTAGAAAGCTGGCATCCAATGGAAAAAAATCTACTTTTCTTAATGCTGCTGCTAGTCCTGAGACAGTCCTAACACTGGCAGGAGTAACTCCTGTCTGCTGAAGGGGCAATACACATTAAGGTGGTGCAGAGTTAAACCAGGCACTCATAACAAAATCGGAGATAAACGTGAAACAAACTACAACCCAGTTATGAGTAAACCCAGGACAATTCAAAGTTCTTCCCTCTGTCCAGATGGAACACAGATTTTCTTTATTCTTCTGGAGGGTTTGTTTGTTTGTTTTAAATACTGTTTAAAGGCTTTTTTTTGAGGGCTTGAGCCTGAAACATGGTTATTTTGTTTTAATGAGTGCTAGCTACAAAAGTCTTGACTCCTGAAGTGATGTCCAAGGTAGAAAAATCTGATTCCCCACTACTGTCCTTACCTACTCAGAAGAAAAAGCCCACATGCCCTTTCGAGTACGTACCTGGTGGAGCTGGTAGGTTTATCCCCCTGACAATAAAAAGGTGCATTTCTGTGCTGTTGAGCTCGGAAAATATCCTGTGAAAAAACAGAGACAAAAAAAGCATATTCATCCCAGTAGGCCACCATCACCTGATCCACTGTCAGACCAAGATGCCACTGGTATTTGTCAGACATTTTCCAGTAGTGCACTCCTACATAAATCATCTCAATGAATTACAAAAGAGTGAGGAAAGAGTGCAAAGAGAGATAAAAACATCTCTGAGGTATAGTGAAAATGCCATGAACAAAGCCCAAAGGTAACAGGATTGAGGGAGAAATACAGAGGAAGGAAGAGTGGCTGAAGTAGCAGAATATAAAAGACAAAGCTGGAAATATTTTGAAAAGGAAAGAACCCAGAAGAGAACAACTTCTTTGGACTTAAGGTGTTGAGTGTCCTTTCAGGAATGCTGAGCCTAACCCTAGGTGCCACCAGAGTTTGCTGAAGCCCATAATTCCCCAAACAAGAGCTAGAAACAAAAACCCCCTAATTCCAGCCTGCCTGAGAAATCCCTTTGTTTTTCCACACCTTATCATTTTAAAGGTTCTTTCCTCAAAGTGATGGCTTGGCGGATCCATTCCCTGTGCTCGCGCAAGCTGTAGGATGTCCATGTCCTTTTTACAACCTTGTGCCAGTTTCTCAAACCTATAGAAATTGCAAACAAACAACAGAAAAGCTACACACACACTAGAACATCAACCAGAGGATTCTGTCAGATACAAGCCACAGAGCAAGGCTCAGAGCAGAGGTCTGAGAGCATCTCAGAGATGCAAGCCCCACAACTACTGATCTTTTTACATAATGAGAAGTTTACCAACCTGAACCCCCATCATCTTTAGGGGGGTCAGACAGACTCAAGCCTGAAATGACCACACTGTGGGATGCTTAACAGTGGGCAGCGAGTCTTACCGAGTCGTTTCTGCTACATTTCCCAGATGCATGAATTGCTTGGAATACTGCAAACACCTCTGTCAACAGAAACAAAAGCAAACAAATACAGATGCACTCAGTGGTCCCTACACACAGATTCATGACTGGTAGAGAGTTTTGAGGTTGACGACAACCTAATTCAGAAAAGCCAAGAGTTTTCCCAAGTCACCCCAAAACACCCACCCTCCCAGTCCTTTAAGACCAAAGCTGAGCACAGGATTTGTTTGCGCTATTCTGCCCTGTTACTTTTTAATCACTTAATTTCTAGATACCAGGTTCACCCCAGGGCTAGTCTTAAATCACTTGAGTACTATTTTAAAACTTGAGTGCTCATACTTAATAGTGGTAATTTGATAGTTCCAAACCTCCAAGAACACCCTCTGACTTCAACTAATAGAGAATCCAACTCTGAAAATTTTCCACTTCAGGACACAAACAATCAAAAGTACTTCAAAAGAAAAACAACAGACTCCACAGAAACAATGATGGGATTATAATATTAATAAAACCCAGATAAATGTAAAAAAAAAACAACCTGCGAAACATTTCTAAAAAAGATAAAACAGTCACCTCATGTTGGTCCTTCAGCAATTTTATGAGTTGTGCATATACTTCATCTGCTTTCTGAGACAGTCTGACATCTTCATGGTGTATGAAGATAAAATCACCCTCATCATCGGTAGGAGGTGATGGCAGCTGCAACACAAGAACACATTTCAGAGCCCTTACAGGAAAAAAATGAAGTAGACAAAAAGCATTCAGAATATATGGGAAGGTCAGTGAAGGGTGAGGAGTTGTTTTTTTTTTTTCTCAAGGTAACTTCAACCCAACCACTACTTACAACACTGCCTGACGACTGCTTAAGTCATAAAACCCCGCAAAATGTCTCACAGGCCTAGTTCTCTGATTTTTTCAGGTCAGGAGAGCTATTACACTGCCAATTGGTTTCCCCATCTACCCAAATACCAAGAGAAACCAGGGCACCACTGCATCACGTGCACCTGATCCTGATCGCAAAATGGAGTTAGGACACAGCTAAGATGTTCTCACACCCTAACCCCACAGAACACTTCCAAGCTGTGTGGTTTAGGTGTGCCATTGCATATCAGGGAGCAAATGGTTCATGGAAACTGAATTTTCTCAAAATCTGGCATATTTGAGGAGAGCAGAAGAAATAAAACGAAACAAAACCAAAAATATAGGGGAATTTCAGGGCTCAGTATCCACATTTGCCACTTCAGCAAACTAAGTTAAAATTTGTGTCAAGAAATAGTTATTAAATCATTGACTGTTTGAAATAAGCACTTAAATGTCCAAGAATACAAAATAAAGCAGAACAGTAACAGTCCTACTAACCTTGGAAATATCAACAGGTTTGCCACATTTTGCTTGCTCGATCTTTAGGTCAAAGCCCTTAGCTGTTCTGAGATACATCTTAGCCTGTTCAAGGTTATTTTCCTTCTTTGCTTTGACGGCTGCCTTCATGTATTGCTTCTTTCTGTTCTCCAGAAATTCCAGCTGTTCCCTGGCTGAAAAACAGTTGTGTAAAAACCCTCCCTCATCTGACATTGCCATGCCCCTGAAACAGAGGCATCGTGTCCAGTTTATAGCCAGAAAAAAAAAAGGTCAGTAAAAGTACAGATATCAAATAAGGTCATTTCCTTACTGCACTTAATTGTTTCTTGGCTGGTTTCAATTTCAAGTATCAGAAGAAGAAACAAACTTCCTTCTATCGTGACATCCTTCATCAAAAACCCTCACAGGAGGTCACAAGTGTCACAGTAGTAATTATAGCCCCTTACTTGCAGGCAGCAAACACGATTCCAGTAGAGCTGATCAGTTCAAAGCAGAAGCTGAATTCAAAACATTCAGCTTGACATACTAACTTCTAAAAGACAGCTAATATTATGAGCATCTCCAGTACTTATTTCTTTCCTCTCCCCTGATCTGTCAGGAAAAAAAACCAGATGACCCAATGTGTGCAGGCACACTGAGATATATCCATCTCTGCTTATCTGTAATTCCTTGCCATTTAGTTTCTTATTAATTCTTGGGTCTCCTCTTTCCTTCCGAAAACAGTAAGGACAACCACACAAATCATAAAAGATTGCTTTACGTTGTAACAGGTCAGTGCATCTTGTCCCTTCTTATACCTCATTTACAAAATGGTACCATGTGAGCTGACGACAGCCGTTTCCAAAGATACTCATACTGTATTCACCACAGCACTCTACTCCTGATTACACAAGCTAAACAGCACTTGCAAGAGCTGCCTCTCTCAGCAAATAAATATACCAATGACTCTCATACCACGTCCACTGCTGTCAGATGACGATCAACTTATTCCCATTGTTGCAAAAGAGCCTGCTGTCCTGCTGCTGTAAGCAATTTGCCCAATCAGCCAAAACCAAACTAATTAGACAAGGTAGCTAGCCCAGATTCCACCGAGACAAAACCCACAACGTGCTCTGTGAGGCTGAGGTACAGAACACAGGTATTTTCTAAGAAAATCTGTGGAGAATGGACTGAGCAAAGCCATTAATCCAACTGACTGTGGCTCCTTGACCTTCCTTGCCTTAAGTGCAACTGCTCCACTCCAGTCCCACACCTCCCTAAGCCCTGTGCACTCCAACAAGAAAAAAAAAAGACAGTTTTATACAGATTATTTATCAGCTATGGGCAGCTGTAAGCTGCACTTCGTAACTCTGGGGGGATGAAGGTTGCATTTGGATCACAGAATGTTCTTTGGCTAGTGAAATACAGCTTTACAATAGTGAAGTACTGACATTTTGTTGTGAAAAATCAAGAAGCTACCCAGGTTCTTGTTGCACCTATTGGTCTTATTTTAAAAAACTCAAAATAGCCAGAAGAGATTACTGTAACATCAGAGACCAGGTATTACTAGTTCCTTCCCATTACAACTCTAGGGCAATTCACTTAAGAGATTATATATCAGCTAAAATTTTTTTTAAAAAAACAAACAATTTCCTGAGGATCCATAGATTTTTCAAAGCCAAAATGGACAAGTACTATGTTTTAGTGGTCTTTATAAAACAAGTAATGGAATTTTCTAGAGAGAAGAGTTGTGAGCTAACCGCAGTGGCACTGTGAAATGCCTTTGCACTCTGCAAAAGAACTCACATCAGCCAACCATGCTTTGTCCCGAGGGAACCACCCAGGGCAGAGCGGAAGGAGGAGGGTGGGATTACAGTCAAGGCATGACAACAGAATCAGTGCGAGCCTGAACACTGCTGGTGTCTGCCCAAATCATACTGTGAGATGGTGGCTGCCCCTTGCTATCTGTCCAGTTAATCTTGTCCAGACAACTGTTTAGTGGCCTTAGCAACAGGAGGACTAGGGATTGATGAACTGCTGCCTATATGTCAGTTTGAGATCCTGGCCCTGGGATGAAGCACTGGGCAGAAACCACTGTTTGATGTAGGAAGTTGCATTATATCAACAAATAATTCACACTGGCAAGCCATCCACTTTAACGGGAGTATATGTAGAGTTCAGCTGCAAGCAGAGTTAAACATTATGAATCGATACACTCGTTACACCAAAATTAATTAAAAACCCAATCGCCCTTATAATTACACGTGCTGCCTCTGTGAAATAAAGTTGCACGGCTGGTCTGGGTCTGTCCACCAGTAGACACATATATTGAGACTCCTGTCAGAGGAAATCTGCGCCACACATTCACAGGCTCGTATCGAAAATCTAATGAAAAGACTTTACCAAGGTATTAAACAAAACTAGTGCAAATGACTAGCACACAGATCTCTGGGAATTATGATCCCTTCACCTTACCAGCTGGAGGAAGATGATCCATTGACTCTGCCTTGTCCAGAGCGGAGGGCGATGCAGCCCGTTTCCCATGCTCGGGAGAGCTCTCCTCCCCAGCCACAGCAGACGGCACTGTAATTGGCTTAACAACTTGAGTCGGCTTTCCAGGCAGCTGAGCAGGCTTCTTGGCTACTGGAGCCAGTGTCAGAGGTTCACTCTAGTATAACAAAAAGAATTTCATATTAAATGCATAAAATCTATTCCAGATGCTGAGGGCAGTATCTCAAGCATCAAGAACCATGATTATCACTATATCAGCCTTCTGGTATCGCTTTTGAGGGGAGCATAACATTCCAGACAACAAATCTTAACTTCTGGGGGTTTACAAGTTACGCCACGCCAGTAGGTAGTTGACCTATGCAAGCATCAAACCTCCGCTACAGAAGGGACAAAAGGAATGTTCAGCAAGGCAGTAATTAAAAAAAAAAAAAAAAAAAAAAAAAAAAAAAGAAAGCAGACGAATGCAGAAAAACCATGATCCAGGAACTCCTTCCATTAAAAGCTACCGCAGTTGAAAGCGCAATCAGCAACCAAATCCAGAGAGATAAAGAAATCAAACCAAAGTCTAAAGGCTGGTGTTGCATGACAAAAAGCAGCAACTGTTGAAGGTCCTGGGAAAACACAAAACATAGGCACTGCTGAGATGCAAGATGAATGTACAGGTTTACGTACTTTAGAACAATGTAAAGAGGTGGCCAGGATCTGAAGTATTTGCTTTGAAAATAAAATTCACATACAAGACAACTACGAGACTCAGACTCTGTAGGTACGGACTGTAATAACATCTCACCTCTGTCTGTCTCTCTCCTACACTGCAATGCAAACTGAAATTACTACTGAGATCCTTTACTCTTCAAACTTCTGGAAAACGTGTTTCATCTCAGCACCCTTGCTTGACTGGAAATTCAATGCCCTCATTTCTCCACACCACAAGAGACAACATTTTAACTTTTACACATCTTACTAGGAAATACTAACCTCCTCCTCTTCATCATTCTCCTCCATGTTTGCCAGCTTGCTGGCACTTTCCAGAACAGCAGCTATCGTGCTGTCACCATCTGTTGCTGCAACACCAGGAAGAGGAGGAAATCCTGAGGAGGAAAGGAATACAAAAGTAAAGAGCTGCATGTTCTGTCTTCCATATTTCTTCTTTTCTATAAAGCTACTGATATACCCGCACCTACTATCCAATATATTTCAGAATTCAGTGTAACTAGACTGGGGCCAAGGCCACAACACCTTGCTAGATAAAGTCTGAGTGATGGGCTTAAGATCAGATCTCTCACAGATATCCAGGCTTAAAGGGATGATGCTAAAACGATGCAATAACAGAGCAGTTTTCTAAGTTGAGCAGCCAGCCACAACCTCAAGACTTTGGTAACAGAGATGGCCTCAGAACCAGAAAAAAAATTAGTCTCTCTCCTTTGCATAACAGGACAGCGGATTGTACAAAAAGTTGCTGGCTCTTTTTTTCACCTCTTACTGCTGCCTCACCTTAGTTGGTTCAGAGTCCAACACAAAATCAGTGCTACCCAGGGAATAATGAACAGTACATCACTGGCATCTGGGTAACACACTGAGCCTCTGCTGAAAATCCACTGCAATGCAGAGGTTGCAAAGTAAGGCAGAATCACAGTAGTTAAATGTGAAGTATATGAAGAACAACACTTTTCATTATTTTATTATCCTTTTAAGAATGAGGGGAAGGCTTGATGATGGAATAGAAACTCTCACTTTCCCACTATCAGTCCAGTATCAGCATCAAACAACAGAGACCCAGACCCACTGTTATAAAATGTCTGTTAATAAGATTTATCTCACTAGTAAGTAGCAGGTATTTTTGCTGCCAATCTCATTAGAAGCACCAAGAAATGACGACTAAACTGCTTCTAAACCTAGAGATGGCTGTTACAGGGACAGAACAAGTTCGAGGCACACAGGCAGGCAGAACATAGAATCCTATGCTGCTGCCCGCATGTGACGTTTGATCCATTACGCAGCAGCATTTCTGTCTCCAAGGACGTCAAGGCTGGTACTTATCATCATCCAGGTGCAATGAAATGCACTGCCAATCCATTTTAATGTCATTGCTAGTTTCAGTGACTGCCTGATGGTTGTCTTCAATGCAAATCATATGGCCTCTAAATGAAGGCTGAAAAACATGCAGCTAACGTGAGAGGATAACTGACGAGTTACCCATATTTTGAGAGATGCAAATACGGAGTACACCACTCTTACAGAAACTGATATTTACCAAGAAATTGATCACGTTCTAGAACAAGGGATGCTAAACGGCTTTTCAGGGACAGCTTCAAAGCAAGGAACCTTCAAAGCAAATCAAAAGTACATGACCTGACAGAGCTAGCACTGCCTACTTTACTACTAATACAGTGCTTGCCATTGCCACATTTGATAGTGACAAAAAAGCCACAAGGTCCCCGCCCCTTTTCTAACTTAAAAAAATCTAGGCACCACTTTGCAGTGCTAATTGTATATTTTCAAAAGAACATATCAGGCACAAGATAAAAGGAACGATGCTTCCTAGGGTAGAAAAAGTATAATGAAAACCAGAGGTGGAGCATTCATAGATTACTTTGCCCAAACTTTTTCAGCCACTATACTATACGTTCTGAAGCAGATAAAAAGGACACAGAGTGTCTCAAGAAGCAGGTTCAGTTTCTGCCTCTGTCACTGTCTTAGTGTGACCATGGACATGATTCACTTTGTCTCTGTAGACTACTTTTACTAGCCATGAGAGCAGAGCTGCAATACTGATCTGACTTGTCAGGTGTTGCAAGAAGATGTTTAATTAAATACAGAGTTCTGAGGCTCCTGCTGGGAATAAACAGAATGGGAAACTTTGTAAATGTTTTCAGTTTCAAAATCTCCTTCCAGTAAACTAAGAAGCCAACATGTCCCAAGTTTACTCTTTCCTCTATGAGGGATGGCACAGAGCACGCACCAGTAACATTTCCAGCACCTGCCCATGGTTAAGTTGTTTATCCAAACAGGATCAGTTTCAAGTTCTGATAATAGAGTAATAATAGAATAACAGAATGGTTTGGGTTGGAAGGAACCTTTAAGGGTCATCTACTCCAACCTCCCTACAAGGAACAGGGACATCTCCAACAAGATCAGGTTGCTCAGAGCCCCATCCAACCGATGTCATCAAACAGGCAGTCAGTAGTCAGGAGTATTCACCAGTGGGAAAATTTAGGAGCATATTAATAAGCAGTTTCACAATACCATCAAACAGCAAGGCCAGCCTACTCACTAAGAAAAAAGAGGAGCTGTTCCACAAGATGAGGAGGCAATACCCGGACACCTCCTTCAGAGCCCAGTAAATATACAAAAGTTGGTATTAGGACATTTTATATTCACACTTACCAGGAGGAACAGGTAGCTCAGAAAAATTCACTTTTCTTCCTGCTTTATGGGCTCTTATGGCATCTTGGTATTGCTGTAATCAAAGGCACTCAGTAAGACATAAAACGGAGTTGACTACAAATTAGCAATCATCTGTATTTAGCCAGCATAAATACTGCAGAATACACAGTGTTTTGCAATAATATGTGCATTGTCTCTATTTCTTCCTTCCTCCAAATGCTTTACAGCTTCCCTACTGGAGCTCTTTTCAAACACAAGGACAACACACAAATTATTTCAGCCTTGCAAAAGTCTTCAGCAAGAGAACTAATTCAAATGGCTTTGCTGGATGCAAGTAGCTTACTACACTTTCGTTTTACCTTGGCTATCCTCTCGTGCATTCTGCCTTTCCGATCATCCCCACTTGCTTTAGCCTGCGCTGCTGCCGACTTGTACTTCTCCAGCCTTTGCTGCAGCGCTTCCAGCACTGTTTTTGGCTGCTGCAGGGAAGCTTGAAAGACGACAGACAATGAAACGCCATATGATTCAGATTTCAAAACATACGAGCTACTTTTTTCCTCCCCTTCCTTACCTTCTGCAGAGACAAAAACATAATTGACATCATTGTAAGTCTTATTATGAATACAATTATTCTAAAGAAAGTTTATTAACTTCTACATCCATTACTGATCCAGAACAAAAGTACAGATGGGATCAGCAGCAAACAATATTCAGGAACATTAGGTAGGTTTACTCAGTCCTGCTGCAGTTCAGTGGGACGGGGCAGACCTTAGCGCCTTCCAGCTGTGCTCTTCTTATGGCTTGCTAGAGAAATCCAGAAGTCCTACCTGAAGCTTCTTGGGAGTGAGGTTCAGTTGTTGCGTGATCCTGGGAACTTCCCACTGGAGCGGGTACCTTTTGCTTGGATGCATCTTGTATGTTTGCCAGGCTTTCAAGATCTGCAAAGTAAGGAAGTTTCACAGTGTGTTCCAGAGATAGCAAGTCAACCCTTGTTACTCAGAAAACCATTAATTTGATCACATCATCTGCCTGAAAGCTTTTTGACTTCAGAACAGTATCTGTGTGGCTAGCTAAGTCTAAGGTCCCCATTATTGAGAGAAAATACTTTATAATAGAAAATCTCAACTGGTGATTTAATTTAGGTTAGTGCTGCTTGAAGGGAAAAAAAAAAAAAAGTAAAACCAGTTCAAGTATTCTAAGAATTCTCTCCCCAAAATATAACTTGGTATCTCAGCAGATGGAAAGAGTGAACAAGATTGCTAATTGACTAAAATATCCTAGTAACACAGGATGTGTTGAAAACCGGAAATAAATAATACTATCTATTCAGACACCCAAGTTTACGGCATTGTGTAACACTGGTTATTTCAGGAAACTACAAAAATATCTGTTGCAAAAATCTTGCACTTTTAAAAGCAAGATTATACCATGGGTGAAGTTTCTCTCTAATGCCATTTGGTGATCAGCTTATAACTTAAAGACTCATAAAACTAATGATTTATTGAAATGAAATAATCTGTCATTTAGTTTCTTAGAATAAAAAAAAACCTACTAAAGTTGTTTAAAAATACTAACCAAATATTAATTGTTGATGATGATACTAGATTTATTTTCAAAAACCCCTCTCTTACAAGGATCAAAGTATCCTTAAAACAGGGAATTTGCTTTAAGATTTAGACTTTACAGCACTGCAATCTGTTTGTTAATCTCTTAATATGAACATTATGAACTTCAGTTGAGACACAGAACATCATCAAATGTTACAGTAAACTTTAAGAATGTGCCATTATCCTTCTTTTCCTTCCACTTCACATACTGGCTGCTATTATCTGAAGTTACAAAACCAGGAATATTAGACATCACTACCAACTTGAACTTGTAATTCACAGTGAGTAACTTCAATATAAATAACGACACCTTTTCTTTTCTGGTCTTGATTAGAATTTGAATATGCAGTAAGTCTCAGACCTAAGCGATCTTCAATTCTTACAGCTTTGCAACGAAATTCAGAATCATTCTGCTACAGCATAGAGAGACTTTTAAAAGAGCTTTTGTAACATGAGCCTTACCCTGAGGAGATGGAGGCATATTCTGGAGGTCTATCGGCTGCCCACTATCCAAAGCTTCCAAGACCACATTAAATTTCTAGTCCATAAAAAACAAAACAGAAGATTTATTCTATTATGTCCAAGACTTGCTAGGTGCCACAATGACTATTTGACACTCAGTGCATGTGGGTACAGCACAGGGTATGTTTAGCATTCAGGATTTCTTGTGTGCATACCTTGCCTGCCTTCATGTATTCCTTTGCTTTCTCCAGGTCCCCTTGCTGCTTGGCTTTTAGAGCTGCTAATTTATACTCCTTCTGCCTCATAAGTAGTATTGCTCGTGTGCTGTTGTTCTGGAGATCTGTGAGAATGAAACAATGCTGAGACGTACACAGAGCGTGCAAGACATATATCCTATGTCCATCTATTCAAACCTGCATTAGTCCTCTCCTGCTTTGAATCACACAGCCATCTTATGAAAGTCCATTTTCCTCCTACCAGACATAACAATCCCACTTTTCCCAAATTAGAGAAGAAAGAAAAAAAAAAAAAAAAAAAATTAAACTCTTCAAAGCTTGGAATTCCACGTCACAATACTGAAGGAGAAACTGAGGCACAGGAAAAGTTCAGTGAAAGACACTGATACAGTGCATGTAAGAGCTCTAGAACAATAACTGATTTCACTGCCAGAAATTCAGCATCCCACTTACGACTCTATCTGAAACATTCAGCAGGGAAGTTGAATAGGCATAGGCAGTGCTTTGCTACATAATACAAATATCAAGAAAGAGGCAGCATTAAAACAGTGCTGCAAGTGCCTGTCCTCTCAGATCATGGTACCTGTTCCCATGGTAGGACCAGAAGCAGCATGACCCTGTAGAGACTCTGATTCCAGATGCTGCACTGGCTCATGAGAGGTCTTCTGCTCATCATCTGCAGCAGACTCAGCTTTATTCTCTGGCAGGACACTGACCAAATCTCCCGAATTCTCTAGCTCCACTCCTGTGGCCTGAGGTAAGTGAGAACTCTTTCCTGTTGCAACAGGAGGTGGCACTTCTTCCTCATTGATTTTTTTGCCTTTCTTCACTGCAGCCAGCATTGTTTCCAGTGTCTGGCAGAGATGGAACAGCAAAGTCAATAAGCATTTTCATCAAACATATTACTAGCATAAAATCATTAAACCACAAATTCATTCCCTTATTTGTGATGGGATCTATTACGCACACCACTACAGATTGCTGCACTTTAGCTCCCTGTTTTTCCGCAAGGTCAACTTCAGCGCTAGCAAAAGGTGTCCAATTATCAGAGCAACACAATGCAAAGGACTTGTTACCCAAACTGTGTAACTGCAAGTACCCCAACACCTAGAATTATTGGATAGCTGCCGTGGTCCACTCTGCTTTGTCACAGAAAGTCACCAAGGAAGTAACTTATACCAACTGTAGACACATTTCATGTCTTTAAAACAAAATAAAATGCACTACTCTGAAATGTTATTGCCTGTGTGGATTCAGGGAAGGAAGGAGTCTGCAAGGAAGGAGTCTATTTAATGCAATGAGAAAAGCCATTAAATACTAACAAAGGAAATGGAGCTTCAGCTGGTGACCTATGGCAAGAAGCTCTCACCATCTCTAACATGGGTTAACTGCTGCTCTTTTTTTTTTTTTTTTAAATCCTTCCTCCACCACAAATATTATCTTCCTCAGTATTTTTTTCTCTAATTTAAGGTTCAGACAAAAGACCACCATACACTTTAAGCCAAAACAAAAATGAACTTCTTTCATCTCCCACAGAAACTCAAATGAAAACACAGAAAGACAACAGCAACAACAACAAAATCTCATCAGTGCCAGAATCATGCTATTTTTGGTCAGCCACGACATTGTTTGACCCATTAAGCAACAGCGGTACAGATACTTTGGTCTGACTGCATGTGAGATTGGGGTTCAGACCAGTACAGCAACCCACACACAGCTTGCTCTTCTCCACGTGTGGCATGACAGATTGGCTGGAAATGGAATTAAACGCCAAGATTAAAGTTCACAGTTCCAAGAACTACGCACAAGAGAACTCTATACCATTTGCTGGCATGTCATTTTGCTAATTAAGGAACTGTGAGCTGTGAAGTGAGATCTAATCTATTATCCTCAGCTACACTGCTTAGGCATGAGGAAACTCTCTACCTTGAAAAATAAAGGAAGTGTCAAACAGCACATTAAGCTTCGTTATTGGATGAAATCAGCTGGTTCGCCTCTCTTGCTCTCTGAAAGGTCAACTGGTTTCATGTACATTCCTTTCAGAGCTAGCAGGCAGTGGACACATACAGACCTCTCCTTTCTTGTGTATTTCCTCCCCTGGGTTTGGCCTCAGTTGTTCCCTTTGTACCCTAAGACACCTGGTAGCTAGTGAGACATTACACTCTTCACTCAGTGGACAGCGCTGAGCTATAAAGCTTTGCTCGACAAGACAGAGCTGGCTGCTGTCTGAGGTGATGCAGGAGACCAGATGAAAGCACGCAGGGACATAAAGGCACCCTGCACAGCAGGAACCACCGAGCACTACCAACTAACTGCAAGCACGCCACCTGGCTGAAAAGATGCAAAGCTGAAGAAACTGCTCAGTGCCGCAATATTTAATTGCTTTAATGAAAAAATCCAGTTCTATTCATTTTCAAGCACAGCCAACGCACTCAGGGAAATGTATCACCTTCCTTAGTTTCACAGACTGAGTGGAAGGTTAGTATCTGAAGAAAGGCAGGTATACGTGCCAGGAAAGCTCCTAAGATTTGCTTTCAGGTAACACTGAACAAGTAATCACAGGTCAAATTCAGATCTAGACGAGTGGGTTTAACACCAGCATTTACCAGAAACCCTGCCTCCAGCTACCACTAGCAACAGCCAACAGAAACAAAGCCGGTGCACAAAAGGCATTTGAAGTTACACTTTATCTGTGTATTTGCCACATCAGATTGTAACAATAAATGTTTTTAAAGTAAATCAAGGCAGCATATTAGAATTTATCCCTCCTTTCAACAAACTCACACATCTGGAAAGACTCTGAATTACACTTTAGAGAATGGACTTTGCCTCCCCCCTCATCCACATACCTGATGAACATAACTTACCTTAAGGCCTCTTTCGTATCGGCGTATTTTGGCACTCTCACCTGACTCCTTTGCGTTAGAAATTGCTGTCCTATAGTTAGCAATTCTCTTCTCTATTGTCTGTTGCAGCTCACTGGTAACAGCAGGAAGTGAGGTGGTCTCAGAAAAAACAATAAAACAAACAAAGAAAATTTATTCCATCCAACTATAGGAGTTTTCCCACAGCACTGAAAAACAAATACTCCTCTTCTACATACACTCCCGTTAATCAACAGCGCAAGGACCAAACAGTCTCTAAAACAGAGGAGCACTTGTACTACGCTAACGGTCCCTGGATCCACCTCTGGGCTTTCTCTCAAAGGCGTCATAGAGAAGAATGGGTGGAGACATTTAGAAAACTCCCAGTCACAGGGTAATTGGAGCCATGTGGTCAGGGAGTAGGTGAAGAGAACAGTGAAGTCTCTCAAACACTGAACAACAGAGGGTGTGAAGGGGTATTTTGGCACAAATCTTGACTTTTTCTTAATTTTAAAACATGCTAGTTTACTCCCTTCTGTGGTTCTTCAGCCTGGTTTTATTATAACAACTTTTTCCTCCTCCTACAGCATAGAATTAGCTCAGTGACAAAAGCAGCCTAAGGAAAGTTATGAGTAGCTACTTATAAACACTCCAGAGCTACAGAGAGCTTTCCGATGGCTACTGATGTAATTATTGCCATTATCTCTATAGAAACGCTCTCAGACCCATTTATTAACGGGCCCAGTGCACAACGGCACTGGAATCTGTAGCACACAACAGAAATATAGCAGTAACTGAATAAAGGACTTGACTGCATGAGGGCTGACAGATTAAGCCAAGAAAGCTGATGGTAGTGAAAAAAATTCCACCAAGATGTCAAAGATGCTGAGTTACAACAAGTCTCACCATTGTGGCACACTGCGCAATACTCTGAGAGGGAAGATACAAACTCTGGAAGTCTGAACTGCAGTCTGCATGCTCACACATATAATGAGAGACAAGACATGCTTGATTCCAACTGTTTAACTCCTCAATTCTATGTTAACATTAAAAATAATCCTCTGAACAAAGAAAAAAAATTCACTTATGTCAATACAGCATTGGTTTTCACACAGAAGACAGCAATAGTGTAGTTTTTCCTTCCTTAGAGGACAAGACCACCCCTCTAGATCCTTGTTTGTGACCCTCCTGCATAACAATGGTGATTCAGCAAAACTGTCGGGAACACGAAGCTCTTTCCTACCTGTGGTTGCAGTTCCGGTTGCTCATTTTCTGGTTCAGCTGAGGACGGCTCCATTGCTATTTCATCCTCACAGCTTCCTGTCTCACCTTCCACCCCCAGAACTTCGTGCAATTCTGCCTAAAGTAAAAGCCAAAAAAAAAAAAAAAAAAAGGCTTTTCCTCAAAATTGTCTATTTCCTAGAAAGACAAAATAAAATCCAGTCTCAAGCTCCAAAACCTTTGCAGGGACCTTGAACCCAAACAGAGAATCTAAACATCTTATATTCTGGTCATTTTTTTTTAATTATATTTTTTTTTATTTTTAAATGAACTAGTTCCACTTGTGTCCAGAATAGGAAGCCAGATACCACTCAAAAGCCACACTATAGCTCCAGGATCACCACACAAGTTTGTGGTTAGAGACCTGAAGCTGGAAAAGTTCAAAGTACTTTTACAAAGATCATTCAAACCCAGATCAGAAATTTCCAAAAAGCATATCTTAACAATGGCAGTCAAATTCTGCTTAACACTCCTTCCCTAAACTCTGCTAACTAGATCACTCACTGAAATGACAAATAATTTATTGGGAAATATTCTCTCACACCAAGCACTACTCAAAGCAGTAGCAAAATGGTGACAGAGATCACTTTAAGGAGAATGCCCCTGGCTGTATTTCACCAGCTGACAAGGAATGGGATTCCCACTGTTCCCCCACTTCTCTAAGACTCTCACACACGTGAATGTTAGCTAGGAAACTCCCTGACTCTGGTGTGCAGTGGTTGGATCCTGCAAAGCCTTATATCTAATGGAACGCTTTTGCAATATTTTAGCTTCTCACCACAAAGTTAACAGGCACTTTTGCTAGATGCAATTCTGTATGCAGGGCTGGGGGGGGGGGGGAGGCGGGGGGGAACAAAAAAAGCCCCAAACCAAAAAACTAAGGCATACTAAAACTTTTTGCTAACAAGTTATCCATACCAACAAGTCTGTATCTTTCTCCAAGTCTTCATCATCTGCTTCTTCCTCCTCATCTTCATTCAGGTCCTTCATACACTCTGCAGCCATCTTTTCAATATGATCCATGGGCAGAGGAGCTGTAAAAAGAAATCACAAGGAGCTATAAACCCTAAGTTACAGTTACGCAGTCACTGGATATAAATCCTAAAGGAGTTGCTACCAGATGAAAGAGAGCAGCAACTTCTCCTCCTGCTTCCCCTTTATCAAATAGTGTAAAATAGGTAAATGAGAGTGTATTCATGGATAAAGGGCAAAAACTAGGGAAGTGAACATCTGAGAAAAAAACAATACTAGCCTTTGAGACTGACAGTGAAGGCAGGCAATAAGAGAAGGAAAATGACTGCATCCAGTAACCTAGCTCAGAAATTAGATCTCAGGGAGAAATAGTGACTGTTTACTAATACAAGGAGCCTGAATGACAAAACCATAATCACTGCAATAGACTAGCAGGTATGGTGCAACACAACAGTGCTCAGAAAGCATGGCCACAAAAGAGAAAGATACTGTGATAGGTTTGCACGGTCACGACATTAAGACTTGTGTAAGAAAGACAAGTAGCACTGGATGAAACAACTGCTTCAGGGAAAAATTCATAAAAGTCACCTCAAGCTCCTAGGCTGATTTAAGATACAGATAAGAACTTCTATACTATAGACAAAAATAACTAGTAACAGAAACTGTCATTATGGAAGACTTCAATTTTTCAAGGAAAAATTGGAGAATACAACTATTCTAGGATGTTACATCAAAACTGTATTCCTCAGTTAAGATAAAAATCAATGCTGGCACATGAGAAAATGAATATAAACTGTTGATGAACGAATCTGATTAGAACTTTCTATCCCCTCTGTCCTCAGTAGAAATAAACATCTGAACTAGTTATAAGCTGATGCTAGATATTTATGAAAGGTATTTATGACACGATTGTCCATATTAACACGGCCTGGACTCAGCATCCTTGTCAGGTCTTTCTGTTTGGTGTCCTTTGTCTCATATTAGTTTACCCTAACAAAATGTAATTCACTCCTAATGTAGCCCCAACTGACAGAATAAATTCTGACTCCATATGGAACAGAAGTGGTCCACATCCATCCATCCCTCCTAAGTGCCAACAAACGTAAAGTTCAAGGCATTTACCACAAACAGCACTGAGCTCAGAGTTCCCAATCAAACTACAACTAAATTAATCACTGGAGTTTTTAATAGGGTCTACATTTCACTTGACACTCCAACAGTTGATCCATTTTCCCAGTCTACAGTCTTAAGCACAATAATGTCTATGTCCATCTCATGTTAAACTAGGTACATGCTTATCCTTCGAATCTGACAATGCACATTAATATAAATTGTAGAGACATACTGAACAACACAAGCCTTAAACCACTGGCTGTTAACAAGCAAGGAGGAACAGCAGACTACCTATATGTTTGAAGACAGCAAGAAAGGAAGATAAGAAAGTCTTTCTACCTTGAGAAACTACTTGTTTTATACATCAAACTACTTGTTTTATACATCAACCACTGCGAAGTCACACCTGGGATATGAAAACAGAATGCTCCAAATCAAGACATCATACTTGTCCTGAGCCCAAAAGCAGCAGCAGATCACTGGCACAGAGAACTGCTAAGCAAATCAGAAAAAGTGCTTTCTTCTGCCTCACTAACTACACTTCCGCATTTTCTGCATTGCTGTCTCAGGCCCATGAGATTTTTCCCTGTTCAAAATGTTCCTTGGCTACTTTGTCTTGTAATTTCTCTTCAAGCTTCTGCTCTTCCCCCCAGTAACTCTACTTAATTCTTCCTTGGTGAGTTCTCATCTCCACCTCATGCAGCACTAACCACATCTTCCTTAACTATCAACTTCCTCCACACACTCTCAAAGGTGAAGATACATGCACACAAATCCCAGCTGCCCACGTAAATGTCTGATACTTCCCTATGCAAACATATGACTGTGACTCACCAGTGTCAGTAAATGTTGCATCGAATATAGATCTTCAGGACAGAGTTTTACAGCCAATTTAAATGGACCTAGAACAGATCCCGTCTGTCCCCTGCATTTGCTGAATCAGTTGAAAACTAACCCAGGTACAAAGCTGTTTCTGTTCAAATAAAATAATTTACCATATGAGTGCTTCAGTACCTATATCAAACACGTTGCTCATACGTCTTACCCTTAGCAAAACTCTGCAACTACGACAGCAGGCCATATCTGAAGGCAACTGGCTGTACTTCAGGGGTCAAAGAGTTCCTCAGATGAAGCTCTACTGGAGGCAAAAAAAAGCCAACTGAGCCTCCTTGGACGGTGGTTCAGCTCTAATCCAGTATGGCAAGTTGAGGCTACGATTTCAAACCTCCAAGTGGCTGACCAACTGGCATTTATCAGTCACAGACAGCAGACATCTCTGTACCTAAGATGCCGCAAAAGTAAAGTTTTTGCTGCCTGCATCTTCAAGCTAGAGGGAGAGATCACTCCCCTCCCATACCATCAGAGCTCTAGAATGTAAATTAAGGACTGAATTATTGCACCTTGTGCTCAGCCAAGAACTGAGCACTAGTACATATTGTACTGGGTCCCGTTTTTCTACCTTCTCCAGACAAGATCTGTTTCTCCCCGTCCTCCATTCCAGGTACCGGCCTGCATCCTGCCCCCACCACACACCATGTCCCCGTCACTACACTGCACCAAGTCTCATGACCTCCCAGTGCCAGCTGTCCAGCTGTTCATCTTCCACGAGCTTCTAATCTATATACTCCCAATTCTATCAGGAAAATAGAATAGCTGTAAATGATTTTGGAAAAGTTTTATGAGTCGTAACACATACCTTTAGAAGGCATAGTAAATATTAATTTTGCACTGTCTGAAGTTTCATTGCACTCTGATGAATAAAGAGACTGAAATAAAACATTAAGTGACATGATCACAGCCAGAAGGAAGTCAGCACTTGAAAAGCTGATAACAATTCAAGAGCTCCGGAGACCCAGATTCACCCCCAAAACACTGTAACATGCATTATAACCACGAGTAACCTATGTCCAACGGCAGTTCTGCTATTGTGCTTATTAGCACAATTATGCTTATTAGCTTTAAGAGTTTACTACAATCTTGAATTCTGGAGAGTGGAAATTATTTAGAATTTAGTCTTAGATATAAACACCTCCTCTGTCTCTCATCAATTACAGTGTTTAGACAGTCACTTTTTCTAAATATTTAAAAATTCTTCATTTCCTTGCTGTTCCATGTGAAGTCCCTTCAAATACTACAGGCCAATTACTGCAGAGCTGCAAATAAAGCTGCAGTTGCACTAACTCTTCTTTCCAGTACCCGCTCACACACCCATAAGCAAGGGTAGGTCCCATTCTCCTTCTCCCATCTCAACCACTTGCTGCCACCCCTCCCTTGCAGCCACAGCAGCATTCAAATAGGTAGGCAGCAAACCAGACCAAGGAACTGATTCAGCTGAAAACCTAGCATAACAGCATAAGTTTATTTTTATAGATCAGTTTCCTGAAACAGCTCACTCTGCAGTTCCATAAATATACACACCAGCTTAGAGGTGGAGCGTGCTCGCTAGGGACTGCCTCTCTCAGCAGCAGCCTTTGCTTATAGTAGATTACAGTAATTCTGTAAAATACAGAATTGGTTACAGACTCCAAGTAACTAAAATTGTAATGCTCGTTCAGTAAATTCAGTCTTTAAACAAAACCAAAAGAACACCAAAACAACAACCAACCAACTCTCCACAAGAAACACAATTTCCATTTTGAATTAATCTAGCACCTGCTACACCTTTTAATGACTTCATACGCTAAACAAGGATGTCATAACTTAGTCCTTAAATTGGCTAGCCATCATATATCTTTTTCCTATGTCTACAAGATCATAGACAAAAAAAAAACTCTTATCCTTTTTGTGGAGTAACAACTGAAACTTTTCAAAGTAAAGGAAAGAGTAGTTGCAATTTCACCTTCTATCAGTGATTTAAAAACATTTTAGATACATCAGTAAACAGGTATCTTTAATAAATTATTCAGGTTGTCAACAAATAAAATCCAGATACTTCAACTTACTTTTCCCTTTTGGTTTTGGTTTCCCTTCTCTCACTTTAGCTCCTGTGATAGCAGCAAGCTCTGCTTCTAGGTCCCCATCATCCCCACCTTCCTCTGCACCCAGCAGCATCTCTTCAGGGTTGAAATCTACAAACAGCCCCAGCTGGAGCCAAGGGAAAATGAAAAATAATTTTAAAATATTACAGTTAGAACAGACATGATACTCAAAACCATCACACCACAAGGATTATTTAAACATTTCCATGCATTCTGCATTTTTTTAAGCCCACTATTATACCACTTCCATTACCAAAACAATGTATAGCAGGCACTCATAACTGACATAAGACACACAAATCTTAATATGCCACAAATACGCCCCTAAAAGTTTACACAATCAGTGACTTCTTAACATCAAATCTGACATAACATTAAAACAAAATTATGTATGTTATACCCTGCCTCATGAAGCAGATACGATCAGGGAAGTCCAAGGCAGTTCCTGCAACAGCTAAGCTAAAAAATATTTAATCATTCCTCATACAACACAGGTCTGACATGTGTACACTGCAAAGATTTCACCCTGATCTCTTGAAAGAAGTTACATTTACATCTACAGAACTGTTCTGTACTTCTCATTACCTCAGTTTGTAAATTACAAACACATGGAAAATGCATGCACACACACAAACGTGCCATGTCTACACTACACTGGAGAACACAAACAACTATCTGGAACAGATCATCAGCTAAGTGATAGTATCTCAGGGCATATTATTAATAACAATAACCAGAATTTGACCAAGTACTGGGAATTATCACTCAATTGTTGTAAAACATGCCAAAAGACAGAGAAACCTCTGAGGTCTTAGTCTAAAAGGTATTCTTCTAAGATGTCATTTTATCATGATTTTTATATTGCTGGTTAAGATACTAACTGCCCAGAAATAACATTTTTTATTCAAAGCATTCTAAGCTTTTTTATCTAATTCAGTTAATTCATGTTTATTAATCCTGTGAGGTAGGTAGCTTTCCTCAAACTTTTTCGAAGCACAAGCCCCTCTTGGCTCATCGGCCTTGACATGGCCAAGTAGGCAGCAGTTCAGCTTCTCTGAAGCAAAGGAATAAAAATCAGTTTTCATCATTTCAAGGGTTAACAATCTCCTCTTGCCTTGGAGGATCTGAAGTGCTGCCAGAAGCTGAAGCTGCCTGTCAGTTTATCAACCTAGTGTGAATCAGTAATAACACCTTTTTTTTTTAACCCTGTAGGAACTGAGGTGCTGGTGGCTACTGCCTTGAAATATTTTGTGGCCCTCTTTGAATCCTTTTATAATTCCAAAGGAGAATGTGAAATACAGCTGAGAAATACTGATTCCAAGGACCAAGTGCAGTATTCAAAACCTGCAGCTATTTGTTTACTAGCCCTGATCCTGCCCTTGACATTCTGTAAGGCATTGGGCAGAGCAGTCAGCTACCCTCTGCCTTATGCATCTCCCTTCTGTAAAACAAAACTAACACATTTGCAGACTTGGACAGAATAGAAAGAAGGTCAGGACAAGATGTAATTAGGAAATATTTATAATGGTGATCTAAACATTCAAGTTCTATGGAACATACACAAAACTTTTCTCGATGCGCCAACTGGATGAGGAGCACATGGGATCCACCCATTGCTACACTGCAAGGGTAGAAAGTAAAGCAGGTGTGGCAATGAAGTCAAGAATGGAATCCTTCAATTCTAGCTCTAAGTCTCTTAATCTGTTCAGTAAGGCACATTTCCAATGAAACTAACAGTATTAAACAAATGTTTAATAAAACAGAGAAATGAGGTTATAAAAATCTTGCAGTTGATACATTACATAGCACAAGTACAGTTTAAATTGAGTTAATTTGCAAGTGAACAAGCCATTAGTGTATTTGTTTCAAGAAACAATCCTCCACACTGTAAGACAGGCTGAATAACTAACTGTTTTGAATTACAAATTAGTAAAATACATTAATCAGATCCTTTATCTTTTTAGAGTTTAGTTTCTTTTTTTGGAGGGGAGAGGGAAAGATATTTTCACCTTTTATCTTCTCCCTTGTTCAAATGAACTAAATTACATCCTACCTGAGAAATGTAAACTTTCATATTAGAGCAACAGCAACATTACGGATCTTTAAACAAACCATTCTGTCCCCAGTATGAGAATACTGGTTCCCAAGAAATCAGCAAAAGAGACCATCTTAGCTACTTCATCTATTCTAATCTCTTTTTATATTTCTCTATATTTTCATCAGTTACTCCTCCTCTGTATGTTACTTGCTCTATTTACCTTCAAAGGTTTCTAAAGTTCCATTCTGGTTCTAACATACTCTTTACCTCTAACTGTACTCTGGTTTTCTTCCACTATTCTAACCAGAATTTTGCTTTGGCTGTATTTCTAGTTTTGACACTGTCGCCTGACTTCTTACACCTGCCAACCACGCCAATCATGTTTCTCTCCTCAAGCCTTCTGAAACTACATCCAAAAGGTAAAGAGTATGAAAAAAAAAACCCCAACACACGGACACATCTAAGCTCACTTTTAGCTACAGGAGAGGTACACAGATTGATAAGCCTATCTGTTGTAAGAAAAAAAAAAAAAAAACAACAAAAAAACCCTGTCTCCAGTATAGCACCTTAATGGTCTCTCATGTGTGCCTCTGAATTTGTTATTTGATATTCTGCTCTTCTTGTTTCTGTCTTCTTAGAGGTGCAAGAAAAAGCTCCATATAGTTATTTAAGTTATTATTAAATCTCGACATAACTGGGGTAGAAAACTACTATAAGCATGAGTCATGAGGTCTCATGCAAAGATTACAGCATTACAACATTGTGGCTTCCCTGCAAGACCTCCACGGTTGCATATCAGATATTTACTTTAAGAAGAATGTGCTAAAGGAGACAGCAGGAAAACAGGCACCACGCAATTTAAATTTTTTTCATGGTCCTGCAATAGCCTATTAACGCATGAGAGACTCTAGCAGGGAAACAGCAGCAAGAGGTCTGAACGAGAGTACCCCGAAAAGGAGTAGGACGTTTCCCTACCTGCTTTGCAACCACATCTCCCTGGCCCTTTGCTTTCCTTACCTGCTTTGCAACTGCAGCTCCCTGGCCCTTTGCCTGAGGGCTTTTTTTAGGTCTCCTGCCAAGCATGCTGGTTCACGAATTTCAGAGGATTATGTCTCTAAGGGACTGAGAACACATGAAACCGAATGTCAGTATCTTCGTCTGTTTCAACACATCGCAGACTGGATGAAGGCAGGCAGCACAGACCTGCAGCTTTTACCGGTACCCCCAAACACCAGGCCACGAGGGAAGAGGGGGCACACACCCCACACCCCGCTCCCCAGGGCCCAGGCCCATCAGGGCCGCCTTCCCCACCGCCTCCCTCCGGGGATCCCGGCCCGGCCGCACCCCTCCCTCCGCCTGAGGTGACTCACACCCAGCGCTCCCCGGCCTCCCCAGGCGGACGCGCACGGGCCGGTCGGCGGGACTCTCCCCTCCCCGCCCCGCCGGACCCAGCGCCCCGTGAGGGCGGGGCAGGCCCGGCCCGGCCCGCCCCGTACCCCCTGCGGAACCCTCCCCGCCCCAGCGCAGGGAGGAGCCGGCGGAGGCGATAGGCTGAGCGCCGTGTAAATAACCGCCGCCTCCCGCCGAGGGACGGCGACCGGCACCGCCACCGGCCGGCCCGCGGCGGGTAGAGTCCCGGCTCACCTCGGCCTCCCGCCCAAAGGCGCCCGGTGAAGCAGTGCCCGCCCGCAAAGGGGACGCCTCGGCCGCGGCTCCACGGCAGCAGCGCGCCTGCGCGGAGGGGCGCTGGGGGCGGGGCTAGGGAGGGGGCGGGGCCGACGGGGCCCGAGGGGGAAGGAGGCGGGGCGCTGGGCATAGGCCCGGGGCCGCCGGGCAAGCGTCTGCAGGTCGTACGCGTTACAGCTTACACCCCCACGTCGAAAAGGCTCTCCCAAAAACCCCACAGCTGCACCGCTGGCAACAGCTGGACAACGGTGATGGCGGCTCTTGCACAAGCCGGTGATGGTAATGAAGCACTGACAGTGCCACTCAAACCCCCGACGCTGCCCCGCAGGTGACAGTTTTTCACCCCTCCGACCCCTCACTTATGCATTCTGATGCTAAAAGGCTGAAATTCCAACTTACCAGGTTTACTGGTCTGCATTAATAAAGGCCTGTAGCATTTAGGAAATATATTACAATAAAGAATCCTACTGACATTTTTTTTTTTAACTAACAAGTCTACTTAACATCCATTTGTACAGTTTTCTGGAGCTTCTACAAAGTTTTTAGTCTGCTATACAAACTTCAGCCATGTTACAGAGATCACATTCAGTTTGCCAGGGTATCTGAAGAGACATCTACAAATTCGTTCTCTAGTCTTAAAAACGTGCAAAGTCACTTTTCTAGCACCTGCAGCTTAGGCCACTTCCATTTTTTAACTTAACAAGAAAAATTTTTTTAGTCTGTTCGGCAGCAACACAATTTTTAAAAGTGTTTTCAAACTGTCATCTCCAAAAGACTAACATATTTGGGTTAATAGTTGGATTACAAAAGCAGATTTCAACAGATCTACAGTACCTGAGGCCGTTTCTTTGAAGTAATCCTCGATTATCAAGCAATAAAAAAGTCGGTTACTTGAATGACAAATTCCTTCAGGTATTTTTACCTTCCTGGCAGCAAACAGTCCCCTCAACTCAAATATTCAGCATTGATTGCAAACTGAAAGTTCATTGTCATTATATCAGTAATGCAAGTTTAAGCATATTCTAACGATGTCTTTTATAATCAACAAAAGTCAATGAAGGAAAGCCACAAACTGCAATGCCACAGAGACACTGCTAGTCTTAACAAAAAAAAACCCAAACCATCCTTAGCAGTGATGCAAGTAGTCAATTTCAAGTTTATACACCTCAGCTGCAAGGGGAGCAGTTACCAGCATATGAAAATATTTTTAAAACAAATAGTTTGATTTCAAATATTTAAAACACTTTGAAGCAAAGTCTTTATTATACAAAAGGTGCTTTAATACAAGCATTTAAGCAAGCTATTTAGAAAAAAATACATTTCACTATTTCCATTTTATCAACAATTTTAAAAAAAATAAAATAGACAATATTTAAAATACTTACACATATTAAAAAAATAAAATCTCTATTGCCTTATTCATCCTTGAGCGCATACATGACATCGTCCTGGCTGATGTTTAGTCGCACCCGCATGTGAAGATACTTATCACTGGACTCCACCAGCAGGAGCCTGCAGGCGCCGAGCCTTGAACAAATGGCCATGATTTCCGATATTGTAGGACTCTGCATGCCTTCAATTCTACACAGTGCTACGTGTTGATGATAGACCTATTAAAAAAGAAAAAGGGCATCGCTCATTTTTACCTCCTGCTGCAATCTAGTAGGCCAAGGTTAAAGAGAGAAGCTTCCTTCCCTCCACATTTATGGGAGGGGAAGCAAAACCTCTTCTCCCCTGGACTAAAGCTTATCCAGTAGATTAAGAGCCAGCACACAACTAATTACGTATCAATCCACTCGGAAGTGATATTCAGGCCCAGTAACAAGTAATCATCGTCACAGTGACTAGAAACATGAACGATCACAGCGCAGAAAAGGCATGATACACCTTTAAGCACAGGAGAATGCACTTGTCACAAATCATGAGGACTAGTACATCTGTAACAACAATCACTTGGGGTCTTCTGCTTTTCTATTTAGAAAAAGCAGAAGAAAACCCTTTTCAAGTTAGAGCAAAACTAAGGGAAAAGTGTAATAATTCAGTCAAAATATTCTTTTAAGTTAAAGAACTGATCGCCCGGTGCATCTATGCAATCAACTGATGCAGATGTTCAGGAGCCAGTAATGGAAAATGCAGTTAAACTGCTTGCTTACAAACCTGTAGAATGAGATAAAGCTAGCAGGCTACATTATATATAAATATATAGTTACAAACATTTAGTAAGTGTCAACATTCACAGCTCTGCTGGTGCCAGGTATTTTATGGGTGTACTAAAAACTTGAAGCTACTACAGATATATTTGCCTCTAATGAGAAAGACAGTGATACAGAAGTTTGACTTAACTTTCAGTTTTCCTCCTTGAACTACACTGCCTGATATTTTCAGGTTCTCTTTTCTTTTTCCTGTTATAAAGCATGTTAGGCATAGGCAAAGTATTCAGTCCCACTGAAAAACAGGTGGTAGCATTCAAATAGGCTTTACACCTGGCCTGGACAGCCATTTCCCAATTTACCTTGCCAACAAAACCCCATCATATTGTCTTCAATCAAATTTTAAGACTAAAAACTTCAAATATTTAAACATTCACACTTTTGCCTGAAAATTTTGACAGTGCTCATCTCTTTTTTAAGAGGGAGAGGGAGGAGGGGAAAAAGAGTATTCTGAAACACAAACATACCTGTTGAACTGTTGCTTCCTCAACTCCTGCCCTGCGAAACTCTGCTAAAATTGCTTTCAAAAAGATCTGTTCATGCCATGAGGCATTCCTGAATATCAAAACAAAACAGACAAAAAGCAATCTGTGAAGTTTAGAACTTATGAAACATCAGGAAGAGGTCTGGAAGGGAAATTGCTTAGTAACCACATATTAAAAAGCAGAGTATTTTTTTTTTAACCCGAGAGGGGCAGTTTATGTCAACTAGCCATTACAGCCTGCAACTATGGCACCACAGTACACTGCATTTCACTTCACCTCACCTCTCTTTAGAATTTCTCACATGTATTCCCTCAGGAAACATTTTGGAGGTCCTAACAGAATCTGCTTATAACCAGTTCAAATGGTAAGGTCTTGCATTCTGCGCAGACGTCTGTGGCTGTATGTAAGTGAGCAAAGACAGTGGCCTAATACATGGGGATGTGTCCAGGGGAACAGTTGACTCTTGAGGACCTGATGCCTACACTATGTCCATCTGAGTGATTTTTCCTTCAGTCTAGCACAAAGTCTGGTCCAGTACGCTGAATGACCAGTAGCGTTTGCAGCTGTGAGCTCCTGAGTGTAATCTCTCAGATTTAGTTCCAACTAGAAGGAATTAAAATGCATGTACTTGGAAACTGCTGTTCAGAGAAATCAATGTACAGTAAAAGCAGTGACAATCAGGAAATTTCAAAAGCCCCCTCCTGATCTGAGCTAACACATTAGCATGGAAAGATCCTGTAAGAATCTGTACCAGTGATTTCTATGCCTTTGTGTCCCCTGCCTTTAATTCCTGTTTTGTACCTGTCTCTCCTAGCTGGGCTGCAAGTTTTGTTTTGTATCATACTAAACAAAGCATGATGCTTGCATATGCTCCCAAAGGGTGGTAAGGACAGATGGAATGTTTTTGAAGAAAAAGCCCAGTGAAAAAGACAAAAAAAAGCAAATAATTCCTCTGAGAAGTATTTTTACCTGATTGCATTTACATACGCTGATGAAAACATTTCATCTATGGCTTCCATTACATGGGCCATCCTGACTATTTCAGAGGTTCTCTTTTGGCTAGCAAACTCACAGATCTCAGTGGCCCTTCTGCAGATATCAAGGCAGCGCCTTGCATCACCAGACAGTGCCGCGACCTAAAAGTAAAAGTAAACGTGACAGGTTTGTACCAATATTTCCTACAAGCTGAGAAAAAGAGTTTAGCAAGAATCAACAGATAAAAAGACCTAAACAAACCTGACCACAAAACAGGAGAACAATGCTACTATGAAGTGTCACTAGAATCCTAGATTTTAAATAACAGCCTTATTGACCAAAGCCAACAGAAGCAACCCTCCCACACCCTCACCCCAACCTGGTCATGGCAAATTCAAGGCTGAACTTCTTCCTATAACCACAGAAGTCACAGGTTTTAAAAAAAAAAAAAAACAAAAAACAAAAAAAAAACAAAAAAACAAAGAAAAACCAAACCCACAAAAAAAAACCACCAAAAAAAACACCACCCAGAACCCCAGGAAATTCAGAGTAAGCAGTTCAGTTTTCAGAAATGTTATCAATAAAGACCCATGTTTATGCAAAAAAAAAAAAAAAAAAAAGGAGGGGGAAGGGTAGAGCAAAAAACTCCTCAGTTTTTCCATACTCAATAGAATATTGATTTTAAAGAGTACACTAAAATTATTTAGCAGGTGTGAAAGAAACATCTAGGATAGTGAATTTACATTTACAAGTGTCTGAAAATTTGTAGGTGTCTGAAATTTCTAAAATGAAATACTTCTTAAAACCCCACTTGTGGTTTACAATTATAATGATATGAACATTCACCAGATATAGTACTGGCCTAGTTTTCCCAGCAGATGCTAATAACATATGAAAGCTCTAGAACCCAGCTGGAGCCAAGAATGAGAAACCCTGTAAGAAAAAAGTCTCATTGCGAGTGATTTTTGTAGATTTTTCTGAAGAAAAAAATCATACTAGGAAAACACTGCAGATTATTCAGTTTGCAAAATCATCACTATTATTCTTACAGAAAGGTGGATCCCTCATAACAAAACAAATGCTTATATTTACTTCTGACATACGAGGGTTTTTTTTGTACAATTGAGTACTAAGATTGGCAACAGAAGAGGTAGTATGTATTATGCCAAGGCTTTAAACATCTTGAGAAAGAAAATGAAATATGGATATTTCCACTGTCGCTGGCATACTAGTTTTTTTTCAAGATCATCCAATGACTCACATTATGCCAAACACCACAGAGAGCTGACATCTTATCATTCTGCATCGCCACAACTCTTGTCATGCCTCCAGTTCTTGGAATATACTGCTGCCTTCTCAAAGTAGGTGGAAAAAGCAAGGACATTGCTTTAGCAATATCTCCTGTGAAAATATCCTGTATACCTTACAGAGAGCATCATGTTTGATCTGCTGCTTGCGCCCCACTTTGTCTCCAATACAGAACACACAACCACAAAACCACGTCTGACCACAGTTACAAAATTCTCCCCAGCTGCCCTCCGCACTCTTTACCTAGCGCAAGACAAGGGACATATCTGTGCTGTGCTTACCTTTCTGGAAACCAGCTGAATTGCATCCTCTTCAAATGCCTTAATGCTGTTCAGTCTGGAGGAAATAATTTGCTGTAACTGTTTGTAGGTGTAGGGCTGAAAGGACATTCTGGTGAGGCCCTGCAGTAAATAATACAATACAGGGAGAAGCATTTGTAGTGCTTGAAAACTCTCAACGGCTCAAGCATAGCTGTATAGTTAGTTTCATGTTCTCTGGTAGGAGCAATCTCTCTTTCACATGTTCCCCTCCGCCAAGTGGTATGTTTCAATCAATTCTTCCACTTCGTATTTGTGAAATAAACGTGCAAATCCACTAAACTGTAACTAAGTGAGGAACACTGGCTGGACCTCCCTACTGAAAGGCCTGAGGAGCAAACACTGCTGCTATTAAACTCAAATTTCTCTTACATAACTTGTAAACAAATCAGAGCCACCTAATACAAAAATCTTTTGATTACAACTGTTTACACCTTATTTTTAATACAGGAACAGCAGAAGCTATGAAAAGAGATTCATCTCTCCTTTAGCAAATCTGTATACATGTATACATTCATACTATTGATGTCACATTAGCAATCAGCCAAGAATTAAAAATCCTCTTCTGGATCAAGCTAATAAACATTGCTTTCAGATGAGAAGGACAATCCAAGTTATAGATGGCATGCTGCCTTTCATATTCTACAGGAGGCTCGAGTTTTGCATTTCTTATGCAAAATTCTTCTCCCTTGTGACTATATGGACTCAGCTGATCTGCAGATTTAGTGGGTGGGGGAAAGCAATTCACATCCTGTGGAGCTATTTTTGAGACAGAGAGCACTGTTTTTGCAAATCACTTTTCAGAGCAGTGATGAAGAAATAACATAAGAAAATGTATTCAGCACAGGTGTAGATGTGTCCAGTGCATCCAACTTCCTGTCCAACCGTATCCCGCAAAGAAAATCTACCAGCTGAAGATACCAAACAGAGAAGTAACTAGGTGCCTGGAATGAAAGGGGAAAGAGGAAGGAAAACCAGAACTCTTCTGAACTCTAGAGTAAGAAGCTTAAGCATGAAGCACAGCATTCGATTATTCAGATCTTAATATGTTTAAAAAGATATCTGCATTCTTAATTAATTCTAACAAGAACATAGCATACTTACATGGCATAACATCTGATTAGCAAGCTGGCTCCTAAACTTACTTTGCTAAGATTTATGTGTTCATTATCAGCCCTCTGGAGAGGGAATCATAAAAGCATTGTTTAACCTCTGACGTAACCAGTCCTACCTTTCTCCTGGATTGCTTTTGATTGCATATAGTATTTAATCTGTTCTCATTTTATAGCATAGCAACAAAACTGCTAGGACATACCAGCCTGCTAGCTACTCTGTTGATCATTATTCTCTCTGGCAAGTCCATGGTGTTAGCAATGGCCAAGATGATTAACTTGGAGTGCTTTTGAGTTGGCCAGTCAAATAAATTGTACATCACATTCTGTTTCCGGGTCCACAGAAGATCAAGCTGCAGAGATAGAAAGAGAACAATCAGACTGAAAAAGAATGGCCTTGTATTTACAGTATCTGATTGGGGTTTGAGAAACCTAGCTCTGCCACACAAGACACGTTACGTGATTCTGAACAAGCTGTCTCTGTTGTGTTTATCCATCTACTAAGACGACTGCATTTTCTGAATTAGGGCTCTAATCTCTTTTGGAAAAGCACAGTCCTACTAAGTGCTTGAACAGTATTCATCATAATAGAGTGACTAAACAGCTGGAATTTTTTTTAACACTACTGTGCTATTAATACTACATCTAACACAGTTAAAAGACTCTCCATGTGAGAACCTGAATTAGCTTAACAGCTAACAGCATTTAAACAGCATTTGTTTATTACTGAACATAGCACATTCAAGGAGTTTCAAAACTGAATACGACTTATTTCACTGTGTGTTTTCTCACTGGAAAAGCAGCAGCTTCCAGACAAAATGTTTAGGACTTGACAGAACAACTTATTCCATCACTTGGACCAAAACAAAAAACATAAAAACAATGTGAAATCCAAGGCAGAAAATAATATGGCAACAGGATATTTGCCCACTTAAATTCAGTTTCCTAATAAGGCTAAGAGGAACTACTTACGCGTCTTCTCTCCTAAGTCTATTCCTTTTAGATGACATATGATATACTCTAAGCATGTATTTTTTCATCCTCCAAAAACTCATTTCTTATGATACCTCAAGGAAAGAGAATGAAGGATTCTTTGTCTCACCTCATCCACTATCAGCACTGTGGTCTTCCTCTTTGGTCCAGGTGTACTGAACAGTTTTGCCAACAGTGTTGCAGCATGGGTTGCTGTCACCTTCTGACCTGTCAGTAACTGGACAAGGATTAAACAATATTGCAGGTTAATCACCCCAAAACCCTGGAAATACGAAGTTTAAGTCCTATCTGGTTTTAACTTTTTCCTAATAATCAAAACCAAGTACCTGGATTTTTTTTTTCCTGGGGAGCAGAGGCAATTAAAAAAAAAAAAGAAAAGAAAAAAAAGTAGCTCATAAGACACTCAGGTCTACCAGAAACTGTCTATAAAGGAGAACAGAAACAAAAGAACACATAGCTAAAAAGAAAGGCCACTAAAATTTCCTGCAATTTGTCTTAAATACAGATTCATTAAAAAATCCTGAACCCAGTCTCAGGAGGACTCTAAACCTAGCATACCTCAAGGGTGTGTCTGAACACAAAACACCTACTGAAAACGCAAGTCAGTTGACAAGAATAGCCTGACTTCAGTAATCTTGGACTCACGTTAAAATATTAATGAATCATCAGTAGGATCCAGAACTAAATTTATTCGACTCTAAGCTAAAAAAATACCTTCAAAAAGAACTGTTTCTGCAATAATCTAGGTGGCAGATGAGCTGACTGTACATTACCTCTTCCCTTGCAGGTCCAAAGATACACAGAAATTAAAGCATGCCATTTCAAAATTACATTGTATATGCTGAATCAATTGTTCAACACAGCTCAGAGACAAGCCGTGAAGTAAAATGGAGACTGCATTTGAAAACTGTATTTGTACTCCAGAATTCCTTATAAGCTGACCTGAGATTTCATAATTATTAAACAAGCCAGAGCATGACAATAATGTATAATCTATACTTGTTTCATGTTTCCAATTCAGTCAGGACAGTTTGAATCAGTCACACAAAGCAGTTGGATCCCAGAGAATCCTGATTCTGCAGCTCTGGGACCGGGCATCCAATATACCACAGAGTTCAGTGTGTTGTGGTGGAATTGGCTCACTTACTGTACCCAGGTATTTAACTTCATATTTGCCCAGCCCTTCCTGTCCCTGTTCCCTTCTTTATAAACTTCCCTATGACAATGAGGTAACTGCAAATGTGAACACTCCAGAATTCGCTTCAGTCATGCAAAGAGATATCAGCAAACTGGAGCTTGAGATTGATCCACAGCAATCTCTTCTTCTTCCAAGCCAGAGCACCCTTGAAGAGGCTTTACTTACCTCTAGAATCTGCACGTAAGCTTGGTGAGGGTCAGTCAGCTTCATGCCATTGATCTCTACAAACTGGAATGATGGTAGTTCATCATTTTCTGCAGCTTGCTTAAGACAGCGAATTACTTCATGAACAGTTGCAGTTTTACCTGTTCCAGGCACTCCAGAAATGTACATGCACCTACAAAAGGAGAACACCTTTTCAGCAGCCTAAGCAAAATAACACTTAGGATTAATGAGCTGGGATTCCTGGGCTCTGAGACCAGCCAGAATACTACTCCTCTGTCACTTCAGGCAATTCCCCATATTTCAGTTACTTTATTTGCAAACTGGGACACGCAACACATTGGAGGATCATGAGGATTTTTATTTATTCTTACTGAAGCAATTAACCTGAAACTTTATAAATGTAACTTATCTCTTTTTTAAAAAAGCTTTCCCAGACATCTAAAATTGACTAGTTATATTTTGGTCTTTAGTTTGAATCTGTAGAATAAAGAAGTCCACATTTTTTCTATGCACAACCCTTCTTAAGGAAGAAAAATACCAGGAAAATTCAACTAGGAACTGTAATTCAGCCAAATGGTGATAACTTTTAAAATAAAAGTAGAGTTGATTATCTGACCGCTGTTATGCCATAGATAGATGTGATCTCAGTTACCGTCGCAACAAACTCACCCTCCTGTACCATCAAGAAGTTTGCTTTCCACAAAGTTATAGATGTCCTGGAATTCTTCCTCGCGACAAGGCAGAGATTCTGGGACAGCAGAAACATGCAGCCTTTTGATTAAAAAGAAAATAAAAAGAACATTAAAATAGTAGGTCCACGGTTCACATTTTCACAGTTCTACCTGAAGGGTCTACTGAGGAAAACAAATAACCATTCACTCCACCTTTCACAGTTGTGTGTGGTTTTCAAATCTCTTACATGCTTGAAGTCTGAACACCAGTGTCAAGTATCCCAAAAGAAACAGCCCCGTCTCTCTGTATGTGCTTTTAAGAGGGCTGAACAGCCATCTTCGTAAACAGCATGAATACGCAGCAATAAAGATCTAGCTGTTCTAATTCACAAAAAATTTGTAAGTCAGTGTAGAAGTAGGATAAAACGGGGGACATCACTTATAGGAAACAGAACAAACTAAAACTCAGTTTAAAAGATACAGTCAGTCCCGAACACGTGGCTTTTTTCCACTGTGAAGAGCTATAATACCTGTAAAACTTTTTCACACACCAAGAGGCGGCAGATATCATACCTTTACAATCTAAAGCTAGTAAGAGAGGATCTTTGTTTTTCTAATGTCACACAGAATAAAGTCAGACACCTAATTCTGAAGAACTTAGCACAGACTAGTTATAACAACTTAAAATTGTAGAAGTAGTATTGTAAATACTACTAGTACTTGTAAGTCTAGTATTGCAGTGTCAATTCATAAATGCTTTTCTGGTATCAAAACACCATGCATTTTTACCAAGTTTATTCATTATGGTAAAGATGACATTTCCCTATTTCAGCATAGCCTACTGCTATGCATACCTGGTGAAAAAAAAAAAAAAAAGAAAAAAAAAAAAAGAAAGAAAAAAGGATATTTCCTCCCCTGAGCACAGCTTACCTTAATCTGGCTTCTTCTAGTATACTGGCTGGTTTCCGTGCAGCATGGTTGCGCCGGGGAATTTCAGGAGTTGCATTCCGGGGTGTCTTGGGTGTTCCTGGTAAAGGCTGCAAAGAAAAGTTACAACCTCAAACAGATTTTCTACACACAGCAATTTCCATTGGAGACTGATCAATTGTACAAGTTTCCTAAACATTACTTATGGACACAGACCAGCTGGGGATGCCAGAGTACAAAATGAAAAAAGAAAGTCTTTACAAAAGGGAGTTACGAAACAAGCCTCATAGTCTTTTCTTCCTAAGGGAAAAAAAACAAACAAACAACTTGAAGGGAGGTGGTAACAAAAACAACTAAATCTTTTAACTGTCTGAAGAATTTTTAAGTTGTTTATGCCTTTCTGAAGTGCTGTTACAAAGTGATCCAGTTCTTAAGAAACAGCAAGCAACTAGAAATTTATCTGAATTTCACTGTCCAAACAAAAAAGCCATACAATATCTTAATTACTCTTCTTTGTTGTGCTTACAAGTTCTAGTTAAGCTAGGTTAGATGTTTTATAAACACAGAGCAAAAATTAGCCATTGACAGTATGTACCTGGCTATTGTGCTGAAAACAGTCTTAATGAGTCAGGCTTAAGACTCGTGTAGCCTGGTATCCCATCTCCATCAGCAGCCAGGACGCTAGGAGAAACTGCTGGCCACACTCTCTTTCACGCAGCCATGAACGCTGCAGCGCATCCCTTTTGTGTTGGAAAGCATTCGCACATTAGTAAGCCTTCAAGAATCAGGATAGCTCTACTGCCAAGCACAAAGTTGGCCTTACGGCTTTCTGCTACATATACAGACTGCACTCAATACAGACTGTACAAAAATAGAACAAAAAATGTCTCAGTATGCAGCTTACAATAAAAGTAAAAATGATGGCCATAAATGGATTCATCAGTTTGTTCAGCTCCAGCCCAATCTAACATTTTCCCTCTTTAGGCTAGAGTTTTCTGATAAACACTGTCACAACGTTCACAATACACAAGGGTTGTATACATTTGTATAACCTGCTTATACCAAAGATCACATGAATCAAGATAACGTTTCATTAAATGCTAAGAGGTTCAGACACAGCCATCAAGCAATCAAATAATTGGCTTAGAAATAATAAAACCAGCTCTTTTAAATGGAACCTTACAGTTTTCTTCAGGGTCTTAGCAGGAGTGTGAACCGAAGACTTCCTTGAAGATTTTGGGGTGCTGGATGTTCTCCTTGATCTAGTTTTCTTTTCTGGTGTACAGAGCACATCACTCTCCTCTTCCTCACTACTTGAAAAGTAAGAGCTGTCTGAACTAGACAGAAAATCCTCTTCCTGGTTCAATTCCAGTGTATTTAATATGCTATGAGAAACAGAAATTAAATGAGTTTTTTTAAAAAATACATACAACTCTACACACTACAGAGTATGAGTTGATAAATTTCCATCTTTTTCTGCAGCCACCATAATCAGAAAGCCAACATATTTTCCACTTGAGCTGCTAATTTTACATGGCTATTTAACAGACCAGTTTCAAGGAAGTCAGTTTTCCGATGAACACCATTTCTGAACTTAAGACAGCTTTCACTCACACTGCAATTAAGCTGTACCTCTAGAACTATTTGCATTTTAATATAAAACTAAAACTATCAAGGTTTCAACCTATCGATAGTAATCTGAAGAAGATATCGGGAAAACAAAAATTTACCTGATTTGCTCTGCAATGCGAGCTTTTGTTTTCTCTGCACATCTTCTGCGAGAATGAGGGGTTAATACAGGGCTCTGACTATCCACGTCCTGATGTCCAATTAAACTGTAAAGAAAGAACACAAAGCTATTTGTATTTCCTCTTTGCACCACACTTGTAAAGATGGAGAGAAGGCCTTTCAAACTTCAGGTTCAATTGTAATAGCTGTCAATCCAGCGTGAATGCCTGTTTACACTTATTTACAGATTACCTATGGCACGGATACTGGCAGCAATTTCTCCTTTCTTGGTCTCTCTCTTCAGTACATCTTTGCCAAGAAAAACAACTTGCACAAAATATTTACTATAGTTCACTCATGGTCTTGTACTATAAAGATTTCAACTTCCTTTGGGCATCTCTTTGGTCTCCCCTTTGGAGTAGATTTTTCTACTTGTGTTTTGAAATTCCTTGGTTATCTTCTTGGGCACTTCTTCATCCCTACCACTGAAACACTTTACTGTTAATACAACTTTCCTGTTAGTTCAAAGGACACAATGAGATTAATAACTTTAATTATTTGTGGATAGTTCTCAGATTTTTTTTTTAATCTCTAAATATCACTGAAATGCTATTATCTTATTATGTCTTTCATAAATGTGCTTTAAGAGAACTACATACAAATAGAAATCCTATACAAAATAATTAAAAGGCTATCACTTACAATATAGTGTCGTCTTTTGTATTAAGGTTTTTGCCTTTCTCACTGGAGTCTTTAACCTTTCTATAGGGAGTTAATAGTATTGTATCACTAAACCTCTGACAGTGCTCTGCAGTATCAAACGTTGACTTTGACCTATCACTGGCATGAGGTATTTTTGGTGGTGAGCCTAAAATGCCAGTGAATTTCACTTTTCTTTTCATAGCTGATGATTCTAACGGTGCTACAGCATCACAGTCATCATCCAAAAGTTCCAAAACTTCACATCCCAGGAGCCTGCCTTTAGGAGATCTTGTAGGACCTAGGAATCAAGAGCAAAATTAAGCAGCCATTAATATGGCTGGTTTGGTTAAGTTTCAGAAGACACAGTATGACTGGCTCGGTGGCTGTCATTTAAATGAAAGAAGATGGCATTGCACTCCAGAAACAGGGAACTGAATCACTAGAAGCCATACACTTCCTCTGAAAAGATGACTAAATAGAATACAAACTGATTTTTTTTTCAGTTTTCTAACCCATCTCTGTCACTTACAACTTCACTCAGGCTCCAGTTTGAAAATACAGCATGTTACATAGGATTAATGTGCTTATTCAGTCAGCCCACTGTACACATTCTAGCACACCATTAGTCAGAAAATTGAAGGGAGATGTTTTGAGGTCAAGTTAGGTTGACTGGTGGCATTTCAGTCCAAAAGCACTTTTAGACTCACCAGTTACAAATAAAGTATTTGCAACAGTAATAGGGTATAAGCAGTACAGTTGCTTGAAATCACAGGCATAAGACTAACAATCAATGCACCCAAAAGGCTTGGGCTAAGCCAAAAGCCTGAATAAGGTAGCTAACAATACTGATGTTGATTTATTACTATTGTTTGAACTACCCAAAATGAAGAGGCACAAAACACATTACATTCAAAACTACCGAATGGAGAGAATATTGCCGTATACATACTGTTTAACTGTAACTTCTTCCTTGCTGTTGGAGTTTTGATGCCATTAGCCATTCTTTGCAAATGTCTTTCCTTAGCGAGAGATGACTTGGAAGAAGAATGTTTTGATTCTATTTCCAATTCAACATTTTTTGGTTTTGTGGCACTCCCAACAAGACTCTCCGTCTCTTTTTTAAGGGGGGAAACGATGTCCGAGGGAATAAATGAGTTTGAAGAGTTTGGGATGCCACCTCCTTTCTTGTTAGCTTCTTTCAGCCTAGAGAATGTGTCAGGGGACAAAGCCTTAAAGGTTTTCCCATCCCAAGAGTGTTTTACATAGAAAGTTTCTTCCTTATTTAATGTGATAGGTAGTTCCTCCCCTAGATGTAGTGGTATTACCTGTAAAAACAGAAAACACCAAAATACAGATACCTTAACATTTACTGTTAATTTAGCACTATTTTCTTAGCATTCAACTATTTTCTGTTCACAGATCTTATTACTGGAACTCATGCAATCCTTCATTATAAAGGGCAACGCCTTCAACCTACATTTATGTTAGCACAGGACTCCCATTCACATTACTTCTTTCCACACAAACCTCTAAATGAGCTGGCTACCAGCAACCAAAGTAATTTTGGGACAATGGAAATACAGAATACCAACAGTTTTCAACTATGCTATCCTACGTTAACTGCATTAACAAATACACATCACACATTTGGTTTGGGAGGGAACAAAGTAGCTGCACTATTCTATTATGCTATTCAAATTGTTTGTTTCTTTCTTCTCTCTACTTGTACAGGTGTTGCAGTACATACCATGGTACTTTTAATAATGGTCTCCACATCTATTTCAGTGTCATAGCCAGCAACTTGATCAAAAAACACCTCTTGGGGAGAAACCTCTCTTTTAAGCAGTTTCCGTTTATTTGGAGGTATCTCCGTAATACGAGAGAACCACTGCACAACTGCATGTTTCTGCTGAGCACCTGCAACAATGAAAGAGTCAGTGGACATTAAGAATTTTATTGTATTCCAAATAGTTATTACCAGACCTCAATTACTTTAGCTGAAATCTCATCAAGGATACAAATCCTCCCTGGACCTGGGTGAGAAAGCATCTGATAAGAGATTACAATTTCCATTTCCTAAGCTAAATTAAAATGTGCGAGTTGAGACTTAAGGACTAAGACAACACCTACATAGCGACTCAAGTTGATCGACCAGTTCACTATCACAAATGAAGAGGTTCCTTATTTGCATAAATGTGATCTAATGGGACCCCACTGACTGAAAAGCAGTGACATAAAAGGGGAAGTGAGAAAGTTCAGAACAGTACTTGTAACTTCAATGTTATTTTAGAGGTAAACCAGAAACATATTTATGAACTGCCAAACAAATTTGAGAACTCTGCTGTTGAAATGTATAGAAGGTTGAATACACACTACGAACAGATTCAGTGTGGAGAGTTAAAATAAACATTTGAAACATATTACAAATGAATATTAAGTTCCCCTCCACATTCTAAGTTGTTTATCTTTGAATGAAAAACAAAGCTACGTATCTTTAACAAATTTGCCAAATATATATCACAAAAGGAAAATTTATTTTTAAGGAAGTTTCAGAGGTTTCATTCCAGCATGAAAAGAATATTCAGTTTTGTTACAACAAATGTGCATTAGTAAATATATAAGGCGGAGTTGTATGCGTTTATGTTTACAAAAAGTAAAGGATTAAAAAAACCTCTCAAAACATTATTATGATGTCCAAAACAAACAGAAGCTGTTCAAAGAAGTCAGACATAATGAGCAGTTTCTAACTCAGACTCAGCCATAGTCATGGTATCACTCTCCTTCCACGTTTTATCTTTTCATATTATCCCTATCTTATAAACAAGTATTTCTACAAGGGACAGAAGTAATAAGCCCCATTTATTCAGCCATGTACCTTATTACTAAATTACTCAATGTCTAATAAGATGCAAGTTCCAAGGCTGCAGCGCTCTTGCTCTATTTGGATGCTCCAGTCTCTAAATAAAGCATGAGCTCACACTGTCTTCCTCAAGGACCATTTCTTTTAAATCAGACAACTAAACAAAAAGGTTGTAAGAATTTAATGCTTTTGAGCTCACAGTTTATCTATCAAATTTAGTTGAAATTAGACATCAGTCCCCAAATATTTGGGGAGCATGTGAATATTGATGCGGTGATTACAAAAGCCTAATTTCCTTAATAAACTAGGCCACTGATATTAGGTTATGGGCTAAATATATCCCCATGAAATAAGTATCTTTAAAACATTTTAAAATTTCTCAGACAGGAGGTAAATTTTCATTTCTCTTACCATCTTCATATAAATCCAGGAGTTGTGCCACAAAAGGTTGATCTGCATTCTCCCCTTCTACTAAAATAAACTCGCCAAGCTGTATACAGGTTTCTGTTCTGCTTCTTTCTGACTGAATAACGATTCCCCTAGAAAGTGATGCACACATGCAGATTAGCAGGATTTCATGTTCTTTATAATTCACATATCATTAAAGCTGATGGCTCGTCAATCTTACAGCTCTTGCACAGCCTACAATTGAGTTTCCTGATTAAAAGCTTTCATATATATTTCAAATAAACAGCTAACAGTTATTCACAGATCTAATTAAATGTTTTTATATACTTTATATAATCTAAGAGCTTCGTGACATTTTAGTTATACACATACAGTGTCATGACACAACGCTCAAAATCATACTCATATTCTCACTGACTGCCATTAAATGACATCAGAAAAGTAAAGAAATCTTCATTAAGTTTCCCTGAGCAAGCCAGAAATAAATGTTATTTACTTGTACTGGAAAGTCCTCAGTTTTCTGTCTGAGCTCATGGGTTTTCCATACCAGGAGTAGATAACTTTGCTTTGCTGTCGGGTGTTCATAATTCCCAAGGAAAAGCTAAAACAAATAAATTTTTAAATTATTATTTTAAAATAAAACCAGGGAAATGCTCAAGATGGTCAGATGCATAGAAACGCCATCAGTTATTTCAGTGTGTGCGAAAAATGTGGCATGATCGCTGGGTTCAGAGAAGCCTGCCACCCCCAAAGCCCCCAGACGCCTCTCGTCTGAGGGAGGAGGAAAAAGGGAAGGCGTTCAGTACTGGATTGTTCTTCAGTTCCCTTTTTTACACGTCCAGCTTGACTAACGCACCTGACAAACAGGCGATTCCCTTGTTAGTGGCCACTTTGCTTACCCACAGAGCAAGTTACCGGGACAGACGGCTTCTGCCTTTTGTTTATACCGAGATCTCTCTGCCCCTGGGGTCGCGGCCTGCCCACCGCGATGGCCGGCACACCCTGCTGGTTTTCGCCCAGACCTCGCAGCGACCAGGCGGAGGAGACCCTCACGAACGTTTCACTTACGCTCGATTTTTTTTATTTATTTATTTTTTTTCTCTTAAATAAGAGTTTTCCCTCTGGAAACAGTGCTGTTCCCCCCTCGCTAGGCCCAGCCCGTCGGTTTAGAGGAGGCAGCGGAGAGCGCTCTGCCCCAGGGAGCTCGCTCCTCGCCCCGGGCTGCTGCCCGCTTCCCGAGCGGCCTGCGGGGCCCCGACATTAGAAGGGGCCGTAAGGGCCGCCGGCTGGGACCCGCAGAGAGACACCGAGGGGCTCCATAACCCTGCCAGAGCCCCTAACCCGCCCTGCCCGCCCCATTCACAGGGCGCAGACCCACTCACCGCGGCGCCTCAGCGAACCCCGTGCGTAGCGGCAGCAGCAGCAGCGGCGGTGGCGGCAGCCGCGCGAGCTCCGCCCAGCACTAGGGTAGAATTTCGCGCCAAAGCCCACCTGGAGCCCCGCCCCTTCAGCCGCGCGCGCACGCACAGGGCGGAGGTGGGCGGGAAGAGGCAGCGCGGGAAGCGCCGCCATATTTGCGCCTGGCTCCTCGAAGCCGCGGCCGGAAGGGATGTTGTGCCCGAAGATAAGATGGCTGCCAGCGGCGGCGACCCGGAAGCGGAAGTGGTAGTTGTTCCTCACGGAAGGGGAGGGGAGCGGCCCGGCCCGTCGCGGAGGGGAGGGGAGTTGTAGGGGGCTGCGTAGCGGCGGGCATGGCGAACCGAACGGTGAAGGATGCGCACAGCATCCACGGCACCAACCCGCAGTACCTGGTGGAGAAGATCATCCGCACCCGCATCTACGAGTCCAAGTACTGGAAGGAGGAGTGCTTCGGCCTGACGGGTATGGCGGGGGGGGGGGGGCCGGGGCGGGAGGGGGCCCGGCGGGGAGCCCGCGCTGACGGCCCGTCCCTCTCCTAGCCGAGCTGGTGGTGGACAAGGCCATGGAGCTGAAGTACGTGGGGGGCGTCTATGGCGGGAACATAAAGCCTACGCCCTTCTTGTGCTTGACGCTGAAGATGCTGCAGATCCAGCCCGAAAAGGACATCATCGTGGAGTTCATAAAAAACGAGGACTTCAAGTAAGTTGGTAGTGTATTTGCTTGGGTCTTCTTTCTCTTTTGGTTGTTGTACTGAGTGAAACTTTCATGTCCAAAACAGCCAGGGAAGCCTCCGTGCAAGGTTTAGTTTTTAGTGCCCCCTGATAGACTTTTCTAGCTAGAAAGCAGGGCCTTTCTCCTGCTTTCAGAAGTCTGCTCCCCTTGTCACTGGGGCTGTTGGAACGGCTGGCCTTTGTGGGCTGCGCTCTCGGTGATCATACACCTCTGCCTGAGGTATTTAGAACGAGGTGCCCTCAGGGAGCCATAGTAATATGTCTCTGTGAGTGATAATGCAGTTTCTGCACGCATGAAGAACCTGTGCAGAGATTATCTATGTATACTTGAGTATATATCTGTACTTGAAGGGGAAGGTCTAAATGGTTGGTCATTCTGTTTACTTTGGTGTACTGATTTTCCTCAGAAACGTCAGGGAAAAAACTTTTTTTTTTTTTTTTTTTTTTCCTAAACTGCTAGCTATGGAAAAAGCTCAGACACGTGAAACGGTTTACTTTTCAGGTACGTCCGAATGCTTGGTGCATTGTACATGAGACTGACAGGCACTGCCATTGACTGCTACAAGTATCTTGAACCACTGTACAATGACTATCGTAAAATAAAAAGTCAGAACAGAAACGGGGGTAAGTATTCCTACTTAGTTGTGGTTTCTTAGTACCTCACAAATGGCCTTTTATTAAAAAAAATCATGCTAGATAAAAGAAAATGTTTTATTTAGTAATATAAAAATGTAGCATAACAATTTTTTTGAAATCTTACTTTTACTTATTAATTCTTTGAATAGACTGTTGCTGGTCTTGCTGACTTATACAAATGAGAACTGCCTTGCTTATTTTGCCTTCCCTGAGCGCTTGTGTTTTTTCTTGGGCACTGAAACGCAGTTCCACAAATACCAAAGAAACACTTAAGTGCTGGGTTAAGCACTGTGACTCTGCCGATCCTAGCTCTGCAGTAATTTCCTTCTTGCAAGATAGGCCTAATGATTTTCCTCATCTTTGAGAATGATTTTAGAACTGTTGGTTATCCGGCCCACTTGACATGAATTGTCTGAAGTGTTTCATCTTTACTGTAGCCACTAGTGTTAATCTTCTTTGTCTTTCAAATGCTGTGGTTTTTTGTTTTGGTTTTTTTTCCCCCCAGAATTTGAACTGATGCATGTGGATGAATTTATTGATGAACTACTCCACCAGGAACGTGTGTGCGATATCATTCTGCCTCGATTACAGGTTTGAAAAAGCAGATGGTTATGGAATTCTTAACTGCATCAGATTCAGTAGTTGTATTGGCTACTGGTTTGTTGCATGGAGCTATGATGCAGGCCCTTCTGGCACACGAGATGCTTCCTTAGGTGTTTGTTCTTATTGGGTTATGTAAGACAAAGTTGTAATTTCTCCTAGAAACGATATGTTCTGGAAGAAGCTGAGCAACTCGAGCCTCGTGTTAGTGCTTTGGAAGAAGACATGGATGATGTAGAATCTAGTGAGGAGGAGGAAGAGGAAGATGAAAAGGTCAGTGAACTGTATCGCAAAGGGATAGTTAAAGCTGGTGCTGAACCACTGCAGAACGCTTTATCACCTGCGAGCAATATTTGCGGGAAGGCACCAGCAAGTTGCTTGCAACTCTTATCCCCTCCCTTTAACATATTTTCATAGAAGCTGCTTGCAAGAACTTGTTAGGCCCTGAAGCAGCTCTCAAGTCCTCTGTGTACGTTGAGCTTTTCTGTCTCCCACAATTCATGAATCTGGATCTGTTCCGAGTTAAACATATTTCAGATAAATTGTTTTACATACATATGCAATGGAGAGACCTAAAGGTGATGATGAAGGTTATGATGACCGTCATAGTCAATTCTGCTGTACTTCTTAAGAATCAACAGTAAGAGAGGAGGCAGTTTTCATTTCCAGTTGCCAAACTTAGGCAGTACCACTTACTTCTGAATATGAAATACTTGAGGATGAGGAAGCTTGACTGCAGGACTTTTGTCATTGATATTGTTCAGAAATCCTTACTGGTAGAGAAAAGCCTTTATGAAACAAGACTTAACAGAACCTTCCCCCTGCTCTGCCATTTTTTCCAGCTGGAGCGAGTACCCTCTCCTGACCACCGCAGAAGAGGCTACAGAGACCTTGATAAACCTCGCAGATCTCCAGCTGTGCGGTACAGGCGGAGCCGAAGCAGGTCTCCAAGAAGGTGACGTGGCTCTTCCTGAGCAGTATTTTTACCTGTTTTACTGCAGGTGGCTGGAGCAAAGCATAGAAGTGAAGATGACAATTCAGCCAGAATCTCTTACACCTCCCAATTCCTTTAGCTGTCTTCTAAAGTGAGGAGTTGCAGTGCACAGCTACAGTCAACTCATTTGCCTGGTTTTCTCTAGTCCTTCAGTAATTCTTGAACTTCCTGGCCAACTTTAGCTGAATTTGATGATATAATGAAGAAATTAAGGACAACCAAGTGCTTTGTTTTCATTTAAGCCGGAGGCTGCAGAGAAATCCTGTTAATTGTTCTTACTGATAATAAGCCAGGAAAACCTCATCAGTATCCTCATTTGCTCACTGTATGGGCCAGTCCAGAAGCATGGACTGTCTCTTGTGTAGAAAGCCAAACACACACTAACTGGGGGCACAGGGGAGTCCAAGGCAAGCCCTGATGCTGTTGCAGGAGAACATAGGAAATGAAACAGCTGGTTCTGCTAACGATTTTTAACAACTTCTTCTTTTCTCCCCCAATTACAGGCGAAGCCGCTCTCCAAAGAGAAGAAGGTAGTCTTTTATTCTATAGCTTAATCTTTAGAATGTGTGCATTTTTAGTATGGCTATCTTAAAAGCTTCCTTTCTCTCAGTCCATCACCACGACGGGAGAGGCATCGCAGCAAAAGCCCAAGACGACACCGGAGCAGATCCAGGGAGAGACGCCACAGATCAAGATCTAAATCTCCAGGTATTTTTGTCATTTACAGATTAACTCTGGCAAATCTTTATCAGCAGAACACCCACTACCAAAAATCTGTGTCACAGTATCAAGAAGGTAGCATATGTGCTTAATCTGGCTCATAAAACTGCTAGTTACATGAAAGAACAGCCGGAGAACTCCTTTACTACAGGCAAAATTGCCTTGAGTACATTTGTCGAATATTTGGCAGGAGGTTAATTTGAGTGCCTAATTAAGGCTAGGGTTATTCTGGCATTATCTAGGACACTTGGTCACTAGAAGCAGATTGCATCAGCAAAACAAGAAAGACTTCCAGGGTCTATAGAAGTAACCGTTACCTTCTTATTTCATAGGGCATCATCGTAGTCACAGACACAGAAGTCATTCCAAATCACCTGAAAGGTAAAGGCTGGGCCTATTTCTTAAGGGTATCTGTACTGCTGTAGGAGCTCTTACTTGTCATTTCATCTTGGGGACCAAAGGTCTTCTTACAATGTTGGAGATCAAATATTTAATACGGTACCTCCCTCCATGTTGCAGTCAAGTCACACTATCCATATTTGACACCACTTACTGCTATGAATCATCGTGGTCTTTTAAAACAATTACTAGTACTGTGTTATATGTTTTTTTTTTTTTCTTCTTTCTGTTTCAGATCTAAGAAAAGTCACAAGAAGAGTCGGAGAGGGAATGAATAACAAACTAAATCCAGCACACAGTTTAAGGACCTTGAACTGTAGCCTAAAACTGTCCTACTTGCTTTATGGGACAGCTGGATATGTACTGGCTGCTTTAGCAGTCCATTTCTTTAATTCTTTTCCTGTTGTACAAGTCTTGTCTGTTTGGGTTTTTTTTTTAATTAAAAGAAAGCTAAGGAAACTTTTTATGTAGTTAGTTACTCATCCTTGTGACAGAATTTGAGGATTGTTTTTAAATTGTTTTTCTCAAGGCCTGTAAACACTCGTGAAAAGCAATTAAAAGAAAGGAAAGAGGGTTGTCTTTAAAGGCTGCTTGCTGTTTCTTTCACAATACTTTGTTTAGACTTCTAGTTGAAGCTGGCCTTATTCTGAAATCAGGGCGTTGTTTTGACAAACACTCACTGCCTCGTTTGGTTGCCAAAGTGAGAATACATTCACGTTATAAAGACTGAAGAGAGCTATGAGGCTAAAAACTATCTCAAACCTTCTGTACAGGAAAGGAACTTAGACTGTCATAATCCAGGCTGTTTACTAAAAGCAAGCGCTCACTCAGAACCAGTTATTACTGGTTCCTCTGTAAGAATCATCCTTAAGTCTTGTGATACGCTGCTTCTGATGGTACATCAGTTTAGAAGCTTGAAGTAGTGCATTTGTGGCGTAAGTATTTTCACATTGCCCAATGTGTGCTGACAAAACAAAAAGTAGTAAGCCAAGTGAATTTATGGAAGGTCCTCTTTAAAATTACCTCATAGTACAGCTTATTTTTTCTATTTTCATATTATTTTGCAAAGCTTATGAACAGAAAAACAGGTGTACACTTCCCTGAAGTTATTTTACAAGAAAGACACATTGGCTGTGAACAGTACCTGCAATGATATCAGCATAGGGAAAAACAGGTATACTGACTGTATACCTCGTTAAAGCTGCTCATCTTTCATCTCTTCTTCAAGATACCTAAATTAAAGCTGGTTTGTTTTTTTTTTTCACTCTGGTTTCCTAACTAAACAGAAGCATGCATACAAATAGGGAAGAGGAAAAAGTCTTGTCCTTTTTTTCAGTTTTATTTTTCTTTTAAAAAGTTTTTTTGGCACTACATAGTTCTGCAAAGAATAAAAGTGACAAATTTTTAAACACATGAAATCCCCTTCTAATTTTATTTTTTTAGAACAATATATATAAAGTCTGAAGCAACCAAAGTATGAATACAGCTAATAGAAAATAAAGAACTTAATTTTAAAAATTCTCTCTCTTTACAGTTTATCAAGATAAACCAAAACACAATTCCCCTTAAAAATAGGGTAATAAAATAGATGAAATTTGTATCACTCAGTTTTGTGATACTAGTAAAAACTATAGTTCATATCTATGTACAAATGATACAGTTTAAAAACAGTCTTAAATAATCTTGTATCTAAACATGTTGCATTACGATTTTAAATCAGAACCTGAATTTTTTTCCTCCCCTCCTCCCCCCACCCACCCACAATCCCATTAAATTTCACTTTTTCTGTTGAATGTAATTCAGATTCAAGTGTGGGTGTCCTTGAGACAGAAGCGAGAACCGCTGGTTACTCTGCATCAGTGGACCAGCTAAAAGAAAATGGATTACAATTACTTCAGCAAATTAAATATATTTAACAGTGCTTGGCTATATTCAATGTATTAATCTTACTTAGAAATAAAGCCATTTATTAGAGCGACACAAACTATCTGTACGACTAAACCATTTAATGGGATAACGCAGTATTACTTTAATCCTATCTCCAAAATTCCCTCAGAATCATCAGTACATCATTTTGTTGCGTTACTGTAGTTATTTAACAAAATTAAATTCAGGATTTTTAATTATGGGTCTCACTTGGAAACCTTGCTACAGCCAATGGATTATATTGTGAAAAAAGGATTTGGTGCGAGTATCTCATGTTTTACTAGGTGACCCAGCAACCTGGTAATTGCAAAGCCTCCAAGCAAAATTTGGCCATAATTTCTCTCTTGGTGGAGCCAAAGGTGTTTTTCCTACAGCCTTTCCCAATCCTGCCAGATGCTGAACGCCTTTACCATTCACTAGCATCAGAAAGAGCTGAGAAAGTCAGTCCTTCAAAGTACCCTGAATAACTGAACCCTATCCAGCTTTGAAGTTAGCGCTCCTTTGACTGCAGCCGGGCTGGACTAGATAACCTCCAGAGGCCCCTTCCAACCTGAATTATTCTATGGTCTTGCAAGTTTTTCTGTATGTCAAGTCATTCCACAAGGCAAGGTACAAAAGCCAAATAAAATTAATTAGGAAAAAATGTCTTCAAATTCTTAACACGGTCATGGGCAAATCATCGTAACCTCTATTGAAGCAGAGGTGGCTCTACAGTTAGACAGCAGCAGTGAAGGAGAAAGAGGCTAGAAGTACAATAGACTGCAAATGGGCTCAGATTTCAGAATGTGATGTAACCCCTTCCCTCCCACAAAGATTTTCATCCTTCCATAGAGGAAGTATAAGCGTTGATTTGATTCTTGGATTCATTATGGTTCCAGGGAGCCTAGCAAGTGAAACATGATTCCTTGGCTTTTAAAGCCTTTGAGACAGTAAAGAGACATGTTGCATGAGCTGTTGATTCACATACTAGTTCTAGTACCTTGAGGGTAGAAAGGTTTGTTCGGTGGATAGCTGGCATTTCCCTGCTGCATGTAGTTCTGAGGCATATTGTAAGGCCACGCTCCTCGGAGGAGAGGAAAATGGGTAGGGGTCCCATGGTCCCAAGGGACAGAAGGAGGGTTCATTTTACCAAACTGTCCTTGGAAACCCTGATCTATTTTTCAATTGAAAGGGAAAAGCACATTGCAAGTTGAAATAATTAAACAGTCAGTCACAAATACAATTTACATCTTAAATAACAGTTTGCAGGGGACTTAATGCGATTAGTCTGATGTGCTACTCTTTTTTTTTTTAATATACATCAATAAAAATTACCACCTAAATTACTTCATTATTCACTATAATATAATTTATTGGGGGAAGACAGAAGATGAGTCAGTATTAAAATCAAGACCTACAATTTCACTATTCCTATATCATTGTCATGATGAAAAATACAAGGTCTGAACAATGTCACTAATATCTGATCCCACACAGATATTCACTATCACTGACACAGCTGTGACATGAAAGCTTTTATCCTACTGCAAGAAATAATTCTCAGAATATGTACACTGTAATTCCACTAATACCTGTATGCTTAAGAAACGTGATATATAGATCATCAAACCAACTTAAAATTGATTTTTTGAGAGAAAATAAAAGGTTTTGAAATAAGTACACAAATTGTAAGCTATTCCATTTACAACTCCAGTATTACGGCAGCATTAAGGATGAGAAATCAAGCATCCAAGGAGGCAGGACACACAACAGTTGATGGAAAATGCTGTATTACTAATTCTGCTCTTTTTCTTCATAGCTCTCATTTTTATAAGACACAGAAATGCTTGCTAATTTAAAACCTTGACCAATGTACATTTAAAAATAAATAAATAAATTTAAGTAACTATCCTTCTCAGTATATCAGTTCCCCTTTAGGCTCATCATAAAAAAAAAATAACTTGCAGACAGACCTTCATTAAATAAAAGTAAGCTACACATTTAAAAAGAACAGTAACTTTTATACAACAAAACACGAAGCATGGCTCTGCAGTAAGCGCAAAAAAAAATTGTCTGCCTGATACTTCCAACGATCCTACTTCTGATCAGTTGTCTACTGAAAAGAAAGTCATTCCTTCCAACTCAAGGTTATGTGAGCTTTGTAAACTTTGTACACAAGTTTTCCACAAACTTATTGTTCCCAAATTGTTCCAAGTAAGAAAGCAGGCTTCAAACAGAGAGCAGACAGCTTGTCTCTACTGTGTGCCTACCCAGTGACTCCTCCTTAATGGCATCCAAGCCGAAAAGGAAACAAAACTGATTAAAATACAAAGAGGAAAAATACCAGAACTGGGAATTAGAAAAGGGAGTGTGATGACATTGGAAATACATGGAAGTTCAGGGAAGGGAAAAAAATACTGTGACTGACAGCACAAGAAAAATGGGAAACCTTCTTGTGCAGGCACAATTAGAGTGGAAGCAAACTGAGACAGAGCAAAAGGAAAAAGAGTGAAGACAGGGACTGACTGACTACATGATGAGAAACAGGACTTGTTGAGGGAGAATGGAGCAGAAATTAGGATTTGGGGAGCTTGTCTGAAAGAAGGCAGCTACCTGGGTAAGAAGAATTGGATTGGAAGAAGCTGTTTGAGAAACAGTGAGAGCTGGGGTGGACACACAGAACACTGAAGGTACAGAAAGAACACTGGCAGTAGTTTCTATATCCTCACAAAGCTCTGAATAGAAAAACATGCAACTCCATCATCTCAACAAATATCTGAAACTCACTGGTGAATCACACCTCATTCCAGCACGGCTGGCTCAGCTGAAAATACTGTTGCTCTCTGCACCTTATACTGTTCTCTGCACCTTACCAGTGCAGAGAAAGGCTGTGCAGGAGATTCAAAATTTCCATCTCCTGATGAACAACTGCATCGGTATACAGTATGATGGATACTTCTTTTTTTAAATAGGAGGAGTTACACATTCAGAATAAATCAAAAGACCATTGTTATGATTTAAAAGATCACAGTTAACATTTATGGACTGTCATATTTTATACTGCATGGAAAACTGTATGGGCTTTAATTATTATGTACTGCTTTTCTCAGCCTCAAACATACAAATGTACTTGGCTTTGGTATGAGGCAAAAGGCTGTTGCCCACTTGTTGCAGGAAAAATCTGTAGGGAGTATTTTCAGGAAATGACGTTGAGATTAAGGAAATTAAATGTAGCAGGATAAACTACAGGAAAAAAGAATGCGTAAGATCATGTTACATTGCACCAAATGGAAGGAGGCAATATTCAACTTGCAAAACCATAATTCTGCCAGTCTCTAAATTCATAGTTGGAGCCTCAGCATTCACCTAATCAACTACATAACATAAATGGAAACTGTATTTGTAAGCACATTCACAGAAGTGTGCTTTAGACTCAAACATTTATTAGAACATGTCTCAGTGGAATGCATGATTTCTCATTTGTTGCACAGCCGTTAATGGCAGATAGGCTCAATGCCTAAAAGTTACAATGATGCAACTTGTCTAACTTTTTTTCCTACAAAAAATGTTTATAGTGAAAGTAATGACTTAGTTTCTTAAGCATTGTATTTTTAATATAAAACAAGTTGAAAGAGTTAGCTGTTTCTGTAACACTTAACATTTGTACACAAAGTGCGAGAGGTTTGATACAACAGAGAAGAGTTACCTGAATTCCCCACAGTGCCATTGTTCACCAGTGAGTTTGGAGTCACAGGATTGTGCCAGTGTCCCTCATGAGAAGTGCTGGGGATTCCCATGGGCCTGGCAGCAGGCTGTGCAAAGATGATACTGGGATCATTCAAGCTTACACTGCTCTGGTTATTTGTGGTGCTGCTGCTGCCAGATCTCACAGAAAACGGAACATTTGTAGAATGAGGAGGGTTACCCGGTGCAGAGTGAATAACAGGCCCATGAATAGGCCAAGAAGTGTTGGGAAGCTGAATTTGGTGGTGATGGTGCATCTGAAGTAGTCCCAGGTTATGCAAGGTGGAATACTGACCTGGGGGAGATTGGGGAAAGTTAAACAAAGGCAGCTGGACCTGATGGGGTGGCTGTGCACCCTGCTGCGGTTGCGGAACGTGCTTAGACTGGGATATTGGTTGTGGCTGAGTCTGGTTAATGGAGGCTGGCTGAGAGGAATTCTGTGTAAATTGTTGAGGTTGTGGAGAGTAAGATGACTGATGCGAATCAGACTGGAGGGGAAAAAAAACAAGTATGTATTTCTGATTAGTTCACTAGCTATTTAATGGTGTTTTTCTTTAATAAGCACCCACTGTATTAGATTATTCATCAAAAACGCAAAGCACTCTCCAGCAACACCCCAAATACTGTACCCAAGTTCCTGTTGGTTTAAACCAGTGCAAACTGATTTTCACCATCAGATAATTTGGCACATCCCACCAGAAACATCACTCTGAGAAAACATTAGCCCCAAGCTCTTCATTAGACTCCTCACACATTTGTTTCTGATTTTTAATGAGTCTTCACCACCCTACTTATTTACAGCCCAGAATCTCATTAACTAATTACCTTACTTCTAAATAGAGTGGTTCTTGTTAATACAGATACTTTTAAAAGTGATTCCAAAGTAAGCTCTCAATATTTCTTTAATTTTTATTTATTCTCTTAAATAAAAAATTGAAGCTCCAAAAATCCAGTTTCAATCTCCATATCAAGGCACAGAAAGAGCAATTATTGCAACCCTTGCAAAGCTCTTACAAAGCTTTCCCTTTCACCAGCAACAGAAACAGGCATGAATTTATTTAATCTGTTTGGTATTACAACTATTCCAACTAAGCAGAGAAGCACTTCAAGAACTGAGGCAGCTGGGAAAAAGAGTTCCCTAGTATATCTGCCAAAATTTATTGCCAATGTCTGGATTAAATTAATCTGGTTTTAAGTAGTCAGATAAGATGGTGATGGCATAAGATAGGTGCCTCCAAAGAGAGATTCAAATGACAGACAGCTACCTAAACCAGAGATGATTACTTGAATCTCTGATCTCAGCCTCTCCCTGGAGTTGCTAGACTACAGCTAAACTCCAAGTAACACAGCTGCTGTCAAACATCAGATCTTAAAGGTCTCTGCAGCTTGTCACTATCCATGACTGCTTGCCTGTTTGTTTAAATTGGCAGTCACTTTTCTTCAATAACTAGAGGTCTGCAGGACTTCCCCACGCCAGCCTTTCAGAGCATTTCTTATAGCAGCCTGCTGTGTGCCTTTGCCTGGGCAAAAGCTGAAGCCCAGAAGCTGGAATTGCTCCCTGCTGCTATTCCAACTGTTCCTGTATGAGTGCCACCTATGCCTTTCTATCAAACCAGGAAGAGAAGGTAAAATCTGGAATTTGAAAGACAATAACTAGTTTAACAGTTTAAATGTTATAAAAATAGAGCACATACACTGACAACAGCCTTCCTGAAAACATTAAACCACAAGAAGCATGCACTGGACATGTTAGCAGCAGGAAAGGAGAAATATTAAGCTCCAGCCTCCTGGTCTGCTTCCCGTTTTATCTTCCTCTTGCTTCACTATCACTCCACCTTCCCATTCCCCTCAAACAATCCCTGGACAGCACCAAAAAATCCTGGCCAAAAGACAACCATACAACACCCACACAGAGTCCATGACATCCAGATGACACAAGACTGTGCATGTGCAGCAGGTCCAGTGTGCATGATGTGCACAACTGCGTGTGCACCCACATGTGCAGCTTCAATTTCCCAAGCAGAAATACAAGGCTCCTAAAAAGATACTCCTGTGTCATCAGCATGCCACCACAAGCATGGTGGCAGTTCAGCCCTTCACTTAGATCACGGCTGTATCAGTCCCTCATTAACAGCATATTATTACAGTAAAAATTATGTCATGAAGTCTGTCTTACTGCAGCAAACATTCCAATAAATATTGCTGACCAGTTAGGAAATACTCCAAATGAAAAGTAGCGAACTGAACAAAGAGCATTAGTGATCAGCAGCCCTGATGACTATGTTTGCTTACTTGCCAGCTTCATTAGCAGGCACATATTTCTCAGACTAATAGCTTAAAATTAATTGATTTCTCCAGTATTCTGCACTCCAAAAACATAAAATGCCAACAGCTATATTTGCTCAAATACCGTCTGATATGCATCTCCACTTTGAAGCAGGTTAAACATATTTTATCTAGTTCTATAAAGACAAATTCTAAGAGAAAACTACCAAAAAGTTCCCCATTATTATGTTTGTGCTTCTAGTGTGCTCTGGTAGACTTTTTTTCCCTGTGCATCATATCTGAATTGAAGAATTATTCATCTGTGTCCCTGCCTGTTCATGACAGTCCCTTGAGACAGTTCTCTTAAACCACAGAGAATCATGACAGTCACAAACTTAAGCCTCCAGCATGTTACCAAAGACCTATGCTTTACTTCCCCTAGTAGCTCCAGAACATTGCCAGAATAACTAAGCACAAGCCTTCAAAAGGCATTCTAGATTAAACCTCAAATATAGCGAAGCTGGCTTTTCAGAATTGCAAGCTATCTCATATAAAGTTTGATTATGTAGCTTCCATATTTAAAGACCATAAATGCTCTCCAAGAGACACTACATTATAAATCAAAGTTTCATTAACTGGCAGAGTGCATTGTTGTCATCCTGAAGCCCAGAATCTGTTGCGAAAAAAATGTGCGAACCTGTTCCCAGCATGGCACAGGATCACTGACTTGCTACAGCTTACTTACTTCAAGACTATAGCTAATTGGAACTTACACATTCTGATGACTGTCTAGTGCGCAAAGGTCGTTCCACTTGCTGCTGACTCACAGCCACGAGCTGTGAATTTACCATGCTTCGGACCAACTGGGTGCCTAATCAAGGAACAAAGATGTTAATAAAACTACAAGTTCATAGATGACAGAATAACGAATATGGAGTCAGCAATACCTTAACTCTCATGCGACACAGAGTAGGTAAATCACTTTAACCTCTTCCCTCCTTTAACTGGAAAGCTTTCCCTCTACCGGGAACAGGTGACATTAATAGTTATAGCAGCTAAACCCAAAATCTAATTCAGAGTAATACAGATTCCAACATGAACAAAGCTCACTATGCTAACAGGCAGGAGCACTACTTTATACAGGTCTCGCGCTACTGCTGTAAGCAGTGAGATTTTAAATAGCAGTAGCAACAGCAGAAACTTTTGAGCAAAGAAAGAAAAGAAAGAAAAAAAAAAAAAAGGAGAGAGAGTAAGGGATATCAGAATACAGAAAAGCAGCAAGGTTCTCTCTAATGTTCATTTATGATTGCTTTCCCTACTTTTTCAAGTACTGTTGGCACCTACGGGCCTAATTTGAATGGGTTTGCAATTAGACTTGTCTCTACTAGCAGTAATTTGAAAGCTGGATCTAGCTTCCTAATGTATCTGTATGCTTTTGGAAGTGTTACTTTAGACCACAGGTTTTTGGTGAAAACACATTTACTTACCTTTCACAGATGATGGAGGGTTAGCTAACATTTGAGAAACACTTGGAAGAGGAAATGCATTCAATTATTACTATTATTATTACTACTCCTAAATGCACCCACTGTGAGTGAAAGACAAATAATGCAATACCCTGAAGTACACTATACTTATTGCTCAGTACAGTTTTACTACCCATGCAAAGACTGTACTTCAGGAGACATTACTCCCCTTGAAGAAAAGCAACACTTAGTTGTATTTGCAATGACTGAAATAACTAGTTGCAGAAATTTTTTAAAGATAATTAACAGGTCTGTACAGAAACCTACAGAGAAGAGATCTTAGAACTTTCAAATTATATGAACACATAAACTAACTTACCTGGCACGCTATTATTTCTCTGTCGAGTTTGTTTGAATTCAGGACAATCTCTTCTAACATGACCCACATCCCCACAGATGAAACACCTTTTCTCTCTTGTTTCTCTCTCATCTTCTTTCACTTCTTTTTCATCATCTTTCTCATTCTCCTTTTTCTTCAACCTGAATAATGATTTTTATTAGCAGTATCACAAAACCACAGGCACACAGAAAAATATCTCTGTAGAGTTGTTATACTGGTATGTTCAAACGAAGTGGTTACATAACCAACAGCTGTACTAGAATACAAATATCTTAGGAATCCCAGAAAAACACTTTCAGAATCTGGGCTGGTTAACAACCTGTTTGTATAAACCTAGCAAACATAAAAGCTCCCCAGAATTGTCCACAAGCTATCTGACTATTAGCATAGAACTCTACCTGCCATTAAGCAGGCTTACCCTGCCAGTTAGTTTGGGAGTAGTTCTATGTAACAATCCCACCAAGTCGGAATATACACAAAACTTGATATCTGTATCTTGTAAATATAACCTGCCCCTGACTGGAGATGGCATATTTCTCTATAAGAGTATATTAGCAGCCTGAGCCTAGACGGGATGTGAAAGAAAGCACTGAGGCTTTCACTCAGTACTTAATACAGCAAACAGCAGAAGAACTAGCCATCATGAATCAAGACAAGAAATAAAGGTCTTTTTCCACATGATATCTGTAGAATAGTTAAACATTAACACTATTTTGTGAGCTGTATATACAATTTCAGAGAGATTCTGTGTGGTTGTGCTGTAAGAGCAGTTTGTGAGAAAAGCAGATCACTACATCTTTTCCTGAGGCAGATGTAGGGAAAGAAGTGATACAATTAAATGTGCTAGTGCTTGTCAGGAGTATGTTAAGGATGCGAGTGAAAAAAACAGTGAACCTGTGACCTTAGAGTCCCAGTTCAGTTTCATCTATGTTGAACTCGCTGACTGAACAAAAGGCTGCAAATACGAACTTCGTAGCAGGAAGAGATAAAGAATCTTTTGAAGAACTATGGAGCACACAACTGAACATAAGGAGTAAATGAAAAAGCCCAGACTTTAACCTGCACTCGAGTGTTTCAACAGGTTTTAGGAGTCAGACGACTTACACTGAATGGGTTATTAAAAATACAAAGACGTAAAAATGCGAGGAATGCACATTATCTGTCAATTCCTGCTAAATTCTCTTTGGAGACATCGACTTGCATGTACTAGGGACTCCTTTTGCAGGAGTACTGGGTCCAAAACTTGTAAGTGCAATTAATGTGCAAATGCAAGATCACTGAGTGACTGCATTAGTATGGTGTTACAGAAATACACCTTAACTATGTACATTTTAACTATGCCTAGATTTTAATAAATGAACTTTTACCTGCCTTGCAGAGGTACGTTATCAGATCTATAGAACAACTCAAATTCAACACTGTCTTCCAAACACGATCACTACAGGAAATCCATTTTTATACATTACAAATTGTGCAGTCAGGTAATATGGTCTCCATCTGAATGTTTACACTATAAAAAGATAATTTAGTGATCTAAACTTTAAGTTAAGCTGTAACTGAAGACAGATCATGAAGCAAAACTGTTAACATATTATAGACTGTTGATTTTACTCTGTGTGCTCACAAAAACACTCTATGATTTAAAGTGCTTCTTAGACCAGAAATAGTCTAAGAAAAGCAAAAACAGGATGGGAAGTTGAGGATCAAATGCAAAGCTTTGATGTTCTCTACAATTCAGCATACTCTTCATTTCCATTAAGACTTCAAACATCCAGATCTCTCCTGATTTAACCTCATAGATTTTACATTAGTTTTGTATATTCCTTACCTTCTCCTCTTTGGACAGTCTTTCATGTAGTGACCAATTTTTCCACAGACACGACAACATCTGTCATTGGGCGCCAATTCCCCATCTGTCAGCACTTTTGAGTCAAAGAAGTATTCCTATCAAAACACATATACACAGATACAATATATAAACTATTCACTTACAAGACCGAGAAATGGAAGCAAAATGCACAGCTTTCATCTCCTATTACTCCCTAAATTTTACCACTTCTTAGATTATACCTAGTTCTTTTCTTCCCCTGGATAATGGCAGCTTTTTCAGAGATGTGGAGCAGTTTTGGCTAAAAGGGGTATTTAATCATAGCGCCAGAGGCTGAATTGGCAAAACAGCTTATCCAGGCTCCAGCCTGCTGCCTACCTTCCACTTCCCCAAAGGCTCTTCAGTGGACAATTTTCTGCGTATGATCTATTTTAGTATCTGAGTCACTGCTTGTATGCTTTCCGAAGCAGCTTATGTCCCTTCCCAAATGACGTGATTATATCCCTCTAGACAGAAAAAAGCTCAGGTGGGAAACAGATGGAGCATCTGCACACTGACCTGTATCACTCCTCTCCCCTAGAATTTGCTAAGGACAGCCGCAGTTCTGATTTGTGTCACTGCAAAGGCCACAGTTTACAGCCTCTGAGCAACATGAACATGGTGAAAGTACTTATCTTGCCTGAAAGACCGAAATAGAGGTACAAATGAAAACATCTTAACCTCACCTCAGAAACAAAGTCCTACTGTAGACTTAGGTAATTTACTGAACCTTTTTGCTACAGTTTCCTGTCTCTACCGCTAAGCTGCAATACAGGGCATTGGCTTAGGAAGGAGATCGAGAACTCCTCCTTTACTGGGCACTTTGGAGAAATAAAATGCTATGTAATACTACTGGCATTATTTCCTTCACATAAGAGTCAGCTCACTTGCATGCTAAGGCTGCTTTCTGTCCTGTCTTTTATACTTATGTAAAATGTACAGTGAAAATCTGAGATGAGGCAGAAAACAAATGAACACACATAAAACCCACAGTAAATGCTTTCCAGAATCACTATAGCGTTGTGTTGAACATGTATGTAAACAATTAAAAAAACCCAAACTAATTAGTCATAATATTAATTACATACATTCAAATATTTGCCAGTTATAGATAACTACATCCACACTTTAATTCAATATTATTTGTATTACAGCAGTATGCAAAAGCCACAATAAAAACAGGTCCTATTTTATTACGCACAGCATAAAACAGAACACATAAAGCAGTCACTGCATCAAAGAACACTTGATACAAACTCAGAAAAAACACAGATAAAGTAAGCAAATGGAAAAGAGAAGACAGGGAAAGATGAGGGGACATAACAGTTTTCAAAAGGTTTTCAAATTCCCCAGAAACACAAACCCAGTTCAAAGCCATTGGGAGAACAGTTCTCTAAAATGTCTTAGAAAACACCTTTCTAAGTACATGTTAAAAATATTAATTCCAGCTGATTTATTTGCTCATACAAAAAAAAAATAAAAATAGTTCTCTATGACACATTGATGACTGGACCCTGTAGCACAGAGGATTACTTTCTCTAATACGATGTTACATCAACGCACTCCTGACCCTGACTCACTAGGCAAATTTTGAAGGTCAAATGATTTAAAAAAAAAAGGAAAAAAAAAAAAAAAAAAAAAGCTGGTAACTGTCCTTTTCCTTCCTTAAGCAGCAATTCTTAACTTTCCCCACCCACTGTAAAGATAAGTAGAGAGTAACAGAGTGTAACACATCATCAGTCTGTTTTCTTTAGCTACGTGAATAGCTAAGAAAACTTCCTAAAGTTGTTTCTGGGTTTCATAGCTGATTTTGCAGTTTTCGACAATACTTAATGTCACACAATGAAAAGTTTTACAAAAAAACAAAAGCAAAGCCCAAAAAAAGCTTACTTTCCCCAAAACTGCTAAAAATCACCATCACCAATCCAACTACTCCTGTGAATTTTATATCGCAGGGGCCCAATAGTAAGCTGTACATTTTAGGGAAATTATGTACAATTACATATATTGCGATAAATACATACAAGAGATTTGCTCTGAATGCATCGATTCAGTGGACGAAGAAAAGTAAGAAACATACTAAAAATTATGAAAACTTACAGCTTCTCTTCCAACAGCTGGGTAGAACGGGGTACCAAATAATTTTCTCCCATTGATAAATGCCTTCATTATGAAATTGGTCACTGTTGAAGAAAGACAAAGTTATTGGAAAACAACAGAAAAGGCATAACACTAGAAATTAGTGAACATTAATCATTAGTAGACATTAATAGCTTACTTTTCCTAGAGACTCCAGCACCGAGATTATGATTCAAGTCAAAAGGATCTGTGTAAACAAGGGAGAAAAACAAATCAGAGTTAGAAAAAATATGCTGCAACAAAAATTTTTATTTTAACACAGAGAATTCAATTTTAAATGCACTCACGGAGTAGATGATAGCAAAGCAATGCTGAGTGTTGTAAAAACATGTGATTAACCACAATAAAGTTAAGAACAATTTACTGACGTACACTAAAAATTAGGAGTCCAATCTCATTTTGTAAGTTGTAGGACATGCAAACAACGCTTTTTTTAAACACTGATGGTAGTTTCCTCACATAAAGATCCTTGCAACAAGGAGAACAGATCCTCAAGCAAGAGCATTCATCACTCCCTCATTAATGGAACAAAAATTCAGCAGATATGCACCTTCGATGGCAATACATTTGGATGTCCACTGTTTCTCAAATGTAGTTAACAGCTTCTTCTGCCGGATGCTGATCACATATTCCTTGAAGTCAAACTCTTCAGTGTAGAATCGCAACAACCCTAGCCAGAGTTCTCCAAGTGATTCGGTGTTCTTTCCAAGAGAAGGCAGACGCTTCTTCTGCATGCAATTGAAGACTCAATTTATACAGGTACAATTACTGAAGTACTTCTCCTCCTCCTCCTGAACTACCTCTCCAATAATGAATTAGTCTACCATGAACAGTTTCACTTGGTTAAATTAAGGTTAAAACACTAGTTAACACTACCTCAATCCTGGACTGTTTATTAACAATAAAAAGTATTTTTCCTGACTTATGCTACTTAAAAATGATTTAAAATAAACCAAGGAAAAGCAGACACTTGTTTCAGCAAAACGAGACTCATTTAGGAAGTTATAATAATACAGATGTGGAAGTTCAGCTACCCTTTTATATATGACACTGTTTATTGCTTCCCCATAAAAACAAGCTTTAAGTCTTAGTGACTCTTCTGGAATCAGAATATTACCAATTCTTCCATGTCATCAAAAAAAAAGGCATTCCATCCATCCACCATTCTTTGCGGAATCTGTTTTCCATCAAATATCTGCCAAAATAGAGAGGGACACAGTTACCACTCTAATTCAAAGTCACCATAAAAGACTTGCAGTTTTGCTGATAAGAAATAGCACAAAAACATAAATCTTTTCATTTTAACAACTACTTCTTATACAGGCAGAATTCCCCACTGGTAAAAAGTTCACGAGTCTTTTTGTATTATTGCTATGCCTCTCTGAAATTACTTGTATATTTTATTTTTACTTGTTCTTTGCAACTAAGAAAACATGACTGAATTACCTCATCAAGATTCCGACATCCCTCCTGCCCACAAAATCTCTAAGGAGACTTTATATGACTCTTATTACATTTTGACTTTAGCAAAGCCAAGGGGAAATTCCACTGTCATTTAAATGCACCCTCAGGGTAGCAATAAAACAACCACCCCCAACCACGACTAAAGTATCAGCATGAGTCTCAACTGCAGTGCTTAAGCCAACTTTCATCTTGCACGCAGACAACAAAAAAGTCAAAAAGGGATAATTTTCAGAAGTGCTGGGGAGTTCCAAAGCATACCCAGGAAGATGTAGACAGCTGATTAATTATATTCTCCCCACCCATGCAATGGAGGTATAGAACGTAATTTTCTTAATAAAGTTTCCTGGCACATGTAAAATAGTACCTTTAAAGTTGTACCAAAGCATTAGTTATCTTCTTTTTTTTCCCCTCATCAAGTCACAAAACAACCTTTTTCTCTTACAGATAAGGTATTGCGCAATAAATAATGCTTCTGACAATAACTGATGGAAGAGTTGGACTCGCATCTCAAGAGCATCTGGCGCAGTCTCGTAATTACAATTCCCTTCTCTCCATACCACCTGCCAATTTTTTTTTCTATACTATTCAGCATATAAATATCACTGTAAGACCAAAATCCCAAAGCAAATGTAACAGCAGAATTTAGGTCCAATAGATCGATGATTTTGTTGTAGTTTCCTTGGTACCTTTTACCCACTAAAACCAAGCAGGAGTTAGGAACCTGCTAATACAGAAGGTCCCCATATTTCATTCGCGCCCCTAATCCTAAAAGCCTAGACTTCTCATATTTGGCTTGAAGAAACAGTGCATCTATTTTCATAGCCTCTTTTTATGAAAACCTACCTCCTGAAGAACTGGAATAACTGGTGGATTTCTCTGTTGCAGAAAGTACAAGACCATAAGAATATAGGCATATGAAGACAGACTACCACGGGATGCATCACCAATGTCGCAGCGCTAAAAAAAATACATTTTAAACAAAATACTGAATTTATGTTTTATTACTCAAGACAAACAACTATGTGAGAGAGCAAACAGAAACCCCACCAGTAATAGAAAACACATTAATCTCATAACTAAAAATTGTTTTATGAAGCCTGAAAAATAAATGCCCTTAGAGTGCAGTGCCATCTGGCAAACTCACAACATAATTTGACTAACATAAAGGCAGAAAAGCTTTGCATAGCCAAAATAATTTTTCGTTTGTGTGCCAAATTGAAAAAAAAACAAACAAAAAACCTCAAAACAGGAATCCAAACAAATCTCCACATCTCATGTCCAGGTTTCAGTACTGCGCATTTTAATTTTCCTAAACTCATGTTACTAGAGCTGTTTCTATGATTCTTTATTGTTTTGGTTTCCCTTTTTTAAAAAAATTAAATACTTAATTAACAGGCAAGAATCTCCACGTCTTACTGGCAACTCAGGCGATATGTGGCATTTTGCTAGCATACCCACACATACCTAATTAACCCTTGGTCCAGCCTACGCAACACAGCGTAAAACAAACATAAGTGAATTACCTTACGATGCCTGAAAATCTTATTACAGTATAACCTTTCTATGGCATCTGCTTCTAAGCTACCCTTTGCTTCACGCATGTGTCATAAAAACCACATTTTTAAGCTCCTAGATCTGGAAATCAGAACAGGGATTCACAAATTACTTCCCCACTAGCAGTGGCAGTGACAGCTGTTCCTGGTTTTTCTGCCAATGCAATCAGAGGAGGAAGCATTTTGCTTAAACAGAGGATCTGCATAGCTACGTCACCTCCATACATACACATTCAAGAGTGTACGTCCCACAATTTGTAAACTTGGTTGTTACAGTAAGATTTTTAGAATGTATACAACAGCATGTAATACTACCAAAAAATCTAAGATTCATTATTATCAACACAAGGCATTTTTTATCTGGACACAGAAAAGACATGGCAATATTCTGCACTACTGTGATCACGGGGGCTGGGGGGCGGGGTTAATCATTACTAGTCTTGGTGCCAGTATAACAAACACATTCGTTCCATTCTGGAACAAAGCTTTTTCGTTCATCTTGATGGATTTCATTACATTAGCAACTGGTACCACAGTACACTCTCTATAACCTGTTTTTTATTTGCCTCTGTTTCACTAAGCTTTCTTTGCATGTGTTTAGGAACTGTATTTAATAGTGGAGCTTACATAAAGAGATATACCATGTTTCAATTACCAAAGGATGTATAGCATAACACTTTGTTAGAATATCAGAAGAAAAAAGATGCAGGAGATTTGATATTTGGTATTTCCAAACTCCTAAAGTCAAGCGTACGTCCTAGGCACACCAAGTAGAGACTTGGTCATTCATTCATCAACCCAATCCTACTCCTGACTTTCACAGGAGGTAAAACAAAACAGGTGGGCCAGAAGAAAGCTGCAGCAATCTCTGGGCTGGTCCTAGATAAGGAAACTTGAGAAGCCCATGCACAGCCACATGCCCCTGTATTTTACAGTTACTGTTTTTTCCAGTTTTGTTTGTTTGGGGTTGGTTTTTTTTTTGCATTGTAGCTGGTTTGAAATTGGAAATTTTCCTTTCGTCAGCTTCCTCTTAGACACTGATCTTTCAACAGACATCAGAAGATACCAGGACTAAAGAACTTTATTCTGACACATGCAATCAGATGCAGCATAGCTAGCTTAAGGAAGTGCACTTCATATTAATAGCATTCTACTGTGTTCTTTCCAGTTGGTATTAGCAAAAGGTAAACTCATGACTATATCAGAAAAGACTATTATACAAATAAGTACCTCTTTTTATATTACCTTTGCAAAAACTTTCATTGTGTAGCCCAGGTATTGCACTCTAGGATCAATAGCTGCATATGTGGCCAGCATTCTTGTGTTATGCTGTGCCTGGGGGAGAGGAGGAGAGATAAAACAGGTGTTTCAATGTAATTTATGGTTATTTATAGTGTAGACTGCAGTTAAAGAACAAGTGATGCATAAGACAACTGGAGGGCAAAAAACCCACAACGACATCCAATAAAATTCATGCAACATTTCCCGCACAAACATAACTCAAAGCTGTACGCAGGACAGTATCAATGTAGTAACAACAAGAACTTCGGAAAACATCAGCAAAGAAGTAAGTCCATAAGATGACTCATAGCAGAAAAAATTCCACAAATTGCAACTTCTTCAGAGGTGAATGTAAGTCCATTACATAAGAAACTGTGCAATTTCATTGTGCTAGATGTAAGCTGGGATGAGATGTACTATTCATGATGGCAGAAAGGCCATGGTGAATGTGGCACTAATAGCTTTTCAGGAGCATTCACAAAAATGCTTTGCGTGCCATGAAGCTGCTGTGCCATCAGGTTATACCACTACTTTGGTTGGGCTGAGGGTGTGGGCCACCAAATTTAAATAACGTAGAAAAAAAAAAATCACAAACACACAAAAGCATTTTAATGCTGATTTCAAAACTATTCCCTCAAATTACTATTTGAGTGACCTACAATGAATTAAAAAGCTTTATTTGAACAGAAAACGAAACACAAACAGATGCTTACCAGCGTGTTGTATAAACTGATATCTCCTTCTAAGCCACTTCGTCTGTGTTCAAATTTGACTATAGGCACTTTGGCTGTTGTTATAGGCAAGATGTTTCTCAAACCTGGGGAAGCAACACTTTAGTACATAAAACACTTCCATTAACTACACATACAGTAAATGTAAATACAAAACAAGTAATACTTTAAAACACCTACCTGGATGCTTCTTCAGAACTTTTGCCAAACCTTCTATTATTTCTTTACAGTTTAATTTCTAGGAAAAATAAATACCACAGTTTCAGACATTAAAATATGGATTCTATCCCAACAAGCACATTTAGTAACAAATATTTATTTCATAGAGAAAAAGTCTGCATACAAAAAGAAGTAAAACAGTAAATTTTATCAATTTCAAAAGTCTTACCTCTGCATTTTCATGGCCTTCCAATGTCATGCAGATATCTAGATCACTGTCCCGAAATCCAAACCCATTCTTTGAAGAGCCAAACAAGCAAAGTCTGGCTTTGTCTGATGAAAAGAGTAGACCAAAAAAAGAAGAAATCTTTTACAGCTGAATGGTAAGTGCTTACTATGGAATATTACTTAATTGAGACGTGCAGATGCCTGTAAAAAATGAACTTTAATAAAGAGCTTACAATGTCACTTCTAAGACTCCACTTTTGATAAAGGAGGCAGCACAATACTTTAAAAGTAAGGCAGGATAAAGATAATGTAATTTTTATGAGTGAAGAGTTACTATAACCATTAAATGTCTTCTCCAAATGTAGTGCAATGTTCTGTGGCATGTGACTGCACTGTTCTGTTTTAAATAAATCAAAATCATGTACAAATCCAGTCTCCAGCTTTACCTCATAGATAAGAGAGCGCTACTCTTAATGCAGTCCAAGCAATATTTCTGGTTCCACTCATACTTTATCTAGGTTGCATAGTTTTCCTGTGACTAGGTAAATTTGGTCAATCAGTAAGTTTCTGTAACCATAACACACTATTCAAGAAGACACAAGCAATAAGATTAATATGTTTTATGAAACATTCTCTCTCAATTGTTTTGTTTACATTTTTGTTCGAAACACAATATTATAATGCATTTTCATTCTTGTAAAGGAAAGTGAAATTATATAACTCAGAGAAAGCAATTTCTTCCTAATTGAAAAAAAATACATTATCTGTTCAACAGAAATTAATGCTAGGAAAATATATTATAACACCTATTGACAGCTTCTTCCTAACCTTTAATAGAATTGGAAATCTTAAGTCTTTCAAGGTTCTGTAACAGGTCTCAATCCTCAGCTGCTGCCAGCAAGCAGAAAGCACAGCCAGTGGATGGAAGTGCAATCCACAGCTCCTTGATCACAGGCCAGCCACAGCAGAACGGATGGCCTTCTGTGTAAAGCAACGGACTGGAATTCAGGAGACCTGGGTTTGGAACCTGGCTCTTGCACTGTTTTACACCACCTCCAAAAAAAAAAAACTTTGCATTGCTGTGCCTCAACCACCATCACTGTAGTAAGCTACTTTTGCCTATTTTGTAGAAGTGATGTGCAGATAACAAACCCATTAAGATTTCCAAGATACTTAAACACTAGTGACTAGGCAACAAAAGCACTTGGCCAATAACCCAGATAAACTAGACCCAACTGGCCAGGGCCCATTCAAACTGTCCTGGCTGCAACAGTCCTGGATCTGCATTATTACTCTTGCAGCTCTTCCTCCACTCTAGGGACATTTCCACAGAATAGCACTGAGGGGTATTCAGTTTATAAGTGTGCAAGATACCTTTACACACAGAGGGAAATGCTGCCACTGCTTTAAGCAAGGAAAATGAGCAATAATGAGACAGATTACATCTTCATGCTCTGGACAAGGTGAATGAAGAAAGCATCACCAAGAATCACTACCTACTGTTACATACCATTATACTCTTTTCGAATAAATCTTTCCAAACTTGCCAGAATTTGTTCTCTGTTTTGTTGCTCAGATAAAGGAGGAGATAATTCATCTAAATAAAAACAAGTTAAAACACAGTCAGATGTGATATTCAGCTACCTCAAAAATCTTTTTCAGCTAAGTGAAAGTACTGGATACCTTTTTTGTTGTTGTTGTTACATTTACTTTCCTTGAATACGTGGGGAGTTTTTTAATGATATCATTAGAGTTGTTAGGATTTTATTTCAGATGTCTGATTATTCTGCAATTATTCAAACACAGAGCAGCTTAGTGGGCGCCTGACATCCAGCCGATGTCAACCCACCACAACACCCAAAAGCGGTTTTTTCCAAAAGCCACAGAATTTGACAACCACAAAAACTAGTTTTGCCTGCAGCCTGATTTCTGGAACACTAGTAACTTCTTACAAACCCAGTGAAAAATACTGTATAGTATTATTTCCTCAAATCTGTTGTAAGAATTTGGTATCACAACCATGGATTATAGGAAAATAAAAATATTAAGCAATCAGTAGCCTAGGGTACCTGGAAGATGTTCCTCCCACTAACTTTACTGGAATAAGTAATTTAACTGTACCATTGTTATTTTTTTCACATCACCAATCATAGTTTATAGTGGAGTACAAACTTTTCCAACTTACCAAAGCATCTTTTACAGACTATATCAAGTATTTCCCGAAATCGGTCTGTCATTGGTGGTAGTGGTTTTAGATCAATTTTCTTGAAATCCTCTGGGCAGTCATTTTTGGAATGTCCATCCCGTTTGCAGATGCTGCATACTATAGTTGGCGGCTTTTGGGGAGGAGGAGGAAGCGCACAAACATAATTTTACTTTTAAGATCGTTCAGACCTAACATGTCCATGTAAGTGATGCAACCAAGAACACTGAACATCTGAACAGGAACAGTCTCTACAAATAGGAGAACATCACCTCTCAACAGGCTGTAGGAGAAAACCCAGGAAATTTGGGTTTTTGTGTGTATGGAAATCAGAAAACTTTGCATAAGATGAGGGCAAGAGACCACGTAGTCCAAATGGCATACACCTTCGGTGCTTTCCAGTCCTGAATAACAGGTACTCTAAAAAGGCTAGAGCTACCACTCATAACAGAGACTGAAACAATCACTGGGAGAATCCTGTCATCCATCCACCCTTAGTTTTAGGGATTTACAAGCAATAGCCCACGGACACACGACTGCTTAAATACAGAACTTACCTTTCCTGAAGTCAGAATAAACTTATCAAACACATAATGCATTTCTTCTGTAGAGAGTCTGCCTTCATCTTTGAGATCATGAGCTTCCACCACTGCTTTGCAGTTGGGCGAGGTAGCTGGTGTGCCAGTGCACTTATTCTTCTCAGAAGACTCTGTTACCAAACTGTGTCTACTTTCAGCATCAGAAAATTCATTACTAGAATTTGTGTCATAGGGCTGATGTTCACTGCAGTTACAATGGTGGCTTAGCTCACCTTCAGTTATACAAACTGAAATTTCTAAATCACCCCTCTCTTTAAGTGATTTTTGCTTTAATTCACAGCATTCATTAGAAATAAGGGATAAAGCTTCTTCTTTGTCTTCATCATAACTAGAGTCCAATGTTGAAAGTAGCATAGAGTCTATGTTCTTGGAAGTACAACTTTTGGCTGCAGCTTCTACCACTTCAGTACATTCAAGTTCATTCTCTGGTATGTTACATCCACTTCCTATATTTTGTTTATCTACAACTTTTTCCCCTTGTGGAAGGCAACAGTTGGCTACGGGCTCTTCAGATCTTGTAGATTTCTTATTACTCATTTTCCCTTTTTCTTTTTTCTTGGTATCTGGCTTGGATTTAATCCCATCTTTACTTTGTGGACATGCAAAATATTTATATGCTGTCCTAAATCGCTCCAGGATGTACTCAAATACCATCTGGCTATTTAGACTTCGTGCAACATTCCTCTTTAGTGCAAAAGGATCTAGGAAAAAAAAACCAAACAAATTCAACAGTAGTCTTTAACTTCTACATTTCACTAAAGGAGTTGAAATACCTAAGTTATGATATGGCAATTAAAAAGATATTCTTATAATATAATCCAGAATTGTGTCTGGACATATCTAGAGAACATAGGGCCCACAAGGTTTTTTTTACTTTTTCCATATAAAACACAACATACCTGTGGTCATGAATGGCTGGCTACCACAAACCATTCTAAATAGTGTTATTTAGAAAGAAAACCACAGGTATATTGTACCATTATATTATGGTCAATTTCTAAACTAAAATGAAAATAAACATACAAAGGCAAAATAAATGTAGGCTTGCCTGAACTTTTTTCCTTCACTGAAGAATGACTTGCATTTCCCTTAAGAAATTAATTTTTCTAAGAGTAACATTGAGGTTATAAGGATTACACGAACCAATCTCACCACATTTCATTCTTAGTCCTCCCTAATGATTTCTAAATCAAACACGTTTTCCAAGTAAAAAGCACCTGCATAGTTAGTTTAAGTTTGTCTGGGAAGATAGTATCAAACTGAGATTCTCTTACTTCATATTTTCAGTTACAAACATTAAAAACAAACAAAAACAAAAATGAGAGACAAAAAGGCATAAAACAAACAAACAAAACCAACACAAAAATACCAACAATAGCAGGCATCAGAACCAGAATATAATCTATTTCTTGAAATTATTTTGTGCTTCTTCCTCACTAATTTGCCCTTTAAACTTACAGGTTTTAGTTTACCTCATGCTGAATAAACAGTACTGCAGTTTTAAAACTCCGGCTAAAAGTGATTGAAGAAAAGAAGTAGGAGAGGAAATTAAAGCCACAGGAGTGGTCTCAAGACCCACAACTCAACATGTGCCTCAGCAAATCATTGCTTAATTTTTCTCCTTTTTACTTTTCCTTCTTGCACCTTACTGACAAGTTCTTCAATAGACCTTTAGTAACTCATTCTCTGTCTTTATGATTCTCTGTAATCTATTTCTCCTTGTCCTCTCCGTCACCCCATGTGTGTTACAGAAAGGCTACTTCATCAACTCCTCTAGAAGTGTCCAAAATTCATTATTTATGCTTTTATAAAAATACCACCTTAAATGGTTTCTTAATCTTCCTCAAATATCCAATTTCTCTATTCCTAAGGCCAATTCAGAATGTCATGCATTGCTCTGTGACTTTCCTTGGTAAGTATTGTTTATATAATTTTCTGAGTCGAAGAACAGAAATAAAGATATCTTCCAGTTATAAAGAAGTAATAGACAAAATAATTTTCTTTCCTTCTCTCCCCAACACATATAACTTAGTGTATCTATTACCATCAAATTCATATGGTCTCACTCCCCTTAAAAAACCATTTCCCTTAGCAGGATACTCAGGCCCTGAAGCGTAGCCTATGACATGACGTTCAGTTTCACAGTATGGAAATATTACCAAGAGGAAAAGCGACAGTGGAAGGTGGTCTGTGCGTGTGTGTGTGTGCGCGCGCATGTGTGTGTGTGTATAACTTAGATGGGTTGCTGCAGTTCACTCTGATCAGAGCTAACCTCTCTGCTCAGTCTGCATTAGAATCAGAGGAAACAAACTGACAGCTGGTAATACTCAAAATGCATTGTGGTTTTTGGACATGCAGCTAGAGATACTGAAAATTCATAACATTAGAATTATTAAAAAGAAATAAATAATGGCTTATAGAAAGAATGAAACAGAGATAAGAACAGAATGGTAAGAAACAGTGAAACAAATTTACACTTTCTACTTAAAGGACAAAAAGTGGTACTAAACAGAAAATTTGTCTTTCAACGGACTAAGAAGAATTTTTTGGTATATTTTGTCAGCTTTCTCGTCCAACTTTTGATTTAATTTAGTGTCCAGACTTCTTGTGACAGATACGTAAGTATTAGGTAAATAAAGATAACAATGCAGGACAACTACAGAACTAGAAAAGGGTATTATCCTACCTTCAATGGCTATTCGCCTTTTAGGCCAGTTTTTATTCTCTCTGGTTAAGAGTTCTTGTACCCGTATGCTGATGACGTATTCCTCCAAAGCAAATTCCAGTGTGTAAAACTTCAACAGTTCTAACCACAGTTGCCCCAGTGAAACTTCATGAGGGGTTTTGAATGCTAAGGGGGACTGAAATACATGAACAAGAACGTTCAACTGCAATAAGAAATGAAAATTCCCATTTTTTCCCTGGTTCCATCAAATATTCATGTTTAAAGAGACGAAAATAGGGACAAGAGGTAGAATATCGTTTTCCGCGAAACAAAGCCATGACTTACATTGCCATGTTTCTCCTTTGCATTACTTTGGTTGTCCACTTCTGAGCTTGTTACCTTCTTGCCACCACCTTTTTGTTGTTCAACTTTAGTTTTACTTTCTGCTCCAACTGAATTTTTTGCTGCACCATTTGTTGGTGGTTTGTACTCCCACCGTACAAACTCCTCTTCTTCTATACCTTTCAGCTGATGGTCATCTGGCCTCTTTGAATCAAAGCCTTCAATCTAACAACAATTAAAGTAGCTCTGAAACAAGACTGTATATAATACATACAACCAAAATTTTTCACCCAAAATACAGCGTAACACAATTGCACAGGCTATAGCTGCCCTTTTATAAAAGTCATCAGAATGGTCAGGTATCAACTGTGTGAGGATTAAGTACCAATGGGTTTTATTTACAAATTTCTTAGCAATCAAATTCTGCACATTTTACGACCTTGCAGACAGAAATAATGTCAACAATTTAACCATAAGGTTACTGCACTACCAAGTCACTTACCCAATTGCCCAAATAGGATGGTAAAATACGTGGTTTTCTTTGTTGAAGAAAAAATATCACCATTAAGGCAAAAGAATATGAGGGAATCCCACCTTCAGCCTGACAGTCAATGTGACAGAGCTATAAGAGAATAAATCATTACTTTTATGATGTAACATCAGCATTTTAATGTAAAACCCAATGTAACAGAAAATCCTGTATCTCAGAAACTGCAGTCATCATGCTATGTCACATACAGACAAATTGCAAATTATAGTAATTCGTACAGTGTCTTACGTTATACTATTTTATGTTATTCTCTTCAGCTTCACCACATTTTGTGATTGTGGGACACATTAATGTTCCTATCTAGAATTTAGGTCAACTATCAGGTTTTTGTTACTGTGCAATCTTTCATGTATGGAGATGGGGATTCTATGCATCTGGTTGTATTCTGATACTCATCTCCTCTATGGGCACTCAAGAGAGATATAATAAACGTATTAGACTTTGAACAGTTCTTCGCAGTTTCTGCTGCTGCTACTTACATGTTGTAAAATTGGAACTCTGGTAAAAACACCTTGCTAAATCAAACAACAATAACAATACCATGCAATTGATTTTTTAGTAAAGTCAAGGCATTATAAGTCAAGTATGGCCTGGCAGCAATTTCAGTACTGAACCACCAGACAGCTAAACGCTGGCTGTGAGCATTATAACTTGGTTCCTGTGATCACCGTTGATGTTTGTAAGTACAGCAGAGTACGATGACACACTCTTTTTTTGAGTAAGGTAACTTTTTTCAATGTGATCTCAGTAACAGAAAATTTACAAGACCTGATTGCTTTGTTGAGTTGGTTTTCAAGGATCAATTAACTAGTTTCAAGGAACCAGCAGAACAGCTTGCTAACAGAATAGTGGAAGCTTCATATATATTTACAGTTTCACACCAAAATCTTCAGCCTCACTCCGGCCTGTTAAGGCAAGAGGTGAACAGTGGCATGAAGTTCTTTTCTACAAACATATTCATGGTATGCTATACATTACATTGTATGCAGTACTTAAAAGAGGACATAAACTATTTAATTATCCTCAATATTTATGAACTTACTCTAGCCCAGTAGCGGAAAGCCAAAACCAAGGGAATAAGGACAGGCTCCAGTTTACCCAGTGCAGCCAGCAGGTCAGTTGTAAGGCAAGCCACATCATTTCTAGCACTTACTTTACATGTCAAACCACTGTAATTACAAATGTAGAACAGATAAAAAGAGTTACTGTCTTGCATATATATATGCATATGCATATATACATACATCTATATATAGGTGCTTGGGGCAGGAGGGAGGTGAGGCATCATATCCACCAGAATAAGAACATGCACCAGTGTCTCCCTATGTAAGAACCTGAAGTTTTTAAACAAAAGCTACAGAATATAATCACATTTTCTTTACTATTAACTCACCAGTTGGATCTAGAACTTATACAAGTTCATTATGGCTAAAAATATATATAAAACAGCATTAAGAATTTGCACTAAGTTCTGTCATTACTTAACTGTGCAAACTTACACAACTCAAACTCCATGTATATCTTCCACACTCCAAATAAATGCATAAATAAAACAACCCCCCCCACCAGTTGCATATTAAGAGTCAGCAAGTCCACAAAACAACTTCTCTAAAAACTTATGGTTTGCTTCTCAGAATAATTATTTCTATTCTCTTAGTACTTACAAGACGTGCATAATCTACAAACACAAGAAAATATACGTCCACCTTTGTCACACTTACTTCCTCAGAGTTTTAATCACACACCTCTAGCCAGTCAAAGCAATATGGGCATCATACAGCAACCACACTTCATTTTGGAAGTTGTTGCTTCTTAGGAATTCACTGAAACTGTCAGATGATGTGTCCTTACTGGTAATGCATATCTTATAAAGTATTTTAAAAGCCTTGGATTAAACTACTCGCAGAAATTTTAATTATCAACTTAAAACTATTCCACTTTTCCCCTATTTATTAAAAGTAGAACTGGTATTTTCAGACTCCTAGAAGTAATGAGCTATATGAGGCACAGAAACAAAGCTAAGCTTTCTTTCTAGATTGTATTTTTGTGTATGAGCAATTCCGCTTTAACACGAACGTTAGCTAAATGCTACAGTAATACTTCTTGTCAGAAGTGCAGGCAAGCAGCTATGAACAAGTATAGTAGAAACTGGCATCTCATTAAAAACCCTTTTCAATGACATATACCTTTTAATATCTTTGCAAAAGACAACAGGAACTTTGGCATGGAAATCTGACTCCACGTCTGAGTAGAGAGCTAAGCAAGAAGAAAAAAAAATGTATTAAAGTATTTTACAGTTTTCCCAGTTGTGTCTTTAAAACTATTACATTTATATCATGCTTTTACAGAACAACTCAAATTAAGTGCTCTGTAGCTAACCAGTAAGGAATTATTTTCTGGTTACTTTTAACGGTCACCACTCAGTAGGAATGTATGATGTATGAAACCCAGTCCTTGTCAGGAAACTGGCCTGGTATCTCTTCTAGAACCAAATGTCTTCAGAACATTTGAAAGACACAAGGCTGAATCTCTGACAAATCATCAGGATAGTTTGAGAACCACTTATGGGGCTGACCTATCAGAATTTCCTGAAGGATCAAAAACGCAATGCTACTTGTGTCAGTTGGTTTAAGATGTGCAGATTACAGGGTTGGATGACTTCCTGACAGAACAAGGAGGCTACAAGTTTCAGAAGTCTTGCAATAGCTCTCACTGATGTTCATATGCGAGTGGAAAGTGGCTTTTAAGTTTACTGCTTAGAATTTCTCCTACAAAGTTAAACACTTTTTGACCTGGCACCCAACACAGCATTCATGGCAATTCATAAATCCTGGCAATCTGAACTGGACTACATGAGCCGCTATTCTTCTGCTGCAGGCTCTCATCTCTCACTTACACAAGCACTGGTATTCATAAAAATCACATTCATAAAAACAGTTTAGATACTTTGGTTGAAAAGTAATCCATTTTTGTATGTTTATAGAAAAATTAAGCAGAAATCCAACTGAACAGGAGCGGGAATGTTAATTAAATAGAAATGAGATGCAACTAAAACTCACCACTGTTCTTCAAGATTTCAAGTACCTGTATCAGAACATCTGGTTGACTCATCTAAAGTGACAAAAGTAGAGCAGGTTACATTATTCAGAATAACCTATTTTATTTTATACTTTGTTTAAAACTCCTCAGTTACACAAATAGCAACACTATGTTCTTTCACAAAAGTGAAATCATGTGTCAGTATAAATGAAAAAGTTAACTGTATGTCTCCCCATGAAAATAGGTACCAGTAAACATGTGAGCCAGCTTTCTTTTAGCCTACAGCTGTTAGTTAATACTTCTGTTCTAGTTCCATATTAACAGACTCCATAAAGTTAAAACAAAATACTTGCCATATATTCAACAATTTCAATGTCAACATACACCACTAGAAATGCACAACAGTAAAGAATTTAATGGCAATACTTTCCCAAGGGTTTCTAAAGGTGGTAAATCTTAAATATGTTTTCCTTTCTCCCCAGAAATCAACTTAAGCGATGTTTCAAAGATAAGCTGCAAATAGTTCAAAGAAAATTAGCACTACCTTTGAGTCTTTGGGAAAAAGTGACATGGTACACTCCATATACAATTGTTACAAAAAGGGCTCCATTTTGCTTCCTAACTGCAGTATCATTTCAAAATGCTACGTGTAAGTATGTAACCAAAACAGGTATCTTTAATTCCACTGTAACACATACAGTAAAAAAATAGCAAGTTTAGGAGTTATGCCTTTAACAAGAACTGCTGCTAATATCACATCCTAAATAAGAACCAACAACTTCAGTGTTTAAAGGCAAGTTCTACTGCTCTGAAGGAATTTTGCACCACAGTAAACCGTAAACTGGGATGGACATCTACTTACAAGTGACTAAAACAGAAAAGTAAAATTGTCACTTTTAGCCCCAACTATAAAAAGCAGGGACAGTGGGGGCAGGGAATGAAGACCTACAAGTTTTTACTGTCTGAACCACAAGCACATGAAAGCACACTTATCTAGGGCCAACTATTTTCATATTGCTTCAATGCTTACTAAAAAAAAACCAACCAACCAACCAAACAAACAAACAAAAAAAAACCAACAAAAAAAAACAACAAAAAAACCCCCCACTAGCATAAGATTGTCCAAAAACCCATAGATTTAAAGTTATCTAATAAGCAAGGAAAACTTTATCCAATTTATTCATAGCACACCTGACAGAAAATAGAATATTATATGCTTTGTGCTATTTTAACACCATATGCTCCAATACAAGATAAAGGCAATGGAGTAAAAATAATTGTTGATGGCCTTGATTTCAAAACCAGTCTTAGTTAATACAAGATAATGTCTACACACCTTAGGGGGGAATTTGATATCAATGTTAACATCACTGGTCTTAAAAGCAAACCTAGTTAAACAGGAGCCATACATCCTCAGTGAACAGTCTGGAAGAGAGAGAAATATAATAATTTAACAGCTAGTAAACAAATTATTCTTTAATGGATGATGTATACCTTGCTTTAGACACTGTATCTCCCAAGTGGTATTCCCAGATTAAAGAATATTGAACCACTGTCTCACTCCTGTGGAGGCTAATCATTTCCACAACACAGCATCACAGGAAAACAGGTAATTCAAATAGTGTAACTGCCAAATGCCCAAAATTTGTCAAGCTATTTTAAAGAATTTTTGCAATGTAGCTTTAGTTTTGTTTGTTCTTAACATAAAATTAAATATACTATCATAGTAATTGTCACTATCTCTGTGCAGGATTTTATTTAACAGCTTTCGTTAACTACAGCTTGATTGCACTGCAGCAGTCAGCCAATTATAAAATTCTTTGTTGCCTCATACACTTTTGTCATTTTTTTTAATACGTGCTACAATCTGTTTATTTCATTAGCAAGTTCCTACGCACAATTCATTATGAAACATGCATATAAAACGTAACTTAAATACAATCCAAGACACAAAACACAGTATTCATTTAGTGTTTCTACAGTTAATGTAGTTCCTTGTCTGCAAAGATCAGATCTAAACAAATTAGAAAGTAACTACTCAGTAATAATATAATGAGAAATGTCATTCCACTCCATAAACAGTAAGTTATTCCATTTCATGATATAATTTTCGCAGATGAAAACTTTTCTGTAATACGTATTAGGGCTCTGACATATTTATGTCAGCTGAAAATTGAGACTATTCTCAATCCCTTCCAAATCCAATTCCCCGCTCAAGCAGGGTCACCTAGAGCGGGCTGCCCAGAACCGTGTCCCGTTGGATTTTGAAAATCTCCAAGGATGGAGAGTCCACAACCTCTCCAGGCAACCTATGCCAATGTTCAGCCAGCCTCACAGTGAAGAGGGTTTTTCTTGTATTTTTTCCTAGAACCTTTATTTGCGTTCTAACCAAACTCTCTCAAACAGAACCACAATAAAATAATTCTTAACAAACAAAATAAATCTTACACATACACAGCTTCAAACAAACCTTTCTCTATTTTTCACTACTTAGAAACTAGCCTTCTCAAAATGAATTTCTGGATGGTTAATAATAAAAACAAATTGAAATAATTTCCTATAGCTTTTAATAGTAGTTAGAATTTTTGCATAGTTCTAACACAAGCTCTAGAGAAAATCATACCAGAACACCCCATGTTTTCTACAGTGTGCATGAATTCATTTCTTCCTATTTTACAGCATAGGAAAACACATTCACTGAAACACAGCAGGCTTTGAAAAGGAGAATAACAAGTTGTCATTTAATACCACAGACTCCTCCTCCATTACTACTACACCTCCACATCAGCCCATCAGTCCAAAAGAGTCAGACAGCTAAGCACCATTAACATTGTTAATGAGTATTTATGTAAAAATTTCCTTTGCTTTGTCTTATGCTAATATACTATGAGTGGAAGACTCAACAATGTGTCAGAATAGAAGTTTGCACAAGGAGCCACATATGGCAATATTATAGAGCAAACAGATTAGCAAACCTCCGCACTACAAGCCCCTGTTCTATTCAGCACGTTATGTTTAAGCATATGTTTAATAGAGCTCCTAAAACTAAAGCTGATCATCCTGCAGCAAACAAACAAAATCTTCATTACTGTATTTTTATAGAGCAAAGGGAAAAAAATAAGTTATTTCTAAAATAAAATGACAGTAGAGAATATCAATCAAGTTTCAAGGCAGCTTAAATTAAAAGTTAAAAAATTTATTTTTTGTCAATGGGATGAATACTTTATTCCGTTCAGATTCACTGAAAAGCAAACCATTGTTAACACAATGTCGACATTACTCTAGCTCCAAAAATCAGCTCTCAAACTCCCAGTGTATTAACTATAGGAGATTATGGGAAATCAACGCAAAGAAGCAAATATCAAAGATTATTTCATTGATATATTATTCATACTTTTTTATTTTCCATCAGTTGTATAAATTGGATTTGAATGTTTTGAATGTTACAGTACATACTGTACTTCTGAAGAGGGGGAGGAGACAGACTACCATTCAACTTATCAAGACAACTTTTAGGAACTTTATTAACGCACGGAACTTTCTTGACCCACTGAAGCAAAAAAAAAATGGGACTAAGCATTTAACCTACTCAGACTTTTTTTTTTTCCTAAACTATTCTCATTGTAATCAACATAAAGCACTCAATCAAGTAAAAGGCAGATGAGGTATGATATTTATATGTGGCTAACTAAATGTAATATTTTGACCTACTTAAGACAATTCCAGAGACTGTAGGAAGCTATAATTGACCTCAAAGCACACCTTTCCTCATTTTAGGACCCATTAACCATAAGTATACATGAGAAGAAATACCTGTTAAACAAAAACCCTTGTTGATTTTAATGACTTATTTTAATGAACAGTTACGGATTAGCACCTGCAGATATTTCAGAATTAAGTACTGAAAATGTCTCATATGCTTACCAAAATCACTCACAGCTGATGCCCGATTTATTTTTTTTTATAAAACTGCTTTTAAAAAAATTGCCTCATGCAACTTTTATCTGCCTTGAAAGATGTTATAAACAACTGAAGGACCAGCAGGAAATAAATACATTTCAACTCGCTCTCATTATCCCCTCCTGCTACATTAAGTGCACTTGAAAGAAAAAAAAAAAATAAAAAAAAAAAAATCTCTACTGTAACATCTACAGATACTCAGTAATGGTAGGTAAGGTATAGGTGGAAATATTTGTAGGACTAGAGCTTGAGGGAGAGCCACAGTGGCTGAGGCTTTGAACATGACCAGGAAGGAAATATTTTGTGCCCTGGAAACTTCCAGTCTTCATCAGAAATCATCACTTTAAAGAGGACTAATAACTTCAATAAATATACACCAGAAAGAAGCAAAAATAAGTACAATTGTGTTTTTCCCTTTTTGTATGTTTGTTAGCTCCTTCTAAATCAACTGCCAATATGTATTAAAATGTCTGTACATATTAATATTGTATAATACTAATATATTTTAACCTCAAATGCATTAATTCACCACTAATGAAGGTATTAAGATCTGCATAAATGTAAAGAAAAAGAAAGATTTTCACCTAAAGAAAATAGAGAATACTATGAATACCTGGCAAGGGCTGTTGAATTATTTTCTCCATCTCATTTACAATTTCTTGACGAATTCTGAAGTCATCATCTGATATGCCTTGTTCATTTGCTGCCTCGATGAGTGTAAAACTCAAAGAAGCCAACTGTGCTGAAGAGGGGGGTGGGAGGGCACGCAGCTCATTTTCTTCTTGTTTTTCCTGAATAATTATTGGATGATAAAAGTCAAAACTGATGTTTTAAGAGAAAAAGGTTATCTCATACTATTGCATTATATCAGAACGTACGGTTTGTCATTTGCGTACTTCTATTTTACATGGTGTCCTGACCAAACACTTTCAAAGGCAGAAACTCTGTCCGGCCTAACTGGCAAAGGTACTAGTGTGGCTCACAAAAATGACAGTAGATGCTCAGCGTTTAAAAGAGAACACGTTGTTTCACAGCTGGCAACTGGGGAGGAAATCTTCTGTGTTACATTCCTGAACCACATTTTCTGACAAGGATTCATCCAAGGAAATGAAAAGCTGTAATTGTTCCTATATAATAAAAGTAACTGAGCTGAGAAAGTTTTTCTAGAGTCACACAGATTTTTTTCAGAGTGGACTGTACTTGCCGGAAAGATACCAGAGGCAGAAAAAGTATTCCTAGCTCCAACAAATTTTGGTAAATTGAGCCTCATTGCTGCCTAAACAGCTGGTGCCAGAAAGTGCTACTTTTAATGCATCAAATTATAATCAATTTAATCCAACAGCAAGAAATATGTCAGATGCATCAAGTCATTTGGGAGTAAGTACAACAATTACTTGTTTCACAAATTCATCAACTAAATGAAATCTGTGACTGATAACAGAAATAAATATTAACCAGGAAATATGCACAAAGAAAACACAGTCCAGTATGAAAATGCTTGGTTAGTTCTAGGCTGCATCTCTCAACTCTTCTGTTTTTATTTGAACAAATTTAGCACAAGAAAGAATATGTGCATTTTTAAAGGGCTGTGGTTTTTTTTTTAATATCACTGCCTTAGGGTTCTTCTTGAGTGGGGAAGCCACGGCTGCTGCTAAGCTTCTTTGATAGACATGTATCTCATAGTTAGAGCTGTAAATAAGTGTATTTTATGAAGTAACATTTAGATAGTTACATACCTCTCATCACTGTATTCTGGCACATAACATAAAGCTGACAAGAAGACAAGCGTTAAAAACTGAAACCGCTCCCTGTCCTCTAGCAATTCCATTCAGTGGTGAAGAAACCTCATGCCTCAATTCTTATCTCCATGCCCAGATGAAAAGCATGGTACGAAAGTGTTTCCATATTAAACATGGGACTGGTTTGTTGCTATTTTATTAATTCTTTTCTTCATTATGCAACTTAGCAGACAGCAAGAGAATCAGAATCCTTTACAAATAACTGAACATAACACAAAAACTTTACTTTCTCAGATATAATGGATTTATGGTAGAATTTTCCAGTGATGACTTGCAAATATAATAGAATTAGAGCATTAATGACAAACAGAAATATCATAAGAAATACATGGAAACAGGAGCAAATAATTGACTGAATTTTGGGGAACAGTTGTAGGAAGAGTAATTTTAACCATGTGAATCACAAAACTCTACGTACTTGGGAATTTGCAGCTCTTCATCAGCATTTACAAAAATCGGTTGGCAAGAACATCTGTGGGCCATTTACTGGATTTCATGCATGTAATAGTTATTTAAAGCAAAGCAAGTAGTAACACCATGGTATCTGATAAGGAAACTGTTTTTTCCTTTGAAAAATCTTAGAACTGTTTCTCATATTAAACACAATCATAAATCCAGGGAGATGATGAGTGATCCCTCTCTACTTTAACTATCTTTTTTTCAGTCTAGACACACTATCCCTTCCACATAGCCATCACAGAAAGGATGTAGATAAAAATCTCACAAGTTAGATAAAGAGAAAACACAGAAAAAAGTAACATCTCCAACCCCACCTCCAGTCCCTGGAGGTCTTGCTACCAATAATATTATTTTCGGAAGAAACAGAAAAACTAAATATGTTTCTCACCTAAGTTACCTTGCCTTCTGTTTGTTACTAAAAGTATGATGAACCGCCCACTACTCAGAGATACTAATTCAGAAGCAATGACCAAAAATGTTCCTTCCTCTCTGCCTGGACAGACCATCAAGCCCTTCCTCTCAAATAGAAAACGAACAATAGAAATTTGTGGATCTCTGCTCAGCATACAAATTTTCACCTAAATGAAGATGACCAAAGGAAACATATGACATAACAAAAAAATCTTTAAGAAAAAAAGACGGGAAAAAAAAAAAGGAAAAAAAAAAAAAAAATCAGTCAAATTTTTTTTTTTTAACTTACCATTATATTTTTCTTATGACGTTTTTCTTTAATATGCTTGTGAGCTCCCTGGATATTTTCAATGTGAACTAAGCAGAGCTTGCATAGATACTGACAGTTGGTGTATTCTGGGGAGCGCTGAGGAAAAATGGCCATAGATTAAAATAAAATGTTTCTGCCAATAGTGTCTGAAAAACTCAATTCTTTCAATAACAAATTGTATTTAACAATTATCCAACACTTGTAATGTCAAGGTGCTTTGCAAACATTAAGTAATCTTCAAAGAACACACTGGAAATGGATTTTTACTCATATGACAATTGGGGAAAACAAGGAAAGGAAGTGAAATTACTTGAATATTACACTTCTTAGTAAACTTCAGTGAGGCAAGGTTAAGACTGAAGAGTTTATGCCTCTTAAGGCTGACCTAAAGGCCAGTAAGCCATTCACTTCTCAGCTCAAGCTTTTAATAACTATGGATTTATTAAGTCTCAGCATCTATCCTCCTTTCTCTGATGAGAAAACGGGAAGCATTCATCGTATTATCTACTACACATATTACGACAGATGGTGTTGTTGTTTGGCTAGCGTATTCACAGCGTACTGTGCAAGTACTGCATTTTTTGTTCTATTAAAAGGGTGCGGCCGGCCAACAAGGAGGAAGACAGCCTGTTTCTGACTTGCTAATGATGATACTCTGCATAAGGTGGGGTCCTTTGACAAGAGGTAAGACTATTCCATTTTGATGAATAATTTGGGATGCTCAGAATTGGAAAAACAGGCAGAACAAGCATCTTTTTGTACAGATAGGCTGTGAGAGATGCAGTACACAAACAGAGAGCTGCCACCTGAGAGACTTCTGAGAGTCTGCAAGAAGCAGCCAAGCCTCAAGAGATGATGGGGGACAGCGGGAAATCACCATTTTACTAGGGACCAAGAGGGGATACTGTGAAGTTTATTCAATCAGAAAGCCATCAAGAACTACTGGACTAAAACGCAGAAAAGGACCACCTCTGCAAAGATGAGTTGTTTGCAAATACTCCACTTTAATCTGTCTCATCCTGCAATTGTATTTTCTTGCTCTAATAAAACACAGCTATAGAGATTGGAAATTTTCTGATATGCTCACTGCAAAGATAAAAGGGCCCCATCAAAAAGCCTCCATTTTCCTCCACACTTGTTACCATTTTTCCAATAACTGCTACCACTGCTAACTGTGAGAGAAAAAACCCTACTTAACATTTTCACCCTAATTCTAATACATCTATATTTACTAAACCGGAAAAGTATACTGAAAACACCAGATGTTTAAACAGTGACATAACAATGAATGAAGAGAACACACCATTTTAAGACACTAAGGTGGACTATAGACCAGTTAAACAAATTTGACTTACTGTACAAAAACCTAAACCACTGCTAAATTTGGGCAAGTTTTTCCACTCACTGAGTTTGATCTTTTGCTTTTGGAGGTCTGATACTCTCCAACTGCAGACTAAATATCAATTTAAAACAACATGGTCATTATGATTTCATTACTAATTCCCTTCATCCTTCTTCTCTACGAGACAGATACCTAGTAAGATGAAATTAAACATCCACTTTGGAAAACAACTTATAAACAGTTACACTTGGCTAGCTCAGAAGATTCAAGTATTCGACACCTGATGACTGAAATAGATTTAAAATATTTTACTACTCTTCTGAACAGAATGAATATCAGCAATAATCATATTTTTAAATGGGTATTTCTTATCAATACTGATCTCCAGTATTATGTCAACAGATGTTGACAGAAAGCCTGAACTGTAAACCTTTTTTAATCATGTAGCTATGCTCAACACCAATGACAGGGGCAAGAACTTAAAATAGCAAGATAAAAAAAAAAGCTACAGACTGCTACTTCAGTAAGACAGAAGCATCCAAACAAGCTTGGCCTCATGAAATTTGTGCCTGGATATTCAAGGAGCTAACCCATCTCAGAGCCAGTTATATTTTAAAGAACTCATAGAGAATGGAAAGGTTCCAGACCAGTAGGAAAGAGAAACTTAAGAATATATTTAAAAGGCTAAAGAGGATAAGCCAAGGAGTTAGAGACCTGTCAGAATTAGCATCCAGGAAAATATTGTAATAAATTATTAATAAGCACATAGGAAAAAAAACAGGTGATAGGTGACAAACTGAACTGCTATAAACAAATTGCACTAAACCAATTTTAGGGTTGCTTTTTTAAAGATAGGGCTTGAAGAAGCAGCAGCAGATGTTGTACCCTGAATTTTACAAAGCTTTTGTCACTTGTCATAGTATCAGTCTCAAAAGCAGACTATAAATACTATATAAAGAACAGTAAGGTGTGAACAAAAACTGCTCATAAAACTGTCGTCAGAGCACACATACCTAGACTGATTCACCACCAGTCTAAAAGCACATGACAAGTATTTTTCAAAAGGGGTCCTTCTGGGGTCAGAAACATTCATATTTTTGTTGAAGACTTAGGAAATGCAGTAGAGAGTGTGCTGACTACAAATGCAAAAAAATACCAAGTTGGAAGAGGTTATAGGAGACATAAGATGACAAAAATTCAATAATCACAACAAATTAGAGAAATCGAATGCATAACCTACAATTAAATAATATCAAAGCAAAGTATCATTCCTCCATAGGTATTATCAACTGCAAAAAACACAGTTGGGAAACACCTGATGGGGCATTTCTTAAGAAAAGGATATGGGGATCATTGCTGGTTAAACTGCAAGCCAACATCCTATTGCTGCTAAAAAAAAGGTAGGTATCCTAAACACAAATGCTATACTTCAGACAGATGAATTCAGCTCTCCTCTTTATATGTAGGACCTCAGCAGAAATTGCACGCACAATTTTGGATACCAGTTACATGGTGGATGCCTACAGAAAAGCAACAAGAATGAACCAATAACCAAAAAACCCTAAGAATAAGGAGTGAGTCTAAAGAAGATAAGACGGCAGGAATGGCAATGATCTTCAAATGTGTAGAAAGTTGCTGAAAAAAGTAATAAAACGTATGTTTATTAAAATGTTGCAAGAGACACTTACACTAGACATTAAGAAAAGCTTCTGAGTTACCTATACTGACTTTGAATTTGTTTCACTGAAGATAATATTAAGGACAGTTTAGAAGAACATTTTTAAGCAGTGATCTTCAATACAGGTGGCTCAGGCTGGTGGAAGGCTAATATACTGAAGACAAGGTTCTTTTCAATCCTGTATTCTGAGCTTCCAAGTAAGCAGGCTCTCTAGAAAATCTTACGTAAGTAATGGAACTGTAAACCTGTAGGTCTGTAGAATTAAAAAAAATACCATTCTAGAAAGGCCACATGTGCCACAAAAGGAATACTAAGTTTTCAATCCACATCATCTGTCACAATGAATGACTACTCAACTACTAGGGATAATATCGTAGATCGCTAAGTGATTCACTATAAAGAAGAAAGAAACAGAGGCAACAGGCTCTAGCAGATATACCACCCAACCAGAAATATGGTGATAATAATGAAAGAAGACACTCATTTTCTTTTTTATCAGATAAATAGCTCAACTTACTTTTTCAAGTCGGGAAATATAATCTCTCTCCAGACGTTCCTCAGCTTGTTTCAATCCTAATTGCTGCTCAGCTGTCAGATTAGATTCATCAATAACAGCGGTGTTTTCTAAATAATCAGCTTCTGAAGTATGTTCTTTAGTTGATTCAGAATTCTTTATTTTACCTAGAGAAAGAAAAGTTATTTTCTTCAGAGCAACTCAAGGAGAGGAAAAGTCAAAGTACAGAGCAGTCAAGAGCATCTCACTAAGGAGCCAGACACAAATTAGAGCTACAATCCAGTTTTTTGTCCAAAGGCTGGCCAAAATCACTGTACACATTAGAATCTTTCCAGTATGTTAACCAGTATTTTGGAGAGCCTTCAGACACTAGTCTGCTACTAAGAGTGCTATCAAAAAGAGAAAAAAAATGGTAGATTTATTTTGTGTTTCAGTCATAACTTCACAGCCTCTATTAAGTTCTTCAAGGCAAGAAAGGGGGTTTTGTTGCTATGCAAAACAAAGTACGCGAGATCGTGATGCTCTATTATAACAGAAATATTAGGCTTAAAAATTTTTATACAATACATTTTATTAAGAAGACAGGCATAGAATTGCCTTAGAGACATTCACCCAAACAATCTTACAGAGCCAGTCATCAAGCACTTCAAGCCCTTGATTTAGAAGGCTGCTGGTGTTGCATCTGAACACACCATGACACCTTGCTGCCCACAGCTAGCAACCACGGAGCTCTGGAACGCTGCTACTCACACGTAGGTCAATTCTGCAAGGCCAGTTCCTCCAGATGCCTATGAATTGTTCATAGTCCACTAATATGTACAAACATCTACATCTTAAATTACGCCAGTAGTTTTTACATCAGCAAAAGTGAGGGTTAATTTGTGTTTTGTATTTTTTCTTTTCTTCTTTCCATTTAAATAAGATCTGTGTCCCCAGATTAAAAATCTAGATCAAAACTGAGCAAGTTTTCAAGTCCTGGTTTCTCAGTGACAGATGGTCCCTACAGTACATGATGGTGGTCTACAAAGAGCTGACTGATCACAGGATGCTGCCATTTCAACTTGGTTTTCCTGTTAAATTCTATTAAGATAGCTAAAAATATGAATATGCACTTTAATGTTTTCCTAGTATTTCCACACAAGCAACTGCTGTAACTGTTGCTATAGTGGGAAATACTTCAAATAGAAGGTCTGCACTGGCACACCATCCTAAAACAACATTTTTATTAGAAAAAAAATGCATTCTGAAAAAGCGTGACAAATCCTGAACTAAGGAGCTAACCTGAAGTGAGATAAAGCATGAGCTGTGTACTTCATTCTGAAATTGAAAAATATGGATAAGACTTGAACACTTATAAAGGTAACCACTGATGCATGGTATGTATTCCAGAGCTCCCTAAACTGAAAAGCCATCTGCCAAAACATATTTTAAATGTTTTCAGTTACAAATAGAGCACAACAATCAGGAAAAAAAAAAAGTAATTTTTTCCCCCTCCCTATCAAACCCAAACTTTTCTTGAGATTTTTCCCCTGATCTTTCTGAAAAGCAGTAATAGTTGGCATTTCCATATGTGGAAATAATATTATGAAGGGTTCCCCCCTCCCAAGACACTATAGTCACAAAATTGCCTGAAACCCACACATACTAAGTATCTTGCAAAGATGTTTATGTCTTAGGCACGAGAGAAAAAAAGGACAGCTATTATCATAACATCTTACACTCCAAGTAATATGCTTGTATGAATAGTATGTTCTCTCTAAATGCAATCAGCAACTTACTATGTGTGAAAAACCATGCAAATAGAAACTTTTCAAAGCCCATTTCAGACTGTTAACAATTTTACCAGAAAAAAAAATGAATAAAGCAGTGTTGAACAATACTCACTGAAGTCATCAGGCTTATGTTCCGTTTTCCTTTGATCTGAAACAGTCTTACCAGCATCACCAGTCTGATCAACACTAGTCTTCAAAGTAGGAACTCCCAGTGGATTTTCCAATGCCAGTTTCCCTTTCTGTGTAGCTGTTAAGCTTTCCGTACCGACTCCATTCCCTGAAACACGGGAGCCTGGAAAGTTTTCTCCCACTGATTGAACTTTTGGCTGTTTCAGGTTTTCCACTGCTGATGATAAATTAGAAAATTTTTTTGCTTTTCCATGACTTCGATCCTGAATGTTTGACCCCATATCTTTAGTTCCAGGAATACAACTATTTACTTTGCATGATTTATTTTCTCCTTGTTTTTCAGAAGAAACATCATTTTGTTTGCTTTTTTTGCTGCTATTCCCACCTGGAGAACTTCTCCCAACATCCTTCATAGATTTGTCATTTCTATTATGTTTATAGTTTTGATTATTTGTAACTTTGACTGCTTTGCCTTCCTCACAGACAAGACGGACAGACTTCCTTGGGTCATGATTTCCATTCTTTGAGCTCTTGGCCTCTTCCATTATAGTGAAGACCTGCTTCTCCTGTCTCTTGAGATCACTTGAAGTGCAATTCTTCAGCAATTTGCAGTTGATTTTAAATCCACCGTGCAGGCAAGGATCGTAGCTGATTGTCTACTGAAGAAATAATGATACACATTTTTAAACTGAAGGAAAAATATAAAAGTTCTACATAGATAATGCATAAAAAAAAACCTCTCTAAAGAAAAGCTAACTACAAATTATTATAGGAAAGATGTTCCCCGCACAGGCATAAGTGAATTTTCATAATACATTCCATACTAAAGTAAAACTCATGAAAATTTTGATCATTTTTACTTCTACTTAAAAGAGGAGGGGATATGAAGAGACAAAAAATGTCAGAACATGGTAAAAAACATTCAGTGATAAACCTGCCAACAGCTTGTTTTTTTCTTTCCTTCCTATTTTTAGCTTACTGAAAAAACCAAGAACCAAGATGTCTGCAACTACACTGGGGGAAAAAAAAAAAAGAAAAAATTTAACACATCTAAAAAATATCACTCAATAAGCATAACGCTCAAATTAGCCACTAGAGAAAACTAATTCAGTTTTCAGCAAGCAAGCTTCATTTTATTAACTGATTTTTAAAAAAATATTTAGAGATATAGTTCAAAGTATTAATAATAAACCTGAGCTATCACCTGTATCCGTAGATACTTAAGCATACTTCTGACATACAATTCTCATATAAGTTAAGTGCCATCAATTAAATATGATTTTGCTTGGCCAAAAAACACCACAAATAGTAAATATTTTGCTTAGCTACAGATTAACTTCACTTATCTAAACCTCAGTCCTTTAGGTGGTATATCATCTGAGCTTTGTGTCAAAGACAACCCAAAGACTGTTTTTCCAATAAAGCTAAGCATGTGTAAGTGGGTCTGTTTGTAAGGAATTACTCTTACTAAGATAGAAAATAAAGGGGCAATCTGTAACAAGAACTCATATTTACTTTTTTTAAAAATAACGTTGAGATAGCAATAAAAATTATGAGAATGAAGTATTACACATAGAAGAAAATACATTTTAAAAAACTATATATAAAACTATAAACTCCATATAGATATGGAGTTTGGGAATATAGAGTTTCTCTCTTTCCTGTCCACCTACGTATTTGGTAGGTAAAAGTATGATCCATGGCAATTTGTGGGTTTTATGGAATCCATCAAAGTAAGTAGCTTATCATTTAGCAAAGAAAAGGAATAATATAAAAGTCAATGAATTACAACGGTAAGAAGTATCACAATGTACTTTTTTGTACTTAAATAATAAGAACCAGAAGGAAGGGTCAGATTAAAATGTCTGGGTAAAAAAAAATTTAAAAATTAAAAATCAAACCAAACTTCATTAATATTATCAGTATAAAGGCCAGTAACTCTTTTTTTTCAGGCTATACGACGTAGTTACCATCTCTCTCTCACTTTAAAGAGACACAAACCAGAAAATACTCCAGGACACAAAGCACATACTAAAAATAGTTATCTTAAGCCTGTAGTGACATAATTGAAAATGCGTATTATCTTTCAAAAATGAAAAACAAACAAACAAAACCCACAAGAATTTTCATGAAGTTAGTGTCAGCATCACAGCCCTCAGAAAAAGATCAAAGAAAAAAAAATCTGTATTGCTAAATTCATTCCAACTGCTAAGTATTTCATCTCAAATGCATTTAGTTAATATTACAACTGTTTTCTAATAAACACTGATTATACCTGGCTCTCACTTCCAGACTGAAACTCAAAAACCAGAAATAAAAAAAAAATTAAATAATATTTGCCTTTGGATTGCAGATACTCTTTCCCACAGCAATTCTTACTAGCTCGGCCACAGGAACTACTGCCCACCTGTACCAGCACTGCTCAAGCCTCAGTGTGCTAAGAACAGCCCAGGGTCCCCAGAGGCTGGTGGGACTGTGAGATGGTACAGGATGTCACAGAGTAGGTGTACTCTACTGTGAAGTTTCTTTTATGTAACCAAGAGAGTAGGATTTTTCAAATTCTAAACTATTCCTTATGTTTTATTTGCTCAACCTGAAGAGAGGAGGGGAAAAAAACCAAAACAGCAGCCTCCCCCCGCCGCCCCCATCAGCTCCACTTTCATTTCTGGTTCGTTTCTGACATCGTGCCACCCTTCAACTCTGGACTGGAGCACACTGCAGCCACACTTCCACGTTCAATGAAAAGCAGCGCAAGTCAGCATCAACTCCAACAGAAGCAACAACACCCTTTCTCCAACCCTGGCTACTTACTCCCACTCCTCGGGCTGCTCCCTCCCTTGTGCAGTTCTGCAGTGAACAAAACCGGAAAACAATCCAGCTTAACATAAAGCTGGCACAAGGGAGGAGGAGGAGCAGGAGCAGGAGCTGGTCATAACAAACAACTCGTAGGGTGGGGACAACTTCTCTTGGCACCACGTCCAGCCTAAAGCTACCATGAAACTCCAGCATTGCTCTGCTTTTTTTAAGTGTCAAGTGGTTAGATTCATATTTTGCAAGAAGGTTTAAAAATAAAATTCCACAAAAATTCTACTGTAGGCTCAAACGATTTGACATAATCCATTCATTAAATTACATAGTTATATATTCAAGGAGAATATATAAGTTTTAACCAAATGTACAAATGCGATAGGAAAAACAACTAAAGAAACTGCTAATAAAAATTATCTTTATAACCCGACTAATAAATTGACTACTGCAATAACATTACATATTAAGAGAACGAGTGCAATCAAATGCAAGTAGTTAAAGTTTAAAACTCAGATATAGCCTTTATTCCTGCAAAATATGAACAGGTCATGAAATTTGCTAAGACAAGAATATTTTATACAAAAAAAAAAAGTTAGGAATTCCATAATGAAATTCAGAATCTGAAATGCAAATGCAGTAATAATGTTGCTGTATTTTGGGATTATATTTTTTTGCTTTTTTTTGTCTTTAATAATGAAATTATTTAGCAAACCAAAAACCAATCTAAGCCACTGCAACACACTCAATAGTAACCACATTACCATCTTACAAAGAACTGCAAAGTAAACCAACTAATGAAACTTAAAAAAAAAAAAAAGAGACTACTACTAAACCCAAAACAGTCTCAAAAAGATCCTCCTCTGTCAGATATTTGCCATTGAGAGAAAGGAGAGAGGGAAATGTGAGGAGGGAAAGGAGCGCCTCTGAAAAGCATAACATGGTTGGAAACAAAACACTGGAGTGGAGTGAATCAGTGCTGAGGTGGCATCTTTCTAGAAACCTGGATGGCACGTCTTATTCACAAGCTCAGGCTTATACCAAATTGCCAGATCTAGAATCAAAGAAGAATTTTCTTCCAGGCAGGATGGCAACAAAACTAGAGCTTTTCACCTGCGTCTGCAAACTGGGGTATGATTGACCTGTTTAAAGCATTTCAGCATACTTAATTTATTCAACATCCTAGTGCACAGGAGATTTGGTTTCCCCTGTTTTTTGAATGTACGGTGCCAGTTACTCCTCTGAAATCTAGCTCAACTCCTAGGATTGCACAAAATAATCTGAATGCAAAATAAGCTGAAATGCAACAGCTTGAGGTCAGACAAGATACCATCTGACCTCAAACTCTATACAATTATTAAGCCTATACATACCTATAACAATCAAATGAAAAACATTTAAAATCAGCTTCAATTTCACTGCTTTATAATTCATTTTAGGGTCACGAAACGAAGAAATGAGATTGTTTCACTTTCACTTCTACCAGTTTCTTTTGTTTCCTCCTCTCAGACTAGCACTAGAAAATTCTGCATTTGAATTGCAAAAACACAGGGTAACACTTACTTCCAAATAGGAAAAAAAAAAAAACATTTTCAGTAAGATACTTCTACCCATTTGCCCTTCCACTCCTTCCTCTCAAGTTGTTCAACTGTACGTAACTCCTTCGAAAGCACACGCTTTGGGTCAGACTTTGCCATAACAGGGCCTTTTCAAAGATAAAGGCCAAGTTAAACTGTGAGCTCTTGCATTCTTAGTTGCTCTTTTGCAAAGTATTTCTTTTTAAATAATTTCATTAGCAGGAGAACTTAATATACCTGGTTTCTTATACATTCATTTTGTGCTCCTCTGTCACTGTCTCAATCACAGCCCATTGGGCAAGCGGAGGAGAGGTGCGATAGCCGAAGGAACACACATGCTGACTGGTTCTCAGCTGCTCCCTAAGAGGAAATGTAACTTCCTCCTGCTTTTCCCTCAGCAGAGACTCCTCCTCAACTGAGGCACGATTTTTCCAGAAAACATACAGAAACTCAACAATCTATTGACATTACTTTAAATATCTTCTACAATTTGGTCCCAACTGGCTAAAATGTCTGAAAGTAACAGAAAGAATGAAGAAGAGCAACTAAAGCGAAAGAGAACAGTCTTGTAAGTTTTGTTTCCCTGCGAGTACCAGATTAAATACAAACAACGAGAAGTACCACAAACATAATTGTTATCACCCTGTTTCTATGAAACACTCCCTCCTTTGAGATAGAGAGACTTGTATTTTATCTGAGACCTGCTTTTATCTGTCCCATTATGATTGTCCCTTAAGCTCAAATCTCCCTGGCCAACCTTCCAACAGTAAGTGGGGTGATTAACCTCACTTGTCCCCCAGCTGATCTTCCTCAACAAAAATAAGAGGAAATTCAGCAAACAAAGGTTACAGCCAGAGACACGAACAAAAGGAAAGATTGTCTTCTGCACTCCGCTCAGACTGCAGCACAGGTAATGTTTACAGACAGCCCTAATGTGCCGGGGAAAGTCTCTCTTTTCTGGACTGTTTACAGCCTTAGGCCTATTTTTTGTCTGAGAACTACAAACCATCCAAGCTTCTCCTGTGTTCTACGCCAGTAGTTTAAAGAAAGTTATTACACGTGTATGTTTGTTTTATGATGAATGAGACATAACTTAGTACAAGCTATTATCAATCCCTGATGTTCTTCCAAACTACTTAAAAGTAAAACTATCAGAGATTACTGGCCACTAAAGCTCCTCAGGCTCCACCAGCAGTAAACCCATCCGTATTCTTAGTAACACACGTAAGTGCTATACAGTGTTTCAGATCTTCCTGTTTCTACAGGCTATAGAATTTAGGCTAGCAAGTATAATACTACCAAAATCTATTTAGACGGAAGCTAATGCAGTGCACACAAAATTTAACACACAAAATAAGCATGAAACAAAAGTAGCACTCTGAGCTTAGTAAAGATACGTAACTCAGTAGGACCCTCTGATGTTGTATTTACAATGTGGAGGATTGAAAACTTCTAAAGAGTGATCATTGGATAAACAAGTGCGTATATCTATAATGTATAGCTGTAACAGAATTATGTCTGAATTACAGAAGTACTGCTGAGTAACTGAAGTAACAGGAAAGGCTTTGCTTGACACAAAACTTAGTAACATATCTAGGTGCAAGTATCTTACAATTAAATTATGAAATGAGTAGAATATGCTGGATAGGAGACATGTACAAGATGTGGTCGTTACAGATTTTTCTCTCTTTGCATTGACACTGTCTTTTCCATAACATGGTATGACTCACTGAGAAGGTAAGAAAGAGGCACTTCACCTAACACCAAGAACTACCACTTTCTGAACCTACAACTGCTGATGACTCCCATTCCAAACTCTGGAAAGCCACCCTCTCTCAGTCACACCAGCTGTGCAACTATGTTACAGTGGCTTTCCTTAGCTCTGTATTTCATACGAAAATTCCTAATACTTTAGTACATTTTCGTTCTGATCCTAGGTTTTGCTGTAATAGTCCTTTAAACATTTCACAATCAACTTAAGCAAGCACTGAAGCCAGAAGAGGGGTACCACCTGCCTCAAATGTCGCTGTATGCAGTAAGATGCATGCTGTAACCAGATCAGGAAACTGATCCAAGGTAGTTCTAACTTTAAAAACAAACACACACAACATTTGTAGCAATACAGGTGAGGAGGCTGGAAAAACACAGTACAGCACTGCATAGGTTTAAAGCCTTTCAGAGGCTAAACTAACTTCCAGAGGCGTGAACTGATCACGAAACTGGCTTAAATGGCAGCTATGCATTTAAACTCAATTTACCCATCTTATTCTTAAACCTCCATTTATACTTGGAACTTACGCTAAATGAAAGTACTGCATTACATATTTGGGGCATAGAAGTTTATCTGGATGTTGTATTTAAGCAATAGTCATCCCTTCACCCAAACTAAAAGACAGGCTTTGAACTTCACACCAGTCACAAACTAGTCCACAAACTACAGCTAAAGCAAATGGATCTTCTACCAGTATCCTTACGTCTGCTTTACCAGAACTTTCACTTCTGAAATAAATATGCTGAAAACCACTACTTTAAAAAAGCTGTCAAGAATACATCCGTATAGTTGGTACAGAGACTGAGTCACAACAGTTTGTAACACAAAACTGATTTCAGGCTCCCAAGTCAAGCTTTGCTGACACCAAAAACTAAAATCTGAAAGTGACTTCTTCCCAGAAGTATTGTTTCCTACATTAACAGAAATAAAAAATAAAATCTAAGAACATCTGATAAATTGGGGGTTTTTTTCCAAAGATTTGCTAAAACATTAGAATTCATAATTTTATGAACCAAGGATACAGTATGAATACGTACACATGTATGCATGCATCTCTGGTAAAAAAAAAAAAAGTAAACCTGCGATTCATATGCACTGCTACTAAATTCAGGTAGTAAGTTTTCAGTATTTCTACATTAAAAGAGTCACTAATCTATCATTTAGGTGCAATTAAACAATTTATCAAACAATATACAATATAGTCTCAATGTGCCAAAGGCATCAGAAATGTTGACTTCCCCTGGATTGCTCCCATTCTGCAAATTAATCCACTAAGGAAATTATAGAATCCCTCTTTCTCTGCGTTCTCAGTACAAGTCAACACCAGCATTATGTTATTTCATTAACCCAGGGACAAAAATAAAGTTAATTTAGTAGAAACAATTTATAAAATTTTGAAAGCAAGCATTGTGACTAGAAAATAGGATATACTCTCAGCTGGGCAAAATTTTGAACTGCCTTAGAGTATCAATACGAACACACAATCCAAAAGCATTACTCTGACAAGCAGACCCACAAGACATTTAAGAGGAGCTCCCCAGGGATATCTCACTTTCAAGCAGGACACGGGGAAATCCTGCTCCTCTTTCTCCCTGCAGCAGCAATTCTCTTCAGAGGAAGAACCAGGCAAATGCCCTGCATTGTGCAGGTGTCCCGTAGCATCCGGTAGTTTCTTTACCTCTGCTAGTTGAGGTATGAGAGAAAAGTCCCAGCTGTCTTCTGTGCAAGAAGGGAACACAGAAGGACCCTTCTGATCCCTCCGTACATATCTTCTGGAAACATATCCCAATACATATGTTCTGGGAAACGGTAATTTCACCCCAAAATTAATTTTATGAAGGTATTTTCACTAAACTTAAATAGAAAAATTATTTTAAAAGCTCACTGCAAAACTCACGTTTGTAAAGGAGACCTCGCACTCCTAATATAGCATCTTCTACCAGATACTGTAATCAAGTCATACTTCCACGGTTGGTTTACTTTTCTTGTCACGGAAATAATTACGTCATAACTATCTGAGGTCAGACTATCCAAAAAGCACCTACTGAAACTGGGAGCACAAGTCAAACAAAAACAGAAACAATGCGTATCCTCTGTTTTCAAGCAAATGCAATGACCCTCGGAATCCAGAACACAGTGCTCAGAAAGACAAGTGATGGGGAGGTGGCATAAATAAAAAAAAAAAATTATTCAAGCCATACTTAGATACAACTATCTTTTTAATGTACTAATCTCTACCTCAGACTAAACCTGATTATACTGTTTCTCTGCATGTTACCAGCTCGTCTTCCTTTGATATACCCAGAAATCAACCTTAAAAGCAAGAAGGCCTCAGGTAATATGCCACATCCAGCCAACTGGCAAATTGCAACATATTGCAAAAGCAGAAGAGTCGTTCAGCTGTATTTGTGTACAAGATAAACCAACAAAAGAGCACAAACACAGAGGCGAAGGGATGCCCCGGTGTCATTTCAGGCACACCACGACCCACAGAAAGAACACCCTCTCGCTTTGGCAAGAAACGGCGGAGGGGGACACAGCTGTCGAGGGCGGCCCGGGGCAGAGGGGCATTTCCCCGGGCGGCCTCACCGCTTGCGATGGTCTCTCCCCCCCCCAGTATTTAATACCACAGGGCGTGAGAACAACAACCTGCCTGCACCCAGCTTCAGCCCGGCAGACCCCCGGCGGGCGCGCAGCCGGGCACTGCCCTCGGGACGGCCGCCCGCCTGGATGCGGCCGTGGGGCTGGCCCCGGTTCCCCGCTGACCTTGGGGCCGCCTCCCCCCGCCACCCCCCCCCGGGCCATGACCGGCGCCCCCCGGCCGGGCGTGCGGGGCAGCCCCGGCGCCGCCACCCTGCCCGGGCGTGGGGTCGGGAGGCCGCGATGGGCTGTCGAGGCGAGGAGGGCCGGGGCAGGGCGGAGCTGGGGCGCCGCGGGCTGAGGCGGGGGGCGAGGGCGCGGACAGGCCCCCCCGCCTCGCGAGCCCGCCTCCCCCCGCCCCGCTCAGGGGGACAGAGCAGAGCGCGCCCAGCCACCCCCACCCCTCTAGGGGAGGCCCACGAAGCTGGGCGGGGCCCCCCTGGAGCCCGATACCTGGCTGCGGCGCTAAGGGTGCCGGGGCTGCGCCCCCGCCATGCCCGGCTCCAGCTGCTGGAGGCCCCGACGCCACCGGCTCAGTCCGGCCCGGCCGCCATGTCAGCCGCGCCGCGCGATGCATTGTGGGGCGAGGGCGGGAGGGAGAGCCGCGAGGGCGGGCGGCGCTGCCGGGCGGCTCTGCTCGGGCCGGGCCGGGCCGGGCCGGGCCGCCTGGGGAGGCCCCCTCAGCGGTGTCAGGGGACACCCCTCTTCCCTGGCGTTCAGGGCCTCCCTTCCCCAGTACCACGGCAGGAAACAGGGATGTGGGAATAAGCAGCTCCGTTTTTTCCTTAATCCCCCTCCACAGTCACTCCAGGTTTTTTTTTTTTTTTTCCCCTCATTTTTCATCGTAGGTCTCTCCCCACACGTGCAGGGCCCCAGGCCCTGTGGGACCTGCCTGGAGGCTCTGCCTCACGCCGTGGCCTGGGCCTTGTTCAGGGCTTCCCCGCACACCTTCCAAGGCTGCGGCTTGGTGAAGGGCGGGTGTGCTCCACACAAAGCAGCCTGCGGTAAACAGGGAGGCTGGGGGGGGGAAATCGTTCCTGGCTCCCTGACCTTGGCTACGAAGCGGGCCCCGGCTGCAGCCAGCGACAGCTTCTTGGCCAGTGTGTCTGCTGGCGGTTTCGCAGGTCTCCGGGGAGAAGAGCCGGCCCGCCTGGCTCTTGGCAGTGCTGGAGGGTGACCTAAAGCAATTGGCAAGTGCTTGTGTAAGGCAAATCAATCTGTGATCCAGTACAGCACTGCCCCTTCTTGGCAGTGAAATGTCATGTTGTTGGCACTTCCCAGCCCAGGCTAAGGAGGCCTTTACAGAAAAGGCGCATAAAAGATTAATGTTGAACTACTAAAGGGGTTCAAAGGAAAGTATTAAAAATAATGTGAATAGTAGTGCTGGAAACACTACCTCAGAGTCTCTGTAGGTTAACAGAAGTTGCAAAATCTGTAATACTGGATTCTCTAATGGTCGCTTCTATAAATACTGGCAAGATGTACTTCTGAATGTGCTGTGAAGTCAGTGCAATCCTCAGAGCTAATCTGCTTTTTTTTGTGGTTCACCTGAAGTTTGCATTTTATGAAATGAGGATTGGGTTGCTCAGGGTATTCCTAATAGGATGCAGTGCAGAACTTTCACCTTTAGGAGGGTGGACCAATCCAGTCCAGGTCAGCAGTGCAAGAAATCGCAGTGTTGCAATGCTCTCTGGGGACAGCTGAGGTTAGCTGCGTGGTGGTTTCAGTCCAGTCCTATTTGACAAAGATTTTTATTAGGTTTAGTAGGCCAAAGAGTAAATTGCAGAAGTAACTGAATTATACTTGCTACTGGTTACAGTCCTAGATCAACATTTAGACATGCTAGCGAGCAAACACACACCAGTTTGCAAATCTGACTGGTATTTTTCCTGCAAGCTGAAATTTATTAGAATATATCAGATTTAGTTCAAATAAACTTTAATATGAAATGTTAGTGCAGGTTGGCTCTGAAAACCTGAATCATTATGAAGCCAACAGTGTCTGACATAGTCTCTCCCTGTGTGTATTCAGGAACAATTGCTCCTTCATCGCTGATGTTAAAGAATGTTTTATTGCAGGGAGCAATATAGAAACATGGCAGTAAAACAGGAAGGTGAATTCTACTGCCAGCTGGCCATTATTTGAAGAATTTCCAATTCAGTGTCAGTGATAAAAAACTTTCAGATTCTGGGCTCAGTTTGTAGGATAAAAGCCACTACATTTTATCTAGAAATCAGAGACAATAATCATAAAGCTGTAGGAAGCAGATTTTATAAAGTCCCTTTCCAGAGCAAAAACTTGCTTGCCTCATGTTGCAGCATGATGCCTCATTTTTAGTCCCTTACCCAAACTACCGTAACATTATGCCTCAAAAAATGTAAACGTGTATTGTAGGTTTATCTTTCATTTTCTGGCCAAAAAAAAATGCTTATACTGAATTATTCTCATCATTTAAATTATTTTTTTTAATTATTTTTAGGGTTTACAAGGTTTTAAAAATTTATTTAAATGTCCATACTATATTAAAACCCTATTCTCTGTCGCCAGCTGTGTCTGAGGAAAATATAAAGCTTCTTAGATAATTTATTTATAAAATGAGGAAATCATACTTGACTGTCATCTAAATGAAAGATTCTTGGTCAATACTACAGTCCGGAAAGTATGCAGAAAGATAGCACTTATCTGTGAAGACGAGAACTTCCGATTCTTAGCAGTGTATCTTCCCTAGATACAGTATGGTAGAAGGTTTTCCATCTACATATTTTTGTAGCATGTTGCATTATTTCTTGATAATGGATGTTTACTTGAGCTGAAATACATAAAAATATGAAAAATCTGAAATGTTTAAAAACTATAATTAAATTTTTCAACTAGTTCTACATGGCTTCTTCACTTACAGTAATGCCACTTATGCTTGAATTACCTAACCAAATTTAATCAAGATGTCAAAGATCTACCAAAACTCAGTTAAAAAAAACCAAAAAACAAAGTGAGATTACAAAATGTAATTGGCTCTTCAAAGCATAGATTTCCAATATGCCTTGGATGTGCTACTTAATTGTTTTCTGTAAATCACTACATTTTGCTTTTCTTTGCCAAGAATTATCAGAATCATAGGCATGGAGGACCAATTTCTCGGTCCAAGAAGAAATCAATGACCATCAAATGCTTTCTATTGTTGTTACTTTATATATACAAATCTTTTTATTCCAGCAGGCGTAGTAGCAAATTGTACAAATGGCTATTTTTTTCTTGCAGACAACCCAAGAATGGCATCAGTGCACTGAAGCAGTGGTTTAGCTTTGTATATCTGAAAGCTTTCATACTAAATTCATTTCTTGATGCTTAATGCCTCTTTCTTGATTAAAAACCCTTTGGTGATGCAGATTCCCCTGGATGATACTATGAAGACCAGTGGTCTGGCCACTCACTTCTCACCAGCCAGGTGCATGCAGAGACAGATTTCCTGAAGGCCTGGTTAGTGGTGCTCCATTTCACATGATGCCGTGCACGGCATGTTTGTAATTCAGGTTTTGCTGACTGTATGCTGTGAATCCTGTTCAGAGCGCTTGCATCAGTAACCACTAGCAACCAAACCGCTGCTATCCTTTGACATTACACCTAGTTACTCGATGCTATAGTTAGTACACGAAAAAAAGGCACTTGCAAATCCATCAAAAACCACAATAACAATAATTTTGCTAGTACATAGTTGAAGCAGATCTCTAAATTTGACTAGTATTCCACAGATACATATGGTATTACTGTTCTGGAGCCAACTAGCACGTTCATTCATCTCGTACCCATAAATGGCCTTACTTAATACACCACTACCGCCATGAGATGCTCTACTCTGAATCCTCCACGAAGACATCCTCCTGAGCTCTGGTATGGCCACAGCTTCCCACCCTGTGCAGAACCCAGACTGTTGCAAAAGCTCCGTTTGCAGCAGTCCTTTCTTTGCGGCAGGGCTTTCCCATCGTGGCAAGTGTCTGCAGCACGGCCGCGCAGCATGTTAGATCCTGAGGGCAGTGTGGAGCACCAGCCTTCCTCTTCCTTCCCCAAAGTTCTCCTCGTCCCTCTAGCCATGCTCCTCGCAATTGCAGCGCTCCTGCTCTTAGCCCTTTCCGCTACGCAGCAGAAAGAGCCTGATTTTTACACTTTCAAAGTGGTAAACATCAGGGGCAAGCTAGTCTCCCTGGAGAAGTACAGGGGCTCGGTAAGTCCGCACGGGGACGGGCAGCTGGTCCTGCCTCACTAACCCGCCGGCCCTCGCGTGTCTGCAAAACCCGAGTCGGGGTGGAGAGAGATTGTACATTAACCCGCTGCACGCATGCAGATGGATTCGGGTTGGCGACTCCCTCTTCTAACTGATCTGGAGCCCTGCCTGCATGCTTCCTTTCCTACCGCTCCGTAGGTCTTTGCGCTCTGGAAATAAAAGGTTTGCAGTGCAGCCTCGGGCTGGGTGCGTGTGTGTGTCCGCCTCTCTTCGGCTCAGGCTGCTGCCTGTAGACGTGGCAGCAGGGGATGCCTGCCCGCCTGCCTTTCCTTCAAAGTTTGGATAACTTTTGGAGCTTATTTCTGCCTTCTAACTGCATGACTTTGAGTAAATTATTTTTGCCTAAATACCATTCCATTTTAATGTTCTGCATTAAAAAAAAAAAGGTATTTAATCAGTGGCTAATGGATTAAACAAATTTCACCATAATTAGTAAAAAAGCAAGAGACATGATAAAATAATTGTTTCAATATCAGTGTATAGTGAAATTGTAGCAACATCATCCTCCTCCCCTTAGTAACTTCTGAGTGTGACAGAGCAATATGAAGAAGGGCTTGTAGACACACATACACTTTTACATGTCTTTTATATTATATTAAGGAGCTCTAGGCAGAAGTTTCCTTCCCATTTTAAGAACAATTTCCTTGTTTGTTTTTTTGTTGTTGTTGTTTGTCTGTTTGTTTTTGTTTTGTTTTGTTTTGTGGTTTTTTGTGGTTTGACCGTCTAGGAAAGATGGTCAGTACCTGTGGAAGAGTGAAAAGGGAAGATAGCACACAGGGTGCATCCTACAAGATAAAATCAACGTAAAGCCCACAGCTGCCCCCCTTAGCACCCAAGTGACACATCTTCTGTGATACAGCCAACATAGCTGCTGCCCAAAAAGGCACGCACCACTTCTCACTTTCACCCTTACTCTTCAGCTTTGTGTGAGCTCACTGGTCCACAGCAGCAAGTCACTAAAACATTGGCAGGAAGGCAGAGAAGGCCCACAGGAGATGTACATTTTCCTGAGCTCAATAGAAAGGGATACTGGTAGACTGGGACCAAATGAGAGGTCTGAATCTTATCTGGTCAAAGTCCTCCTCCTCCTCCCCCATTCACAATTCAGATAGAATAGAACTGGTCCAATGCACACTCAAATATCTATGTTGGAAAAACCATGGAACCTATTTAATATTATGCAATATTTACTTTTTTTTTTAGGAGTTCTTTCCAAAGGCTCTGTCAATAAATCCTGTTACTGGGGCATATTTTGTCAGCAGGTCATCTGCAGATCTGTCTGAATAAGCAAATACCGCTTATAGCTCCTCTAACTCAGGGCCAGAATCCACGTGGAAAGGAGTAAAGGGAGAACTCGGTGGAATGGCTTACAGCTACCCTGCAGAGAGTTATGGGTGTACATCCTCCCTGGAACAAGCTGCAGAGCCTGCCCTGGTATCTCATGAACACACCAGGGTAGGGGGGTGTGTCTGTGTCTCCAGTGGGGCTCTGATAGCAGGCCTGACTGGTTTCATAAGGGAGAGCTCTAGAGCCGTACCTTGGAAAAGGTAACACCGTCGGTGAATGGTACTCCTTGATCCCTGCTAGGCCATATGGAGTAGTTTATTCCAAAAAAGTGATGACCAGCTTCTGTATGGAACAAAAAGATTTGCATTCAGAGAGTCTATTAATTTTCAGGCTAGCTGCTGTTTGATAATGCATATGCACAATTTTAAATAAAATCATAGCAATAAAACACATCCCTTTCTGTCATTATGCCATCAGAACTCAGCATCAAGGTAGACAAAGGTTAATTAAAACTCCCATTTTTTCCTTAAAATAAACCTGCTTAAATCTGCAGTTAGGTAAGTCATGTTAAGATGTACATTTATCATAAAATGTTAAAGCTATTAAAATAAAGCAAATAATATATAAGTACTACGTATGTACTGCTGGTGTTTTTCAAAGAGAGTGAGTCACTAGTTAGCCCCTGGAACAATAGTCTGCTAATTGCTAAACCCGTTCTTAACAGCCTTAAGCTTTCTGGCAGATGTAGAGAAAACATTTTCTTCAGTTCAGACACTCGACTAATTTAGTTAAATAACTACATAATTTGTAGTGAAGAAACTAACTCGGAATTGAAAAGATCCAAAAGCTTCCAGAGTGTATTATAAAAGAAAAATCTGCTCATTCTAAAAACACAAGAGCCATGCTAAGTAGAAACAATCAGTGCAATTCATAACTTGCAGAATCTTTCTTCAATAACTCCTTATTAATACAAATTATTGTGTGTTCAGATCATTGAGATAATTTTCTTAGTAAAGAAAAAAGTAAGACTGATTGATATTATTTCATTTTCTGTTCAAGTGCATCTTGATATAAATCACAAGGACCCTCCCTTATATAAGAAATGTACTAACAATTCTGAAATAACAAAAATGAAAAAAATTAAGCAACATAATTTTTTTTGTGTGTGAAATAAATGTGCACAGACATAACCTATCCTCCACCTTACTAAAAATATCAAAAATATGTGAGGGAGTACTCCCTTTTTATGAGGGCATAAGAAATTATATTGCTGGAATGCTAAAAATCTGGCATACATGCTACAAAATCAGGTGTAATATTACATCTTCCTGAAAGCAGAGAAAGGGAGGACTATTATGACTGAAAAAAAAAAAAAAGAGTAGCACAAGTTAAATAGATCAAAAAGCTGTCTTTTACTGTGTTGCGCAAGAAGGCCATCCTCCTATGCTTTTTCCAGGCTACCATACTGATGCTGATCTATCTGCATTAAAAGTGAAGAGCAGTGACGTGTGGTTGGAAAACAATCAGCAGGATTCAAATAAGATTAGTTTTCTACCTAATCTATCTGCTTGTCTAATTCAATAAAGCTTATATTTTACTTTATGAACTCTATCAGATATGCTGTAAGAGGCCCTATTCTTACCAAAAATAGTATCTATTTGGGATTCAGAACTCCCAAGCATCAACTGTTCCCTGCCGTGTTTATACCTGTCTAGATACAACAGTACCTACCTGCCTGCCTGCCTGCCTACCTACCACACAGCGAAGTACAGTGTGCTGAGGTGTAATTAAGCACCGTTAGTGCAGCACTTTGGAAATCTTGAACCAAAGGTGCTATGATAATAACATGATAATAGATAATAGCATGATATAGAGCATTAGGCTCTATAACAATGTGAAGTATTATTTTACTATTGAAAGTAATGCTAGGCACTTTGCATCACAGCTCTCTGCAATCTGAGAATGTAGTATTACTGCACGTGTATAAATACAGGGTATAGCTAGTTAATTACCGTACAAAGTATTGCTGTTTTTTTCCATGAAGATAACAGCTCTGTGAGTTGCTGTGATCTGACACTTGTGGCCGGTTCTTCCATCAGTAAGGCTGAGCCAGTTAAGAAACTCCAGGTCTAAAAACCCAAGTATCTACTGTCTGCGCTAAAAGATCCCCAAAGGGTTACTTGAGGCTGACAGCAGGTTCATCAGTCTCTTCAGGGATGTATATGGTCTATGGTATAAACATGAGGTAAACCAAGAACTATTTTTGCAATGTTAAATAAGTGAGGTCACTACTAGAATGCATGGGCTTTCTAAGCAAAGGCAAGGAAAGGATAGTATTAAGACATCAGACTGGCTAATACAGAATTCAGCTTAAATTAAATAATTTTTGTAAGGTCCAGGATGAATTGTTTGTGCTGCACACTAGGTGGTGTACTTGACTTGCACTCTGAAAGCCTAAAGTCAGTCTAGCGGCATACCGGCCTTAATTTAAATCATTAATAGTTGTAAGAAGTCCAAGTACAGCCTCTTAATGAGAACAAAAGATGACTGTTATTTATTATAAATTAAACACAGACCCTCCCAAAAATCACCACATTTAATCGTTTGTTGTACCAGACACTTGAAAGACAACTTGGGAAAGATTTTTAAACAACCATTTTAAACATCCCTTATGAAATATTAATAAATTCTGAAAGTTTTTTGTTATATGTGTTAGTAATACTTTTAGGGGGGTTGCAGTATTAAATTGGGGAGTTCAGTAAGAGAATGCATTTTTCCGAGGAAAAAAGAGAAGCGTAATGTGTCTGCCATTCTAAGAAATGCTGCGTTGTTGTTTCCTTCTATTTTGTGGGAGAATGTTTGTGAGTTTGCTGCATTTGCAGTGTGAGCTCTCATGCCTTCTACCACCATGCCAAGTAATCACTGGTTTTAAACAGCTGTAAATTAAAATTGATGTTTCTTTTTGAGTGAATTCTTTCAAGCCCTCCTAGCTTTGAAATCAAGTAAAAAATTATACCTACAAAACCTTATTTCCTCCAACCTCCAAGGTAAATTCTTATGTTACCATTATATTGGGGATAAAGTACCAATAGATGTGAACAAGGTAAGGTATATGAATACTTCTGTATCACGAGAACGCTGAGTCTTAAACTATACTTTAAAAAGCCTCTAGAATTTCATATGAAAGACCTACATGTGACTTCAACTCTTAGTGATGCAATTTATCTTTACTCCAGTCATACTAAACTACAGTTATCACTATGCTTGGTAAATACAGATTATTTGAAAAGAACAGAACTGCCAATAGCTATTTTTTATGTCCAATATATAAGTTCCTTTTGAAGTGCTGACAGCCTGCAACAGGAATGCATCATAAAAATATTACCTCTTCTCTGAAAAAAAAAAATCTAATTATACGCCATATCTTTGGATGTTCTAGGAGACTGAATTTAAAATTTCAGGTAGAGCTTGTAAATGTTGTCTGAATGAATGTGATGCCTGGAAATGAGCTATGTGACTCCAGATCATATTTCATATGCAAATGTACAGGGATTGCTTAGATTGTATTCTGTTGAGACACTACTCAATTTGTGCTTTATAAGATTATGTGTCTTCCAGGGAAAACAGTGCCGCTCTGAAACCAGTTTAAATATAGCCATATTTACAAAATATGTACAAAATACACAAAGTAAGTGTTAATGTTTAATGTAAGAAATTATAAACTCCAACAGCCCCTTAGCTTTTTATTTACTCATTCCTACCCCTTCTAGGGATTTCATCTTATGATCCTGTACCTTACCCAGGCTGTGGGCTTTTACATGCCATTTTGTTTTCTGGTTTTAAAAACACTGTACACATGTAGTCATTTGTTTTTTATATATTATAATGTTGATGCACTCTATTCCTATTTCCTATATACTTTTATATTTTGTATAAAAGCATGTCTGTAGAAACCCACCAGATTCAGTGTAAACCAGGTAGAATTTTGGTTCCCAAATCCCAGTGCTTTTTCTGCACTATGCCTGATTTTAATCTAGGTAGGGAGAATTTTTAGTATTACAATATTTACATTGCCTTATGACTCTTATAAATTGGTCTGAAAAAAGGAATAGAATGTAATTATATGTAAAAGAAACATCACTATGAAGTGCATAATGCTATTTTTATTAATAAAATTATATTGTATCTAAAAGATCTATGACATTCAGCTTTAATCCTCTCTCAAGAAAATATTAGAATGGACTCAATTTATGTAGAACAAGTGGCAACTCACAAAATTTGTAAGAATAATAAAAACTCTAAGTCTAAATTATAGAGGTTATTTATCTTCCCCTCTACTCTGCTCTTCTGAGACCCCACCTGGAGTACTGTGTCCAGCTCTGGAGCCCCCAACATCAGAAGGACATGGACCAGTTGGAGCAAGTCCAGAGGAGGCCACGAAGATTATCAGAGGGCTGGAGCACCTCTCCTATGAGGACAGGCTGAGAGAGTTGGGGCTGTTCAGCCTGGAGAAGAGGAGGCTCCGGGGAGACCCTATAGCGGTCTTCCAGTACCTAAAGGGAGCCTACAGGGAGAAACTCTTCAGTAGGGCCTGTTGTGACAGGACAAGGGGTAATGGTTTTAAAATAGAGGGAAGTAGATTCAGACTGGAGATAAAGAAAAAAATTTTACACTGAGGGTGGTGGAACATTGGCCCAGGTTGCCCAGAGAGGTGGTGGATGCCCCATCCCTGGAAACATTCAAGGCCAGGTTGGACGGGGCTCTGAGCAACCTGATCTGGTTGGAGATGTCCCTGCTCCTGGCAGGGGGGTTGGACTAGATGACCTTTGCATGTCTCTTCCAACCCTAACTATTCTATGATTCTATGATTTAAGGATAAAATACCTCAAAAACCAGTGGAAAGCTCTTCAAAGCCTTGAGAAACTGTGTAACTGTGTAACCCTAACTGCTCAAGTCACGTAAATTCTCCAATAAATTCTTGGCAGAATCTGTTTCACCAAGTATTCTCCTTAGACATGCCTCTATTCTCCTGTTGTGCTCATCTGTATTTGATATCTTCCTCTCTGCTGGATCTGTGCAGGCAGATACATGCCTGGTGGTGATGTCTGAATGACACAATGCACACAACGTCAAAAATGATCAGCTACAGGAAAAACTTTAAAGAACAGTGGGCACAATCTTCCCTTCTTGGAATCTCTAATTGAGGCAGTAAACCTTTATGTAAAAACTATTGTCATTTTGTCACAACTGAGTAGATGTACTTTAGAAATGGTGGAATATTTTACAGTCCATACTGCGTAGACCAACCCCAAATCCTGTAATTGCTTCTATTAACTTCCAGGTCAAGACATCTACACTAGCAATGATAAATGGATCATCCAGTTCTGTATGAGTACTAAATTCTATACAAGGAAAGATGCTGCAGAACAGATGCTTCACAACAGATAAATAAACTACCAAAAATACATTAATTTGCAAGTTGATTTCATGCAACTTGGTATATCTTAGCTGGATGGTAATTTCTTAAATATGCTTAGAAACTATCCAAGAGGCAGAATGGAGAAACATAGATTCTCTGTAAACTGAGAATTAAGATTGCTTAGCAGTTTATCGATTATCTTCATGGTTGCCAAATGAGAATATGTAAAATAAATATTAAATCTTCCTATTGTGAATTGAATTTGATGTAGTTTCAAACATAAGTGTTCAGTCACAGCTCTCTAGGCATTCTTATTTTTTGAAAATAATCTGCATCCCAGCCTTCTGTTGGAAAACTGACATGTGCAGCACATTTTTTCATCTCTCTTGTTCTTCAGGTGTCGCTAGTTGTCAACGTTGCAAGTGAGTGTGGGTATACAGATAGCCACTACAAGGCCTTACAGCAGTTACAGAGAGACCTCGGCCCGTATCATTTCAATGTGCTGGCATTCCCATGCAATCAGTTTGGCCAGCAAGAACCAGATACTAACAAAGAAATCGAGAGTTTTGCGCGAAAGACTTACGGTGCCTCCTTTCCTATGTTCAGCAAAATTGCAGTCAGCGGAGCCGGTGCAATTCCTGCCTTCAAGTACTTAATTGGTGAGTAATCTCGAACACTGGAGGGTTTTTTCCCCAGTGTAGAATTCCTCTGACACAAAATACCATCTAACAGAAAAAAATACATTTATGACAAATATTTATTCACAGAATCATAGTGCAGAATTGTCAAAGAGGTCAGAAGTCAGGTAGTCCATCCTCCTGCACAAGGCAGGATTTCTCTCTGTGTCACTCCTGACAGCTTTGTCTAACCTGCTAAAAAGATCTCCAGGGGTGAAGACACTACAACAACAGACGCCTGTAAAAACTAGTCTAGTAAACCTCTACGTGGAATACAGGTTTTGAAATATTCCCCTGTATGCATACAGCACCTGATCTTCCTTTTTCCACTTTGCAGTCTTGTAAGTGCTTCTCCCATGACACGACTGCTGCAGGTTGGATTTATAAGATTCATCTCAAGAGCTGTAGGATAAGTAGAAGCAAAGCACCTACATAATTTACTTCAACAATCAAAAAATGAAAACAGGCACTAAGAGATGTCCTTGAATACCCCATTCCTCATTCCTTGCCAAGCACTGGAACAGCCATATTGTACAGTTCCTCCAGTTCAATTCTGCTTTATAACTAGCACTGAGACCTGAAGAGGTTTTGCTCGTTCTTAGCACACAGCTGACAAAATACACTATAAAGCAGGATATTCTCTATCAAAGCACTACTTTCTTTATCAAGGCACTACTTTTCATGCACTGAACAAATGCTCAAATCCAATTTAAATGCCGAAATAAAATATCAGTCTTTATCCAATGTGAAGGAAATGTCTCCCAGCAATGATATATAATAAAGCCCAGTATGACATGGTATCACCTGAGCTGCATTCGCAAGGACTATATCGCTGCTTCTCTCCAGCATCACAGTGTTCTCCCATGTACCACTGAATTTAAAGGAGTGTTGGTAGTATTTTTTACTACCTCAAGAACACCTCCTTCCTGGTATCTGTAATGGATCTTTCTTCTAGACAAACTTCCCTTTAATCCTCTTCACATCCTTCCAGCCAATTTTGCCCAGCGGGGTTGTTACTGCAGATATGTCACGTGAAACTTGAAAAACTTTGGTTTCCCTGTTGGTCCACATGCTAAGGCAGGCTGCTGGAGACAGTCTATTTATGCAGCATAATGACAAGATAGTCAACAGTGTAGGTCTGTCTGTGTCTTGATGATACTTTGAAATATCTTATGATTCCTCATGAGATTTTGCTCACCGTATAATCAATGGAAAAAGGTGCTAATTAGTAGCATCTGTACTTGTGCAATTAGTGGGATGAGGCTCCTGGTCTGATTGAAAATTCTTAAAATTTTGTTAATCCAGGGGACTACTGTCTAGTTAAAGCTCCCTGTCTGTCAGAAAAATAATCTTATTATTCAGTCTAAACTTCCTCTTAATTTTACATTCCTTCTTCCTTTGAGAGGGTAATCATCAAATTGATGTGAACACATATCAGGAATTGCCTAACGTGGTTTTCTTTTCTAAGTTTCCACTTAAAAAAAAATTTTTTTTTGACTGTAGATTCTACAGGAGAAGAACCAACCTGGAACTTCTGGAAATACCTGGTGGACCCCAATGGGAAAGTCGTAAAGGCCTGGGACTCTACTGTCTCTGTTGAAGAAATAAGACCTTATGTTACAGAACTTGTAAGGAAAATCATCCTGAAGAAGAAAGATGAACTATGACTTTCAAAAATCCCAGCATGCCGATTACATCTTTATTGAGAATTAGAGCTGAAGTTTGTCTTTTCACATTCCAAAAAAGAATACATGAGGAAGAGAAATCATGAGCAGTGGTATCTATATTAATCATCCTAAGATTGTAGAAAACAGCAAATTATCATAGTCAAAGTAATTTAATTTTTTCCTCCAACAGAATTAAATTTGACCTTTCTGAGAAAGAAGAACTCATCAGCAATTGCTTCTTTCCCAATTAAAATTATTAACATTTGGTGACGCTACAGGAAGTCATTTCATGGAATGAAATGTAAGAGGGCTCAGAATATCGAGAATTTCCCAATTGGGATCTCACTGACATGTACAATTCTGTTGTCATATTTTGACTGCAAACGGAATGAAAAAATAAAGAGTAAAAAGTGTGTGATTGAATTAACGCATGTGCTAGGAAGAGGGCCAAACCAGATACCTTCAAACTAGGCAGACATACATAGATATATGTCTTTCTCATTACCAAGGCCAAATATATTTATTTTCATCTACCTAGAAAGTCAGTTAAGAAGGGCATGGGGAAAAGACATCTATAAAACCTGAATGAAAGAAATGTGAACACAAAGTGTCTGTAAAAATTCTCCAAAAGCTATGAGAAGAATTTCTGCATTTTTTTCACCTAGTAAAGATTATCAAATGATATTTAAATAGCCTTTTAAACATCTGTAGGACCACAGCCTATACAAAATGGCTACTTATTTATTCGGTTAGTATTTTGCCTTAGAAGAATTATTCTTGCCTCACACAACTGATGTTGGATGCCGCATCCCTGGAAACATTCAAGGCCAGGTTGGATGAGGCTCTGAGCAACCTGATCTGCTTGGAGATGTCCCTGCTCACTGCAGGGGGGTTGGACTAGATGACCTTTGAAGGTCCCTTCCAACCCAAACCATTCCATGATTCTATGATAAATTTATTTTTCAGTTTATAACACCATTTGATTTTGCTGCATCCAAACATTAGAGAATCAATACTTTTCCATGGAAATAATTTTTCAAATGTTTCATTGTTGCATAATGTTACATTGTTTAATACCACATTAATGTTACAAATGTTTAATGGCACCTTTTTCAAATGTAGCACTCAAGCATCTGCTCAGATTTCAGACTGCAGAACTTCCTAGCTCATACTAAAATAATAACACGAACAATTACAGGCTCATTGTCCTTTGACAGAAACCCTTTGAAAATCTTGTCAGCAAGAACTCTTTTTATCTCAACAAAAACACAAAGTACAGGTCCCCTGCTCTTAACCCCAAGAGTCTTGTCTGATTGCAGTGTTATTGATGACTGAAAGCTCTTTTTCGTTGCTTTGTAATGCTTTTTAAAGTAGTACAAACAATATTTGTCCATATAGTTGTCAGCACCCAACTGTACAAATAAGCTTTAATTGACCTGACTATAGTTAAGAACTTTTTCCAACTCATCACTGCCATTAGAGCTCTTCAGCATTCAAACAGGCTCTAGTTGAAATCAAAGGCAAGTATTACACCATGCACTGGCTTGCAGAACAAGAGGGGAAACAAAAGTACTGAAGAACTATTGAAGAAATAGAAGGGCTGATCCTAGAGTACATTATAGCTCCCATGCTTGAACAGCTGCTGTCTCCTGAAGCCTTGGAATCATTCTATGGAGTGGTCTAAGGAAGTAAGAGCTAGAGGTACTTCAGGATTTGCAGAAAGACCCTGAAGAGCAGAGACTGTACTGCACAAAAACTCAGTTTGCCTGAAAGAAGCTGAGAGCAAGGTTTTTCATTTTTAGTAAAAAAAAAAGGGGGAGGGAGGGCTGGAAGAGAGAATAAAAGGAAGAAGTAACAGAAGTACGAGAGCAAAAAGAGAGATCAAGTAAGAAAGAAGAAATGAGAAGGAAATGAAAAGACAGTTTGCAGCCAAAGAATTTTTGGGACAAGTGGGGCATGGAAATGTTCAGGTCATATGTATGTTCCGAGCTATATCAGCTACTGCTCACTTGGAGTGTAACTTAAGGGTGCAGGAAATTGGTGCTTGTGGCAGTGCAAATGTCTGTATTTTCCTCCTCTGATGGTGAGAAAAGCGAACTCTACAGTCCATTCAGTCATTTGGTCTATTCTTACACGAATGACTCTAAGACAATGGTTACTAAGGATATCACAAAGAAAGGAAAATCAGGCCCAGCTGCCACTGTGCTGGGACAGAGAATCCAACTACAATAAAAGGTCTTTTATTACTCTGCAGACTGTTTATCTTCTCTCTGTCCATTGATACCAATGCAATGTCCTAACATGCTATTAGCAAGTGCTGCGGGGCTTAAAATTTTCTGTATGTTTATATTTTATAACTGAAATGATATATATTATAATTGAATAATATAAGTATGTTTGTATTTTATAACTGAAGCCTGGATGAGCCCAGATAATGCTTTGAAAGACATATTAAGCCCTCTCTATTTCAATTTTGGGTGTCCAACTTCAAACAGAACTCTGGATTTACATAGATATGATCTTGTATTATCTATCAGACAAATTCTAGAAGGCTAAAGAGATGTAATGGCAATGATCAGTTGCAAAGGGTTCATACTGTATGGACAAATATTGTTTGTGCTGCTTTTAAAGGCATTACAAAGCACAAAAAAAAGCTTTCACTCATCAATAATACTGCAATTGGACAGGACTAGATTCTTCTTAAAGCATCCCCGGGTTAAGAGCAGGGGACCTGTACTTTGTGTTTTCGTTAAGATAAAAAGAGTTCTTGCTGATAAGATTTTCAAAGGGTTTCTGTCAAAGAACAATGAGGCTGTAATTGTTCATGTTATTATTTTAGTATGAGCTAGGAAATTCTGCAGTCTGAAGTTTGAGCAGAGGCCTGAGTGCTATGAATATCTTAATACTGATGACTGTTAGAGTTGGTGTTCTTACCACTTTTGCAATTTAAAGGAAACTAAGGTATTACATATGCAAGCTTTGAAACAACAAATTTGAATAGGCACATGATTTTAAGCACCTAACTACTCTCTCTGAGGTTAACAGAAGCATTTTCATGATGAAATTAAACGTGGCGTATATTTCATCCTTTGTTGCATTGGAATCAGTTTGTAGAAAAAATGCTTTGGTCTTTTAATCAAAGTTACAAAGTAAAAGTAAATACTCTTGGTTGTACATTGATTCATATCTAGTCATACTATAAGTACTTCATGACTTCCTGCTCAGAAAAATTGCAAAGCAAATTGCACTGGGTTGAGTTTGTCTGTTGAGACTATATAGAGGCTGTGCAGAGATCAGAAATTACTTTTTTGGCTCATGAGTTCCAACACTGTTTTACTCTGACAGAGATCTGCATAGCAGAAACATGCACCTACCTAGCCAGCTCACAAACATAGTGATGCCCACAATATAGGATACGAAACAATCTTTTACGCCAACTCTGCAGCAGCTAGGCATAGGCAACGGTGGGGGCCTGTCTGGTGATAATGGCCGACCTTTTCCAGCTGTCTCTACACAGGAGCTGAAGTCAGGCCCCAGTAACTTTCCATTCTTAGCCTAGAAAACCTGATCCAAGCTGTCAATCTACAGGCCTAAGAGATAAGGCATGCTGTTTTATCTCAAAGCATTGCAAGATACCTGCTCAACAAGAAGATCTTCTAAACTAATTCCAGAAAATGAGAACAGTTGAAGGATCATTGCATTTTAAGTTAGCAGACTTGTATTCTGGAAGGGAGGCACAGACATGAAAGTTTTTGAGGTGATTCCGCTGATGTCGATTCTTTTCCTCCACTCAAACAGAAATAATAGCATCCGCAGAGACAGGGAGAGATTCTTTCCTAAGCACTATTTGATGGAACAACCACAGTGACAGGAAACAATAGAATTCTAGAACAATAGAAAAGACTGAAGTACAATTTCTTGAAGAATAAACTTCTGTAACACCTGATTTACAAATGCAGTTCTGTGTAATTTCTTCCTCATAAGACAGAAATTACAGAAATCCTAGCTTCAGGGAGCTCTACTTCAGTTTCCCTAAGTGAAAGATGCGGTAAGAAAGCTATTATTATATTATACAAAATAGTCCTTTGTCTTTTTGTACCTCTTTCCCTAAAGACACTGCTGTTTCACCATAATTAGTGCTTTCATCTGAATTATATGATAAACCATTATATTTTTATTTAGCAAGCAAGTACATCTGACAATGATAAATAAAGAACAGCTGCCTAGGAAATTGTCCATAACCCACAGATTGTTCATCCATCCTTTAAAAAAGGGCACAATAGTCTAACTGTTTTTGTAATCAAAGACTTTGCTGATTTCCCAGTTTAAATTATAAATCAGCTTCTCTAACCCTTAATTAGAGTCACACCACTCATTCTCATTTGTCATTACTTCTATATTCAAAATACTAGTTATTTCATTACTCGTACTTTACTGTCCTCTGGAGAGACCACTAGCCACTAAAAACATGTAGGGAAATTATTTCCTGTCATATAAACATTTTACATTTGAAGTATCCTCTTCCAAATCCAGACAGAGTGTAAATATTTTAAGTTTTCAAGCAAAAGTAACCCCCAAACTGTCAGTTCAGTTAAACAGAAACATTTTGTTTGGATACAGTTGATAAGAAATGTTTCAAAGTTAGTATTCATATTCTCAAAGTTTAAAACTACAAATAAAATATTAAAAGTGAAAATAACTTCAAACTAAGAATTTAAATGCCAATATAGAAAGCTTTGAGGATTTTAAAACTTAAAAATTGATACAGTGAATTTTGTCAAAATAGATATTTTTCCACAAGTTTCGGCTTAGGAAACAGTTTGGTTAAAAAATTCACAATTCCTAATAACAAAAGGTTCTTCTGAAAAAGTCCTATGATCTTCAGAGGCTGCCAATCTATTTTGCACATAGCTATACTGAAGTCAACAGGAATAAATCATTGAGCAAAACTGCAAGATCAAGCCTCTGAATTATATGAATAATTTAGGCTTATTGAATACTGGGAATTGCAGGATACCATTTCTAGTTGTTCACTGCATGCACACTAAATGTGTTTGTCAAGCCCAAGATTAAGAAACTGGGAACAATCCATGCAATAAACATGGAATCAATAATGGAATAATAATTTTAATAAATAGAAAAAAAAAGATTGTAATACAATTTTTTAAAAAAGATTTAAGAAGTTAAGAGAACACTAACAGCCAGCTGATTAGGGATAAAAACCTTCCAAAGTTTCAGGTGTGAAGCTGTATGCAACGAAAAGGTATCAGGGTAAATTATTTCAATGCCAGAGGAAGATTACAGAGCAGAGGCATTATTTTGTTATCAATCGCTAATAAAAAGCTGTATTACTGCAAGTATGGCAAGTTGTCCTGATACATTTGTCATGTATCAGGAAATTTCTCTGCCCTCTGTCTACTTAATCTGGTCTGATTCAGTTCTCTGTCAATTTTAAAGGCTGATTGCTTTTCTAGCCTTTCACCTCTGACCATTTCTTTTGATTCTTTTCCTGATGTCTCTTTCTGACGTAACTTAAGTTGAAAGACTCATTCCACAAGATATCACCATACTTAGTAAAACGTATCCTTAAAACATCTATTAGTAGATCAAAACACTATAGATGAAAGGAGGAAAAGGGGTCCAATGCAAGTGGTAATAATTTGAAGCCATTTCTATTTTCTCTTTCTTCCAGTTTAGTTCATAATCAGAGTTTATTTTCTCCCTTTCTCTATTAACAGCAGGACAACAGAGGATAAAAGAGATATTTAAGATGCTTCTATTGGCAATGTTTTGAAGGAGGAATCCTATCTTTATACAGGATGGAAGAGGATCTTTCTAGTTTGGTTCCAGGGATACCGGTAATTAGATTTTAGCACAATGGACTACTTTTACCTGGTGGAATCATTCTGACTTGGCTCTCAAAGAATGCTCTGGCCATGCTTGTGTGCCATAAAACTCAGGAGATGAGCCTTACCCTCCTCCTCTGCTTTTGCTAAAAATACATTCCACTGATGTAGCTGAAATTCAGTTGGCCAAGATCAAGGTAAAAAAAAAAATTCACATGAGTCTGTGCTAAGGCAAAAAAAACCAGGAGGCCTGAATGGATGAACAAGGAGCTCCTGGACAAACTCAGGCACAAAAAGGAAGCCTACAGAGAGTGGAAGCAAGGACAGGTAGCCTGGGAGGAATACAGAGATGGCTTTAAATGGGCAGAGGGTAGATTTAGATTAGATATAGGGAAAAAATTATTTACTGTGAGGATGATGAGGCACTGGAACAGGTTGCCCAGAGAAGCTGTGGATGCCCCATCCCTGGAAGTGTTCAGGGCCAGGTTGGATGGGGCTTTGAGCGACCTGGTCTAGAGGAAGTTGTCCCTATCCAGGGCAGGGGGGTTGGAACCAGATGATCTTTAAGGTGCCTTCCAACCCAAACCATTCTATGACCTAAGTTTACTGTGCATCCCAATCTTACAGCGAATGCTTGTCTCTGTTTATTTCATATCCATCAAAATATCATTTCTAAGCACTTTAATTTTTGTTGAACATCCCCCTGAAGAACCCTTGTTTAAAATAACATCTACAAGGCTGAAATGCACCTAGTCCTTCCAAATAAGCTATATTCTGAACTCCTTGTTGGAGACTCAATGCTTTGTCAGAGACACACATAATTTTCTTCTTCCTTCCAAAAACATTATGTATGCACCATGGCACTGCATGTATGTGAAAAAGCTGCTGCTGATTTCTGCCTCAGGTGATGTCCAGACCAAGTACTATGAGTGCTGGACTTTGCTTCTGGCATTGTACAAGTCTCCTTTCTGATACTAAGCACATGAATTAATCAGTATATAATCTTATTTTAATCTCATTTAATACAGTTGATAATACTATGCAAAATGTTTGTGAGTTAATTAATGAGTGCATTAAATAACATCCTACACGGAGGCTGGTGCTCAAAAATTACAGTAAAATATTAAGAGAAAACCAAGAAACAAAGAAAGCTCTATACTAGCAATAGATGTTGGAAGGGCCAAGTGCCTAGCATCTATAAAGATTTGGCCTTTTTTTGTCTATTACATCACTAATATCCAGTTATAAACTCACTTTCTTGCAGGTCTCTATCAGCTTGAATGGCAGAAATGCAGGAAATCAGCTGTTCTCAGGAACAAAAATAATCTTGAGCCACAGCAACTGGGGAATAATGAAGTATAAAACATTTTAAAAGAACAGGCAATTTTGCTTCTAGCACCTCACTATCAATATAGTTTGGTTAGCAATCTTAGTTCGTATACTTTAGTAGCTTCCAAAATAAGTTCAAAACCCCTCAATATATACACAAACTCTTATAATTAGTATTCCACTTATTTATCCCCTTTCCTGTTTGCATTAATTTCCTGGTGTGAATGGTAGGATGACGTCTCTGGGACTGGATTGTGATTCATCAAAAAGTGACTTCATGGTGGGGGACTGGCTTTGTTACCACTATTCTAAATAATTCTCAGCTCTTGATTTATAAGCTGAATGGTTTACTTTCTAAAAAGAACAGACTGGCAGCAGTAAAACATCCATTATGTCCAGAAAAGTAATGAATGCTCAGCACTCTCCTGTCAGGCCAGGTTTGCTTTTGGCATAGGCTTGCAGCAGTGAACCAGTACACTTGTTATTTCTCTTCCTTTTACATTCTCATGTGGAAGATGACTACTTTTAAAGTTATTACAATGTTGGCACAAGACTTACAAAGAAGCAATGAAATGATACTGCATTATTTTGAAAGAAAGCCCACAAAGTTGTTTAACGCTTAAAGGCAACTATTTCCATACTGCTGATACGATCTCATTCACATTCTGCCCCAAAACCTGGAGAATTTCCAGAGATAACGCCTACTTTTGTAGTGCAGTTAGGCTTTCAAAATTTCTGCACCCAAGAGATAATGTGGAAAGCTTTAAAGGTTAGGAGGATTATTATTTATGTTTGGCCTGATATAGGATTCTGGCTGTAATTGTTTATACAACCACAATTCTTGCATGTGTCTTTTTTTTCTAAACAAGATCTCAGACCTTCTGAGAACAAATCATAGTAATATGAAAAAGTACATATTCCCTATGGGCATTATTCTGAAGCAGAAAAGATATTAGAATTTAGAGTGGGAGCTTCTGATGTAAAAATGTCTAGTGTGGTAAGAATTCTGAATTATAGACCTATAATGAGATAAAAATTCAAATTTCCTGTTGCATAGGGAGATCAGTGCTTGTGTCTCAGGCTGAACATTTTGAATATGAAATTTAAAAATGCAATTGAATTATAGAATAGCAATCAGTGAAGCAAATAAAAATAAAATTGAAATTCCGTCCTCTTATTATTTTTATTTACTTTGGTACAAATGCTGATTTAAAAAGTCAATAGTAAAAAGAAGCATGCAGAATCACTCAAACTGCATGATTTCATCATCTTTATGTATGTGCACTCACAGCTAACAGAGTTACTGCACTGGCTCTGAAGCAAAGGGGCTTCGTGTTGTATTTATGTTTACAAAGCTGTATATATGCACTGGCTCTGAAGCAAAGGGGCTTCGTGTTGTATTTATGTTTACAAAGCTGTATATATGCACGATGGAAGCATTTCCTAATAACTAAACCAACTGATTTGTAAAAATATCTATGTGCTGCTTTACAGAACTTGTTAATATGAAGTAAATCAACATGGACTACTAGCAAACATCTATCATCAGAAGTGATATGGTGACATCTGTCTTTTTGTAGCCTTTTTCCATTGACTATATGACTTAACTAGCTATACACAGCTCTCTTCAAAGGAAGAGAGGAATCAATCCAGAATTCACAGCTCAAGACATGTCTTGCAGTCCTATCCTCAGCTGAGGATCCCTTGTTCTTTACGATTCAGATTATGTAATTATTGTTTAACACCAACCAGGCTTTGGCTCCCTTGTCTTCATAAATTTACACTATTTGAACAGTTACTCTGTGAACAATTAGGAGTTGACTCTTAGTCCAGTAGGATAGATTCTTACTTGTGCCAACAGAAAAGCAATTTCTCAGCAGATCTTTTTGCTAACCTTCAAATCCATCCATAGTTACGGCAAACAAACCCCTCTAAAACCCAACCCAAACAGCTGTCCTTTTTTAAATTTTAGAACACAGTTTTTTTCAATTTTTTTTGAGAAATGGTATGTGCCTTATTCTAAATTTATTCCATACTGAATGTAATGAGGTTCAACGCATTAATATTTTTAAGGAGACAAAAAACCAAGAAGAATGTTTGTTACTGATGGAGGAACTATAATAATAATAAGGACTAGTAAGGCAGGACATTTTTAGTCAAGGATAATAATAACTTATTCTGTTACTGAGTCTCATAGAAACCTCATAGCATCATGAAAAAGGGCTTGATATTGATCTTATAGATGAAGCAACTAAGCATGTGGGTGATAGCATTTTCCCAAAAGCATGTAAAAAGTGAATGAAAAGCAAAGAACAGAACTTAATCTTCTGCTTCCAAGTTTGTACAGATATATCTATCACCTTTAGTTAATCAAACAAGAGAAAGCAAGTTATGTCATGTAAAAGCTGATAGATTTGGCAGCAGTTAAAGTGACAAATAGATAGCAATAGACAAATAAAGTAATTACATTCCCTTCCATAAGACAAACAGCAATGCTACTGTAAATTAAGATAATTTAGCTTGATTCTGCTTTGACTACTTCTGTTGAGATGTTCATCATGTCTGTGACAGTGAGCTGCACTGATACATTCCACTTCAGTAGCAATACAGAAACAATTCCTGTCAAAATCCCTGGTGCAAATTCCAGGTATGGCATAACAATGAACGTCATAGACTTCTTTAGAGGTGTATTGGCTTAGTCTTGGCTGGAAGAAAAACTACATCTGATATCATATTAGTGAACACACTATACCGTACCTTAGTTATCTTATACTTGCTAATGGACAACACATCTATTTGATGACTGACTCCAATGAAAGATTTATAAAGATATGTCCTACATTCCTTTTCAGGCTTTAGACCTTCGAGTATGACACTTACACAAAGTATTCACCTTCTCATTCCTCTCAAATAAAAGTGTTTAAGTGTCTTTTTTCCTCAAGTCAGAAACACTTCCTGTGAAAACACTGGCAGTATGTATTGCTATTCTTTTTTAATTCCAGAAAGGCAAACAAGACATCATGTGGAAGATCCTTATCCTTTTGATATCTCAGGCTGGCCAGGAAAGAATATGGGCAACTAAAGGCAGAGGTGGCCTTTTCTACTTTGTGTCTATTATTCTCCACTTCTTGTGGAGAAACAAGATCTCCAATATCTTCCTTCACAGAGTCCTTCTATTTTGTATCTTGTGCTCCTCTATTTCATTCCTGGTTGTCTACTTCATATATCTCAACCATGGCAGATGTGTGGCTCAAGAAGAGACAAGAAATTGTCTTTTCAACAGAACACAACAGAAGAGATCACCTATCTGTTTGGCATCCATTTTGGTCAATGCCTGGAAGAAGCTGATGAGCAAGTGCCAACCTAAAAGCCTTGAAAACTCAAGTTTGTTCCTTCTAACGATCCTACCAACAGACCTCAGCCAAGATTTGGAGAAAATGAACTAAGGTAAGTTAAAGCTTTTGGCATGTGACATTTTTTATCTTTACATACAAACACTCCCAAGAGAACCAAAATGGGAAGTGGTTCCCAGAAAACTACGGAGACACTAAAATAAATTCATTTTGGAAGCATCTGGTGTGACTGAATACATCATCGATGAAGCTCTAATATTTATTTACTGCTCATTCTGTGTTGCCAATTTGTTTCTTTAGTGATTTAGTACGGTCAGGCAGCAAATATGAATCAAATTTCAACAGCTTAAGAAGTTGTTACAGCTTATTTCTTTTCTTCCCCAGATAAAAGCACTCCATATGAAGGCACGTGAGCATTCCTCATCCAAACCAACACAAAGCCACATGACATTTTAAAAAGCCTTCTTCAGCTATTTGAATTAAGAAGGCAAGCTGCCTACTGAGACAGTGCTGAAGCATACTCAGGCTGTTCTGTCAACTATTTTAAGTGCACAGTAATATCCAGAAGATGGTTAAGATGAACAGATATAACACATCGCATCATCCAATTTCTAAGAGAACATCTAACTACTGACTAACACAGATCAAATTAATAATTCATCTGAGATGTAACTGGTTACATCTGGTGTAACTGGTGACTGGTGTAACTAGGATGGATGAGGTGGAGACCTGACCAATAGCTCACCTGGCCCAGCTTCAAAAGGCCTAGTCTATCACTAAGAGTAAGTCTGTCCATTACAGACTGTGTCATAGTCAGGTGCTCTGATAATAAGAGACACATAAGATTAAGCAAGAACAATCACACATCTCAGTTGCATTTTAGTAACTCAGTTGCAAATGTAATTGAGTTGAAAGTCGTGTAGTGTCTTGAAGACATACAATACCATTTAAGCACTAGTAATAATTAGTAGCCTACATTTGTTTAAGTTATGAACCATCTTATGAAATCATAGGCTATGTGAGGTGTTCATACTAAGAATATACTTTTTATCTTTCCTTTGGATTATCAGCTTCTGTTGAACAACTGCGCCTTGTCTCCAGTGAAAAGGGATTTGAAACTGAATAAGGCTTTCTAACTTCAGCCAAAGGGAGAAAGGCTATGGAAACTGATTCTCTTTACAGCATTCCCAAATCAAGTAGTGTTCCAAAGACAGAAAACAAACTCACCTTCAGCACCAGCAAAGAGGAATTTTCTGACAGGAAGGGAAGGGGGACAAGCCGGAAACTTCATTTCTACTCCAAGCTTCATAGGTAAATGACCTCTAGTGAGTACAGACTTCTTCCTGTTACCCCAAAGTGTAGTCCTTTCAATTTGCCTCTGGTTGCTCTTTCCTATTCTCATCTCTTCATCCTAGCCCTGTTCTCTAACTGCCAAATCCCAGCCCCTGATCCTTACATTTCTCATGACAGTTCCAGTTTCCTACCCCAAACTGGGTCAGAGCCCAACCCTTTGGACTTAACATCTTCTTTCACTCAATTCCTGTCATATCGGGTAAGTTGTTACTCCTCCACTTCAGCCTTTAGGCCTCCCTTCCGTTTCTTTGTTTTCAACTTCCTTTCACCAGCCCTTCCACTCATGTCTCTGTTTCTCTTTTTGGACTCCTCATTCAGTCTCAGTCTCCCTTCTGTGACTTCTAGCCTCACAACATACTCCTGAATGAAACTGAAAAAAAAACCCAGTTAGGGAGAGATAGAAACACAGAATAGAAAACTTCAGTCCCAAAAATAAACTTCAGTAAGATAAGAAGTGATTGTAAATAGGCTCCGCTAAAAACTGTCTCTGTTGCTGCAGAACTTTAACAGTAGATGATGTTTCCCCCTACACTCAAAATACAAAGACAGTTCTGTGAGAGAGTTAAAGAGGGAAGAGTTATTGCTCCTATTAATATCTGAATCTCTTTGAATTATAAAATAGAACGAAAGTTCTCTATGATGGCCAAGTGAGAGAAAGGACTTTGAGACAAGGTGCACAAAGACATGTAAAAAATATTGGTATAATTGTGTAAAAAATCAGCATTTGATTTTTAAAAAGTACTCTTAATAGGACTAAATCTAAATTATTGGCCTAAGAGGTTGAACCAAATGAAGAAAATTAATAAGCTTCAGTTCCAGTTTCCAGTGAAAATGGTGAGAAGATGTTTTATTGTATTAATTGTTCACTGATAACTAGAAGTCAGTGCTTCATACTGGTTTTCTTAAGGTCTTTTTCTTTAATCTTCAGTTTCAGACAGAGTAAATTCAAACTGTGATAGAAAGTGACAATTCATTATGAGCCTATGAACCTATAATTTTCTATTTTGTGTATCAATGTAGAATCAATGCTGAAAAGACCAAATAACTTACATATTTTATAAGTAATATCTCTGATGAATATCTTGCTTAAATGGTCTGAAATAATAGGGCCATCATTTCTAACCTGCTTGCAGTTGAGTAACTCAGTTTCAGAATTATCCTTGTAATCATCCCCTCCACACAGAAACTTCATACTTACTAGAATCCTTTAAAATTTGTATCCTCATATTCAAGTAGGAATTGCATTACAACATATAATTGCATCTCTAAAATTACAAATAATTATGTTTTACAAGCAGGGTAAATAAAAGCAAAGCTAAATGATTAAGCCAGTGTTACATAGCAAATTTTTGGTAAGTAAGGAGCATGTCATTTCTGTGCCTAAAGCATAGCTAAGTAAAAAGAATTTTCCCCTCTGAAAAGGAAAAAGAAATAAAAAACACTCCACAAAGACAAACTGCAGTCAAGATTATTTGGTTAGGCTCATTGTTGGAAACAACATTATTCTTATTATTATTCTATTTCTAGATAGATGAGTAAGTGTACAAGGGTAAAATTTGCTTAAGTGAGCCATTATTCTGAAATATTTACCAATAACAGCATATAAAAAATTGTAGGTACTGAGGCCATTACACATACAAACACAAACTACTTATCAGAGCTCCATCCTCACCTCAAAATTACCACTGTCAACACTTAAAATAAGTCTTCCTACTTCACTCTGTTTCACTGATTCTCCGTCTTCCTTTACATTTTGACTGAAACCTCTTCTAACTTCCTGGTGCTCAAAATTACTTTCTCCTTCTTCATTATTTAGCTCTGTAAAGCAAAGATGAGATGGTATAAAGGCAAAATCTATACTATATATTGACTGGGGAATTAAATTAAAGAATAATGTGTATGAAAGACAGTTAAAATGACTAGAAAAATTGGTAGGCTCTAGAGTGATGAAAAAATCACAGTACTTTATACATGTGTTCTCTTCCACAGAGAGGATCACGAAACACACTTTTGCAAACAAGTGTCAGATAACTCCGTCATTATCACAAATTTACAGAGAGTTAAACTGAAGCACACACTGGGAAAGCAATTTTCTTACAGCTGTACATCAGCTGAACTGAGAGCAGAACCCAAGATGTATCATATGCTCTTGACAGATTTCAGTTGTTCAGTAATGCACAAGAGTCAAGTAACACAGTGCCAAAACAGATACTTCTCTTTATAATGCTCCTAGCATCAGCCTTTCTTTTTTAGTCCTCTGAATGACAGCATCTCACTGTACTGCAAGTATGCACCCCTTAAACTTCTGTTCCCCTTTCAGTTTCGAACCTTAGCCTGTCATCTGCCTTCCTGAAGCGCCTATTACTCGTGTATGATAAAATGTGTTGTCTATACTAACCCTGATGTCAGTTTGAGCTGTTACTCCTCATCAGGGCTAGTTACACTATCTTGGCATGACAATTCTGTTTAATTGAATAATTTGCCTCCAGATTACTTTTGAAGGTAATTTATGCAGCTGTTCGCCTATTAATAATTAGATTATGCTCTTAGGAAAAACATTCTATGTAGGTCTGAGGATTGATGCTGATCCAGACAAGTCTAATGGTAGTTCATAATTAATTTTCTGTTTCTTAGAAGCTTGGCTGGTACAAATGTGTTCCACAACTGTTAATAGGAACGTTTATTCTCAGCTCTTAAATAATCACTACAGAGGTACAATTCACTTTGAGTTGCCTCCAAACCAAATGGCTGAATCAGAACGTTTAGCTTCTTCCTCAAGTCTCCTTTGCTCTAAGCTGCTTTCAGTCAGAGGAACTCTTTTAATTTGCCGGAAAATTAAACTAGCCCAGTTCTGCTGCCCAGTATATTGTGGAGTCAGGATAATTAAATAAGAGGCTGTATGCTTTACACATTAATTGTAGTTTAGATGAAGACTACAATTATTTTTAATGACTGCAAGAATTGCTGCTGTTCTAATTATTGCATAGAATGGCATACATATATTTATGTTCATGACTTCACTGGGAAGGATTTAAAACAGTTACAAGAAATAGAAAACCTAAGGCGCAGTTCCATGGCACAAAGTATTTTGAAAAGGGGCTTTAAGTACAGCCAAAACAATCTCTTGGAAGTCAATATGAATACCAGCAAGTCAGTTATAGATTCACAGAAGACTCTGGGTTGCAGGCACTTGGGGAAGTTGGCAGGTTTTACCAGACTTAGAGCTAGACCTTCACTGTAGAAGAGACTCATATTCACGAGGATGATAGTTAAGCACTCAGACAACAGAAGTATCCTGTTTTGGGTACAGTTCTGAAAGCTGCTCCTGAATTACATAAATAATTTGTCTGGTACTTACATGCATCCTGCAAAAGTCTCTGATCTGTATTCATTTCTCTGAAAGCTGAATGACCCCATTGTTAGGTTGAAACACACACTCCTCATTCAGTGGAGAGAACTGTTGCAGGCACCTGTGTAGTAACTTAAATTGATATTGGCTATAGTTGAGAGATAGAGAGGCCAACGTATTTTATGAGGTCCAAACCACTAGCTCTTGCTGTAAGAAGAGGTCTGTGTTTTGTAATTAGAATGGGAAAACAAGTTGATGCGGTTTTCTTCTGACATAAAAGACTATGCACATGATCCACTGTCTGTGAGGAGCCTCGCACTCCCACTTCAAGTCCTGTTCCTCAATGTCTGATCAAAAAAAAAAGGTTTTTTTTTTATTTCACGCCTCCAGTAATTACAAAGTTAATTCAGTCACTCAGGTAGATAACTCAAAGTTCATTTCTAATGTTTCATACAAATCATTCCAAATAATTGGAACAACACAGCATGCTAATTATTATCACCCAAGAATCATGGCAAGTACAAATTAATTGCACGATATAAATGAGTTTACTGATTGATAAAAAAATATATTTTACCACTTCATAACATTTCAGCCTTCTTCAAAGGCAAACTTCATTAGCTTTGGTGAAAGAATGTGTTCTCACTCCAACTCCAATTCTGATCTGCCCTGTACTCAGTAAGTATGAGTAGAAGATTGTGTAAGACTGTGCATAAAACCGTAATAAGTAATTTTATTTGTTCCAAATCACTGTAGTAATAATTCTGAGTAGAAAATTGTTTTCTTAGTTCTGAATAATAATAGAAAAATCTCCAAAGCTAAAATAACAACATGAAATAAAAAAAATAACTGATATTGTCCTATATTCCTAAACATCTCTTGAACACTTTATTTGGGAATACTCAGTTCAAAAGGTGAACTGAACCACTCCTGGATTCAATTCTCTGATAAATCTCTTTTTGCCATGGTTGTTGAATTCTGGTATGAACAGAATCTCAGTGGCAACAGACAGTTGGATAAGATGGGTAAAAAAGCCCCAGAGGGATAAAGAGAGTCAGAAAGAAAAATGAGGATGGGAATTCAGGTTTTGGAAGAAAATAGGTATTAGAAACTGAACAAGGTGAATAAAGACATTTCAAAAGACAAAAACCTATTAGACTAGAATTAAATGTTCCTCCATCCTAGGAAGATGTAGGACTTACAGGACGTCTCCCTTCTGAACTCAGTACTGACAATCTCACAAAATCTTGAATCAGTCTTCAAAACCGTAACATGTACCACTGTATTTAGTTTGGTGGTCATGTTTTGTTTTTTTTTCCTTGCACGTCTTCTGCTAGAAGGTCTATACAGCTGTGCTGTCTGTGGGTCTGCCAATCCTTCAGTAATAAATTCTGAATACGCTGCTCGGTTTCAACCATGTCACAGGTTGATTAGCTGATTGATGTATACAAAAATATCTGGCCAACCAATTGATGGCTTTTGAGCTCAGATTCACCCATCTTCTCCTCATTAGAGACTCGTTCTTCAATCACAGATACACAGTCCCCATGTCTTTGAAAGACTAAGCCACTGTATTAAAATGAAACTCGTTCGGAATCAAATGACCAGGAGATTGGTCTCTAAAAAAGACCTCAAGTATCACAAGAGTCATGATCAAATCCTAGCACATAGGAACTCTATTGACATAACTGAGGTAAAAAGGATGCCCATTTAAGCTCATGCCAGGGCAACATGGCCTTTCCTAAACTATGCCAGAGGTATGCCTGGGCTTGGTTCTGTCTCCTGCTGGTCTGGATTGCTTGCTGGTCCTCCTAGATGACCTTTATGCTTATGCTGTAGGTAACTTGCCTCCTGTCCTGTCTCCTGGATGGACCCTGGACTTGACTAAGTCTGGGACTGCTAATGGCGCCTGGCCCTGTTCAGATCCTGCAGGACTATGCCCTTGTCGGTGAGGATGCTGCCATCACTCCTGTCTCATGCTGCTGCCTTACAGTTAGAAGACATTAAACTCCCACTTGTCTGGAGTTCATCTCAAGGCAAGTCCTGAAATTAAAATGTAAAGCGTTAGTTCAATTAATGTGGTCTTATTAATTCAAGTCAAGCTCTATTGATATCGTACAACTTCCTTTCTCTCTAAAATGTCAACTTTTTCTTGATAATGTCACTTTTGTGGCAAAGCACTTGGTCCAGGCTCTCCTGTAATCTAGAGATGACTGACTGAGGACCAGGTCCTTGGAGTAGCCAGTGTCTCCCCACTGCTCTCCCTGAGGCTTTCTGTTATCCTTCTTTCCATGACCCAAATCACATGCTGAGGTGCATGCAACATGAACACGTGCTATCTTGAGCTGAGATCTACCCACGGCTCCTTCAGGAGAGGCTCTCTCAGGTAACAATCTCTCACAGGTAACAGAATGACTGGCTGGGGCCCACTTAAAAAAAAAAAAAGTGGTCTGAAACACTAAAAGGAAATGTCCTCTGAAAAGAGTAGGAGACTAGTCTCTCAGGAATGTTAAATGTTATGTGGTTTTACCCTTCATAATTGGGCACAGAGCCCAACTGAGGTGTGATCCCTCTGTTACCTCCTTGCTTTGGCTGTCCTGAGACCCCACCGAGGCTCATGGGTGACGGCAGGCCCCCCGAAGTCTCTCCTTGATGTGAGACCAAGTGCTGAGGGAAAAAACAAGCCCCAGCGAGAGACGCTGGGGTGCTGCCTTCCAGGTGAGCAACCCCGGGGGTGTCAACCCCACACGGCCCCCTCCCGCCATTCCCGAAGGGCGGGAGAGGCCCCGCTCGCACACTCACCTCAGGGCGCGGGCGCTTCCCGCCGGTCCCCGCCTTGGGGCGACCCCGGGGCGGGGAGAGGGAGCCGCGGCGGCTCCCGCCCGCCGCCACTGCAGACCCCTGCCCGCCCGAGCTCCGCCCGCTCGCTGCCCCACCTCCCGCCCGGGTGCCGCCGGAGCCGAGGCGACGGTCAGCCCGGCGGGCGGCCGCCGCACCATGAGCGCGGAGTGTAGCAGCTACCTCAGCGCCGACAAGGTGCTGGTGAGCGGGTTCAGCTGCCCGCGGACGGGCGGCGACGCCCGCGCCGTGTACTGCTGCGGCTTCCAGGACATCAAGTACTGCTGCGATGACCCCCACAGCTTCTTCCCCTACGAGCACAGCTACATGTGGTGGCTCAGGTAAGGGAGCGGCGGTACCCGCCCTGCCCCGGGCACGGCGGTGGCGCCCGGGCCCGCTCCCGCATGGCGGGCGGCGGGGAGGCTCCGGGCGGGCGAGGCGGGGGGGCAAGTTTGTATGTCTGGGGTACTTGCAGTTGGGCTCTTTCAGGCTGCCTTTGTCCCGCTGAGAGTAGCGGTAGAGCTGCTGCGCAGAGAGACTTCTGCTTGTGCCGGGGTGGTTTCTGAAAGAAATCACTCGTGGGAAGCGCTCGGTGCCCCCCGAGCTTCTTCCCCGTCCCATCGGTGCGAGGGGAACGGCCATCTCGGGGCCTGAGCGTGGAAACTGCCCCGTGTGTAAAGTTCCCGGTGACTTTAGCTACTTTTCTGTGTGTGTGGTAACATCATGGACGACGTTATCTTCCAAGTGGAAAGTCCTCAGACTCGTGCTCTCCTGGATCGGTGTGGGGATCCGTCTGAGCCTCCGGCAGCAGCAGCGAGAGGTGTTCACAGCCAGCCTGGCTGCTTCCCGATTTCCCTCAGGCTCTTCAGCATCCGTGCTGGCTGTGTCAGGGTGTTAGTACACCTCTGCATGGTGCTTTCACGATCTTTTTATGGACTTGTTGTCCCTGATTTTGTCTAGTCCCTTTCTGGACTTGCTTTTACTGTCTGTGTCTGCAGCTCTGGTGGCAGCAGTCAAACCTGCTGTTTGAAGATAGATCCTTTTATCTGTTTTAAACTGTTTCCTAGTAGTTTTCTGAAGTGCCCTCTAGTATTAATATTGTGAGATTTGGTGAATGACAGTTGCATGTTCAATTTATGTACAGTGTTCAAAATTTTGTTTGGTGGATCAGTTCTCAGCTGTCACCTCTCCAAACTGAACAGTCTTGGTCCTTTTGGATTATCTTTGAGGCAGATGCTTTGACCCACTGGTTGTCTTAGTTGCCTCTCGTGCATACTGTTTTTCACTCCACAGCACTGTTCTTGGAGGTGCACAGTCTTGAGGTACATACCCACAATGTGGCTATGTCAAGGTTTTATGCAGTGGCAAAATGCTGCCTTCAGTCTTCCTCTTGAAATCCTACCTGGTGATGGCCAGTGTTTTTTTGATGTCCTTGGCTGCCAGTGCACATTGACTCTGCAGTTTTGGTGAGCTGTCACTGGTGACTCTAAAACTTTTTTTGAGTTCAGAACTGCCAGTTCTGAGTTCATTGTCATGTAGGCTTGGTTTTCTTTCATATATTACATTATGTACACTGAAACTCATCTGCACCCCTTTCACCTGCTCACTCAGTTTTCCTCAAGTCATCTAGCATTCCTTGCCCTCCTATCATTTGATCCCTTGTAGGGACTTAGGATCATCAGAAACTCAGATTTCATTCTTCTCGAGGTCATAGATGAAGACACTGAATAAAATCAGTCTCAGCACTGATGTCTGTGACCTTTCTTTATATTGAAAAGGAACCACTTAGCCCTGTGCTTTGCTCCTTATTCTTTTAAGCAGCCTTGAATCTATAACAGAACCTTCTCCCTAATCCTGCGTCAGCTTGGTCTTTTTAATCCCACCTTCAGTGCAGGGCTTTGTCAAAGGCTTTTTGAAAAATCTAACTCTGTCTGCTGGGTTCCTTTATCCATTGCTTATTGACATCTCAGACTCCAGCAGGTTAACAAGGCAGTATTTACCCCTCATAGTAATGTGGATGCTAGTGAAATATTTTATATCAGGAAGCAGCAAGAGGCACCAGCTTCCTGAGGGCAGAGTGTGGTAATGAGGTGGATGGGGGTAATGGCTTCACCATTAAAAGACCTGTCCCTCATATCCAGGTAAGGAGAGTGGGGCAGGCCTGGGTATGGTGGCTTGGGGATAGTAGCCAGGGTCAGATGCGACTCTGTGCAACCCAGATGCACTCAGCAAACCCCCAAGTGTCCTTTTTTAGACTTTTCTCAGCAAATACCCATACTGTTTTAATGTTATATGATTTTTATTGCATAGTCTTTGACTGTTTTAGTCACAGGAAGCCTTCTCAAGATGGCAGAACTATTGAAAGATTAACATAAAAAAGTTTTGCTCTTGCATCTGGATAAGATGCTGTAGTGAAGACTGCAAAATCTTGATCTTTTCAGAAAATACCTTAAAGAACTGGATTCCATGAGAGGCTTTAATAAAGCATCTCTCTGAAGGATCTTCCCTTACAAAGATTTTCTAGGGTCTGAGAAGTGTGACTGGTCAGAAATTTTGGCCAAAACTGTGAGACTTCAGCATTTGTTCTTTGTTTTTTCCTAAGAAGAGAAAGGCCCTAAGCTGCTGAAAAGATCCGAGGAAATTGAGTTTTGGTTATGCTTAACTTCTGCCATAACTATGTACATCCATCGTAGAGAAGAAGTGAATAAATACAATTTACTTTTCTAAGCAAAGAAAGTTACTGAATGGTTAGAACTGAAATTTCTGTTTTCAGAGTGTTTTCCAGTAACAAATCAAGTCACAATTTTTAGTTACTAACACACTGGAAACCCTATGGTATGACAGCACTTTGAAAACTGTATACATTTGTATGTGATAGTTCCATTAGGAGTTTAAGGAAAACATAAAAATAACATTTTTCTGGTGTCTCAGAATGTTTTGGTGATCACAGCCGTCTTTGTCTTTATCTTAGACTGTTAGTTGTATCAGTATGTAACAACCATTTGTTGTCCTTCAAATGGATTTTGAGGACACACTTTTAAGATTTGAAGTCCCTAAGACTCAAAACTATTCAAGAGTTAGCCAAACCAGCCCAGGTAAGTCTGGAGATTGAACGTACTCATGAAGGGAAAGAAGTTGGAAGCTCTGATAAAGGGAATCGTTGGAAGTTTTGCTTTAGTCCAGAGCTTCAGGTTTCTCATCCTAAATCTTCATTTGCCTGACTCCCCCCATTAATTTGAAAGCAGTGACTGAATGCACCACCAAGGGGCTGGTGGTGTCTCAGGAATTACTTCTGTTTGGTGACACACCAAGTGGAATTTCAGGAAGTTATTGCATATTTCTCTTGTGTTTTTCCTGCTGTAGTAGACATGTTGCCAAACCACTTGGCAGCCAGCTCTGACAGAAGGAGTTCCTGGAGAAACCAGCAGCCTAGGGAACCTGAAGCAAGAGTCGCTTGCAGGCCTGTGCTGTTCTTCTGTTCCCAACTCACTACTGCCTGTACTATGTTTAGAGCTATGTACTGCACTATCCCTTAGCAGAATGGAATTGTCTTTACAGTCACTGTTCAATTAAGTTTTACTTTGCAAATTAATGTCTTTTTTTCAATATAAAATAGAATTGTGATATCCATTCCAAATCCATACCTTTTATAAGTTTCATGTAATATTACATATCTGATTGAAACTCTGGCAGGCCAAGTACAGATTTTATTCAAAATGTTTTATTAATTAATACCCATAGAACCATGGTGACCTAATGCTGTAGCCAAGCTTTGTTGAGCTGTAGAGATCTACAGGAATCTGTTTTGGCTTTCCAAAATAGCAAATCTTTTATTCCTGCATCCCCATTCTTCCAGTCTCCTGGGAATATTTATCTGTTTGCTTTGCAAGTACTACGTACAACACATCACCGCAGCAATGGCATTAGGAACATTTGATTCACTTGGATACAGATGACTCATGAGTTTCCTTTTAATCTGCCAGTGGACATACTGCATCTGCCTAGCCAATATTTAGATTTTTCCTAGCTATTGTTGATGTGAATGGAGTTGTTTTATGGACTAAAAATAACGTAGGTGTGCCATGCTGAGCATCCACTGACAGAAATGTCAGTGACCCACCTAGCAGCTCTCTGGACAGCAGCTTGGGGAGCCCTGGGGAATCTGCTGATGGAGTGGAGCCTCTCTGCTCAGTAAAGCCTTTGGCTGTGCGGAGATGTGTGGCTGTGCTGCAAATGTGTACGTGGCACTCGGTGTAACTGCAATGGGAGCATTAGTGAATGTGTGGTATGGCTGTATCTTTATTGTGTGGAGAATGTAACTTGGGAGAGTTTTGCTTGGTCTGTGGATCTTCTACCAAACTTAGCATTGCTTGTGTTTGAGGAACTGTGAATGCTGCCAGGGTTACCTCTAGGTCTTCATTTCCATTTTTATGCTAGATCATTGTTTTGGGGGTGGGTAGATTGTTAATGCAGAGGTGTTTGCTTGCTAATGAGGCCGCAGCTGTAGGGAAGAGTGTCTTTTTAGTTTGCATGTTTAATGTCTCTCCTATCAGAAGAATGATCTTGTAGACTCTTATGTAGACTGCTGGGTGGACTTTAAATACCTAGAGCTTAAGGTAAAGATGGGAAGATGACAAAATGTTTTAGCAAGGGCTTTTTTCGATGGACATGCAGCACCACAGTAATTGCTGTAGAATCTAGGGGACCTGCTGAAGGGCTGTCTTTATTTTCAGAGGACGGTGATCACCGAAATGGTAAATGATCATAGTTATTTTGGTATTTTGTTTCTTATAACAGTTTTAACTGTTAAAAAAGAAAGAAAAGATAGTGTTCTGGTTAAGAAACTTCAGTGTTCAGAACTGTTGAAGGCATGCTAAATTCTTCTGAATTAAATAAATTAAGAAACAACCCCCCACCCCTGAACTTTAATCCAAAATTAACCTTAAAGAAATTAATCATACATTCTAAGAGAGTTGATGGCTTCACCATGTTGAGAACAATCTGGTATTGAAACAATATGTTTAAAAAGAGCGAGTGCAAACAGAATCTTCATTTCTGATTGATTTACAAAATGGAATCCAGGGTATCTGTTTGGTTTTGTGATGCCGATCTCCATGTTTTGGGTGAGATTTTTTCACATTGCTGCTGGAATGTGAAAACTTTTAGTGGCATACAACATATGATAAGTCTTTGATCTGTAGTGGGAAATACTGCAGAGTTCCCCAGGAACTGCTTTCCTTACCTTTGCTATTTGTAACTCACAAAGCATCTTACTCAAGTTATGCAGTGATACTGAAGATGCATTGTACCGTACAATACACAACTGTATTGTTAATGTCATCTTCCACAACTGCATGGAGGAGAACTGCAACTGAGAAGTAATAGATTCCTGAATAGAAAAATAATATAATCATTAACATGTACTTGATCTAGTCAGCTTTAGGACAACTAACTCTGCTTAATGTTTGGATAATGGTGAGCAACCCGTCTTGTCTTGTACTATAGACTGTTATTTAAAAGGAATCTTAGAATAGGACTAATATTGACATGACAAAAAGCCACAAATACCTGTTTCTGAGGAGCTGTTGGGTTTGCATTACTTTCTCAGAATCATCTGTGGAGATCATTGTTCATTTGATGGCTGCTCACCTCAGCCTCCTGTAGTGTAGTGTGTTTCTTCAGTTTTGTCTGTTTGGGTCAAGGTGTTCCAAGTGAAAATGCAAGAATGAGGCAGAGCCCAGGTGAGATCTCTGTAAGGAGATACTCAGAATCTGTATTAAGCATATTGCTTACCTATAAGTTTTGTTTGAGCCAAGAAACAATGGGGAAAAATTTGCTTAATACATTCATATATACACAAACATATATACACTCTAGTTCATGCAGATGAAAAATCTTCATGAGGGTAAAGCTGTTCTTTCCAGAACGAGTCATTTTTCTGATAACAAATTCTTAGTTGTGTGTGGAGCTAAACGTTGCACAAATGTCATTAATTGATCTGACTGATAACTGAGAACTGCATCTGAACGTTATACCAGTATCTGCTGTTCTCATTGTGCTGATCTGGAGAGTTTACCCTATGGATGTTTCTGTCTACTGGTGTTACGTGAGCTTATAGAGAAGCGTTGCTGTAGCTTGAATGTAAAATTCATAAAAACATCCTGAGGCACAGTTCTTCTCATCTCCCTGCAAGGCCACAGTAGAAGTGAATTCTCACTGACAGCGGTAATATATAAAAGCATTTTTATCACTAGAGGATGGAGTTCATAGAATTTAAGACATTCATCTCTTTTCTGTCCTTTTTACATGTGTCAAAATTGTAAATATACCACAGTAGTAGTACAAGGATTCTTGATCCTCAGACTCTTCATCTGTGACCGAAAGGCCACTGTTTAATTTCGCCAGAAGTCAGTGCCTTTGGCTGGGGCTGTAGAAGAGAGAGAGGACAGGAACACTGAAGGCCTCAAATGGCCTGGGAGGGGACAGCAAATGAGAGTCTGTATAGCAATCAGTCCTTTATTTCATTATGAGAATTTTATATGAGGAAAATAATTTAAAAGAAGAGTGGAAGTAAAGAAACTACTAAAGAGGTTTCTGTGTATACATGTACTGTCTCACCAAATGTCTATGGAAGCAGTATAAAGTAGCTTCTCTCCTGGAGAGGTAGTATCTTGATAAAATCTGCATATACTACTGTATGTTCAGCCTTCTGAATATTCAGTTCCTGCTCCTTTGGCCTTAATATTGTGTAAATTAATTTTTAGTTTTCGTTTTACCCTGACAAAGATCATGGAAGAACTTCTCCAATCTTGACTGCAGATTTATTATGTTAACACAAAGGCACAGCAGTGATCACAGTACTCCACCCTGCTCTGCAGAACTGCTAACAGAATTGAATAATGTGGCTTGCATGTGTTTACCCCATCTTTTGAGGGCATATCATCCTTGGTGAGAAGTCTGTGACAAACAGGAGTTTGCATGGGCTGCCTGGAGCTCTGGAATTGCTCTTTGTGTATGCATCTGATACGTGGTATTATGCCTGTTTCGGAATATGCACTGCATTGGAAAAGTTTTTTATCTCACTGGTACCAGTTACTGCATGAAGTTATTTCTGATTTTCATAAATACAGTTTAAATCAGGCTCAGGAGTAGTGTGCATAAGTAACATGAAATGTCAGCAAGGGCCAGATATTAAACTGCTGTGTAATGACACTGGCCCTTCTAAGGGCAATGAAATAATTCCAGATTATGCATTAATTATTAATTATTGAGCTCTAAACTTTTGTTTACAGTAAAATACACAGTCACTCCCCTGCCTGAGTATCAGTAGCCTCCAGATATCATCCTGACCATTGTTTTAATGGGTACCCCAGGCTGTTTGTACACTGAATTTCTTTCTTTTTCTCTCTTCTTAGTGTTGGAGCACTCGTGGGCCTGTCAATAGCAGCAGTGGTCCTCTTTGCTTTTATCATCACTGTATGTGTTCTCTGTTATTTGTTTATCAGCACGAAGCCACGCAGCAAACTGGATAATGGTTTAAGCTTACAGATGGCAGGTAAGACCAGTTATTGACATACATTATCTCCTGCAGAGGAAAAGCCTTATTCTTTCTTTAAATAGATGTGGAGGAATCCAACAGCGTTTGTTTTCTTTCTGATGGGGACCTCAAGGTGTAGTCAAGCTATCCTGCTGTTTTACCTTCTGAATGAAATCTGTACTGAACTCAAATGAAAAAAAAAAATAACAGAAGCTCGGTATATTTATTTAGTAGTAGGAAGAGTGTAAAACTTGGAAATACTGAGTAAGGGTGCAACAAATAAGTCCCTTTATCAGGAAGAGGCTTAATGAGTTATTGCTCTGGATTTCCTGTCAAGAGTACATAAACATATAGTAGTGATTTCATTCTAGGAATAAGAAACTACAAAGAGATTCTAAGTGTATTTTCTTGTGACAGGGAGAGAGAATTCTTTTTTTTTTTTCTTGCTGACATAGGATCCAGTCTTTGAAATCTAAGACTCTGTTTCAGTCGCAGTAGTCCATACCTTTGTGCCCAAACTGCATCGGCAGATGCCTGCAGGAACAGTGCACATAACCAGCACTAGCGCACTGGAATGGGAAAATCCGTGGCTGCTGCTACATTTCTGAAATCTGACTGCAGATTTTGATGGGAGGATGGGGTGTAATAAGTTTCACCCTTTGTCTTGAACTTCCTAAGTGCTTAAATGTGGCTTCAGTAGTTCAACCAGTAAAGTTGTAGGAAGTAAAGGCAACGTTGCACTTATGTAGGCCTTGCAAGTTGAACAAGTTGAAAAAGGGAAACAGTTCTTGGAAAAAATTCCCCTCACCTCAAATTCTTTTTTTTTCCTAGTTTTTAAAATGCTTTCATACCTGCATGGCAACAAATGACCAATGAGTTACAGTAATTATAGCCTATAATTACAGCAGTAAGCCCCCTCCCGGGTGTCTAGTTAACACAGTTCACTTCATACCGGACTTCTCTGGAGAACAGGACATAGAATTCTGGCTTTGATCTAAAGGTGGTTTATAAGGCCATCAGAAAATGCAAAGCCTCTCTTTGGAGCTACGTAAGCTGAGCAAGCTGCCAAAGTGAAAGTCACACATTCAGCAAACTGCTACTAATCTGCAAATTGAGAACTTCGCACCTGTCCTGGAGAGAGAGTGGAAACAAGACCTGCTACCTAGAATGGCCTGCATAAACTCTTGAGTGGGATGAACAAAAAGCCTAGTGATCTTTTACAAGATGGTTGTGTTCTAATTATAAACTGGCATTACACTTCTGAATGTGTTGCTGTTCTACTTCTTTCCTCAGATTTTCCTGCTGTCGTAGTTTAGCCCTGCTCAGGACCAAGCTACGCAGTCTCTCTCACTCCCCCCACCCTCCAAGGGAATAGGGGAAGAGATGATATAACTAGAAGGCTGGAGGTTTGTGATAAGGACAAAGGTCCTTGGAGTTACCATTGCAGGCAAAACAGACTTGACTTGTGGAAAACTTTATTATTAATAAAACCAAAGCAGGATAATGAGAAAGATAACAAAATAACTTTCCCCCACCCTCCCTCTTCCTGGGCTTAACTTCAATTATCTCTACCACCTTCCCCCCCGAGCGGCACGGGGGGGAAGAGGGAATGGGGGTTATGGTCAGTTCACATATTGCTTTATGCCGCTCCTTCCTCCTTGGGCGAAGAACTCCTCACATTTCTCCCCTGCGCCATTGTGGGATCCCTCCCACGGGCTACAGTCCTTCATTAACTGCTCTGGTGCAGGTGGTTTTTCCATGGGGTGCAGTCCCTCAGGAACTAGCTGCCACAGCCTCCTTCAGGCATCCACCTGCCCTGATGTGGGGTCCTCCATGGGCTGCAGGGGGACAACCTGCTTCACCATGGTCTTCACCACAGGCTGCAGGGGAATCTCAGCCAGGAGCAGCATTACTCCTCCCCCTCCTTCTTCACTGACCTCGGCGTCTGCAGCCATTCCTCTTACAAGAAATTCTTCACAATCAGCTCAGGCAGATGCCTCTCAGGTTCTGTCCACTTCTTGTGGCTGGGCTGGGCTGAGTTGGGCCCAGATGGCCACCCGGCAGGAGGCCAGAGGGTGAGTGCCGCAAGGCCCAGAGGGCTCACACCTTCCCCTCTCTGCCCCCCTACCCTCTGCTTCTTCACTGCTTCCTTTTTTTTTTCTTTTATTTTTCCCCTTTTTAAATATGGTGTCATGGAGGCATTATTGCTGAACATTCTATCACCAGCTGGCTTGGCCACGGCCAGTGGTGGGTCTGCCCTAGACCTGGCTGAGTCCACTGGACAAAGGGGAAACTTCTAGCAGCTTCTTGCAGAAGCTGCCATTGTAGCACCCCAACTACTAAACAAAACCAACACACCTGCTGTGGCATCAGTTCTTAATCCATTGCCAGGACATCAGTACTATTTTTCTCATGCTTTGTATTTTTGTGCTAGACATGTTTGGTGTATGAGGAGTTGGGAACGAGGCAGGTGCTATTGTGCTGCTGCTGCAAAATGATTCCATCTTTCTCTGCAGACTCGAACACTGCTGCAAAACCACGTCCTGCTATGGCATTAAAGATTGTTCCTCTCTTCCTATCATGAGGTGAAAAGAATCCCAAGATCCCACACGGATGACGCAGTAGTCGCATAGGCATCGTGTCTCTCGTGATTCCAGGTGTTACGACTCCAGGAAGCCGAGAGCTTTGCTTTTTCCTAACCATCTCCTGTGTTGTTTTTAGCTTTACTCAGACTGCATTGCTTTGTATTTAAACACTAGTTTTACTTCACTATCATCGTGTTTTTCGCTTTTATTATTCTTCTTTGGCTGCTCTGAATGACAATTATTTCGCATCTAAATTCTGTGGATGAGATGGGCTGCCTGAAATTGAAAGCCGGTTGCTTTGCCAAGGCTGACAAACCTTTGAAAATGTTGAAGGATTTCATTGACAAGCCTGAGTGCTTATCTTCATCATACTTGGATTTCTTTTGCACGAAAGTTGTACAAGGTCTGAGTATCTTACGAGATAACTGGTTAGCTGCTTTCAGGCCTGGGGAACAAGAAAAGCAGCATCTCTCCTCTTTCAGTACTTCTGAGATTTAAGCATAATTGTATACAGGCAATAGAAATTAATTTTTTAAATTACAAGTTTTTAGATGCTTCAGAAAATTTTGGGCCTGAGGACCATGAGTTTTAACTGTTGAACTCAATTCAGCCCTGCTTTTTCTGAACTAGCGTAATCTTGTCTCTGGATGAAGGCTGTCACACATCAGGTGTTGTGCAATATCTGCACCCCTGGAGCATTCAGAGAGCACTTGTTTATGAAAGCAATACTTTTCATTATATTAAACTTCACCCATAATATTATCAGCTCAGTTGGAGTTTTGTATTTCATTAAACATACAATTGATTATTGTGTGCCTTTCCTTCCTCATGTCATAGTCAGTTGGTCATTGTGTGGGCTCATCCAAGATCTCATAAATACAGATGTGGAATTGTTGAATTTTTACAGAAATAATTTCAAGATTGATCATAAATCTAACAATAAACCAGTTCTGTGGCCTTTGTTAAAGTTTGATTCTGCAAAAGGCAGATCAGCTGGAACTTGCCTCTATTTAGTCTTGAACAAATGGTCTTCAATAGCATCAATACAGATATTACGTATGGGGTTCCTGAGTTAGCTAAGCATGTTATTAGCCCTAGCAAAAATCAGCATTTTAATCTGAGAACTCATTTTCTGGAAAAATTAGGCCAGTCACTGGTGCAGACCAGGAGTAACTACTTAAATGTTAATGGAGTTACACTGGTGTAAACTGTTGTTACTAATTTCTATTTGTAGTATCATAGTGTAGAGTGCAGAGTAGATCACTTATATGCAAGACAGTGTGTACACGCAAACAAGAAGATCCCATGTCTCAAGGAGTTTACAGTCTAATTTCTATCGGATTTAGTATTTCCAGTAAAAAGCAGTGCACCATACTTTACCTCTTTCAATGAAATCTTCTCGTTTTGCTGTCCAAATCTTAGCTTTTTATACATTGCTTTCTTATTGTTGCACTGCCTCAGAACGCGAGGTTCACCAAGGATTTGGCTTGTGGGTTAATGGTCTGCCTTACTGAAGTTTTCTTTCACAGTTTTTCTTCTGTTTATCCTTACAGCTACCTTTCTGAAGTAGGGAGGTGCTATTAGCCCCATCTCACAAGAAGACAGAACTGCAGGGATGTGTTGTATTTTTAATGCTTTGTGTCAGTCTAGACATTAATGTCCAGTGGAATTTTGAAAGGACATCATTAACCAGAAGATCTTTGTCCTTTTGCTTAGAATCTCTCTAAAAATATGATTTTAAGACTAGCTTGACGCAGGAATTCTGTGGCACAGAGAATTGAGCCATGCATTTTGAGACAGAGGTGAGTATTCAGATCATTGGAGCGTACTTTTTCTTGGCATAGTGAACTTGCTTTTTGATCATGCAAGTTGCTCAGGCTCAGTAAGGTTTTTCTGAGAGAAAGGATTTTTCATTGAACTCATTGTAGGTGTTTTGATTTCTCCTATTGGAATATTGGAGAACTGTAAAAGTCTGTCTTGGTAAGCAAGGCCTCAAAGGAATCCAGGCCCTGAGAATGCAGATGTTAAGGATTTTCCCAAGATGAAAGGGAATTTGGTCATATACTTTATTCTCCTTCTAGCCATAAAACTTTGGGCAAAAAGTTTATCCCCTTCAAAATGTAGGGAACTAAGGAGTTGCAAGATTGCAAGTGTTTTGTTAAGGCTGAGTGAACAATGCTGGAGCTTCTAGGGAGGATGAGGAGAACCCAGTAGAGATTGCATAGTTGTCAGGAGAGGAGTGATAAATGGGCAGAAAAGGAGGAATCTAGAAGCATATCTGCTGCTCAGCTCTGGGAGGAGGTGCATATACACTTCCCTTGAACAGGCAGCTGATGGGAGAGGAGTGGCCATCCGTCCTGGCCCCTTAAAATGGATTTTGCCATCAGAGGTAAAAAGGGAGATAGAGACTCTCCACCTTTGTGACCCAAATGGTTTATAAACACATTTTCTGAGTTGCCACTGCATTTCCAGCATTAGTCTGGGAAGACCTCTGGGGCAAGGTATCCTATACTACTGCAAAGGAAGAATAGCAAATTACATTTTACAATGGTAACTAACATTTTCCTTTAAAACTTAATATAGGAAGACCTCTAATGCATTCAGAGTCAAACAGCAGGGATCTTTGGGTAAGGGTGTGAAGAGAACTGTGGCCTTATAAATTACTCATAAGTGCTGGGGAAAATGTGCTTTAATAGAAGAGATTAATTCCTTGTTCTTACAAAGCGGTAATGTAATGTGCAAAAGTTCACGGTTTCATTTCATAATAAGGAAAAACTCAGCTTGAAAAATAGCCAAATGACCTTCCTGTCCCTATTTCTTTCCTTAGTTAAAGATTCCTCAAGAGGCACTATTTAAATATACAAAACATTCAGATATTTTGATGAAAAAGTGCCAAACTCTCACACTTTCTCCTGCTTAGCTCAGTAGAATTATCTGACTCTATTGGATCTGATAGCTGCTGTCTGAATTCAGAGGCACTGTGCTTGATTTCTGGAGTGTGCGTTGATAGCTTTGCTTCCTGGGTTTATCAGTAATTTCCAGTATATGCTCTTTCTGCAACTGGCCTTTATTTTTTCCCCCAGTTAGGCTTTTTTCTTTGCCAGCCATCTAGCTCAGATATTTGTCTGTGGGAAAAATAATCCAAATGGGCTCAGCTATTCTTTTTCCCACAGATTTTTCTTTAGGAAATTAAGAAATTTCCTATTTTGGAGCTGTGAATTCAAATTCAGTGCAAGGGTAACTTTAGCTCAAAGTTACATTACTAGGAAAGATTACATTTGTAAAAGTTTAGATTGGACTCCTTAGCTTTCCCAAACTTTCTTGTAATGGTGAGATTTTTTTTTTTGGTAGCTTATTAAGAGTCAAGGTTTTTACTGCAAAGATACCTGCAGATACTGTAAGCTGGTTTAGAGATGAAATCTAGACAGGCTTCAAAAACAGGGTGGCTTTTTCTCTAACTGATAAGGATTTTTTTTTTTTTACCTTTTTGAGTTTGTTTTTGTATCACAGCTGAAATAACTCACTGGAAAGACTTGATTTCAACTAAGATCTTGACTTAAATATTATAGTACAATTTTTTTGACATGTCAAACTATCAATCCTGTTTTTATATTTTGAAACCAAACTGCAGGCTTTTTCCATTCAAGAAATAAAATCCAACTTGCAGAACACTTCAAAACCAAACAACTCCTTTTTCCAATTTGCTTGGTTTCTTTTTTTTAATGAAAATACTAGAATTCTCAACTCTTCATCCTTATTGGATATAGGGAAGCATTTTTTAATCCCTTCCCCACACACTTCCTTGGACAGAAGTACCCCGCTCAGTTATGCTTGTCTCTTCTTTTCTCTTCATTCTCTATGTTGCCCCAAGGAATGGGAAAGTGGAAGATGAGGTCAAAGACAGTGTAGGACTAGAGGCTAGTGGGAAATACAGGGAAATTTAGCCTAGGAGGAAGACTGATGAGCTCCATAGGGAGACTTGGATGAGAAGGTGGAGCAGGGAGATGTTCTGGAGCCAGTATATAAAGGAGAAACTGCAACTGAGCAAAGACCTGGTGTGCTGGGAGCATATGCAAGAGGGATACGGCTAATGAGGTTGAGAGCAGCAGAGCAGGGAGGCAATAAAGCCAGGGGGAATGAAGAAACTCTGGAGAGGGCCAGGGAATGGAGCAATGGCTGTGTGGGGGCTGGTGAGTAGAGGTGAGGTGCTTAAGGAGAGATCTGAAGAGGGAGCCTTGCAATGGGAAACATGCGTAGAGTTGGAACAAGTAGAGATTTAGGGCAGAGAAGAGAGATAGGAGGGACTCAGTGTGAACCGAGCTCATTTGTGGAAATGGGAACTATCATAGGAAGCATAGTAGCAGAAAATTAGGGCTGGAAACAGAGGAAAGCAGGAAAGAAATGAAAGAATATAAGGTATTAAAGAAATGAAGTTCAAAGTGTGGTCCGAAAAGTCTTTCCTTCTAGAGCTTTGTGTTCTCTGTTGTCAGCAGGTATTGGGGAAAACCGCTGGCAGAGTATAATATCTCTCTTCTCCCTTCCTGACAGTGACCCACTGCAGGCTGCTTTTGCTTTGCTTGTTTTGATCAGCGGGGCATATTAAAGTTGTCTGCACTGAATCTAAAGATTCCAGCTCTTCTGCCCCAAGCAAGTGTCTGTATCAGTTACCTGGTAGAATTTTAATAAACTATTGTTTATTTTAACCTGTGAAGTTATGCTCTGAAAAACAATATTTGGATACTACTAAGCTTCAAAACCAAGCACTCAAAGAATGAGAGATGCCAGAACTTAAGATTTTTCTGGGCAGCTGATGAAATGCCTAATTGAAAATTGCTTTATTTGTTCCTGTCATCTCTTCAATCTTTCTGAAAAACAAAGGTGACACTTCTTTCATGCAAAGAAGTATCGTGAGCCTCCCCTCATGCAGTGCTTTGGGATCACTGGATGGAACGTGCAGTGAAGGCAATAGTGACTGATCGTGTTTGGAGATGGGTGAAAGTTTGAGATTTCTGATCTGTTTTCTTTAATACAGGAAATTTTTCTGCCATTTCTTTTAGGAGATTCTCTGATTTCTTGCTATAAGTCCTACTTAGATCACAGTGCTGCTCCCTTATACTGCCCTTCATCTTGATATTTATTCCTTTATAGTGTAAGTTAGCAATTGCAGTTTCCCATAGGCTCAGGAATGGAAAGTGAAATGACTCTGGTCTATCCCATCCGCTAAAGATTGTAGAGGAAGATTCTGGGAACTGTTTTTTTCTAGTGCAATGGATGCATCTATGTATTAGCACTTGAAACTAAACGAAGAATAATGCTGCTGATTTTACTAAAAATGGTTTTGTTTTACAGACAGTGAGACTAGAGGGAGTTCAATATGCTAAAAAACAGGCACTGGATGGATTCTACCAATGCTGTAATGAAAATAGGTACAGTAAGAATGTTTATTTTCATCTTACTCTATTGTATTTGTATACCCTCTGCTCTCTTTTGTATGTGATGATACAGATATGATAAGAATTTTTCAAAATGCCATGATTCTTTATGTGGGTTTTTCGCTTGCTGAAAACCACTAGCAAACAATTTCTGATTTACTTATACACTGCCCCAATGCTGTCCTTGCACAGGGAGGTATCTGCAGAGGCTTGAGCAGAGTCCTTCCACAGAGAAATCTCTTCTTGATTTACTTGTACATGAATACTCCTTCATGGCTGTATGTCAGAGAAGATTACGTTCCACTTATGCTGTCTCTGTCCTTTTGCTGATGCTGCCCAGGATGCATCAGAGCTTACTAAGAAGGCAGCCATTGTAACTTATCATTCTCAATAAATTATTTAGCAATGAACTGGTAGAAAGGCTTCTGTGTGACAAAGGGTAAGAACAGTGAAGTATCTGGTGGGTAGTTGAGTCATATTCTGCTTCTTGGGCATGCTACCTACGAGTGCTGATTCAAGTCTGATAGCTGAAGAAGGTTACCTTGCAAAAAATGGAATTTCATATAGTGATTTGATTTTTATGCTGAACTCATATTTAAAGGTCAAACTGCCTATGGCACAGACCATGCAAAATACTATTTAAAATGTACACCACTACAGATGAATTGTACTTCAGACTTAAGAAGAATTTATGAATAATGCAAAAGACTTCAGATGGCATGAAACATGCATTTTACTTTCTGCAGGGGATAAAAGCTCATGGCTAAACAGCCAAAGAATGTGAGAATAGCTGTAGATCAGCAGTATCTCTCATAGGAAAAAAAAGAGCCTCTTGGCTCAGCAGTTGTTCTTAGGTAAGCAGGAAAGTAAGTGTCAGTACATGTGCTTCATGTATTTTCTCTTATACTCTTAAAACAAAGCCACTCTGTATCATAAGTGCATCTTTATTAGTATTTTTTTATCAGCCTAACAGGTTGGTTTGGGCTGCTTGTCATCATGAAAATACTGAAGTATAACAAGACTCATTTTGAAACTCCTAACCACCTCCGCACATTTTTTTTTTCTGCTGTTGCAAATGAAGTGGCTTGTGGGAGAAAAAAATGCCATGGGAAGACTAAAAAGAATCCTACAGTCAGAAAACCGTCTGTAGTGAGAAAATCCAAAAATACTTGCAGCAGGCGCTAAGTACTGAGATGAGACCTCAGTTCAGGTCTGTGAATGTGGCATTGCTTTCCAAAGGCTACGAGCCTCTCACTTTGTTGTGCTTCAGTTTGCCTGCCTTCCACCATGTTATAGATGCTAATGTTTATGGAATGCCCTGAAGGGCAGCCTGCTAACCGCTATTGCTTACAGGAAGAGAATTGAAAGGCCAGCAGGAAAGCACTTTTTTGTAGAGTTTGGATGCACAGATTATATAAAGACACCAAAATTTAGAAGCTTGTTTGGTGGTTGAATTATCCAATTCTTTTTTCTTGGCAAAATGAGGCTGACGTTATCATGAAGACTCAAAATACTTGAGACCTCTTTTGGAGGCTAAAACCAGCAAAGCTATGCCCTTAGCCTGTGAGCTTTTTTGCTTCTTGATCCAGAATGGAACAACTGGGAACTTTTTGTGAAAATGAACTTCTGAACTTCAACAGATAATCCAGTTAAATGTTGGTAGAAATTCCAGGTGTCATTGTTTTATCTGCTGCTTTTCATGTCTGCATGTTGCAGTTTTCAGACCCTCACCTGTTATGGGGAGCCACTTCACAGTGCAGTGATAAGCCAGAGTGTCTGTCAGTGGCTGCAAACCTTCCACTGCTGTGAGAAATCTACATGTGGCAATTAGATTTGATTTAGCATGCATACTTCCTCTGCCAAATTCACTGGGTTGTAATTAGGAACGGGACTCCCTACACCCTTGCAACTGAATGTAGTTCAGTGTACAATTCAGGCTTATTTGCATGCTCTTTTCCAGCAAAAGTACAAACACAGTCCTTAGCTTTGAAAAGGGAAGGGAGAGGAACTAGGCAGCTGGAGGCATTGCTTCTAACATGGATTGATAATATATCAAGCTATTAAACAATCGAGGTTACGCACAAGAAAAATCTGACACAGATTTTATGAAGGCAAATCATGACAAACTAGTCTAATTTCTGCCTTTGTCAAGGTAATTTTGTCTGTCAGATAAATGGGAACAAGTGGCTATGACTACAGGTTATTATGAAAATGCAGTCAAAGAAGTTTTCAGTGGCTCACTCTCAAGCTCATTTTTGGAGGGAAGGATGTCCAAGTACTCTATCCCAGTTGAGTAGTAAGAGCTTGACTGAAAGACTAAAGAGCATATGTATACAATTTATGGATGACACTACCCTGGGAATGGTTGCAAGACTCTGGGGGATAAAACTAGCTCTCAGAATTATCTCAGTGCCCTGGAGAAATGGTCTGAAATAAAAAAAAAGGTGGAATACAATAAAGATAAAAGCAAAGTACTGCACTTAAAAAGGAGAAATCAAATCCTCAACTATATGTAAGGGAAAAGAAGCAGTGGGGGGGGGGGGAACTATCTGGTGATCTACAGTATACTGTAAACAGAGTATTGATGTTCTGGGCTCTTTTCTAGTCTGAGAAACTAAAGGCTGGAACTATAAAAGAATGTAAGGTAACAATTTGCTCTGGTTACTTCTGGCAGTGCCTCTGTTATAGTAATGCTCTTACATGTTGATATACTGAAGAAGAGAAAACTGAGGAAATTATGAAGGTTTTGGAATGGCAGGATCAGCTTAAGCTGACTTAAATCTAGAAAAGATGAATGACAGTGTTCAGTTTTGTAAAATAGTGGGGAGTGATAATTTTCCATGTCTGTGGCAGGCAGGGTAAGTAATGTGCTGAGTTTCACATTGAAGTAGATCCAGATTTAGGAATAGAAAATCTTTCAAACGATAAGGGTAGAGGCAGTGCTGGACCAGCCAATGAGGCAACTTGTGGGACTTTCTTCCAAGTGCATCTTGAACAGGCTAGACTCACACTTGTCAAAAGCAAGATAGATGACTGATCTCTGCAGCCTTAGCTGTGTCTTAGCCCCAGGTGTCCCTTAGGCTGTACCAGCAGCCCCTGGCTTTTGCTAGGCTGTGTCCAGGTCTGGGAAGGAAATGTCTGTCAAGCTACTCAGAGTAGAGGCTGCCTTGGGGGCTATGTCAGGCTGTGTTGGGGTCTACTCCCTAGCCTGGAGGAAAAGTGATGGCCATAATAAGAACATCTGAGCTCGCTTCTGATCTGGTTTTTCATCAGAAGTGCTATATGTGCAGATTGAATAGAATTTCAGTTGGAAGGGACCTACAACTATCATCTAGTCCAATTGCCTGACCACTTCAGGGCTGGCCAAAAGGTAAAGCAAATTAAGGTCATTGTCCAAATGCCTCTTAAACACTGACAGGCATGGGGCATCAACCACCTCTCTAGGAAGCTTTTTCCAGTGTTTGACCACCCTTTTGGTAAAGAAATGCTTCCTGATGTCCAGTCTAAACCTCCCATGTCGCAGCTTTGAATCATTCCCATGTGTCCTATCACTGGATACCAGAGAGCAGAGCTCAGCACTTCCCTCTCCACTTCCCCTCCTCAGCAAGCTGTAGAGAGCCATGTGTTTGCTCCTCAGCCTTCTTTTCTCCAAACTAGACAAGCCCAAAGTCCTCAGCCACTCCTCACAGGACATTCCTTCCAGCTTTTTCACCAGCTTTGTTGCTCTCCTCTGGACACATTCCAGAACCTTCACATCCTTTTAAATTGCAGGGCCTAGAACTGCACAGTGTTCAAGGTGAGGCTGCACCAAGGCTGAATACAGTGGGATAGCCGCCTCTCTTGACTGGCTGATTATGTTGTGTTTGATGCACCCTGGGAAGCGATTTGCCCTCTTGGCTGCCAGGGCACACTGCTGCCTCATATTGAGCCTGCTGTCAACCAGATAGCAATACTGGGGTAGGGTACAAATCTAAGTTTATCTGCATGTCTCATATGTTTTATTGAAGTTGGTCAGGAGTGTATAACCATCCTCAGAACATTAAGTAGAGGAAAATGTAGAATCTACAAAAAGTATCACCGATAACTCAGATAAGCATCATTCCTCTCAATGAACCAGTATTGAAGTGATGTTCTTTGCTGGTTAGGATGCTCTTTGCTAGTTGCTGTCTGCCTTGAAATCCAAGATTTCACACTTCTGTCAGTAGCTGAATTAGCTGAGACTTTCTGGCCAGACTTTAGTGTGTGTCCATTGTTTTTTGCATATCCAGACAAACATCTGCTTCTAAACCCAGCTGTACCAACAGCTGTCATGCTTCACCTCAGAAGCAATCCTGTTTTAATGAGCAGTAGAGTAATTTGTATAGAAATTCTTCAAGTGTAGTTTGGAGTATATTTTGGTATCCTTCAGGATTAAAGGCACACATTTTGAGTCTGTCTATTATAAAAAAAAATGAAATGTGCAGTTTAATGTAGACATTAGTAGTGCATTTTCCAAGTGGCACTGCATAGAAATGCTAGATGAATGACTCTGTCTTTATCTGCTAAGCTTTTTTTTGTTTTGTTTTGGCACCATTGTGCCTTGAGCCTTTATCACATGCAAGGTGAAATCCTCAGTTGCACAGCAGAGGAGCAACAGCAGATCTACCCATCCGCATACATCCCGAGAGGAGACATTTAGTGCTTCATAGCTGTAGTGATGCCCTTCAGGGGTGTAATTCTTCACATGATAAAGGTTAGGAATATGATGGGATGCTTGGAAAGAAGTAATGCCAGTGAAATGAATTGACCTGTGTGGTTTGTTCTGGATTTGTTTGTAGGATCTCCTTGTCAACTCTACTGTGCAGCACAGAAAAATAATCTTCCCCAATTCAGTCTAATTCTTAACTGTGATATTTTGCAGATACAGAGCTGCATCCCTCATGAGGCCTCCGCTGAAACAAGCTGTTGACAATGGCAAGTGGCTTCAAGAGATTTCCTAAGCCACAAGGATGAGCTGTGACTGTGAGCCACAAGAACTTGACTGACTCTTCCAGAGGTGTTTCCTGGCTGTTAGAACCACCTTTGATAACCAGAGGCCGATCTGAAGCTGTGCCAGGATTATGTATTTGTGTGTTGTTACTGTACTGAGAAGTAGTGTATTTTGATTTGCACATACCAGCTACTGCTGCTAGTCATTTTCACGTAAATTGTTGTCTTTACCCTGTGCAATTCCACTGAGAACGCAGATGTCAGGCAGAGCAGAATCTGGCACACTGTGTTGACCAAGCTTTATTTTAAGCTTTCCTTGTGGGCCATCTTAATATGGTGTCTTCACATCATGAATATGGTTGCCTTTAGTCAAATGTGATTGTTCTGTGCACAAACATATGTGAATGCAGTACCTCAATAAAATCTGGCATTAATTGGTGTTGTATTTTTCTTAGTTTATTTTCCCCCACCTTTGTTTTCTCAGAATATTCTCACAAATCTTAAAATTTTGACGGGAGAATTTTCCAACAAAAAAGTGAAGCTATTAAAGTGTGAATTTTTGTAGGGAAGTTTTGATTTAGCTGTTTTGATAGGAAACAATAAACACTGAAATGAATTGAAATAAGCATCCACAAATGTTTTGCAGATTCTACATCTCAAAATATCTTGGAATACTTACTTTGAAGTAAAATTTAAAAATTTTCCAGTAATGTTCCAAGTGGAAGAATTCATTTGTGAAGTGTTGAACTTCCTTCAGGTATCAAAGAGCTCAAATCCCACATTTTATTTCCCCAGAAGTCTTAGGAACAACCAACATAGTCTTAACTGTCATATTTGAGCTTTCAAGTCTTCCAAGCTTTCAGGCCTCAAATTGTGAACATTAATGGTAATGATTTCTTTTTATCTTGTTGAGGGTTCTTTAAGATCAGTGATCAAAAGAATTGCTAAAATATTTAACCATGCTGTTAATGTGAAGGCAGTAAACAGATTATATCTTGCTTTTGCAGATGAGGCGTAAAATCATGTTCCATACACCACGTAGTCTAATACACAGGAGATGTAGATCAAAATGTTTATACAGCACCTTTATATCCCTGCCTTTAGGACTGCAAATACTTTACTGAAGTTTACATGAAAAAAGTTTGACTATGTCAGTTTCGTCTTTGGTTATACTTCAACTTTTTAAGACCAGATCCTTGTCTGCTGTTTGGGAGCGGCATCTTTGTGGGTAATAGTGCTTGAAATATAAGCTTATTTACAGCTATCCGGTATTATGCATCAAAAAAACCCCAAGTGTTTCCAGTCTAAGCTACTCTTCAGTCACATTACTTGTGTGAAATAATAAGCAGTGCCTCCAAAAGAAATAGAGAATGTGGTGTATGTTCTTTCTGTAACTGTTTGCATATACTATCTCACTAAATGCGCATTTGCTACTGTGGACTTGTAGAAAATTAAAACCACATTGGATTCATGAAGAAAATATTTTTATAACAATAGAACATAAACCCGATCTTCCAGCCTCATAACTTTATAGATTTGGACTGTCAAAGAGCAGAAGGGAAAAAATTTGCGATTTTTGCCATCTGATTTCCTTTGAGGATCTCTGCCCCGAGATACACATTCTGGAAGTGTATGCTTCATTTTAAACCACTGATAAAAAACTTACAGAACATGAAAAAAAAGAGACTTTAAGTTATTTTAACTTCATACAAATGTGCAACAGCACTTCCGTAATTTTTAAAGTAATAAAAGATATTCTATTCTATTTTGGATAGGTAAATATAAAATTTGCTGATAAAAAATATCTTTGATTTTTGTCTCTTGGGTAATTTCTAAATGTTTCATTCCTCAAGTGATAAGGTTATTTTTCACTCAGATACTCTTTTTGAGTATCTTAAGATACCAAAGTAACAGAGAAAAAGTAAAACTAGAATGCCAAAAAGTGTTTCCAGTTCTTTGCCTACATCTAGTGCCTGTTTATGTTTTCTGGTACTGCGTTAGGAAAATCCATTTATTTGCCCTTTTAGCTAGTTATTTTGTAATTGAGAGTTTCTAAATGTCACAAAAAAGTACCTCCCACGCTGGTTTGATTAGGGGGTTCAGTACACTGCCCATAACAGCTTTCAAACATAATGTGCAGTCACAACAAGGGTGGCTCCTTGTGCTTAATAGACATAATAAGGTTTAATGTACTTGTCAGGCATAACCCTAATTTTTGCCCTGGGAACATTTTAAGCTTAAATTGTTTAAGTGACTGTAGTAAAACAAACTCAGGGCCGTTCTGCTACCTTCAGCCATACAGAAGCGAATAAAACTCACAGGAGTTACTATGAGCATTTTTAACTGTTTTTCAAAGTTGAGGAATTTTTCTAATCATAAGGGCAAAATAAAAATGGGAGAAGGATTGTGTAATAGTATGCAATAGGCGTCACCGGCTGTGGGGTATAGAAAGTGTGCTTTGTCTCTGCACATTTATAGATTCCAGCAGAGCAGCACAAGCAGCAGCCCCTGATTGATTTCACTGGGACCAGGCTGGCCTGGGTCTTACTGGTAGTGCTGGGACTGGCTGCATCTTTCTTTGGAGTCACGCTGCCAGGTGTGGCAGCTCGCTCCAAAGTGATCTATCCTTCTCATCCCTATTGTTCTCTAGATATTTAAATAGTAATAACTGGCTATTCACCTGTGATCTTTAATCTGACTTTGAGTCTAAGTAGAAAATACCAAATCAGTGGTCCCACAATATCCATCAAGTACTTAATGACTTTCATAATCACCTTATTTAAGTGTAATTCCTGAAAGCTTTGGCCTTTACAATTTCTAAATTATGGAAGAAAGACTAAAGAGAAGTCACAATTTTACTGAATGAAAATAATGTCTGTTTTAATTGTTTTCCTAACATGACAAATGCTAGAGATCCTCAAGATTGTTCCATCCTTCAAGTTTTGGAAAACGTGAGGCAGGAAAAGGATAAAGAGTCAGCTACTTCCTAGGAATACAAATGAGAAGCTTTTAAGTTTTCATCTGTTACCGTGAAGATCACAGAAATTGTGTTTCTCTTAATTTGAGGTAAGAAATTTATAAATAGATTTAGAAGTCATTATAGCTATAAGGTCAGAGGAGTGGTCAATTAGTAGGTGTCTATGGAAGAGCTACCTGTTCTGTCCTTAGCCATTTGTTTAGAAAGTTAAGAAAAAAATATAAATAGTCTTCACATTTTAACAGATACTGAATAGTTGGATAAAGATCCATTTATACATTGCATTAAAAGCAGAGAACAAGAGAATTCTGCAATGGAGGAGTTTTTGGAAAGTCAGTTCCTAGCCATATGAAGCTATTTCTGGTTCAAAAAAAAAAGATCTACAGTGAGAAATTGAAAAGATTGAAAACCTACACTGAGAAATTGAAAAGATTGAAAACCTGATCTGAACAACCGCCAACACCAGGATCTGTCCAAGTTTCCAACCACATTTATTTCTGGAGTAGCCCTTTGGAAACAAGGTGCTGGTTTCTAGTGGTCAGCAGGACTGTTGCACTTAGCTTCCCTTTTCTCTCTTTCTGTTGTTCCTTAGTGACCATGAGAGTGTGGTCTACAGGCAGAGAGAATTGATTTGTACGTATATATGTCTGCCTGTATAGCACATATATAAAAATGCTTTTGTATGGGAAGAATCTATCCAAGTGTCTCTGAATCTATAAGTCTCTGACCAATATACTAAAATTTAGATTTTAGGGATGTTACAGACTTGCTACTTAAAAGCATCTTTTTAGTCTTCTCCATTATTCCTGTGTTTTTTCCAGTCTGCATCCTTTAGAAAAACTGTTGATGATCCTTTCTTTATATACAGAAGAGTACATTTTGATGGCAACAGCAAGACAAAGCATTAAAAAAAACGTTGAAGAGCCTGAAGAGCCTTTCTTTATATACGGAAGAGTACATTTTGATGGCAATAGCAACACAAAATGTTGAAACTGATTAGTGGAAACAGTGCAAGTGTAAAGAGCTGCATATAAGCACCTTTTTTGCAGGTGATATTTCAGGATGGTCTAGCTGAAGAATATCTTTTGAAATCACAGCTTCCCTTTTCCCCTTGTTAAAAAAAAAGGTGGTGGCAATAGGGTGTGTGTGTATTTTTAACATTAAGGACCATTATTTTTTTTCTCTGCTCCATCAGCTGTGCTGAGCATTACATCAGTTGGGCAAGTAGTGTTTCTGGAAAAAATTGGTTGTTCAGGTTTCTGTTGTCTGTGGATGAACTTCTGCACAGGGGCGTGATGGGACAGGGGATTGATGGGGCAGCGTCCTCAGCCTCCTGAGCCCTCACTCAGGCAAAATCTCTATCAATTCCAAAAGGGTGTGCAGAAGCAAGACCCAGGGTTTGCCCCAGAATTAGCAGCAGGGGAGAGCGAGCAGCTGGCTGATGAACATTATATGTTGCCAGCTCTCATGTTTACTACAATAATCTGGATTCCACAGATAACACTTTGCAATGACATGGTCTTTTGCCATTATCTCTGCCACTATGTTCTCGTTCTTTCACACAGTCTGTAGCAGATGGAAACCCTTCAGATGTTCATGTAGAGTGAAGAGAGTACTAAAATGGCTCTGCAGATGGCTTTCAAACTGCAATGGGACTGGACTCCCTCTGGGAAACCAGAAAAACCTTGTGGCCTCAGGCCAGAGCTGCCCCTGCCCAAAGTTGTGACTTATTCCAGGGAGAAGAGGTCCTCTTGTTCCTGGTGAATGACTGCTTGTTTCTGTAAACAAATGTAAGGTAAGTACTTTTCCCTTAATGAATGCACTGCAAAATGGAATCAGTATTTTTTCCTAAATGCATCAACCACAGAAATTCAGTAAATTGAGTCTGCTCTTTTTACAATGCTGAATCAAAATGTCAAAACAGCACAACTCAATTATAAGAGAGGAAATAAAGCAACATGCTGAATACCAGCAAGTTATTTATGAAGTGCTTCAAATTGCCAATGCTGTAACTACCTGCGGGAAATGAGAACAGACAAGAGCATAGATTCAGCTGTGGGAAAATTGACTCAGAGCAACTTGTTTGCAAAGTTTTAAAATTCAAATTTTCACCTTATCTGAGTTTTCTAGACTGATTGCACCCTTCAGTCTGCTGCTGATTTCGCTAAAGAGTTCTTTTAGGTGCAAAGAAGTGAGGGGAGGGAAAGAAAGAATCAGAATTAATGCATTTGGATTTTAAAAAAAGGTAAAAAGAAACTTGTTATTTTCTCAATGCAATATTGTTTTGCATTTTGCCGTTCCTAAAAAGATCAGTCAGCCCAAAATCCTTTCTACAGAGGAGACATTGTTGCTGAATATTTTTTCTTTGCATTTTTAAGCAGAGATAAGTACCTTATTCTGTATTTAAATGATGCTGAGAGATAATGTGCAGTGACTTTAATGTCAGAGGTTGTATCTGAGTGCTTCATATTGAATGAAAAGTCAGATACTTCCAGTGAAATAAATAGGCAACAAATTCAGAATCTCTCCACAATCAATGGGAGACATTATATAACTCCAAGAAATAAATTTTATATTCGTGCAATACATTGTTTTTTAAAAGTAATAGTAACAGCTTGAGCTACAGTTGGGAAATCACTGGCTAAAGTTACTGGCTGTAATGACTACATGTACAGATCACCTCTGAGTAGTATGATTCTTCTAAAGGGCAAGTTATTAGATCCTGTAATTTGTGAATATTTTTTATTTTCTCCATTGCCATGGGAAGGCAGGAGCTGGGAAAGCAAAGGTCATGAGATACGGTTACATCTTTTGAAGAGCCGAGTAAAGTAGTACACATGTCCTACAGATCCATACTGAATGTGCTGAGCCTGAGCACAAGCTGGTGGTAAAGCAGGTACAATACTGTGGTAGGATTGTGATTTTAAAAGTATTATATACTATCATGACATATCCATATCATGATACTAATCTCATGCTCCATTTGGGAATGTTTATGTGGTTTGCCTTGGTCTTTGTGTGCCTTGGTTTTCGTTCTTTCCTCTTCTCTCCCCAGGGCTGTACTGGTCCCCCATGTGGCACCTCCACTGCAGTGGGAGAAGGGCTGGAGGCAAACAGCGCTTTCCTTCTCTTCTCCATTGTACCACTCTCTCTTCCCAGCAAAGCAGCAGAGCAGAGGTGGCTGCCTCATCTGCAGTTGTTGGGTCCCAGGAGAGAAATGTGCTTGAAAAGGGACTCCTATATGCTAAAAAGCAACTCCGCAAGATGGTGAAGGTCCCAACAAGTGCAGCATCTCCCTGTGATAAGCTTTGGACTGCAGTCCTTGAGTGGGATTGGCTAGGAAGAAAGAAGCAAAGTAAGACAGAAACCTACAGTTCTCTGAGTTTCTACTGACCTCTTCTTCAAAAGCTGTAATAGCACTGCAGAATGTGGGAGCAATGTGACACCTGTTTGAGATCAGCAGCATGAAAAATTCAGCCCAGTCCAGCTCTCCACTGTTCTAAGTCTCAATCTGACGACCACACACCGTGGCCGTGTTGATGACAACAGTGTAAGTGAGTCTGTGGGGGGCACGGATGGAAGGGAAATGCCTGGTTTTGTGGTGGAACTGAGGGAAGAGATGTAACCGCTGCTGGGAGTACCCGGTTCTTACCCACAAGAGCCAGGCTGTGAACTCAGCCCCTGGCAGGATAAGACAGATCCAAACTCCTTTCTAGCAGCTCTTGAGTTTCAATCATGTCCTAGCAACATTTTCTCATTTTGGTTACACAGAGGAAAAATGCCGGTATTCACTCAGGGTGATTTTATAGCAGGCAGAGTTTGTAGGATATGGTCTCTAATGTGTTAAGTGATTTCACTTCTCATTGACTAGATGGAGACTTGAGAGCACTCAGCCCTTTCCAGGATGGACATCTAAAGAGCAGTCAGCTAGAAGAAGCCTGCTACCTCCTGCATAGCGTTGCCTGTACCTAAGCTGCGTTCATGCTGAGAAAATGTGGGGGTAAATGCACCTAAGCGAACGCATTGGGGATGTTCATTTTGTGTAAGAGACAAAAACAGTATGCACAAATTGCATTTGTCATTTCATTTCTTTCCAGGTAAGAAATCTGAGATTTCAGTCTGAGAATGTGAAAACTTCATTCCTGAAAATCCCCACTATATTCAATTGTCTAACATGAAATTTCCTTTATGTGAAGCAGAGTAATTGCTCATAGTGCAGACCAAAGCATATCTGTCCATTTCAATAGCTGCAAACCTGGGACTGGAAGAAATTCTTACTGTGAACCCAATCTTTTCTCAAAGCTTAACCTTCCACCTATGTGGAGTTAAACTACCACTTCACACACAGAAGCCTTTCCCTCTCAGATGTGAATATCAATCCCAAACTTGCAGCACAACCCCACCTCCAGTGTTAATACCGTAAGTAGAAAGGATGAAACTATGAGGAAAATAAGTAGCTATAAACCTTCAAGTGGCCAGGAGTCTGAGTGGTGTGACCTAGTGTTTGTCCAGCTTGGATACACACACTGCCTTGGCAGACCTCGTAGCTTGGAAGAAGGTATGCATCTAGCCAGGAAAGGCTTATAGAGAGGGAAAATGCAGGCACACTGTATGTGGCAGATGATCATGGACTATTTTCAGGTGTGTTAACTGCGGTTTCTGAAGATGGAGTGATCAGATCACTTGGGAGGGAGAGGGAGTCTAGGTCACTCATGGGAAAGCGGTGTGAAAGTTTGGGTTAATTACTGACAGCAATTTGGACAGAGGCAGGTGAAAGGAAGGTAGAAGAGGATGGCCTTGGCATTCTGGGACTACAGGGGAAATCTCTAATTCTTACGCCCTGTTCTCCTCTAACTCCACTTTTCATTAATGAGTGGTGAATCACCATTATCTGTTACTATTCTTTCTTCTGTGTAGGGATTTAAAGCACCCAGTCAGTGTGGAAAATACCTCTCATATGTATGTCGTCTGCTCTGTGAAGAAAAACAAAAAGATCATAAAGTTTAAGCAAATCTGTGCCAGCCTTACTGGTGAGTAACATGCAAGTGATTTCCTTCAAGTTTTGATGAGTTTTTGGGTTCTCAAACCCAGTTTTGGCTCTGGCTCTTCACTTTGCTGCTGATGAGCACGTTAATGGGTAGCAGTTGGAGTAAAGATCTCTCCAGTGCATCAGAACTGGAGAGCTTGTTCCACCTGAGGAAAATAATATTCCTTGCAGGTTATCAACAGGCAATGTTTCATATTTATCAGCTTGGCAACAGTATGAGGAGCTGAAAAATCCTCAGTGGTAGCAGTAACATTTCAATAAAGTAATTTTCTAACTTATTCAGAAGACCACAGGATCTTGAATAATAATAAAAAAAGAAGTGGTAAAGTGGTTGCACAGAGCAGTCACTCTAGTGTCAGACAGGGGATGGGGAATAATACTTCTACTCACCAGGTAACAGTTAATTAAGAGCCAGCCAAAAATAAAACCATCACAAAACATGAAGCTTTGTGCAGCTGCTTGCACGTCTTTTTGGAATAGTACGAGGAAGCATAAAATATCCCAGGACAGAGAATAGTGAAAGTGCAGAACTCTGTTTTGGTGATACAATGAGACTAAATTAAATCTGGAAGTTACACTTGGGGAATTCAGACATCCATAGAGGGAATTCACTGGCAGAACATTGAGTTGTATCTGAACGGTACTCAGCATCCATTGCTAATCCCACAGTGTAACATATAGGAAAAGGAAAAGGGAAATTGAGGAGCAGCAACCATGCATAGTAGGAAATGATGGAGATAGAAAGGACTCTTTCTACAGCATATGTCAGATAAGAAAAAGCTAGTGGAGGGTGTTTGTCTGGTCATTTACACCAGAGATAAAATCTGTAAAATTGTGTTGGTATTTCTCGTCAGGGACATTAGGCAATAGACAGGCAGATCCACCTTTATCTAATCTGAAAAAAATTCTGTGGCTCAGGCTCATTTGGGACAAAGTTGTGAGGCACAATGCCAGGGTACACCGTTTGTTTTCTTGTGCTATTTGAAAAGTGCATAAAGAAACAGGAAAAGAAGGACCAAGTGATACAAAAAGATTCTTCACCCAGACCTTATTGATCCAGAGGAGATGCAGATGTGCCGCTGTAGCGAAAGAATTCAGTGCAGGTTGCTTTCACGTTATCCTTCTGCAACTGCTATCGTAGTCAGCAATGCTTGCATTACAGTCACCCTTGTGACTTGTTTTTCATGGCAGATCACACGACAGCATGACACATTGTCAAGTGTTGACATCCAAGTGTTCACTTCTGTACTTTTTCTAGTGTCCAATGTGACAACAGAAAAGCGAGAGAAAGATTTTTGGGAAAGTTATTTTCAGCCTTACAGATTTCAAATTCTTCCTTATTTCTGCCTCAGGAGGGAACAATGTTTGTGCAGATTTAAAGTCTCACAGCATAAGATAATTCAGGAAAAAGTACTTGGAGTTTTGGCTTCTGGCTCGTACCTTCCCTAAAATTTACATTTTTCCAATTTGTTCTTCTCTTTCAGGAACACCATGTTCAGTTCAGTACCTAAAACTCTGGAGTTTGAGTGGAAAATGTTAGAATAGACCCTGGTAACTCTCAGAATCTAAGTTCTTCTGAGTTTTTTTAAAGTACATCCTGAAATTGATTTGTAATATGAATATTTTAACAAATGTTTGGGAAATACAATGTAATGACTAGGAAGAATATGATCCCACAGTATCAAAGACAAATAACAGCCTTTCATAGAACAAGTTTTTAGGAGGCAGGAATGCTGCATGTATGTAAGAAAGGAACTGGAAGGAAACACCTAGGAGCACACATTTCTCTGGCAGTTAAGGAGCAGACTTAACATATTGTTAAGGATAAATTGAGCCTGAGAATTAGATCAGTGCTTATCCATCATTTTATGCTAATGAGGAGCATAAGTTTTAAAAGAATAGTATCTTGTAATAAAGCAAAAGTATCATTACAATCATTGTATCTTATTTTAGCATAAGAAAATACAGTTGTTTCATGGCGCAATTACATTATTAAAAGCAATTTAAATGTCCTCTTGCTTCTCTCTAGAACATAATTAATACATGACTAATATACCAAGAATGTTGTTGGATCTATTACTAATTTCGCTTTCAAAACACAAGAACTTTAGACATAGAAACCTTGAAACCCTAAGTAGCCACTAGCTCTCAGTGATAGCAGTTTTACAGAATAATTCTTGTTCACATGGAAGTAGTAACTTCTCACCTCACTGTTGCTGCTGTGTCTGCAGTGCCCAGGAGCTCTGAACATCATATTTTAAAGCCTAAGAGTGCCATTAGACAGGACTGTAAGCATTTCTTAGACTTCTGTTGTCTACATTTATGCTGTGCCCTTTCCCGCACTTCAGAATCCTTTGCTCCATGAGGAGTCCCTGAGCTTCATGGCTAATGGAAGTGCACAGGCCTCTCAGCGTGGAGAAGGATCACCAGCAGCACAGGACAGCTTGGTACAATAGCCGTGGATGGGTACAAAAGAAGAAAAATACACACAAGACACACGTACCTGGTATGTAACCAGGAACTTGACTGGACAGAGCTAGAGATGATGCAATGAGGGATTCGAGTAAATACAGACTTTTGTGATACTGCTGTCACAATGAAAGGAATTTGTTTTTTTCCTGTGGATCACTTCTGCTTAGTGCTTTGAGCTGTTTTGAGGGGAGGCAATTGCTCTTCAGCTGCCAAGGGCCCGTAGCTACAGCTTCCACTTTGTATCTGTTGACTCCCTTTCTGCTGCATACCTGCATCCCTGGAAGATGGTGTTTGTAAAGCTGGACCTCTGGATAATGATCAATATGCAGGTCACTAGTGCCAGAGATGAGGCAAGGTGGCGTAGCAAAAGAGAGCTGCTCTTCCCCAGACAGCAGCAGCACGCTCCAGCCAGTCACAGCTTTGCTGCCTGGTGCGACAAGCAGATAATTAGACCCTCCCTGAATATATTTAGACATTTTTCTTTTCTGTGTACTGAGGCTGAACAAAATACTTAAGGACTACCAGGCAAGCATCGCATGCTCCAGCCAAATCAATTTCCTCCTTTTTCCATTGCATTTTTCAGCAGCAAAAAGTAATGAGAAATACTTGGCTACTGGTGTTTTCAGCTATATCTGTTCAGTCTTCCAGAACCAAACACTTTAGCTGGATACTAGAATATCAGAGCAAAAGCCTCCTCACACGTTAGTGCTCTGTGACCAGCTACACTGGGCTTCTGCTTCCATTGGGAGCTCCTGTAATATCTGTCACACATTTTTCAAGTCTGTGTTTAAACTCATAGGAAAATGCACACTTGACCCACTCTTGGGTGATGGTACGTGGCCCTGAGCCTGCTGCTCTGCATCTGTGATTCAAGAATGCTTTTGTCAGGTCACAGCTGAAGGCAGAAGGGGACTGATACACCTCATATGCATTGATGGAAGATGTCCTTGGTTCTTTCAGAGCCCTTGGTATGAATGGCTCTAAACAATATCAGAATTAAGCCTTGAGTCTTAACTAAGTATTGTGATCCTTCTAAATCACTTTTCTGTCTTCTATGCTTTGTTTTCTCAAATAACTCTTAGCACATATTTAATTATTTGCACTGCGGTTATGCTTCAAGGTCTGGACCAGGTTGTCCGCTCTGTTGTGCTTGGTGCTACTATTCCCTTTCCTCATATTCTTTTCCCCAGCCCTTCCAGCATATTACAAGAACAGACAGAGAAAGAAATATGGTGTTTTCCTAAATCCACTAAGTTAGGATTTTTGGGGGAAAGGGGAAAAGGAGTTACTTGAAGTACTTTTATACAAAGGAATAATATTTTTGTCACCAATGTTTGATATATCTACCACTTTTGAAGTACCAAAGCCCCACAATTTACAGGAAATGCAGAAGTACAGTAATAATCTTTTCATTCAGAGCTTCCTCTTCATCCAGGGGCATCCTAAGTACCTGCTTGAAACTCAAAAGCACCTGAGTCATACATGCGTACATACAGAAAGAGAGGCCCACTGGGACACCCGCGGTACGTAGGCATTTCACTGCAGTTGACTTTGGTGACATTAGCACCTCGATGCCTTGAGACGCCCTTAGGTGCTTACCTATTTCCTTCCTGTCTCAAACACTTCTTCAAAAACTTGTCTGTATGGTGGGAAATCAGGGGAAGATAAAGCTCCTCTAGCAGCTTGAAAAATGAGATGTGAACACTTTTAAAAGGTGTTTGATTGTTTTTCTGTGCCCCAGTCTCCCCATTTCTAAACAGGAGTGAGTGATCCTAGGTATGCTGTAGAGGTAGGGTTTAGTAGTTAAATACTGTCTGTTCCAAAGTGCTTTGCTCCTGAACCCAGTTACAGTTGCTAAGTGACAACAACCTAATTGTCCCTCCTACCTTTGACTGAGCCAGGCATTTAAAAGCAAGAAAGTGAAGTGCTGAGGATAATGCAGCTCTCCTGCTGTCCATATAAGAGAGCAGGTTTGGTACTAATCTGTTTCCTAGAGCAGACAAAGGTATTTGTTTGTCATTCTTCTCCAGTAACTTTGTAATTCCCAAGAGAATTATAGAGAATTACATTAATTGCTATGGTAATCGTAACAGGAAGCAATTACTTTCAGCAAATCATAATTACTTCACCTTCCAAAATTTGTTTGTGACCACACCTGGCCTTAATCCCAGATTTATAACAAACATTTTTCTGGAAACTAAGAAAGAACAGATATTGCTTGCTCTTTGGTGGGAAGGGCTTGCAAATCTGCATGCTAGGATTTTTTCCCCTGCCAGACTCCAAGGACATAAACAGTTACTTAAAAATCTCATGATTTTTGTAAATATTTCATTGTATTGTCAGGGGTGGCTTAGGACTGCTTTCTATTTGTGGTTGGTAGACTGGTGCAGAAAAAAAATGCAAAATACCAGGACCTGGGAAAAGGCTTGAAACCATATAAAAACTTGGTTTCACTTGAGATAATCCACTGTGTTGCTGCTACTTTCCTATTTAAAGAAAATACTTACCTGAATATTGATTTAGGAGAAAACCTTGGGAGAAAACATTTCAGGGCAAAACTTTTTGCTGTGTTAACATGTGATCGTTACTGCAGAAACTGATCAAATACTGTGGCATTAATGGTACTAAAATGTTACAGAATGCTTTACAATGACGTTAAATGATGTCTAAAGATCAAATTCTTTAAGTTAATACCACGTATAATAGCATTCCCCTGTGTTCCTTTTGTTTCTTAAGCAAGACTTGTATTTTACCCAGTACTGCTTGATAAACTGCTTTTTTTCCAATCCACTGTGCCTGACCTAGACTGAAAATTTTCATTGATAAACAACTCCAGCGGTGTTCGGCTGTTCACAGCAGTGTTCCTCAACATCCCTAATAGTCATTAAAGCTGGCAGAATGAGAAATCCCTGAACTACTAATTACCAAGGTGCTGTGCTGTTCACATAAGTAAACTGGAAAACATTTTGTCCTTGTTTTGTACTAGGAAAGATGGATGGCCTTTTCTTCTCTGTTTGTGCTCTCCGGTGCAAGGCCAGCACTGGAAAATTCCCAGGAGTACTGCTAGCAAGGGATGCTTTCATCTAGCCAGGATGAAGGTGTAGATGGAGAATCTATAAGAATCGATGCCCTCTTTCCCACCAAGCTTTCACATTCAGAAGTGTTCTTCAGGGACTCCAGAGAAGTACAATCCATAGCTGGAGGCTGGAGTCAGCACAGCAGGCTACGAAAACAACAGGGAGCTCCCACTAAGTTGGCTCGCTAAAATCTTCCATATGTGCTTGGCAGCCAAGGTTGTGTTTGCCATGACAGAAGTACATCCCAATTCCATAAGCTGTGTTTCATCCCTGTAGCAACGGTATTTTCTCTGGAGAAAGAGCCCTACAGTGTTAAATAATGTTGAAGTTTTTCACTGTACTTGTTTCCAGTAAAATGATTTATGATCCTGGGGCTGATAGCCAGAGTAGGTAGATTCCCCATGGGTTTGCTGGCTGAGAACATTTTCCAAGCCCTGAACAGCACAACACATAAACAGTGTTAAGGCTAGATTTGCTTTTAATCTCTGCTTTGCTCTACGTGCCAGCAATTTGGAGAAATAATTGACGTTACCTTGATATCTGACGGTCTGCCTCCACATTTTTATGAGCAGACATGATCTCACTCTGTGTTTGCTAGGAAAGTACCATCTCCAAACAGTGGGTTAGCACAGCCCTGGGTCTGTGCCGATATCTGCATTTTCTCAGCTTCAGGACTGTGCTATCGTCGTATGGCTCACAGCCAGCCCGAAACACAGGCTGGGAGAGCTGAGGAGAGAGCTGGAGGAGAGAAAAGAAAGATGGGCCAATCTTAAGGAAGCTGAAGTGAGGTTTATAAAACAGACTGTAGCCTGCTTCTCCACCAAACCATGTGAATTAAGCACTTTGCTGCATCTCCAGATATCTGAATGTAATTAAAAATCTTGCTTAATGTGAATTAATGTGGTTGGAGCCAGAATCCATCTTGCTAGGTGCTTTCTTTAAATGAAATGGAACCTAATTATCCATACCAATTATCAGAGAAACTGTATCATAATTCCCTCAGCACAGTTCCAGAATATGATCCTAATGGTTTGGTGTTTTGGATAGTACAATGCTGCAAGTTTGGGCACCATGTGATTTTTAAGTGATATACAAAAAGTATGTGAACTGCCATTGTACGCATGTTGTCTTGCAATACCCATTTTTCAAATAGCAGTTCAGTTTTTCAGTTTTGCTTATGTGGCTGAGAAGGGTAAAGAACTGAACTAAAACAGCTTTTCCACAAAGCCATGTAATTAAAACCTGACCCTCAGCCACTAAAGAATTCCCCAGTGGCCAAATGAGGAGTGTTGACATGCTAAGTCATATCTGGCTCCCAAATTCAAAACAATCAGAATTAGGTGAGAAAAAAAAAATTGCTTCATTCAAGTCAAATTTTAAAATATACTGAATTATTAGAGTGAGGTAAATTCACGGGGAATGGGAAGGACAGCTGGGAATGTGAATTAATTAGCGATATGGTTATGTAGATAATGAAGACCAGATTGTTCAACAAAATGGTAGCAATGTTGTCTTTTTTCCTCTTCCCAGACAATTAGCAAGTCAGATCATCTCTCCACTTTACCACTGGTGAAAAAGCTGAGAAAGTCCCATTCTGATGTGCTGAAGTATTGCAAGAGAAGGCGTCCAGTTGTAAAGCCTGGCTACTGCCATCGCCTCATGCACAGTTACCACTGACAACTGCTCTCCAATTACCCCCCTAAATACACCAAGCCACTGGCTCTTGGTACCTAAATTCTCTAGGTTTGCTGGGATTTCTGACCACCATTGTGGACTTGAGCACCAGAATGAAATCAAGAACTTGAAGCACAAATGATGGGTAAGATACTGTAGCTAGTATTATAGGGCTAGTCAGAGAGTAGGGTACTTTATTCCTGAATTTATAAAATTAGCTCTAATTAACAGGATTTTAGTGTGTCTGCCAGATTATGTAAAGGATCATGCACAGTCCTCGTATGGGACTGAAACAGCACCCTCTGAAGACTAAGGTCTTTAATGTTGGGCATAAAATTCTTACCCTCTAGGGGAAAGGCACAAGAAAGCTTGTAATACTGGATGACTAGTAAGTTACATCCACAGGAGCTAACATCTGACTATGATCCTTTCAGATTACCCAGAATCTTACTGGAAGGATAAGAGAGCGTATAATTTCAGTAGCCAAAGAGTATAAATAATAATGAAGTAAATTATCCTTTGAACAAGCTACTGATCCTTAATGTGTGTGTATGTACATTTTGGGAATATGGGAATTTTAAAAACACTTGCTAAGTGTATATCAAGACTTCACAGAAGTTATTTAATCTTTATTTTAAGCAATGCAAATGTAGTTCACTTTTGCTATTCATATTCCCTGTTCCAGTGAATAAAAAAGCATCTTAGACTTTTAAAAATGATAGTATTAGCATGAAGAACAATAGGCATCTTTCTTTTGGCACCATGGGAGAGCTGCAATAACCATTTATTTGAAGAAAAGACATAAATGCCATTAATCTAAATTACCAGGGAGCAGATGAGGAGGCTAGCTAACAAATCATTTATTGTTATAAAATAAAAGCATCCTTTTATGCATATGAGCATCAGTGAAACTGGGATAGTTAAGAACACATTAAGAAGCTGAAGAACCAAGTTACCTATTCCACTTTCTTTAGCATGACCTCAGTGACTTTTAATTATTTCATCATGTCTCATGTCCACATGGTAACTTCATTATACAATCCTGCTTCCAGTCTCTTCTAGGACCCCTCATTTTACCCCGTCCTTGCTTTTGACACCAGTCACAGTACGTAGGCAGTGTGTCCTCCCTCCCTTGCACCACAGCCCATTGGTTTCTAGCATTAAAACACATCTGACTGTTTTTCACGTTAGTAGCGAGGTTGGGTAAATTATTAGTAGATGCTTTGCCATGGTTTGTCTCCCAGGAGCTTGCACAGATCTGGGAAGAGACTTCTCTCCACAAGAACTACACTAACAGTCCTGCTCAGCCATCTTTGTCCACAGACTTGTTGATTCAGATTGCTGTAGCCATTTCCACAAGTTGCCCTAGTGGAACTGTCAGCCTCAGTGGTCTTTAAATTCCCTATAGTTCCTTTTGAAGTACTTTTAAAATCACACCGTTCACCGGGGAGCCAGTAAAACACTGGAGCAGTCTTGGCTGCCACTTCTCCCAGCAGAGAAGAGCCCTGGTGCGCACAGGTGCTGCCCCTCCCTGTGTGCTCCCCAGCTCCCTCCATCCGCCTTCGGCCAAAAAGAAGTAAATGTAAGTGAGAAAGTAAGATGGAATCATAACAATGTTCTAAGTTAAAAAAAATATTAACTAGGCTAATTTTAAGTTTACATTAGCAAAAACCCCCCATCCAAAGCATTGCCTCCAACCAAACCCTGCTGTACAAGCAAAACAATTAGAACGCAGCAAATACGTGTAAAAGACAATGTCTCCCCCAGCATCAGGGCTATAACATACGGCTTTCCATTAGGGGTTCCTCTGAGAGCCCTGCACATTAATTGCAGTTAACAACTACTGCTACAATTAGTCTCTTATTTTTAACAGAGTAGAGTTTTTCTCCTTCATTGCATGATTCATAGCAATGATGTTAATTGATAGGGCCCCCTTTCAGGCTGCAGTTCTAGTTAAGGATTGCTATGGATTGTCACGTAAATAGAGCACTAGGCAGGAGTAGGGGTTTGCATATATTTCTCTTGATAAGAGCAAAAGCCAATCAAGGGAAAAACCAGCCCAACACAAATTTTACACAGGCTCCCTGCGGGGTAGACTGGTGGAGCAGAAAGTGTTCTTACAAACAAGTAACTGAGGAAGGGCAAGGAATGGAGAAATGTAAACTTTTCAGTGGTGTGCCTGGGCACGATTCAGTATTCATTTCAAACACTGGAATTGCTGAATTCAGAACTGCTGAATTTCCATCTTGAATCCATGCGAAGGATCATTTCAATCCAGCATCTACCTCAGAGGGCCGGCTACCAGGTGCTTTGCAGGAAGGAGGTTAAAAAAATACCTTCTATGGTATCATCTTCTATGATGGCTAGGGAGGAATAACAACGTGACAGTGAGGGAAGGAAGAGTCTTTAATCTTCCTGGCTTTGTCCTGAAAGCAAGAATCTTGCTTATGTTTTGTAAAACCAAGCAGATCTTTTAAAAGCAAGGCAAAACAGATACAGCTGCAAAAGGTAGATTTGTCTCACCTCTTTTTAACTGTCTAAAAATTAGCTAGTTTCAGCTGTTTGTCCACGCTTCTCCTGTAGCCAATGGAAATAATAGACAGCAACCAGCGCTTGGTAATTAATCCTGACCCAGGAGAGATATCTCACCCTGTAGCAACATGTATTCCTGCCGTTTGCCATTGGAAGGCACTCAGGTGGCTGTCTTGGAGCAGAGGCCTGCCTTTCAGATATTTACAGGCAGGTGAGATGAATCCCAAATGGCAGGAGTGCGATGTTCTTACCATTAACAATAGGTAAACACTGAAAAGCAGAGATGCATAAAGATTTTGTCCATCTCTCACAGTTCCTGTAAATGTTTATGGAAGATTTCAAATGCAGATCAACTCGCACTTTGATAAATATACTGTATTGAGCCTACATCACGGAAATCAGCAGAAAAACAAACAAGGAAATATCCATTGGTACTGATATAGGTAAGCAAGGATCCAAAACTATCCACCATGAAAGCTGCTAGTAACTTTGCCTCGTGATACTCTCCTTGCTCCTACGGCTCTCCAGCAAAGCCCCCAAACATTTGCACAGTGCCAGGAGGGAGGTGGCTCTGGTACCTGGGTGCATCTGTAAGCAAGAGTAGCAGGGAGGAGGCATTTAACGTTTAAACCGCAAGCAGTGTGTGATGTCCTAGCAGAGCTGTGGGATGGCATCGCTGCATGTTAGAGTATAATGAAAATCTGTTGTATAAGGAGGTGCCTCAGGCTCAGAAAGGTTGAAACGTTCATACAAACTGTAGATGGCTGTTTTAGTGGAATATGATCCAGACATTGCATTGATTAAATGTTTTTTTCCTACTCTGAATGTAAGAAATGTGCTAAACCTTTTATTCATTACTGAAACACATAGTTAAAAAAAGAAAAAAGAAAACCAGTTCATTTGTTAGGAACATTAAAAGTCAAGACAAACTTACTTTTTAAGAATTGCTATTATCCTTTACCTGCAAAGTGTCTCTCTGCTTAACTGGAAATGTTTTTAATATCCCAGAAGTTTAGGCTGCTTTAAGGAGTGGTTCTGAAATGCAAAGAGCGTGTAAAAAGCAATCCAATGGTCTGCTCGAAGAAAGAACATTTTGTCTTCTGACAGTCCGATTCTGACCACATTGATCAGAGCAAAACCTTTGAGCAAAACTGGCCTGCTTCACTGGGTTATTTTTACTAGCTCTTGACCGTGGCAAAGGGACATTTTATTTTATAGATGCACATTATGCTTATTCTTACATGCCATCTGCAGTTCTCACTGGTGATTATTCCTCTTGAAAGGAAAAGATCAGGCAAATTAATGGACAGAATTTGCCATTAATCCTTTAGGACATTCCTGAACTGCAAATGATGAGAACAAGAAATGGTTCAGTACTCTTTATGACAGCTGTCCATGTCAGGGTTAATGAGACTTCATCAGGTAGCCAGCTATTCCTAGAGAGAAAATCATTATTTTATTATAAAAACATTATAAAAACATGTGGCTTGGATTTTGTAGCACAGTCTGGTAATATGACAGAATAAAAGACTGGTAGCTGATGTGGGCTTTCTTCCTGGCGAGATTTGACTCTTGCATTTAAAATGTGTTAAGTGAGTTTGTCTTTTCTGGAGGCTGAATTCTGACTTGAAGCACAACTTGTGGGGCAGATTCCCTTAGGTTGGAGACTGGATTTAAATGAGACAGGGGGATCTCAGCCACTGTATAAATACAGTTTATAGACCCTTCCTTAAACTATTAATTTGTCTTCAATAATTCAAAATTTGAAGCATGCAAATTATTTTCTAAAGCCTCAGATGAAAATGCATTATGGGTTTAACATAAAGCCTAATCTAAAATAGGTAGCACTTCATGAAGGAGGGCAATCGTGTTGCAATGAAATCTCAGCTCATGGAACAGGTTAGCGTTGTAAAACCTTGTTGCTCTGAAGGGCACGTCCGCTTCTGCTTTGCAGTCCAGCATCTCCTCCTCCGAGATGATGCAATTCCGTCATAATCCTAAATCCTGGCATTGTGTAACAGGACAATTGCATGCAGGAGGAAGCAGCAGGGGTGTCAATTGGAGGCAGAGAGCGGTTAATGCAGCACTGCCCAAGGGGCTCGAGCAAGAGCAGACCTGGGAAGGCACCTTGGCTGCTCTCAGCCCTTCTCAACCTTCTCTTCTCCACTGTGGGAGAGGAAGGTACATTTTCGATATAGGACAGGAGATAAAACAGAGATACAGAGACAGGAATCATGTAAGACATCTGTAGCAGATGTGGGAAAAAAAAAAAAAAAATTCCTGACTGTCAGCCTTCTGCAAACCTGAAAAGCCCGTATTTCCCTCGGTACACTTTAATACAATTTACACTCTGAAGGGTGTTTTTCTTCCTCCAGGATTCCAGTGACTTGCACCCTGCCTGTTAGGACTGCTTACCCGCCAGCGCTGGCATGGAGCAGGCAGGTTTTCAGCAGTTCAGCTGCTCACAGCTGCCATCTGGCAGCTCCACAGAGTGTTCTGAGGAGAGACAAAGCCAAACTTCTCCAAGCTTAATCTCTTTACAGAGATTTTCATAATTTTTACAGAAGTGCGGAATTGAATACAAAAGAATACTACACCATGGTGCTGTGGCAGAGAGCTTGCCACTACTTCTTCTCAGCAGGGACGCAGGAGTTGCTGTGCTCTCTGAGATCTGTACTTCACACACTCCAGAGGTCTGGCTCTGAAAGCAGGTGGGATTAGCTCCATCCAACAGGACTACCACAAAGTCCTGGGAGACTCAGAGGAAGTTACTACCTTTTGGGAACTGATTTATGCCAGGAAGCGCCGTCTTTTGCATCCCTTTCATGTTTCCCTAATAATATTATTTAAAGCCTTCCTGGAGAACCAGTGTATGCATGTACAGGCACATTGTGTTTCAAGCATTCTCTTACTGACACTTCCTTCCTTAGCATTGAGATGTCCCATCCTGGCACACCCAAAGGGCAGATGTTTTCTGCAGGATGAGCTCTGCGCTGAGTCTCTGCAGTACCCAGAACCACAGGTTCAAGGTGAGTGAGAAGGAGTCTTAGGCTTTACTACAGTAATAAGGAAATACTGTAACTTAGTAAAACAAGGCCTCAGTTTGGCCAACTGGAAGGCTAAATCCCTAAATTGCTGGTGCTGTGTGAGGTTTTTTTTGCTTCCATAATCTCTATTCCTTCCCTGGTTGCACCCTTTTAATCGGTTTGTTTGGGAGATGCTCCTTGATGAACAAAACACCGCAGAACTGTTACATCTTAACATCCTACAATGACAAGAGTTGCCATTTTGCAAGTCATCCACTGCAGATTCACCCTGGGAGGAAGCAGCTTTAGCTGGAGATTGGAAGAGCAGGACAGGAGGCTGTTGATGCAGGGAAGAGCTGCTTGTGTAGAGGGCACAGCCACTCCAGCCAGAAGTTATGGGGGGATTAGTCCCTTGAGTAAACCCACTCTTAAATGACTACAAGATTTCCATGGAAGGGTGCTTCAACTCCCCATCTGCATGAGCAAGAATAAAAAGTCACCTCCCCTCAACTGAAGGCCATGTCCGGCAGAACGCTAATATGAAGTTGTTATTTTTGGAAAATAAAATAAAATCGAGTTTCATAGCCTGATTTTAGTCCCATATGTATTTTTAATTTCCCAAACTTGGGATTTTGATTGCATGAACCTCTGCATGAAGTTCTCTTTTTCCTCTTGCCCCTTTGCAGACATACCTAGCTGGGTGCTGATGTGCAGTTGAGCAGACAACAGCTATAATTATGGCCCTGCAACATTTTGATAAGAGAAGTGTGGCAATTTTCTATGTCAGATTGTGATGTAGTATAAAAAGCCTATTTCTGTTAGACTATTTCAGCTGAAGTAGTTGTGCACTGTTCATGGCAGCCTCAGCTAGAAAATAACACTATACCGCATCAAGAAAAATTTCTGAGTGAAGGCAAGCTGTTCCAAAAGCAAAACCGAAGGTATTCTGGACGGATGTAAGCACACAACTGCCAGCTGTGCTTTGAGATGGACCAAATGAAAAGACTTTGAGATGGACAAATGTGAAGTTCCGATGACAGTGGGACTAACATAAATTCAAAACCGTGTGGAAGTGGGGATTAGCCACTATAGTAGTTGTGAAGATGGAGCCAGTTGCAATCCGCAGTGCTGTGCAGCACCTGCCACTGCTGCAACACGCTCCAGTTTGGCTCGAGCAGGGCGTGTGGCTCTCCCTCAGCTGTTGCAGGGAGCAGGGGCTTCTGCTTACAGATCAGGCTCAGAGTTTTGCGGCTCAGGACAAAACTCCTCCAAGACAGAGCACGTCTTTAAGCTGAGATACTTTGCACTGCGTCAGCTTTGTGTGCTCCAGCGTGAAACATTGCCAGCTGAGGTTGCTGCATCTTACAGCAGAGGTAAATGATCACATGGTGGGTAGAGCTTGGGGCAATAAAGGGTTGTTTTGTTGGTAATGAGCTATTAAAAAAGAGAGGAAGTCAGCATTTAAGTGAAGGTGGGATAGAGAATGTGCAGAGTGGCTTTCCCAGTGCAAGGGGCTCCAGGGCCTCCCCTTTCTGCTGGGAGCCGTGGGGCGAGGGGATCTGTGTATTGTGGGAGCTGCACACCTGGGTTCTGTGCTGGAGTGGGCCTGGGAGGTGAAGGGCTCCCGAACCAAACAGGGTGTGCTGCTGCTCGCCTCTGCTCTTCCATCCACAGCCACAATGCAATCTGCTGGGCTGCTTTTCTGGAATTAGTCTCTGTTCTGATGTTAATTTTTCTTTCTGTGTTTCCTCTTCCAGCACAGGGTGTTTCCCAGCACAGAGCTCTAGAGCCCAGCTGTCCCTGTGCTCCTCCATGGCTGTCCCCTCCCACAGCGGCTGCTTCCCAAACAGGAATCCAACTGAAGCAGCAAGTAGGTTTTGCATTCTGAAATCTGGAAACCTCCTCAGTGATTCTTTACAGATCTCATTTATTTCCTGTGTTTATTACTAGATGTGGGGTTTCCAAAGCACAACTCACATGGAAACACGCAGCGTATTTACTTTGGACATATTCTCGGAGCTTCTTTGCTGCAGACAGAACTTACTCAAATGAGTAAGGAAATATATTTAATTCTTTAAAACGTAGTGGCTTGTTTGGTTAGACACAGACATCACCCACAGCAAACATTTTAAATTAGTGGCTGTCTAGCAGTCATGTTACCTTTCTCGCTTGCTTTACATTGAGGACAGTTAATTTTTGTGTTTATCTGGTCTACTTGGGATGTACATGATGTGCTAATGAAAAGACAATAATGATGCTGAGCACTTATACGGCATTTATTCCATTTTGCTGCATAAATATTAACTGATGAATCTTCACAAGAGCTCCACAGACTAGATTAATACTATTATCTTTCTATTTAGGGAAATAGAAGCAGAGAGGGGAAAGACAATATGAAAAGGAAACAGAAGTGCACAAATGTACTTTTGTAAGCTTTTTTATAACATGTAAAAGACACCTGTAGATGTTGTTTATAATTCTGCTTACAGTTTACATTTAGGTGTCACAGGAATATTAAATCTTGCCTTCCTCTTGCTTTACTGGCAACTTGACAAATGAGGAGCAGAAACATCCCTAGAATTTGACCAAAAGGTGAGAAGTTAAACCATCAGGGAGGATTTTTCTACCAAATGTTTTTATTTCAACAGGCATTAAAGATAGTAAAGACTTGGAAACAGAATGAATAAAAATCACTTATCTTAGTCAGGCACTGCTTCCTTGCCATTCTGCTTTCTTCAGAAGCAATCATCCTGCTCCTCCATGCACAACCCTGCTTCCATACCAGGCTGCTTTTGTGTCAGGTGCAGGTCCCCACACCACAGTCCTTGGACCTGTGTTTTAAACCTCAACTGAGCAAGAAAAAAAGAGACCTGTTTTTGAACAGCTGATAAACACTGGCTGTTCTATCACCCAGCCTTTGAAAAACTCTCCAGTACTTCTTTAGTGACATTGAATATATTCAATTCCAAAGAGCAGAAATTAATCCCTGCAACAATTAAGAGACCTCATTCTCTGATAGCATTACTATCCGTGAAGAAACACAATACATAAATGAATTTTATAGCTCTTATTCCTTGAAAGATGCATTTGTCCTTTCAAAACAGAGACATAATGTTCTTAAAATCCATTTTTAGCTGAAAAGCCTCCCACTGCCTACATACAGGTGTGGGTGTTTTCTGATTACTGCTAATCAGACTTCAGGGTTGGTGAGTTTTCCATTCGAGGGAGAGCAGGATAAACTCATATTAATGAATGAGAGGAAGCAACATTAGTCTCAGGGGTCAAAACAGGTGGTGTTATCTTGACTTCCACTGAGTTTGCAGAGAGGGAGTAAAAATTGATTTTAGACAGAGCACGTTCTATTAGATGCAATGTTTTTATATATAGAGTATATAATGAAAAATGTGTTTATACACTTAGTGGTGTCTACTCTGCAAGTTGAGATATGAGAGTAACCATGTCAGTTTGCCTCCTCTCTGTGTGCAGAGGGGTGCTGTAGCATCTTTTGGTTTAGCTTGTGTATAGCACAGCTGCACGTGGGGCCAAACACACAGCAAAGATGTCACCACAGCTGATTTGCCAAGACAGTGTTTACTAGTGGGTAAAAGAGAGACCCTGATAAGAGTTTTGAGGCAGTAATCCTAAAATGGAAAGCGCTTCAGCAGGGCAATGGAAGTAAGTAAGTTCTTAGAAGTACAAGTCCTCCCTCCTGCTTTCCATGACTGTCCCCGTACTGACACCACGCATGGTCCTGGTGTGCTTTCAACAGGCATCCTGGGTAGCCTGTGGCTTTGCCCGGCATGTACCGAGCAGGAGAAGATTCACGAGTCCTTGCACAACAAGCCAGTGCACACCTCACGGTTCTCCAGCTGCTTTGTCAGCACACCAGTGTAAGGGTGAGTCTGGTGTGTCTTGTCAAAGTACGGGGTTAAAAATTTAACTGGCATATAGCAACCAAAGCTAAAGACTGATTAAAGAAAACAAAGCACATAATCTGTATTTGTTGCCTCTGCTTTTAACAAGTTTTTTAGGATTTTCTTCCAAAGTACCACAAGCTATATGGTCATCTGGAGTTGAGGGCAGATTCTGGCAACCATTTCCAAAGCTGAAAGTGGTGCTGAGAACCCTGCTCTCTGCTGTGATCATCAGTCCATGTTTGTACTCCAGGTTCATTCGGGTGGCTACTGGAATACAGATTTTCCTCCCGGAAGTCTTTTCTCTGATGTATTAGCAAATCTGTGAATATTACTTCGACATCATAGGTAGACCTGCCTGCTTCAAGTCTTCTCGTAATGTGCACCTTGTATACCTTAGTTAACATGTTGCTACTTCTTGTATTATCAGGGCTGCCACGATGCTTTTCAGATCCTGCACCCTGAGAAACAGCAGTTATGCTTACACCTTTGTAGAGTGGTGGCTTCCAGCTCATTGTGAACTTGGCAGTGAGTCTCTGCTGCTGGTTTTGCTGCCTGTATTAGGTAAGTGCTTTTTCTCAGTTAATGTTCCTCTCTCCACCGCACTTACTATCTAGTCCTGTAGTCCTGCGACCGCAGCCATTTAAGGTGCAAAATGCAAAGTATGCCTGGAGCCACTTTGAAAGTTCCTTGTTTTCTATAAGAAAATGTCCCATTTTCTCGTGTAGCTGTTGCAGCAGATGTTGCAGTTCACTTCTGGTAGTGGGTTTTGCCATGGAAAAATCTGTATCATGAGCAGCAGATTGAGGGGTACTGCAACCATGCAAGTCTGCACTCAGTGGCCTTCTAGAGCCAGGGTAGCGTGTGCCACTTCTGGACTCCTGTGATTTCTGCTGCCTTCTTTGATGGAGTTCTTGCTCACACCAGTTTAGTGCTTTGTACTTTTTGGTTCCAGAAGGAAAACAGTGAAACTACTTGCAGTAATATTTTGTTTCAGTGAAATAAACCACAAGCAATCACAATTGTTAATGACACACACTGTTACTTTTGATTATTTTTTTTTTCTTAACAAGGACACCTGCACAAAGTGCTGCACTTAAAATTGTTCATTTGCTCTGAATAGGCCCCATTCAATCTCCTGGCAATCAGAGGAACCACAAACCTCATCAGTGTAATTTTATTTTCTTAAGGGAGCAAATGCAAGCATGTACTGTGTCAGTATGGTCAAATTGAACCTCACTGCATCTTCAGAGACAAAAATTTCTGAAGATGCCCCATTTGGCCCCATTCAGAGACAAAAATCCTCTAAATCTTTCTCTTTCTTGCAGCTCCCCCAGGTACTTTTGGGGAAGGTGCCTCCCCAGCAAGGTCTGGTAATTGCCAGTGGTTTTCCAGGGGTCAGTAAGGGCGGGTGGATGAGGCCGATCTCTTTGAGATCTTTGGGAGAGAGACTTAAGGCAGAGACTACAGCACATTAAAAGCCATGGGATCCTAGCAGTTATGAAGAACATAGTTGTCTCATGCCTCTGCTTTTTAGTGGAGATTGCTCCCTCTAATATATACAAACATATTGATTTCCCTTTTGAGTCAATGATAAAATGGGTCTCTGCAGCTTTTCTTTTTGTTAGGCTGCATTCATTACTTGCGTCAATAAATCATGATGTTGAGCTAAATGGAAACTATGGTCTGTTACCTCTGGCGCTCTGACCGAGGCCATCAGTCTGTTACATCCAAGGGCAGCAGCCCGCAGTCGGAGATGCTCCCTAGGAGCATGGCTGTGCCTAGGTGGCCCAAAGCAACGGGGTCAGGAGCTACAGAGATTCTGGCAATCCTTACTAGTGTTTGCTGGAGCTACCAAGCTAGCACTTGGGGTTATAAATGGTGAACTCTGGGACATGAGGGATGAGGTGAATATTAGGTCAGTTATATATATGACTGCATCCCTTCTGAGAAGGGTGATAAGGCAGCAAGCTGACAAGGGCAGCTCAGAGTTTTAATGCAGACAGAAAGTGGCAGGATGTGCGAGTGGGATCTGGTGTGTTATCCCTTGGAAATCTAAGAGAATTGTGTCAGTGAGAGGGGTTTGAGGCATTCTGCTAAATGAGGTGCTTGAAGGGAAATGTGCTGAGTCTTCTGGTTGCACCAAGAGCCTTTTTACTGAGCTGAGCAGGTGGGTGAGTTCTGTTTTCACATAGTCCTCACTGGGCTTCCTTTGGTTTCCTTTGTCTGAAATTCGAGTTTTTGGCTGGAGAAATTATACATTAAGCCATCTTTGCCAAGGACAATGTATTCTTCTCTATTCCATCTCATCAAACAAACATTTAGAGGCACGTTTACCAGATTAGAACTGGAAAACCATGTCAGGCCACTTTGTCAGATCAACAGCTTTGGCCTCTCGGCTGTGCTTCCCGGGGAGGTGAGAGAGCGGGGCTGTCTGTGCCAGCAATGGCTCAGCCACAGGCCCTCTTTTCTGGGCAGCTGGACCACAGCCATTGGAGATCTCAGTTTTCAAATAAAAATATTTAAAAGTAAATCAGGATGTCTTTATAGCACATCTCCTAGGACACAAACTGGGAGCAGCAAGTTTCCACTATTTACCTTTCCTCTAATTCCAGATATTAGTCAGCTGGCTGGGATTTCTGATGCAATCTTTGTACTGGCATGAAAATAGCAGTATATTACATGTCAGGTAAATCTCTTTTCTTACCAGTAAATAAATAAAGCAGTTAATTTCTAGCATGTTATTGCAATGATAACATTAACAATAAAAATGAAGAGCAGTTACACTTTGACACAGTTGAAAAATAAACCTGGGTCAATCCCTATCACTAGCATAAGAGGCTGTTCTCATTTATTCTGCCTCTCTCTTTCCTTGCAATGAACTGCATTTTTACATTGACCCTTTGCTAGTTATCTTTTCTGATGCTGAGGAATCATATCTTGTCTGCACTTCTCAGCATGCTGAAAGGACTATCCTTCTTCACCTTGTTGTAGACAATACCTTACTGTAGTCAACTTGAACTAAATAAACACTTGAACCAAGTAGGGCTCTCCTTAGACTTCCAGGACTACTGCATCTGTGCTGCTGGATTGTTCTTGCTTGCCTGCACATTGTCCTTTTACTCCATTCATTCATTGTATTTGTGGTAGTTGAGGAAATTGTGAGCTTTCGGCTGGAAAGATCAGTAAACACAGGAAAAAAAATGCCTGCAGCAATTGTGAAGCCTCCAGTAGAGCCTAGACAGGGCAGATAGCTGTCAGATAAGATAAATACAGATAATTCTGGCTTAGGACAGTGAAATAGACTGCATAACCACAAGGTCCCTTCTATCTCAATTTGCCCAGGTTTCTGTATAACACATACGTTATTAATATACACGAGTGTCCCAGTGTGGTGCGTTTTAATATCACTCATACTGCAATAAAATTTGATTTCCTCAGGAGAACATTCATAGAAAATTACCTTGTGCCATCTGCAAGAAGGAAGAGAGTATTACTTTTGCATCTAAATACAATAATGTCTTCATGACAGAAAACTGGTGAGCAGTGGCTGGTGTGCTGGAGAGCAGTGCCTGGTGTGAGTGCGCATTGCCATGCCCTGAACAAGGCTGGGGCATGCTTGAAAGTGGTGCCTCTTGAACAAACCAGGAAAAGCTTGCCATGTTCCTCCTCCTCCAGCTGCCTTCTCTGTCCTCTGAGCCTTTCTGGCAGGCAAAGCCAGCAGCCCTGCTTACAAAGATGGGATTGATCAGCATGTGCACCAGGCATGTCCCTGAGTTATCAGATTTGCTCATATTTTCATCTGGTATAGCCACAACAGAAAACAGGGAGGGAAAAATATAAAAGCACTGTAGCCTTTCTGTATTGGTGACTTTTCCTCTTTTTCTCCCACTACAGATTATTAGTGTCAGTATTTGCTTTTGCTGTGCCACAGGATTTGGTGATGACAAATCAACACAAGTCCTTACCAGGTTCCCAGCTATCTAACGTATAACTCTTCGTCCACTCACCACGTTTATTGCCTCATTTTCTCAACTTTTGTCTGAGATCCAGTGGTTTCTGTTCTTCTGATGGACCTGTATTCTTGCTTCCTCAGTTGCCCTGTCATTAGACTGGTCTCCAGTTTCCATAGAGACAGCAAGCCTCACCTTGCCCTCTGATTCAGGGTCCCTTTGTTGTGTTTCATGACTGCAGAAGGTCATTAGTTTGCTCCAAGCACTTAAATAGAGAAAAAGATGTATTTGATTCTCTCAGCATAACTGTAATTTAAATGAGAGCAGCCTCAGACTATGGAGGGACTATAGAGAGCAGGTTATTGTGCAAAGGTCACTGCGCAGAGGCTTTCATGAAACAGAGTTTCATGGAGCACTTGATGGCAAATGAAGGCAGGACCTTGAAGTCTCAAGAGGAGACAGGACTGTTCTCAGTCCTCTAATGCAAGAGCAACACTGTCCTTAATACAGAAAGCCAGAAAGATTGCGAGACACTGATTATAGCTGCCAGGCATTAGCTGTGTCTGCTGTGACCTGCCCCTCCTGTTAGCACAAGGCTGGCTGTGCACGTTACGCCTCAGGATGTGCTGCTGTGGCTGATGCATGCCGCTAAAAGGAAATAAACCTGGCTGGAGCAGCTGAAGGTAGTGTGTGCTGTCTCCTGTACAGGAGGGCAGAGAAATAAGCCCCAAATGTCACCTCCCGTTAGCACTTCTCTGACACGGCAGCGTCCAGCAGAGATCTACCGGAGCAGCTCCTGGAAGGGAAGAGTGCAGCAGGGCAAAATCGCAGAACTCGATGCAGTGGTATCACCTGGAGCTGTTGCCTACCAGAAACTTTTCCAGCTGTGTTCCCTGTGCTCCTGCAGGAATAAAAGAAAAACAGAGCAATGTTTCCATCCTGTTAGCTCTGAGTGCCCAAATGCCAGCTATTAGAGGCCAGCACTGCTAGCCCAGGGAACAGTCCTCCCACAAGAAAATAAGGAAAACACAGGTGAACAGCATGTAGAGGACAGCACACAAAAGGCTTGCCAGATCTTGAGAACATTTGGGTTTTGTTGTGGGGTTAGGGTTGTTGTTTTTTTTTTTTTTTTAATATAGATGGCTAGCTCTAATCTTTTACCCATTCTGAGCGCTCAGACCGCCTGCAATCTAAAGTGCTGGGGCACTCATCAGCCTTTAATGGGTTCTGGGAATGCTTCAAACAGCTATTGCAGTCCCATCAAATAAATGCACAGCTGGGTCTGAACTAAAAGACTTGCTCAATTTCCAAAAATCAGACCTCGCTGTGTGTCTGTGCACCTACCCACTGGTTCAGCCCTGGCTACAGATAGAAAATGAAGAGGCCCATGATGAAAGACAATGTTTATGTCCCAGCCTTCACCTCCTCTGCCCTACAGGGGCTTAAACTCTGCGCAGGCTGTTATTTAATAAGTGCACATTAGCAGCTGTGTGTTGGTGCCGTAGGGGTGTATTCCTGCTGGGAGCTTCACTCCATATGGATTGTAGAGGAATTAACAGAGGAAGTCTTGAACTTGTGAATGATTTCTGTTTGATTGTCCAGACACTTTGCAGGTAGCTGAGAGCTAATTAAATCTGATTTGGGATTATATTCCAGGAGAGACCTGATCTGAATATGCCATGATCTGGATCTGGATCTGGGTCCTTCATTAAATTAGCAGAACAGGCTTTGGATTGTTATTATTTCCCTTAGGAACACACATACCTGGGACCAAGTCACCATCCGTTTAACTCCAGAGCTAAACAAGGTAGTCCAGCATCTGTAAGGAGTCCCAGCAAGCTTTCTGTTGCACAAAGTGGTACTGTAGCTCTTGCTGCGCCCTGGAAACATCAGGGAAGAACGCAGTCTGATATGATGCTTTCCTGGGATCAGGAGATGCTTCAGGGGCCAAATTGAATTACTTGTCTTTTTCTTTTAGCGACTGAGCAATGAGAAAAAAATATAATTCACTTTGAATTAATTAATCAGTTGATCTCATTTTGTATAAGGACGGGAAAGTTCTAGCTAGCAATAATTCCTCAGCTATGCTATTTATTTTGGCTTATCTTTGCTGTGACCCCCCCCTTCTTTTCAGACTGTCTAGTATTTTGATCTTGGTTTTCTTCAACAGCTCTGCTATGAAATATCTTCTTGGAGTGTTTGGGCCAAGATAAGTTACAGTCCAGCAATTCCTTTAGAACAACCACACGGGTCCCAGGTGAGGGAAGCTGAGGCTTGATGTGTGGCAGAAAGTGTGCGGAGTCCCTTTGGTTTTAACCGTATTCATAGGCTGAGCAGTATTGCACACAGCAATTTCTCACAAGAAACAGCATTTGTGTTTTCACTTACTAGTTCGAGCCTCCCCAAGCACAGAGAGTACTCAATCAATTCCTCTCCACACATTCATCTGATCAATTTGCAGTGTCATGACAAAAGCGGAGAAGAAATATCCCATATCCCAGATGGCACAAGGACCTTTCTGGAGGAAAAATTTCCGGTATTAAGGTTCAATGCAATTAGTTTTCAAGGTTATATCTGTTTCCAGTCTCACAATATCTCTGATTCAGCCTACTGAACAGGAACTGAATAAAAAAGCTTTGTTCTTTCATACTTAAACATCAAAAGATGTTACTAACTTTCTTTCTGTCACCTTATGTATGTCCCCAGGCAACATTAATGCCTTTCAAGAGCACTAAGGGAAGCTGAAACTTGCTGCTCTTTTGCTGCTGTTAGCAGCAGGCTGCTGAGCACCAGGTGTCTTCGCTTGCCTCTCTGTGCCATTTGCCCAGGTTGTGTGTCTGATGCCAGCAACGTCACCTTTGGCTCTCCCGAGGGCAACGTTTTAACTGGTGTTTCTGAGATATAAAACTTTTCCACAATTTGTCTCAAAGTTCTCATAGTTGTTGAAATGTCTCTGCTTGTGGGATGACAGCAAGTATTCTGGCTCAGTACTTGAAAATGCTGAGGGAAAATATTCATTGAAATCAAGCGGAGGTTATTTATTTATTCAAATCATAGATCAAAAACCCTTTCTTGAAATTGTTCCCCAAAGATTATAATGGGAAAAATAGTATATAGAAAATGTTTTCAGGGCTCTGCTATGGTGTAAATATAGCCTTAGGTTGTAGCTTGTTAATTGCATAACGTCTAAGGCAAAATTATCCTGCATTCAAAAGGACTGAATGCTTTACATTCTTACCTAAAGATCACTGGGGACACAAACAGGTCCTGCATAAGAACATACATTCTGACCATAGGTCAACACACACATTAGGATGGCATTCGATTAGGAAAGTTCATAGAGAATCAAAATTGATCACTGTAGGGATCACCTATCTCCTGTAATTTATGGAACTATACTAATTAGCTTTTAATTTGTGTTGCAGTTTAAACCATCAAAGATCAGCATTGTCACTACGGTGTGATAGCGTGATCTGGAAATCTCCATAATCTGTTGTGGGAGCAATAAACCAAACAGTCAGCAAACATCACACTTAGGTGTTTCATGCTGTAATACACAGAAAACAGAAATTACAAAGCCGAGACAGAGGCATTTTGGTGACACTGCAGAGACACGCTGGAGCTGTTAAATGGCGTGGGAAGTTTTTACTGTTCGCTGTAACAGAACCTTTGTGCTGCTCCTCTAGAAACCATCTTTTGTATTGAATTTGTTCACACATTCTGCGGCTTTTGTAACTATGCCAGTCCCTAGCATCCTCTGGTATCAGCCCCTGGGTTCTGAGGAACATGTAAAACTTACAAAACCCAGCAGAAAAAAACAACAACATAGCATAAGCTCAGAGTTTCAAAAATATCTCCATTTTTAACCTCAAATTATATATAATCTCTCTGAGGGACAGTGTTTGTTCATCATAAATGCCATGGTGTGTGAGTTTGGGTCCCTGTGACAGCTAACGTCACTATCTCAGCCTACCTGTAAGTAAGATACTACATATTTCCTTTGTACCAACTGCAGAGCAAATAAGCAAAACAATGCTGTAGAGAAAAGGTTCCACTTAAGAAGGCAGGCACACAAAATAACTTCCCTGAAGATAACACAGCCAAAAAAGACTGCTTGCAGTGTTGACAGTGTCATGGCTGCTTATTTTCTCTTCAGCAGTTATTAATAACACTTGTGCTGAGGTGGCTATTGCATCTCTCCAGAATAATACGCCACAAATATCATCAGAATAACATTCAAAGGCCAATTTCCCATCTTAGTGTTTCTTGGCTTGTAAAGATGAGTCCTTGCCATGCTAAATATTGTTTGGAGAATAATCAGTTTGGGCCCCTACCGACATCGCATGACCTGAAATAAGTGAATAGCTGTTTGGTGCCTTGTCCTCCTTTCCTGTACTATAGAGCTAATACAGGAGTTTGTAAAAAACGGTTGTTGTAAAGCAATGAGATTTTCCTGGGTAGGAAGCTGTATAGGAACATGGTGTGCTTCCAGTTGCAGGAGAGCTGGAAGGAAGCCAGCTCGTTCTTTTCAGTGGTTATTGTGAGACAGATGCTCAGACCAGGCCATCAGGTGTCAAACGAGGACTGTCAGAATAAGGAACTTCTAACACAAATTCAGGTTAGCCTCGTCTTCCAGTTATGAAACTGCACATGGCCAAACAATTAACACTTTTCTTCGATGGCTTTCTTACCCCAACTCCACAGGTTATGGCTCTGTGAGCTGAAAAGCAGCGCTGGTTTTGTGGTGCACTGGGTAAAGCGCACTAGAATGCTGCGGGTGACAACTGCTGTATAAATATGCAGGGTTTATCTCCTTTCTTTCTTCTCTTTTACCAGAAACCTCCCGGTTGCTAAGAAAAACTCTCCAGGGTATGTTTAAAGCACCATATTTCAGTTTTGCACAGGTAGAATGAGATCTTACAGGGAATTCCCACCATACTCATGAGTTAGAGCGTATGTGTGCATTACGATTGTGTTGTTCACAAATCCCCATCTGAAATCACCACTCCAAAGCAGCCTTAATTTTATAATTCCATATCACACAAATTTCTTACTAGTCGATCTAGGGGAAAAAAAGGATTACAAATAAGACTGTATTACAAAACCATATTACAAACAAGATTGTAAAACAAAGTGTGTATGTAAGAAGTGCAAAACATCATATTTGGAAAGAATATACCATTGGTAATTGTAAGTGGTGTGAGAGTAGAAGGCAATAACAACAAATTAGAAATATATGATATAATCTGAAATTAGTGTAATTAGTGGTTATTGTGTTTGCTTCAAGTGTGGATACTGAAAAATGAAAAGCACTGGGAGGCTACAGATATGGCATATGAAATGAGACATTGAAAATTTGGCACAGCGTTGATCATTAAAGTCTTAAAGTCTTGGAGAAATCTGTTTTGTTTGGATTCTAGGCCACATTGTTGGTACAGTGTCTGGAAAATAAGAGCAAGATACTAGTGTTTGACACTGAAATACGTACTAGAGACTTTGTACCATCCTGAATCTTAGACTGGGGGTCTCTGGATCGCGGGTGTCATTACGGGTGCACACAAATTGCCTAATACCAGGACCTGAACTGAATCCCTGGGTGTTACCCCAGAACAAATTATTGCAATAATACAACTGGATATATTGCTTATTTTCTAATCTGTTTCTTCCTGTGCAACAGCTATTTTCCTCCCTCTGCCTTCTTGTTTCACCACTGAAAAAAGCCCAACCCTGAGCGGAACTGTCTCAGTCAGAGGTCTGGTGGATGAGATGCTGGGAAGTGCAAGGGAAGGAGGAATTCTTCCTTCTCCATCTACCAAAGGAGAAGAGCTACCTGGGAGAGTTCCTCTCTCTCACATGATGAAGTGAAAAATTGCAAATAGAGTGAATGTCTTTCTGCACTGAACAAAAAGTTTGTAACAAGGAACACTATTATTTTGCTTTCTTGGTGTGGCAGTTACCAAGTGTCCCAGACCATCCCCCTGGGTGTACAGCTACAAGAACTACCTTCACACATACACTGCTGAGAGGAGTTGTTACTAGCAGCTGAATAAAAGGTAAGCAAACTGCAAAACTGCTTTTATTACAATATAACACAGAAATAGAACCAGAACAAGCCTGTTTTTCTGTTTCTACGATGTCATGCAACTTCTTTACTGGATAGCATCTTTTGTCCAGAATTAATCTAAATGACACTTAACGACGCAACATGATGTGGCACGAGTGGTTTTTACCTCAGTACAAAACCAGCACTCCACTGGCGATCTTTTCACAGCTGCAGGAAGCATCCTGCAGTGAATGCTTTCATCATTTAAAGCCATATATTTGTAAGTAAGTCTATTTATTTAATTAATTAGAGTTGGCCACCATTCCTTCTGAAGTATATTGCTGCTTTCTTAAAGGAGGTTGGCTGGGTGCTTAGATCAATGCAAACAAATGAAAGAGAAAGCAGTGGTTTAGGAGCTGTGAAGCTGCGATAAACTCCATTATTACTTAGACAGTCCACTGATCCTGAAGAGATAACAGGTCTTTTGTATTTCCAAGTACCCTATTATGCTCACATATCTATCACTCTTTCTTTATGATCTCAGAGGCTTAGACTCATGGAATGGTTTGGGTTGGAAGGGACCTTTAAAGCCCATCCAGTCCAATACCCCTGCAAGGAGCAGGGACATCTCCAACCAGATCAGGTTGCTCAGAGCCCCATCCAACCTAGCTTTGGAGGAACAATTTTCTTCCCAAGAAGACATAAAATTTAGCCTTTGTAACATCGGGTAAAAAGAAAGAGCAGGAAGATACTGGCCTTTTGGTAATACCTTCATAATACCAGAGCAAGGTGGTTATAAGCCAAGATTTGCAGTACAATTTTCACCTCTTAACAGATTTTGATTACATCTCCTGAACACAGCCTCTAGGTTGAGAATAGACTGCTATTAATAGAATCTATGGTCTCTGCTATAGACTGCATTAACCACGTATAATTTACAACACGCTGAAATAAGACTGGCTGATTTTTTTTTTTTTGATGCTTTGTCACTTTGGAGGGAAAATAGTCAAATAGGAGAGGGCCTTGCCCAGTTAATGTGTCTGTTACTGCATCATTGATATCTGTGTAAAACAGATACAGGTCCGAACAGGCAGCAAACTGTTCAGAGATGGCCTGAAAACACTTTAAACTGCTTTTGATGGTGTTTTAGTGTAACAAAAGTGTCTTCCTTTATTTGAGTTTGCTTTCTCAACTGGTATTACAAAATTGGATGGTATTTCATAAACTCACCTGTACTAACACACTTGACAGCTTTTATGAAAATAGTTCATTTTATAATATTTAAACTCTGCAAGTCTCTGAGTTCTCAAGTGCTATGAAAAAAAGTCCTCAAAACATGCCCTTTTTATGTGGCTTTAATTATCTGCAATGTGTGTCACTTTTATTGAGGATGCTCCCAGGTGCCTGTTTGCTGTGTTGACTGGAAGTTTCCCAGGGGGGTCACTGACCATTGTTAGTGCTGGTGGAAGAAAGCCTGCTCTAGTGCAGCAGGTTGGTTTGGACTGAGCATCTGAACAAGCCACTCAGAGGCAGTCAGCATTATAAGCTCAAAAAAATATCAGGGCTTAAAACGTCTTCCAATGTCTTCAGCCACCTGTAATTGCCTCCTTCTGAACACACGGCTTCCAAACTGTTTTGTTACTAGACTGTTACACTCTGCAGAGGTAGCAGTTACTCACCTTTCCCAAGTGAAACAAATGCCCAGAACAGCACCTAGCAAAGAATCAGGCAAGTGTTTTCCTCCAAAAGAGCTTTACCTTCTTGAGCTGCCATAAAATATTAACTGTGTTAACAGAAAAATTATTCTTGCTTTTGTCATCACTGGTTTTTTTTTTTTTGCGGGCTTCTGAAAACAAGAGCCATAGGCCTTACACCCACGGTATGCCAAAATGTTTTTCATACACTGCCATCTGTCGTTACAGTGCGCTCATGTCATCACTACACTGTGCCTCGGGTTTTTATTCCAGCAGTAAGCATATCCCTTCCAAGAAGTCTGTCAAAAGCGCAGTTAAGTTGGAAGAACTGCTTTAATTCATACATGCTCTGTCTGAGACTGCATACAATGAGATTCTAACAATTCTGTTTTCAATTGTGGCAGTAGACAAATTAGTGGTTTTTTTCTCACACTTAATTTACTTCAATAGTAAGTTTGATTCTTTATTCTGACCATAGCCAGAGCATTCATGTTCTAAATCACTAGTAAATTTACAGCAAAACATACACACATATCACAAACTCTGCATGTATTTTGTGTGATTGCAGGAATACATTTATATATATACTGTCCTACTTACTTAGACTGCTGTTTCAGAACGTGTATGTTTGGTTAGTTTGCATATATATAAGTTATGGATTTGAGTCCAAAATCTGGTCAGTTAGCACCTTGTTTCCTAAACCTGTATTATAAAAAATAAAACATAATGTTTCAGAAGCTGTCAGGAAAGTAAAACAATTTGTGTGTAATCAAACAAGGGGTGATCACCGTGCGCTGGAGAGCAATCCTAAAGCAGTCAGGCACACATGGCAGTCAGATGCACAGTGACAAACCACTTGGCAAGATGCTAAAAACAACATTCAAGCTATAGGTATTTAAAATCTGTGCGCGTGCCTTGTCTGACAGGGAATCTCCTGACTTGGATACTTATCTGTAGTTCAGTAGATCTAGGCCAATTCTTAACTCTTTTACTTATTTTCTCTGCAGCCTGGCACAGCTGTCTTACGCTCTGCCTCTGCAGCTCCTCTGCCCAGCAGAGCTAATTAAGTTCCTTTCTCTTCTGCGTATTTCATTTGCAAGATCTGTAGGCAGAGATGTCTCTGTGCAGATACTGCCATGAAGGCTTATTACTGTTTTGGGCTTGGCATCATCTGAACCTGATTTAAATGTTTCTAGATCTAAGCTGACCAGGGAAAAGCTGCACACATCCAGGCCCTAAAGCAGCACATCCCCCCGGACCTGAAAGGTCACAGCAAGAGGCACTGTCCAGGATTAATATGCAGCCTGAACACACTTCTCAGACTTAACAAAGTTGACAGTACTAGCAAAGGACAATATTTCTGTACTCAAAGAGAGCAAAATAAGCATGGTTGTTAAGTGGAAGTGGTGAGACTTAAACATCATGTGAAAGCAAATCAAAATCCATGCTTGTTTCAGCAGGAGGTTAGATCAGAACATGTGTGGGATTCATGACAGTCTCTGAGGAGTAGAACCCTCTACATGACAGCACGCTATTCAGCCTGAACCTAGTACAGAACTACAGTTCCCAGTTATAAACATTTGTAATGGAGGGGAAAAAAAGAAAAAAAAAAAAAAAAAGGATGTTATGGACTGATTTCATACTTGAAACCACAGGGACAAACTTCCAAAAGGCCAGATGTTTTTATCTTCCTTAAAGAAGAGGAGGAATCTAAGCAATAGCTTAAGAACTTGTGTATTTAAAAATGTAGAAAGGCACAGCAGAGTTCATCATGTTTGTTGCATCCACAAAAATATGTTTATTTGCATATGCAAATACTTACAGGATATTAATTTATTATGACTGAAAAACATATGCTCTCCATTTAAATAACAAGTTAACTTGCCATTTAAAACTGCAGTCTGAATAACTGCAACTGACATGTCTACTCCCCAAATGTTAAAGAACTTGAGGCTTCTTTCTGTTCTTTATGCAACCGTTTTGCCCTGTTCTTCAACTCCTCTGCCTTAGCATCATTCTTCTCAATGCCATCTCCCAGTTTGTACATTCGACTGGCATTGGCACAAGCCCATATGTGACCCAGCTCACACCCTTTCAGCGAGTACTTCAAGGCCTGGTTCATGTCCTTAGGGATCCCAGGTGCTCCCTGGAGGTATATCACGCTGAGGTTGAAGCAGCTGGGAGCAAAATTGCCATCACAGGCTTTTGTGTAATAGTCCCTAGCGACAACAGGGTCAGGTTTATCATCATTAACTTTTCCATCATGGGCCAACAGCCCAACATTATGACATGCATTTACTGACTTCTTCCCACCCTTCTCACATGACTTTACGAAAGAGTTGTAGGCAGCTTTCAAATCCAGGTCGAGTCCTCCTGTCAGCCAAGAAACCAAAAGATTACTGTAAGGACATGCTAAAGCACCTCTGCTTTGCAGCATGCTTCCCAGTGCTCTTTAGGAAATATAGCATCACTCACTTCAGATGCTACAGTCAAAATTTAGGATGTCGGAGACGCTCTCATTGTCTCTCTTAAAAGATTTTGCTAATGTCCTCAGGTTAGGAAGCCCTTGCCCACTCCCCAGTAATCACAACTTATGCAGACAAAAAAAAAAAACCCCAAACTAAAACGACAAAACATTATTTCCACTACTACATCTATGGATTTCTTACTACCTTGCACTAGGCAAAGTATTATTTTGCCAGTATACCTATAGGTACACTAAGATTGACAGGAGTTTTGAAATACAGTAAAAATATGTTTCTTCCTAGTACTGTCATTTGGAAAAAGACTCACTAGTTTAACTGCTTCCAGTTACTGTACCAGCAGATGGATGCTGGGGCCTACTTATGTGTCTGTAAGCACATAAGTGCTGCCAGTCTGTAAGTTTATTTCTTCCTTAGTTTCTCAAAGAAGAACAGCCAGACAGCAAGAAATCCGGATTTTAAGAACCGGACACATTCAGCACTGGATATACTTACCACCTACACAGACATAATTATAAATAATACATATGGTTAACCTGAAGTTGATTCTTCAGAAGGAAGCAGTTTATGGTTCTTCACCCTTGCCCAGCTTTTATTGCATGGCCATAAAAGAGGCAGGACAGGTAGTTTTCAAGGTCAGGAGGAAACGCCGGTGTTGGGCACCTTCGGAAAAGCGGGAGCTGCGTTTCCCCGCAGCCATCAGCCGCCCTCGCCACCCCGCTGCCGGTACGCGGAGGAGCTCAGGCTGCTGGCAGGGCCCCCGCAAACCCGCGACACCCCCAGTACTGTGCCAGGCACCAGGGGCTCGGGCCCGAGTGTGACGGGCAGCCGGCAGGAGGGGTGTACGGGCACCGGACGGTGCGAGGGCAGGAACGGGAGCCCCGGGGCGGGGCGGGGAGGGGGTAACGGGATGGCGGGGAAGCGGAGGCGGCGACCCGAGCGCCAGGACTGCCCGCCGGGCTCACCTTTGCCGATGGCCTGGTAGGCCCCCAGCTTGTAGCAGCTCTCGTTGTGCCCGTGCGCCTCGCAGTTGTCCCGCAGCACCCGCGCCGCCGCCGCGAAGTCCTTCCTCACGGCGTCCAGGTAATCGGCGAGGCGCTGGCAGCCTGCAAGGCACCGGTCAGCGGGCTGGGGCTCCCGCCGGCCCCCGGGGCGGCGGACAGGGGGTCACGGTGGGTCCGCTTACCGTCCGGGTCCTTCTCCCTGAAGCACTGGTAGCTGTACTCGACGTGCAGGTTCTCCAGATAGCCCCTCACCTCCTCCTCGTCCTCGAAGTTGATGAACCCGGCCATACTGGGCCGCCCGCCACCGATCCGGCGCCCTCCGCGAACGCCGAGCAATCGATGCGGCACCTTCCGCGAACGCCGAACCATCGATGCGGCGCCGCTCGCCGGCCCCGAGCCCGCTCAGCGGCCGCCGGTTCCCCCGCTGCTCCTCCCGCCCCTCCGGCACCGCGACCGGCGGGTACCGACCGGGGGGTACCGACTGGCGCCGCCCCGGCACGGCTCGGAGATGGGAGCCCCGGCCTTCGTCTGCACCACCTCATCTCTCCCTGTCGGGATCGCCAGAGACTGACAATTCAGACGTTTACGGAATAATACATTTTTTTTTGTAGTTTACTTTCTGATTTTTGCGCCACTGGATACCTATTTCTGAGGTCTTATTCACGACAATCAAATCCCTAGGTTGAGACATTACCATATACATTAATACCCAACGTACAGCCTAGAAGCCAGGGCTGCTGTGCCAATTCCCCAACTTGCTCCCTGCATGTTTTTGTCTCGGATGAACAGCAAAATAGTTTTCAGCTCACTTGCAGAAGGAGGGATTTGCTGCTGGTGACTGTTACCAGCCACCGTTCCTTCATGTGGTCCAACAAAACAGACAGAACCCTGCATCTAAGCGTGTCCCAGCAGGCAGTGCCAGGGTTGAAAACACCCAGACTGGTGAGGAATCGCCGCCACCCAGCAAACCCGAGGGTGAATTTAAGCCAGATGTGATATTAGGATACTTACACAAAACACGGCACACTATCCAGTTCCAGCGGTTTTCAGCACAAACTAAGTTTTCTGAGCACATTAGAAATCTGTGTGACAAATTGCTTAGAGTTAAAATTAGTTTCAAAGAACATTTAAGTTAAAATGAATTTCCAAGAGTATTTGAGAATGCTCTGTCCCAAATTATTTCCATAACATAACGCTGGCTTGTCAAGCTTTTGGGATAAGCAAAACTCAGTTAAATCCTGTGCGTAGGCTCCCATAGGAAGAAACCAGGTGGTTTATTAGTGGCAGGAGCTAATTGCGAGAACCGTTGCTGGTCGGACTGCTGGTACCACCCGTCAGACGTGCTGCCAGTTACAACTTCTGTTAAAGTATTTCCTTAAAACTTTTCAGACAAAATTTTCAGCATTTGGGTTGGAGTTAACACCTGTTGTCCACATGAAGCAAAAATCTTGTTTTCAAAAGGTGTTGACCAAAACTACTGACATGTCTGTGAGAAGGTAAGTAAGAAGATATACGTAGTTTGGCCAATGCTGACTGCTTTCTGAGTATTTTTATGTGAAGTCTTCTATTCTGGGAAAGGCCTTTGGAAGATGAACTGCTTTTGTACCAGCAATACCATTTCTCTGAAAATCCAGTCTGAAAAATTTCAGTTTGCGCAGGCTCAGTAGAAACTCTTTTGAGTTACTTGGTTTAAATCCCTGAAGTTTGTTCTTGCTGGGATTTTTGTCTTTGCAGTTTCCCCTGCCGGCTCAGTGCCAACTCAAGCGTACGGCCTCTCCACGCTAGCAGCGAAGTGGCGCCACGAGCCTTCCCTTGTCGCTGCCACTGGAGTACAGTGGGGCAGGCCAAGAAGGGGCACCCAGAGCAGAGGATCATCTGTCGCTTGAGAGCTTTCACCGTCTGAGCCCGGACAGGAGAAAGGAAGATAGTTCCTATCATAAATCCGAGTGGAATGAGAAAAAGAAGGTAAAGACAAAACATCTGGTGATACTCAGGTTGGAGTGAATTAGTAAATTTATTAGTAGGTACAGAAAGAACAGCCTGGAAGCTCCAAAAGACATCAGGATGTGGAAGAAACATGTAATGGAGTAAGAATAACAGTACTAGCCTCGCCCTAAGCTAATTTCTTTTTCCATAATTATATAAACTATTTCTTCTAAGCAGATTAGATTTTAAGTGGTTAAATTCAGAACATGAGGACTTTTGATTCTGTTCTTGTCAGACCCTCAGCATGTAATTTACTTTCTCTACATCAACATCCTAAAGAATTGCCATTGTATCTGACCTTTGCCCTGTAGTCCTTAAACACGCAAAATTGTGTTTGAGAATGTTTGTAGAATATTTTGTCATCTTCTAATAGCGGAAACAGAAATTATTTTAGCAATTGTTCCTTAAGTGTTTATGCAAGCTTTGCTGGCTTGCAAACAAATATTATTTAACGCTGCTGTACATAAAATCAGCAATTCCTGAAAAGGTGTAACAGTAAACTCTTTGTAATTTCATTTTACTTGGACAGGGTAATTTTATCGTTCTTTACTTTGTATCCTGACACAAAAATAAACTGTATTCTCTTTACCAACAATACATTATAGAACATATCTCCTGGGAGACAGGTTTTCATCATTACTACTATATCTGAAACTTGAAATTATTTTGTATAAAAGCTTCTGGCAAAGCTCCTCTCCAACTTCAAAGCAGGTGGCAAAACCTACTGTACTGGAGGTTATTCCTCGTATTGCCAGAAGAAATTAGTTTGGGCAGGAAACATTTAAATTACAGAGGTTCATCTGTGAGCAACAAGCATGAAGACGAGGTTGAACGCCTGGTTGTGAGAGGTTACCCAAGGACAGGGAACTGCTCCAGAACTGCCCCGGTCCGCAGCGGCCCCTGCCCGCACAGGCTCCCCTGCCTCACCTGAAATAAAACCAACTCGGCGTCAGGGAAGGTCTCCCACACCGCAACACGCGAGGTCAGTGCGCTTTGCTGCGTAACAGACCCTTCTCCTGACACTTTACGCTCTTCATCCTTAAACACGGATTTGGAGGTTCCCACTCACCCCTAGAGCAGCGGGCGGGTGCCTGGCGCGGCCCCTTTAAGGGAGGCGGGCTCGGCGCCGCTTCTCGGCCGGCTGAGGCAGATTCACTTCCAGGTCGGGGGGTAAAAAACGGAGGAAAGGTAAAAAAAAAAAAAAAAAAAAAAAAAAAGAGGAGCGAAGCTCCGGGACCCGGCTCGCTGGGCGCTCGCCTCCGGCACCCAGCGCCGCGATGGTGAGTGAGGGCGGCGGGCAGCGCGGGCCCGAGGAGGCGCTGAGGAGATGGGTGGAGGTCGCCATCGCACCGGGTGGGCTGGCTGCCCCCCGCCGCAGGGTGACAGAGCCCGGCGGAGGAGAGCTGGGGCGAACGCCCGCCGCCCCGGGGCGAGGGGCCGTTATGGCGGCGCCGCGAGCCCCGCTCTGCCGGCGGGGGGGAGCGTGGGGCGTGCCTCGCGCCCGGACAGGTGAGGCCGTTGGGCGGAGGGGGCGCGAGGTCGCCCCCCCGGTGCCGCTGAGGGGCAGAGGCGGGAGCGAGCCCCCGGGGCGGGCGGGCTGCCCCTCGCCCCCTCGCCGTTGTGTAACCGCTGCGGCTGCCGCCCCGTCCGTTATATAAAAGAGCGGTGGAGACCCGGCAGAGGGGGAGGCTGAAGCCCGGCGCCATGCGAAGCGGGGGGAGCAGCGGCAGCCCCGCCCGGTGCGCCCCGGCATCCCCGCAGCGCCGCGCGGGCGATGTCCGGCCCGGCCTCAGGGTGCCGAGGGCCAGGGGGGAACGGGGGGCGGCCCGGCGGGCAGAGCTCTTCCGCCGGGCGGCACGAAGGGCACGGCAGGACGGGAGAGCGCAGCACAGCCGTCTCTGCCTCCTCTAGCAGAGGAGCCTGCCTGCCCCCCAGGATGTCCAGCCCTCAAACAGCACTTTTCCCGCTGGGGCTTGCTTTGTCCGAGGGGCTGGCTGCAGGAAAAAAAAAAAAAAAAAAAAAGCCGTGCCACCGAAAGCACGGGGTTTGTGGTATGCGCGGTACGTGGGCCTTGCTGATCTGTGTCGTGTGTGGTAGAGTGCCCTTACAGCACGGAGCTGGCCAAAACTGGCGGTGGAGAAACAGCCTCTCTGTTAAAGGCAGGCCTCGGAGCAGAACATCTGGGTGCTGTTTTGATTGCTCCTCTGAGAGATGAGTATGCACATTTGCTTTTAAAGGACTAGCAGGAACTTCCTGGGTTATCTAGTCTCATCCCTTGTTATTAAAAGCCTGATTTCATTTAATCTCCTAATAAAGTTTATCTTTATTTTAAAAGTAGGTACCTTTTGCACCTGCTGTTCCACTCAGTGGACTAGGGTAGATCATCATTGTTTGAAATTTGGCAGCTATGTACTGACATCCAAATTTATGGCAAAAATTCTAATTCGTGGCATTTCTGTGCCCCTTTGTTGCTGTGCTGGCATTGTACGTCACTTTAATAGGTGTTTTCCTTCTATAGCTTTTATTCACTGTGCTGTATTTACAGGCAGCATTCATATCTCTCACCATTTGATCTGCTCGGCTAAGAAAAGCTGGTTTTGTTTCCTACTCCCAACATGCTTTTTTTTTTTCCCCAGAGCATTCTAGTAGCTGTTATGTTCAAACTAAAATGGTGCAGGTATCTCTTAACATAAATAGCCCCATGAGATCTCAGAGTGTCTTGAAAATGACATAATACTTCCTTATTTTTGCTTGATGCTTCTCCTGATACCTTCTTTGGCTGCCTCACATTGTTTTCTTGTGGTTAAGCAAACCATTCAGGTTCTTCTCTCCAGCCATTTTAATTGATGAACTCATATCTCCAGTTCTTGGTATTAATCTTTAAATAAACGGCCTTACTATGTAGTTTTAATGTGGCACTATTTAATTTTAGACCTCTCGTGAACTCTGCCAACTTTGTATCACTAGCAACTTTATCAGTATGTTCCCACTTGTTGTGCCAGGATAGTTAATGTTAAATTTGAGTTTTGAGCATAATCCTTCCTTGAGTCTGGTTAATAAATTGCCTACATCTGTTTCATTCCATTTAATTTAAGTAGCATAATCATAAAACTTTCTTCCTAACATAACTCATAGAACTGTTTAATTTTTCACTGCCTTTCCCTTATTAGCGCTCAGAAGAATTTGGATGATTGTTACTTGAGCTGCTATTTCCTGATCATTTTAAGAATGTTCATTTTAAGAAAGCAGGTAAAGTTTTGGGGCTCTGGAGAGGTGGAAAACAGTTATAGAAACATGGTATGTCCAACACCAAAGACTAAGGCCCTACATTACATCTTAACCCCCTGATAACTTTTTAAGAGAAACAATTGTCACAATTTGAAAAGTCACTTATCCTATACCCCATGTCCTTTGAGACTTCAGAGAGGAGAGAAAAAAAAAAAAAAGCAGATGGGCCTGGCATACAGAGGCCTCACACATTTGGGTTTTGTCACACCGAGCCTGCAATCAGGTATAAAAATTGAGGAGTACATCACAGAAGTGTTCTGTTGGAGCCAAAATTGGTATTTGTCTTCCAGTGTTTTATACTCGTTTATTGAGGGGGAAAACAACCCCAAAAAACTACATGTGGAAAAAAAGAGTGTTATTTTTAATGAGTCTGAGACACAAAGCCAGGAGGAACTGAATCTTTCAGGCTGGAATTGGAAGGATCACAATACCTGTAGTGAAAAAGGCCCACACAGCAGTGGAATTTACTTTTTCTGCAAAGTTAGATTGCAATTACTGCTGGAAAACATAAGTTAAACCTTTCTCTCTTTTTAGTTGTTGTTGTATAAGCAGGTGGTTGTGTGGTGATGCTTTCCCAAAGAAACAGGATTTTTTTTAGGTACTCATGCTCAGCTGGTTAATCTGGGCATAATGTTAGGCTTAAGATTCTCTAACTTATTGCAGGTACTTTAATATGTCCCCTTAAGCTCTTTTTTTTTTTTTTTTTTTCTTTTTAACTGCATTTTGAAATACAGGTTAAATATATTCTAGCAATATTTAAAGTCGATTCAAGGAGTTTTTAAAAGAAAATGTGGGGGATAGTGTTCTTTGTGAGAACCTTTCCAGCTCCACTGGCGTGAGCTATAAGCTGAACTGGGTAACATCACATTGGAGCAGGTATTGCGTTTCAGTCCGCTGGTGTATTGGATTTCTGTTTGATGCCAGTAGCCATGCAGTTTATTCCCCCTCCCAGTGACACATTTTTTTGTTTGTTGATTTGCCTTGGTTATGTTAAGCACTTAGAAAGTTATCCTTTTTTTAAATAATGTATTTAAATAAGCCTTTAAAAGCCCATCTAAATAGAATTATTCTACTTTTTGTACTGTTTAGTAAGGTAGTTGGTTTTAGATGTGTCACATTACTCTTATGTGTTTTAGCTAATGAAGACACTCAGGCTTGCATCATGTAGTGCATAATTGTGTGTTTTGGGGAATTAATTTCTATATTTATTTTCTGGCCACTGAATTAATTTGATAGAATGAAAGAAACTGTGAGGTTACATGGAAGTATCAGATAATTAAGATGGCTATGAAAAAGTCAATTATACATAATAAAAGTTCTACTCAAATATTGCTGGGTGATCTTTATTAAAAAAATAAATAAAATCCTGGAGTGTGGTTGGCACACATTTCCAGCATCTCATTAGAGTATTAGAACCAGAAAGTGAAATCAGCTGGAAACAAATGCCAGATTTGTTTTCAACTTGACGTTCAAAAGCATAGCTAAAGAAGGGAACCACTTAGCTTGTAGAAGGTTAGGATTTTAAATACAACTGAACACTTTTACGATGAGGTCTTTAACTGGGCAATATTCCTTTAAGTAAAGAGAAGTTGAGAAAAGGAATGCTGCTAGCTCGCATAAAAGGTTTACAGACTGCATTCAAGCTGTTCTATTTCAGTAGCAGACAGCCTAGGATAATGTTTTTATGATGCTTGTCAAGGGATTTTATTAGATACAGATAATGGTTTTTTTGCTGCCTATCTGCCCAGGTTACCTCAGGTGCCTTTGTTAGGTGTGTTTCTTCAGCCTTTTGGCAACAAGTTGAAGAAACATTACATATATCTCCTATAACTGGTATAAGTGGAGTTAATAAAAATGATACTGCATTGTTTGCAAGTGTAATTGATCCCTGCTTGTGGATTTTGTTCCTTTATTGTATGGAGATGTTCTGTAAGGAATTCTGAAGTGATTACTTTATATGAAAATTACAACAATATCTCCAAATTACAGATTGGCCAGTTAGAGGTGTTGGTTGGAAAAATAGTTTTCTGAGTCATATGCTAGTGGCCTATCTGCAAGGCTAAAAATTCTCATTGGAGTTTGCTCCCTGATGTATAAAAGTGTTTTAGCTTTTCTGGCGGAAATTATGGAACAGTGCCAGAAGGAACAAAGAGAGCCAGTATTCTGTTTTTCTCGTAGTTAAGCATCAAATTAGAAGCACAAGATGTAATGGGAGATGAGGATATCTTTGCTTCAGTGGGGATAATTTTCACATGCCTTTGAGTAAGAGTTCTGATTTTTCTTTGAATTGTGCAGCTGTCATATAAAGTCCGAGGTGTGTGTATTAACTTCAGGTTAAAAAAGAAACTTTCCCCCTATGCTTTAAAAAATGTACTATTTTAAAATAATTGGTTGGGGTTTTTTCCCTTTAGAAGTACTTAAGGCATTGTTGCACATTATAAAGAAACAAAAGACGTTCATAGTTCCAAATTCTGTCCTTACTTTTCTTATCAGCTTAAGATTGGAGGCAGCCAAAATTGCTGGTTTTTTGGTAATATGAGCAGGTTGCGTCACAAAGTAACTCCCGTTTCTTCAACAATAAAATGTAATAGTCAAGCTTTAAATAAAAGAATAAAAATTAGACACTTAGCAAAATCAAGTCAAAGGAGTTGGAAGTTGCATGCCAAAAGCTGCAGAAAGAGCTTATATTTGAATAATTTGGAGTTTCTAGTTCCCAAACCTGTATTTAAGTCTTCTGGAGCTATTAAACTGCAGTCTGTCATTGTTGTCAATACATGATTCATTAAAGATAAGCTCCATTCCATCTTTGCCCTAGCATGGTACCTCCCAGTCTTCAAATATAGGCACCTTATTTTAGAAGACTTATATTTGTCACTTTCTTTATAGTTCTTCTGTGTAGCCTTTTAATTATTTTTGTCCTTCTGTGGTGAGCATATTAGGAAAATGAAGCAACAGAAGAGAAGTTAAATGAGCTAGGAAAGAAAGGTGAAATTATCCAGAACTTTCAGTATAAAAGGCAAGCTACAATTTTTCCTACGGATGAGACCTGGCAACAGTTGATGCTGTTATTTTCAAAATTGTCTGGGGGAGTATGTACCAGTCACTCAGCCTTCTTTTGTGTAGCACTGGGGATGATTCACAGTGCTGAGAGTCATTCTTTATGTTGATTAATCTGTGTGACTGAAAACAGTAGGCTATTATTAGGCATGGAATAAAAAAAAAACTTTCAGATTTTTGTATATCAATGTACAAACTCTGAAAGAAAAGTTCAAGTTTATATTCTGCCTTGTCCTTTGTACCTTATAGGGTTCTACTGTAGATTATTTCCTTTTTACGCTAAGCACCTGGAGGAAATTGGGAATCAGAAGGAATACTGTAATAGTTGTTACTTTATTACCGCACAAAATTTGGAATTAAAATAGTTATTTCTGAGTTTCCTTTTTTGATCTGAAGCTCTTGCTGCCTTTTTCAGTATAAAAAATTGCTCTTCACAATATATGATATTTATCTGTATTTCTATTGTAGAATGGTAGTAGACTTCTAATATGGGTTGGCTTAAATGAAAGATTAAAAGAAATAGTTTTAAATCAAGAAGTAGAAGTTGATTTAAAATCTTCTTTCAGTCTGTCTTGATTGATTAATTCCCAGTAGACTTCATAAATTCGAATGACCTTATCAGCAATTACTTTTCTTCCCCTGTGAATGCAGGCAGGGCTCAAGCACAACAGACCAGACCGGGTGTGGTTCTGGGAGTGACTGGGGTAGGAGGCTGCTCATCGCTTTGGCCAGTTGTTTACTGTGTGACCCGACGTTGTGTGGCTCTAAGGGAGACCTCTCCTTTTGTAATATCTGCCTGTTCCGATGAGAATCAGAGTAACGAAAAAAGAATTATGTACTGAAAAACAACATTATAGAGTAATGGAAGATGCATAGACAGAATGAATGATTTGACTAAATCTCTTTTGTTTCGTTGTGTTTTGCATATGACAGGAGGAAGCTTCTCCTTATTCTTTACTTGATATATGTTTGAATTTCCTGACTGCCAACCTAGAGAAGTTTTGCACAGAAAGGCAAGATGGAACACTATGCTTGCAGGAGCCAGGGATGTTTCCTCAAGAAGTGGCCGATCGATTGCTGCAAACGATGGCATTTCATGGTAAAAACAATTATTTGTGGGTCACCAGTGAAAATATTTTACTGGAATGTGACACGGCAGTTCTGGTGTATTTTCTAGTAGAATCTGCTGTTGCAGATGTTAAAACTGTGTTCCTTAATGTTTTAATACAGAATTTCTGTTATTTTTGCTTTTCAACAGCTTCTGCTGAATGTTTCATTGCCATATAGGTAGTTCTAAATGAAGTCCTTTGTCTTGGGTTTATGATTTTAAAGAATGTTCACTTAAAGGAACATTAAATTAATAGATCTTTCAATCACTTAAAAAAATTATTTGATTCTACTACTTCTAGCAACGCTGAAATATTTCAACATCTCTGACAGAGCAATTAATTGAATTTTCTTTGCTGTGTGTCCTTGTGATTAAACTAGGAAATAATCTTATGATTGTCATTAAAATAGTTTTTCATCTCGTAGCGCTTTTGTTGGTGTGGAATTATTTGTTCAAAAGTAGTCAGTTTCAAGAGTAGTATAAACATCTGTGAAAATGACATTGTGGTGTTCTTGTATTTTACATACTGGCCTATCATGTTCTCTGTCAGCACATCTTTGAGGAGAGGGCTCCCCTCTCCTTTGCTTGATTTAAGCGTGATAAAGGAAAATGTCGTGTCAATAAAAGCTCCTTAGCATGAAAAGAGTGAATGTACAGATTACCTTAGAGAAGGGGCAGGAGATGCATTCCTGGAGGCTTTTATTAAGCGATGAGACGTGACACTAGAAAAATTACTGTAAGCAGACCAAGCGCCCTATCCTATAGGTGAAGATTTGACTGGATCTTGTTGTGCAAATACTGGTGTTATTGTTTTCTCAAGTTGCTCTAGTCGGACACAACAGAAGTAATAGTCCTCAAAAAAGGCAAACTCAAAAAAAGTTTTCATCTTCAATGTACATTACTTTCTGATAAGTGGTTATTTAGAGTAGTCCCAAGAAATCAGATTCAAGGAAACTGAATTACCAGAAACTTATTACCAGTGCTAGTAGTGGTGAAGGCAGTTCCAGACACCAAAACATCACAAACACTGTGTCAGAGCACAGGGTGAGGAAAAGTGCATGCCAGATAAACAGGGTGTGGCTAAGGTAGGCCAGTGAGAGAGCCTAACTTGATCCTTAAAGGAAGAGATGAGGAAAAATTAAGAAGTAATTTAGAAATATTTTAACCAAATTATAATTAATTATTGCATGTAATTTTTCTGCTGGGTACCAATTGTTTCACCTCATGTTTTTGCTTTTTCTGCAAAAGAGGAATGTACCGACTGCTCGGTCAGAAATGCCGAAACCATTTGCTTTAGAAAGGCCTGTAAATCTTAACCTTAGTTTGACTTTGTCACAGAGGCAATTGTTAACTCGTGACTTAAATCCAAACCGTAGTGGCAATGATGTTTTTATTAAAATATGTTGCATTTTCAGTTTATTTTCTATGTTTAGTATGCTTGAAGATAGCAGATAAAAACCAGGAGTGTTGACATTTGTAACCCTCTAGAGTGAAACTAGAAGGACGTGTTCTCCTGCTCCTTTTGCATGCATGCTTGTGCAACCGTACCCTTCTCATATGGCTTTGTGTAAAGCAGTAATACTTCTGTTGATAAGATACAAAAAAGAAATCTTGGTATTTTCAATGCATTTAGGATAATCCTGTGCATGGAACTAAATGTATTATTTCAGTTAGGATGTTGCCAGTATGTTGCAAGGAAAGACTACTTAAACAGTTTTCTTGCTACAGAGCAAAAATGTAATTATCTCAAAAAAGATTGTTGCATTTCCTTTTTTTATTGCTATCTTTCTCTCCTTCCCACCCTTTCCTTGTCCTCCTCTCTCTCCTCTTTGAATCACTTCTTAGGTTTCTTTCTCACATTCAGCTTGTTTCTGAGCAACACTCCTACCTCCTTCATGAGGGATATATAGAAGAACTTAATTAGCTTAATTCAGTGTATTGATCCTACTTATGAATTCAGTCAAATGCTAAATTATTCAATTGAGTTAAAGCAAGATGAGAACTGGTCATTGATTGCTGGTACTATCTTGAGATTAATGGAACCTTGACCAAGGAAGATAACTTTTAGAAAACTTGAAATTCTGTTTTTAGCACATTTCTAACCAGTTCAGTGAGAATATCCAGAAAATGCAGGCAGCAGACTGAATGTTTTTGAATCATATTCATATTTTATTTATGGCATGTTCCATGTTCTGAACCAAACAGGTAGTGTGTATATACTACTTCTTAATTTATCTGTCCTGTTCTTAAACCTGGAATTTTTGAGAAAGTGAGATCATAATTTTAAAAGTGGAATCTCAAATATAAAATTTTGGGATCTGTGGCATAATGATCCAAGACAGAATACTTTGCAATTGATTTTCCTTGTTAATACCTTTCACTCTTTGGGTTTTTTAAATAAAAATAATGTTCTGTAACACTGGAATCCAAATACTAATGCTGTTTTCCAACAGGGCTTCTGAATGATGGAACTGTGGGCATCTTCCGAGGCAACCAGATGCGTTTGAAACGAGCTTGTATCCGGAAAGCAAAAATCTCTGCTGTGGCTTTCCGGAAAGCATTCTGCCATCACAAGCTGGTAGAACTTGATGCTACTGGGATGAATGCAGATATAACCATCACAGACATTATAAGTGGACTTGGCAGCAATAAATGGATCCAACAAAATCTGCAATGCCTTGTGCTGAACTCACTAACTCTTTCTTTGGAAGACCCATACGAGAGGTGCTTCAGTCAGCTGTCTGGGCTTCGTGCGTTGAGTATTACCAATGTTCTGTTCTACAATGAGGACTTGGCAGATGTTGCTTCACTTCCTCGATTAGAAAGCCTGGATATATCAAACACCTCTGTCACTGACATAACAGCACTCCTCACCTGCAAAGACAGACTCAAGTCTTTGACCATGCACCACCTGAAATGCTTGAAAATGACCACAACCCAGATTCTGGATGTTATAAGAGAACTAAAATACCTGAATCACCTTGATATTTCAGATGACAAACAATTCACATCAGACATAGCACTTCGTTTACTGGAACAGAAAGATATCTTGCCTAACCTTGTGTCTTTGGACGTTTCTGGAAGAAAACATGTGACGGATAAAGCTGTAGAAGCATTTATTCAGCAACGGCCCACAATGCAGTTTGTAGGACTGCTAGCTACTGACGCTGGCTACTCAGAATTCCTAACAGGAGAAGGAAACCTAAAGGTTAAGTGGGGCAATTCATTTTACTGAAAAATTACAATGTGGAGAGAAAATAGAACTAATAATTTGTAACAAAACTATGTGGGTGTTTCAGAAAGGACTGTGAGTTCATTTTTTAAAGTTGTTACTTGTAATTACTGACTTTATGTCAAATTTCTACTTAATTCTGGCACAGAAACTGCTAAATTTACATAATACTAATGTAAAAAGCATCTATTTTCTGTGCTTTTTCAATGAGCCTTAGATCCCAATTTAACAGATCTAAGAGAGGAGAACTTTGTCTAGTCTGAAGGCATTTACTGGAATATTATCTGATTTCCAGCAGAGTATCTAGCATAAAGCAGCAGTATGTAAGAGGTGGAGGTACAATTTGCATAAGCTTTGAGCAGTTCATGATTAACAGAGAAGATACAATAAAACTTAATAACTGAGCTGCTGTTGAACTCCATCACCATTTCATTCAAGGTGCGTAGAAATATTTTAATAGGTGATAGGTCTTTTGGTGATGAACATGTAAGAAGCAATTACTTAGGATGAAAAACTTCCTCTTCTTGAGGAAATCCTAAATTACTTAGCCCCTTAGGATGAGATGATGTTTGCTGAAGTGCATTTATTTATCTGTCAGTGTCAGGCACCAAGACGTCATTCAGTTCTGTAGGATATGCATGCACTTGCTGGAGAATGAGCCTATCCTGTCACTGCTATGAAGGGGTCAGAATTAAAGAAAAAAAAAGATGTTTTAGACATGTCAGTGTCAGTGGTATATCATATTTGACTCTGAGTTCTGTTTTCTGCTGTGCCATGAGGATGATGGAAACTGCAGAGGAAATGAGGAAGAGTTTGCATAGTGTCTTCATAGTTTAGTCTGTCTCATGTGCAACTTGAGTTGCACAGTTTTTTCGCACTTCAGTTTTAAAATTCAGAATGCTCTTGTTATAGGCAAGTGAGGTAACACAGCTACATAATATTTTTTTTCCCTGGAATTTTTGACAGTTGTTAATAGCGAGTCTCTTGACTACTTAGTTGTCAGAGCTGATAGCAATGTGAATGAATGTTGAAATTAATTGTTGGAGAAAGCAAGTTCCTGTTTGGTGTGACTGATGTACAGCATCAGGAAATTCTACCTCATATGTGGTATAAAATAATTCAATATAATCCTTGATGTTTAGAATACATGCTTCATACAAGTGACTGTGCTATGAAAAGACAGGAAGGAAGAAGGTTTTAGTAATGTGAAAGTCATTATGGACTTGTAGCAGTGTAGTTAGCAAAAAGCAGTTTATATTTCTTTTTTTTTTAAGGCATAGTAGTCAAGAAGAGACTGTAGGCAGCAGTTGTGGTTTTGTTATGTTTTGTTTGTTTTTATTTTGTTTTGGGGTTTTTTTGTGACCTGAAATTCATTAGTGACTACTGAAATATTCAGCTGCTTAGTCTAGATACTGCTACAGAATAAACAGGACACAGCACTCATGGAGATGGCAGAAGTAAAATATTACTGTCTTTACAGCAATCCTGTGAAATTTGATTATAGAAAATTCTTGAAAGATTGAACACTAGGCAGACACCACAGTTAGGAACATGAAGCCAAGTGGAAATTCTTCATATAGCGTAATAACTGTCTGCAGAACCTGTCAGTAAATATGATTGCCCTGTTCTAATCAGAAGAGATTATGAAACAAAATCCAGTTCTTGCAAGGCTGTAATATATTCCTGATCTAGTACGTTTTGAAAAATTTGGCTCTATACAATACAGGATGCACAGAAATTGAAACTTCAGTCTATGAACATTTGCTTTTCCTTATGTGACACATTAAGTAGAAAAAGGTCTGCATGCTTCACTAAGAATTTTAAAAAACAGTGATTGCAGCAATGATTCATTACGTAGTAGGACTGAGAAACAAACCAGGTACAGGTATACAATTTACAGTTTTAAAGTAGATAAAATATAGTTAAATGGAAAATACAGCAGATAGGGAAGTGGAAAAATTTGCAGCTCGTTGCTAATTTAATATTCTGAACTTAAGCTCATATTACTAAACAGCTCATAGCTTCTAAGTTAGCACATTGTTAAGTTTTCACATGTATTTAAAGTCTGTTTTTAAGAATTACTTCTTTGTCAGAAAGCGTGAGTTAGTTCTTTAATGTGGTGCTGGAAAGCCATTGCTACAGATACAGCTTACGGGAAACTTGATGTAGAATGGAAAGAACATAAATCTTTTTTTATTGCCAGAGCTAGAACCAAGAGTAAAGAAACTGCAGCCAGAATACCATCTTCACCAGTTTATCAGCTGCATTTGACAGAGCATTCAGTTACAATAGTGCTTTTAGGCATTTGATCCTTCATCAGCTGCTTTTGTTAGTTACGAAGTGCTACTTTAACTTAGTGGCTTCATACAGTTCATAAAGACATGGCTGAAGCCTAATTTTGGCTTATATTGTGGATTCTTCTTTATGAAGAAGGTTTGAAGATTGTGTAGTTCTAGATTAACATGGTCAGATAAAGTAATCATTTGCTTACTGAAGGATTTGGCTGCAACTTTGCACTTTTTGAAAACAAAATTTTTTAAGTAAAATGATGACATCTTGAACTAAAGATTATTTCTTTGTTCATAGGTGTCAGGAGAAGCAAATGAAACTCAGATTTCAGAAGCACTGAAGCGTTACAGTGAACGGGCCTTCTTTGTGAGAGAAGCACTCTTTCATTTATTCAGCCTGACGCATGTAATGGAGAAAACGAAGCCTGAAATTTTAAAGGTAAAATAATATAGTTTTGGCGATTGTCTTGCTTTGTTCCTTAAACTGAGCCCATCCCCAAAACCCTGGTATAGATTATTTTATAAGCTTTTGCATTTTTTGGTTGTGATTTTTAAGATTGAAATTGTAGTGTTGGATAAAGATTAACAACTGTTTAAACAGTAGTGATGTAAAAGATGTCCTATAGCATTTTATGTTAGGTAAAATTGATCTGGACTAAGGTATAGTAAAATTTAGTAGCATCTAAATTAATTTTTCACTTAATGTTTAATATGATAGGAAGTCGTCTTCAGATGCTGAATTCTGTAATGAGAACATATCTGTACTGGGTTAAATCAAAGGTCTGTCTAGCCTTATTCCCTAGGTACAACAGTACCTTCTGCTGGTGCTTAGAAAACAGTAATAATAAGGAAGGCAATCAGTGGTATGTCTCTCCACTGTCACTTCCAGTATGATAGCAAGTGAATAAATATCATTAGTACTTTATATTGGGCTCTGACTTGGAAAATCCTAGAAACTTCCTTAGAAATCCATTCTAGGCATTGGCTTTCCATGTCTAGAACACCAGAGGTGCTCTAGGTTTTGCTGTGATCATAAAAAGAGGCATCAATAGGACAGATTATTTTGGGGTTTTTGACATTGAATGAGTGACGTTGATTTTGTTGGTGACAATATCAAAAAGACTTTGGCCATCCATAGTCAACAAGAAAAATATTTTCTTAGGTGAGATCACAATCAACATGTATAGCTGAAAACATAATTCTGGAAAAAGCTGCAAAAAATATATCCTGACCTAACAACTTAGGATGTGATACGAAGTGGCTAGTCACCAAACAATAAGCCACTAGGTCATTACCATAACACTGCAGAAACTCTGTCCTATCTCATTCATCTCTGAAAGAGTTTAATGATTTTATTTTCCTAGTGTGTAAAGCAAACCCAGTATCTTTCTAGGAATGTCTTCCATTCCATGCAGCCTCTCCTTTGAGAGGCTGCCGCAACCAGTGCAAAAGGACTTGGAGAAATAGAAGTTGTCAGCTTTGAATCACTGAGCAGAAGGAAATGTTCCTCCTGAGAATTAAAATCACACCAGATGGATTTTTCACTAAAGTAAAAGGGAGGCAGAAATTGGGTGCTGTGCGTCATTGTTGTGGCCTCAAGCAACAGTGGATTGCTCTTTGGGTATATCTGCAAATGTGTAACTAACTAACGTGGGCAAAACTCCTGCGTTTCAGCTTGTGGTTATTGGAATGAGAAATCACCCTCTGAACTTGCCTGTGCAGTTAGCAGCAAGCGCGTGTGTCTTTAACCTGACCAAGCAAGACTTAGCAGCAGGCATGCCTGTGCGACTTCTCGCTGATGTCACTCACTTGCTCCTGAAGGCCATGGAACACTTCCCAAATCATCAACAGGTAAAACCCAAAATGTCTTTATTTTCTGTAGGATTCCCTGTCTTGTGGATCTTACAGGTTTCTCCACATCTCATAACCTCATGGAAATGTTTAATGATTCATAGCAAGAAAGTATGCTGAAATATGTATGTCTCTGATCAAGTAATTCTTCTTAATTTCTCACAGCTGCAAAAGAATTGCCTTCTTTCACTATGCAGTGACAGAATCCTTCAGGATGTTCCATTTAACAGGCAAGTTTGATATGTCAGTTAAAATGTGTTGTAGCATTGTAGAATATTTTTCTTTGTTCCTTCAGAAAGTTTGTTTCTGGTCTCAGTTTTGGTCAGTTTAAATCATTCCAGTGTGCTGAATTTTTCTGGCTTACATTATTTAGGGCCTGTAATTCGTAATTGAATGTAGGTCTGAAAAAAATCCTTTGGTACACAAGTATTTTTTACTTCAGCTGGGTGGAGTCTGTCACTAATTACATGTAACAGAAGTCAGGATTTCTCTGGGGAACTATGGGATTGCTTTTTGCAGAGATTTTTCTACTTAAATGTTTTGTTCACGTGCTTTGAAGTGTGTTAGTCTGGTGTTTCAGAACTTTGTGCCAAATTTTTCTTCCTTTTTTTTGGAAGCAATTCCTGTGCACTTTGATGTATAGTTAGAAGTAAGAGACCCTAAGCAAACAACTCAAAGCTGACTGAGGCTCCGGCCTGTAATTTCACAGTGTATTTCTACTTTTTTTTTTTTTTTTTTTTTTTTTTTTGTACAAGGCATACTTCTTCCAGTTTCTTTTGTCTTGCATGCATTTTTATCTGGTGTGTTGTCTGTGTAGATCTTTCTTTTACTAAGATTTGTGAAACTTCTGCAAATTAAATTTATTTTTAAATTCCAGGTTTGAAGCAGCCAAACTTGTTATGCAGTGGCTCTGTAATCATGAAGATCAAAACATGCAAAGGATGGCTGTAGCCATAATTTCCATTCTTGCTGCAAAGGTACGGAATTGAAGCTTGGAGATGATAGGGTAATATTTCTGAAATCTAAAAATTAGTTGATATGGTTTTATTTGTTTTACAGCTTTCAACAGAACAAACAGCTCAACTTGGTGCAGAACTCTTCATTGTCAGGGTAAGTCAGATACTTTCCTGACAGTCAAAAATAGCATTCTCTCCAGCTATTCATGCTGACAGTATTCCTAAAGATACAAAATAAACATAAGGAGATAGAATTCTAAGAACACATTAACCTGTATTCAGTTGAAAGCTCTTTAGAAGAGAAAAGCGTAGGGAATTTGCTAGAGATTATATCAGGAACAGTGGCAATGACATATATTAGCACAGATGAAAATAAGCCGAAGTGGAAAAAATTGACACAATTGATACAAAGTAAAATAGCAAGATATCTCTTGATTTGAAGTCCATTGTATAAGATGAAAGATGCTCAAAAAGAGAGTATTTGAAGTAAATGGTTAGTGCTGTCAACGTTCACGTGGGGTCCAGAGTTCTGCGAATAGCTTTGTGCCACCTGTAATTACGGTGAAAACAGAGGAATTCCTCTGGCAGGCAACCATGTTCAAAGGGGAGGTAAAAAGTTTTAATAGCTGTGTTATTTTGTATAGTTTGACCCTAAACATGTAGCTCTTTACTCTGCATATAAATTATAGCTATAGGTTATCCTAGTTGGTGCAGAAAGAAGCAGAGGAGCTAATACATTTTTTACATGTAGTCTTAACTGGGATTTTTGGATTGTTTTTTTCCAGCAACTTCTACAAATAGTTAAACAGAAAACAAATCAGAACCTTGTAGATACTACCCTCAAGTTCACACTGAGTGCACTTTGGAACCTCACTGATGAATCTCCAACAACATGTCGGCACTTCATTGAAAATCAAGGGCTAGAACTTTTCATGAGAGTCTTAGAGGTGAGGAGTACAGTTTTGGTGGTGGATTATCAACATAGGTTCATAATTAACATTGTTTCAATAGTAAGCATAACTGTTTACCTATAGTTTGTTTCTTTTCTTCACAGTCTTTTCCATCTGAATCATCCATCCAACAGAAAGTTCTTGGACTTTTGGTGAGATGAAAAAGAAAAAAAAAAAAAAGCCTGAAATATGTACTTTTAAAAGTTGATTTTTTTCAAGTTGTTTTTTACTCAATGTTAATCTTGCCTGATATCTTAATGTGCTTCTCTAATCTTTATAGTGTGCATTATTCACAATGACATTTTTTTGGACTGTTTTACCAGTTCTCCAAAAGCACTCATTATATTAAAATTTATGATTACAGTAAACAAAAAGAGCTTTTAAGAAAGGACAGTGAGTGGGGCTTCAGATAAGTGCAAATGCAAAAATTAGATTGAAAATCAATCAATTCGGAATTGTGCATTGCTGAAGTTTACTGAAATTGTGTTTGCGAATGTTAAAACTAGCCTTTAACTTAGTGTAATCTGCATGCTAATGGCCTAAAATTACTTAAGAGAAAAGCTCTTTGGTTTGAGGCAGATGTCTGCATTAGAGTCAAAGAGTTTTCAAAAACAAAAGTAGTATTTTGGCATCTGGTGGTTTCCTAGATATATGAAGACCTCATCTTGATGTTTATATGTGTTTACTTATAGAATGTAGTTCAAGTTTATATTTTTATCTCCCTCATATCGTATTCTTTCTGTTGATATTTTCTTTTCTTTTTTTTCCTCCTTCTCCAGAATAACATAGCTGAAGTTAAAGAACTCCATTCTGAATTAATGTGGAAGGACTTTATAGACCACATCAGTAAATTACTGCACAGTGTGGAGGTGGAAGTTAGCTACTTTGCAGCAGGGATTATTGCTCATTTGATATCACGAGGAGAACAGGCCTGGACATTAAGTCGCAGCCAGAGGACATCCCTCCTTGAACAGCTGGTACAGAAATGATGGTGAATTTTATCATACTCTTTTATGTTTTTTTCAATGTGTGTATTTAACAATGAGTGTTCTTGGTTCTGTATTTTGCAGCATTCTGCCATTTTGAATTGGCCAACCCCAGAATGTGAAATGGTGGCTTACAGGTAACTACTGTATTAATTTAGAGTTTGGAAAATAAACTGAACTAGTTTTAAAACTTGTTTCCAAAGCAAAGTGAGCTGCTAGACAGACATGATTTTGTCCAGTGGAGAAACACCTATCGGCTTAAAATACACAGCATATTCATTTTCTGTTTGTGAACAAAGAAGGTTAGGAACTCCTGTAAAAGAAAAATGTCATGTTCTGCTGCTGCTTTTCTATTAAAGATATTTGGCTGCACGCCTTAAAGACTTCGACACAAAGATTAACCATAAGGTTACATTAGCTAGCGCTAGGTTAGCACTATCTATCCTAGATCAAGAAGCCTGAAGCCAAAAAGTACAATTAGATCACTATTGTCCATCTCATCCTTATAATTTCCACTGTGTTTACTCCTGTCTTTAAGGAGCAGGTGGCATCCAAATGCTATAGTAAAAAGCATACCACGTATCCTCTGTGTATGATTTTTGCTAGTAATTGTCTTAAGCATTAAAAGGCTCATCTGCTGCATCTAAAACTCTAGTTTATCAGGTGTCTCTCCTAGTTAAACCTGTAGCTGAATGAGCAGATATCATGTGACCTTCAAAATAATAATAATATAGTAGTAAAGCAAGTTGCTGTTTCTCTCTTTTTTTTTTTTTTTTTTTTTTTTTAATAGGTCATTCAATCCATTTTTTCCACTGCTTGGCTGTTTCATGACACCTGGTGTCCAGTTATGGGCAGTGTGGGCCATGCAGCATGTCTGCAGCAAAAATCGTATGTATTAAGATAACATTACCCTTTAAAATTCTGATTTCTTAGCTTATTATTCATTAGCATGAAGTGGGAAAAAATAAAAGTTCCTAGGGTATTAATTCCTGTTCCCTTGGAGAAACTACATTTAGGCAAGGCACTTTCCAGTCAGCAAGACAGACATGGAAACAGACCTGGTTACAATTGAAGTCCTGTCCAAACAACTCTGTTGTTCTGTTGTCACTTGTTAAAGTACAAATATACTTCTGTTGACACTTTAGGGAGTGTCCTAAATGCTGCCTAGTCTAGGAGATGAAAGAGAATTTGAATTAGTGTTTACAGTATCTGCTACATTTACCCTAGACAATTTTATTGTTTAATTTTTTTTTTGTTTTGTTTTGTTTTTTTTATGTCACAGCTGCCAGGTACTGCAGCATGTTAATTGAAGAAGGTGGTTTACAGCACTTATACAACATCAAGGAAAATGTCCAGACTGATCCACATGTCCAAAGGATTGCTATTGCCATCCTAGATAGTTTGGAAAAACACATTATGCGTCATGGGAGACCACCGCCATGTAGAAAACAGCAACAAAATAAACCAAACTGAAAGCTGCGGGTGTAGGAGTGTAAAGTATTGTCCCTGTAATAATCCTTTCTGATGTGTGTGTAGTTGGAGTAACTTGTAATATAGTGGTCACCATTAAAGTGATTTGCCGATAATTGTGGTACCCAGAACCATGTATGGTAACCTTTGGTGAATGCCAACTTTAATGGCAACCGCATATGCAACTTGTAAAGGGTCACTGCTTGTGCTGGTCGTACCTGTAGGATTACTGCTGGCTACAAAGAGATGGGACTTGCACAGATCAATATGCACATCTGAAAAAAAAAAAAAAAAAAAAAGACTTCTATGAATATCTTGTTTTGTGACTTCTGGAAGCAAAAGTTATTTCATCCCTTTGATTGCTCTTCATAACACTGTTTACCAGTTCGGTGTTTGAATAGAACTGTGTGTGGTTGTGAGATTCAACACTTCTACAGATTAAAACAAAACTACATGCATGCAGGTTACAGTGGGACTTGTAACTAAGGCGACCAAAACTCCATTGCTTCATACCCCTTCTAAACACAAATGGGGGTTTTCAGCTTCCTTTTCCTTTTGCCTGTAACCTGTGTTCTTTTGTTTCCCTTACTGCTAGAACAATTCTTTTTTGCAGTTCAGCTCTTCTGAGTCCTCCCTGCGTTCAGTAAGGTGGGGATCGGCAGTGTGTCAGGGAAAGGGGAAACCTGCTAAACTAAAGCAATAGAAACAGGATTTAAAAGAGACACAATACTTAAAAGGATGAACTGGGCTTGAGATTTTAAACTTGCTAACAAGAAGGTGGGTTTTTTTGTTGCTGTTTTACTGCTTTTGGTTGTGTGTGATATCTTTCTCTTGGTTTTGGAATACTGATAGGGAAAGGAGGAGGCTCATTAGAGCAACATACGGACTTGCCTTCATCACGAAGGGGATTGCATGTCTTGATAGGAGGCCCAGGATATTTGGTCACCTTATTTATAAGAGACTAATGATTGCTATGTTTTCTGTAAATATTCTGTCAGTATTGTGCAGTGAATTATATTTCCAAGTCATCACAGTGCAAAACATCACCCAATGTCCTATGTAAGCCCTGTGTCAATTGCATTGTTTTGTGGAGTGTGAAATTTTACCTAAGGATGCTAATTGTAACAACATATTTCTTTCTGGGTTTCTTTCTGTGGGTTTCAAATGATGTGTTGAATGAAACATATTGCACAGCATACAGATGCCTGATAAAATACAAGTGATGGAAGCAAACTGCATGTCCATTCAAATTCCATTTAATTTCAGGTATTGTTTATCTGGTTAGTCTCCGTATTTCCGTGGCAACTGACTGATACTCAGAGACTCTTCTGTAAATATATTGGTAATTGAGTTTAAAAAGAAAATTTATGTTTAGTACCTTACTAGCAGGGATGGTTTCTTCATGATGACCATATTTTACTATTTTTAACTCCTTCCCTCTCCCAACTCCCATCCTTCAAATAAAAACATCACCTCTAATCTTCAATAATCTAGTTATTGTGTATTTCAGCAACTTCAAAAGGTACTGATCCAGTAATTTAATCAGTGTTGTGTAACTGCTTTTTGTACGAAGGCGTAACTTGGCTAGCATCATTTTCCTGTGTGTATCTAGTTATATAGTTTTCTTGATTCGGGAAGAAATCAAATTGGTTGTAGCTCTGAATTACGAAGGTGGTTTGAAAAATGGTCTCTACCCTTCTGAGATGTCTGCTATGGGACTTCTGCCATGAAATTTCCGTTACATGAAATGGAACACAAAACTTGTCAAAATTGGTGTTAATAGAATGATTATAAATCAATTGCTGCAAGATTTTAAAATAAAGATGACAACTCTCCTTACAGTACTGGTTTTTCCCTAATAACAGGAGAACTTGCTGAAGCATCTTAACCAAAACTGTGGGGGACAAAAGAAAAAAAATCTACTACTACATGCAGCACAAAATGAATGTGATGGTGGCATCAGTCCAGGTGGTGAGACATCGCTTCTTGAATTCCTGCAACCAGCAAGCAGAGAGATTGTAAACTATTTTCCATACCCTTCTTGTTTTGTTCCCACATGCTTCAGGCAAACAAACAGTTAACAGAATTCTTTTAAACTGAAAAGTATGAATGCCTACAGGGTATAAATCCACTAAATTTACTTGCATGTGCCAGTTACAGGAACGTCTCTTCACATTCCTGTGCAGTTTCAGGAGTTCTTGCCTGGGTAGGATAATTCTGGAAGCAACTTTTTATTAAACTCCTGTATTTCACCTGTGGCATTTGCCATCTTTTTTTGTGAAGGCTGAAGATCCTGACTGTGCTTTACTTTTGCAGATCTTTAGGTAGGAAGCTTGTATGTGTGTAATCAGGTAAGCTTACTTCACCCACAGAATTGTTCAGTTAACTTCTGGCACAAGTGAAATTCTGGTTTGCTTCAAGACTATCATAGTATGAAGTCCCAATGTGGTAAGCCACATTTTGTAAGTATATTTTGATAGCCTATGAAGTATTTATTAAAAATACATTTCTCTAACTATACTAATTTACTTGAAAGCTTCAGGCTAGGGAAGAAAGAAACCATAGAGCTAAATTGTGTGGTGCGTCTCAGTGCTGGAGAACCTCTAAGCAAAGGGAGAAATCAACTTCAATTTCCAGTCAGGTAACAGAGGAAAACAGACTGATATGGTGCCCACATATGGTTGCATGTACAGGCCTTGCATTTTCTCAAGCACTGATACCAAAGAGACATAAGTTCAGTTGGCTGGAGTGATAGCTTGGTGTTTTGCACTATTCACAACACATCGGGGTGAAATGCCATTGCTCTGTGTTAATAGTACTTGTTCCATCTGGTTAGCTGGAAGAGCACTGATAATGGCAAGCAAGGTTTTCTTTCATCCTAAGTTGACTTCATCTTCAGAGTGATTTTTTTTTTTTTTGTCTTTTTCCTATCACTGATTAAATGCAGCATCTTTTCTGCTGCTTTTTTTTTTCTTAATTTGCTTAGTGAACCAAAGCTTCTTCGTACTCTTTCCTTGACATTTGTTTGACAGCCATAACTACTGATGTAAGATGTATGCACTTCAAAAAGATCAGTACAAAGTTAAATCTTTATTTGGGAATTCTTACAACAAAGTGATCCAGTGGAGTATTCAGAAATGCAGTCCAAGGAAAGTAGCTAAGTACACAGAATGCAGTCATAAAAATAATCCCAAGAAATCAGTGGGGCCTCTTCAGTTTTCCTTTACCCTTCAAAAATCAAGGGGAAGCTAGGAAGCATTATTTGCCAATAAACTGAGGTGGTCGTTTCTCCCTGAAGGCAGCCATTCCTTCCTGACGGTCTTGTGTGGGAATATTCTACATTAAAAAAAAAAAAAAGTTTTTCATTGACAAGGCTGATGTATTTTTAAGTACTGACTAATTTGGCAGTAGTGGTCTAAGACCAAAATTGCTTTTCTTTCAATGATAAATGTTAACTCCCAGCTTTCACATTTTGCCATTAGGAGAATAAAGAGACTGAGTGGTGGTGTAAATCACAAGCAAAGCATCTAAGCCAAAGACCATAGAACTATGTAGGAAAACAGTTTTCCATAAATAATACTTTACCATCTTAAAATACGCTGAGAGGCACAGCAGTTACTTTGCTTTGTTAGCTGAGAAAGGTGCACACTTTCAAAACTTGTCAGAAAGAGTAACTACAGGAAGAATCTGTTTTTTAATTTGTTCAAACTAAAACCATTTGTGAAGCTTATTCTGTAATTAACATATTGTTGAAACTAGGAGTATAAAATTGCTTTAGACAGAAGAGTATTTAAGGAAGGACTTTGGTCTCAGGCAGGCTGAGAGGCAGCTATGCATGACACAACCACGAATATTCTGAAACAGGCATCTGGAACTGCACTCAAGTATGTTCTCAGAGCTTTAGCTGTAGCTGTTAGTGTTCCTTTGTAGACAGGAAAATGCAAGAGGACACTGTGAATACCTGGCTTTAGAAGATGTACAGTTGTAACCTACCTGGGCATAACACATCCCCTCAATCGCCATCCCTGACGCAATGTCAACCTGCGGATGAGAGGGAAGGAGTGAGGTTTATCTGAAGTACAGCCCTCAAATCAACTTCATAGCCATCAAATAATAAACATTAACTTGTAGTGAGTGACCTTCACTCCTGTATTAGAACGACAGTGTTACCATCTGTAGAAAAAAAAAATCCTATCATATTAATTTTGTTTTAAAGAAAACCTTTAAAATGCCTGAAATGGTTTTAACTGCCTTGTCTAAATAAGGATTATAACTCATCTGACCTAAACATTTTTACTGTAGTTATTTGTAAGAGCTACCCATCTGCTTCATTTACCTCAGTATTAAAAAAAAAAAATTACCTCTATTCCTCTGTTTATTGCCAATTTTCCCATTTTCACAGCAAATGGAGCCTTTATTAAAAAAACCAAAACAAAACAAAATCAAACAACAACAAACATTTAAAAATAATTAAAGCCACATCAGTTCATAATAATCTAGTTGTAATATCATTATCTTGGCTCCAAATGACCTTTTAGTTTTTAGAAATTTGCAGTAAGTTAGTATTTTTAGAAAACAATTTGGTATTGTCTGTAGTTATAGATGTACAGTGCAAGGTTTCAGTGTGTCCTGCAGGTTTGCGTAACCACAACTGGGAGGTAAAACTGTCCTATGGGTTAAGCAGCTGGATGTTAACACTTGTTCCTACAGAAAATGCATTCACAAAAAAGGACAGAATTAAGAGACTTAAACATCAGGAACCAAGACTTTAATATAGAAACAAATTTCAACTGTTTGTTTGCTCTCTCCCCAAGGGAAGCAGAAATACCTTCTTTATGTTGACCAGATGAATAATACACTTACCTGAGGAAGGATTTCTTTAGCCAAAGTGAGTGCTCTCTGGTAAGCTGCATCTCCCTCATTGTTTTGTGGCACTGTGTGATTTACTAATCCCATGGAGAAGGCTTGTTGTCCGTCAATCTGTCTACCAGTGAAAATGAGTTCCTTTGCAAGACCTATTCCAACACATCTGGGCAGGCGCTGGGTTCCACCTTATGACAAGAGCAAAACCACCATTTTCTATTTCTGAGAAAAGCCCCAAAACCAAGAGTATTTTGTCTCCTGACATAACAAGGAGGTTTGAAAAATAAACAGATCATGTGTTTCTTTAATAACTACTAGCTGAATATGTCAACATTTTGCAAGGCATCCAAAAGGCTTCAGCATCCTTTTGAGTATTTTCATAAACAGGAAAAGGTGTAAAGGGACTTTCCTAAATTCATAGCAAGTCTGAGACAGGGCTTGGAACAGAACTCTTGATTCACAGATCTCTTGGGTCACTGTAAGATGCTACTTCTAACTTACATTCAAAACACTTCAAGTGCTCCAATGGCAAAACATTTACTATACAGCTGAGAAAATAAGAGATGGAAGATTTAATGAAGGTTACCTGCTCCAGGAAGAAGCCCTCTTGTGGTCTCAATAAGACCCATTTTAGCTGATGAAGCTATTAAAAAATAAATACAGAGTTTAGTTACTTTTTGATCTGTGTAACTAGAAATTTTCCATACTGAACTGATTAATAAAACTACAAACTAGTAGAACTCAATTTCTCCAAGAAGCTAGAAAGTCTGAATACTTCAGTGCTTAATCAGTGTCCATCTTAAGTCAGATGAGGGATGTGGAGTATGGCTGCTTACCCCTAACGCAGCAATTTTATCTAGCAAAATGAACCTTGGGTCCATACTAGATGAAATGTAATGGATGGAAGAATGGAAACAGAAGAAGGAAGTCTTCCAGTCCAAATTGATTTAAGTAGGGAAAGTTAGATCTGGCCAGAGTGCTGATCCAATATTACATAATAACTATTTAATTCTATTAATAAATGGTTTTCTGATGGAATCCTTATCTTGTCTAAAAATAGGCCTTACTTTTTAAGCAAAGAAACTTCTTTCCCAACAGTAACTAAATGTCACAACTTCTGGAAAAATGCCTACTCACTTCCTGAACTGTAAAAGATCCTCTCTTAGCCTACTGGATTCCATTAACAGTCAGCTATCGTGCATGCAAGTTCTCTTTAAAGTACAGTCACCAATTACAAGAAGAATCCTACATTAAGCAACACACAAACCTGCTATTCGAAGGTCACAGGCTAACGCCAGTTCTAGTCCACCACCCAGTGCGTAGCCATCTATTGCAGCAATTGTGGGTACAGGCAGGGCAGCTAGAGAAGACAACACAGATTATACAGTTTTGTTCCAGATGTTCTGTTGTGCTCATGTCTGGATTTTAAATGCTTAAATTCTAAAGCTTTTAGTAGGTCTCAAATTCAAAACTGCTCAAGAAATATTTTTTTTCTGCCACAAACTTTCTGACTGTCTCTAAACAGTAGAAACTGTCTTTTTGCACTTCTCCCTTCTTTGTAGGAAGAATGCAAAACATTCTTCTTACATGTGAAGAAGCATGCAAATACAAAGTACTGCAACACAAAACAGGATGAATTGTTTCCTTGCAAATCTATGATGTGAATCCAGCTCTTGCAGTTAAACAGTCAAAACAAAGACACCATCCCTCGTCACTGTTATAAGGATTAGCTTTTCTGGTCCTTTTGTTAGCCAAGGCTTGGTAAACACTGTTGTCACCTCAGAGTTGAGGAACCTCAGGTACCTGTAGATTAGTTGCTTGATGAGATACCTTTTTAGATATCCAGAGAGCTGGAAACAGAAACCTGTGCTCCAGTTGGAGATCCAAATCCATGTTCTTAGGTCGTTGCCGTATCGTGAGTGCTTCTGAGCACGTATTGAAAGTGGGACAACTAACATTTGTCTAGCCCTGTCTCCCGAGGATTAGACAGAACCGCATACAGAATGCTTTGTTATAGCAGGTACTTCTTATATGCATGTGTGTGTGCTGCTCTTTGTAATGCACAAGGCAGTACTGAAACGCATCTAGTTCTTGGAGTGGCAGCAGGATAGTTGCTATTTAATTCCAATCAGATCTTTTGTTTCAGGCAAAAAAAGAGCCATTTGGGAAGCTATTCCTAAATGGATAACCTGCAGGGGCTAGCATCCTCCACCTCCTGCAGCATTTCTAAATGTCTCGGCACAGGCAGTCTAGAACAAATTTCCCAACTGAGATAATCATTTACCTATTTCATCCATGAGATTTCTCAGCCTTTTAACAAAGTGTCCAACTTCTCCATCATCCATCTTTGCACGTTCCTTTAAGTCTGCACCTAAATAGAGCAGAAAAAGGTTAGAATCCAGGAACAGGGAAGAGACATCCAAACTGTGTTCCCTCCTGTCCCTCTCAGAGGACAGACCATTCAGAAGTCTCGAAATACAGTGTTCTGGTTAAGTAAGGTCAGTGGAAGTATGGTCAGTGGAGTGTGGGCATTTGGCTGGAGCAGTGGCCAACGTGCTCCTCTGTGCCCTTTGAGCAGATTTCACTGAGAAGCACCAGTCACTGTATGTAAGGACGATAATGCATAAAACTGGAAGAGGCACCTGTGCTTGAAGATGGTTATATATGGAAAACAAACAGTAGCACCATGCAGCTTATGCGGCTCACTTCATCGCCCACGTCTTCACCACTGAACTCAAGAGGCAGACAAGGCAAAAGAGATAACAATGTGTTTGCTATTTGCTACACAAAAGCCAGCCTGGTTTTCTTTTAGCAGGCATTTCCAGCTGCTTTCCCGCACAATCTAATCAGCACACAGCCCTAGGAGCTATCAATTTTTTTATAACAACAGTTTGCAGAGATTTTGTTACTTACCAGCACAAAATACACCTTTCACCTCACTCTTGAACACCACCACCCGAACCTTCTCATCAAAGCGGAGTTGTTCCAGAGCACTGAACAGCTATGAGGGAGGGAGTACAAACAAGAGAAGAAAAACTTTAAGCATATGGATGCATATACCTAAATTACAGCAAGCTCCTAAACTATCATAAAAGTTTCTTTTTTTTTTTTTTTTTCCCCTGCAGGTGTCAGGAATTTCCTGGAAATCATATATGTGGATCCAGCAGGATCCTTCCATGACAGCCTCAGAATGAGATGTTTCCCCATCTCTTTTTTTCTTCCATTCAGAAATGAACCTTTGCTGCACCTTACACTCCCTTTCCTATCCAGGCATGAGCCATTTCTCTAGAATGTATCAGCCTTGAACAGATCATCTGCTAAGGCCTGACAGTGAGTATGCTTTTGTTGTAATTATACAAGTGAGGACATCAACTTGCATCTGAGTTAGCTGACTTAAGTAACTCCAATATCTCTGTCCAGTGCGCATCTGAAGTTACTGCAGTACAGACGTATCACGATCTCTTTTTCTTCAGGCTAACTTGCCTTGCCCCAGTGCAGTCTCCCACTGACCTTCAGCAAGAGATTAAGTTTTTTTGTTTCAGATTTCCCACAACTATTCTTACCGCATTTAGTTATTGATCATGATTCCAAACACGTTTACAGGCCAGGCCCATACTCACTTCATTTACAAATACTTTTCCCAATGAATTTCTCGCGTGGGGTCGGTTCATTAGGATTTCAGCAATACCTTAGTAATAGGAGACAATTTCAGTTACACTTCATTTAATTCTCTGACACAGTAATTCAACTGGGAACAATATCTGCATATGCTGCATCTTCTCTTTCCTGAAAATGCATATAAAGTATATTCTAAAACAATCAGTTATTTTAAAAGCGGAGGTGGTAGACCATGTCTACAAAACCCAGTTAAGCAGGACAACTGTAAAATTCAGGAGCACTATAAATCATATTAATAAGCAGACTTTTTAAAAATGAACATGACATCTAAGAATATATCTTAAAATCACTGCAGGAATGGAAAAAAAAAAACCCCAGACCCCAATGTTTCAAATGTTATTTAATTAAGTTTTTATTGTACAGTTGTACTGTGTTCTAGTATATTCCTTAATGAAGAAAACCATCCTCTTTGGATTGCTGTTTGCATGAGAATAGCACAAACTAGTCGCTCTCAGTTGATGTTCCAGAATCGTTTTAAAAGTGCAGCTCCATTTAATTTAAAGTTAATAAGCTCATCAGTGGAAAGGACTTCACTCAAAGTTCCTAAGTCCAAGCAGAAAAATAAGACCACAACATCTACCTACTTCTCCCTTGCACTTGTGTTTTGTAAATCATTATCCGATGGTTTCCGTATGCTTTGGAGAGAAGAAAAAAAAAAAATCTCCTGTTTCCTTGTCTGGGCTTCTGCTCTCTTCCCAGGCCTTAACACTGTAAGGTGCAGTTGCAGCTGCTGCAGGTGCACCTTCCACCTGTCATGCTCGGTCCTCCTGCCCTGCTGGAAGGTCTCTGTCTTTACTCCTCTGCCTACGCCAGTGGCCAGTTAGCAAACAACAGATACAGGAACAAAGACGCAGGTAACGGCAGGCACCGGCAAACAACAGAAATTCACAGTTCTGGTACCTACATTAATGTGCATGTAACTAGCAAAGCTGCCAAGAACTCTTTGTAAGTTCTTGCAATAGCTGCCCTTAGCAGAAAGTAATTCCTGAACCAAACCTCAAATTGCTTTGTGGCTCTCATGCAAAAATACGCACTGCTCCTATCCCACCATGTGCTACTGATACCTGTAAAATCTGAGGTATGCAAACCAGAACTTCTTGCATTACGATCTCCTGCATGTGTAACTTTAAAAAAAAAAAATCCAGCTATGTATTTGGCAGCTGTGTTCTTGAGAAAAGGATCGAGGCCTAACTTAAAGCGGAGGCTATAAGCAACCTGTCGGCGCGGACTCTGCAAGGCAGTCCGTCACTTTTTTGGGCGACGGGGGCACCGGGGCGCGGAGGGCTCGGCGCGCCGGGCCCCCGGTGTAGGAGATGCCCGGGCAGCGCTGCGGGGACAGCCCGAGCGCCCCCAGAGCCCCTCCGAGGCCTGGCAGGGCCCGGTCCGGGGGGGCTGGGAGCACACACGGTCCCGCTCATGTCAGGTGGCGACCTGCGGCGTTTTCCCCGGGAATTTGGTAAAACTCAACCGGCTTCTGCCCCCTCCGCGCACCACCGGCTCTCACACCCGATGGGCTCCACAAACCGCTCGGGACGGGCGGTGAGGCCTAACCCCGACCCCTCACGCCGCAGGTGGGGCCCCGCCGCACTCACCGCTGCTCTCCCCGCCGGCCGCGGCCACCAGCACCTCCGCTCCCCGCCGCGGGGCGGCCGAGGGGAGCCCGCCGCCCCGCCGCAGCAACTCGCAGCCCGCCCGCCCCAACCGAATCATGGCGCCGCTGTCCTCCGCGAACGGGCGGCGAGGGGCCGAGCCTCCGGGGCCGGCGGGAGGGGCGCTGCGCCTTTAAGAGGGAGGAGGAGGGGGGAGGCCCGTTCTCCGCCTCCCGGCCGCTCGCCTTGCGCTGCCCTTTCGCGCCGCTGTCGCGTGAGGGGGTCTCGGCGGCGTCCCGGGCCGGAGGGGAGCGGGAGGAGGAGGAGGAGGAGGAGGAGGGGGCTCGCAGGCTCCCGCCGCCATCATGCCGCGCCGGGTGTTCGTGGTGGGCGTCGGGATGACCAAGGTACGGGGCCGTCCGGCGCTCCTCAGGCGTCTCCCCGGTGGGCGCCGCCGAGGGGGTCGCAGGGGGCTTCCCCCCCCCCCCCCCCCCCCCCCGCCCCGGGTGGGGTTAAGGCCCCTGACAAAACACGGCTGCTGTCTCAGGAGGGCGTTTGCGGAGAGGAGAAGCGGTGCGGTGCCAGCCCGGGCCTGCGGGTCAGGGCTGGGCGGTAGCGGCTCCGCGCAAAGTTCACCTTTCCTTGGTGGGTCGGGGCGGGGGGGCAGGGATCCGCCGGCCAAGTGAAAGGTTTTGGCACAGAGCGGCCAGAGCCTGTCCCCCTGTCACCGCAGGCCGGGGCCGAGGGCTCCTCCCCCCGCCTGGAGGGGCCGGGAGCCGCCGGCCGCTGTCCGGATGCGGTTCTGTACCGGGGCCTTCGGTTCCCAGCGCAGTTCACACAGCAGGGCCCATTTTCACAGAGGAACAAAAGCTGAAGGAACCTTTTTTTATCTCGGTGGATGAAACTTAAGACGACTTTGATATTTGTCAGAGTAGTCAGAAGAAAACTCCTCACTTTTTAAAGAACTTTTATTTTTGTTGCTGCACGGGTATTTATCCAGCATGCAATGTGATAGAAGTAGAAGACCTCAGTCTGTTGATTGTGTTTATTGGACTGAATCACAGAACATAGTTTTGGAAGTTATTTGACCTCACCTTAAGCTCATTTGTGATGTGCTCAAGGAAGGAACAATAGTGTGGAAGAAACACTAAAACTTGTCAGATGCCATATTCCATCTTAAGCATTTTATTACGAAGCCTTTAGGCTTCATAATCCTTTCTCTTTTTTTAATCTTAATGATGCAATGTCTACTGAAAATTGGTATACCTTTTCAAAACAACAGTCCGTGTTTCCTGTGTCTGTAGTTGTCAGTTCCACAGACCATGCCTTTCGTTTTCCAAAGTGGATCATCTCAGTTACCAATGTGATTTGAGAAACTGGCAATTGTATTTGGTTTGTATGGCAAAATCTTGGTAGCTTCCCCCGTGTCCAATAGAGCCAATGCAAACCGGTTCCCAGTTGGACCCACTGCTGTCCAAGGCTGAGCCCATCAGCAACGGTGGTAGTGTCTCTGTGATAACGTATTTAAGAAGGGGAGAAAAACTGCTGTGGAGACAGGAGTAAAAATATGTGAGAGAAACAACTCTGCAGACACCAAGGTCAGTGAAAGAGGAGGTGCTCCAGGCACTGGAGCAGACATTCCTGTGCAGCCCATGGTGAGGCAGGCTGTACCCCTGCAGCCCATGGAGGCCCATGGAGGAGCAGAGATCCACCTGCAGCCCGTGGAGGACCCCATGCTGGGGTAGGTGGATGCCTGAAGGAGGCTGTGGGAAGCATATGCTGGAGCAAGCTCCTGGTGGGAGCCGTGGACCCATGGAGAGAGGAGCCCAGGCTGGAGCAGGTTTGCCGGCAGGGCTTGTGACCCTGTGGAGCACCTACAGTGTAGCAATCTGTTCCTGAGGGACTGCACCCTGTAGAAGGGACCCATGCTGGAGCAGTTTGTGAAGAACTGCAGTGTCTGGGAAGGACTCATGCTGGAAAACTTCATGGAGGACTGTCTCCTGTGAGAGGGACTCCACACTGAAGCAGGGGAAGAGTGTGAGGAATCTTCCCCCTGAGGAGGAAGGAGAGGCAGAAACAACATGTGATGAACTGACTGCAACCCCTGTTCCCCATCCCCCTGTGCCGCTCAGGTGGAAGAGGTGGAGAAAATTTGGAGTAAAGTTCAGCCTGGGAAGAAAGGAAGGAGGCGTGGAGGGAAAGTGTTTAAGATTCAGTTTTATTTCTCATTATCCTGCTCTGATTTGATTGGTAATAAACTAGTTTTCCCCAGGTTGAGTCTGTTTTGCCAGTGACTGTAATTGGTGATCGCTCCCTGTCCTTATCTTGACCCACAAGCCTTTCATTATATTTTCTCTCCCCTGTCCAGCTGAGCAGGGGAGTGACAGTGGCTTTGGTGGGCACCCAGTGTCCAGCCAGGGTCAACCCACCACATTGATACTCTTTTTCCCTCTTTGTTTGCCAAAGTAATGTCAGTTGCTCTTACTGACTTTTACAATGATTAATTCACTGACTGATTTTTCTTATGACCTTCAGTATGAAGGTTCTCTGTCTAAATTAAGGAAAGGAGGCACTACAGAAAGGAGGTTGCAAATTAACTTTCATATACTAGCAGTAAACATAAAATAATTTGTAAAACTATAGCTAGTATGAGGATCTTTTGTTAATGATGTAAAAATGCAAAACACGCTTTTGTTGGTGCACTCTAACAAGTCATACTACAAAGAGAGCAGAAATACCACCTTTACTCCAGGGGAGAGGCGTCAGGTATGATATGATTTGTAAGAAAGTGGAATAAGGCTTGGGAAAGGGAGGCTTATGTAGAATTAAGTTCCATACAAAGGATAAGCATTTTCTGGCTACAAATAGGAGTATTACATGATGAAGTGGAAGGGAAGTATTTATCAAAGCCTTAGTGAAGATTATGTCATGTACTGTAATGAATCAGCGAAGGTGACAGTTATTCTCTGTCCCACCCAAAGGCTTTGGACAGGGTTTTTGTCCATCTCCATAGAAGCCATGGATCTTCTTTAAGATTGAGCAAAAATGGTCATCACCCTCCATAAAATTGCACTATGGCTTTAACTATCATAGGGTCTGGCAGTAGCACTTGGAAATTGTGAAGATTTTGTGCACGCACTTTTGGGTCAGTTAAATTGTTTCCATTATTTAAAAATGGTTGTTCACGAACCTGTTTTTAAGTTAAATATAAAGCTTTTAAATGTACCAGTCTGAGCAAAAGATGTATTAAATCTCACCATTATTTGTTCTTGTGTGTTTTTTTTTCCTTTTATTTTTTTCTTGTCAGTTCACAAAGCCTAATGAGGAGAGCATTGATTATCCTGACATGGCTAAGGAGGCAGGTAATTTAATCATAAAGAAAGCATATTGTTTGATTGCTGACTCTTATTTTAACTCTTACAGGTAATGTTTTTATTATACATATGAAGGAACAGCTACTGTTCAGTAAATAGGTACATATAAAAAGCAAATCTAAAACTGATAAGAAAAGAACACTTTCACAAAACCCATAACTCATGTTCAACTCTCCGCCTTCCAGTACTGACCTCAGCAGGATGGCTTAAAATTGAATTGGACACTTAAATAATTTTATACCTACCTATGTTATTCAAACGTACTTTCATTGGGACAAACAACCTTTATGCGTGAGCACAGAATTGATTACATGAAATTTTCTGATAAAGGAGCTTGTTCAGAACTCAAAGTACTGCAGAAGTGTCCTTATGAGAATTAACATGCAAGACTATTAACCATTTGCATCGTATAATAAGGAGTTTTTACAGCTCACTCTTTGTGAATGCATGAATTGTACATACTACTCCTTGTTTCTTATGCTTGTGGGAGGTGCTTTTCTTTCTTTTTTTCCCCTTCAACTTTTAAACTTTTTTCAACTTTTAAATTCTTTTTTTAGGCCAGAAGGCTTTAGCTGATGCTGGGATTCCTTATTCAGAAGTGGAGCAGGCATGTGTGGGTTATGTTTATGGTAAGTAATGATATTTGATTGGGATGTGGCATCTGTTTAGATGGGGTATGGGGGATCCCATCAATTTCAGGTTAAAATATTTAATCATGTCAGTTTGTAGAACTGTCTCAAACTTTAAAAAAATATTATTTTTAGCGATCACAGATCTATGTTTATTTGTGGAATTTACAGTTCTAGTCATGGGTATGGAAAGCTACCCTAGCTACTGGGAAGAAAATCAACTCTGTCCCAGCTAAAACCAGCATGGCCCTCAAACAGATTTCTAGTAGACACCCTCAGCAGAAGCTTTTAGCTTGCAGTCACTGCTCATTGTAGTGAGAACAGTTGGTGTTAAATGCCTGGTTTGAACCTTTTCCTGTCACTCTAATTCACAGAGGCCTGATGTATTTCTCAAATCAGTCGAGATCAGACTTCTATTATGGGGAGATCTGTTTCCAGTCCAAAGAGGGGTTTTCCTTTTGCTTTCTTCCGGTTTCTCTGTTAATGGCTGTACTGTGGTGACTGAAATAGGATCTGTCAGCTGTGGTACCTCTAGCAGCTTCCAAGACACACCTCAGACATTTCTGTCCAGTCCAGTTACCTTCTGTTGATTCACGGACTGCTATCACAGAAGCAGGACAAACTTCTGTTTTTTTAAAGTCGGATGATTTTGGCCTTGTTTCTAAGGTTCTTGTTCTGTGGGTACTTGAGAGACATACTCAAGATAACAGTTAAAAAAATTGAGTTTACAGTTTAAGTGCTAGCATCGCATGTACGTGGTGGCATTTCTTTTTTGCTGGTGAAGTTTGACTCTCCACCTTATTTTAATGTTATGTCTCTGTATAAAGGTGACTCAACCTGTGGACAACGGGCTATCTATCATGGTTTGGGTTTGACTGGCATTCCTATCGTTAATGTTAACAACAACTGTGCTACTGGATCAACTGCTTTGTTCATGGCTAGACAGCTAGTAGAAGGAGGTGAGTGCTTTTGCTCTGGGGTTGAGTAATGCATATTCTCTATTTCTGTAAATATAACTTAGATGAGGAACGGAGCTAGTGAATGCTTGAGTACTGTGAGTTGTAAGTGTCCTATCCTCATAGGCAAAATTGTATTTTCTGCCTCACTCAGCTGAAAAGATTGGTCAGTTGTATGTACAAATATAAGACCAAGCACTTAAGAGTGCTTATCACTTGCCTGTGATGCAATAAGATGTTGTATATGGATATAAACATCCTTTCCTCTGTCATAAGATGTATGAACAGCTTAAGTAGTAAGCCAGTTAAGTTTTTTCCAGAGGAATTTTTTTGAGTATTGTAGAACAAGTTCCGTTATAGTACTGCAAGGTACTACACTCTGCAGGAAGAAAGAAGAATCTGCTTAAAAGCTTAGTGCTTTTTTTTTTTTTTTTTTTTTTTTTTAATTTAACTTGAAGTTAAAACAAATGTTTGACTAATGCATTTTTGGAAAGGAGAGGAAGAGAGCAATGCCTCGTGACAGACGATGCTTTAAACTGACAGATGAGTATTTCCTTCTGTTTCTGCAGTTCCTTTGTAGACTTTGATACTTTCTTGTACTAAAATGCTGATGTTTCTGTAATGAAAGCTATAGTAACATTCTGTATGATTTTGCTAGTATTTTGTAGCAGAGATACAAGTGCTTGGTCATGTAAGATACTTGCTGTTTAAAAATAAACCCGAACCCTATAGTGATCTCTCATTTTTCAGTATCAATATATTTGTATCAATACTGTTCCTACTCCAATTTGACTCTCTTTCAAAAATGAAGAAAGGAGTAAGAGCAGCTGGTAGGAGTTTACATATATTTATTGTAATCAAATGGTTGTTAGTATGTAATGTCATTTATAATTACGTGGTGTTTTAAATAGCCACTAATTTTATTTTAAGGTTTGGCAGATTGTGTTCTGGCACTTGGCTTTGAGAGGATGGCAAAAGGATCCCTTGCTTCAGCTGTAAGTGTCTGAAACACTTCATACATTTCATTGCGTTCATCAATGAAATACAGGTTCTCATTCTCAGAGACATGTTCTCATAAATACCAGTTGCTTTAAGATGTTGCTGTAGTTGATTACAAAACAAACCACTATTTTGATCCATGTAAACTTTTAACGAGTTTTGTGATTCTTATTGGAGATATACAAATTTTGTATGGAATGTTTTAGAATTAATTTTATAATATTAATTATTAATCATAGTATTAATAACTAAATTTTAGCATTTTGCCAAGAACAGGTTAAAGGCAGGGTTAATAGGCAGTAATGAAAATACCAGATAGAATACTGGAGCATTGAGCAATTGAAGTGTCTTTCTTGAAATGACACAGCAAATCAAAGAAAGAATCTGAGTCTTCTGGCTTTTGGCTTGTTGCTTGCTCGGTTGACCAGTTAACAAGCTCATAAAAACTAAGGGCTTCTGTATACCTTTCCTTGTTGTCTATTCTTTGCTTTTACTGGAGAAGTGTGAGGTTTTCTGTTTGTATTTACCTCATGGCAAGCAATATTAGAACCCATATGTCATTTAACTACGGAACTGCCAAATTTTATAATATATACAGAGGTTTGGGTGAGAAATGTTAAATATAACATCTGATTGAAATGAGTAAGGCTTATCTTTAACATGCTTTACGATATTTCATTAAAAATCCTAATACAACATTGATTTTATCAGTTGGAACTGTATTAACTATAGGATTTTAAGCTGAGGTGAAAAATACCTGAAGTCCTCTGCTGAAAAAAGCGACTGTGATAGAAATCACATAGGAGTGTAGTGATTATCATGTTAAGCATTTCTGCTTACACTGTCTTACAGTTGGGAAATTATGAATGCTTCAAAGCATATCACTGAAGTGCAACATACTGTCCAGTGGAATTATTAAAATAACAGAAAAACCTGCATTTTCCTTGAAATCCATGGTACTATTGTGGCAGTGTTGTAAAGAAAAAGAAATTATGACTTCCTTTATAACTACTTCTCTTATTTTTAGTTTTCAGACAGAACTAATCCAATTGACAAACATTTGGAAATTATGATAAATAAATATGGCTTAGCAAGTGCTCCAGTAGCACCACAGATGTTTGGAAATGCTGGCAAAGAACATATGGAGAAATACGGTATGTTAAAATACATGTTTTTCATTGTCCTCTTTTAATGAAGTTATTTTGAAATTATATATTAGAATTCTGTTTTTAAAAAATTATAGCATTCGGTATCCTTTTTTTTACCCGAGTACTGCAACTGCAACATCCACAGCTAACACATATGGGAATGCATTTGGATAAAGAGTTATCTGCAGAAAAATTGGTAGTGTGTAGGCAAACAAACCATCAGGAAACAAAATTAAGGCTGTGGTACAGAGAGTCCGGTAATCATGCCAATGGTATGGTTTGCACTTCTGTAAGGTCTGGGTGATAAGGTTCCATAACTTCCTGCATTTTTTCCTTGTGTCTTAGGTTGGGTAGGTGGGCTTGGGACTGAATGGTCTGACAAAAGCTTTTGGGTATTTAATCCAATATATAGGACTAGGCTGCTGCTGCTGCTATTTCTTACCCCCTCACCAGACAAGGTAGTTGGCTCCAAGGTAGCAGGATGGCTTGCTGAGCGTCTTCTATTTGCACTTAGCTTTAGACCAGTGTATGAAAATATTTTATACTTAGACACCAATATTTCACTGCAGCTGTGTTGCACTGATAGGAATTGGGCACTTGGGCATTCAAGTTTCAGTAATATAATAATACCTCAAATAAAATGCACTTATTTTCTGTATTTTTACATTAGTAAGTGTTAAATATCCAAGTAGGATTGTCTGTTGGCTAAAACTCAACCATATTTAATCTTCTTTATCTAATTTTTAGATCTAAGTTGAGTTCTAAGGAAAGCCTTGATAACAATGAGTCTCCTGTAAAGACGCTTGTAAAGGTCAAACTCCTATGACACAATATTTAAAATGCTATGTTAGCACTGTTTGGGTAAACAGAGTATTTCAACACAGCTTTCTTTCCCCTCCCAGGGACAAATCCAGAGTATTTTGCAAAAATTGCATGGAAGAATCATAGCCATTCAACTAACAACCCGTGAGTAACTTGCTCTGCCTCTATATTGAACATGCATTGCTGTTAAAAGATTCATGCAAAACTGAGTATTATTTTTAGAAATACTTTGCAGAGTATATTCTTTATTATGGAATGAGAATTATACCCAGCATAAATTCTACAGCCAGTGCCTTATACTTTGTAAAACCAGCTCTACAGCTGCATAATATTAGTGTCTACTGCTAACAGGTGTGCTAAAATTAAGATGGAATCTGTATGTTTTTCTTAGGTATTCCCAGTTCCAAAAGGAGTACACATTAGATGAAGTTCTGCATTCTCGCAAAATTTATGATTTCTTGACTGTCTTGCAGTGTTGGTAAGGAGAGGACTTAGCATTGTGAAATATATCTTGATGTTAAGACAAATATCGTAGGACATCTATTTAAATGAAAGTCTGTCTGTGTGTAATTTAAATTTTACATATTAATTTAAGTAGAACTTCTTGTAAATAAAACAAATGTGGAATCTCTGTCTTGACCAAACACTATCTAGATGCTTGTTCACAGTATGATACAGTAAGCTGAAATACATTTTGTACTTTGGGGCTCTTGCATAATGCTATCTTTTTACTGATGTGCATCCATTGCTGTGTTAATTCTTCTCTTCAGCCTTTCCTACACACTCCTGAAAGGCTTGTTTTTAACAATGTTTATAGCGAAGTAGAAGCTTTGTTTTTTGTTTTTTGTTTTTTTTTCTAAATTAGAAAAACCCTTAGTGATACTTCTCTATTTCTATGTCATGCTTTTCAAATGTCTGTTATAAATACTACTGAAAATGTCTATCAGACACTTGGTGGAATTTATAGTTTGAATGGCATCAGCCAAACTAAGTGGGTTTTTGTTTGTCCTTTTTTTTTTTTTCCCTTTTGATTTGTATTAAAAGATAATTCTATGGAAGACTGACATTACTAACTTATAATGATGACATAATTGTTTTTCTTTCAATCAGTCCAACATCAAATGGTGCCGCAGCTGCAATTTTGGCTAGTGAGGAGTTTGTGAAAAGGCATAAGTTGCAGCCAAAAGCTGTGGAAATTCTTGCCCAGGTGATGGCTACTGATTATCCAAGCACATTTGAAGAAAACAGTTGTATGAAGATGGTAGGTTTACAGTTCTGTGTTCTCTGATACTCCTCAGTGTTTTTCTTTTTTTAATACCTGCAAGTCCTAATGATTCTGTAGACACTTCCATGTCAGTAAGCAAACAAACTATACTTTGTGGTGAATGTAAAAGTAATTTAATTTGGCAGGTGGAGTAAGCAAAGAGTATAGTTGTGGAATAACAGCAGGAAATTTATTAACAGATTATCAATTTAACAAATTATTTAAAGGCTACCTTTTTAAACAACTTGAACAGCAAGAAAAAATTTCTATTCATTTTTCTATTTGTAAGAGTAATTAAACTTAAAACAATTTTACTTATGTCTGTGTAATAGTGAAGCTGAGAACCTGTTTGGTATAGTCATGATTACTTGCTTAAGTAGAATAAAGAGAAAGACATGAACGGCAAAATTTGGATCCCACTGCAAACTGACTAAAATAATTCAATGTAAGTCCAACCATTGCAATACTGAATAGTTTCTACTCTAGTCATGTTCTATTTGGGTTTTAAATGCAATTCTAGTCAGATGGCTGATAGAAAAAGGTAGCAAGGCCGTTTGTGGATTTGTTTCAAATCTGTTGGTCCAAGTCATGCAAAGGAGCAATTTGCATAGGTTAAAGGTTGAGAAAATAGAGGATAATCCCTAGAGAAGTTTCCACGTGCCAATGGTGAGAATTTCTGTACAATTCATACAGTATGAATATTAAACTGTGTGACATGTGATGCATTAAAATAAATTAGAATGCTACCTCCTACAGGTTACTTTCACTTACAGGGTATATAGAAGGACATGTAAAATTAAGTGTAGAATTTAAATTGCTAGCTATGTTTCTTTAATGATATTTTAACATACAATTTCTTCTTATTGCAGGTTGGCTATGATATGACTAAAAAAGCTGCAGAAAAATGTTTTGAAAAAGCAGGCCTAAAACCTACAGATGTTGATGTGATCGAACTTCATGACTGTTTCTCAGTTAATGAGTTCATTACCTACGAAGCTCTGGGACTCTGTCCAGAAGGTAATAGCATCAGTGGAGATCATCGTTTTATTAAAATAGAAAGCATTGAAGAAAAATCTTTCTATCTGTTCATATAATTAGAACCTTGAGTTGTCTACTGGACGTACCTTCTATATTTGAAAGTCTTATTAGCTAACCTCATAAGAAGGAAAAGCAAGTTTTCATTGTAGTAACATAAGGAAGACCTGCAAACTCTAGAATTAGTTTAACAAATGAGCATGTTACTGTGATTTCTAAAGAAGTATACACTTTAATTAAAGTGTTGGACAACTACATGTAGTCATATGGGTAGCTTCTGCAGGTATGGCTCTTTTAAGCAAGCAAAGCAAGGAAATTAAAGACTCTTGTGATCTTTCTCAGTATTATGCTGCTTTTTCAGGGCTATGTACTTACCTACCCCAAGATTTCCCTCCATCTTTGTATTTCCTTTTAAGATAAAAATTGTACCAGAATTGCCTATAGAGGGCATTACTAAGTTACTTTTCTTTGATACAACCTTTTTTATGATATTGAAGCATACAGAGTTGTTGGGAACATGCCTCTAAAGTCAACTGTATAACAATGCACAGTCTGTCCAGGTTTAATTTCATTGAAGTGAGTGGAATTACAACAGGTTAAATGGCAGTGGAGTTCAGTTCAATGTGTGTAAGTCAAACCATTAACATTTTCTGTTGAAGAGGTTTTTGCTTGATTTCAAATAAATAATGCATTGAAGGGCTACATCAATATTTGATCTATTTAAATGTATTATTCTTGCTTTGCATAAGTAATCGTTTGATGTAATCTTTCTCTAATTTGTTTTAACTAATTTTGAGAAAAATATCATACTCTGTCACTAGATGGTGTGTTGTATTAAGTCTAAGCTTTCTTACTGAAACAGAAGTTCATAGATCTTCAGGAAGACTTTTTATGTGCTTGTAGGTCTTCAAATAATTTGCCTTTGAATGCTTGCTCTACAGTAAAAACGGTAAATGTTTGACATTATTTAAATAGGTACATTAAACTTTTTAGCTTTGTTCATTTAATCGAAGATACCGAAGAATCCTGATGGTACTTGTCTATTTGACCAATAAGTCTTGTGTGTGGTAATTTAATAGTGCAATTCACACCACTTTTCAGTCAGTCTCACCTTAATAGTATGTGAAATTTATCTTGGAGCAGTAGACTAATTGGACGTAGAGGTTAGTGAAATGGCATAAACCACATTGTGGATTCAGATGTGCAAGACTCACCTGGTATTCTCATTTAATACATAAGTAAGTTATAAATACAGGAAATGGGGCAGATATTTTTCAGACTTCAGCACTAACAACGTAAGCTGGAGAAGCTGGTACAAGAGTGAAGGAGTAAGGGACTGGTTAAAAGGGAGAACTGTCTGCTGAAGGCATAGGAACTAATAGTCCGGAAAGCGAAGCAATTCTAAGCATTAGACTTAGGAGTGGTTTTATTTACTGTCTTAATGCAGCCCGAGGTACCGTTAGCCGCCTTTGTGGCCAAGGCTCGTGTTCAACTTCATGTTCACTGGGACCTCCATGTCCTGGGTGTCACAAATTACAGCTAACCCCTCTTTTACAAAAAAAGTTATCACTGCAATTTCATTAATAAAATAATGATCAGCTTCATTATATTGATTATATCATAATACTGTATATCAACAAAATGGTTCAACAGCAAATTTTAAAAGGCTTTTGTATCAAACACTAGCACTTTTACTTCTTTTCCATGCTATGTTTTCTCCAGTGGTATAAGCAAGTCTCATTAATGTAGTTTGGCTCATTTCCATCTGCTGTTTGTAACATCTGTGGTGTAGTATTTCCTAGATTTTGACTGACATGCAGCATCTTCAGTAAGTAACAGTAGAATTGAAAAATCACTTAAAAACAAAAGAGCAACATATTTTTCTCTTATAAATACTGTTTTTTAGGAAGAGCATGTGACCTGATTGACAGAGGCGACAATACTTATGGAGGAAAATGGGTTATTAATCCTAGCGGTGGCTTGATTTCAAAGGGACACCCACTTGGTGCTACAGGTATGCAAAACCATTTCATTCAGTCATGCCAGCCCAATACGAGAGACAGGTCTTGAGCAGGCAGATGCTTCCCACTTGTATTTGTCTGTATGAAATGTGAGGGCTTCCTAAGACTTGAGGGAAAGTCTGGAGTTGGTTCTCATTTCCAGCTACTGCAAGCGTTAGGGCAGGCTGACCATGTAGGATTGCTGACACTAAAAGAGTTGGAGTGTGAATTTGATCATTAGCACTTATTTATTTTCATAGTGCTTTTTTGTTGTTATTAAAGCAACCTGCAAAGCAGCTTTACTTTTTTTTCTAAATAATTGCTCAATACTGCAACTTTTACTGCATGTAGTTTGAATAACTGTTTTTGTATGTTGTCATTCTTTAAAATTCAGATTTTGGAGAATTGTACTGCATCTGAATAGCCTGTACTCTTGTTAGCTGTAACGAAAGCTATTTCTGTTAAGCCTTAGATGTCAAAATATTTATCTGGTGTTTACAACAGAAGCTCAGTTAGTCACTGTTTCCCAGCAATGTGGGCTTTCCTTTTTTTTTTTTGTTTTTTTTTTTTGTTTTGTTTTCTTTAAACTGTTACGCTTGCTTCCAAATGAGATGGCTCTTGGATAAAATATGTTTGGATTTGTGAAAATAACTCACCTTCCTTGTTTGGAGATAAGAAGTTATCAAAAAACTGGAGACGAGGAAACCTTGTAAAACAACAAACCTTGATCTGAACAGCTGTAACAGCTAGATAGTCTGCAGTTAGTGTAGGGGGGGAAATACTGGGAAACTTTGGAAGAAAAACATTCCAGGTGAGGCGGTGGGTGCTGTGACAGGATGACAGTATTGCATTGCTAGGCTTGTGTTTAAATTTTTGTCAGTTACACAGTGATAAATGTAGAGGCGATTACTGGTATTCATACCTCTCTATTGCCAAGGGATGGGGGGAAGAGTCATTAAAATGCAGAAAGTGGCATGTCTGCAGACTGTCAGCTTAATTTCACTGTAAAGCAGTCCTGAGGCCAGCTGTGTGCTGGTCAGAGGTCATATCGGTCACCTTAAATTTCCAAACCATTCTGACTGGATGCATAAAATGCAGATTCCTCCTCTGCCTTGCCCAAAGGCCTATGTTAAGAGGGGAGGGAGTCCAGGGGAAGGGAATAGGAAGGTATGGAGGTCTGTGGACGATGGAGGGAAGAAAAAACGTGCGTGTGGTGGAAATGGGTCATAACTGCAGAAATAGCTGATAGAACAGCAGGGAGAGACGAAGGGTGAATGTCATCGGAAAATCTGGGCTGTAATGAAAAGGGCCTCCCAAGAAAATATATTTCTAGGTGTCTGAGCTGTCAAGAGTTAACTTTCTCAAATCCTATTGCATGTATTCACTTAATACCTTACCAGAGAAGGAAGTTTATGGCATACAGCTGTAGTGGGGTGCCTGACTTTCATTACACCGGCTGCGCTCTGTGCTCGATTTTTCAGGCCTGGCGCAGTGCGCCGAACTCTGCTGGCAGCTGCGCGGCCTGGCCGGGAGGAGGCAGGTCCCCGGGGCAAAGGTCGCGCTGCAGCACAACCTGGGCCTCGGCGGGGCCGCGGTGGTGACGCTGTACGGCATGGGCTTCCCCGGAGCCGCCAGGTGAGAGCCCCGCCGCGCCGCGCCGGCCAGGCGGCCCCGCTGCCCTGGGAGAAGAAGCGGTGGGGTAGGCGAGGGGCCTGCCCTCTGCCTGCGGCTGACTTTCTGGAGGAGGAAAAAAAAAAAAAAAAAAAAAAAAAAAAAAAAAAACCAGCACGGTGCCTGCTGACCGGCCTTGCAGAACAGCCGCCTTTCAGGGGGAATCTCTGCAGGGCGCAAGGAGGTGCGGCGCTGAACGGAAAGGCTTGTTCAGCGTTCGTGGGCAGGTCTTGGTTATCCTGGCGTTGGAAACGTTCGCTGTGGGCTCGGTTGTGGTGTAAACTAAGCTCGCTTGGTGTTGACTGTGCTCCCGTATCTTTGTGTTTTAAATTTTATTTTTTTATTTTTTTTTAGAATATTTTTTGCCCCTGTGCAAGGAAGAAAATGCCCCTGCTCAGCAGTTGGCACTGTACTACAGCCGTATACAGAGATTATAACTTACACTGTGTCTTACTCCTGGTAAACAATATGCACTCTGAGTTAGAAGTTACTGAAAAGAGCAAACTGGCCAATAAAAATGGCTGGCATGACTTCTTGTAAGGAAAAATCTAATGTTTGGAGGAAGAAAAGCCAACAAAACAAACAAAGAAAAAAACCCCACCTTTCCCAAGAACAAAACATGCCACATTAAAATTAATTGATTGGAACTAGGGACTTGCCAAAACAAGCAAGACGTCCATGGGAATAGAGATACCCACTGCTTTCACTGCTAAAATTGTTACTAGTTTGGTTTAATGAAGAATTGCTGTCAGCTGTATGTGTTACATGTGGTATTCTAAGTACTTGTTAGGATTCAGGCATGTTACTCATCCAGTCCTGGCTAAAGAATCTGCACTTGCAATTGTAGTATCCTTCAGAGTGAGAGGAGAGCACTGCTCTTGCAGTCTGCTGTAGTTCTGTGCTAGGGCGGACCAGAGTTGACAGAAAATACTTAAAATTTGTAAATATACCAGAATTTCAGGATAGACTGTTTTAAGACACAGTTCCCTTTACATTACCTGACACAAGGACTTGCACCAATGTATATCAGACTTTGGAACAACAGAGTGCAGCTAATCTGTTTAGGCACAGCTTATGTAGTTGAATGATGTTGTGTTGTGTAATTAAGGGAAAGGTGGTGGCATTTCATGTTTATGAGGAGACTTCGTACCATTTTTTCTACAGCAATGCACATAGACTTAATAATTGGATTCAGATCTAGCCTGTAATTAGTAGCTTTGGTAACAGCTGCCAAGAATGTATGTCAAGACAACAGGACTTGATCCATTTTTAATTAGTCTTTGAAGCAGGTTTGGTTTTTTGGACATATCACAATTTTACATGCTGTTAGTACAGCCTTGGTCTACTATTGCTGCCCTAGCATACACGTATAGGGTAGTGTGAGGACCACACAAATAAGTTCTAGTAACATTTCTGTCACTTTAACAATGTCAAGCCTGACCACAGTTTTGAACTCTGCTGCCAAGAGATGGTAATAACTGTAAACTTGCTTCTTCCGCTGCTTGAATTGCCATTTCTTCAGACATCTGTATACTTGCGTCGGCTCTGGGTGCCTCTGCAGAAATGAAGGAATAGGTTTCATGCCGCTGTCAGGCTGTGCGGGGTGACTGCTCCAGAGAATCAGGAATAATGCTTAGTACCTTTTGTGACAGTTGAGACCCACGTGAACTGGGAGGGAAAAGGGGATTTGTGTTCCTCTGAGACGGTGCATGTGCTCTTCTCTCTTCACACAAGGTGCGGCAATAGTGTTTGCTGCTTTATCTTAACAAGATTAGTGATTTACTTTCATTATAAAATTAGTGTCCTGTCCATACATGCAAAAACATCTAAATGCTTGAAGTGATTGTAGTTCAAGCTGTCAAGCCCATCAGAGTAAGCTTCATTTGGGTATCACAGTTGCTCTGTGCTACTGAAGTGCTTCACTGTGGCTGTTCTCACTGCTGTTAGGCCTCTTCATGACAATTTGAAGATGCTGAAAATGCGATTAAAGGTATGAAAATTAATGGGTTTTTCATTTCAGGACTGGCCATATTGCAGCTGTGCCTCTCAGTGCAGCTGTTGATGGATTTAAGTCACATCTGGTCTTCAAAGAGATTGAAAAGAAGCTCCAAGAGGTATTTTGACTACTTTTTACCTGCAACCAGCTTTTAATTTATGAAAGAACATGTGTGAAACCTGAGGGGAATACAGTAGCATCAGTCACTTCCTCAGTGCTGCTCATGGAAACAAATGTTGCGGCTTTGAATTTTGCTCTGTCAGAAATCTTTCCCTGCTGTGCCATCATTTTAAATTTTTTTTTTTTCAGACAGTTCCTACCTGCATAAGGGTATTTCAGTAAAAGCAAATGTAGATTGTATGTGAGGAGCTTGCTAACTAACACAAGGAACCTTGTGTTTGGTGTTTGCTTGCTTTGTAAGTGTGATTAGAAGAAGAAATCCCATTTTGTCAGACTTATAGCAAGACAATGACAGTGGTCATTTTTAATAGTTGATAGATTTTAATATAAGTAGTCGTAGTTTGTGTTTCTGTTTTGTTGGGTTTGGTTTTTTTTAATGGTTGTTTAAATGAAGCCTAAGGGAGGAAAACAGATATTTCTATGTTAGTAGAAAGGGTAAAGCTTTTAAAATTACTTTCTGTTTAATTCAAACTATTTTGAAATTGTTTTGAAGGCAATTAATAATTTGCACATTACATGGTCATTACAGGAAGGAGAGCAATTTGTCAAGAAAATTGGTGGAATCTTTGCCTTCAAAATAAAAGATGGTCCCGATGGGAAAGAAGCAACTTGGGTAGTAGATGTGAAAAATGGTAAAGGCTCTGTAGCAGTTAATTCAGGTCAGTGCTATTTTATTATGTCATGCAGAAAACACATAAAACTAATGAAAATAATATAAATTCCGTAGTCTGCTTTTAAGTGACCTTGAGGAAAAGTGGTGTACAGTTACTTTAGTTTTAAACTTTTCTCATTACTGACGCTTTTAATCCAAGATGCTTCGGACGGAGAATTAAATGTCTTCTACTCTGAATTCTGTCTAGATAATTGCATGTTTTCTTAGAGGCTTCAGACAGATCTGTTGTGACTTTTAGAGGAATCAGAATTTTTAAAAAATGAAATTCCAGACCTCTGAGGTTTTGTTGTTCTAACCTCTTAAAATTTGGGCCAGAAATGTAATTTGTAGCTGTTTCTTCAGTTGCTTTGCTGGAAACGGTGGTAGGTGGTAAGTTTGTCTGTCTTGTCAAGTTACTTCTCTGCAGCTAGTTAAGCAATAAAACTCGACTGGTTTCAATACTGTACCAGATGACATAAACTTCAAGTTCCATTTAAAAAAAGGCAGACATAAATAAGATGCAGACTGGGTGGTGGTGGGGAATTCCATAAAAGTATTGGAAACAAAGGATTTGTACCCTTGCCATGAAAATGTCTTGTCTCGTATCTGAAGTCATGCATCCTAGTAATGTAAATAAAAAGCCAAAGACAACAGTCTGTCCTCAGAATCTCATATACCCATGAACCTGCATCATAAAGCTTTTAATTAAAAACATGACAGGGGATTTGATTTGGAATTCATTGGTTTAAATATTACAAAAAAAGTACTCTTGTCTGTTTTATGGACAACATTTTATCAAAGAGTTAAGTTTAATAATGAGATGAGTGTAGGAAAAGAGGGTGCAGTTTTTAGCTCTTTGGTGTATACATTAATATTTCTGTCAGAACTTACTAAAATAATTTTTCAGCTTATTTGTGGTAAGAAGATCTTAAAAACTTCTGGATTCGAGTTAATTCAAAGGAGTGCTTTTAGAATGCACATGTTGTTCCCATTGAAGGAGAGGGCAGGAAATGCCTGAAATTTCAGTGATGAATATCTTCAGAGTGTCACAGGGGAAAACACATTTATTCTGAGTTGATCTTAATACTAGCAAATTTAAGCTTGATAAAACTTATGATTGTCAATGCTTGCAATTAACATTCTATCTGATTACAAGTAGATTATTATTTCATTTCAAGGAATGAATTTGCACCTTTCTGAAAGGTCCACCTTTCTTTAGCGTTAGGATGGTCTGTGCTACAAGGTGGCACAGATGCCTGTTGTCTACTGGGTGATCTCTTGCTGATATTTTTATGATGGCTGTTATTTGTATGTACTTCAGGTACCGTTTTGCTAACCTGAAGCATCAACAAATTCTTCATGAAGTTGCAGTTTCTGGTACTATTTCATCTCTCTGTTTGAATCTTCATAGTCAACTTTATCTTGCAGATAAGAAGGCGGATTGTACAATTACAATGGCCGACGCTGATCTCTTAGCTCTCATGACTGGCAAAATGAATCCTCAGACAGTAAGTAAAGCAAAGATGAGATTATAAGAGTAAAAGATTAATTAGATATTTCGGTGCATGCAGTTCATCTTCTTACAAGGTCTGGAAGAAAAAACCCAAATCTTTAGTGTGTCTGCTTCACAAACTAGGTTTGTAAAATTGAATTCATCAGTAACAAAACCAGTAGTGGCTGGTGGGGATTTAAGTAAGAAATCAGTTGTGACATCTACTGTACACTATTGCTTTGTTGTCTTCAATTGAAATAGTGAACTTTTATTCTAGGAACTGTCATCACCAAAACATTGGGTATTCTGCCCTGCTTTGTATCCAGATCCATTGTTATGATAATCCAAGAAACAAGCTATACCACGTTTATTCTCTTTAGGTATCACAAATATAATAAGTGTACAACTTCCTCAGTTTACTATTCTACCTTCTAGTGTCAGAAAATACATTTGGGAGTGTGAGGTGTGTGCTAGAACTGCAGGCCAGGACCTGCACGTACATAATAGCCCATAACTTTTGGGAGGGACGCGTTTAGGGTAATGTATTGTATTGCATTTCATATAATCTTTCTTTCTTTTTAGGCATTCTTTCAAGGCAAATTGAAGATTTCTGGGAACATGGGCATGGCAATGAAACTTCAGAATCTACAACTCCAGCCAGGCAAAGCTAAACTTTGAGCTCATTAGAGTAAACAGTCAGTACTTAGTATTCCTGACAAAAAAAAAAAAGTAGACTGAAAGTAGATATTATCAATAATATGGTGCAGGCTGGGTTTGATTGGACCTCTCTCACCTAAATTCTGTGGTTAGAGACCTTAATTCTCTTAAATTCCATCAGTTTCTCTATGGCAAAGATTTTTAGGCTAAGCTTGAGGCGCTAACCCTAACAAATGGTATATGGTGGGTATTTGTGACAATTTTTGTTTTAATTAATTTGAAAAATTTTATAAAACTTAAAGTTGAATGAGGCTGCTTGTTGTTGTTCTGGCTAGTTGAGAAGAGAGTGAGGAAGGTTATAAATAGTTTGACATATCAATTAAATGAATTGCATTTTTTGAAAAGTTCTAATAGTAGGTCATACAAATGCTTTCAGACTTACATTCTAACAAATTTGCTGCTGTTTAAATTAAAATGGTCTTATAAAGGGGATCTCTAACAACATTTTTTAAGAATAGGCTTTAGTAATTTCCTGTAAAATACTTTTCGTATTACTACTTTGGAATTAAAAAAAATAAAATATACAGAAGTAAGTAGGAACCAGAATGCTGGCTTGAGATTCATGGAATTTGATAATACTTTACCTTGAAAAAAAGTTCGGTTTGCCAGGAAAGCAGAGAGGGAGTATAACCAACATTTTACCTGTTTCCTCCTGAGAAAATCTGGTGTTGATCATCATGAAATTCTTATCAGTAATGTAAAAGCTTTAACTTCTGGTTTGGGAAAATGTATTCTGGTTGGAAGTTTAATAGAAAATTAAATATACTTTTCCTGTTCTTCTGTGTTTGTCTTCCTCAAATTTGTAAACATGGATTTCATGTTAATGCACTGAATTGACTTTTATACAGGTTGCCATGAAGGGTGCCTGCAGTCATCCCTGTTTTCCTCCTTGGGCATTGTCAGTAGATATTCCATAAACTACGTCTCAGTCCAGTACATACACCTCCCCTCCTGACATACATGGGCAATGACTGAGGAACTTCCAAGTGAACTTGCACTTCTCTGGTTTAACTAAAACCAGACTAAAAATGAGCTAATTCAAGGCAATAATTCTTCCTATCTAGTGTGAATGGTTAGCAGATTGCTGAGCAGCTGTACTGAATCAGACCAAAAATCGATCTAGCCCACTGTATTTTCTTGCCATTGATACCGTGGAAGGAATATTAAGATGGCCCAAACATCTGGTTACCCAGAATACTTTCCTAGCTGCCAGGGATTTTTTTTTTTAACTCAAAATTTGAGCCTGAAGTGGTATGTCTGTATCTGAAGTTCTTGTGGATAATCTTTCATGAGTTTGTTCAGTCCCCTCCTGACTCCTTGACAGCTTTTTTAGTATAGATTCTAGAATTTCTTACCTACAAGTCATGTGGAATTAAATTTACTCCTTTTTGTTATACATTGCAGTTTTATTTTATACCTCTTAGTTGCTTTTTTTGTTGTTGTTGTTAGAGTTTTTTGTTGTTGCTGCATTTTTTTTTTTGTTGTTTGCTTGGAGTTTTTTACTGGAAGAAATAGTGAACAGCTTCAAAGCACTCCTGGTGTTTATAGTCTTGCCCTAGCACCTTCAGGCTTCACAGCTTAAAGAAGAGGACATTGTATTTAACTGTGTCAAATGCAGAGACTCTTGTAACCTGTTGGCCATCCATGTATCCTTCCTGTATGCTGTATTCTGATTGTCCTGTTAAAAAGCTTTCAAGACAACAGGAGCATTTTCTGCTTTTATTTTTCTTGCCCCAGTTGCTTTTCTGATCACTACTATTTTTGAGCTGATGTTTGCTTAGATATCTTAAAACTAGGGGCTCATTTCTTTCATATTACCTATGTGCTTGATTCTGCACTGTGAAGCTGAAACTTTTAAAAAATTATTGTTCCGTATGCATCACTTTATTTATACTGGATTTCAACTGTCTGTTTTGCTGTCCAGGCACTGAGTGTTCAGACTTGCCTGCAGCTCTGGTACTCAGCCCTGGTCTTTAATATCTGGATGAATCAACTTTTATCACCCCACTGTTCATGATCTTTTCCAAGGCATTAGTTTGGTGTTAGATAGGACAAATATGGCCTTGCTGCACTGTAAATGTCTTAAAATACAATCTGGTCATATGAATCGGGTTTCCTCTTGTGTACTTGTTTATTGACTTACCCAAAGGATTGTAGTAGATGGGAGTCACGTGTCTCAAAAGAAAGCAATGTTAGCTCTCTACAAAATAACAATTTGCTAGTGTATCCACTGTTTTTTCCTATATTCTTGCCATTTCGCTTGTGGGTTAAAATAAAGGGGAATTACGGGATTGCAGCAGTAATTCTGTACTGAAAACAGTTTGTTCTTCTGCACAGAGCTGATATACACCCTTTCATTGCCTTGTCCTCCTTTTGAATCACTGATACTAGTGGAAGAGCTTTGGGTAGATGTCTGTTATGCATGCTAAGAACATGCCTTTTTCAAGAATTTTGAGCACAGACACACATTTTTTTGGCGACTGTTTAATTAAAAGAAGCAAATGACTTTTGAAGTGTAAACAAGCTAAAATAGATGATAGTAATCAATACTAAAAGTTCAAGATCTGCTCACTTGCAGATTTAGATAATTTTTTTTAACAGGGAGGGGGAAATAGCACAGGAAAACTTAAAAAGAAAAAAAACAACCCCAAAAAAACCACACAACAACAAAAAACCACTGCGAAAATAACTTTGGAGTTTGTTCACTACTAAGAGAGAGACTATCCAAGTCTGAGACCCTGGCCTCCAGAGAAAACACTAGGTTTGTACAGGCCCAGGACTTTCAGGTTTGGGTGCCTGTAGATCTGATAGCATTATAACAGGAAATTCCCAGATGAAGTTTAGGTATTTAGCTCACTTATCAATTGTAGGTAGAAGGAGTAATGCAGAGGTGAGCACAACCTGCTTTCTCTGCTTGGAAGTAAGAGAACTAGCTGATTTTGTATTTCTCCTGCAGTTTTTAAGAAGATGGAGTAAAGGACAAAGTCATATATTTACCCCATCTACCAGTTAATCTTATTTAGATGTGTCTTGTATTACTTCTTCACTTCCAGCACCTTCTTTGTGTCATGACTTGCTGAGTATTTTTTAAATATAATACTTTTTCTAATTTTTCCTTTTTCTGGAAGGGGGAGAGGAGGGTCTTTTCTGAAAATCCCAGGTCCTCTGTTTACATTCTGCAGTCTTAGAATCTGGTAACTTTGAGTAAATAAATAGCACTGTGGGCAGAAATCATTTGCCTTGTTCACCATGATGAGGAAGTAGGCAAAGGTCTGTGATACAGAGGAGATTTTGCCATTAACTTCTATTACTTATGTTTTACATAACTTGAATAAAGCATTACCTGAGTTTGTACCATTTTAGAAATCTCTTGACAAAAGTTTTCTCTCTCACTCCATAATGCTCTCTTGACCAAGCAGCATTAAACACTTCTCCAGTTAAAATCCTCTGACTTTAGATAAACCTTTCTTACAAAGTTTGCGTTACTGCAATTCTGTTACGTTAACTCAATTCCTTGAGGGCAGAATTAGTAAGGTAGCTAGAGATAACAAGAGGTGGCCAATCACTGAACATAGCAAAGTTTAAGTTTTTGTTTTCAAAGGCCTTGTGTAAAGGGAAAAAAAAAATCATAATCCTCTAGGCAGAGTTTAGTGTTCTCAGCTTCAGTTCACATGAGAGGAAATTTCAGCTTTAGATGTTAAAATGCTTGGGAGGGTTGTTCTTCCTTCATGGACTCTGGTGAATACCCTTTGCAGCTATTGGTTGGGTTGGGTTGGTTTTTTTCACCAGCTGTGATGAGTGTGTTAGTCATTTGACAGCCAGAGATGCTGTCAGGTTGGCAAGTATATCTTATCTTTACTTTCTTTTGTAAAATTCATGCAATTCTTTCAGATGCAAATTTTCATAAAAAAGGAAAAAAAAAAAACCCAAACATGTTTCATTGCTATAAGAGAAGCAGATAGATTTGTCAGAGCTGGAGCCAGGGAACAGCATGATCCCTGACTCAGCAGATCTGGCTTGCAGGAATTTGAGTGAATGCTTTGGTTTTGGAGCACAGGTTTTATTTTTTAACTTTTACTTGAGTTTTGTGTTTCAGTCCTGCCTTGCCTAGTCAGAACTACGTACAATACAGAACACTACACTTACACGCTTTATACCCTGTGTGCTTTCAAAAGTGATTGCTGATTTTCTTACAATCAGTTTGAGTCATTAGAAGAAAAGCTGAGAGTCACAACATGGCTTCTTTCCTTAAGAAAATGTGCTAGTTCAAGAAACCTAAGTTCCTGTGTTGGTCAGGATAACAAGTAGGGATTTGTGATGAAATTCTGGATTTGGGATATTTGCAAGAGCGCTCTCTGTGGATAAATGAGGCAGATGAGGCAGCCTAGGGGGAAGGCAGTTACCGCAGCTGCATGTTGTTGTATGGGGCTGACCTTACCTCTTGAGTAACTTCATGGAGGTGTGTGATACAGCATCTAGTACAGGTGTTTGTAACTGCAGGTGTTAGAAGGAGAATGGAGAATCTGGCAGGTGATTCATTGGGGCTTTATTTGTGTAAAGCAAGTCCTCCTAGTCCAAGGTAATCTGGGATGGCTTTGGTGGGCAGCAGAGAGATTAGTTTGCTCAGGTGAGGAGGTTGTGAACAGCTGAGCATGGTTTGTGGCAGCTGGGTTAAGGAGCTATTCTTTTGGGAGATACATCATTTCAGGATGGGGGAAGATGGGACAAAGGGACTTGACTCCATCTTCCTTCTCACAATAGAAAAAAAAATTCAAATAATCACAAGGCTGGATTTGTCCATTTCCCATATGCCCAATTCATCTGAGGTCAGTTTAAACTGTTACCTCCTTGGAACAGGAACTACATCGCTTCCTGTTTTACAGAGCGCTGAGCTGGATGTCAGCTCTTGTTAAACAGAAAAGAATAAGAATGCAATTAGCCTGGTGGATAAAAGGCAGGAAAAAGTCTCTTAACTATCAAAAATCAACACTTGAGGAAACAAACCACATGTGGAGAACAAATGCTGGAAAAAACCTAACTGTTTGTAACAAATTCCTTAAATAAACAGCAGTGTAATTTGTGAGTGACAGTGTGAGCTGTTCTGTACCCTGTATCTATAAGAAGAAATCATTGCTAACTTAAAAGTAGATGGCTTTGTACAGCCCTGGGTGGGTTCTCTGGGAAATGTTAGTTCTATACTGTGATACAGGAACGTAAGTATCCTCATAATGCTGCGGCAGGCTAAAAGAAACATGGGTAATATAAAACAAGTACAAAGTATGCCATGTCTGTATCCCATATTTCAGGTACACTAAAAGCAGTCATGGATTTTTAATTTTTTTTTTTTTTTTTTAAACAGTACATATCCTCTGGGAGAACAGACGTCTTAAAGTTCATTCGGATCAACACACAGATGCCAATAGGCTCATGGCCAGGCTCTGTTGTGCATACTTAGGTTTGAAAAATACTTCCCTTCCTGCTTTGGAGACAAAAACCCCTTTTACTCTTTGTGTTTTGATTATTCATTTTTTGAAGCAAATGATGGCAAGTTACTTAAAAGAATTTTAATGAGCTTTTTTCTCTCATTTCAAATAAAGGCACAGTGTCAGCACATAGCAGTGGACACTTGAGGAATGTCAGTATTTCTGTAGACTCTTATTTAAATCAGATAAATACAGGTAAGAGTAAAGAACATTTTATTACCTTTTAAGATACAGATAAAATTTAAATTTTCTGAATGCCTCATGCCTCACTCCATGCTGATCGCAAGTGAGCTGAAGCCTGTAGAACCACTGTTCTTGGAGCTTATGCTTCAATAGATTTGCTATACCTTTTGCTTTCTGCCATGTTGTTGCTTGACTGGGGTGTCATTTGAGTTTGTTGTATGACATCACATCTAAATGTAGCCTGTAATCTCTTTAGGATAGTGGCAATAGTTGCAAAGTCAGAGACAAGCAGGTCTCATGGATTTGAGGTACCTCTGTGCTGTCTTGCATGGGGCACCAAGTGCCAGGCCCATTGCAAAAGCGCTGTGGGGTGCTGTGGCACATGCCGTCTGCCAGAGCTGCCAGTTGTTCAATGAAGTACCCTTGCACTTGTTTGCCCAAAGACCTGTTTCTCTGCCATCTATGTGATCAGAAGTGATCGTACCAGTGTTTAAACTGAATCGTCAGCTTCAGTTTTTAAACCTGAAAATGTTTATTCATTTAGGCTGCAACCACTGATGTCAGCCATCAGCAGAGAACATGCAAGAATACAAAGGCTCAAGTTTGACTGGAAATGTTTCCTGCAACTAATTCTAGGTTGTGACTCTTGCAGTGGAAGTTCTTTCCCCTGAAAGCACCAGAAAGCTGTAGTGAACAGAAACAGTGGTTGCCTGAGTCCGTATACCATGCTAGGGCATGGCCTTTGGCTTAGTACTGGGTCAGAATGCCTTTAGATAGGTTTGACTCCAGCTCTGGTTTTCCCGAGGGTTTGTATGTGTTCTGGTGATGGAAATGCAGCACTGGGCCTGGAGATAGGAGATTGTGAGTTTGGGATGTGTTGATGCAGGAGTAAGATGTGGAGGAATTGAAAGCTTGGAAAAAACCAGCCTATATAGGCAACTTACAGCATAGTGTAAGGGTGTAAGCGTTACCTGTGCACGGGGGATATCTGGATTCTTGTACTGGCTCTGTCCTGCTGGATAATCCTGTGTCGGGTATGATGCTTGTGTGCCTCTGTCTCCCCACTAAAGGAGACATAATGCCCCTCTTTTTATTGTGTCCTGTAGTACCTCTAGGTGCTACGTGACAGCTAAGTACTGTACTGTACTTACATAACAAAAACACAGATAAAAATGCAGTTTTGGGGAAGGGTGTCTCCTGCTCTCTTCCTCTCCCTTGTGGGCTGCTCTGGCATCAGTAATGCGCCAGGTAATCACCCTACTCCACCTCCTCTCTGTCTGCAGCCTGGGGTAAAATGGGGTGGTCCCCCAACATAAGCACGCTTTTTTTCCTTCTCTGTGAAAACATTGTAAATTCTGTTGTATGGATTCAGGGTCCTGTAATACAGAATGGGTAGCAGGCAAATGCATCCTGGATCTCTGAATTGCTAAGAAAAAGCAGCCAGCTTTGCTTTGTTTTTATTTTTGTTTTAGTAAAAACACGCTTCCCACACTAACTTTTGGAACTTACACGTGGCACAGAGGGGGATCAGTTTCAGTTGATATGAGCCTGGAAGAGGAGAGGGAGGAAATAACTTAATTGCTTTAGATTTCAGTTCAGCTGGAGTTGAGAGGAAAGAATCAGTGTCCCACTTTTGGAATTCAGCAAGAAGGTCGTGTTCTTGGTGAGGACAGATCCTCTGCAGATTTTGTGGAGGTACTGAACGGAGCACTGCAGGGCATTCATAAAACAGGTGGCTTTATATTTTAAAAAGTAACTCTGCTGTTAGTGACAAAAAGCTGTGTGGCTTTCTTGGAAGTATTACTGCACTTAGAGCATACGGTGTTAGAAACAGCATGTTCCTTTTTTTTTTTTTTTTTACGAAGAGGGGAGAAATAAGGAATGTGAAGCTTCTGGGCTATACATGACCAGGACTGGAGTGTGTGTATGGGGGTGGGGTGGGGGGTGCGTTTTGATGTTTAGTGCTGTAATATGGGGCTTAGAAGATAAAAAAAGAGATTGGGTAGATGGGGTGTTTCATCAATTTTGGAAACTTTGCATCTAAAACTTTTGTAGTTTCAGCCTATCTATCTCTGGTCCCTGAAGATCAGTTGATGGGTTGAAAATACCAGGGGGAGTTAAAGGGGAGGGAGATGAAATGCAGGAAAAACTGCTGATCTGTCTGTTCCTGGCTAATTTGAACCAGACCCCCAGGGAATGAGAGGACATTCCCACCTGGAATTCGGATTTTATGTTAAATGCAGCTAAAATTAAAGATCTAGTAACAAGATAGTGCAGCTCTGGTATCCTGCAATGAAATGCTAAAGCACGCACTGTCTCTGCTTCTCTTCTCTCAATTCCAGCATGCTTTCTTTTGGCATCTCTCATGGATGTTGCAAACTGTGTTGACAAAAAGCAATGGGAGATTTTTTCTTGCCCAAGTCTTTATATTCAGACTATAGCTGCTTCCTCTTTCCGACTCACATTTTCCCATATGGTGACTTTGGAAAATTCCTCTCTGATTTCGTTGGGAAGTGCAGGAAGCTCTTGTTGGTAGAGGGTTGCCTGTTACTCTCTCTAATTCTGCTGCTCACATCTGGAAAGGATCTGGCTTGGAAAGGGGAGACTCGCTCTGAGCTCAGCGCGTGTAACTGACATGGCATGAGCCGAGGGAGCCTGTGGGGGCAAGAGAAATGTTCTTCTCCATTCATCTGATTTCTGACAGCAAAGGTGAGTTTTTCAGCACTTTATTGTTTTTTTTTTTTTAAAAGCTGGATTGTCACACAACATCCAGCAGCCTGCCTTTCAGCTGCAGCTTTTAGAAGGGATATTCAATGTAAGTAACAAACTCAGTTAACCTGTTGATATTGAAGGAGAGGAAGTTTTTCCATCTGTGTGTGTCTCCTGTGAGAATGTGTGTGGAGAATAATAGATAAAGAGATGAGATATTTTGAACATAATTCTGTTGTTTATTGAGGTAACTGTAATCACTGAGAAGCATGCAGTAACTCCTGAAAGCTTACTTCTTGAAACTGTGCCTTTTGTAACATTCTGCCTCTGGTGCTGTGTGTCAGCAAAGTGCAGAAATCGGTGGTGGCTCTGTCTGGACTCAGAAAGATGCAACCACAGAAACCCTTGAGCTGTAACTTCAGTCTTTGGGAGGAAGGACCTGATCCAAAGCCCACTGACAGCAAGGGGTTCTAGTGGGTTTTGAGCTACTCCTTTAATAAGGTTTCTTAATAAGGCTTTGTATCAGGCCCCTGGGAATGAGTTTAAATGGAGTGAGTTACTTCAGACTTTCTTTGAACTAAAAGAAAATAAAAATCATGCCTGGCTTTACTGCCTGCACTCCAGATGCAAGCAGATGTTTCTGTATCCAAAGTGTCTGCCTGTGGCACCAGAGCAGCACTCACTTCAAAGGCATTGTAGCAGATGCATGCATATTGATGGCAATGGGGTGAGATTGGAAATTTTTGTGTAGAATAGATGTGATACTTCATGCTATTTTTAAACATTTTCTCAGCTATAGATGTGGAGAAGTCAGCATGTTGCAAATCTATAGAGCCCAATACCAATCATGATGAAACTGTGTGCTATGGGAAGAGTATTGGTGTTGTTACAGCAGGGCTGGTTTAGACCTGCATATAAAAAGTCTCTTTTTTTTTTTTCCTTTAGTTTCCTTTTTAAGTCTCTATAAGGGTAAGCTGATCTATAGGAAAACTACTTTGTTAGAGGTCTGATATATCATACTTTCTGAGATTGCTTTCTGAGATTATTTTCTCTATGATTTCTGAAATTTTTTCTGAGATTAGGTCACCAAATACTAAGGATTTTGCTAATCCACTGTTGGCATACTCATATGGCCAATTTTGACCTCACTATTAATATCTAGCTGCCGTATAAGGAACACCATCTGATCTCTGGAATGTTTTATGAAGGAGATTAATTTAATTACATTCAGCTTTTACAGATATGGAAGCTGTGGAATAGTGGAGCAGGGGGAAGAGGGATCAAGCAAACAATGTTAAATGCTTAAAATTACCCAGCATGTTGGTAGCAAAGACCAGGACCAAAGCAAAACCATCCATGTGTCAGGATGCACTGTCCTGTAGTCTCACCTCCTCCTATTTCTTCAAGTGTAAGTCAGCATTTAAAGAAATTATTTAAGATTTTCATGACTGTCACTGAGAGCAGGATCTCTCCAATGCTTGCCAAGCACCCAGAGTCTGTTAGAGCCCCACAGAGAGTTTCAGCTGGTGCAAAGCAGCAAAGCCCCGTGGATGTAAACAGTTCTGACGGCTGCCAGTCTGGCTCTGCTAGGCTCTTGTTTCTGATGCAAAGAAGAAACCTGTGCTGGCAAAGGTGACCAGAGTACTTACTTCCTATTAATGTTATGAATCCATTGTGCTTTTTCACCTTAAAAGATCAGCCTAAATAAGAATTTCTTGTCACTGTCGAACACTTCTGTGAAGAATAGCTGAAAGGAAAAAAGACAAGCCCTTGCTTACCAGCCCTTACTGCAAATTATTATGTATGAAATCTGAAAAGGGCAACAAATGAGACTAGGGGGCTGGATTAGGGCCAGCTGGCCGGTCCGGTAGATATTCAACTTCTGTTTGAATTATTTTAACCTGCTGCCAAAAAACTGAACATTAGCCAGGTCTCTAAGGTTCAGATCAGCAGTATCCAAAATCAATAGGAAGCCTGTTTTGTTTTCAGTAGCCATGAGGTTTTGTTATTGTTCGCTGCACGTAAAGCAGACCCTCTGAGGGGCATCCTGGCAGGTGAGTTGCTCTGTTCCAGCGCACCTTCTCTACATGAGCGGGAAGAGTTTCTTCCCTGTGCAAAACAGCAAGGAACAGTAGGACCACCAGTCACATAGAAATAACATTGCATAACCTCCTCTATAAACCTCCAGGATCATCTGGCGTTTCTCAATACAAAAAAAAAACCACCAAAAAACCAATAAATAACTCGAGGAGTCAGGGACGGCGCGGGGGACGCTGCCAGGCCGCCTCCTGGAGCCCGGGCCCCGCTGGCGGGTCAGGCCGGAGGGGCAGGGCCGGGGCTGGCGGCCCGGGGACGGGCAGAGCTGCTTGGTCTCATCCCGGTCCCCAAACCGCCTTGAAAAAGAGACGAAAGCACCCAGGGAAAGCGGTGCGGCGGCGGGGCCGATGCCTCGGGATCCGTCGGCCCCGGGGCGGGAGGTGCGGGGGGCCTCAGGCGGGCCGGGCCCCGGCCCTGCCGCCCTCCCCGGCCAGGGCCTGACCCCGCGCCCCGCTCTCCCCTTCCAGGGGCGATGCCGGCCGGCGGGCGGGCGCTGCTGGCGCTGGGGCTCCTGGCTCTGGGCTGCGCTGCCGCCCGCCCCCCGCCCGCCGCCAACGACTTCCCCGAGGGCAACTCCGAGCGGCGGCGGCGGCCGCCCGGCCCGGCCCCCGCCTGCCCCCGCGACTGCGGCTGCACCCAGGAGGGCGTGGTGGACTGCGGCGGCATCGACCTGAAGGAGTTCCCGCTCCTGCTGCCGGAGCTGACCAACCACCTCTCCCTGCAGGTAAGGCAGCTCAGCCCCGGGGACCACCCGGCTCCCACCCGCGCCCCCGGGGTCTCCCTGGACCGTGCCGTGCCCTTGCCTTCGCCTGGGCCTGGCTCCGTGCCACTGCCTTCAGCAGCGGGGTGTCCGAAGCAGGAGGTGCAGCACGCCCAGGCTCGACAGACGCGCCCAGTTGTTGGCATCAATTCTCTTCCCCACAGATCCAGGGAGGAAAAAAGATGGGAAATATTTCTCTCTTTTCTCTCCCCACCTCCAAGTGAAGAATTTTTGTCCAAATTAATAATTACCGTTTCTGGTGAAGGCCTTTAATTTTCAGGTGTCTTTGAAGAGGATGGACTACGTGACTTAATTAATGAGAAATTTTCTGTCAACACTCAATGTTAGTTAAAGTGTTGTAAACACGGTGTACTGGTCCAGAGAAAGACCCAACCAGTGTCCCCCAGTCTCCCTCAAGCCCTTTCCCTGCAGCACACGGACTGAGGAAGGAGCAGACGTAACACGGTGGAAGCCATTTGTCACACTGAGTGACGTTGCCTGTGACATTCAGACAGCTGGTGCTGCGCTTGCTGGGCTGCATGCAGCCAGGAGAGACTCTTTCGTCATTTTACCTGGGAAACTAATGTCATGCCTGCAGCAGAGGGTTACACTGTAGACACATCATGTCTTGTCAGGACAAGGGCATGCAAGGATATGAGAGCAAACTTCAGGTGGAATCAATGGCCTGTCCTAGACTGTCAGCGGGTTTCCATGCTCTACTGTTAGCTAATTGATCCCCACAGCCAGCATTTGGGCAGGTATCCTTTCCCGCCTGTGCTCCGACACCTGAGGACGTGGGTAGGGCCAGAGCATGACAGCCATGTGGCCCTTCCTCCTCTGAGCAGTGGCAGTGGTTCCAGGCTTCTCCCTAATGCTTCTTTGGCCCTTAACCAGCAGCTTTTTGTTTATTGCTCCCATTTGCCAATTTGGTTTGATGGATAAATGGCAGATTTTGTTCAGAGCTTTCCATCCAACTGCAGCATAGTTAGAAAAACCTGTAATGTGAGCTGGCACCTTCCTCAGCAGATCTGTCCTAGGACTGTGCTGGCCATGGCTCTACTGCCAAAAGCAAAGAAGCTTTTTGGAGCAGCAGCTGTCACTTTCTGTGTATTGGCCTGGCTTCCAGCACAGTGGGTCCTTGACGGGTCCCCTACATTCTAAAACACTAGAATCACTCATTAATGGTCTAAATGTTAGTCAGCATGTTCATGAGAATCTGATGGCAGTCACGCCTGACTGTAAAACCAGAGAAAGTGAGCCCAGTTTGACTCTCCTCGCCCATGAGGAGTTGTTTTTAAAACACCACATAAATAACAGAAGTAATAAGCTTGGAAATCCATAGTGCCAGCCTTGTAGCAAATGCTTTGCTGCAGCTATGAGGTTTGGCTGTGGCAGATGGATTATAGGCCTTGCCAGGCATAATCACACTCTTTGTGTACTACCAGTGCATAAGCCGGATATTTCTGGAGATGAGCATAAGCTACAGAACTTCGTTCAGGCCTTTAAATGCTGCTGGGTTCAGACGTCTTGGTTTTGAGATCTGAGTTTGGCTCATTACGAAGAGAAGTCTTGACAGTGATTTGACACTGTGGGTTCATTTCCAAGCTTTACTGAAGTTCACAGTCTGGGTTTGTTTGGTTCCTTCTTGGATTACTTTGCTGATGATTAATACTCTCCATTTTCTTAGAATAACCAGATAGAAGAAATCTTTCCAGAGGAGCTTGCTCGTCTTTACAGACTGGAAACTCTTAATTTGCAAAACAACAGGCTAACTTCAAAAGGTAAGCTGGCAGAACCAAGTGGACAGAGCCTGTTCCTTCACAACGCCAGCTTATGCAGTGAGACCAGTGAGAGCTGATAAGGAAAGCCACAAGAGACGGTGGGCTGACTTGGTTGGAGTGGTTAGCTCTAAGCCTCACTCCTTTGGCCATCACACAAATCATGGAGGCACTTTATCATCCGAAACGTAATACTCAGTGTATAAGAATGCAGCCTTACTGAACCGCTGGAGGAGACCTGGCAGCAGCACTGTATACTGTGGCGTGAGATCTCCTCGTCCAGGAAACTCCCTCTGGTCCCACAGGCACATCAATGCAATGTACTTCAGAACCAGAAATGTCTACATGCTGAATGATTTCCTTCTGACTGACCTTATTTCTCAATTCACTTATTTAGTTCAGTCTAGTCAGTCAGTTAGTGCAGTTTAGTCCAGTTCAGTCCTTGTTGAATTTAATATAAACATATACATAAATAAAATATATAATAAATAAAATATATAATATAAAATATATAATATATAAAATACATAAATACAAATTTATATCCATTATAAATAAATATATTAAAAATAAGGCAACTTCTGGCCTTCTGAAACTGTTCTGATATTTGTAGGCAGGTTTTGCTTGCTAAGTCTTACTAGAGAAACTTAACAAGGGGTTAGTAAGGAAAGCAAAAGAAACAGAGGAGTTGGAATAAATAGTCAGAGGAGGACATGCAATCCAAAAGATGTCGTCGTTGTTACCTTGTGTGTCACCCAGTTGCTCTGAATGCTGCTGCTATCCTTATCCAATGATACAGAACAACCTTTACTGAGCGTGTGGGCATATTATGCATAGGACCCAAAACATACCACTCTTACACAGCACAGGGAAGTCTGTGCTTAATAGATCCAGACTTTGACATTATTACCCCTGGGGCTTGATGTTTCTTTTGCAAGCTTCAGTGCAGCTCTGAGTTTCCAAAATGTTTTGACGTGGGAAATAGCTGCACCTTTGACTTATGGTTATCTAAGTGCCAGGTGAAAATGTTATTTGCAGCCTTTTCATTGTGACAGCAATTGTGCTTGTGTGATCAGCTGGATGTGGAGTGATTCAGCTGAAAATTAATAATTACTAGATGAGGGTAAGCTCTGAGTTGGATCAGCTCTTTGAGCTGGTTACTGCGTGGCTATCTGGATTGTGGGAGAGGAGAACAAGGGAAGGGTTATGATATATGCAGATACTGGTGTTATTTTGTCAACATCCTGGTCATAGATTGGATTGATCTGATCATTAAACAACCTCAGATTACTTTCTTTCAAGAAAAATGCTTTGCAGATTCATGAGCAAATGACAAAAGAAACTTCTCAGATAGTGTAGCTGCTGCGAGCACCGATAATCAGCCGTACAGCAAGTCTGCACAGCTCTGTACATGACCCTTGCCAGTGGAGTTGGCCATAAGCCTTGCATGCTTAGGAATTTTAATGGTCTTCTGTTACTCTTCACAGTCTGCGGGTATTTTCTTTTTAATTAAAAAAAAAAATCCAAAACAATAGGTCTGAGATTGTTTCAGTGGCAATGAAAAATATTTAAATTTCACATTAAAGATATTATCTGAGAGAGAAAGCTACCCTCTGGTATTTTTACTCAGAGTGGCAATAAGGTGCTCATGTCACTGAATATTTATTCCTTTTTTAAGGGTTGCCAGAGGAAGCATTTGAGCATCTGGAAAACCTGAATTACCTGTACCTGGCAAACAACAAGGTAAGAGGCTCACAAGGCTTTCAGAGTTCTTTTCTAATTGAGTTCTGAAAGTTAAACAAGCAAGTCTTAAATTATTTTAAAATATATACCCTACATAAGTCAAACTGTGCTATAGTGATGTTCTAATGCAGGTTCATCTAAGGTCAAGACAATCCTTATGAGAAAAAATTATAGGGTACACATGTCTGTCTATTTTGAACACTTTTTTATTCGTGCAGCTGGTGAAAGGTTTCCCTTGTTTGTGTAGGGAGCTACATGGAGCCCCTGCATTTACAAATTACTGCTGTCTTCCATAGGCTTTGGATCAGCTGCACGCAGAGTTGGTAGCTGCCTGCATGCAAGTAAGCTGTGGGGTAATGATGTGAAATGCTGGAAATCCTGTCAGATGAGGCTAGTTGAAAAATTTGTGAAAAAACACATCCTCATACCTACGTTTGATCCATCAAGATCTGTAAAAAGCTATCCAGTTTTCCTGGACTCCCATTATTCCTAGGTTTGATGTGAGGGGATACCCACACACAATGAAACAGAGCAAGTAATGAATTTATTCTTTTAGCTGCAGCGGCAGGAGCTGAATTTCTTTTTTTAATGGAGAAGATCCTAGGTGCTTTCCTATTAATGACCCTAGTTGGATGTGATGACAGAAGCACATCTTTCCTGCCAAGGCTAGGAAATGAAATAACTTCTCACATATCCTTATATCTGGGTGGTTCTCATTATGGTTTTCTTTTTCCCCAGTGATTGTCCACAAATATTTGCTACAGATGGAACTAGGATGCCACAGAAAAATATAAGTTAAAACATGAGGCAGAACTTATTTTGTCTACAAAAACCCTGCCCTTCCACCCCTCCCTCCCTCTCTCTATATATATTTATAAGCATGTCTGTAAATATATTTTATTATCCTCTTAAAATCTGTGACCTTTTGATGTTTTGCTTATATACATGTGGCCATATCCAGGTTTCAGTCAGGCCAAGACATATCCAGAATCACTCCATAGATTTCTGTATGGAGTGATTAAGAATAGAACCCATTCCTTAGTACAGTAACATTGTGTTCTTTTCTCCCTTTCAAGCACCATTTCCATATAACAATCTTGGCAGTTAGTAACTCCATAAAGAGGAACAAGCCAGACTGTGACTAATATTCCAGAGCTTTGCACTCCAGTTTTCCCTGTGTGACAAAATAAAGTGTTTGGTTTTTCTGGCTTTACTGCAGAGAGAAAAAGATCCCAAAAGAAAATGCAAACATCAGCGAATGTCAGAACTAGTTACAGCGAGAAGTTGTGGATCCACAAAAATAACACATTTCTTTATAAATCACAAGCCAGGACAAACCAGATTGGCTTCAAAGTGCATCCACTCTGCAGCAGGAAACACTGCAGATCAAGTATCTGTGGTGTCTGGAGGAGAGCAGGGATTTGCTGGTAGTTTGCTCCTTGTTTTATGGATTATCTTAATGCTGCTTTATCTTCAGTTGTGATCCCATCAGAGGTAGCTAAATTATCTTTCGTTAAACTAGCATAGTTGGTCGTAAAAAAGAAATACCGTAACGGGCTAAAAGCCTTCTGTGGCTTATGAGTAGCAAGTACTTCAAATAGAGAAGGGGTGCTGTAGTTTCCTTTGTAATTTTTCACGCCACTCTTGAAATTTGTATCTATCACAGTTTCTACAGTAAGCCTTGCTGATAACAGAAATCTCTTCCACCAAACTGTGGACCAGGTCCTGAGCTGTCATTATTATTTACTATAAGCTGATGATTTTGGTGTCAGGTCTTAATGTTTCCCGGTATCTCCAAAGTGATATGGGATTCACCTAGATCTAGTACTTCTGTTTACATCACAGCTTGTTATAAGCAAGAAAACTTGTTCCAAAAGTAGGAATAACTTTTGTATAATCCTTCAAGTTCATTGGTTAGCTCATTAGTTAACAGTGGAGAAACACTATCTGCCAAATGGAAAGGAAGCTCCAGCAGTAAAGCTGTAAGAAAATTGCAGCTGGAGAAATGCACATTGCTACTTACTAGGCAATATACTAGACAAAGCTACTCAGTCAACTTTTTTTTTGCTAAGTTACAATAATGCAGCATTAATCCCTCAAGCAGTCAACCAGGGGAGATGAATTAATCCCATGACTAAGTGCTGAAATGCCAAAGCAAAGTCCTGAGCAAGTGAAAGGTCTTTTTGGATGAAACTTCTCTTTCTCTTTCCTCTTTCTTGTGGTTCTGAGGGCTTTTATTTCACATATCTGAGCCATGCTCTTTGTTTTGTGTAAAAGTTACGACCTAATAGACTGTGTTTCAGGAGAAAAGCTTTAATGTGCCATTGTGTATGAAAGTGATTAAGTCTATTTCCTGTGTCTGCATTCTCAATATTCTGTTATGGTAGAGACTTACTTCTTTCTGAGGCACTGTCAGACCTTCCTAGTCGGAGATGAGTTCCTTTATATCCACTTCCCGAAATCATATCTTCCAGGTCAGGAGGTGAGAGATCACCAGTAAAGCCAAGAGCAGTACTGTGGCACCTGTAGTCATATGTAAAATGCCTGTTTCCACTGCTTGTGTACTATCTGGAACATTTGTGGGAAAGATCTTTCTTGTGTTTGTGACTATTAAACATTTAAGACAGCTTAAGGATGGGGGTTTTGGCACAGGTGAAAATGAAAAACAGTAAATAATATACTTTCATCTTTTAAAAAATAGGACTGTATTGTGAGTCCAGTAAATTGCAAGTTCATCGATACCGTCCATCAATGCACACTTGACAAACTTGTAGAGAGAGATCTGGGCACCCTTTAGGTAAATACGTCATTGAAGGCTTGGGTTAGGCAGTTCTCCAGTAAAGTGTCTGTTCTCTCACACATTGTTCATCTTAAAAATATTTTTGTTTTTACATTATTATTATTAATAATCAATTGCAGTTTTATTGTAATAAAAAATTGAAAAATATGTTTTCTTATCATGTGAGTCTTGCAGGGCCAAGCTGGCTGTAAGGACTAGGTCCTCTTTCTCACAACAGTGCTGTGAGGAAGAAGCTTTAGAGATTCAAAGATTTTCAAGCTAGAAGCCAGATCTCTTCTCTTGCACAGAGTTTCCCATGCTGATGTCAAAGCTTTAGATGACAAAGGCTTCGGTATCTCCCTATAAAAGATGTTCTCTCCAGAGCCTTTCAGAGTGTACATAAAATTCTGTAAGAGTGCTCTCATTAGTACTATAGTTAACATCTGTACCCACGGGGATTGCACCTGCCTGCTGCAATTCAGTCTTCTGCTCATGCACTCAAGCATCATTTCTACTACAGCACCGTGTTAAGAATTTGTTTCCCAAGTGCTTCAGCTTGATGCATAAATCTTCTGGATTTATGCTTTCCAGAAAAATGTTCTCCAGCCTGTACTGTAACCTGGATTCTTGATTTCTAGGTGAATGACTTGGCTATTAGCAGCCACTCAGTGAACCTAGCTATTGTATTATCTGGATGCCCTGTAAAACTGAGCATTTTCAATCATTACTTTTCACTTCACCAATTTTTGTTCAGATGCCAACATTCCTAGCATTATTTTTTCAAATCACTCATAAAAATGGCAATAGACCAAGAGCAAACACATCAAATCCTATGCCTCTCATCAACTGTAAAGTTTTGGAGACAGAACCTTTCTGTATTTTCTTTCTGATACATCATTTGTTTAATGAACAAAGTAATCACTGTACAGTAGGTCTTTGCTTTGAAGTCCTATTTGATATTCCGTCATTTGTCTTAGAAGCATCCCTGTCCTCTGGGATCTCTGATTCCAGAACCTGAATCCTCTGTTCAAAAGATCATCGTAAATGGACGCAATATTGGAACAGACATATGAAGTGACATTTCCTCCTCCCCCCGATACCCTTTCATATGGGAGCAGGTAGTAGGCCACTGTGAGGTGGGTTGGATTTTTTTGTCGCTGAGGAATTGGGAACAATAATAAGCAAAGTGTTTTGCTCTCTGAATAACAATTATTTTATTTCTTCCACCAAAAAGAGACAAGACTCTTCCAACCAAAACAAACATTCACATATCTTGGAGCAAAAGTCTGTCTCCTTCCTGGAGAGATTAGTGAGTGAGGACAATTTGTTTTTGTTAATGCAAACTGCCTTCAGTTTCATTTATTTTTGCCTGTTTAGAGAAAATAAATTTGCAAGTGTTTTGTTGCTGGTCTAATACTTGTTTAAAACATTTGTTGCATTCAATTGAAATTCCTTTGTGTGTTTCTTTTACAGCTAACAGTGGCTCCAAAGTTCCTACCAAATACCTTGATCAGTGCAGATTTTGCAGCCAATTATCTCACTAAGATATATGGGCTCACATTTGGACAGAAACCAAACTTGAGGTAAGGGATCGGGAAGTAAAACAATAATAGTGCTCTGCCACTGTTGGAGGCAGTTGGTGAGAGATAAGAAACTATCTGACTAAACCATGTTAATGCCTACTTATGTTTTTTGGAAAGAAGCTGACTGTTATTCACAGCATGAAAGATCAAATAATCTCTCAGACAAACACGTTCCAGGGGCTTTTACTAGGTGCTAGACACTTTTGCATAGATAAAAATTAAATTGTCTCCATTTTATTGAGTATCCATTGTGAGTTGAAAGGAACAGCTTTGGTTTCTCAAAATGGAGGCTAACTGTTTAGAAATCCCTAGTTCTCTTATAGTCCATTCGTTAAAAAAACTAGAATCAGATTGTGAGTACAGTACTCAGTGCAGTTGACTATAACTCAACTATATTAAAGCTAAGTGCTTTAGCACCTTCAGAAATGGTTCATGCCCTCAGGTCAGGTTTCAAAGGTCTCTGCTAGTTTCAGGTTGTGATTTTTTCAGCTGGATCCTGTGCAACACATTGGGCTATCTCAAATCCAAATGCACATAGACCACCTCCTGTGAGATACAGTCTTTTCCAAAGGCACTTTGGGTCATCTATACAGACACCACAGCATCTAAATCCTGCAAAGACATCTCAAACTCTGTTGGTAGCAATTTGTGCATCCAAGTTAGGAAGCAGTTAATAACAGCCGACCCAGTTGAGCTCCTAGAAGCCCAGTCTTGTGATAAATTGAAGAACTCCCTGTTCCCACTGAATTCGTTGAGAGCTGAAGCTGCTCTGTACTTACTAGGCCTTTAGTTTCGTTGGCTCTTGGTAGCTGAAAAAGCTGAGTTAGTCACTGATTTCTGGCAGTATCTTGTCATGAAAGGAGCTAGATTTATACATGTGTTCTTCCCTAATCTGAGTTTTAAAAGCTGCTGCATTTTGATTTCATATTAAAATTCTTGCACTCTTCTGAAGTGATTTTCACCTTCTACTATACCAACACTAATTTTAATCAGAATAGTAGCTCATTGATTTCTGAGATTGCTGATATAAAATCCCAGCATAGTTGTTTCAGTTGGTTTATTTGCCCCAGCAGAGGTCATGGTCTCAGACTGTTTTTTTGGAAAGCAAGGTTTTCAGAAAGGCAAATATTTGTGAGTTAAAAGTACAGCTGACCATGCAGGGTGAACAATATTTTCATGGTGACTCTGAACTCCCTGGAGTGTGTGATCACATGATTGTGTTTCCATACTAAGAATTTCCTTCCTTCCAGAAAGATGTTGCCAAATTCTCTGCAACTGCTACAGAATCCAAGAACAAGTTAAAAAAGCATACTGTGACACTGTGCTGTTTTGCAGTTTTAACCTGTCCCTTTTAGTGACTTGCTGCATCTTAGGGTAACACAGGAAAGGAAGGGATAATTGAAGTCAGTAAAAACCTATAATTTCTTTTGTTAAAGAATCAGGTGAATTCATTTAGCAGTTAAGCCAATGAAAAACAGGAATAACTTCATAGGGGTCAGTTGTTTTATACAGAATTAAAACCTATGTAAGAAAGAATTAATCCATTTTTAAAAATCTGATTGGAGAAACTCTTCTGTGAGTATTAAAGGTTAAAAGTAAGAAGGGGAAAGGGAAAATAAAAACTCTCTTTCTCTCAATCCCACAGGTTCATTAAAACCCGAAATTCTTCCAGACTGAGTAAATCTGCTCTGTATTTCTGTCAGCGTTCTATGTCTTTCTGAGTTCTAGGAGTAGGAGTGAAACGCTTTCCTGGGGTATTTCCAGCTTTCATGGGAGCAGAAAGAATGAAGCAGTGAGAGATGGCCCTTTCTTAAAAGATCTACAGATTGATTCTGCAAGCCTAAGAAGCTCAGATTTGACTCCAAATAGAAGTTAAAATTGGGGGCGTATCTATTAATCAGATATGAGTTCTAACCCTCCTGAGTGAGGCCAGCACACCAACATTCTTTGTTTCAAAGCACGGCACTATCCCAGACTTGCACTCAGTTTCTTCTTAAGAAGATACGGCTACTTGTAAAATTTGTATTCACATGCAGATTTAGATTTTGAATATAATAAGTTTCAGAGAGTATTTGGTTTTGCATCTATATCCCTTGCTAACTTAAAGGGCACATTTTAAAAACAAATCTAATTATCTCAAGGAAAGATTAAAAGATTGAAATAGCTTTTAAACAGCCTTCTCTTGTTAAACAAAAACCCTCAGATCTCACTGTCTGTTTAACTTTGTCTTTTTTTTCCTTCCAACAGATCTGTGTATCTTCATAACAACAAACTTTCAGATGCTGGGTTACCTGATAATATGTTCAATGGCTCTGATAATGTGGAAATACTCATCATGTCCAGCAATTTCTTGAAGTATGTTCCAAAGAATCTCCCTCCAGCACTGTATAAATTACACTTAAAGGTAACGTCAAACGGGTTTTTTATTCCTGTACGATTGTGACCAAGTACTGTGTTTGTATGGGATTGAAACTACACCGCCAAGCCATTTCAGCGCACTTGGAAACATTCCCAGGTCCATTGTAAGTCTCATCTGCTATATCCTCAACAGTAGCTGTCTCCCATGTCCTTTATTTTCATTCATAAGTAACAGTGTGTTTTTACAAAACACCAAAATGCTCACAGGGGACAAAAATGCTTTTCTGTGTTTTCAGGGGAATTGCAAATGCCTGTGTGGTAGCATTGTTGGTCTATTTCCTGTATATAATGATATTAATATCTATTAGTACAAGAAGGTAGATCCATTAGAGGCCATCCAGTTTGCCTCTAACAATGCTGTTTTTCCTGACAGCTGCTTACCTACTGCGTACTGGCTTTACTCACTAACTCATTTCACAGAGACCACTGTTTCCTAGCATCAGCAACTGCTGTTTGCTACTGAACTGGCAATTCAGACAACACAGAGAAAGTTTGGATCAGTGATCCTTGACTGCTAGAACTTCTCCAGCAATGCTGCAATAGCAGAAGTTATGATATTAACTAGACTCTGCATTTTTAATTCCATGTCATCTGATTTCGATAAAAACACTTCATCATGTCTGTGTTAGAGATCTCAGCCTTGTTAGCAATGGGAGAGCTGCAGTGGTGGGGAATCCTGGTTCTGCTTGTTCCTAGTGTTGACAGCTCCTTGGATGTTTGTAAACTGGAGTCTGTTATCAGCCCCTGGACGTAGGCAGTTCTGTGTTGCCTCCCAGATTTCTTTTCCCTTGAAGGTTTCACCGCTAATTCCCATTAAAGTCTTCTAGAAAACAGGCTTCTCCAGCTTGAAGAAAAATAAGCAGTCTGATCCTTTAAATTTCTGGAATTTCTCAGCAAAGTGTGAAGTTACTAGTCCCCTGCATGTTATTGTCATTTATAAGTAATCGTTATCTCCCAAAGGGGTCTCGGACTTCGAGAACTACGCTTTGAACTCGTATCCTTCCCTGCTGTCACCAGTTGTGTTAAGGGCAGAGGAGCTGAAGAGAGAAACGAGCATTTTGTTTTCAAGTGCACTGCCTGTCAGTAGTAATATTTACCTTGATATTTTGACTGGGAAAAAAATAGGACAATGAGGAATGAGAGACAGCCAATAGTGGACCAAAAGTGTACTTTAGATTTGACAGATTTTTTTTTTTTTTGTCTTTCACTATTCGTTGGGACACTCATCTGTGATGGTATCCACTTTATATTGTTTGTCACATAAATCGAGTCCAGTCTGTCCATCACATTATTGTGACTATGTGGATTGTAGGAAGTTTAACAAATTCAGAGTCAGTGTTTTATATATCCTTTTATAATTCCTACAGTTCCTGTATGGAGTTTCTAAGTGGAATTTAGTTTTATTTTTTGTTTGTATCTGCCTGCTGGCTACTCCAAAGCCATACTAAAGCAATAGGAGTAATTATTTTGGAATCTACATTGCAGGAACTGTGCCTTTTGGAAAGCCATTTATGCTTGAAGGATGACTGGTTCCCAGCTTCCAACCTAATTCTTCTTTATGGTGAAATGTGTCTTACAAAGTCCAAAAGTTTTGAGCAAAATCCAGAGGTAGTTGCCTAGATTATACGTTTGCACACAGGTGGAATGACTACATAGATTGTAATATTTCAGTCTAGTATTTGTATTTGTTTCTTAAGCAGAATTATAATGCCTCCTGAAATATCTTATGTCTAGCCCTTCTGAAGTTTAATTGCCTGGTGTTAGTTGAGCAGAACCTGAATGTCCTATGTTGTTTTATGCCAAATAACATGCTTTGTGCTTTTGGTGACTCTAGAACAACAAGCTAGAGAAGATTCCCAAAGGAGCCTTCAGTGAACTTACAGGTCTGCGGGAGCTGTATTTACAGAATAACTACTTGACTAATGAAGGAATGGACAATGAAACTTTCTGGTGAGACCAAGATCTGTAATTTGCACCTCTGTGTCTGTCTGTCTCTTCTGGTACAGTAGTATATCTACTGAAGAAACAACATCTTAAAAAGCACATTTATTAAAAGCTGCACGACATTATGCATTTCTCTGCTAAGGCTGTATGAAAAGACTTAGATTCAGATGCTCCCGTTCAAAAGCAAAGGTCTGGGTGAGTGGTTTGAATTCACACTGCAGAATACTTTTATACAAAAGACACAACACTGACCATCAGACTGCACCACTGCACCACTCCCTGATTGCCACAGACCAAATCACACCAGGTACTAAGTGCCTTCTGGGAAAAGGCCACCTAGAGGCTAAGGATGTTGAAAGCTGGTCTCTGTTTTTCCAAACCTGTCAAAAATGAGGTTACTTGGGACTTTCCAGTTTCAAGGGTAGTTCACTGGAAGTTAAGGCCAGACCTTCATCTTCGCTAAAGCCACTTCTGTGTTTCTGTGAAGGTGACTTGAAAGCAGCCACAGATACACAGTTGTGAATTCATCTGGCACAGCTGTACCCCAGTGCAGATGGATTGCTGGAGTAGAAGGGGATGCAATGGTGCCGCTCAATAGCCAGATGGCTGCAAAAGCTTTGCTACGAACTGATGCAACAGAAATAGCCTTTAGCTGTCCTAAATTTAGCCTGGGACTTAGCACTTCAAAAAGTTAACATTTGTGTCTCTTCTTGCACTGAGTGCTGCCCTTATTCTACCTGAAAATCCAGATCACAGAATCTGTTCTGCCCATAACTTAATTCTATAAACTTTTCTGATCTCCAGACAGGAAAATGTATTGAACTGTGCTTTCTTTTTCTGCATCCCACTCCCAGAAGCCTCTCTTAGTAATTTACCATAGTTGTGATGTGTCTGCCTCCAGCTCATGTTGGACATACAATTTCTGTTAAGATTTTGATAAACAGAGTACAGTGGCTATAGCTAAGGCACCACTCACAGTCAGCAGAGGGAGTGGATATTATTCCTTGCTCCCGTGATGCTGTCTGTAGAGCACAGCATAGTGCTGTTGAGAGGCACCCAAGCTGGGGAAGCATTACAACTTGCAGCAATGAAGTGCTTTACCCAGAGAGTATATTTGCTCATTCAGAGCATGCTTGGATAGCTGTGAATAGCAGTGTAGTAACCAGTAAGTAATGTCTGTAATGCATTAGTTCTTGCATTTCCTGAAAACTTTCTAGTCATCTGCAGTGGGTTATGTAGCGCCATGCAGATTAAAAGTCTCATTTGAACTGAGAAACTGACTTGAAATACAAAGAGATAGAGACTCCTCAGTCCTGGCATATAATACCATTGATCCACATCCAGTTGGTATAAGTGGCTGGTCTGAGGATTTCTTTTAGCTTCAACTGAGTCCGTGGAATCCAGATTCAGTAGCTTACACAAAGCAGCTCTAGCCCTGACTCACTTCCATAATGCTGGAGGGTCAGGAGAAGTTCACTACCTTAGCCGAGGACACTGAATTAGCATTTCTGCTTTTTATAAGATTTCATCATCTAAAAAGCAGGCCTGCTTTTCAGTTTCAATATACACTTTCAGAGAGACAGAAATTACTCAGGCTATGTTTCTATGAAACCAAGACCTAAATTCTGTGTTCTAATGGTGCTTCCATGGCATCTTTCTTGTGGCATTTGTTCACTGTTGCTCTCTGTGGTGCCAAATGAGAGAACAGTAGACTGCAAAACTGATCTCAGGTCTCAGCCTGGTGGCAGCTTGGATGTCTGTGGACTCTAGCAGTTTCTCTTGCTAGCGTGGCTAGGGAGCAATGGCAGCACCTGGTCCTAATAGCAGTGTGGGAGCCCCTTGTTTTGCTGTCCACATCAGTCATGTCATGAGACAGGGCAGTAACGGGAGCTGTGCCGGGGAGAAAGACTCTAAAGCAGAGGTTGTAAAATCATTGGGGAAGTTGGTTATCGTTTCACCTTGCACAATCTAAATGGAGAGTGTTTTCTTTCCTGCTTTCCCAAGGAAACTGTCTAGTCTTGAATATCTGGATTTGTCCAGCAATAACCTCTCACAAATCCCAAGTGGTTTACCTCGAAACATCGTCCTCCTCCACCTGGAGAAGAATGCAATTAAGGTGATTGGCAGAGATGTCTTGACCCAAATTAAGAACCTGGAGTATCTTCTGCTCCACAATAACAAATTAAAAGCACGAGGTATTCACCCGTTAGCCTTCCAGGGCTTAAAGAAGCTGCACACTGTCCACCTGTACAACAACATGCTGGAAAGGATTCCCAGTGGGCTGCCTCGGCGAGTGAAAACACTTATGATCCTTCATAACCAGATCTCTGAGATTAACAGGAATGACTTTGCTACCACTTACTTCCTTGAAGAGCTGAACCTGAGCTACAATAAGCTCAAAAGTCCCCAGATCCATCGGGAGGCGTTCCGTAAACTGAGGCAACTAAAGTCCTTGGATCTTTCTGGAAACAATCTCCACACGGTGCCCTTTGGCTTTCCAAAGAACTTGCAAATTCTGAAGCTGAAGGAGAACGAGATAAGCATCATCCCAAAAGGGACTTTGTCTGGGATGACAAAGCTGCGGGAACTGTATTTGAGCAACAATAAACTGAAAGTAAATTCCATTTATTCAAGAGCGTGGAGAGAACTCAGCAGTCTCCAGGTAGAGACATCACCTTCTCTAATTGTGTTAGTAATGCTGATGTCCTCGTCTGTCTGCCTGAGCCAATGTGTGTAGCACCAATACTGGATGTGCTGGGTCCTCATGTTTTGGGCTTGCATTGTAAGTGCTACACTTTCTGTTTCTAAAGTAGAAATGACGTGCTGTTGTGCCTGGGGTGGGTACCTCCTGCTGCTGACCAGGGTGGTGTTCCACCAGGTACTGCTAGTTCCGGGAAATGTAAAGATATCTTTGCTTCTGAACTCTAACGGTGTCCTATATTTTCAGATAAACATTAGTGAATGTTGTCATTAAAACTGAAATTATGCTTTTCAACTAGCTTGTCTCCCAAAAGATTTAAAATCAGCTCTGAAGAGAGACAGCAGGAGGAAAGAATGCATAAACAGAAACACTCTTAATTCTCAAAGCCCCCACATCAGCTTATAGTCAGACAGGCCAAGCTGCAGGATTTAGCAGCTCAGCTGGCTAAGGCACCTGGATAGCAGCTAGGAGGTCTGGATTCAATCAGCAGTCTTCTCATTTGCTTAATTGTTGGAGAAAGTTAAACGCAAACCATAAGGCAGGCAGGAACAATCACATTTGTGCTGTGCAAAATGACCTTTCGGAATTGTTACACTGGCTGAAGGATTTGTCTGCATTTCCTTTTGGGCAACAGCCTGTTTCCTGCAGTAAAAGGTATTACCTGTGTCATATGGCAGCCATCTACGGTGCGTGTGGCTGGGTCACTGTGCAGGCAAAGTCTGTACATCTCAGAGCAGGTCAGGGGCAAGGGACATGGAGCATGTGTCACGCTGGCCCTCAGTGTGTTTTCAGACAATCCAAACGCTTATCTACGTGAACATTTCTCTTTCTGGTGTTTCTGAGAATAAACAATAGCTTCTTTTTCAGTTAACGTAAATCAGCAATGCAGCGACAGTATTTGTAGAGCTGTTGGTTTGCATCAGCTGCAGAGTTAGTCCATGGCTAATTTATTACATTTTGCATTTCTTTAGTGTCTCAGTGATACTGAGTGTGTGTGTGTGCATGCAAATATATCTTAAGATGAGTAGTCTGGAAGGAAGATGCTTCCAAGTTGTAGGTTGGAAAGACAAGCTTTCCTTCTCAAAAGGCCTGATTCATAGTTACTTCATGTTACTTTTACTCCAGTGTCACTCCCTTGTAGTCAGTGTCAAGCCAGAGTCACACGTTGCTGAATCAAATATTTTCCCTTCAGTTGTACCTACCTCACAGTAAACCATGTTCATATTAAACAAGGTTAAAATATAGCACATACTTAAAATTCTGTTGGACTAACGGTGCATTTTTGGCTGCTGCTTTTATTCTGGAACAGTGTTACTACTTCATGATAGTATGTATGAATCTTTTTTATCATTAGGGGCTTAACTGTGCAATTGGTTTATGAGTTGGTGCACTGGAGTGGATTTGACAAATAACCATCATGTAAGATCCTGATTGTGCATGTACTTAGCATACGCTTCAGTCCACACTGTTTCCATGGAAATCGCTGAAGACTATCTGCAATTGCAAAGCTAGACATTTAGATAATTGTTTGCCAGACTGGGATTATGTGGAGAGTAAAAACACTGAAATCATGACAATCATTTGCAGAAGTGTAGCTTTGAATAATGTGCCTCTAGTATGTCAGCTTGGTGCTATGAATATGGTACAATATAGGATAACAAAATACTTATTTTGATCCATTTCCTTGCTTAAAATTCGTCTGAAAAATGATGAGACATCTGAGTCCTGATGTCTTCATACCCTCATCTATGTTAGAATATTTCCAGGTGTTTTTATGTGTAACTCTAATGTAAACTTAGCTAGTGAAGTGTTCGCAGTAGCAGCTTCCAAGGAATTCTCATGCATATCTGAAATCCAGTCTGTTTTTAATTCACTTAAACCAGGCATGGGCTAAAGCCTGGGGAGAGAGATAAAGAAATGTTGGGACTCCTAAACAAAACAGCATGATGTCTCATGTGAAATCATGATGTAGAATGGTAGTGTAAGAGAGCAGAATTCTCATGGCCACACTTACCTTGAAGCAAATTAGAGGTAGATTAAATTAGTTTATGCTACAGTAAATATCACTTCAGTTTTTCACCATGAACTCCAACTGAGCCTTTCTGCATGGCTGACAATTTACAGTTTCCACTGTACACACGGTGTTTGTAATTGTCCTGACCTCACCGGAAGGGAGAGGTTCTGAAGCAGACTCACCATATGAAAAATAGAGCCTGTTTCCAGATATTTTCAAAAACACCAAATCTTGGATAAGGTTTGCCTAACATCTCACTTCTGTACGCTTACTATTCTAAGTTTTTATAAGTGCATACGTATATATATATATATGTATGTATTTTTATAGGCTTATGTGTGTGTGTGTATGTATAAATATGTAAAAAAACCAATGGATAAACTTCCAAAGGGGGAGGAAGGATGTATAGAGCCATCCTTTGGAAGCTTATTTGTTGTCAAGCTTAAATTTCTTTTTGGACTGCTGCTAACATTTAAGTACAATTATTTATTTGACTCCTTGTCTCTTCCTTGCAGTCACTAGACATGGCTGGCAACCAGCTGACTTCTATCCCATCAGGCCTGCCAGAATCTCTAGAATACCTGTATCTTCAGAACAACAAGATTACAACTGTTTCAGAGAATGCTTTTGAATCCACACCCAAAATAAAGGGAATTTACCTCAGGTAAGGTCAAGTTGCCTCTTCAACACACAAGATTTTTTCTTTATCCACTTTCTAATTGCTTACTTTTTAGAAACTATTTAAATTCCTAACTTCCTAAATAAGCAACTTTGTTTTATAAGTATGATGAAACAGTGTTCACCTACTCAGAAAAGACATGGATACACGTAATATGCTCTTCTGTTTGGAGGGTTTGTCCTTTCTCTGCTTATTAGAATGGCTTAGGCATGTTAGAAATTCAGGGAAATTAATGTTTAACATTATGTCATATTCCAATATTCAGCTGTGAATTAGAGGTTTACAGTCCACTTGTAGGACCACAGCTTTGCCTGTGTCTGTTAGCCCTGGATTTTGACAAAATCCCCCTCTAGTGAGGCATGTATGACTAATCTTCAAGTTGTATGCATTCCCTTGATAGCTTTGTCAGAAGCAGATGACAAGTTACAACTGTGACAGTTATGTAACTAAGTTTAGAAAGCTTTTCTTTTTTTTTTTTTTCCTACTCTGTCAGTTGGATGAGGACTTTGTTTTTCTAGGTGACAGATACTGATCTTTTTTTACATATAAAGTCACAGTAATGTAACTGATTTAGGCAGAGATTTATACCACAAGAATTTAACCCAGAATCTAACCTAGTAATATACTCAATTTTAATCTGATGGAACATTATTGAAAATATTGGTTAGAAGTAATTTATGAAACCCTACAGAATATGTGATTAAGCTGATCCCATGGATGTCTTCAAAAAGCCTAGGCTGCCTCCTGCATAAGACTAAATATGGCCTTATTTTGTCTGTATGGAACTGAACTGTTCTGTACTTCTGAATCATACCTTTTTGGATTAGTGATTCCATACCAAGCAAATAAAATTGCAAAGTCTGGTGTAAATTAGAGCAGTCTGTCTATTCAGCTGTTCACGTTTATGAGATTTTAGTGAATGCTTGGATGCAAACCAGAAACCACATACCACATTCTATATTTCTATTTAAAGAGAAAAAAGGAATTTGCAAAACTGTTTTGCTAACATATTTAGGCGGCAACTCCACCCAAGCTAACTTGTATTTCTTAACGGGAGGCTATTAATCACTGCAATGCTGTGAAACAGTAATATACATCTGGAATATTAGACAGAATTTGATTTTAAGCATGTTCAAGAGTAACAGACCAAGCAGTGTATGTGAGAGGTTCTTAAACTGCAGATTAGTCTATATCATTGGAAACCCAAGTAACAGATGAAAAATTACTGCATGTTACTTTGTTCTTAAAGGATTACTTTGTACCAGTATTTTGAGTAATTTGAAGAATTAAACTATCAAGGGATGACACAGACTCTCAGGAAAAAGCAAGTTCCACTTTGAAATGTTGGGCTATGGAGCAGATGCCTTTCCTCTCTGGGAAGGAGAAAGCAGAATACCAAGAGAAAGAATTTGTGGGGGAGGAATTCCAATATTATTATTTTTTCCTTGCAGAATACATTTATAGAAGGGGGAAGAGGAGTTGGGGTGGAGGAAAGTAGGAACTTTTTGAGAGCTTGATAAGTGAACTTGAAATCAGTGGGAGATACTTAATGTTTCCCAGTGTTTTCCTGCAAGGTCCTTTGTGATGATGCAGAGTGCTGTCAGCAAACTTTGTTCAGTCACTGCATTTGCCTGCTTGCTAATCAGTACCTGGTTTCCCTTCCTTTTTCCATCCAGAGGAGTCTAGTCCTAGAATGCTGTTGTGGGTCAGTGTAAAGTCAGAGTAACTTGGGTCAGTGTAAGTTAGAGTAACTCTGCAGAATGGTTTTCTGCTAGTTTCCTCATTTCTCTGTTGGATATAAAAATGGGTTTATTTTAACAGGAAGGCCTTTTTGTTTGTTTAAAGGTTTAATAAGATTGCGACTGGAGCACTGAAGGAAAGTACCTTTCAAAACCTAAAGCACTTACAGGTACTGGATATTGAAGGGAACCTTGAATTCAGTGACAGTTCAAAGAATAAGGATGACTCAGAGGAAGAAATGGAAGATGAGGAAGAGGAAGAAGAACTGAGATAAAATGTGAACTCACACAATCACATCATGTGGGAGGTAACAATTGTAGTTTAGTTAAATCAAGGACTCAGATCTCAGACTCGTGCATAAGTAATTCAATTTACAAGTGTGATTGAAACAGAACAAGTGGATGTCTGAACCCTAGACTCAAAGACTTTCACTAAAACATGACTGGAAATTGCAGAATCAAAAAGGGTTGAAAATATATTATTTTGTAAAATGAAACGGTCGGCATATATTTGTGTTTTATCAGAGTGGACTGTTCATAATGTCTTCTGCTTACAGCCACAGCAGACACAGTTGGTAAATATGAAGGTCATTACTTCCTAATTCTGATAACAAAAAATGAAAAGGTATTTTGTGATATTTTTAAGCAACTAGTTCAAAAGGAAAACAACATATTATGAAGCTTACTGATGCAGAAGACCATGTGAGCTGAAATGGATTAAATAATTAAAATAATTTGGCAAATTGGCAAACAATTTGGCAAACTGAATTTGGTCAAGCACTGGAACAGGCTGCCCAAGGAAGTGGTGGAGTCACCATCCCTGAGGGTGTTCAAAGAACGTGTAGATGTGGCAGTTCAGGACATGGTTTAGTAGGCATGGTGGTGTTAGGTTGATGGTTGCACTTGATGATTTTGGAGGTCTCTTCCAACCTTAAAGATCCTAAAAGATGTTTATTTTTGTCCCTAATCAGCATTTTGTTATGGAGAATGACACAGGGAATTGCTAGGAATAGTGCTAATAATCTGAAAACTGGTGGGGCTTGAAAAGGGCAGAAGCTACTTGGAAAGTCAAACATTAGACCTCCTGGCTGGGTATATGAAAACTGAGTGAGAGAAGAAATAATTTATATCTACAAACTTAGAGTACATATAACTTCCAAATCGTTGCATCTCTGGTTTGGTTTGGGGCACGTGCAACATGTCAGCAGGTACTAAGTTTAGCATACCCTGAATTCTGTATTCTATTATGTAATTGATTTTGTTTTTCTGATGTTTTGCAGGAAAGCATATGGAAAATTACATACATGTCTATGTGTATATATCTATATAGATATACAGAGAACACTTAGCAAAACGTGCAATGAATTACGCAGAAACTGTCATGGCACTGGGCCAGGCTTGTGGAAGACAGTGTGTTACAGTGCCTTATTCAGGGAGAGACCCTGAATGCCTTTCCAAAGCTTCCAAATCATCTTATACAAGACCCAGGATCATAAGGGATTGCTTTGGAACTCACAAAAGCTGGCTTTTGTTTCTTCTGTTTCTCTTCTTTCACTGTTTCCATCTGTAATAACAATATGGGACTGTTTTGAACACATGCCTTCAAATGCTGTTTTTGTCACTGCATTTTAAGTGAACCATGTATGTGCTTCTTTTCTTTTCCTTCACCCCAAAGAAGCTGTTGTTGATCAGGCAAGATGGATGTTCGCAGTAGTTTAATGTGTGGAGCAGTATATGAGGCATTTTGGTCATCAAGCAGCAGTAATAATTCTGGAAGCAACTATTCCTCTGTTATAAAAATGTGTATATTTGGATGAGAAAAACAAAGTAAGGCTGGATCCCATAATATTTTATCTCTACTGCCAAAACCTGCAGTATATGCCTGTTTTTAAAAGGTTTTAAGATAAAAAAATTGCTCTTGTGAATATATATATAAAATCTCTATGTCTGCCTTCCAGAGCTTTGGTAAAGTTTGTGTCTTGCTCTTGTTTGTCCATGTAGCAGTTGTGTGAATGTCTCCAAAGGTACATCCAGAAGATTGAGTAACAGTATGCAGTTTAATATATGTAGTAGAATTTTTCACATATTGTCTGTCATTCATGTTAAGAGTCAGAAGTGAGACTAACAAAGCAAAAGAGGTAAGTGAGTGCGGGGTGTCTTAGGGGAAAACTGTTAAGTGTGAAGAGAAATTTATTTGTTTAGTTCAAGTTTGGAGACAGTACCTGCTGTCATTCTCTCTTAAAGCCTCACCTACTTTATGGTGTTGAGTATTCTCAGCTCCTGTTGGAATAATGGAAAATAGGAAAACCAAGGAAAAGAAGACCTACAGAGGTACCTAGATAACAAGCTGCCTATTTGATTATAACGTCCTTTATCTGAGGTAGCTGATCTCCTTGAGGAAACGGTCTTTTCTTTTGAGGATTTTCGATTGAACATGTGTTGTTTTGCATACTGTGTTCCAGGATTTACTTGGAAACACAGTTGGCTTAATTTCTTACCAGCTGTTTTTCCTGCTGGAGAAGATTTAGTTCCACACTCTCCCTTTGGGTTCCCATAGCACATGACAGTAATTTCAAGCTGATATTTCCTACTTCAGACAATTCAACATGATCATGAATCATAGAAGGAAAGATTGCTTCCTGAAAAAAAGAAAAGCTTGGCCCTAGTGAAAATCCACGTTTTAAATATCTGCTATACAGCTGAGCAATAAAATAGCCTTCCAGCTGACTTTTGGGATAGATTTCTATGTAAAATGTTTACAAAATACAGCTCAAATCAATTAGCTATCACCACCAAACCCTATTTGAAGTTTTGCCAGTCTTTGGTGAAACAGACCAATTTATTATAATCCTGAACAAGCTGAGAATATGCAGATTTGTACAATTTTATGGAGAAGTCTTCTATTATCTTTAAACTTCAGTCCCTTACACTGTGATTCTGTGAGAAGTTGGGTGCCCCAGACTCCCTTTGAATCCCCTGAGAGTCTGATGTGGTGTATGCAGGGATGAAGGTACATTTTAGTACCTTGTAGAATCAGGCCCAAAAATTCAGGATGGTACGTACACTGTTAAACTTCTTAGATCAAGTGTCAGCCTTTGCCAAAGGAGATCGACCTACAGTCAAAGGGAAGTGTCCTGTAGACCAGGAGAGTTAGGAAACCCTTTTCCAAGTTTATTTCAAAATAATTGCACACTGAGCCTATTCTTCAAACAGGACAATGTTTCCTAGCATAAAAAAATAAGACATTCCTTTCCCCGAGTAAAAGCATCAGACTCCCCCCAGGTGGAATGTCTTTTGATTGTCATGTAAGGGATTGATGAGGCAGAATCACAGGCTTGATTCCTCGCTTATCTGGTCGCATCAGCACCTATGACATTGGACATAAAACTGCCAGACCAAAATGGTAGTTTGTTTCTTTCTTTCAAAGGAATAAGAAGCTCAATGAGAAATGATGAGGAAGAGTCAGAAGTTCATGGGACTAAGCCCACATATTTTTCTTGGCTGCGGGTGGCACCTGTAATCCCAAGGTCCAACGTAGACCTTGGGTAGAGCGGAACCTGGAAACAGGGCCTCTCTTACGCCTTTTAGTGAAAATGAGGAGAGTTGGGAAGTTGGCCTCTTCTTAGGCCACAAAGTTGGGCCAGAAAAAGACCACAGACAGGTGCATGGATAGTGAAAACTTGAAGTTTAAAACATTCCGTTGGCAAATTTACTGCTAAGTATGCATTTGCACGTGCTTGGTGTTCACGTGTGGCTGTATGCAAACTGAGGTCCAAGTTTATTTGCTGTTTTTCTTTTAAAGGACATATTTCCTCGTTACAGAGAACACTGCACAAAACAGGGGAGAAATGGGATTATTCTGAAATTTGATACGATTTTTCACAGCAACAGGAGTACAAATGCAGTACATGAGCTATAAAGAACTCAATGGGTGCCAAAAATAGCCGTTGGATAATGAGCTTTTCTTTCAGATGGTGGGCACATAGCCCGGCTGTGCTGCAATGGGCCATCTGCAGCCATTTTCCCCCCATCCCCATTGCCCCCATGGCCGTCCCCTCCTGAGGACTGGGGCACCCAGCGCCTGCTCCTGGCTCTGCACACAATCCTCTCACTGCTGCCCCACAGTGCTCCTCTCTGGGTAACTCCAGGGCCTTGTTATTTGTGGATTTATGTGAAAAAAAAAGGCCAAGAATAATTGTATCTTCCCCAGAGGTTTTATCTCCCCACAAGGGGGCTGTGGCCCCTTTTCCCGCCCTGGCTGCTGGGAGGGGCTGCGGGGCCCATGCTGAGGTGCCAGGGCTCAGGCTGGATCTGAGGAGCCCGTTTCCCTCTGCCCCCCGCCTTCAGAAAAGTGGAAGGCTCCTGCCCCAAGAATGCCACACAAAGGAGCTGGCGGCGTCATGCCTGCTGTGAGGAGAGTAGAGGCCCCGGCTGTGGCTGCTCCTCTGTGGGGAGGGAGGTGCTGGGTGGCAGAGGCCTCTCCTGCTTCAAGATGGCGCCCTGTGAGCCTCTGCGAGGGACAGCAGGACCTTGCAGGTGACTGGATGTCCCCAGCCTCGGCTGGCAGGAGGGGTGAGTAGTGGGGGACGCCAGCAGCCATGCTGCCAGGGAGGGAGGCAGGGTGAGGGGCTGGGGGGGTGAAGGGCCTTTGTGGTGTGGTGAGGGGGCTCCTGCTCTGCCTCGAGGGCCTCGCCACACTGTTCTGTGGTGTCTGGGGTTCAAGCGTTATGCTCAATGAAAAAGAGGTGCTTTACACAGTAAATTAATATTCTTCTAAGGAAAAAGGGGTTAAAAAAAAAAAAAAACAAAAAACCCTCTCCAAAGGAAAACTTTTGACTAGATTTGAATGGGGATGTGGTGGGGCAGAAGGAAGGCTGCAAAGTGCTCCCCAGGGGAGCAGCAGCAGCGCATAAGGAACCACCAACTGCAGGCCTCTGGCAGCGGCACAGCAGCTCTGCCGGGCTGCTTCCCCCGAGAGTTGCCAGCCACCCTCCTTGCAGCCGGCTCTGGGTCAGGCAGCCATGCCGGGGTGAACATCTGCCGTATCTTCTGAGCTCTGGGGACTTTGAGATTGTTTTCATTAGATCCTTCCCATAAATACTGCAGGATTGTCCATTAAAAGGGCTGTTGGGGAAAGGCTCCTCCAACTTCTGCAGGTGCGGAAGAGTTGGGCTGGCAGGCCTGCTCCCAAGGCATCTGTGGTGCAAACCCCCTCCTCCTCTTCTGCTGCTTTGCAAGATGGATAGGGAAGACTTTGTCCTGAAAAGACTGAGGATCTGGAGTAGCAGAAGTTAGGTACATGCAGGAGTGAGGCTACGGACCTGTATTAACAAAGTGGATGAGAAACTGCCATTTCTTCTGCTCCTCAGTGGTCCACACAGAGCAGGAAAGCAGGAGAGGTCTGATGAAAACTTCACAATTGTTCTCCTTTGACAGTGGTTCCTCAAGGTCAATAAGAGTTTAGTTTATGATGCTGTTTGTCACCATGTTGACTGAGCCCACTAACATTTTTACGAATTTTGCTTACAAAAATTAATATGAATAAAGACATATGTTAGAAATAATATTTTTATTGGGAGCAGTCTCTTGGAAAGCTTCTTTGATCTAGTCCAACATCCTATTAATTGATTTAATTCTATGCTGTTAATATTGGCGAGGCTTTCTCCCTGGGTTTGGGAATAATTGTCCTAAAAACTTAAAAATATATAGAGTTTTATATAATACGAATTTAGCCTTTTTTTTTCCGAAGATATTTTGTTCTCTAATGGGACTAATTTATAGAGATCATTGTAATTACTTTATTATGTTGCTAATATAAGAACAGTGAGTAAACTCCCTAAAGGACTCAGTTTCCTTTAGTGAGGAAAATATTGGTGTGCTGTGCAGCTCTGATTCATACTGCTATTGTAAAGTCAGCCAGCTGTGAGATATATGTGGAGGCAGTGATGATAAATGTGTTCTAATAATCCAGCATACGAAGTGTTTCCATAAAAATTCTTCTGTAGTATCCAAGGACATTAAGCAGTTCATCAATAAAGTCCTTCTTAAATGATTTTAAATCAGGAAAAAGCTGGTTTAATGCACAGTTGTACAGGCTATGTCAAGTTTTCCCCATGGTAGTTCCAGAATCTGTTTTTAACATATGATTATGATACTGTCAAGAATGTTGCTTCCGATAAAAATTCAGTTGATTTGCAGTATTCTCAGCTCCAGTTGCAGACAAGAAATGAATGAGTCTCATGCTTTTATAACTTAGGATATAATTGCATATCTGTTGACAATCATCAAAGAAATTAGCTTGAAAAAAATCTTTACTTAGGATATATCTTTTACAGGTTATTAAAATTAACTTTGATTACTTATCTAGCACTCTAGATCTCTCCCCTTCTTTGTGGTGGACCTATGTTTCAGGTCAGTTTAATTAAAATGCAGCAGTGGGACAAAACCCAAAGCACTTTACTGGTGTGCTGAAGAAAATAGAGTTGCTGCACCATGAGGCACCCTCATCATCCACAGCTTAAAAGATTTGGCACTGCAAGACTGACTTTGGTTGTTCCTACTCTCTCTGTAAAGTAGGTAGGAGGAACCAAAGTGAATCTACCAATGCTAAATCAAGCAGGAACAGCCAAAGTGAGTCTTCCAGGTTGTTCCCACCTACTTTAAAGAGAGAGGACAAACAAAACGTCTGGACTGCAGATAATCTCTATTACCTTTTGTGAAATTTACTCTGGAGAGCTGCAGATTACTTGTGCAAAAAGTATAGTATGGAGCTGTACATTAGTCCAATGCACAGCATCAGTGAGAAAACAACAACTGAGAATGAGCAGTCTCCGGAAATTCTCTTCATCGGAGAGCTTTGAGACTTTCTTGCCAAACTTTATGCTAGAGCTAGGCGCAACCGCAGTGCTGGAGTGATACTCTCCTATCCGTCCTGATTCCTCCCTCCCCAGGTATTTGGTTAGGAAGGAAATGTCAGAGAAATGCCTTCTTCTATTAAAAACCCCAGAAGATTGGATTATTTATTCTAAAACAAAGATCATACATTTACTGATTAATCTATCAACAAAATATAGATGACCCAAATCTCTGTACTGTTGAGTTTGTTTTGAAGACAACTCATGAAATATAAAAGAACTATTTAAAGTATTTAAATGGAAAAGAAGATGGAAGATTAGGGTTGAAAATACTCAGTTTGACTTAGCTCTGTATAATTTCCACATGTTTTTAATAGCCTAGTGGTAAAACCCAATAAAACCACTAGAAGCAATGAAATCATAATGAAACATCTCAAGGTCAATCTTGTTTTTCTTTTGGTTTTGCCATCTAGCCCATACAGTATGTGTAGCAGATGTAATGTGAGATATCTGTGAACATAAAACACTTCTTGTTTTGCTTCCCCTGCTTTTTCCATCTTATTAAAATACCCTTATTTGAGGGGGGAAAAGAAAAGCTAGAGATATTATATCCTTATTAGGAAAGTTCAAAAGCAACAATTAACTACAGTAAGTTTCATGTGGTGGGTCAAATCCTGGCTTTCAGCTAGTGTTGTTTGCAGACACATACAAGCGTACATTTAACTCCTAAATGAAATGCAGATACCTCTTTCTGATGAAAGATGACTTATTTTAAAGAAACAGATGCAGAACTCTACCTTACAGAAGAAAAACTCCTGTGACACAATCTGAAAAGCAGAACTGTGACCTACCCTCAGGTCTGCAATTCTCAGTGGCATGGGAAGTCTAGGGTTTTGTGCTGGACTGAATGCTCTATAGTAGTTTGGAAGGAAGGACAGCATGTCCTACCACCAGAAGTCTTTGTGGGAGTATACATAAGTCTTCATCGTATCACGAATAGGAAAGGGAAAAGAGTTGCTCCATTAACTGCAAATTCTGTTCCAATAGTTTTCACTGAGTGGGAGGTAGCCAAGAACTAGCTGTGAAGGTGTGACCAGTGAGTCACAGATGCTTGTGGATACCTGCAGACCTGTCTGCTTTGTCTTTAGTGGCTGTCTGCAGGCAGAAGCTTTGTGAGGAGAGGAGTGGCTTGCTCCATCCCTACATCTCCAGCTGTTGGTACCCTCTCACCCTGGAGCCAGCAAGGAAAGGAGGTTTGATTCTATTCCAGGAGAAGAAGTGACTAAACACTCTGCCTTTTCACTTAGCAGTACTCACCATCTTGTTTTCCTGAAACCTTCTTTATGCCTTCCCCAAAATACCACTCGCTCCGTTGCAGACTGCTATGAGTTTACTTTGACAGCCTGTAAGATATCTGAAATATCCTGTGACACAAATCTGCCAAAACGCTCAGCTGTGCCAAATCCATTCCCATATATCATCTTCTAGGCTATGGAGATGCAACTGTTGCTACTTTATAAATGATGGAATCTGAGGTTTTGTGACTAAAAACAGGAGCCTGGCAATTCCTGTGATTATTGTGGGTAGTGATCCTGTGCTTCCAGACAGACAGAAGTGGCTAATCCAAGGTAATAAATGAGTCCCCTTTAATGTGTTATGTAACTGTCTCAGTCTTCAGCTGATTTATCCTTACCATGGAACACCCTGCTGAACTAGAAAACTACTTTTTCTCTGTTTATAGATGGAAAGCAAACCCTGCATTCTTGTGGTCACTTGACCATGAGATCACATGAGAAGTCTGAGACAGTGAATAATGAATTGAACTTCAGCAGTGACGACCCTGCCTGTTCTATTGATTTCATCCATTTGGGGTTTTGTGGGACAAACTCTCTTGTAAATTCCAGAAGTATCAATCAGTATGCTCCAAAGCAGTTAGTGAGGAGTGTAATTTTGAGCATGTATTGCCTCCCTAGTTGTATGTGAAATTATAGGCTAAGGTGAGAAATTTAAATCATGTGTTTCATGTGCTCTTCAGCCTATTTATCTATTCTGGGGCCTCTTTTTTTCAAATGCAGTAGTGCTCCCCCACTGCCGGATAGGCAGCAGTAGCACCCCTGTGGAAAAAGCTACATTGCTTTCTCTCCTCATTGTATTTAGTCCTCAGATGGAGGGCTGTGATCTCAGCCAGCTTCGTGCCTGGAGGGGAAAACCAGCAATTCCTCATTGCCACTGTGACTGTAATGAAAGATAGCTGCCTTGATGTAAAAATGCACCTGGTTGTTCAGTAGAAACAGACACAGGAGTACTTAGCACTGGGCAAGATCAAAGGCAGCCTGAGTTTTTCAGATTCAATTCATTTTCCAGATTGCTCATTCTGCTTGCACGCATCAACCACCTTCTGCTAGTAGTTACCTCATTTTTATGGAAAGCACAGAAAAGGACTGAGGTCATTTCCAAGACTATCCATCTGGCTTGAAGATGAAGCTTTCCATCTGCTTTGAAAGTATTACAAATGAGTTTGCTGTTGTTAAAAAGGGACTAAAATTCATGTTTGTTGTAGAATTGAAAGAGAAAGCTCATCAAATGATGATATTACAGAGTTACTGTATTTTCTGAGTGCTTTAGAATTGCTATTAGAGCGTGGAGGGAGTCTACAATTTAATGTTTCAGCTAATTATTTAGATCATCTTCTTTGTATGTTGGGATACATATTCAGGTGGCACAAATAAATTTAGTTGCAATTAAGTCATTTAAGTGGCATCAATTAAGATTAGCTGAGAATATGAGTAACTCTAGCTGTTCCATAAACTTCTGTGTTTGGGTTGGCAGCCAAAAGCTCTTGCGAGTTAGTGCGATGCATAAGTGCCCTGGTTATGTCTCTTTCTCCCAGTTCTAATTCTTGCACAAGGATTTATTACAGCAATTCAGCACTTCAAAACTTCCTTGCCATTGGCAAAATGGTCAAGAACTTGTTTTAAGATGTCTTTAATGATGTTTTATGCCACAATCTGCAGTAGTGTCTTTCCTCTCAGTAGTATCTCTAGAGCAATGCAGTTGCAAAATAACCAGCATAAAATGACTATCTCTGATAAGTATGTGTTAATTTGGGTTAGTTCCCAAATTATTTCTTCCATAGCTGTATACAATGCATCACCCTTCTCCCTCCTCAACACTCTCCCTTAGTGTGTCTTGAGTATACTTTTAGTTGGCTGAATTCCCTTTCTTTTTAGCAGGGGAAGGCAACTTCAAAATATGGTTGAATGTTGCCAGTTAAGAAGTATGTTCTTTCCACATACACTTGAAAGTATTTAGTACAAACTGTTGTAATTAGTGATAGATTGGTTGATTGACTGATTTTTTTAATATAAAAGTTTTGAGACTATAAAGGTCATGTTTGTTTTTATGCTCTGAAAGTAGAAGAAACATATTTACCAACACAAAGCTTGCACTCCAACTTGATAATCAATAGCTTCATTATTTTTGTTGGAAGGAAGTGTGATTATAGCTGGAAAAATGTGAACAGATCCATACATGCAAATATTATCTGGAACCTACTGCTAGCCTAATTGCACCGTGTGTCAAGCTGCTTGACAACAAACACCATGAGATAAAGAAAATAGCTAACACGGAGGAAAGCTTACCATTAAAATTATTTTAAATTCAGTGTTTACCTCTCCACAGCTAACAGTGGTGTCTTGTGTTCTTAGTACAGGATGACTGAAGTAGCAGTCAGTAGCTCCAGTCAAGGTCACACTATACTAAGCAACGTATATTTACCAGAACAAAGAAGTAAAGTGCCGTAGCCTCTAATTAGCAGTATTTGATATCACAAATGATAAAGGTCAGGTGAGCAACTGGACCGCTGCCTTCCTCCCAGCTGGTTCACATTGCAGCTGCCACTGTGTTGCAGGGCCCTAGACAACATCAACAGAAAATAAACTTGCCCCGGAAAGAGTTTGTAAAAGCAAAACATAAGACACCAAACAGTAGCTCTAAACTACAGGAGACAGTGACTCACAAAGATAACGGTAAGTTATTTTTAGGATGAATGGCAGGCCCATATTGGTATAAAACCCAAGTTTTAAAGATCCAAACGATATCATCTGAAAAAAAAAAAAAAGGCATTTCAAATTTGCAAAGCAAAACTGGGCAGTCTGTAAATAGGGTTTGAATGCAGAAGGCTAATTTTAAACCAGCCTGTTGATTCCATAAAAATACGCCTTCACACATGAGACTTCCAGGCTCCCTACTTGCCAAACAGAGTGTAAAGTGCAAAACTGTGGTTTTCTTTATTGTGTAGGACTTATGTAGCACAACTGGCTGCTTCTTCTGGTCTTTGATGCTTTATCTCATTGGAAGATCTCCTTGTAGCAGCCGCAGCTTCTTAGCACTGGAGTTGGCTTGGACCTCATGACACATGGCTGAGCTGAAGAGTGTCAGATTAAGTAAGCTGTCTCAGGCGAGCAAGCAAAAGGATTTGCACTTTGTAGTTAGCCAAAGATTGTAGGTGGCTGGAGAAGAAGGTGGTGGTAAGGCTAGCAGCATTTTCTGCTTGGCAGACCATGGCACCTTGGCATGGTGTGTGGGCAAACTACTCCAAAAACTCTTAGTTTGGAACTACTCATTCCAAATCCTGAATCTGCTTGGCCTCTCTCTTCATAATTTCTGTCCGTACAAAGTGATTGTAAAGTGAGAGATGAGTGGCAGGATTTTGCTATCACTTTGCATAGCTGTAATTGTGTAAAGCTGAAATTATGTTATGTTCTCTTTGCTGGCAAAGTCAGCATGCAGAGACCCTGCCCTCTCCATATGTGCTCAGGGTTTTTCATCCCTTGCTGCTTGTTCTTGTCCCTTTGTCACCCCTTCACTTGTGTTGACACAACTGTCTGTTAGGACTATGCTAAAAACATACGTGAACTGGTTTGAATTAAAAATCCTTCTCATCAGATTCTTCGTCTGGCCTCATAAGTAATTTGGTCTGCACAGCTGGAAGAGGAGGGGAGGCAGTGCAGGGAGGAATGGACAGCTGAGGAAGGATGAAGGGGACCTCCTGGAACTACCAGTGCCGCTGAGATGAAATATCAGATGCTGTGTTTGTCACGTAGTGCTTCTGCCCATTCAGAGAGACACACACCAGCCTCAGCTCTCCCAAATCACTCATATTAATGACACTCTGGGGAGCAGGTCCATTATAGGACTTGCTCAGGAGCAAATTGTTCTGAATAATTTCAGTTCTTCCCTATTCTTTGTGTTCTGTGTTTGTTGTTTTCACTCTAGGATCAAATCAGGAAAACAGTAACCAACTGTACGTATTTTCAAATTAATACATAATTCCTAAGGAATTATAGGCAAATAAGATGTATGTTTATTCTTTCTGGCTTTACCATTTAATGTTTAAACTACCTATATTACAACCCTCTGAGGCAACTAATTAGTGCATGACAGAAGAAATAGTCTGAACAGGAGTCCTCAAAGAAGAGGTGAACATGCACATCCCAGGAAAACCATTAATCATGTGCATGAAGCACTTCTGCTTCTGGTGAGTGTAGAAATTGTCCTTTTTGACTGGGTTATTTTTTCCCTACAGATGAGAGGAGCATATTATTATGCCAGGCGCATGTTATCTGAAACTGATATGTCACAAGTAGCTAAATATAATATGTCAAGTGTATTGGTATGAACTAGTATGTAATCTCTGGATCAAATCCCAACTTTTCAAAAGGTCTCCTCACTTCCACTGTCCATTTTGGCAGAGAAATAAGAGGTCACTAATAGATGAAGTGCACAGACAGCCTGTTTTTAAATGGCAGGTTTATTAAAAATGTTCTCTATCACAAACATTGGAAACATATTCAGCAGATTTTATTGTAAGTGAAAGATTCAGTAGATAGTGGAAAGGGAGTAACTGTCAATGTAGATCAGCCACTGAATTATGAGAAATAACAGGCCAGTTTCCACAGCAAACTCCTCACAAAACCCCAATATTACTCAGCATCATCAGGTTCCAGTTTGTGTTCAGTCTGCCCTTAGGATGAAGCGTATGGTTCAAGAGCTGAAGCTTTGGGTTTATACATATTTACAGTAGAACAGCCTACAGATTACAGGAGAGGACACATTAGCACCAGTGCTTATGGATTAGGGATCACATCGCCTCTGCCACTGCATGTGCATGGTATGGACTCTACTGAAGAGTTAGGTTAAAAAAAGGTTAATAAATCTGGCACTTGGAAGGCAAACTGTGCTCTGCAGTGACCTAGGAATTCTTCATGTTATGTATCACACCTGAATGCCTTTCTCTGAAGGCTGCCCATCACAATTACCTTCATGTGATTTCCTGCAAAATTGCATGCTTTGCTTCACTCCTCCTTGGAGTGTTACTTGGTAATAAATGTAACCCCTTGAGATCAGGAAATCCGTGTAACTTTCTTACTGCTGTTCTAAAACTAAGCACAAACTCTGTATTTAGCAAATATGAGACAAAATTAGTATATTTAGCAGTTTTCGTGAAACATTTTCACATAGCAAAAAAAATCTACATAAATACAGTGTTCATAATTACAGAGATTCACAAAAAAAAAAGGCTTTGGTTAGAAAATTGGAAAGGGTCAAATAAAAAACACCTTAAAAAAAGAAGCCCAAGGAGTGTCAAATACTACATTGGAGTCAGATTAGTGCAGAATAAAACAGTAGTTGTCCATTAGTTAATTTTTCAGTATTAAAATCTTCCACCTAAAGAAGCCCATGTCTCTTGCAAGCTGTGTGCCTTTCCTGACGTTCACAGCTGGTCTCCTAGCTCCAGTACAAGCAGAGTGGCGATAAGTCCACATTATCCTGTTCAAGGCAAAGAGTCCCTCTTCCAGCTGTGAGGTAGAGAGTGGGTATCAGGTCACTGGGGTATGAGATACCACTGAGAGTAGCAGTTACACATTTGTTTCTAGTTCATTTATTTCAATAGTGCAGTGGTCTTTACTGTTGGATTTCTTAGTGTGATTCTCCACTGGGCTTTCTTCTTGCTCCACTTGTACGGGTATGTGGTGCTGAAACCCTTTCACTGTTTCTGGTCCACGAGATTCATTCATGGTCTTCACACAGCCATTTCTCTGGTAAGCCACAATCTGGTGGACGTTAATAGGCTTAGTTTCACAGATCAATGGCACCTATGTGAAAAGCATTAAGATTTGGAATACTGCCACTGTTTGCTGTCTTCAACAGGAAAAGAATTCTTACTTTGAAAGCCTGTGGTCTGCTTTACATTCACCAGGATTATTTAGGGCCTCTATAGACTTCCAGGACCTGCTTCTCATGTACACTAAAGCATCTTTGCACCATCTGGATACAGTGAAGGTGTCTCTACATAGGTAAAAATGCAAATTCTGTCACAACTCTAATTGAACTTATACCGACAGTAATAATTGCTTGCATCAGTAAAGTAGGGTAAATAAAGACTAGAACTTCAGGGCTAAATTTGAAAGGTACGGACTCTCCATAACAAGTATGCTGAGCTTTGGGCAGTGCTTGCTCTTGAGTGCCATTACATAGACCAGTAAGTATCTGTTGTTGTCTTCTGCCTTTCTTCTAACCCAATAAACTAACACCTGTCTTTTCAGTTTGCACTATTTTAAAAAAAGAGGATTTTATTGACTGATTCTCAAGTTAAATATTGAAGTGTCCTTTAAATAAAACTAGAATTTCTGATGGGGAAAATAAGATGTAAATGCTGGCAGAGAAAAGAGGTGGGCTTGCAGCTGAGAAAATTTGGCCTTTGGGTATACATTACTAACTCCACAAATCATGCAGCCAAAACGTATGGCAGACTAATGGTATATTTTAATACAATTATAGAGCATGATGCAAAGAAAAATCTCATCACAGATGACTAAATAATCCCTTAGGGGGGATTTTATATTCTTGAAACATTTCGTCTTGAGTTCTAACTGAGTTCTAAATACAGCAATGAAATCTTAGGAGGCCTGTGTTATGCAGGACCTCAGACTACACTTCTGGCTTTGTAGCGTATGATACCTTACTGTTAGGTTGTATGTTTAGGTTTTTTTTTTTGTAGTTAGCTATAGGTGTAGCCCGTATATTCAGGCCTGCTGCTGTCAGCAGTAATTACTGCAGGTGCTAAGTACCTCAGAGGATAAGGCTTGTCTTTCTATATAAAACTTGAAAGAAAGGAATTTTAAATGCGTGCTGCAGGAAGGGATGAGAGTGGGATTTACCAGAAGGACTATCTGTAAAATGGGTGAAATAATAATAGAAATAAAACTTTGCTATTAATACTGTTGTTCTTTGTAGAATACTACAAATGATGCACAGAAATTAAACATGCCTTGTGAAAATCAGTCCCAGTGAAGAAACTTTTCTGCATAATCTATTCTGCCTTTATGAAAGAAAGGTAGTGAGAGTCTGTCATGGGCTGAAAATATTGAGGATTAGCACCTCCAAGCTTGATGGGTTCATAGAATTAGGAATACCCTTTATCAAGGATTTGAAGGGGAAGCATGAGAATGAGTTCCTAGTATGAGGAAAGACTGAATGATGCATGCCAAGGAGGAAGGAAAAGAAGGATGGGGTGGAGGGAGGCAGGGGCAGAATACAGAGGTATACGTGGTGTATGGAATAAGACACAGAGAAGGAAAAAGAAAAATGTAAGGAGGAACTTGTATTAAATGTAGAAGGTGTGAAGATGTCTGATAATGAACTCTAGAATGGAGCAATGTTCTAGTGCTAGTCCAGAAAGGAAATTACTGCAATGGTGGCACCAGATTATGCTAACACAGAGGCTTGAAACACCCATGGTAGTTGCTTTTGCTGTGAACTTATTGTTTATGCATATACACACTCATAGATACCTTTACCTCCTCCTGCACACAAATACTCAAGGACATTTGTCACCCTGGTTTGTGGCTGGTCACGTTTTCAGAAGAAGGACAGTTACTGTCCAGTCAGGAATTGGGCACTGAGTTTGGGACTTGCAGCAGTTCCAGCATCTCTCACATTTGCAGGACAATGCAGCTGCTTCTCCTGCTCCCAGGCCCAGTGTGCCAGACACAGCTGGCTGGCAAGCTTTGAATTTGAGTGGCCTTTTGCATGACCTCATGGAAAAGGACCCCTCCACCCCATCTGGCTAAGCAGCACATTGTCCAATTCTGTCCACTGTCTGAAACACCTTTTATAAACTAGATGAAACAAATGTGAGAAGCTGAGAGCTTGCAGGTTCTGTGCCATAATACGGCACATTTTGGCACACCCTGGCTCATGGCATTGTTACCTCATCACCGTCCTTGATGAACTCCTTTCGGCAGATGTGAGCCATGATCCCAGCAGCCAGCGCGTCTCCCAGGACGTTGATCATTGTTCTAAACCTGTCTCTGGCAAATGAAATAGTAATGGTGAATTGTTGGCTCTTTGGGTACATGCCTATGTCTTCATCACTACAGTAATTACAGCTGAAAGCCAGTTTTGCTGTTTTTGTGAGCTAACAAGCTTAGAAATGGTAGTAAGGAGTTTGGCACAGGGCAGCTGTTAGTTACTGAGCTGCTCAGTTGGGTTTTCCAGCCTTTTCTGAGCTCAGTGCCCTGTGCTGCCACATACTTTTAATTTGTAGCTGAGCTAACTGCAGCAGCTATGCCTCGCTATACACACAAGATGATTCAGCACTAGAAAGGTTTAACACGGCAGATCAAGCTTTTATGTTAAGGTCCACTATTATGGCCTGACTTGGAGGCTGGTTCTGCAAATGTTTTGATTCAATAAAAGTAGAGGGCAGCCAGTGTAACTGGTACCTTGTATTAGTCCCAATCTCAGCAACCAGAGTACTAGTTAAGAAGATTACTGTATTGGTAGAATGTGAGGAATACAATCAAAATTATTCAGAAGATTGCTAAATAAATACACTCACAAACTAAGCAGGCACTGACCATATTTAAATCATGTTCATTTCTGAAAAAGCTATGGATGCTATGGCTGCCAGTGGCTCTTAAAAATTCTTCATTATCAGTTATCATCTTGTATGCTTGACGGTACTCTGTATATATATAGTTTCACTATTTTTCACGTATTCATTTATGGGATCATTTCTTCCCTGTTTACAACTTCTACCCACTGTCTAAAAAATGAATCTATTAAAATACTGACTGTAAATACACAAAGTAAGTGGTTGTCATAGACAAGTGTTACACTTGAAACAGCTTGGAATCTATTAGATAAAACTGACAAAATTTCAAATAGAAGATACAGCTTTTAAGTCTGAAATATATCACGTCTTTTCCAAGAAAAACATACACATCTGAAAACTGTGTCACATTGGTAACTTAATTTATAAATGTGGGTTATAAAATGGAGGTTCAGAAATCTCCAGATGTTTGGCATATTAAAGTCAGTGGCGGTCCAATATCAACACTGCCTAGATTTCTGATCCTGTATCTTAATATAGAAAAGAACTGAAACTGTGTGCTGATTTTTTTTCAGATATTTTAGGCATGTACTCTGTGCATGCAAGTGTTTATGCAGTTGCTTGCCTAAATAACACGAAGTTTCTGCATGAAAGGTTATTTGCGTCTGCAGTTCCCCAAATTGTAAATGCTATTGCAAGTAACTTCAGCACTAATGTTACACAGCCTACACTTCGATGTGGCTGTTGACTCCAGGACCTAGTCCTACACTTGTTTGCTGAACCCATTTTTCTAATTCCTGCTGTTCTGATTTTACGTCTTTCCTTAAGGAATATGTTAAACAGGGGAAAATACTGTTACAGGACATATTGATAGATGTTCCTGTTACACGTAGACCTTTTTTTTTTTCCTTGGTTGATGATCAAATTTTGATTCTTGGAAAGATATTCCGAGTTGTTAATTTTGAATTGTGCAAAGAGACAGCTGTGGTAGAGAATAAGCTATATGAGCAGAGCTCAAGAGTTTGCACTCCCTTTTGGGCTCTGATTAGCATCTCTTCTCTCAGCGCAAACACGTGAGTCAGGTGTCGCAGTGGTATTTTAGTTTTAGTTTATATTAATAATGACGCAAAATTAAAGATGCCAAATTTTTACCTTGTGTTTATAAATTAGCTGAGAAATGTTTTTATTTTCTTCTGTATGTCTCTAGGCACTAGCTAAAGTTCACATACATTTTATGGCTACCTAAATGAGTTGTAATACCTGCAGAGCATTGTAATGGGTATTTCAGTCTCGTGAGATCATCTAACCAGCCTTCTTTAAGCATTCTTCATACTCCAGTACTTCCAAAACTAATATTGAAAATATTCATCATGTCAACCATGTTGACACTTTGCATCTGCAGGCTCTAGAAACCACCAAGTGCCGAAATATAGAAATATACTTTTTGTATGAAAGGTCATCTGCAAAAGACAGAAAATTGGGTCTGTTCCTTGCTTACTTTTTAATACCATCTGGAACCATAGCCTGAAAAAAAGGGTTTTTTTGTCTGTTGTTTTGAAAAATTTTGTAAGACAAAAAGAAGCATAATTCCCATATACCCTGGAAGACTTAGTGGAAAAACAACGAAATGTTGATGTTGCAAGAGCTCGGTGAAAACTTAGCAATATAGAGGGAAAAGGCTTTTGTAATACAGCTTAAAATACGTTTATTTTGTTGTGCTTCATTAACTACTGAGTGTCCATGACTAGCATTAGAAAGGCTGCTTTATTAAACTCTGAACTGCCACTCCCAAGTTTAGGTGCCCACAGCAGATATTATTTATCCTTCACAGAAGAATATTACTGATATACCTAAAATAAAATATGTCTTAAAATATGCATACAACACAACACTCATTACTCCTATTAATAGTAATAATATTCTGTTACACTGAACAGGAAAGTAAATAATTTTTTCTCACAATTATTTGTACAAAATATCAGCAGCTTAAAGGTGAATAAAATAGGATATGTAACAGAATGGACTTGTAACACATTTTTACCCAGAATCTTGATGTAATGAAACTCCATTGTATTAATGGAGATATATTTTATATAAATTAAATAAAAAATAATTTGGACTGTTTCCTTGCAGATGCTTACACTAGTTATGCAGTTAATGGAAATGCTAATGAGCTAGGAACCAGGATTTTACAGTTCATCTTCTTATACTATTTAAAATTGTTTGATTGATTTATGGACATTTACATAAAAGTTAAGAGTTCAAATAAACCACTCCTTATGAATTTTTGAAGTGGCTCTTATGGGTGACATGAATCTCTTGTATTCTGCATGTGTTAAGTTTTAGCCACTGCCTCTACTGTTAAATCCTCAGTGATGAGGGATGCAGCAAAGTAACCTCTCTGCAGAGCGGCTGTGCTTGCAAAACATGGCTCCACACAGGGGCTACAAATTGCTGCTGCCTGTGTAGCACTGAAATCAGAACGAGCAGAATTGCATCAGGATCCGTGATAAGAAGCAGATATTATTACTCCTAATGCGGTGCATTGCAAGTATTACATTCATGGTGCTAATTACAGGAGGAGTAGCGACATCCAGAGCACGAGCCATTCCTGTCCTGCCATGGCTGTTCAGGCAGAGTGCTGTCTGTGGTGCAGGAGGACTTGCCTGCTCTAGCATGGGCTCATGCCTCTCTGCAGAGTGCTTCACTACACTGAGATGATCTCCTTGAACTGCCAGAGGGCTGATAAGCAGAGTGCAGGCAAACCACGTCTCCTAGGAATGTCGGCCCCTTGTCCTTGTCCAAGGCAAGGTGCCAGAGTTGTACCTGGTGGACATTTGTCCGGCCTGACCTTAAAACTTCTCATGAAGGTCATCCTCCAACCCAGCTAGGTGCAGCCACTTCCACTGCTTGACTATCCTTCCAAATAAAAGCCATTCTTAAGTTTTTCTTTGATCTGACTTAAGGTAATTACTTCGGTCTGCTTCTCCATCCTCCCTCCTTGTGAATGTGAAGACCGACTGATCACTGTCCTCTTCAGGACAATCTTATCCATATCAGAAACTGCTGTGGTGACCTCCTTTAGCCAGCTCTGGGTTTAGACTAAGTAAATTTCACTTCTTCAGCCTGTCCACATAGGTCATATTGTCCGAGTCTCATCTAGACATCCACCTCATCTCATTTGTCTATGTCTTTTGTCAGTATAATGCCCACTTCAGCAGAGTATTTAATCTGAGGCCACATTAGCACCATTTCAAGCAAAATAATTACTTCCCATGCCTTTTATATTTGTGTTATTATACCCCTGGAGACCATTTGCCTTTTTAGCAATGTTGTCACACTGGAAACCTCAGAAGCTTAATATTACTTACAGCGCCCAGTCGACAGCAATAATCAACGTGATGTCATCTGTTGGGAGCCCAACTGAGGTCAGAACAATGACCATTGTCACCAGGCCAGCTTGCGGAATACCTGCAGCACCTATGCTTGCTGCTGTTGCTGTGATACTTTAAGAAAGAAAGAAATAAGTGTTACCAGCCATGGGTTGCTCTGCAAGAAACCACACCATGTTTCTACAGGAGCTTTCCTAAACCATAATCCTCCTTACACCAGCCACTGCACAGAAGTGCCAGTGTTTTGTGGACAGAAGCCAGGTCAGAGAGCAAGAACAGGCCAAACTGTCTGCCCAGTGCTAAATTCTCACCCTCTACTTTTGCAGCCTTGGCACTGGTGGGCAGTTCTGTTATCTCTCAATATCACAAGTGTAGAGAAGGGGAGACAGCCAGACTGTGGGCCTCTCTGAGTTAGGTCATCTTCTCATTGTTCATGGCACCATGCAGCGCTGTGTGCCACGAATCTGCCACCAGTTCTCATCGCTGCTTCACCCTTGGCAGCAGAGCTCCTAGCAGACATCTCTGAGTCATCACCGGCGGTTCCTGTGCCAGGCAAATCCGCGGCTGGCTGCGGCCAGGGCCTTTAATGTCAAGCCGTCACAAAGAGGCTAGGCCAAGGGTGAAGAGGCTGGGCCAAGGGTGAAGTCCTTGCATAGCACATGGCTTTGCATACTTGGATCTAAATATGAATCAAATGTGAATGTGACTGTACCTCTTCAGCTTCTGGAAAGTATTTTTACTTAACCTTCACAACATTTTTTCAGCCAGGCAAGCAGAAATGAATGGGAGACCAGGGCAAGAGTGGACCTGGCAGGCCTAACATTTTTTTCATAATGCTATTTTTAGGGGAAGGGATTTCTTTCCTTTTTCCAGGAGCAAAAGTAACTGCATTTATTCATTTCCGCCCATCTGGCCACTTCCAAGAGCTAGGCCATTCAGCAGAAAGACAAAAATATAAATGTTGACAATTGTAAAAGGATGACATAAAGCATATCCACTCATTATCCTCTGCATTCATCAATCCAGAATTTCAGAGCTTTTGGTAAGCAGTTAAGTCTCATTAACCTCCTATGATGGAAAATGGGGATACCAGTGTTCACCCAGATGGAAACTGTGACACAGAGATATCCAGTATCTTGCTCACAGCTGTACAGCGTACCAGTAGAGCAGCATCAGTATTTATATCTAGAGCCCCTTCCTGCAATCAAAAAATATATTTGCATGTGGGTGTGATGGGAAGCAAGAAAGATTTTAAACTACAGTTTGAAAAAGTTAGCTTGTCTAGCATCCTAATAGCATTGTAATAGCCAGAGTACAGATAGAAAGGAAGGGACAGAAGCCCAGTACTTGAAGAAGAGATAAATATGATGAACATTAAAAGGTTCTCCAGTTAGTGCTGTAAACTGGCTAGCTGATTAGGACTGCTTCTGCCTCTTAAGGCAGTTCAGGCCACAAAATCTCATAATTTAATTGGGAGCAAAAATAGGAATGTTTAACTAAGATTGTACAGGCAAGCTGCTATTCCATTGATTTTTTACCTTAATGTAAATGTTTCTTCCTATAATATGCTCAATTGATGGGAATAGGATCATTACTCTTTTTCTGCTGTATCTAGGTTTTCACAATCACATTGACATAAACTGTCAACTTGGATTTTACAATTTATGAGCAAAGTAGACTGATTATTTTTTTCTAACAGTTTTCCCTTTTGGCAGAAATATCCTGGCACTCAGAAATATTTGAATTTCAAACCTCCAGATCCTAAAGTATCAAAATCTGGGGCAGGTTTGGCCCACAGAATACAGTTAGAATTTGGCTTCAGATATTCAAGGTGCTGAATCCACTATGATTTCCTATTTACTCCCTTCTTTTGTAAGTTGGATTTTTAATTTATTTTCCTTTCTTGGATTTTTCCAATCTTCATTTGTATTTTCCTTCTACTATCTTTACTTCTGTCTGATTCTTATGTATTAGCACTTAATATGGGCAGTGAAAATAAAAAGTTAAATAGGGTTCTGCTAAGAGAAAGTTAGAACTTACCTACTATCCATTTACCATCACCCTCCTTCTCCTTCATTTTTTCAAATTACCATTCTCTACTTCAGAGCGTATGCAATGTCTGCCCATGCTGTGGGCCATATTTTGGGAGCACATTCTAAAAACATCCCCAAATTCAAAATTACAAAAGATGAAATTTTAGCACAGGGTCATTCCAGTAATTTTCAGAGAAAGAAACAGCCTGAAGCAAGAGCTCATATGGGCACAATTTATTTCTTCTGCTTTTAGTCCAACTGGGTCTTGCCAGAAGCCTGTTAGCAAACCCCAGCTGTCATCTGGGGTTAGTTTCGGGACTCTCCTCCACTTGTCATGAAGGTTCTGAAGGCCAGCAGAACACGGGCAAGGCCCAGCAGTGTAAATGGGGCAGCGATGAGGTCACTGGGTGGGTAGGTAAGCAGATCTCAAATACATTGCACAAGGCTCTGACTATGAGGAATGTTTTTCTAATCATTTGTTCCCTGCTGGAAACCTGCAGGTTTCAGTCCCTGAGGCATTCTTTGGCAACCACCGGAATTATTCTGGCAGTAATTGTTAAGCTGGATCTTCTAGTCTTTTGGATCCATTACAGACCTTTCAAGGACGGAGTATGCAGCTATAGCACACTCTACCCACTGAGACCATGGTTGTTTATGAAGTTTTCTGCTTTAAAAAGCAGCAGAGAAGACATTAAAAAAAATCTGAGTGATATGACATCTTCATGAAAACCTGCCCCGGTAGCATCTGTCCTCCTTCCCTGTTCCCCTACTCCTCCAAGGCTTCACAAAGAGCTTCCTAACACACACTGTTCCCTGTTTTCTGATATAGGACTTCTAGTTTTGAGATCTTTTAACCTTTTCCTCTCATGTAAAGACACAAACCAGAGTTAAAGTTGAAAACAACTCTGACATTTAAAATAGTGTTTTAAAAACCAATATTAATAGTAGAATGTTCCAGTCCTAGTAAACGATCAATGGGTTGCCTAAAAGTAAAAATTAGGCAGTTATCCTCAAACAGAAACACGTTTCCTGGTGTGCACATGCTTCTCTTGAATGGTACCAGCACAATTTCCCTTTGTACAGTCTGTGATCTCTACATTACTTTTAAATAACCATCCTATGAGAAATGGATCCTTTGATAATAGCAAAGATGAGTTTCATTCTGAACATTGCTACATCCAAGAATGGTAAGAGTGTCAAGACTTAACAAGACAAGCAAATCGCAGCATGTGGAATTTGAGATTTATACCTTATAGTAATAATCTGCCCAAAGTCCAGCTCATAGTTGTTTACTTGCGCAATAAAGATGGCAGCCACCGCCTCGTAGAGTGCCGTCCCGTCCATGTTGATGGTGGCTCCCACAGGCAGCACAAACCTGGCAATCCTCCTGTCCACATGGTTATTCTCCAACAAGCACTTGAAAGTGATAGGCAGTGTGGCTGAGCTGCAAAAAAGCAGAGAGAAGCACACATTGAACTATTTTTATTTCTGGGGAATAGAATGAATTGTAGCAAACCTCCTCCAGGCAGGGTGAATTTTACACTAACCATCTGAGCACTGCTTCTCATTCCTTGGTCTGCACATGTAACTCACTCACCCTGTAACTCGCTCCTTTGCTTGAGAGGAGATAAAGACAGTTACATGTATGAATGTTAGAGTGAGTTAGTGCAAATTTTGCTTCCCCAAAATTGAAAATGTCATTCTCTCTTTCCCTCTTTCTGAAGAAAAGGGACAGCAATACTGCAGAGGCAGTACTGTACACTCAAATGCAAGACAGAGGAAACACCCTGTGCGGCTTATTAGTAAAATCTCTGAAAACTATTGTGCGCTCATGGTTTCTAAAAAAATTTCCTTCCAAGCCTTCTGAAATAGAAAGCCATTTTTAAACAGCAAGAGTAACCATAAACCAAGGAAAAGTATAAAGCAAGAACGGCTTTTAACTTACTGTAAGGAAATGCTGTATAAATGCCCTCAGGGGATTCTTTCAAATCTCACTGCATGTTGACAGTAATTAAACGACCAGTTTAGGCAATAAATTATAATAGCAGTGAGAGCTTACGAGAGGTCAAAATGCTGCTTGGGTTAAACTCTAAAACATCCCAGTGGGCAACAGCTCTGACCAAGAAACTACTTATTTTCCACAGAATGCATTAATGCAGTAACGTCCTACCTCATGCGTAAACAATTTCTTATTTCTGCAAGGGGTCAGGCAAAGATCTTATCAACAGCACGCCTGAAAAGAAAAACTACAGCCCAAGCTCCTGTTTTCAGGAATATACAATCCCATTTCCTCTCTGGGACAGATCTGCCCACGTTCCCTGTGTGATCATCTAGCAATCACATACCTGCAGGTCATATAATAATCTGTACATATGTAAATGAGATATAAATATGTATGTGTGTGGAATGGTATGGAATGGAGTGGAATGGTGTAAGACTGTTTGACAGGTATTCATTTTAAAATGAGCTTGACTCTTTCCAAACTAACTCTCGATTTCATACTCTCTAAAAAAAAAAATCTGATCTTTGTTTTCATTAACTGAGACAATCAATTAAATATTATCTGGTCATAAATGTCCTCATTTTCAATAAGATGCATGCATTTTTAGATAGTAACATACCTAAACATGTTTATCTTTACATTTTGTCGGCCTTTTTGTAACATTCTGCATTTTACCATATGGTATCACATTCACTAATATGTCACGAATAATTAAACTGCATTCAAGTGAGTGAGAGGCTATTTTTTATGGCACATCAGTTTGTACAGAAAATAAGTAATACTATTGTGGAAAATACAGAAATGGCAAAATATTTTTCTTATTATGATACTCATTTTAATGTACTGCTCAGTATCTGAGACTATTTAAATAGATGTAAAATAGCAAACTCCTTCAAAATTATTCCAAAGTTACGTCTTTAAAAAGGTAAGTAGCTATAGGGGAAATATTGGTATAATGACAAAGGTCTTTAATGTTCTGTTCTCTTGTGATCTCCGTGCTCCAAGTCATAAAATACAGGCGTCTTTCCACTAGTTTGGGCAGTTCAGATTGCTCAGTCGCTGTGTGTTGTCAGCCTCACATCAGTAACGTGGCTCTGATATCTAAATCTTATAACGACCATTATCTGTTCTTAATGGAAGATACCACATTTGAGCTACAAATGCTTTCTCAGTCATTATATTTGAGCTACAAAATCGAGGAAAGATTCTGAAAGCTCTGAAATCATAACCCCACGTTTGCAGGAATGCATTAGCAAAATGTTTCCATGAGTAGGAGTTGTCATTTTGTATTTGTGCAAGCTGTTGTTTGAGGAAAGTAACAGTGTTCGGAAAGGAAAAATAGCTTCCTGCTATAGAAACGCCAAAGGAAAAAGTCAAGTCTGTGCTTTCATTGCGATATCTGTTTTCTATAACCTTATAAAGTCTGATTGGTGAATGATTTACTACAGACTGGCAGTCACTGCCACAAAAATCTGGACAAAAGTAATTCTCTAAGTATGCAAATAAACTGAAAGGTCAAGGGAGCAAAAGAAATCTGATTACCTCTGGTAACTAGAGTATATTCAACTTTTTCATTCTGGCATTTCATTCTAATATTTAATCAATATTTACCTTGAAAAACAAACAAAGCAAAGCACAACCCCCCAAACTACACATTAGAATAATTTCTCTCTTGGGCGTGCCTGTCATTTTTCACACATTCATTTGTGAACGACTGAAATTCTCTCTGTCTCGTTTACCATAAAATGTTCATAAAATAAAAGGGTGAGGTTGGGGCTTACAGATAATGTAGAACTGAAACCCCCTGTCTGGGGTAACTCTTCTGTAACTAAGAGCAGACGGCCACAGATAGATATTCTTACCTATAGGCATGGCCTGGAAGCAATTACTAAACTTAGTATTTATTCATTGCCTCCCCTCCCTGCAGCTACTTCAGTTATGGAGAGTTTTTTCTTTCTAAAGACAGACTTTCCTCGGCCATTTGGCTTTTCTGTTACAAAACCATGTCTAATTTCTTAGTGGGAAAAAGAGGAGAAAAAGTTAATCTTACAAATCCTTTTCCACCTTGCCCACACTTTGAAATACCAGAATTTTAAACCTAAATGCCTTCCTGTTCTGAGGGCAGAGCTGAGCTGTGAAACGTGCAAATTTTAACTGACTGGCATCTTCCAGTTTGGTTGAGATGTGACACCGATTGTGAAATACAGTCCCGTAATACCAATGGCACAACCAGCAAAATCTGCATCTATTTCCCCTGTTGTAAAGGGCACATATGACGCTGTTTTTGCAATAATTCAACTTTTAAACTTGTGCATTATCTCACAGAGAGTCAAGTGTTTCTTTCATTTTAATTTTGTGCTGTTACAAGTAAAATTTCTAGGGCACATAACTAGATGTTTGTTTTGTTGTTTATTAAATATTATAATAAAAAAGAAAATGCGCAGAATGTAAGTGCAATGATGATGAAAAACATTGTGCAAGATATTGAAAGGAAGCAAATTTCCAGGTCACAGATTCTGAATTCTGAATTCAATCTGAATGAACTTTTCCTGAATACAGGTGACAAAAGTTATGTGGAGTATCCCAGGAGAGTTGTCTTGTTCAATGGTGGTTCATTTTTACTCATATTATATCATCTGGCACATATTTGAAAATATGTGTCTTATTTAAGGCTTTGGCTGTTAGTGACTTACAAGTGGCAAAGAAAGAAAAACATTCCTACTGTCATTTTTGAGTTATATTAATATATAATTTCAATGGCTGAAGAAAAAACATTCTCAAAAAAATACTTTAGTTTGTTTTTCCAGTTAAATTAGGCACAGTTTGTTTTCTTGAAAGCTGCTTTATCTAGTGTTGAACAGTGGAGCAGTAACATGAAAGCCTGACATGTAACATTTATTAAGAGGAAAAAATAAAGCGTTGATCTTAATCTGTTAAGTCTTTTAAAAACTGTCCTAAAGATTTCAGCTAAGAGGAGAGGTATCTTCTCCCAGCACTAGCTCTAACAATTAAAAATACATTTTTAGAGCCTTATCTCAATTTTGGGATAAAATGCTGCAGCTGCAGAGACTGAGCATAAGCTAATGCTGGATCAAGCCAAGCTCTTACTAGTGTGAGCCACAAAGACAGCTAGTCACCGCGGAAGAACAGCTGTTCAGCCTGCTCTGTTTATCTTATCATTCAAATGCATTTTGATATTTGCTCCAAAAAATCAACAAACTGATCTCATCTCCCTTGTGCTAAATCTGCCTTTAATTTACACTGTGCAATAGCCAAGATCTTAGTGTTTCATAAGCAGCAAAACCCTTGAAAAACTCAGGTTTTATCGTTTGTCTTCAGAGAAGATGAAAATTGCTTCTTTTGATGGGATGTACCACTGCAAAGATGCTGTTTTAATTCATTAATGATATGGAAAGATGACCTAGAAAAATAAAATTCCCTCATGCCATTGGAACGAGGAAAGCTAAAATCAAGAGGAATTTTGCCTGTAGGCCAAATAATGATTTTTCAGTACCATAAGAGGTGACAAGATCAGGGGCGATATGGGGAGAAGAAAGCAGCAAGTCAGAAATCCACAGCTCTGCGGCATGAACGCCATAGAGCAGGGCGAGGTGGGCAATGCCAGCGTGTGCTGTGCACACCTTACTGATGTGGAGAAAAGGAGCTGTGTACATCGCTATGGGTGCTGTTGCCAAAGCCAGCCTGCACTAGGGCCAGGGTTTGGCTTCAGGGGCTGGCCAGCCAGGAGACTGATCCAGGGTCTTGCTGCAAGTCGTAGGGATCAAGCTCGTTGTGTCCTAAAGGATGCAGCAAACATCTTCTCTGTCCCTGCCTCTTCTCCAGTAATGTCTGTGCAAATCAAAATATTGCTGTGATTGGGATTTCTGGAGAAATATAAGGGGATTGAGAATGGGATGTAGAACCACTTGCTAAAAGGAAACGAGTTGAAATTATGTTCAGACTCAATACAGTCATTGCCCTGACAGCTGTTTAGTGGCTTTCAGGTTCTCTTATGTTAGATTCTTGGGTTTTGTGCATGCTATTGCTTTTGATTCCTGTAGTTTGAATTTTAGCTTAAAAAGAAAGCTTTCCACAGGTGCAGATTAGATGGAATGAATATCAAGACACTGATCCGTGGTCTTCTTTTTATCTTTAGATGTAGACATGAGCTGACATAGAAACATCTGCAAGAAACACATCAGTATGCTTAAAATCAACTCTTTGTTCTCCTCTAAGATGATCTGAAAATCCAATACCCACATTATGAGTGTTATATAATGCCCCTGTGGCAAGTGTTATTTAACCAAATACAGATGTGTTGACTGTCAGGAGAAGCAGCTCTCCTGTCCAGCCCCAAGTATTTGTGAATGTTCTGTTGGCAACAGCTCAGTTATGTGCAGCATCCATTCTTTTCGGTGTAACAAAGGTGAAAAGTTCAGCTATCTCTAGACAAGGCACTACTATTTGAGCAGAAAAACATTAAAAACCATGTTGGGCCTGTGTTGGATTTGCAAAATATATACATGGATAAGAAGGAGCAAACAGAGCTAAATCCATCAGACGTGTCCAAGCTGCAAATCCATAAGGTTAGAGCCTTTCCTCAGGACTCTCACCTTAACCTTGGCGGTACCTTTGCTTCTGACAATAAAGATACTGTATCTCTTCTGGTAGCAAGTCCTGCTGGTGATTCTTGACAGGCTGAGCTGCCAGCTGGTGCCAGAGCTCTGTTCCTGAACTACATCCTCTCTGGGCCAAAAAAAATATGTAATTATTCCTTGAACAGTGGAAGAGGACAGAGTGCTGTCTCAAAGTACTCAGTATCCTCAGCAGAGCGGCTCTCTCCTGGGAGTCAGAGCCCAGCAGAGTCAAAGTCAGCGCAGGTTTAAGGGAAAGCTGAATTCCCTGTGTATTCCCCACTGTCAGCAGACACTCTCACATCAGCTTGGAGTAAGGAGATGGGGCTGGAGAAAACCTCGAGTGAGAATTGGTTTACCTTGGAGAGACTCAGCAGAGACACATCTCTCTCTCACCAGTTCCATAGGCTGAGATTTTTGCTTTATGGCTATGCCTGATGCCTGCCTAGCTCTCCTTATCATGCTGGCTTTTGGGGCTCTTTTCCTGGAAACCCACCTCTCCCCATGGGAGCTGAGTTCCTAGATGAACCGTAGGCATCCTACGTGGTTGAAAGTTGCCTGAAAGTTAAGCTTTGCAATGACGATCACTGTAATATGCAGATCTTCTAAAAGAGCTAGCTCACATTTTCTAGAGAACATGCATGTTCTTTCCTTATGCTTCTACAAGTAATTGAGAGAAAAAAAACAACAACAAACCTGATCTAAAAATTATCAAGCCAACCATTGTTGGACTTTCTCCAAGTAGTAATATAACGTAGGCACTCGTGTAAAACAGGGGAATCAAACCCCCTGCATACCTTTGTAGATCTGGCTGTGTATTTGGGTTACTACATATCATGTCTCACTTTTTGTTTTATTACTGTCATTGATGATATTGGCATTGGAACGTTTCACCTCGAAACACGCCACAAGCAACCTGGACCTGCATATATTAGGAACTCCAAAGAGAGCCCTTGTGATTGTAAAGTGGTTGGATGCTCTCAGAGCTAGAGACAGAGTAAGGAGATGAGATCCAGTGAAGAAACAAGCACAAGCCTTGAAAGTTTCCAAACCAGTAAAGGACTAGTAAATTGGTCATAAAATCAAAATGCAATGCTGATGCAAACCAGGGAAAATTAAGAAAACTAATGTATTTTTGAAAATGGTGGAATATGTGCTGATATTTTAAGTCTGTATTAAAACTCCTCTGATAAAGAGATCTATACTGGTGAACAAGTTGGTTATTTTTGTTGCTTATTAACATAAGAGAAAAGGATAAACTTTTCTATAGATGCTAAAGGTAAAATGAGGAACAAAATTTTCTCTTTTTTTTTCCTAAAAAGAGAAAAAAATCAGATTAGATTTTAAAGAAAAAAAAATATTTTTCTAGAAAAAGAGAACAGAATGACAAAGATTAAAAAACCTGAGTTGTCAGCAATAGTTCTTCAGAAATAGAATTCTTAGAGGAGCAGGGCAGATAGTCAAGTGTGTCAAATGTGAGCCTGACGAGCCTTGTCCAACACTTACATCTTTGAGTGTAAAATTAACATCTTTCTTGAATCTGAGGATGTGACGACATCTCAAGCTACAAACTTTTAATGTTCTAATAAAAAAAAAAAATTGCCTTAATTATTTAAGCCTAATTAGAGTTTAAAACACCACCCAGCACATATTTTTTCCTTGACTTTGTATTTCACAGTATGTTGCTCTTTATAGGCCATTTTGGAGCAAACTGCTATATATGAAAACACCTTGTAAAATGAAACATAGTGGAAAGCCAATACCTTCCAATTGTACTGAAATAACAATTCCCTCCTCTCCTTTCTTTTAATTCCGATGCATTCCCTCTGCTCTGCTTACTCCTGTCCCAACCAAGTAGTAAGCACATTGCAAAGTAATGTTTTGTAACAAAAATATGTTTTGCAGAAGATTATAGCAAAAACGAATGACATCAACTAACCTGAGTTCAGGGAAGTTACATTGTTACTTCTCCAGGTATTTATTTATTCAGACAATTTGCAGAAGACTTCCAGATTTATGCAAAACTCACATAATTATTTATCAGTGATGATGCCCTGTGCGAAGCCATATGTACTGATTACATAATGACCCTTATTAGACTATTAAAAAGAAGTTATTTAAACCTATATTTATTTGATTGCTTTCCCAGAACTTTTTATTGATATGTCATTCCTGCCTTTTCCTTCCTTCCATTACAAATGCACTAGAATTCTAGGTCACTCCGTTGTAGGAGAGATTACAAGAATTCTTCCTGAAGGAGCTTGGGAAGTAACGGAGAAAAGTCAGATTAGAGGCAAAGGGATAAGAAGCTGGTACAATGCTACTGCCTGGAAGGATATATTAGGTATCACAGCTCAGCCTATTATAGAAATCATTGTAAGACGGAAGAAGGAATGAGTATTTAAGTATAACTAGAAGAAGTACTCCTTACTCATTATTGTTAATTAGAATAAATATTTTGGGGTTAAGAAAACCCTTTGATTTTTTATTTTGTTTCTTTATCAATAGATGATCCAATCTATTATTGATTTTGTACTAATTAGTCATTTGAAGTCTAAGTTAGGTAGATGAAGGTAGGTGTTTGTCATTAGCTGTCATAATTTCAAAATCTGGATAAGAATTTAGTATTTTCCAGTCTCTCTGTAAAATAACAATAATAACTTTAAAAATCCAAAAGCAAAAATAAGATAAAAGAAACGTATCTTTTCCTTTCTTTAGCCCTCTTCCTTTACATCTGACAGTAGAAATAATAAATATGTAAGACGTGCTAAAGAGACCTATTTACCTGGCTTTTTCCGCTTGTACTGTGGCTTTTATTACTGCATAAAAAAGTGGTAGGTATAGCTGCTTTTGTTACTTCAGAGTAACAAGCCTCCAGCCACAGATGCCATGAAACTGTGCTTTCAAGGTATCAGCTGCACGGAAATGTTATTTTAGTTGTCGTTCTTGTCTCCACTCCATGCAAGTCAATTCCAGCCCTTTCAAGCACTTCTCATGCACCGGTTTTTCCGGGTTGGGAGTCATTTTCATAACCAGTTCACAAGCTGTTTCCCATTTTCACTGTACCTTTGTTCAGCTATGGTTAAAACTCATTGTACATCCTCCCTAAAAAGGATGCAAAAAATATTATTCCTTGAGCAGAACAGCTAAATACTTTCCCAGTGCTGCACAATAGTTTGCAACCACAGTCTTTTCTTAATGTACCAAGAAACAAAGACCAAGATGAGTAGAAAGGGTAAAACGTTTCCATATGACTGAACTAGGAGGTTCCCCACTAATACAAAAAAATTAAGTCTGGAAAAACTGTGTGTGCATTATATATATTAACTTTGTAGAAGGACAGTGTTGTTTTTATGGAAAAACACCCTTATTTCCTTTCTAGTTCTCTAAGAAAAAGAACATTTTTGTCCAGTATTTTTTAAACTGAGAGAAAACAATGTGACAAACATTATTAGTCTAGAAACTGTAAAATACCTGGAGGATGTGGCCAGAGCAATGAGCAAGGCTTGAAGAATTCCTCTGATGAAGACAATGGGATTCTTCTTGGTGATAAAGAAGTACATCATTGGCAAAATGAACAGCCCATGTACCACCAGGCCACAAACCACCGTAATGGCATAGAAACCCAATTTCTTTCCAATGGCGGAAGGGTCATCCATTTCTAAGATTTTACCAGCGATTAGGAACACAATTCCAAATGGAAAATACCTGAGTGAAAAGAAGGACAGTCAATGTTAGGAGACAGCTCACCTACATCAAACAGTATGAGATGGAAAAGCCTTGTACTTCCAGTAGCAGTGCAGTAAAAGCACCCTGTCTGGAGGCAGCACAACTGGTTTCTGCTCTTTATCAGACTGAGTCCCTCTCTCACACTTGAGGAGCATGCCTGAAGCACTGGGCTAACAAGCATTTATGTGGGGTACTCCTCAGCACAGCTGAGGTGATGGTGCTGGTCAGGATTTACTTTAAAATGTTTTGGTTCAGAAGGCAGCTCTGACTTTTTAGCTTAAGGCTGGCCATTTACTGGAGAGAGGGAATGAATCCTAAGCTCTGCTCATGTGTTTGTGCTCATGTAACTGTTCATGGATTTTAGTTGGAAGCTGTTAAGTCAATGTTTATGTTGCCTTTGGAAGACATAGGAGAAACACCAAGATGCATCAGATGTGTTCTTGGACTGTCTGGGAGTTTGATTCAGGGCAGACAGATAGGCAGAAGAATAGTTAGTTTCTGAACCCCCTATGGATTGGATGTGGGACAGGTGCTTTATCAAAACTGTTGTGCTTCTGTGCATGGCTAAACACAAGACCATGGGTGCTGAAAGAATGTAAGATTAAAAAAAAAGTTATCTAGGGACATCCAACAGTCTTCCACTTGCAGCTGTGCCATCTCCAGAGACTTGCCACCTCGCCCTCATCCTTCCAGAAATGACAACCCCTTTGTACCTATCTAACCAAGCGATCATTCCCTGACCCAGCTCAGTCATACTGGACCAGGTAGCTGGAAACAAAGGCTGAGTGCTGGTAGTGAGATCTCCCCTACATTGGGCTGAACCACATTGGGGGACCTTCTAAAGGGTGGGAAAGATGCTAAGCTGGTAGTTTTTGTTGTTGGGAGTGACCTACTGTTTGTCTGATCTTTCGGGCAGGTGGGTTGGCAGGTCTAGCTGTCTCTCAGTGTATTTTAGGATTATTCTGAAAGTTTTTCCTAAGTTACATGGCCTAGGATGGTTCATTGAGGGCTATTCTGCTGACTGGAGACATCCCAAGTGCCAAGTGCTCTGGGTACCTCATCTCCACTGTGCTGTTCAATGCAGCGATAGCCAAGCTAGCAGCACCCACGCTAACAACAGTACAGTCACGTCAGCGCAGGCGCCCAGCCCTCTCCTGAGCGAGCTGAAGCCAGACTAGTATTTCTAGTGGAGCAGTGTTGCAAGGGATGGAAGTACCAGCTTGAATATCTCATTGTGCTTCTCCCTTCTGTGAGCTGGATGTATTATAATACCCCTTGGCATGTCCAAGGATTGGCAGTGCCCCTAGTGCATACAGCACACATCCACCCAGCCATACCATGTTTCGTTATTTGGGAGTAACATATAGGGTGCCTCTGTCAAAATGACAGTACAGGCCAGGGACAGGAAGTGTGTGTATGCATCTTCCTTCAAATGCTGAGGCCCTGCAAAGCTAACAATTGTTCACCCTCATTTATGTCCCTGGAAATAAATTTATGATATTTCTGTGCTCCTCTGTTGAAACTTTCTTACTCTTAAAAAAAAAATTCTTACAAAAACAGTTACTTACCAAACAGCAACTGCCACAATCTTCATGACAGATTCATTTAAACACTGGCAAAAGCTGACCAAAGGAACGCCACTGTTCCCCATTCTTCCCAACATTATACCTGCAAACAAAGGCATTCAGGTTCAATTTCTCAGGTGCCTTAATGCAAAGACCCAGTGCTTTCCCTCCCTGCTGTAATTCAAAGTGAGCTAACTGGGAGAAGACTGGATGAACACAGATCTTCGTGCTGTAAAGAGAGAGATGGGATCTGAAAATCCCACCTTACACAAACACGAGAGCGTGGGGGAGCCAGGCCACAGCCCTGTGCTTTGGGTCCATACAGGACTCTTCCCCCCAGCTCAGTGTTTTTTCATTTGCAGTTCCCTGAAAGTTTCCCTGTGGAGGTATAGACTTTTGTGCTGTAGATTTACCCGCCCTAGTAGCAACCCTATTTCCTTAACTGTCTTTCATACAGCCCAGGGAGGGACTTACTTGCTGTGAGGTATCCATGGAAGAGAAACTGAAAAACACTTTTCTAGTGAGGTGAACTGCCTCTGCCTGCAGTCTGCCTTACTGCTGTGCACTGCACACAACTGGGCAGCACCCCTGTGACATGCCTGAGGCAAAGCCAGTACTGAGGTTTGTTCTGGTAACGGGGAGTTAATATCGGGGGTCACCATCTATTTTTACTAGATATCTGTCTACATGCTAACAACCAACTTTCATCATCAGTCAGGCTTTGCAAACTTGGAGGAGGTAAGGAAATGCAAACTCCTGGGAAGAAAAGCCAAATTGCGATACAGACTAACCAGCAAAGAAGAAAGCAAAGAAAACCCCTTTATTTGCACCCAGTGCTCAGAAAGGATGGGAATACAGCTCTGGGATGTGTCATCTAACCACATATTCTCCCGACAGTGTTAGTTTCCAATAATGCATATAAATAGACATAATTTTCCTACTGTATTAATCTTCTGACATCACTCCCTGAAAGGATTATAAGTGCTCAAGCTAATTGCTCCAGGAAGCACTTCAAAAGCTAGCTGCAGCAAGTGAGACTGCCTTTGAAGGGAGTTTCTGGGGAAACAGGGGCTTCTCCACAAAGTGGGAAGTGGGGTGTGTGCTGCCACTTGCTTTGGATATGCAGTGCCCTTGCTTTGAACAGGAGCCTGGGCTCTGTCCCTCAGAGCCCACATCTGTGCTTGCGAGCCACGTCTCAGGCAGCACTGCTTCCAGGGCGATCCCCTCCTGAGGCAGGGAGGGAGGATTGCAGCTGTCTTATCCAGGGATTTCACAATAACAGTGCAATCAATATATGAGTTTATAAGCCTGTTAATATTCATCTAAGCTATAACTTCTAGGTCAGAAAACAACACTCTTTTTATTAAGCATGTTGCTCATCTTTGGTAATAGGACATTTGGTATACTTCAGCTCTTCTAGCCTGGCCGGTGCCAGTTTTACAAGAGTCTTATCTTCTAATTCTGTGTAATGCCAAAAACAAGAAATGCCATATTTTTCATTCTACAAGAATAACTGAAATTTGCTCTTTAAAACACTGTCCTAGCTAAGCATGTGGCTATTGGTGGGGACAGCCAAGGGAGTGGGCAGGACTGGGACCTTCTGTCTGCAGCCTTAATGTACCATTTCAGTGTAAACATTTTCCTTGTAATTAATAAATAATGTGTGCTCCTCCAAGAAAAAAAAAGATCAGATGTCTCAGCACTTAGCCACTGTCATAATCTCTAACAGAAACTCCTGCACACTGTGTGAGAAGAGGTAGCATAGCTTGTCACAGCCGAGCTCAGCATCAAGGCCTTATGTGTGTCTTGACCCCACACTCTGCCTGTGAAATGTTGCCCATTTGAATGCATGGCTGGTGAAGAAGTCCAGTCATCCATGGACAGGATTTATTCCTGGACTGAGATTACTAAGCAATTCACCTCCTGCTTCAGGAAAAGAGAGTTAGCTCAAGTCTAAATTATTGTCCCTTTATGCTGTTCAAGGACCTTAAAGAAGCTGAAATAAGGACTCATACCCACCCTAATGCTGTTTTTCTATGACAAAGTGGTGTAAAAAGATCTTTCTGCAAAAAGACTCAGCCAAAGTGAGCGAAACTGTTACAATATACAAGGGCTTGTATACCTTCTTTTGCAATAAATAAAAACTTTGGAAGGATGCTCTTCTTTCATAGAGATTCAAGCTGCATGTCTTCTGTTTGATTGCTTCCATTTTGGGGGGGATGCAGAAAGCTGAAGACAGTGATAAATGCTTGGCTGCATCTTTTGTTCAAAATGACAGTCTGAAATAGTCACTGGTAGATGAGAAGTTTTGCGGGTTTAGTGTCTCAGGTTTGTTCACAGCTAATGATGGTCAGAGCCGGCCCAGCAGCCGGGGCTGTGCTGTACATGGCAGTACCGGCAGCATGTTTTCTGTGCGGCGGCCAGGAAGAAACCAACTCTCAGCCTCCATCTCTTGAGCCTCAGGCCGGCATGAGTTAGGGAAATGGTAAAAGTAATACATTCAGTTCTGGGAAGACAATGAAGGATTTTCTGTGCTCAGAAGTATAAAATTGTTCTTGATCCTAATAAGCACATGTAATTAATTCACTCATATCCAATACTTTTTGGCTGGAATACTACTGTTTGCTGGGACATTGTACTTTGGGAAGTGATTATACTACAAACTGGGGAACAGCCAATTTCTAGCAGTGTTGCATGTGGAATACCACCCACTGACAAAAGCAAAAAAGAGAGACATCTGCTAATTCCAGACGTGATTTTTGACCCTTGTGCTGTATGAACCATAACATAATAAATACAGTCAAAGATATTTTATGGAACTACTTCTGCTGACTGGATTAACTTCCAAGAACAAATTTAGATAAGGAAAATTTGATCAGCATTTTCTTGTAATAATCATCAGAACTTCATGATTAACTAGGGCATGTTTGTCTGAATTCCCACTTCCAAATCCACAAATATAATATAACACACACTGCACCAGTGAGTTCCTCCAGCAAATGAAACTGAATAAACTAGCCAGACAGAAGCTCTGAGAGTCCACCATGAATAAGCTACTAGATGGTATATAACTATCAGCATTGCAGGATAGCAAAAATAAAGTCCAAAAGTTTCAGTCAAAAAGAAAATCCGAGATTTAAAACTGATAAAACAATATACCTGTGTAGCTCACATATTCAAGATATCACTGTGGCTCGTTGTCTGATTTGGGTTTTTCCATAGATAAGTGACAATTATATTCTACACTAATAATGTGGTAAAGTGTGACTAAGACAGGGCAGGTTCCAGGGCTAAAGTAATTTTCTGCCTGGTGAGTCAGTCTGGGAGCAGGTTTTTCTTGGACAGTCAGCTGCAGGGGTGAAACGTCCAGCCATGAGAGCAGGGAGTGTCTCAGCCTGATGCCCCCGCACCAAGAGCAGTGTGGGAAGTTGTTTGTTCCTGTAATACAACACCTGGAGCTCTGGGCATTAGATGTGTACTAACTTCTTGGGCTTTGGAAAGAAAGTCTGCTATGGAGTTGTTTATTTCAGAATTTCTTGAAACTTTGTCTGGGATTTTTGCTATTGTCCAGAGAGCGAAACAGAATATTGGCAGAGGGGCCATGAGTCTGAACTGCTATAGTAATTCCCACCTCCTCTGAGCACACTGTATTTATGTTTCTTACAATCAGGAAAAAATGATTCATAGATAAAATCTCCAAATAATCCAGAAAACATTAAATCAGAAAGAATGTAAGTGGTAAGAGTGTAAAGGCTGGGAGAACAGCTCTTGCCTTTTTCAAGTTTAGATAGAAGCAGTTTCAAAAGGTCAGTCAAGAAACCAAACAACCCAACCCCTATCTTTTTCTCTTAAATGGATACTTGGATTATTGCAAACCAAATATGTCTGAAACCTACCCATTGTGGCAGAGAAGATAACGATCCCCAGCACATTCATGCCGTCACTAGTGCCTGGTTCTGACTTGTAGATTACTTCAGGAGGGGGAGTAATATCCAAGGCAAAATTCTGGACATTGGATCCATTCTCATCCTGGACTCCATATATTATAATGTGACGAGTAGTGCTTTCAGATGATGCTTTGTTGGATTTAATTATGGGAATACTCTTGGTGCGATACTGAAAGAAAACAAAATATCTTTTATTATAATATCCCAGCAGGAATTAATAGTTTAATGTGATCTCCTAAGTGCTCTTTTAAACAAGGCTGCATGTTATGCTGCTAAAATCTGGGAAAACAGTTGAATTTTCAGAAAAGCATGACAAAACCAGTTTGCTATAATCAGACCCTCGTGCAGCAAACACAGGGTCTCCTGATAGAGCTACTTTCCTGTAAGACATAATTAGGAATGACTCCCTAGAGGTTCAGAGTGTCCTTCTCTTTGTCTTCTGCAGAGGTAAGGTTCTTATGAAATAAATATAGCCATACCTCTTGCTCACTCAGAACTTTTAGATGAGGTTTTCTGGCCAAATTCCAATCTGAGTAATTAGATTCTTCCTAAATACATTATTTTGTTGCTTTAATTGGACATTCCTTGTAGATTCCAGCTACTCTATGACTGCAGTCCCATGTTAAGAGAAACCATGCTCTAGGCATACTGGCATAAATTGTTCTGCTTCCCTACAGTGCCTTCCTCAGGGTGCTCAGAGATCTGGCGTCAGGTGGAGGTGGAGCTGACATTGCTGTGCACGTCTATTCTTCAGTCATGCAGTGCATTTTATGCTTGTTTGTTTTGCCTTCAGATACCAAGGCTGCTGAGGCTAATGAAAGGGGACTCATTAATTCCTAAATACTAAAGGTACCAACAGTATCTGAAGTAAAATGAAACGTCTGTATCTCGATTGTGTTTTACAAAGATACATGTTTTATGTGATGCTGGCTCATCTTTTTCATCAGTGGTGAAAGGAATACAGCCACTTACCTGCTTGAATGTGGCCTCAACAAGATTGGCTGGAAACATGTTCCTAAAAATGAACAAATAAAAGGATATTTTTTATGGAGCTGAAAACAACTTCTTTTTACTGTGTCTTGGGTCTCCCAGGATAAATTAATTATTTACCCTCCTAGAGAGCAAGGGCTGGATGGGTGCAGAAGACCCCACTCATGCCGTACGGCTGTACCTGGCTGAGCAAGGCTTGACAGAGAGACAGTTCCTCAGAATTAAAGTTTTGGCACTTGCTTATAAATACCTGGAGCGAGACCCAGGACCTCTAGTTTAGGTTTCTGGCTCTGCCACAGTCTTCATGTTGTAATTGGGGCAACATAGTTGCTATTATTCCCTTCCCCATCTGCTAACTGGGGAGAAGAATATTCCTTTATTGCATATTTTGTCTTGCCTATCATGAGCTGTTCAAGACAGAGTCAGTGTTCAGGGATGTATTCCTGAGACCTCTGGGTGCTGGAATCTAGTTTGGGACTTCTGAGTACTCCTGTGAGATAATTAATAAACTGTAGAACCTCCTGATACACTTTCATCACTAAACTTGTAAATGATGTAGACTTTGCAGTGGTTTGGTCAAGAACAGTTTGCTTTTCAAAAAGAGGATCTCATTCCTGATTAAACTAATTGAGATTAGAGCTGTACAGTCTCTGCTAAATTTTATTTTAATATGGTTCTGAGATTTCAAAACGGGAGTCTGAAGTGAGGCCAACAGCTTCCTGACTCACAGCTGAGCTACAGAGGAAGACAATGACCATACACTGTGAGATCTGCAGTGAGATCGATAGATTTTTAATTTCAAAAGGGACTCTTGTAATCTTTTCTGACTTTCTGTGTATCTCAGTCCGTAACATTTCACCCAAGAATATCTGGAGCTAATTTATAACTTCAGTTTGAGCTGGACTACTACTTTGCAGAAAGACATTGAATCTTAATTTGAAATGGAGAGCACACCCTCTACAGGCTTCAAAGAGGAATCATAGTGTAATTGAGAAAAAAAAGCTAAAAAGTCATATATTTCCGTGCAGCATTTGGGAATCAAGATTTATGTGATGATTCTAATAGGATCATTTTCAGAAGTGATTTATTTTCAGCCCAAAGTTCTGCACCTATGGGCAGAAGACAGCCTATGACACAAGTATATGCTTTCATATACACAAATTTATGCAAGGAGAAACTCCTGAATTCTCTAACAAAAAGCCTTTTTTATTTAAATTCCAGCTCAAGCCCTAAGACAACAATACCAAAGGACGTGTAAAAAGCCCATTCTCATTCCAAAGAGAATTGCTATGTATATATACAGTTAAGTGCATGCTGAAGTGAGACATTTTCCAGACCTGCTTTCCTCTTTGGAGCAACAGCAGTACATGCTTGCTGCTGATGGAGATGCAGCAAGAGCATGCTGTGCAGCACTGGCTTAGAAAAAACAGTTTTATTGCAATTTTAAGTGATTATAATGTGACATTATAGTCACACTTAAAATTATGAGGTAGAATCTGTTTTAGCAGCATCAGGCACTGAGAGCAAGTGCTACAAAGAGATAATTAATTATCATTTTCAGGGCAAAGCAGAGGGAGAAGAATTTTTAATTAAAGAGTAGTAGTACTGTCTAATGATTGAAACAGAAGATTGAAAATGAGGGGGTTTTTTTGGCCTTCTGTGTGAGACAGACAAGCCACGTAAGGGCATCACTGGTCATTTTGGTAAGGCTGTCGCTTAAGGGCAAGCTAGTGTTGCACAGACAAGTTCCTGCCAGGCAAAGTGTGAGGCTGATGTGCAGCACTTTAGTTACTCTTCTTTAACTGTTCCAGCCTTTCCTCACCTCAGTTTGCCCACCCCTTGCATCCTGATCTGCTGTCTGGCATTCCTGTGGGATAACAGCGTACACGAGCTGTGCTGTACACTGCACCATCGCCTTCTGTTTTACCGGTCCTGCTTCAGAGCCCCGGGTATGATGATGGCTGTGCACTACGGGGACGTGATAGCAGAGGACAGCAGCTTTGGCCGTATGGAATCATAGAATGGTTTGGGTTGGAAGGGACCTTTAAAGATCTTCTAGCCCATCTTTCCATTTAAGGAAATTATCATAAATTACCAAGGTTTAGTTAAGTTAATACAGTCCTGTTGATACACGCTTTCATTTAGTTGGAATGATTTAGCTTAAGACGCTGTGTAGTGATGTGGGTAGCACTGAACACTCACTACGCCTTTGTAAGCAGTGCTGAGCACTGTGCTGCTATCACCAGAGCTTGCACCCTGGTAGCAGCAGCACAAAGCACCAAGTTCTCTGTAAATAGTCCATAAAGCTGATCATTATCTGGTTCAAGTGTCGACTCTGTAGCCAAAGCAAGACACAGACAACAGCTGGCTGTGCATCACTTCCCTATCCATCAGATGCAGACACAACCTCCCCGGGGGCTTGGCTGACACCGGGGAGTAACCGAAAAACAGCTGGATAGAGCTGGACCTGGGAAAGATGGAGAGGATGTTTATAGGAGGGGGAAGCACTGGAAGGAAAAGACAGTTACTACCTTATTATGCCTCATAAGGAAATTCTGCTTCAAGATTGTTAAAGGTTTCATTAATATTAAATTGTCTTTTTTTTTGTGATTTGAGATGATCAGATGAAAGTTGCTACCGGAGTGCAGTGTTAGTGTGAAGATTGTGCTCTGTGTGGATGTGAAATATTCTGAGAGCACAGATCCACACTGAGAATTCTTGCACAGCTCTGAATATGAATGTCATGCACAAGCCATAGCTTTACAAAGAAATATTAATTTAATTGCTGATGATTTCCACTTTCTCCCTTAGTTTTATAGTCCTAATTAGGAAAATTAAGAACAAATTAAGACTGCTCGACAAAGGAAATATCATATGGTTAGTAGCTAGATTAAATGTTAGACAAATTTGTGGAGGATTAAAGCATTTTGTTTCTTTATCATTCTTTATCCTGCAGGAATTACAACTACCCACTTAATACTGGATGCTGGAATTCTCCCAGTACTTTTTAATATATTATGCAGTGCGATCCAGTCTTTGAGACTAGCCTTACCAAAGCACACAATTTATCTAGTGAAGGGCTGACCTGAATGTGTTTGCCAGAGCTTCGGCTTATTTTTTTATTTTAAGCTGGTTTACTTGGATTGAAAAAATCCAGTATTAGCCAAAATTTAGTTTTGTTAATTAAAAATATTCAAGAGAGCAATTCATGGATGAGAACTTTAATGAAGTAAAAACAAATAATGAGAAGAAAGTATCAAACTGTCACCTAGAGCTGGGGGATGACTGGAAGTGTTTGTTTAGTCAGGCCTCTCTAGAAACGCTTGAGAAATTCTTGGTTTAGGGGTATGTTTTGCTGAACACTGATATTTCCAGCCATGAGCTGGATGTTTGGCAGGGTTCTCCTGGGAATGTTTCAGAACAAGACACTGAAGTGAGACTGGTAGTGGGGAATTTGACTTTTTACCATGGAACTGGGTTGAAGAGGGCGGGTGGGATCCTCACCACTGCCAGCCAGCCTGGCTGCCTCGAGGCAGCCCTCCTGTGGGTCTCTGGCCCACCAAAACTGAGCACTGAGGAATGCTAGCTGGGGTGGGAGCTTCAGTCTAGCACAAATCCAGACACTTGCACTTGCCCAAACATATTACAAAATTAATGCCAGGTTGTTGCAGCCTGTCAGTCTCTCCTTGTGCTGCCCACCTATAAATCCTGTTGTGTTTATTCAATTAAGAGAGCTAAGCAGATAAAATACTTCTAAATTTCCAGCATTACTTTCAGATTGCTTACAAGGTACAGGACACAAAATAATAGTGTGGGAAACTTGAAGTGATCTGGGATTCATTTCTCTAGTACAAGCAACATTGTCTCTAACCTCAGTGGAGCAATTCAGCATTCTTGTCAAAAATAATTTCACATAATAAGAAGAAATTAAATATAGTGAATAACAGTGAGTGAGGCTGGTGTGGAACATAGGTAAATTTAGGTCTAAAACAAGGGTATGATTGTAAAACAGAAGCTGAGACATATGGTTTCTGGTTACATAAAAATTAAGAGCTAAATACTGTCTGCCCTGAGGAAGGACACTTCCCAGAGCATCTTCTGCTTCAGAAATTCTGCCAGGCAGAGCAGGAGCATTTGACGCAGGCTAAAAGAGTGAATGTGCATGAAACTTCAATATCAGCTCAGTGATCCTTCTACAGATGGTGAGCTGTTGAGCCACAGCTGGCACAGCATGCCTGGCCTGCATTTGCTGTCACAGCAGCATATACGCACAAGTGACCTACTAAACACCGTCTCTGACTACATCCTGCTGTGATGCACAGGCGGGTTCATTCTCCTAGCAAATTTTGGAGTCCTTCCCTAATTCTGTACAGGATAAGAGGAGCAGGTGTAAGCACTTATCGTGTTTGAAATGTGTATGTGTGACTAGGGCAACATGTGTTCTGCAATTTGGTAGCCATGGAATTTGAAGAAAATCTTGAGGGTGTAGCTTTCCATTACACATAGATCTACTTAGCACCTTACCACTGCCAGAAGTGGGAGGTCCTTTTTCCTTCTCCATTGTCTCCCTGCAAGTAACCTAACAATTAACACTGTTAATTCAGGAAGCTGAATTTTGTTAGGAAGCCATTTTTCAGCTCAGGCCGTGCCTTGGCACTGCCCCCAGGATGTGGGAGCCCTCTTGCTGTGTTGCTGACTCTGAGAACTACAGTAGTGATACCAGTATCCACACTTAAACTGTTTTATTGCTCATGCTGTTAGCTGAATTGTCCACACAACATCAGCCTACAGCTACTGGGGTAGCCGGTTTGATAGCTCCTGGATAACTTCTATCAGAAATAACAGGCCAAATTCTGGTTGCAGTTATACTACTGAATATCTGGAATACTCATTCTGAGTCCTGATTACAACATCTGTTAACTCAAAGCATTCAGCTTTTGCAGATCTTTAAAATAAAAAAGTAGGCCAGCTGCTCTAGCGTAAGAGCAGCCACAGGTATGGCAGATGTCGTTTCCTTGACTCAGAACACCCCTTCCCTCTGGGGCAGTCTGTGCTCTGCAGCAGCAATCTGGTTTTGCTCTCAGACTTTGATGTTATCAGTACCTAATCCCTGCCACACCAGACAGTCTTTGGCTGCAGTCTCCCACGCTGTGGAATTAAAGCCACCAGACTGGATTTTTGCTACATATGCGTCTTCGTAATATTTTCTTGGCCGATATTTGCACTGGGCATAAAACAGGTTTGGAGACTCTGGTCTCAAATTTAAACTAACATAGGTGAGCTTGCAAGGACACTGTTTTAAGACTGGGTATTTAACACCATTCTAATACTTTGGTGTTTGAGATCTTACTCTGTCACTCCATTCAGCAAGGGTACAGAGAGGGTAAAAATAGAGTCTGAGTAGCTTGACGTGACAACTGTAAAGTTTCCAGGATTTACAGCTGTGTACAAGAATGAACAGCGCTGTGGTTCCCATCTACTATAGGCTGAGGTCCTTCTCAGTGACATTATCTTAATCTCAAAATTTTGTTTGCTTTTGTTGTTCTCCGCATGATTTCATCATCAGCTGTGTAGACTCCTGACTACTGTTACTGTACCACATGAGCCACAAATCCTGTCCTTAGTCGTATGGGTGTACACCTGAAATGCTTTCCTGGTAGTGTCAGTGGGCTCCATCAGGGCTTGCACTCCTGAAATCAAGGGTAAAATTTAATTCAGCAAGACTGAACAAATGACCTATCTCAGGGCCCACAGGAGGATGCATCTTGCACATCAGTAGTCACCTCCAGTGCCTCATCTCATTTCTCAGCATCAATCTTACTACCTCCTGCTAAAACAACCAAATAAGGCTTTTGCAGAATTAATGAGGCACTTAAATCCTCATTATTGTGATAAAAGACACTAACAGAATGCAAAAATCACTAATCAGCTCTAAGCCATTTTGTCTTACTTGTCTTTTTTGCAGGTAAGAGCAGAACTCATATTGTAGAATCATTTTGTCAAACAAGTGGACTTTTAATCTGTCCACTGTTGCATGGCCTTTCAGTTCCAGCAAGGGATCTGGAGGGTGAACCTCCTCCCTCTGCTTCTTCTGAAAGAAAAGATCCTGACATAGCCCCAACAGGGCTATGGTTTCCTGAGAAAAGCGTTCTTTGCAGTGGAAGCACAAGTACATCACCTATTTAGGAAACCTGAAAAGGCTGAATCATATCAAAGGTAACACGACAGGCCCAACGCATTTCCACTATGATTCCAGCAAGTTATTTCAGAAAAAGTGTACATTTACACAGGAAGATGTCCAGGCCAATTGTCAGGAGGATGGATGATTTATTCCCCTTTAGGGCTGAAGCTTTCCTACTGCAGTTTTCACTCCTGGCCCCCATGCACCTCCACCTCTGTGACTAAGGCCTCCTAGCCAGAGAGCACAAACTGCTCCATAGTCCATCTCCCTGGTGTTGTTTTCATTATGGACTTATCTTTTTTTCCATGTTGGTTTCCTTTTGTGCCAAATAGGAACTACACATTTAGGGGCTTCAGAGTCCTTTGTAAATACTTGAGGTTCGGGCTTCTGTGCAGCTTGAACTGCTTAAAAATTAACCCGAAGCGAACATCTGGTCCCATACAGTGCAGAGCAGTGCTGGCACCAGGCTAGTTTTGTGAGAGACAAGAAAACTGGCAATCTGAAATGAGTAAAAAATGGTACTTTGCTGTAGGGGACAGAGAAATATTTCTATCATAATACACAGTGGCTTTTGGCAAAAGATACATGAATGTAGGGCAAAGTTATTTAAGAAGTTCTTTCATAGTTTAAACCCTGGATCATTTAATGCAGTCCTAAATATCTTACTGTCTGTATATACAATTCAGTCTTTAGCTGTAAACTTTTAAAAGTGTGATTTCTGGTTCTGCACAGCCTGAACTTTTTCCAGACTACAGCAGGTTCTGGATTTCTCCTGCCCTACTTTCAAGAAACAAAATGTCTATAAAATAGAATATAACCCTTAGCTTGAAAAAAGGGAAAGAAAATTATTGTAAAGAGTGCTCAGGATGCCCATGAGAACCTAAATCCTCTACAGTGTTTATATCCTCTTCTAAATATTAATGGTATTAAAAAAACTCCATTTTCTTGGTTAAGCCAGATCAAGTTTCCCGGTACCTGCTATTAAATTGGATGCAAACCTGAATATTCAATGCTAAAATGCTCTGACTTATCCTTCCAGTAAACTTCAGAAATGTACAAATTTGTGTGTCATGGGTTAAGGCATGATTTGATCCTGACTCTATTCCCTGAATTATTTTATTTGGAGCTTTCAAACTGAATAAGCTTGTGATGTCATGCTCTCTGGTTAGACTTGAGAAACACTAAAAATATATGTGAATCCTGCACTTGCTGGTGCCAGACTTGCACACACAGCCAGCCTTATATCAAACAGGATGGTGAACCCCCAGTTTCTCTGGGATTTATGTGAATGTTTGTAGTGTTTGCTTGTTTGTTTTTCTCTCATCAGCCAAATTTTGTTTCCTTTGGTGACAAAAGAAAGTAGCATGATTTAAGTTGCAATGAGATTTACCCTTCTAAATCAAAGGTATTTTGATAACAGCAGCAGAAATATAAACTGCTCATGTAAACAGTGTGGTCCTGAGTCACGTATCTTGTTTTACAAATGTTCAACCCAAATTATAGGCATTTTCTATTCTGCTTGTCAGGTGAATATATGTTACAGAATTAAACAAACCTAGTATTTTAAATTGAATGCTATTCCTGTAAGTATATCCCATTTTGTCCTTTTGAATAAAACACTCAAAGTCTGAATTATTTTTAAAAATTGGTATCTTGCCCTTCTTATTCCTAACTCACAAATGGCTACTGAAAATCACACTTTTATCTTTGCAGACCTAGTACAGAGTGTGTTGATTCATTGCTATTACTTCCATTGAGATGCCCCAAACGCCACATTCCTAGAACAAGACACCTACTAGGTCTCGTACAAGCTAGAAATATTTCCTGTGGCACCACAGATTTTTCTGAACAATCCTCAGTGAGCTAATTTCTTCTCCATATGTCTTGATTCTCTAGCTGTAAGAAAGGAAAATGGTCTTTGGCTACCTCACAGAAGTATTGCACATCATGAGAATAAATTCACTAAAATTCATAAAGCACCAGGTACTTCGGTGCGTTAAAGAGAACAAGATGATCCTTAGCCTGAGGATTTATAGTTTTAAATATGGAAGAAAATATACTTTCATGAGCCTTGCAGTGCTTGCACAAGAAACCTTGAATATAATTAAGGCAGATTTGTACATCTGTCTCAGCGTAGTAGTGGCAGCTAGAGAAGCATCTTCAAAACAGCATCTCCTGCACAGCTTCAGACTCATGGCTGCCTTCTGAATTACTTGTCCTTACCCATATCCTGCACCGGTATGAGGGTGAGCTACCTAGTTAAATCAGTATCTTCCACAGACAGCAGAAGATATATTTGCTTTAAACCTGGATCAGATTAAACAAAAAATTCAGACATTTAAGGTCAAAGCAGCACTGAAGATTTTAGGTATAAAGACTAACTGAATGTTGAAAACACTTCTATTATGCTGCATTCAGTGGCCTCTCTCTCCAGCTTGAATCTAGGAGAAAATCAGTGGGGGCAGATTCACATCCACAGATCGCACCCCCAGTCTCTTGGGGTTCCCTTTAGAAGGGAAGTCTTTCAAGTACTTCTGTTTAGTGTAGCAAAAAAATGGTTGACTTGTGGATACAATTTTTGAGGCATGAAATTCAGTTGATGAGATTATCTGTGTCCTGCCTGATGTGAGGTTTAGAGCCATTTCAGAATTATGCAGTAAATCAAGTCATACACTGGGGGTTTTATTGCTGGTTTTTACATAACAGACAAATATGCAGGGGAAGCACCATCTGCAAAATAATGCAGAATAATAATGTGATTATTGATTAATGTTGGAAGCCTTTAGGATGACCATGAGACTCTGCAGTAGTTCTTGGTTTCATTTATTGCTAAGTCAGTACATTTTAAAATTTCTGATTAAAACCACTTCTAAAAGCAAAATCCTCACCCAAAAATTCCAGAAATTCAATTTCTAGCAACATCCTTCCTGCCAAAAATTCCAGACCTGCCAATGTCATATATAACATCACAAGAAATAATAATTTATTTCATCATTTCAAAGGGGCTTCAAATCTGAAATCAGTGAGAGTGAATATGTGTATCATCATGCCAAGATTCATGCTTTTAAAATAAACCCCACAATTATGTCACATATATAATCTCTCCACTTGTAGGTTTAGCATTCTTCATTTGCAGAATACCAGATGTTTCCTGTGTAAACTTCTGTGCACATATGCAATTGACAAATTGGGAGGAAATGAATGAACTGAGAAGATAAGCCAATCTGGGCCTAAAAAGATGGTCTCCAGCTGTGAATGGAAGTGATTTATCATTGAGCTAAAGGATCAGCTTTGCTAGCTCAAACCAGCAGATACATCATTACATTTAATCCAGACTTCCACATAGATACTTAGGAGTTTTTCAATTGACTTCAGCAGAGCCAGGATTTCACCCATATTTTGCCTAGGCTGAAAGCCCACTCCCCACAGTTGTGTTTTTCTTATTTATTTATTTAGTAAATGTGGTTATTTCTGTAGTGGAGGGATAAAAACCATCAGTTTGTGCACTCAGGGTAGAAAGATGGCAGCTGTGACTGCTGCTAAGCACAGCAAAAGGAGAGAGCTTGATTCTCCTTTTTTAAGCTTTGGTAATGAGAGTGGCTTGTTGGCCTGTCGTTGTTGACACCTGCCCAAACCAGTGAAGACTTTCGGGTTCTGCAGATGGAAAGCACATGCCTGGTTGGAAACATGAATACCTGAAATATGCATGCAAGCTATTATAATTTGCTCAGGTCAGTGTTTGTAGGAAGTGAAATTATAGATGATAATTGCAAATGTTTAGATCAGGGCACAGTATTTTACCTGCAGTGAGGCTCAGCAGAATAGCGTTCCCAAACCTCATCCCTAAATCTGTGGTGTACAGCGACTAGCCAGACAGAGATGAAGAGATGAGATTGTAACTCAGATCTCAGGGTCCAGTCACACAAACATTCAATTGTTTTATGCAATCATAGTACTATAGAACTGAATTTAAATTTTGCATGCCCAAATTACTCTTCACCTGACTCATCTCCATGAACTAGCTTACCGTGGGTCTCAAAAAACAATTAGGCTGGTGAGAGGAAGGGGATGGGAACCTATGGCGAGAGAGACCCTTTCCAGAGGCAGCTGTAAGGTCAGTTTGGATGTAAGATTGCTCTGTATGTCTCGCTATGCCTTTCCTTGTCTAAGAGCGAGGCCTTAGAAACAGCTCAGCACACCAGAAAGCCACCATGAACACAATCATTAAGAAAACAGTTTACTTAAATTCCCTTTTACTTCTATCAGTCTCAGAGCTACTCTGTCATAGTAAGGGATTCAAAGCTGCAGTAACTTGTTCAGTTCCTTCCCCTTGGTGTAGGAATTATAGTCCTTTACGAAGCAGAAAAAGAATAATGTGATTTAACAGTAAGTCACAGGCACACACATGAATTCCACTGTACGCACATCGCGGCAAAGTCACTGGGGAGATACAGATGCCATAAAGTGGGCATCTTCCCATTGCAGAGGAAGAGGGTTTCATGGAAGGCTACAAAGGAGAGCGCGCTCAGCTGCTGCTCCATGACTAATGTCGTTTGGCCCGTCCTCAGTAGGACATAGATACAATAGGAAAACATGAGGGTTTCAGATGGCCTGGCTAAGTGCAACTCGGAGGAGAAAAAAAGAATCTTTATAAGCTTTTAATCCCAGTTCATTCTGATTTGAGGTCCCAGTAACTCTAATTAAAGTACTTTGTGTGCTGAGGACCTGTCAGGGTCAGCAATTTGGGTTTTGAAAGACAAACTCTGCAACATTTTTAATTTTAATAAGTCAAACTCCAAAGAGAACTCTTTGTGTTTTGGATACACACTAGGCCTAGATGCCCCTGCCCAATACGGTATGAGATCATCGGCTTGAGAAACTACCAAACAAAGGCAAAACTTGGTCTTCCTGCGGGAGAAAAATAAATCTGAGGCACATACTATGTTCAGCCAGGAAACTAACCCCACTAGCACCTGAAATGTTGAGACAAAGAGGGATATTCAGGCAAGGCTATAAATACGCCATCAGTGCTCCAATTCTGACAAAGTAAAACAAACAAGAAAAATCCACAGAGCAGAACAAATAATGTGATAAAAAATAAGGAAGAAAAAGATCACAACAGTGGCCTTTCTAATTGTGTCGTTCATCTGAGAGTTGCTATGAGAAGTTGTAATGGCATTTTAAAGAATTATTTATTGAAAAATGTGGATTTCAGTTCTTGTATTTAAGGTTTTTCTTATTACAGCTGTCTGCCCTTATTTAAATTAACATTACATTTTAATACTGTCTCGTCCTTAATAACAGATTTCATTATGAGCTTCACAGGCTCATCTGTGGGAGTAAAACAAAAACAACCTACCCCAGTGCTGTTAGTACTTCTGATACATTTGGTGGCCATTCATTTAAATTTTACTAGAAATGGCCAGTATAAACATCTGATAATTTGAAAATAATCTTCTGAAATTTTCTTGATTATTTTTCTTGATTTAAACAACATGTCCATCCTTAGGCTCATAACTTATCCCCATGCAGTTATGTACAAAATGTTACCCTCAGAAAGCAGAAAGAATGAATGTAGTTACCGGATTAAGTCAAGCAGTGCATCTGCAGAGCTCATGATGGGTTTTCCGCCCTCTTCAGTGCTCTCCTTCTGTGCCGCTCCACCGGGATGGATAATGGAGACCATAATTATTCCCACAACCACAGCCACAAATGTTGTCCACAGGTAGTAAGTGACGGTTATGATACCTAATCGACTGGAAGTCTTGGCATCCAGAGCTGCTAGCCCAGACATTAAGCTGTGGAAAGAAAACACAACATATATAGTATCTTTTCCATAACATTAATGCAACTGAAAACCTCATTTCCTAATTATTCCAGTTTTCCTGCTTCTCTCAGGATTGCCTGCATATCAGTGCTTTAGAACCTGGCCAGTGACACTAAAGCTGTAGCCTCTGTGTTGAAAGGGATGTTTCCCAATTGCCACATGAGATCCTGGTTACTGGAGGGAACTTGCAAGCTCAGGCTGCACGCATGGGGACTGAATCCTATTGACTGTTCTCTGAAGCTCAAGGGATAGTTTCACATAACCTACATGTGTGATGGCTCAGTTCACAGGAGCAATGGCAATAACCAGTCATACCAGCTTAGGTGTGAAACTCTACATATAATTTTACAGAATCATAGAATAATTCAGGTTGGAAGGGACCTCTGAAAGAAATCTGGTCAAGCCCCTTACCCCTTCCTGTATGAAGCCAGATCACAACTTCAAAATGAAAAACACTAAAGGGAAATGTTGTCATATAGTCCATTTCTTACCTACAATAATAACTTTATTTTCTTTCTAAATCAATACAAAACACAATACATTTTTGCTTTAGCAGGGGGTACATTTGGGAGCAGATGGTGATTCAGTGTACCTCCAGCTGAAGTGGAGACATTGTGTGGCATGCAGAGGAAACTCCTTCATGGGCAGGTGGGACTACACAGTGGTGAGCAAAGAAAACGCTATGGTCACTTCACCCTTCTCTTTCCTCTTTAGCTCCCTGCCCATCACTGCCAGAAGATGACCAGTAGTCATCCTCTTGCTTGTATGGCTTGCCTCTGCCAAGCTATACAACGCTCTGCCAAGTGCTTTACCTCTCTTTTATAGGCAAATCAGACAGGGCACTGTTTGGTCTCTGAACTTGCTCCAGGCTACTCTGACATAGGCTCTGGAGCTTTTTCCAAGTGACCCAAAGGCTGAGATTTGTGTGGCTAGAAGGACTAGGGATGTGATTGTCCCCCGGTACTTGGCACTGGTGAGGCCGCACCTCAAATACTGTGTTCGGTTTCAAGCCCCTCACTACAAGAAAGACATTGAGGTGCTGAAGTGTGTCCAAAGAAGGGCAACAAAGGTGGTGAAGGGTCTGGAGCACAAGTCATGAGGAGCAGCTGGGGGAATTGGGGCTGTTCAGCGTAGAGAAAAGGAGGCTGAGAGGAGACCCTATTGCTCTCTACAACTACCTGACAGGAGGCTGTAGCAAGGTGATTGTCAGTTTCTTCTCACAAGTAACAAGCAATTGTAAGTGAGGAAATGGCCTCAAGTTGTGTCAGGGGAGGTTTAGATTGGATATTAGGAAAAATTTATTCACAGAAAGTGTTGTCAAGCACTGGACCAGGCTGCCCAGGAAAGTGGTTGAGTCACCATCCCTGGTGGTATTTAAAAGATGTGTAGATGTGGAACTTAGGGACATGGTGTAGTGGTGGACTTGGCAGTGTTAGGTTAACGGTTGGACTCGATGATCTTAAAAAAAGTCACTTCCAACCTAAATGATTCTATGATTCTATGAATAATTATCTGTGAACTCTTCAAAGCATACATCTCTGGAAAACTGCAGGGAAAATAAAATACCACATTTGCCATTTGGTGTGCCCCACTGTCTAGCTTTCTCATCAAAACAGAACCGTTTATCAGGCCTTTCCTCGTGAACAGTAATTTACTAAGCTGCACCTGCTTGAATGAGATCTTGGTCTCATTCAGGAGATCTCTTCACTCTGCTGAGCAAGACTGTCTAAAGCCAATGCTAAAGTGCAGCTTAGCCTTTACAGTAGATTTAATGAAATCAAATGGGTGGGATTTAGGGCTCAGGTTCCTGCTATCCACTAGATTAATTAAGAAAATGTATTGCTTTTCTGCATTGCCATTCTCTCATCCTGCATGGGTTTTGTTAACATTATAGGAGCAAGGGGAAGCATTGGCTGCACTGTAATATGGATCATTTAGAAAACGAGCATCTCAGTAACTCCCGCTCTTGTAACCATTGTTCTTCCCACTCTTTTATCATTGTACTTGATAAAAATTCCACCATTCTGCATGTCTGTAAAGCACTGTGTACAAACACAGCACTACATGTTAAAAAACCAGTAGCAGCAGTGATACTTAATTCCTTGGCATTTCCCTTGGATGGGTCCATATGGACAAGTATATTTTCTAAAACTTTTTTTTTTATATAAAACAGGTGAGTTAAATGCATTTGTCTCAGATTATTGCATTAGTTTTCTGTAAAACAATCTCTATGTTGTTATTAGATTTCTAGGACTGAACTCTTCTCATAGGCTGAAGTTTCTCAGGCCATTGAGCCAGTTCAACTGCTCACTGATGCCCAAAGAAGATACCTACATTGCACTAGACTTCAGCCCTGTTCCACTCCCCACCCTAACCTTCTCAGGAAAGAAAGGAAAAATTAAAATCAGGGTGATTTTTAACTAGCTGGATGTTTTTCATGGTAAAAATTTCCAGTGTTCTTTATAAATATATTATGCAGGGAAACAGACAGCAGTGGTATGAAGGCCTGACTGTTGACCAGCAGATCTGTAACTTGTAGGTAGGACACCATGCAGAGTGATTACTTGGAGATGGCACTACCGAAGAGATAGACAGTACACTTCTCTTCCTGGCACTGCCCTGAAGCCACTATCAATGTGGTAAAGCCACAGTGCTTCTGTTGTCCTTGACGCTGGCATGTAGTGTTTGTTCTACAGAACAACGAGGAGATGAATCCTGCACATAGCACTTGAACTGTCTTGGCTGTTCACCTGAGAAGTATGTCCAGAAGTACTCAGAGACAAAAGCCCTAATTAAATACGTCCAGTGGTTCATGTGCCTTTGGGGGTGCTACCTCAGTGTCAAGACGTTGGGCCGTTAGGATCCGGGAGGATGTTGTACAGCTAGAATCTAATCATACATTGGCTCTTAGGTGACAAATCCTGAGGGGGCTAATAATGAGATTGCTGTATCTTGGGGATATTCATTAACAAGATCATCATCTGTAATGAGATTATCCTGTCACCAGATAAAGTCATGCTTGGTTCATGCTGTGATGAGAAAGTCCTCAAAAGTAATTAACTATGGAGATGCAGCAGGGGTAACTGTGGTGTGACAGAAGCATGAACAAAAGTCTGGGTTCATACAATGCTCTGTGTTTTTCATGGCCTGCAGTGCTCAGTTTTAAGAAGAGACCAGTGGAAGCAATTCTCCAGAGGCTGTGGAGTAACACTGGTCATGTAATTTTCAGCAATTGCTCAGAATCATTTTCAGAAAAAAATGCTAGTATGAGACAGTAATCACTCATTAGCTTTTTTTTTTTTTTACTATAACTCAGTAACTATTGTTGCACTTGGTTTCATATGTTTGAAGTCAGAGGGAACAGGACAGAAGATGTAAAGGTTAAGAGACATCACAGTTATTGTATGAAGTAATGCACAGCTACATCACAGGAGTTCCTCACCACTGATCTCTAGAGCTCTAACATTCACATAATGTAGCCAAAAAATGACCAAAAAAAAGTACTTTTCTTATATCCTAGATAATAGGAAAGTCAGGAGGAATAAGCTTCCAGATGGTTTAACTTAAGATCACTGTATCATGTTCAGGTTTTCCCTTTAATTCTAATTTTCATCAGACACTCTTGGCTACATAAAAATTTCCCCAACAGTTTCCCAGGCTGCTTCTAAGACTGAAGAAAGATCTTCCCATGCCATCCACTACTAGACTACCAGGAAACACAATGGAATGAAAAACAGAGTACCTTTCATTCTTGTCAAACCTCAGAATCTGGTTAGGCTTGGAATAACAGGACAGATAATTGACTCATAGATTAAAATGATTTGACTTACTATGTAGCTAAGTAGTTTCCACATGCATGTTTCATGTGTAGCTTCCATAACATGTTTTAATGATTGCCAAATGGATAAAACAGGCTTAAGACAATGAAAATATATCTATATCTTTTCTGAATAATTACAGTACATCTCACTTATTTAATCAGTCTGGTAAAAAAAAGTTTCCACAGAAGTGTAATTTCATGTTCAGGGACTATTTCTTAGTCTGTATAGAAAACAAATTATGTCAAGCCTAAGGCTTCCAAAATATGTGTTAATGAGTTTTGGATGAGATATTAAATCTTGTAGTGCAGGATTTAAGTGAAATCTCTTATTACTGTGATTTAAGAGGTTTCTTGCACCTTGCTTTGAAACATCTGGTGCTAGATATAATAACAGACACCATAGTAGACTAAATAGCCTCATGACCTCTTTATCTCCTGCATGGATTGTTCCAATTACATGTAAAAATGATCTTCCTATGGCTTTTCTTTCTGCTGTCTAGAGTAGTCTACTTCATTTTTTTTAAATTCTATCGTATTTACCCAACAAATCTCAGATGAAATTGTGTTCTCAGAGACTACACCTGATTTGAAGAATAGCCTCCAAAATTGTTGTATCTGCTGCGTATCTGTGCAAGTTTCTGTCCTACGGTCCTTGTACGTCTGTGGCTTTCAAGCCTCTTCAAGGTTCTGTTTTGATAATCTGAAGATCTCTCCATAATGCAAACCTGATGCTCCACAATACTTTCAGGTTTACAGTCTTTCTAGGGTTTATATTTTCAGTCTTAACAAGTAAAAGAAATTTGGCTTTTTTTTTAATTGGGACTTAGGTAATTCTAAATCTACTCTGCTTTGTTTTCTGGGGAATAAGTTGTTCTGATGCAGCCAAATCTGTCTTGTCTCTTCTCTGAACTATCTAGCCACATTTTTATTGGAGAAATAAAGTCAGAAAGCCAGTAAACTAAATAGCAGTGTTTTGATTAAAAGCTGGATATGGCCAATAATTCAAAAAGTTTATTTACTTCTAGCATTTTAGTGGGTCAGATATTTAAGACAATTATTTCGCTAAGACTTAAATTGTTTCATTGCTTATTGTTAGTAAAAGAAATCCTGGCTAAATTATTTTCTCTAGGATGGCTTAATTGAAGTTTGTTTACTTTTTTTTTTTTTGGACAGTCTCAATGTGATTTACAAAAGGTTACAATGAATTCTTTCTTTATGAGGTCCTTGTTGAGGGAACCAAGCCATGATCAGTGGAAGATCTAATGAAAACTAGATTAAGCTTTTAAGGGGAAACTAGAAGGGAAGAGGAAGACCTCAACAAGTCCCAGAATTATTCTTATCTGTGACTCATTAAAAATACAAAATCATTACTAGGTTGTTTTAAATATTGGTAATAGTACAAACCAATGAAACTGTGAAGTATTAAGTTTCACGTCTACTTTGAGAGAAATCTGCATAAACCCCCTAAAATTAATACAGCAATTTTGATATAATGAGGAAGGGAATTCTTTCAATATCTTGCAAATCTAATTAGTGCCATGCAAACAAATAGCTAAACCCTTATGAGCACCTCTAGGCTTGTTCTGGCTGTCACTGATAAGCATCAGAGTACTTATGAAGTATTTTATTTATAAATAAAAATAGAACTTTTTATCTTCTCTGTAATTCTCTAGTGTTTTTCATTGGCCTCTGCTAAAAAGCACATTTTTTGTCCTGTCTCAAGATCAAAACCTATATCTCTAGAAAAGGAAAATACAAGAAGCTGCTGTTAAGACCCCATTCTGCATGTTTATTTTGTCTTCCTCTCCACCAGAAGCCATCTGGATGTTGCTTTGAAATAGATGGATTATGGATAAAGTTATCAGAAGGGATTAGTGTGATTAGAAAGACATTAATCCTGTCAAGAAGTAATGGTCAAGTATTAACCACCAACAGTTGTTCCTAGAATCATGTTTGTTTTCATTCATCCCGTACCCTCCCTCGCATTCTCATTTTGTAATTGCATACCGTAGAAAAGACCTTCCTAAGCAAGTTCTCCCAGTGAGGCTGGGAAGCTCCTCTAACAGCTACATTAGAGATTATTATATTACAGTTGAGCATCACGAAAGTGAAGTGCTGGCTTCACTAATGCTGCTTGATCATGCAGGCAGGCTGTCGCTTACCTTTTTGTCAAGGTCAGTGCCTTCAAGTTTCAACATGGTAATAATCTCCATTTCCATAGCACAAGCCATTTAATCATCTTAAAATGCTTTACTAATATAACCTGCTATCATACAGGAAGGCAGTATCGCCATTTTACAGACAAGGAAACAGAGAAATTATGGCATTTTAAATTAAGACAAACAATTTGCAGTGAATAAAGATAAGCCTGTCTGTATTGCAGTGGACCACCAGACTTTTCCTCATCTGTGCCCAGGTATCTGTGCTTTCAGGGCAGGCTGTTTCACTTCCATGGAGGAACCATTTATGGATGAACAGTTTGCAACAAAGAAAATAAGACTCTTTACAGTAATGAGAGAAAGAGATAGGAAACTTTCTCTGGCTTTTTCTGTAGTTTGATGCTTGACTTTGCTCTTAGTCTCTAGTGGAGTTAAAATTATTTCAGCAGTGAGAAAGAGGAGTTTCTAACTCCTGGGGGAAGTTAGAGAGTTTCTAACATGACAGAATACCTACAGAGCAAAACAGTGCCATGGCTGTGATAGAGAAGCCTGCTGCTCTCATCACATGCCAGAGTGACAGCGGTACTGGTGGGGGGATTGTAGCCCATCCCTGTCTCCGCTTCACCTTACATGGTCTGCCCTTACTTACTTACTTACTAAGTGCTATGTTACAGTTTAGTTTTTTCATCTCCAGATGTCATATCACAGTGCACATGAAAAAAAGCCTCCTGCCCAGACATGTGCAAACAGCTGCTTAGCACATCTGTTGGTCTGTACCTGCATACACATTCCAGACCATCAAGTGGCATCTTGGTTGGAAGCTGGGGCCATCCTACACCTCCCGTCCCATCCACCCACTTTTGAGTGATGCCAGGACCTCTCATGTGGCATGACACCATTTGGCTAAGTACAGAGGAAAATAAAATCCTGCAGTAATCCATGTTCACACCCCAAACTAAGCTGGATCAGGTGTATGTTGTGCACTTGTAGAAGGGCAGCCCATTTGTACAGATGAGCACTCCGTCTTCTGTGTTTGTGTACAGTCCTGGCAGGCAATAAAGTGACACCTACGCTCTCTGTGAATTTTACTCAGACTCCAATAGTTCTGCATACTGCTGGTGTACTAACAGGCTTCCACTGATCTGAACACAACTAAGGAAATATCATGATCACTTGTAGTCAGTGGAATGATCCCCAATGTCATGTATTATTAACAGTTTCATAGTATTACAACATGATTTTCAAAGGACACGCAAGTCTAGAATCCTCCTGAAGGTCCAGGGAGCTACTAAGGTTCATCTCCTTTGAAAATCAAGTAGTAGGAAACAGCATTTTTAAAGTTTAGATATCTTGAGATAAATGAAAATAGTGTCTATGCTCAAAAAATAAAACCACCAAAAAGCGGAAGCTGTTTTACAAATAGTACTGTTGCAGCAGTCTCTGTATGGTTAGATTATCAGCTGTAAGTAGCCCTGGAAATGTGAATTAACTTTTCAGACAGCCTTAGCAAATAGCTATTTTACTAAACACAGTGGAAGCTCAGAGGTGTCAGGCATGATGGAAAACCTGGCTCTTCATCTTCAAACAATGAACAATATGTTAGAAGATCTTGCTGTCTGCAGTACACTATTTGCAATGATTGTGTTTAATTTTACAGCTAGGCTGCTGGAAAAGAAACAGAAATCTACATAAGAAACCAAATTTACATTTCTAGTACACCATAACATGCAGACTTTTCAGATTCTGTTTTGTAAATAATGCTTTATAAAATAGTAAGAGTTTTATTTTTTACACAAAATGTTGGGGTCTCTTTTTCCTTATTATCAAACTCTTGTAACTGTTGATGATAAACTGACATATATAGCAAAAATCCTGCCAGGAATTCACATCATGCATTGTATTTTCTTAGTGTGCAATAGGAAATCTGTTTTTATAGACTAACGTAAAAAAGGCAGGACTTTGTACAGCACACAGTGAAGATCAATGTCCAATGGCTATTCTGCCACTGCTTCCTCCCAAACAGCCCAATATGCAAGGCTACCGCGATACCTCGATGAATGCTGGAAGGGATGAACAGCAACCTTTGATCACTGACTAATAAAGGAGATCTGAGACATTGTAGTACAGCTCACGCAGAATTCAGGCTGGCTTGTTGACTTTAGCTGCTCTGATTAAAAAAAAAATCCTAAATTCAAAGGTCAGGATGCAAATGAAAACAAATTATCTATTCAATATGGATGTGCAGCTTCACATCTGTGGGAAAAGCCAAGAATCTTAATAATACTTGATTTTCTGTTCTGTCAGTTCTTTCAAGTGTTTTTAGATTAAGAAAAAGGCAAAAGGATTTGAAACACAAATTTGGATTATAAACAAATGTCAGATTTATTCAACTGTTTATAGCTGTATGATTCGTGTTTCTGTCCTAAGGAAACAGAGGGAATCCAGCCAGCTCCTCAAGCGCCACATGTCATTGCTATTTCTTTTGTGAGGCACTAAGTATTACAGAGCTTTTAGAGGAGTACAGAAAAATTCTGTCAGGTCACAAATTGCTCATACCCCATTTGTAATCACTTCAGTGCTTTCCACACCCATTCATTTTGTGATCATAGATGCTAATCATACATCAGTAGATCCCTACTGATGCTGCCTAAATAACTGGTACTGGGTTGGTCCAATTTTGGCATTACAGCATGCATAACTGCAACATGTAATTTTTCACTGAAACAGTTTGGACCTTTAGGTTGCACAAGCAAAAGAAAACACTAGAAGACAGTATGTGATCTGACCATTAGACTCTGTATTCCTAAACACAGCTAAAAACATTGATAATGTGCCAGATTATAATGTAGTGAAACTTCTGAAGATATCTGAGGCACGGAGGAGGGATTCTTAAGGTTTCCTAAGAAGGCAGAATGGAATTTTCCTCTACAAGCTGAGGCAAACTCAAAGCATCCTTTGGAGAACTTTTGGAGAAATCTGACGTCAGTTCTGCAATATAATAGCAATACAGATAATTTAAAGCTGTATAATGGTGTTGAGTGAGATTGCGCTCTGACCAGTTCTTCTTACCCTTTGGTAATCCTACCCTTTCAGTTTCACCCAAGTACGGATTTGTCTAGTCATCTCCTTAAAACTCACATCTCTAGACTCACTTTCTCCACAATAAAGACTGGAGATCGCATATCCTAGGAAAGGGCTAACAGCTTGTTCTCACTGCAGTGAAATGTATTTTTATTATTATTTACATTACAGTGATACATATGACATGTAGTTCAGAAACGGGACATTATACACACTTTACATTCTTATTCAGGTACCCCACAGATTTGTCCATATTAACCCAACAGGAGGTTTACCCTCCTCTGTTGGAGAAGACCTGTTCGTGAGTGACAGTATTCTTCTATTGGTAAAGTAACACAGGTGAAATAGAGGAAAAAGTCCAGAGTCTAATAATGTGAAGAAAAAGCCCTATGTTTCCAAGAGAAATTTAATTCTGTGGGAAAATACAGCTGCTGATAAAACATTGTTCTGAACAGGCTCCTCAGAGAACCGTAAGCAGCATTTTGCAGCTGTTCCTCAACACCTCACCAGATAATTCAGTACATAAATCTGATTGCACTTGATTATGCCCCAGTTTGGCAGCTGCACAAGCATAAGAACAGAGTGACTGGTATTTAGGAAATAATGACCAGAGGGAATAGTTTAACTCATACATAGCAGAAAAGACCTAGCCCAAACTGACCAGAAGCTTATGTTACCTTTCCTTTCCCAGTCAGTCTTCAGTTAAATTATATTAATTTGTCAAGACATAGAAAAATAGAAAACATAGAAAAATGTTTTCAACATAGAAAATATTTCTCAGTACCAGGAATGGATTAGAAGAAATAGTACTGCACATACCATCACTCATGTAAACCAGTATTATTGAGTGAATTAATTTTGGCTGTCCTCTTGGTTTAAATTTAATTATAAATAAGAAAAAAAAAAGATTGCTTTCATATCCTTTTAGAGATATTCATTCTCCTTCTGAATAGACATTATATTGGCCATATCTGGCACTGATTTATAATCATGGTAGAAGATTTAGATTGTAAATTTCCGTACGGGCCTCTAAGTGTTTGGGTCAAATTCTTCATCCCTAACAAACTGTAAGCTTAAGTAGTAAAACAGACAAATAATCTCCAGTCTGTGGTCTATTACCAGTTTCATCTACAGCTGACAGCAAGCAAAGCAGTGCAGACACAATTTACCCAAGCTAATGGTCTTTCTCACAGCATGTTTCTAACCAAACCCTAAACTCCCAAGGAATATACTGTTGCTGTCAAGTTATTTAGGGTATGTCTGCACAGACAGCTGCAGACAGAGATGAACTCGCTCTGCCTTCGCTCTGAGCTGCCAAGGCTGCGCGGAAGCCGTATAGCCACATTAGTCCTTCACATAGGAGCTTGGGCGCAAAGCCACGCTAATGCGGCTGTACGGCTTCCGGTATGGATCTGGCACCAGTCTGCCCAGTTTGGCTCATGGGCTAAGTGACTTCACATCTGCTTGCACCCAGAGCATCTCCACATCCTCTTGCAGAGTTTATAAAGTTGTCAGTTCTTCTAATGTAACTAATGAGTCCTGAGAGACAAATTTGGTATGGCATAGTACAGCTGAACAACTACAGTATTCCGTTAAATCAGAATGAGCAGTATTTTTAATTACTGGCATATTATGCCAATGCATTCCCCATTCAGAGAACTGTGAAAAAAAAACTGCGGAAAGGATACTATAATGGAGTAGGTTCTAATTAAATACTATGCTTTAACAGCATGAGCAAGAATGACCCACTCACGAATCTGAGCAGAAGGATAAGGGATTACCAGAACTGATGGCATTATGGACAGGAATCCCCTTAAAGAAAGACAGTTCTATATTTAGCATATCGTATTTAATTCAGTAACAAAACCCCAATGGTAACAAGTATTTATTACTACTCCATAGTGAGCCTTCAAATAAATATAAAATTTTATTAGCATACACTTGCTTATACCAGGTGCAGCATACTTAGCAGAATGAGTGTTATAATTTTTTAAAAATATAGGTCAAATCAGTTATTTAGATTTGACCGTAAAGGGAACAATCTTTCTTTAACAGATTCTGCACATGGAAAAGGATCAAATCGCTGCTAAACATTGTTTCTTAATTGTCTAGAAAACAGTTAGTGGTAAATACGTTAAAAATTTAATAATTATCCTAAGCTTAAGCAAAACAAACTGCTTTTTCTAAAAAAAGAATGTTCTGTGGGGTTACAAGCCTGTCAGACAGCTGAACAGTTTAATTCTGCCCTGACAATGCTTTCCCACAAGCAGTCTCAGTGCTTACCGTTAATCGTAGTCTTAGAAAACTGGGCCCTGTATCTTTTACCAGGTGAAAGCTTAATCATATAAACAAGGAGGGTGTTGAACTAAAGGATGCAATATTCTATTACATCTACAGGTAGACACAAAACAGAGAACTCAGTAGGTTCAGCTGGGGTAAATCTGTCTAACTCTGGCTTTGGCCTGCATTTCTGAAGAAGCAAGGTGTATGCAGACAAACCGTGTGTGTTAGAACCCTTACTAACAACATTTTAATTCATTTTTCTCTCAAATGACACAGATGGGATGGGAAAGAGAGAATTAGGTTCCTGTCAGGTCTGTGAAACTATATGGCTGAATAGAGGAAAGAAATAATCTGTGTTTGTCTAGTACTGTCTTGAAATAAGAACCAGGGGCTGCAAGCCCTGACTCTTCTCCAATCTGCCTTACAGATCTGCAGCACACACGTTTTGCAGTTAGATTTTGTCGTAGTTTAGCCTAGTTTAGTTTTAGCGAAGACATAGGAGGTCTGGTCCCAGAGCCCTGCAGCACCCTGGGAGCCAGCCCGCCTCCCCTGAGGGCTCACTGGCACCTCTGTGTTTTCAACAGAGCTGAATTTCCTTTCTGGGGAAAACGCCACAGTGTAAGCACTCTGCCTACTGGAAGGAATCCACGCCAGAAAAAAAAAACAACAGAATTATAAATGCCTCAGCAGCAGTAATTTTTTCAGTCAGAATTTGCAGCTTCTTCAAAAGCTCAGTCACAAGCAGATACGAAGTTGTAACAGACCAGGTTTCAGTAACAGCTTCCCCAAAAAGTCAATGCAGTTACGCTTACTGAAAATCAAGTTTCTGACCCACTGGAAGTCGATCAGTACAAAACTGGTAACCTGAGGTGAAGATGGTGGGGCAAGGGAGGGGCACAAGGACAAAGACGCTCCGAAGGGAGGTGACAGGGCGTGAGTTATGGCACAATACCTGCCAGCGTGGCTCGTGCCAGCACCCATGCCTGGCACTGCTGGCACAGACAGGATTTGGTCAGAGGGTTTATATTACCTTTAGTAAATGCGAGAAGACATTAATGTGAAAGTTAAGTATTTGTTCTTCTCCCAGTCTTTTTGCTTTCTGCAGAGCACAAAGACATTGACATCAGATTTTATTATTTCAAGCATTTAAGAAGTTGAGAAACTAAATTGATGCACAGGTATTTCTGCCAATTGACTTGGGCAGTGGGAGGAGAGTTTATAATTAACCATACTCAAAAAGAGGAGAGATTTTATTTTCTGGGTAGGTAGCACTACTAGAAAACGCCTGGGATGAACAGCGTCCCAGAAGGTCCTGCTGCGCTGGAGTGACTGAACATGCTTACTAACTCGTGGTTCCTCAGTCTTCTACACAGAGCCACCTCCTGGCTAGAGGCTGTAATACAGACTGAGCCTCCACACACGCCTGGAAATGTGTTAGATGGAAGGAAATGATGGTTTAACAAATTTGAACACCTTGGGCCAGCTGAGCAGCAGATGCCTGTCTGAAGACCTGTATCCATGCTTTTTAAATATCTCAGAAGACTCAGGGCAGCATACACTGAGATTCACCTCTGTCACTGCCATGTCTGTGCGTGCCAGTTTGAAAACCTGAGATATGTGCTGAAGCCTTTTGCATATAAGGGAGAAAAGACATTATTTGCATTGCACTTATCCTATGAGGATCAAGGCCTCTGTCCCAAAGAGAATCAGGGAATTTCAGATCTCCTGCAGTCAATCTTCCAGGCAGAGCTGAGTGTGTAACCATGCTCAGGCAGAGTGTAAGTGTTTAACTATGAATTCAGATTTGCTCCTATTCTCTCTGAACTCCCTTAATAGTCCCACTTCCAATTTTAAAAGCAGTGTACTATGTTTATACATATAATAAGTACTGTACATCTAGCAACTGCAGGGTCTAAGATTTGATCTTGTAACACTCCCTTACTGAGTATGCCTAGGGCAGATACAAACTGTCAGACTTCTTTCTTTATATTGCTAATAGAAGCAGCATCCTTTGTTATGTGGGTACCTGTTCTCACCACTGACAAGAGCAAACTCTATACATCAGACACTTAGTGAATACTATATTGGGCATACGTATGAACAGGGCTAAACCTCAGGCAGAGGAAGGGAGAAATCAATATATACTTCTTTTAGAGTCATTGTATGATGCTATGAAGCTTGTTTATGTAACCAGGTAACTGAAATAATGTCAACCTCCACCCTTAATGAAGGTCCATGTCACGATAAAAACAAAAGCTCATAAAAGGGTTAAACTGGAAAGCTAGTTTTACTGGTGGTTGCTTTTTCAAGATTTTTCTGTCTGTGAGAATACAAAAAGTAAGGCCACAGGTGATAGAAGATAGCAGAAACATGTACAGGAGCTCTGGGATACAGCACTGTACATTGAATAAACAGTCTCCTGTTGTTTGACTGATTTCTTCTGCACTCAACGAACTTTAAAAATAAACACAGTTCAGTCAGAGATACTGGACCAGATCATCAGTTTCTTCTTCCTAATGGATACAATCTGCAAAGTTCCTGCTTTAACTCTCTAGCTATCAGGTCTAAAGAGGGATAGTATAAATTTTCAGCCACTTCTGTTTAAGGTTGGATTTGTGCTAGTGACCTGTAAGTGCAAGATTTTCTAGTCTGTTATCAGTTTTCTGAGCCACACACTTGCCACCTTTTACTTCTGCCACAACCCTTCAAGATAAACTCTGGACTTGAAGACAGTGTATTTTGCACTGACTGCCTCTTTTAACCCTCCTTTCTCACCTTCCCTTTTCTTTACAAGTATTTTTTTTACTTGTTAGTTCAAGAAAAACATTGCATTAACTTAAACTAGGAGAGTAAAATTAGAGCTTTGTGCTGTACCCTTGGCTTTTGTGAACAATAATACAGAGTAATTTAGACGATAATTTAAATATCATTGCTCCCGCAGGACAGGCTGAGAATATTCAAAATCCACAAAGAAATTTAGTTTATATGTGTATGCACACTGGTAAAAACACAGAGCACTGGTTTACTCATTTTATGAAATATATGTGTAGGAAATACTGTGCTTGTTGTGAAAAAAAAAAAAGACTGTACAAGAATATAATTATATTTGGAGTATTTTTTGTTTGCAAAAACTTGAAATTTCAGTATGGAATAGCAAGCGATGGTTAGTTTGTTATACAGGGAGATAGATTCATGCTGTCTTACAATGAGAGCTAATGCCTCTGAAGGTCTGTAAAATTTTCTCTCTTTCTTCCTCAAAGGATGGAGTCCATCAGTTCTAACAGCGCAGCTCAGAGATTCACTCCTGACACATCTGTAGGTAACCTACACAGCTGTGCACATCTAGAGGCAGATGTGTCAGATGACAGGCTGTGTCAGAGCAGCTCTTCCCCACTGTGCTGCTTCCTCTCCTGGCATCTCAGAAAAAAAACAAGGGGATTTAAAGAACTACACATTTTAGGGAAGGGCATGTGACTCTGCTGCAACCCTTTTCTATCTTTACTATGTCACTTCCTCGTGTGAGATTCTTCTTGTCAAGAAGAAATCTGTCACCAAAGAGTGCAAGATTTTTTTTTCTCAGATCTGGTTAGGTAAAGTTAGCCCTGTTACTCTCCATCTCTCCTTATCTCTTCTCTTAGCATTAGGCTGAGAGCTTTTGGCCATCCAACTGGTATTTGTGATTGTGGTCAGTTAGAAGACATGACAAATTTAGGAGAGAAAAAGCTATCCTGAATTATGCCCACCTACTGCAAAGGCAGCTACCATGCACCATCCCTCAGCACCAGGATCTAGATCATTAATCCTACCACCAGCAAAGTGGCACCACTAAAGGTTCTACCTTTAATGTACTAAGAAATCACTTTCACTTCCAGCTGAAGACAGGCATATATTATTAGTTCACTGGAGACGTTGTTTTTTTTTCCAATATTTGTCATACTATGGCACATCTCTCAAAATATTGAAAAGACTATAAATTAACTGTGCTTTTTCATCTTATCTGTATGGTGTATTATTTCAATTGTTCAGATTTAAGGTAGATTTTTTTATAAGGTGTGTTATTTATTCCACATATTTAACTTCTATTTAGCTTGAAGGAAAAGGAGCTCTCATTACAAGGAGAGAAGAAAACATCAATAAAAAAACCCCAAAACACTAGTTTTAAGGAAATAATAACTATATGAGGTATTGTAGAAATGTTCCTATAAAATATATTCGTTGCTGCACTATAAATATGAATGTACAGCAGTCAGTAACTTTAACATCAATTCAGTTAAACCCAAAATAGCGGTGATGACACGTCTCATTTAGGAAACTTCAGAAGTTATTGGAACAATCATTGTCCTCACTTACCTTGAGACAACCAGTGGGAGAATCAACATTTTCAGCATCCTCATCAGTAACTCACCAGGAAACTGGAAATAACTAATTTCCTAGAAATACATGGAGAGATGCTTATTGTTTTGAGATAAAGACTATCTTTCTTCATGAGTCCTGCTAGAGCAGGACTCATGAAGAGTCCTCTCTCTGGATGAGAGATCAGATTACACTGGTAAAATCTGCAGCTTTGGTATATAAGGTGGCAAAGATAGTAGGCTTTAAAAAATAATTTAAAAATTGATTAGATTACATATTGTGTTGTAATTGAACAAAACCACACTACATTGTTTGTTCCTTTACAAAGGAAGACAAACATGAAATATGTCGTCTCTCGGGGACTACTGTTAACAGCTTGCCCTGAGTAATCTCTTCATTTTGCATTTTGTGTTTTGCTAGATGTGTACAAAGCTACTGCTTGGACACAAAAGATGTTCAGACAGTGGTTAGTAGTAGGAGAACATAGAATTGTTTTAGTTTGGTCACAGGTACTAAGTGCCATATTTTAAAATTCAGATTTATATTTTGTGCTCAAACAACGCATTCAGCAATGCATGTTGCCCTCTCTGTTCTGTCTGACCGATACAGCAGAAAGAAATGAGTACCTGCAAAGAGCTTAGCTGAAGTATGCTGGAAAAGAAATCTCCAAGTGACTTTAATATCATGGTCTGTTAATGATGGGAAATCCCAAATTTATTAATACAAAATACCATTGGTGTAATATAAACATCTGTGCAATCATCTGTACAGATGATGATGAAAAATATTCCCAGTGTTTCCTTTAGATGCACACGTTCCAAAGCAATATAAAACCCAATGAATATATTGCATTACCCGTTTTAAAGAGTTCTATATTAGGTGCTACATTTCACCTAGCTTAAACACCCACTGTTATTATCCATACTTGTAACACTATAATATGCTTATGCTAGACTTACTAGGTGTCTTAAAGACCAGAACCGTTTGCAAAAGTATTGTTTGAGAATGTGTGAAAAGACCCAGAAAACAGTGTAGATTTACAAATAAATGAAATGAAACAAATTTAACAAACACGCATACAAGCTTTTTATCTTCCAAAGTCCATCCTTAAGTTCCGCGAGTTGCTATGTCTTTTGTTACGTAAGTACATTATTTTCTCTGTAGTGATATGCTGCCATGCCACACATACCTGCTGGGAGAGGCGTCTTGTCCTCAAGAAGAATCCAAGAAGACACCCAATGGTGACCGACAACACCGAGAGAATGAGCAAACCATTTCTTTTACAAACATCCTTGATCCGAGCGAGGATTGCATCAAAAGCCACTGCCATGCTGTCCTCCGTGCTCTCTGGAGAAGAATCAGCATCCCATGGAGAGAGAATTCACTCGCTCCTCTTGTTCGGGTGGACAGACCTAGCTCTGTATAGATCAGATCAAAGCACTTCCAGTTCTGCTTAGCTGACCTGCAAGGTCACCCCTCTGCCAATAGCCACCAAGCAAGCAGCTGGCATTATTGTTCCAAATTAATACCAACAATCCTATTATCGACTACATCATTAAGAGCCTGGAAGAAGATTAGGGGGTTCTGGAAAATTAGAACAGAATGCAGTAGTATTTCTAAAACAAGACTGCTTCAAAACAAAGTGACACTCCTGGGAGAAAGATGGTGTTTGAGTGCATTCCTCGGTCTCCTCAGTTTGGGGTCTGGACATCCAAACCTAGAAAGGGAACAGTGCAAGTCATGCATTCAGATGGGTAAAAGTAATGTTACTGCAGGTTTTGAAGGGGCAGAGCAGGTAAAATTTTGAACTGAACTATCACAACAGGGCAAGCTAGGTGAAACTGAACTTCATTAACTAAAGCAGGCTTGGGTTCTTTGTTTTCATGGCAAAAAAAAGGCTGAACGAGTAGCATGAGAGACATGCATTGAATAGAAAATAGCTGTGTACCGAAACATGCAAGGACAACTTCTGGCATTTAGCATTTATTGTCTTGGAAGTGAAATGATTTCACTTTTCTTCCAACCACTATGTTGATTAGAGCAGGGCCAATTTACTTTCAGAGGATTACCAGACTAAGCCACAGGGATTGCTTTCCTTTCCTTTGCCGTGTCCGCATTCAATCCCAACGCTGATGTTTATGCTAGTGAGTATCTGACAAAAATATACCACCATAACTGTTCACCACGCCACGCTGTCTGTCTGCTTCTGTAGTTTCTGGGTTATTCTAAGATTGTTCACTGTTTTTTTTTTTTACAGAAAATATTCCATACAGTACAACAAAATTGTGTTTACAATATTATACTTTATACTGTTGTTACATGCTTACATATGAGTAAAAAAAGCTCATGAGAGATTAAACTGCTCTTTTTGGAGGCAGAACCAGAATACTGTATGGTCAGCGAGACATATGGACACATACGAGGAAAAAAAAAAAAAAGAGAGAAAAAATAGGTGGAGCCTATATGCTGAACAAGAGCACTGTCAGAACAAGAGGATCACAGAAAATTTTATTAATGCATGTGTAGAAGAGGACTGAATTAATGTTGTGCCATCACAGTCCAGACATTTTCTAATACCAGATAACTTTGCTGCCTTGATACCATGCATCAAATCTACTTTCCAAATTCAATAATAATTTTAAAATGCTTCATGAAATCGCATCGCCCTCCTCGCCACCTGCAACCCTCAGTTTTGCAGCTGGGACTTTTCACCCAGGACGGCCGGGCAGGGCGGAGGAGCCGGCGCTGCCCGAGGCCCGCCCTGGCAGGCGACGGCTCGGGCGAACCTCTCCGGGCCGGGGGGTCCGGCCACCATTTGGCGGTCCTCCACCCCGCCCACCCGCCTCTTCCCGGGGCGGCTGTCGGGGAACCAGCCACAGTGCCTCCGCCCCGCCGCGGGGCGTTGTGAGCTGAGGCTGAACGGGGCCGGGCGGAGCGCGGCCGTTCGGTCGCGGCAGCCGCACTCTCCGGTCCCCGGGGTGGCAGCGAAGGGCGAAGCGCGGGCGGCGCCTCACGGCCTCTGACGCGGCCATCATGGCGGCGCGGCAGCTGGTGCGGCGGCGGGCGGCGGCGGCGGGGCGCTGGCGGCGGGGCTACAGCAGCGCGGGCGCCGCCGAGTACCTGCACCGCAGCATCGTGCCCACCATGCACTACCAGAAGAGCCTGCCCAGGTACGGCGGGGCCGCTGCTCCGCTCCCTGGTGCGCCCACCGCGGCTGTCCTGCCCTCCGGGACTGCCCGTCCCGCGGCCTGCTCGGAGAGGGCTGCGGCAAGGCCCGGAGGCACAGCCTCCTCCGCGGGGCCAGCGGCACTGCCAGCCCCGGGGCGGCCGCCGAGGGCACCTGGCGGGCCGGGCCCCGGCGGGAGGCGGGCAGAGGTCGGTGGCGGCTGGTGGCCGTGCGGGTCCGGCGGCCCTGGGGTGTCCGCTGTGAAGGAGAGGGGAGAGAAAATGCCTTCCCTCGCGTTTCCGTACAGCCGCGCTCGGGGTGTACTGTTCGCTTCTCGTAGTGTGTGCTCTTCGTAAATCACAATGGAGAGGATTTTTTTTTTTTTTTGAAGAGTAAATATGAGTATGAGCCTACTACTGAAACATCCCTTCAGGTTGCAGAGTAACCTCCATGAGTGTGATAGAATTATTTTATAGAAGGAAGAGCATTTTCATGTTTTAGGCTGAGAGGAAAATGACAAAGATGCTGACTAGGAAATTTGAAAAAAAGAGGAGATGTTCAGCAGCCAGCAGTGAGGGGAAGTCCCAAAGCAGGGGTGGCTACCGAACCTTCTGTAGAGCTGCTTCTCCTTGCAATGGTTTGTGTCACTGTTTTCCCTGTAAGGTGTTAGGACCCTTCACTGCAATACCTTTGTAATAAGACAGTCAAGCTGTTTTTCTGCCTCGTTTTCCAATAACCTTATGCTGTGATGACCTATGGCCATCTATTCCCTTTCTTCTGCCACAAGAAACTTTTGAGCCATTTATATAATATGGTGTATAAGGAAGGTGAGGGAAGAGAGGAGGCAGAGAGAAGAAACTGAGGCTTCATTAGTACCATTGCTTATAAAGTGCGTGTCTCTCTGTTCGCCTTCCTTTAGACTGCCGGTTCCCAAACTAGAAGATACAATTAGGAGATATCTGAATGCCCAGAAACCACTTTTAAATGATGACCAATTCAGGTATGGACAAATAAGATGAACATATTGCAGTACATGTGGTGCTTCAGAGCCAAGTGTTACATGTAAAAAGTATGGCTTGTGACAGCATTTTTATTCTTTTATTGATTACTGTAGGAAAACTGAAGAACTTGCTCATGGCTTTGAAAAGGGAATTGGAAAAGAGCTGCATGAGCGACTGGTTGCTCAAGACAATCAGAACAAGCATACTAGTTACATCACAGGTACGTTGGCCTGCTGGATACAGAGGGAATCTATGGGTCATCATGCTTGATAACTAACAGCTCAGAATGCTACAAATAAAATAGGCTGAAGCTTAAGTTCTCTATTCCATAAACTTGGAATAACATGCTGTGAATACCGCCTGTGATTGTATTTGAGCAAATTTTGAGTGTGTGGTGGAAAGAAGAATGTCCATCATCTAACTTGTATATACCAGAATTCTGGATAGATGGATATTGAAGAAATGGTATTTTTAAATGAGTTACTGTATTTAAATTTGAGTTTACAGGTTTTATCTTTTAAATTGCTGTCTGTTTGTGTTTAGGGTAATAGAGGAGCTTAACTGCTAACTCCTTTAAGGAAACTGTAGCAATAATTTTCAAATAATTCCAAGTTATTTAGCAAGAAAACTGAACTCGGGGTGGGGGGGGTGGTGTGTCAGAGAATATGACTAAGCTTTGGAGGCAGAAGTGGTCGGTGCTGTGAACTTAAACCCCCCCAAAACTACAAAACTGTATTATTTTAAACACCAAACGAAAAGGAGTGACAGAAAGAGGATGATGAGAGTAAAAAAAAAAAAAAATGAAGAGAGGGAGAGTATGCATATAGTATGCATATAATTCTTCCTTATTATTGCTTCCACTGATTTCCAAATACAAGTGTCTTCTTATGAAAGTATTGGATGGACAGCAACAGAGGTGGAAATACTTAAATAGCTATGGAAGTAGAAGTTTTTATGTTGCCCAGTGAACGCATTTCTATCCTTCCTCTCTGTTCAGACTACCTGTAAGGGTGTTAGCTCCCACAAATTCTGTGGAGAATACCAGATTATTTCACAAAAGCTGCTCTTTGATTTGTTATCTTTTGCTTTCCATTCACTGTGAACTACACCAACGGTTTTAACTGGTGGCTTTATGGTATTTGTCAGCACTAAACCAGCATGGTGCTTTGTGTCTGTGAACTGTGGGGTGTTTGTATTCCTTTTTGTTTAGTTAATTATTTTTTTCTTAGGCCTCATAAAAGACCTGTTCCACTGGAAATTGTTTTCTGAAAGTATGCCTCCACCCTGGACTTTAAAATCCAAGGTTAAAGGAATATGTGATGTTGACGAATGTGGTTTTAAATCCATAGATGAATGCTAGTTACTCACCTGTGAGGACCTGGAATTAGAATTGTAACTTAGGACCTTGAGTTCCCTATTGCCCTTCTTACAGCCCAGCTAGAAGGTTCTACTTGGGACTGATCCAGGCTTGGAATAATAATTTTTAATACATAAGCTGCCTTGAGGTGAAGTTGGTGTGCACTTGCTTCCTTTGTCTGCATGCCGTCTTCAATAGGCGTTTGTTCATGATCACTGTTGGAGGCAGGATATTGACTACATGAACCTCTGGTCTGACTCAGTAAGCTGCTTTTATGTTCTGACCTATTTCTCAACTCTCCATTTCCAGGTCCCTGGTTTGACATGTACCTAAAAGCACGTGAACCTGTTGTTTTGAATTTTAATGCATTTATGTCTTTTAATCCCGATCCAAAATCTGAATATAATGATCAGCTTGTACGGGCTACGAACATGACTGTTTCTGCTATACGTTTTATGAAGACCTTCAGGGATGGTTATCTTGAGCCAGAGGTTTTTCATCTCAATCCAGAAAAAAGTGACACTGAGATCTTTAAAAAAATTATCCGATTTGTGCCTTCTTCACTTTCTTGGTTTGGTGCCTACATGGTCAATGCATACCCCCTAGATATGTCTCAGTACTTCAGGCTTTTCAATTCTACGAGGGTGCCTAAACTCAACAGAGATGAACTTTATACAGATGAAAAGGCAAAACATTTACTGGTACTGAGAAGTGGCAATTTTTATATATTTGATGTTATTGATAGAGACGGAAATATGTTGAAACCTTCAGAAATACAAGCGCACTTCAAATACATCCTTAGTGACAACAGTCCAGCCCCGGCCTTCCCTCTTGGCTACCTCTCCAGTGAAAACCGAGATACGTGGGCATTACTGAGAAAGAATCTACTGGATAATGGCAATGAAGAAGCTCTTCAAAAATTAGACTCTGCTCTGTTTTGTTTAAGTTTAGATGATTTTCCCATTAAAGACTTTGTGCACTTGTCCCACACTATGTTGCATGGAGATGGTGCTAACCGCTGGTATGACAAATCCTTTAATCTTATCATAACTAAGGATGGCACTGCAGGAATTAATTTTGAACATTCTTGGGGAGATGGTGTGGCTGTGCTCAGGTTCCAGAATGAGGTTTTTAAAGATAGCACCAAGGCACCAGCCATCAGCCCCCAGTCCCAGCCTGCTTCAGTAGACTCTTCTAGAGCAGTGCAGAAACTTGACTTTAAGCTGAATGATGCCTTAAAAGCAGGAATTACCAAAGCCAAACAGAAATTTGATGCCAGTGTAGAAGCACTGTCTCTTAATCTGATTCAGTTCCATGAAGGGGGCAAGGACCTTTTAAAGCAGAAGAAGGTAAGCCCAGATGCTGTGGCTCAGCTTGCCTTCCAGATGGCTTTCTTTCGGCAATACAATCAGACTGTTGCTACATATGAGTCTTGTAGTACTGCAGCTTTCAAACATGGTCGTACAGAAACTATACGTCCTGCTTCTATCCATACAAAGAAGTGTTCGGAAGCTTTTGTGAGGGACCTGTCCAAACATAGCACAGAAGAGCTTCAGAAGTTGATAGTGGAGTGCTCAAAATATCACGGCCGTTTGACAAAAGAAGCTGCTATGGGTAAGTAGGCTTATATCAGACACTCTTGCTTTTGCACTAAAATGTCTATTAAGGTTGCTGTAAACATTTACTTCACAACTAAATAATTTAGTTTTGATGGACGTCTCATGTCAATGTGAACTCGACAAACAGCAGCAGAATGCTGCAGTTTAAAATGCATTCTCTAAGACTTGTTTCTCGATGGAGGAGAATGCCTCTGTGCTTCCCACTTCACTGTTAGTGTGTTGAGAATTTTTTATACTTCAGTTTTTGTCCTTATAGTAGCTGGACTATTTGAAGATTTGATAAATAGTGCTTGTTGCACTACCCAGGGCAACCGAGAACTTTGGCTTTATGTCTGAAGAGTTACTGTCTTATCCCTGCAGGGGATAAAGGCTTTAACAACTTTCAAATCAAACTGATTCTTTGGCTGTGCTACTCCTGGTATTTTTCGGAATACTTTCTTTTGAATTGTCCTTCACAGAAGCATAACTTGTTGTATTGTTTCAGTAAAATTGACTGTTGAACATTACCCCATAGAGTAATGTTCGTAGAGTCTAAAATTTGGCTCCTTTTGTTGATGTGAGATCCCCTTCCTTTTTAGATTTGTAAGTTTTAGGAAAGCTTTTCTCTGTTTTAAACAACCTAGATGTGTTCAGATAAATAGTTGATCAAAGAATGTGATGTATTATTAAAATTGTCTGTTAAGACTGCACTTTTGTTTACTATCATGATTCCTGGTTGAGGCTAGCAGTAAAACAGCAAGCCTTCATTCCCTAGGATATCTGCATTAAAAATGCAGAATGTCTGGATTCCGAAAAGTAATTCCTGCTAATACAAAAATAAACCTCAGTTCTATTGATCTCCTCTTTGGTGGATGAAAAACAATGTGATGTCAAAATAAGTGAGTTTACTTTCCACAAAAATCAGTCATCTCTCTAATACTTGTTATTTTCTTTTAACAGGTCAGGGATTTGACCGACATCTCTTCGGCTTGCGCTATTTAGCCTTATCCAAAGGTATTGCACTGCCTGATTTCTATCAAGACCAAGCCTATGCTCAGCTTAACCACAACATCATTTCTACGAGCACATTGATGAGCCCAGCTGTGCAGTTAGGAGGGTTTGGCCCAGTGGTGTCTGATGGCTTGGGAGTAGGATATCAGGTACACGATGGTTGGATAGGTTGTAATGTTTCCTCTTACCCAACTAGGAATGGTAAAGAATTCCTTCAGTGTGTATACAAGTCACTAGAAGATATATTTAATGTTTTAAAAGGCAAGAAAATCAGTAGTTAGACTTAAAACATTGGAACACCTTACAGTTGCAGTATAAAATGCAGACTATGTCTAACGGGCATCCTAAGTATTCAGCGTGGCTGAGACTGCCCAGCTTAATTGGCTTCATTTATCTTCACTGAACTTGAATACTGTTAGATTCACTGTGAAATTTGTATCTATTTTAAAGAAATGAAGTACAGACCTTAAATGCATGCTTCCGGAAATACAGACATTCGCAATGTCAAAATTAAGTAACAGATCCATCTGTTCAACAGATCCATGTGTTCTTAAAACACATTCTTTAAAATTAAAAGCATTGTTACCAAGTTTATGAACTTGGAACATCTGTGTTCCATGACTGCTCAGACAGACAACAGCACTGTGATAGCACTATATATGCAATCATTTTGAATATGAAAGAGTGGTTCCATTTGCACTCTTGCAGTAAGCTCGCTTACTAACTTGTCACACCTACTTTTCTCTTTAAACTTGAATCGATATCAGAACTGATTGTACCTCAACTGCTTGAAGCCTATAACAGCTTTTTGAGAAACAAAAAATGAAGTTGGAGGGTTTCAGTAACCTGCGATCACTATGTTGTTAAATTGACTGGAAAGTACTGTATTGTAATAAAGCTGTCTGTTAATAACCACAAAGTTATTTTATTGCTACATCAGAATTATACAGCATGGGTAGTCCCTTTGTCAGTAGCTTATGTTTCTTACAAAGGTTGAGAAGAATACTACTGAAAGCACGCTGCAGTGTTGGCTCTCCCCTTCCATATATGAAGTCTGTCCAATAATCTGCTCTTTTTTTTTGCTACATAAGCCTGTGTTCTTGTGCCTTAAAAAAGAAAAATCACTGAACTTTATCTTTTGGCATTTGCTCTTTCTAGACTTCTTCTTGTGTGGAAAAGTAACCTCAAGAGAACTGTTTCCTCCTTGTTCTATCAGTTATAACTTTTGATGTAATTTATCATAGCAAATGCCAGAGTCTTACTGCCTAGAGATGTGTCCTTCATGCATTGAGGCTTGTTGCAGAAATTCTAAAGACTAAAACTTATCAGAACTCTTGGAAGGATTGCAGGAGAGCTTGAGCTTAGACATCAGTGAAACTTAGTGATGTTGTGAATGCGAGATGAAACTGATGCAGATAGTTCCTTGGGTGCTGTTTACACTTGGGACTCTGCCAACTACAAAGGGAGTGGTAGCAAAAGGGGAAGGGGCCTTTGTCAGTCAAGACACTAAAGGTGCTCAGAGTTGCTGGGATTCCAAGACAGAAGCCCTTTGCATGAGATACCCCTTTTTGCACAAAATTCATTATGGTATGTATAACTACAGAGAAGATGAGTCTCTCTGGAGCTGAATAGCAGAGTGGTGCTTGCTTCTGCAGCTCTGTGTAAAACTAGTGCAGCTCATGTCTTTCAGCACAGTCCGCTGTGACAACCAAATATATTAGCAGAACATAAAGTCTGAGCACATTGTTGGATGTGACAGATGAGGTTCAGAGGCTCAAGAACCGTTTTGCCTTTGGATATCCCAGATTCCAGGTTCTCCCAGTGTCTTTTTTCTTTATCACAGTAAGCGTAAGCAATACCATATCTTGAAGTATGAACTGCAAGTGCTAGGAAAGGGAGAGGCATGCTTTAAATATGTAAGCCCAAAGGCTTCTAAACTTTTCCTAGTTAGGGCTGTTTCTCCTGCAGCCTGTAATGTGCTATTCTATTTTTCAGCTGAAAAGGATTATTTTGAAACTTACCATGGTTGTTCTTGCTCATTTGACAAAGGAAGGTGATAATTGGGAGGCATGAAGGAAATAGTACATCAGGAAACAATAATCAGACCAAAAGTCTTTGAATGAAATACACTAAAGGTGGTTTTGATTGTTTTTTTTGTTGTTTTTTTTTTTTTAAACATGAGAATGGCTGGCAAGATTGTGAGTGGACTTGCCAAGAAGTAGAAAGTCTGTCTTTAACTAGGAATGAGTGAAGTTTACTTAATGACTCAGATTTCCAGAAGATGTAACAACTATGTGTAAGTGTCAATAGCAGTCAAGCTGATTAACTGTTCTCAGTAAACTCACCTCTGTGTCTTTACTTGAACTGGCAGAAAGCTATTAAAGACGTACCTTTCCGCTTGCACAGTTAACACAGGACCTTTACTAATACCCATAGCTGTTCCCTGATGGTAGGAGTGATGAGTGAAAAGACTTTATTTTTTTTTTATGTTAGAGAATAAAATGTGAGTACTTCTTAGTGATAGGCTATTGAATACTTTAAGGCAGGAAGTTGTCTATGTAGTTACTATTGATACAGTAGTTAAGCTACAGTCCCTCACAACCATATATATTCCCAAGAAAGACAATGTTAAGAAAACAGCACAGTTCAGTCAAGCTTTTTTCAGTCATGTTATTTTCAGTTTGTACTGAGGCCATCTCAAAAGTCCTTTGTGGAAAATATTCTATTAGGACATTCTGGGGACAGTGAGTACAACTTAGGTTTCCATTTCTGAAGTACAGCCATGTGACAAGCAACTCCAAGGAAAGTGCATCTCTTAATGGTTACAGGTCCTTCATCAATAAACATGTCAAGATTTATTAGGGGTATGAACTTTAGCATTTTATAAATTTATGGGTAACTTCATAGATTCCAACAGATTCCTTTGTTTTTTCATCGTAGTCATTCCAATCCTATAGGAAATAAGATTACACAGTGTTAGTCACAGAGGACAGAATGCAATACTGTCAAAACCAGACTGGAATTCAAACTGAAACTAAGTCTTACTCAAAGTTTGGGTCTTAGATTTCTGTGGAAAGCACTGTGCAGTCACTAAGCTAAGTTGTGATTTCTGTGAGAAGCAAGAGCCCTGACCTGAAATTAAATGGTCTTCAGTCTCAGTGTTTTTATTTTAACAATGATTTTTTTTTTCATATGTAGTCCACAGCCTGTAGTGGACAAGCCAGCAGCCATGGCAGATGAAAGGATTATCTATCATTTACAATACCCTAGTCAGGTGGGTAAGCAGACAAGCAGATCCTTGCCAAGTAGGATACCAGGGAACACATTTGACCTTGAGATTCTTGCTCACAGCCAAGGAAGATTTGCAATACTGCTCAGTATTCTGAGCTTTGAAGGACAGTGTCTTTATATTACTTTTTAGTATCCCTGCGCACAGGAAAAAGTGTAGGCATCTTCCTGGAAAAATCAGTTCACCACTTTGAATAACTGCAGCCATTTAGTATTCCAGGTGTTTGCTCTCTGGAATTCCTGAGTGACTTAAAAGAAAAGTTGCATTTCTACCTTTGTCAGCTGCCAAGCTATCAATCAAATACATACTTCTAAAATGACGCTATTAGTCATGCTGGCTGGCTGTTCATAGTTTCTCTCTCCAGTTACAACCTTTCCATGCCTACATGAAAGAGCAAAACTAGTCTCTCACATGTGCAGGGTGTGTATTTTGGACTAGTGACTTAGGGAAAGCAAGGTAGGTAATTAGATTTACTAATGAAACTAAAACAACATACCTTTTCTAACAAGTTTATGTCATTGAAAGGTGTGCCAGATTCTGCACCTTCAGCAGCAAACCCTGCCTGCAAACACATTTGCAGTAAGTTTTTAAGAATAAACTGCACCAAGGAAATAATAAATATGATCATTGAAATATGTTTAACGAAAGTAACTCAGCACAAACTTTTATGATATTTCTTTTAAGTTAGGTAAAAAGAATGGTCAAGCTCTTTCCCGGGTAAGGGTCAGTATAAGGTTGAATTTTTCCAGTTCACAAACAGGGTCACAATCTAAGCAACAACAGAGTAAAATGAGGGAGTACTGCTGCTCTATTTTTCCTGACAAACAGGTATTTTCAAGAATTCTAGATAATGTTAAACCTGAGTTTCTAAGCTTATGTAGCAGCATCCACCTACTAACAGCTTTGATTTGTGTTCAGAATCCATACAGACATTATGTATAAAATAGCTTTGTAATAAACTTACACTGCAAGAAAACAATGGAAAGAAAATGTGGAAGAGAGTTCATAGTTTTGGCTTAAATATAATCAGAATCCAAGACACTAGAGAAGGAGCAGCCTGTATTGCTTTTAGGTACAGAAGTGACCAGCAAGCTTTATGTGAAAGGAGTGTCACCTGGCGGAATGAGCAGATTAGCATACACAATCAATCATTGCCAAGGGGAGTTCTTCACTGTTGTTACTGTTGCTGTAAAGAGCTGAAGGAAGTGATAGCACTAGGAAGGAAATAGCATTATCAGTGGGGAATAGCACAAGACCAAGGTGTTCTGTTTTATCTTCTATAGGAACAGCTCTCTCATTTTAGGGTTCACAGTTATCAAACTGTAAATTAATTTTTAAATGTAAATTTTAAAATCGCAGCCACCTCTGTCGCATACAGGAGAGTTTCTTACATTGCTATTTCTAACTACAGAATTTTATTAAGAAGTGACTAAAGAGCCAAGGTAGCTTCTTCCTGGTTTTCTGCAGGGGATCTACACTTGCGTTTTTCATAAAGAAATCCCCACTACTGCCAGTGAGACATTTAACTGCGAAAGAATGTATGAAGTAAGACACATGATTTTAAAATATTTCAAGACTGAATGGAAGGTTAAGCACTTGGGAGTTAAACAAACCACAGAGTGTGGCAGATGTAACAACAGGAGACCTGTCTGCAAGGCACAATGTGAATACGGCCTTTATATCATTGTCAAAAGTCCATCTCAAGGGAACTGTTAGGGGTACAGAGGAAGATCAGTAGCATGGGACAAAGATGCAGAGCTGCAGTATAGAACAAACACAAGAAAAATAAAAGAAGCCTTGGTTTTGCTACCTGGAGATATTCACCAGCCCTCCAAGGAACAAGAAGCCATGTGACTGGAATTACAAGCTTCTGTACCAGACACTCAGAGCGACTTGCATTCTTACAGCTTTGGCGTCAGAGCACAGACCCGTTTAATCTCTGCAGAGGGAGCTGGGCCACGCAGTGACTTGTCTGCCCTCTGCTGACTGGCGAAGGACCAACAGCTAAAGCACAAACGCACCAAGGAAGGAAAAATGCCTGTTGACTTTACAACACGATGAATTGTCACATTTTTGTTACCAATGAAACTATTGGCTGTGCCACAAAGCAAGGAAGCTTAAGAAGGTTTAAGAGAAATTTTATAAAGAAACCTCCATTTTTTAGTTAAAGCTTTCAGCTGAGGGACAAGAACAGGAAAGGAGCTGAACTATCCTCAAGTAAAATTAAAAAATATGTATCAGATTTGCAGTAGATCTACTTAAGCACATTAAACAAGAAATACAAGTAATTGGGGAAAAACAAATTGTTCTTGCCCGTTATTAGAACACACAAATACCTAGTATGAATTTGTTGCTGCTGCTAGGTAGGAAAAGAGGGTTTATATCGGAGAATCAAAGGATACTTTCTCCTCTTTCAGACTCAAATATTTTTTTGAGAAAACTACGGTAATTTAAATAAGACATGCAAGCATTAATCCATTCTAACTTGACTTCAGGTATGGTTGTCTTATGTCTATTAAAGACACAAATAAAATACAGTAATGCTATGGCCATATGCTATGTTTTGTGCTAATCAAAAGCCAGATCTAAGGTTGTGGAGAAGCTATGCTGGCTTGCATCCTGTCAAATATAAAGCAGTTTATAGAATGGAACTGCAGAAGTCTATATATTTACTCATTTAGGCATCAGAAAATTCACTAAAATACCTGCTCAGGGATTCAGGTGTACTCTCCAATAGAGTACACAGAACAAACGTTGACAATATTAAATTAAAAGCTTTATTACAGCTGTGAAGTCTTTGTTCTGCAGATAAGAGTAAAATTGACAGCTAGGATGCAAAGCTTTAAACATCATCTACGTTTTGTAGTCTTGTCATAGATTTTTCTTGAAGTGCAAGTTCCTAGGTCTGGCTGCAAAGCTTTCAAACAGGAATAAACTAAGAACCATTCTGTTCCTCTAAAAGATGGGCTTAGTTTAAATAAAGCAATAAAAGAAGACTGCCTGCAGCACACTGCAGTGGTGATTTTATTTATACTGAATTCTTTGTAGGATCAGCTTTTTTTGGTCTGTTTCTTAGTACAGTCTCACAGTCTGAGGGAAGGATAAGACAGGTTTATATTTGTCAGTCTATTTACACCTAATCCGACTGGAATAATAGGTTAAATATAGCAGGGAGTTAGCTTGCATACAGCACGACCATGCACAAGAAAACGAATCACCGAGGACTGTTTTGGTCCTGAAGGTATCTTTCAGTTCTGAACCTGGAGTTGTGCTTTGCAACAGTCTTCAACTGCTGTTGGTCTTCAGTCTTTGTCTGATCAAGTTTCAAATGGAAAAATGCCAACATTCATTTCCTGTTGGCTTTGGTGATGTCAAATCTCAAATAAAATTTGATTTTTTTAGAGGCCATACACTGAAGACTGTTCATAAGCTGAATTTCATTTACTGTCTGCAACATACCAAGCAGCAAAGTGGTGCTTTCCTGAATGTGGCTGTCTAATGATGCACTCCTGCAATTCCCCCTTGGGAAAGACTCCCTTTTGCAATAACTGAACAATGAAGACCTTTCAAATGAATTCCAATGAGCACTTGTAAGGCAATTTGAATACGACTCTAAGGTGTGTTTAATTTTAGATTTTACTGGCACAAAGAATACCAGACTTGTTAGTGCTGGCTGCTTGTGGGGTTTTGGTTGTGGTTTTTTTTTGAGTCAAATGAAGTAAAAGAAAAAACTAGGAAAACTAGGGAGGTCTAGGACATTCCAGGGAGAGCAGTACCATTTCAAACAGTGTGTATTTTATCACTCTAGAATCTATAAGAAGTGCTCTTAAACACTGAGAAACAGATCACAAATAAGAACTCACCTGTGGTTGAAAGTCAACCGGTTCCAGGCCTCGACATTCAAACTCCACTATCGTTTTGAATTTTTCGCTGTCTTCAGCCTATAATTGAGTCAGAATACCATTAGTTTTCATCTGGTGGAGAAAGACAGTGACAAGCATTAGTCTAGGAATGAACTGCTTTAAAGGCAGTACTATCAACTCTGATGTCCCAAGTGACAGCAAAATCCTAGGCCTCATTTAATAGGTGGTAATTAACTAGAATTTCTTAATCTGCCACAAGGAAGCCTTCAAAAGGAAATTAATACAAGCACTACATAATTGCCTGTAATTTGAGTGATACAGTTTTGAATTTTGCTTATGAAATGCATCATAGATTATTCTACACTTGAGACTGTGTGCAGGAGCCTACAAGAGACAATTTTCTGTCAGAGGAGAATACCAGCTTTTGTGTTTTTGAAAGAGGAATGTGATGATAAAGCAAAACCTAAAAATATTATTAACACTTATTTGTCTTTCACTTGTTATATAAAAGAGAAAACAAACTTACGTTGTAAGGTTTGATTGTCTGACTTAAAATATCTAAAAAAAAAAAAAAAAAAGAGAAGTGTAAAAGTGAGTGGCATCTTCAGTTTTATTCAGCCCAAATCAAGCACCGGCTGCTTCTTTCAAAGAAATTTCTTTATACAAAGCAAAATAAACAAAGTAACCAAGCAGTTCCTGCAGTTGGCCCTTTCAAAAGGTAAATTCCATTTTTCTCACTTCTCCTGAGAAGTGTACATTACACCATTTTGTTACCCTACCAATGCAAAAAAAAAAAAAAAAAGTGTGCTTCTATAAAATGACATTACGGATACAGGTTTTGTTCATGTAGAAATCTGAACTCACTCACTTGCTGTCTCCTTCTTGAGCATGATGACAAGTATGTACCTGTTGTGAACTCAAGCACCAGTGTACAAAGAAAAAAATCCCTGGTGAATGCTCTTTACAAACAGTGTCAAGCAAGGATGGGGACTAAAAGATAAACTTAGGAGAAAAAGTGTAAACTGAATTACGCCTCTTCAATTTCTAAGCACATACCAATGGAGTTCTCCCTGGAGCACAGCTTGCATTTCTGCACCATAGTGGCGCTTCCTCTGCCTCCTTTCAGGGGAGCACTGTCCTAAAAACCATGACAACAGAGACATCATTTTTAACTGCACTCTGCCACTGGAAACCTCTGCAAAGGTAAAGTAGTTTTTACAACAATGGTCTTTAACTTTTTTAAAATATTGCAATGAGAAGGCTTTTGTTAAACTAGGAAGATCCATAATTCAGAAAGCTGTGATTATCAAAGAATAATTCTGTCCTAGACTTAAAATAATGAATAACAGATACACTATGTGTTGTTCATACAGGCATGTTCCATTAATTCTTCAAAATAAATTCTTACCCTTCAGTAGTATGCAACAAAAAGGGACGATTATTCAATTAACAGTCTCCAAATATTTTTAATATGGAATATGACAGCATTTCCTGAATGCACATAGCTATTAAAATACTATCTCGGCTAAAATGTAAGTCGTCACATCCCTGATGATAATAACTCTTGTGTGTATGAGGCAGGTTTTTGATTCTCGTTTTTGTTCTGATGCAGGTTACAACAGGGAAACATACCATCAATCGCAGATACTGGCATTTTTCAGAAACTTCACCACAGTTCCCACATTTCAGCTGAAAAATAAACATAAATCAGGCAATGCAAAGCTGTCAATAACCAGGGATTTAAAAGCTGAAGGAGCTGATGTGAGCCCTCCAGATTCACAATCCCCGCTGTTTCACAGCTGAGAGGGGCTGGAGCAGGTTTGAGGTGCCATCTCTCCTGACAGGCTTGTGAGCTGACTCGACCTGGTGGGTCTGCCCTTCGAGGTGTTGGATGGAAAATGTGTTACAAAGCAGGGTCACGAAATAAAAGAGAGGAATAGTGCATCTCGTCCTTCACCTGCGTTACCTGCCAGTGGATATTGGATTACCAACCACCTCACCAATGGAGGCACTGACCAACACTTCAACTTAAGACTTTTTATTATAGCAAACTCATGTCTAATGGCACGCATGTACTAGTGTATGTGTGTCTGTACACTTCTACCATCACATTCGTTGCTCCTGTAGCAGCCTGTCTGCAGTGTGGAAAAACCCCATCGCTGTTTACGCTGAGAGCTGGGACATCTACCGCCACGGGCCTTCCTCGCCAGGTGCCCGCTGGACACCCGACAGGCCCCGAACACCCAGAACGGCGTCCCCCGGCTCCCCAGGGCCCCGAGGCCGCCCAGCCCGCCGCACCTTCAGGTACCATCGGAAGTCCTCCCCCTCGGCCCGCAGGCGGGTGATGTTCTCCAGCGTGGCCCGCAGCTGCAGCCCGATCCTCTGCAAGGCAAAAGGCAGCGAGACAGGCCGTCAGTTCGGCTCGGCTCGGCTCGGCTCGGCTCGGCCCGGCCCGGCCGCGGCCCCTACCTACCCCCATGGCCTCGCAGGGCGCCCGGCAGCTCACGGGGCCGGGGAGCCAGCGCACGATCCGGACCCCTCAACCCCGTCCCACTTCTCGCGGGAGCCGCTGAGGGTTTCCAGGCGCTCCTGCGTGGTTTTAGTGCTGGTTTGTTTGGGGTTTTTATTTTTTTTTTTTTTTGTTTTTCCCCACCCTTCACCGCGTTGCGTTGGTGCCCTCAACCAAGCTGGCGGCTGCCTCCCGGTGCTCTCTGCCGTGCTGAAGCTGCCGTGAAGCCGAAGCTGCCCTCGACTAAGATGGCGCCCGCCGGCGCTGCCTGTCACCGCCCCGCCGTCCAGCGGAGCGGCCCCGGGCGGGAGGCGCGGCGGGCTGGGCCCCGGGGAGCGGGGCGGCCGGTTTCGGGACGCGGTGAAAACGGAACGGGGGACGTGGGGAAGCGGGGCGGGCAGAGGGTGTCTGTGGCGAGAGGGGGGGAGGCAGGAGGTGCTGGCATGGGTAATAGGGGTTAGATGTTTTCACCCTTTAAAAAGTAATTTAACCACCATCTTTTTATCATCGCAGTGGCTAGTAATTTAGGAAAACCTGAAAGAGGTGCTAGAGAAAGCAAGGGCACAGTTTGGCAGTGCTGCTGTGGGAAAACTCCCGGAGCCTGCAGGGAGCCTCAGACCACTGCAGTGCTTTACAAAAATCACCACTTTGAAGTCAAGACATATTTGGTCTCTGAGTCTCTTTATCAGTTCTGCACAACTATCTGCTAGTTTAGAACTTAACTAAATACATTCTACATTGCTTCTGAATTCAGTTTTTCTAAAGCTGGATGGCTCCAGGGTGGCCCGTTGTTTACATCTGCTCTGAAGGCAAACGGGCAATCGCAGCAGCAGGTTGTTAGGAAGCTGACGTGTGTCTTCGCCATAACCAGTTATCATGTGCAGAGTCAGGGCTTCAGTTGTTTTGCAATTCTGAGCTGGCCAACAGAATATCTGACTCAGGATATTTAACAACAGAAATTTAACTTGACAGCTGGCAAAAGTTTCATTTCACAGAGCTGGACTTAATTCCGTTTTCTACTGCTGCATAGAGAAGTGAAGTGTAGCTTTGAGTGATACAAGTGAAGTAACATACTCTGAATGTACCATCATAAAAGAAGTGTTAGGAAGTCAGTTGCTCACCAGAACTTATAAATAAAAAATACAGATGTCACTATTTTATTAAGACAGTCACTGACAGGTTGTAAAAAAAAGTTCTAACATACATAAAACCTTCAGGCCACAAATAGCAAGGAACTGAAACACCATTCCTCCCCACCCTCCCACCCCATAGAGATACTGCAATACAAACTTCAGTTTGTTTGATTTAAATTGGCTTAATCTTGAAGTGTAGTCCAATAAGACTGAAGACTAGACACTTAAGGTCCTGGACCAGGTAGTAAAACACTCTCAAGCCTTCTGGATCCCTGCAGTGCACAACAGAAAGAAGGAGAAAAAAAAGTTACATTCATGTCTTAAGAAAGCAGTTTATAGAACTAACCTATTTAAAAAAAAAAAAAGCTCATAAGGGGACTTTTCAGAGGTCATCTTAGATATTAACAGATTTGTTTCATCCTACATTGATTGATACAATATTCTGCAGCCCAAGCTTGCAAGTTTTAAGTCTTTACAAAATGTGCATTTTTAACATGAAAGCAAGCGATAACGTAATTTTGGATTCAGAAAATGATATTCAGTCTTTTTGGCTCAGGTGCAGTCTTAGTCTTGGTTCTAGAGACATTGGTGCGGAGAGGCAAATGACAGTTCAGTTCAGACTCTGAATGTGGCTAACAGGGGCTCCCACAGTAAGGTCAGCTGCGCAGCGAGTTTGAAAATGCAGTGTATAGTGCCACAGTCTAAAAGCTTTTGGTACATTACGCAGAGATACAGAGCACTTGTGTCCCCAGGAACTGATTTGTATTTTGAAACAAAATAAAATAAAAATACCTAGTAATCAGCGATTTCTAATATAGATCATTACATAAAAGCAACAGAAAAAAGCATAGAGTACTTACTTGGATTGATTGACATCAATAAGTGAACCGATTTTTGATGTGGTAAAGGAGATGTGTTCATCCCCAATTACTATTTCAAGTTCCTGAAAAATAAAACATTGTAAGAAGTCAAACTACTGCTTTCTGATGCTGGTTACAGAAATACTTAAGTAGGGAGATGACAGCTGTTTCATTTTTCTTACAAGTTATTGAATGCAGCAGGTCTGTGAATAATATTAACTCTCACAATTAAACTGCCATTGAGGCACTGCTCAGGTTTTAAAGTAGTATTTCTTTCCTTTTTGCCTAGAGACAATACTGACACAAAGAAGACATTCAGTGATGCTTCTAATACATACAAAGCAGCAATCTGAAAGGACACCATACACCAACCTGCCGCCCAACTCTGTCAGGAGGAGGCCACAGCGCGTCGTCTTCTTTTGTGATTTCGCTGTCGTCGATTATTCTCTTCAGCTCCTCCATCACGCTCTTATGCACGTAAGCCTACACACAACAGTCCAAGATGAAGACGCAGCCCCAGGCGCTGCCGCGGTCGCTCCGCTTGCGCACACCGCCGGGCTGGCGTTTCACCCGGCCCGCTTCCCACGCAGCACCCGCTCCCGCCGCCTCCCACCCCCCAACCCACCCACCCCCTCCCACCCCCCAACCCACCCACCCCCGGCATTAGGCCGCTGCCGCCGCGGCCCCGGCGGCTCCCCCCCGCGCCGAGCGGCCCAGCGGCGGCCGCCTGTCCCCTCACCTCCTTCCGGATCATCACGTCGTTCTTGTAGTTGCTGTTGTTGGCGTAGCGCAGCTTCCCTGCCGAAGACAGCACGGACGTTACCGCCCCGCCGGGGCACGGCCCCGCGTCCTCCCGGGAGCTGGCAGAGCGGGCCCCGCCGCGCCCCCCCCCCCCAGCTCCCGCCCGCCCGCCCGGTGCCGCGCCGCCCCTCACCGTCGGGCCGGAACTCGAACTCGAGGAACTCGTGGCCGAACTTGCCCTTGTGCCCCACGTAGTAGCGGAGGTAGAAGTCGCTCGCCATGGTCCCGCCGCCGTCCCGGCATGCACCGCGCTGGCGCGGGAGAAGCGCGTCACGGCGGGAGGGGCGGGGCGGAGCGTGCTCTCCACTCCCATTGGTCGGCAGCACCAACCGCCGCGAGTCGGAGCAGCAGCAGCAGTGGCGGCGGCGTCGCCCCCTGGTGGCCGCCGGTGGGCGCAGCCGGGCCCGTGAGGGCGGGGCTGGGCTCCCGCTACCTCTCGCCGCGGCAGGAGAAGGGCAGGGCCGGGCCTCAGCCGGGGCTCCCTTGCGCTGGTCTGGGCGCCGCCGAGTCCCCAAAGCATCAGGGGCCCTGCCTCACGCCGCCCCCTCCGCCTGCCCCCGGCAGCTTGGGCGCCGTCGCTGAAACAGAACGGACTGAGGTCCAGGCGCAAGTATTGGTTTGTCAGGGCCGCTCGATTCCGTCAGCGAAGGACGCGCTGCACAGCTTTGGCCTAAAACTTGGGACTTTTTTTTGTAGGTGGAATATGAAAATTACTCACTTATTACTAATAAGGGCTTTCTTGTAATATTTAGACATAGTAATAAAAGAAAAATGAGCTGCAGCTAGCCTTTTATTATGAGTCCAGACATCAACATGGCTGGATTTGGCCCCCATGCAGCCAGTGCATCCCTGTGCCTCCCTTGCGCTGGTACTGTTTTGTGGAGTTTCCCTCACCACTGTTGGCCTGAAGTTTGAGTAAATGGACTGGTGGTAGTACCTTTTTACAATTTGGGGAACTGCTGAGAGGAAGGAAATAACCAGAGACGTGCCCTTTTGTAAAGTATTCTCTTCTGAAATAAACATTTAGAAATAGAGTATCTCTTGTCCTCATAGCTACAAGGGACACATTTTATTGAGGACACTGAATAGGAGAGGACATCTTGTCCTGTGGTAGGGTTGAAAATGGATTTTACGCTGATGAACTTGGTTTCATTTAGGTGGTGCTGCATCACATCCCAGGTGTAGGCAGTTAGAGCAGGGCTAAACCTCACACTGCTTACTTCAGAGTTACAGCAAGGTTAAGTCTGGCAATATTTACTGTTATGAGCTAAGTGGAAGTAGCTGAACTGCTTCCAGATCTAATCTGTCCATGGAAATAACATCATCTTTGGTAAAGTATTGTGTAAATAATCAGATAAATCTTTTCATCTCAGTTAATTCTGTGGGGAGGAAAGCCCTGGCTGTCCACATCTGGACATAATTAATACGTGAACTGACTAAACGCCCCATTGATAGGCTGTAGTTTGTTTTTCAGGAGCCCTGTATTTTTTTGTGATCTAACTTCATCTTCTGACTGTATAGGACCTTTCAGCTTTCACTAATATAGTCAAAACAAAAAAAAAATGTTGAGATTGGTGTTTGATTTCTTTTGACATAAATTATTGCAGTAAGAGGCAATACAGTAATTTTCTGGAAAAATCTGAATGTTTAAAGCTAGACACTCATAAATTAGAGCTAAATAGCTACTTTGGATATATTTTAGGAAGTCGTTGGATTAAAATACTGGAGTAAAGAAATTGCATCTTTATCTTGTTTAACTTAAATTACTATTTCCTTGGACCTAAAGACACTGTTCACTGGGCACACACAAAGTAAATAATAATTTATTATAGACTCACCAAGAGTGAGATAAGAAAATAAAAAGATAGGTAGAAGGAGGTAAAATATTAAAGACTCCTTCTTGAACAGATCATTGACTCCTAGTGTCCTTCACTGTGTGGTTATAGGTCATGCTCCTTCTCCTCTGCCTAGGTTAGACAGCTTTTCTTACGTTCTTTTCCTAAGGGAATTGGAGGATATTGAGGGACAATCATTAGTATTCTAGATAAATGTATTTATGAATAAAGATTAAAAACTAAATATGTACAACTCAGCGAAATGATGAATGAAGTAGAGCACTTTTTCTTGAGCCTAGTATGCCAGTACTCGTTGCATTTGTATTTTAGTTTGATTGTTCTGTATGATGTGGCATGTGACATGCTATGTTGTACTGTGTTTACTAGGAGTAAATTTAATCCTTGCCTTTGGTTAGAAGTTATATATATATATAAAAGTGTTATATATATATATATATATATAAAAAGTTAATAGAATGACATCTTCAGAGTTCTGCCAGATGTCATTACAAAAGTGAAGGCATGTTTTGAAGTTAGAATTTTTTTTTTTCTGTTAGAAAATCAGAATTACAGTTAATTTTGAAGCAAACTCTGCAGAAGCACCTCAGAAGGTGTTAATGAAACAAGACAGAACTTTGTTGAACAGAAATAACATCAGGTTAAGGATGTTCACTAAAGAAATTGTAAAGGGTTTTTTAAAATTTTCACTATATAAAGAATGGTGGAAAAGTGTAAATTTTAAAATAAATGTTAAATCACTTTTCTTTTTGCATTTATATTATGTTTAGGAATACTGGAAATATAAATCTGGCTGAGTTTGGAAGATTGACTTCAGAACATACATGAGTCTCTTCACAGCTGAGATGCTAAGAGGCAAAGTCAGAACTGTAGTGGAAAGCTGAACCAATGGAAAGCTGGTGAGGAAGTTAGTATATGCACTTTGCCTGGATTTATGTCGAGTTTGCTTCAGTTTAGCTTCTCATGGTTACGTGACTGGCACACGTGAAAGATATTCACATACTACACTCCTGTTTAACAAAGACCGATGTTACACTGATCCAATTAATGACTTTCTGTAAGCCTCATAGACTCCTCTGGTCTTCCTAACGTTCAGTCTTTTTGGATTCCATATTCCCACTGCAGCAGTTATGGTAAGAAAGACCTCAGCTTCTGTGAATTAAAATAAGTTAGTACTTAGCCTGTTCTGCGTATTAGTCCTAAGTGTATGCTTAAGAAGAGGCTCAATGTTTTGCAGGAAATGTTGAGATTCCTTTTTTCCTGTTAAAAAGTAAACTGGAGTTGTAGTCTCTCACAGCATTTAAGGATCAGACACTTACATGTCTTTTTGTTGCATTTCTTCTTCCTGAGTTTTTCCATGTGAAAAAGATCTAGTGTGGTTATATTGCCTTATTCTGTTCCTGTCTGTCCACTTCTAGCACGTACAGGAAGTTGATGCGGTTCATTGCTGTTCCGTCTCTCCAGTAAGAAACACTTTCACTGCCACTCCATGTACAGTGTGACTCTTTGTTTAAATAGTATTGTCCTTTTATAGGAATATTGTCCTGAAACCGATCACTTAATACGGTTCTAATTCTTTAAAACTAACAGAGTACCAGCTCGCAAAGCCCTCTCATGCAAACAGATGGGAGCTACCCCCTAGGAGGCCTTGCCAGACCTGGGCATCTGATGAGAAAGTTTTTCTGGGTGAGTTCTGTCTAAATGACTGGGACAAAATCATGCCTGTCCTGCTGGGCTTAGAAGCTTGGGCTGTTGGATCAAAAGTCCCCATAATTTTCTCATCACAACAGACCTACCTGTCTATCTTTCTGTCATTTATGGCACCTTTCTGGTAAAATTTGGGGTTTTTTTCTGCAGTCCTCTCACAGTTTAGCTGGCTATATATATGTTTATCATTAAAATGGTGGTTAAAATTAGCGATTTCTTGGACATAGTTTCCTGGGTTTAGGCAGACTCTTGGTAGTAGCTATATAAATGTGAAAAAGGATTCATTGTTTTTCATATATTTGGGCTTGCATATTCACAGCTGCATTCTGCCTTCTTTATGAATTTCCATTCTATTACATATTGAAAAGTTGTCCCTTCAGTAGAAGAGTCCTACTGATACAGAAATAGCTAACCAGTTGCTTTCTTAACATTTACAGGGAGTGCAAAGAAATTTGAGCCTAAAAAAAGTAACATTCATTTTATACCAGACTGAAGGATTTTTGGCAAAACTATTACCCTGCTTATTATATGAACTTGGTTGTCCAATCTAAAGGTAATACCAATTATAAACTTTGTGTGTTCCTCTTAAGTACTGTCTGGTTTGACTTCAAGTTCAGAGAGTGGGTTTTTTTTTGTGAGAGAACGACTCTACTGTAATTATCTAAATTGTTTTATAAGCCTTTTCAGGAATATCAGTGCTTAATGCATTGTTGTTTAAATTACTGTGTTGGAAGGAAAAGCAAACTGGAATATGAGTTATCCTGCATTTAAATTCATCCAGGAGGTGTCAACTGTCTTTGAGCTGTGTATACTAATTCTAATATATTTTACAATGAATGCATATTATGAGTGAGATAAAAATGTTTGGTTTTTTTTTTTTTTTGCTGTGTGTGTATTTGTTTTCTTGTCTTCTTAAAACAAAAGTCATGTTTGATGGCATTACAGTAGATAGTGTATTGCTACCACAGTGGTGTTTGGGTTATCTTCACACATTTATAATCAAAGGCAGGCTATGCTGGAATGCGTTGGCTGAAGGTTGTATTTGTGAAAGAAGGAAATGCATGGGCTGTAGTTCTTTTCATTCTGTGTAGTAGCATGTACAAACAGGGATTGTTCTGCCTCTGAAGAAAATATCTCTCTAATTACACATTTTTAGCATTATTATTTTAGATATGCTAGAAGGACTGTAATATAACAATGTGCATCTCAAATTTTGATACTGATACTGTTTATAAGGTTGGTGGGGGATTTTTTGTTGTTGAAGAGCAAAATTTACATGATTTTCACTTCTGACCTATGGGGAGCGGGTATCTATGGGACTTGATGAAATGGGAGAAATCAGATAAACATGCTCTGAATATTTCTGCTTCTTTGTTTTTTTCTCATGTCAGTAAAAGCTGTCAGAAATCTCTAGTAAATCAACTTGCCTTGGATCCCTAATTTAACTTAGATTTAAGGTTGCAAGATTTATTTTTTTTTTTTTTATTTTTCTGAAAACTTGCTTTTGTGGTTGAAATAGTTGTATTTCTACTATTTTTTTTTTCTCTTCACTGAACATTTTGGAGAATTGGATGACAGACTTTTTTTTTCACAGATTCCAAATAAGTCAGATACTTTTTTGATATTTTCCATGTCTGTAACTATGAAACTTATGTTCTAAACGCGCATAATTTTATACGATTGCTTTGTACCTACAAAGGCTTTAATTCTTATTGATTCCCTCATCAAATAAACTACTTTCACTGACTAAATTAAGACAGTATAATCTTTGGAAGTTAATAGATTCTTAAAATGTTTCTTTAAAATATATTTGCTAACATTTAATCTATTCATGGTGTGGATCTTGACTTTGCATGTTATACCTCTCTGTTATACCTGCATTACTACTGTAGTTGCTGGGAGTAGAATTATATTCTAGTTTTGGAGAATGTTAATTTCTATGTCTTTGCATTGTATGAAAGATAATTAGTATCAAAATACAGCTGAGTCGGCAATCTGTTGTGGCCATTAGAGACAAACTGACTGTGGGTTTTTATGTTAATACTAAGTTATGCATCGTAATATGCTATTTAGAAAAGACATCCTGGTTTGTATCTTCAAATTGCAACATGGATAAGTTTTATCTACTTGGTTAAAAATATAGGTCTGTAAGAAGTAAATATTATTTATTTAATTGGTTTTTTTTTTCATGGTAGAACTGTGGCTTCAACTTACCCAAAATATTATTTACTCTTATTTAAAAATAGATCTGCATTAATTTGCACTTCAAAATTTTACAGAGATATTTATGAGGGCTGACATGGGGAAGCTTGTCTCCACTTGTTTCTCCGAGATGCAGAAAGAATCTGGCACATCTTGACTGAAGCTGGCCTTTGTGAATTGTCCACTGAGTATTGCGTGAGAAAGAGGTATCTCATGTTTCAGGCTCTTCATTTTGAAGTTAGCCAAGTGCTGTGCTCTGTTCATGTGTTTCTCTGGAAGCTGATTTTGTTTAAACAAGTCTGCCCAACTGTTTGTAGGTTCCTGAAGTGGCAGGGAGCAAGGGTATTTATTTAACCTTTACTCCATGACCTTCCTAGAGCGGTGGGTTATGTCTACAAAAGGGCTGTCTCTGTGTCTGCAGAAATAATCAAAGGAGTGTTGAACATTTTACCTCTTTCATTGGAATGTCCAGGTTCTGGTCCATGTCATCTGAAAGGACATCTTACTTGTGTTGAGCTGCTCAAGATGATACTTCAGACCAGGGCTACTAAGCAACTTTTGCTTGCTTCCATGTGACCTTGCTTTGTCCTCAAATTATTTTTTTTCTTTTATTTTAAGTGGTTTACCAAATCCAAGTTTTGATCACCTGACAGAGCCTGTTGACACACCAGAATTTCGCAGACTTTACAGAGGTAAGAGACCTGGAGCAGTGCATATGTAACAGAAACTTTTAAATTTGACCTTTAGAGACATGCTTGTGCTGATCTGAGTGGACCTCATATTCTCTGTTATGCTTTGACAAGAAGCTGAATTTATTATTTTTTTTTTAACATTTTAACCTGTGTTTCTGCATACTTTAAATTTTTTTTTGCATTTCATTTTTTTCTCATGCTTGTTATCATGCTAGTTATGTTCTTCCAATATGTTTGATTCCAATATTTGGTTCTTTGCTTTTCCCTTATTCTATAAAGAAAGAAACTAGTCCAGTAGGTCAGGAAATCCAAACATAAAGCTTCATTAGCAAAAAGGTGGAGACCTCTGGCATGTCCTGTCTTCTCACAGAAAACTTCTGAGCCTTACTTGTCCCCTGCATGCATCAGATTTTCCGATCTCTACAGCCATTTGAAAACTTATGTCAAGAAAAATACATTGCTTTCCTTTTATGTAGGTAATTGTACCTTCAAGCACTCTTTGATCTGGTGGATGCAAAAGTACTATCCGTTTCCTGTGCAATTCTTATTTGTAAAACCTTTATATAATTTTCAGGGATCCCTAGCAAGAAGCAAGCAAATCGTCAACTTTCAAGAGGGCCCTTGCAGACAGACTTTATGTGCAGGTGATGTGCTGAATTCATTCAGGGTTGCCATAGCAACCTTTTTCTTCATTATCCAGAAAAAGACTGCGTTATCAGAGAATGTAGCCTTTCACAGTACCTTGTGACTTTTGTTCAGGGGTCTCAAAGCTATCAGAAGCAATAGAGAGGCAGGCTGTGAAATTAGCAGTGTCGTAGGCCTTCTTGTGCATCTTTGCTCAGTAATGCCTTTATCCTTCCTCTGTAAGCATACCAGTATTCATTCCCTTCACCTTCTTTACATATTTTTGGCAAAAGACTGTCCCTTCCATACTGCATGGGAGCATATAATTTCAGATTCTGGTGTTTGAGCAGTATTATTTATAGCTAGGAGCTACAGTTCTCAGTCCTGCTGTTCTCCTGTCCAGTTTCCCTGATCTCAAAGAGTTCGTGATCATTTTTTCCAAGAGTCTGTTTTGTTGTGCATAACTGCTCTCCTGCCCTAGGAGCCATCAGATTGGTTCTGTTTCATGACACTGGCAATTTTCAGTGATGATAAAAAAGCCAAATAGGAGGATGGAAACCCAAAGCGAGATGAAAATGATGATACTGACTGTATAAGCTAATCCCCTTCAAAGAAGCAAGGGAGTTATTCCTCTGTGTGTAGATCTCATAATAAAGTGATTTGACTCCCTCCCAGAAAATTATTCTTGATTTCCAGTCAGTCAGGATTACTGTGACCATAAGTCTGTCCCGTTAAACCATAGGGATGGTGCATAAGCAGTACCTTAATGACAGCGGTTTAACAGAGTGGTGGATGGCAGCTTAATGAATTAATGTATATATTTTTATATATTTCCACATATGCAAGTGCATATGCGTATGGGTTTTTTTTCTACATCAAATAACATATCTTGCCCACAGATGGCTCTTGGGATTAAAATGATTGGAAATAATAACACATTTATATTTTCAATGAATAAACCTATTTTGCAGTTACCCCAGTCAGCAACATCCGTCTGTTGAACATTACTTGGGCACTACCCCCACAAGACAGAAATAACAGGTAAAATGATGTTTAGGCTATCATTACATTAATTATGTAATTATCATTAATTTACATTATGTTTTGATTTCATGCTGTTTATAAAACAGTTTGTGTAGAGAAGCCGATAAATGATCAAGACCTTGTCTCGTGGTAATTCAGAAAAGGATAATTTCAGGAAATATATTTTGTGCTTCTGATTCTTTGAGGACAGCATACAAAATGGAATCAGTATTGGGTATATTATCTCAGTGTTGATGTAGTAGATACAATGTCCCATAAACATACCTGACTTTTAACAATCTTCGTTGTACAGGCTGTGAACTGATACTTGTGTGTTGTGGGATCCTGAGGAGGTACAGGGCTGGTTTGGATGGCTAGTCATACCCAGCCTTCGTTGCTTTTGGCCTCTGGGCCCCCAGCCCAAATAGCCACTCCTATTTCAGCACCAGCCTTCCTGGCTTGCCAGCCTGTATGGCCTTGACCCAGCTTTGAGGGAGATGTTACATCTCTGGTGATACCTACAGGAGCTCCCATGTTGAGGTTAGGAAGGGTGTGCACATTTTCTCCTCTGTGGTGACACAAAACTCTGGTTTAGGAAGAACAAAAGAGCTTAAATGCTCACCCAATCACTTTGCATCCTGCAGTGGAATAAGAAAGGTCAGGCAATAACTTATATTGAAAAAGAAGACTTCGGTAGAATGGATTTGGTTTATTTAATAGTAAAGAAAAGGTCATGTCTTCTGTTCTTTTATTCTCACATAAACTGATTTTGTAAAGCTGAAGTTGGTTTATCACAGTTTGTGTTCTATGGCTTTGCTATTTCGGTACTGGAGAAAAGGTCATCTTCTTGGTGAGTACCTGATATGCCAAGCTCCATTAAAACTGAAGTTTTTCTGCTGAAGCTGAAGTTTTTTTTTTTTTCCTAGCATTTTTTTTTCTTTTCTTTTTTTTTTTCCCCCTAACTTCACCTGTCCCAAGTCAACTCAGCTCCAACTAGGTACTTTGTCATGCAGTCTAGTATATCAGAAGTGTCTGCCTATTATTATATTGTTGTTTTATTTGGGCTATAGAAACTTGAATGTCTTGGCTGTGCTAGCCTGATGCGCCATTTAGAGTCACATAGATTTTTTCATGTTTTGTTCACTATGCAAGAGCTCGAAGAGATTCCCACTCTAGTATCTTTCCTTAGGGGAGTGAATTGCATTATCCATCTCAAAATGGAAGCGTCAGTAGAAGACAGTGACCAAGTATTTGCATTTTTACTGTTTTATTGACCTCTAGCTTCTCAACGTGAAGCTGGTGAAGGGTCTAGAGCACAAGTCGTGTGAGGAGCAGCTGAGGGAACTGGAGTTGTTTAGTCTGGAGAAGAGGAGGCTCAAGGGAGACCCTATCGCTCTCTACAACTCCTTGACAGGAGGCTATAGCAAGGTGGCTGTCGGTCTCTTTTCCCAAGTAACAAGTGATAGAATGAGAGGAAATGGCCTCAAGTTGCACTAGTGGAGGTTTGGATTGGGTATTAGGAAAAATTTATTTGCAGAAAAGAGTTGTCAAGCATTGGAACAGGTTGCCCAGAGAAGTGGCTGAATCACCATCTCTGAAGGAATTTAGAAGATGTGTAGATGTGGCACTTAGGGACATGGTTTAGGGGTGGACTTGGCAGTGTTAGGTTAATGGTTGGACTCAATGGTATTAAAGGTCTTTTCCAACCTAAATGATTCTATGAAAGCATCTGGGAGGAAGGAACCAGTTTGGGGCTTGCAAGACTGGTAAGCAGTTAAAACCAAAAGAAAACCAAAAAAGTCAGAAACCCCAACCCAAAACTTGCAACCCTTCCTTCTTCTCAAACCTTCATATTTTCTCTGTATACTCTGAAAATGCTATCTGGTATCACAGAGACACAATACAAAATAAAACTGTATCACCATTAATAATATAATGATATTCTGTAGGGTGACACTTTAGTTGTTATTGAGAAGCCTTTTTTATGTGGCATTTATATATAGTAAGATGATTTTTTTTTTGTTTTGTTTTAGAGGCTTTTGTAATGCTTTTGACATAGAGGGGTAATACGAGCACCTATAAAAATAATGCAAACAGATGAAGACATTATACCAGTCTTAAGCAGTTTACAAACTGAATAAACATTAAATCTTTTTTTCACCAGAAGGGTAGCTTTGTCTGTTCTTAGTGCAAAGGGACTACAATTCCAAGTTCTTTTTAGTTTTAAATGTAGTTCAAATTATGCAAGTTGGTGAAAAAACAGAACAGTCCAGAGGAAAAGTATTTGCATCCTGGCATTGAAGCTGACAGTGTTTCTGCAGTTCTCTTCCCCTTCCCTATCCCCTTCTCTTTCCCCTTCCCCTCCCTTCTGTTCCTCTCCCCCCCAGTTTATGTACATTTCCACCTGGTTCCCTTACAGGTCTGCAGAGACATAAGAATATCTCTCTGTAATCTGCCTTGCAGACCAAGACAGTATATTAAGTCTATGATAAAGTAATACTAATTAAAATGTCCAATACAGGTTAAAATAAAGGCTTTCTTTCTTTAATTTAATTTTCTCTGTATCTCAGTAGTTATCTTTCAAGAAGGCAGGAGATGGCATACTTTTGCAGGAGAAAGGAAATGCATAGCGGTGTTGGCGCAGCCAGCTAAATATGGAAGTAGCTTATAACCCTTCTGGTAATCAGAATAATCTGCTGGAACAGAAAGCTGTCAGAGCCTTTGCTGGAATGGGCCATCAGCCGTGAGCAGCACATTCAGCAAACAGAGAGATCTCTGGTGTGTGGCTGTGGAAGAAACTGATACAGAGCAGCAGCAAAGTGTGCCTGTATTACATGGTCCTCTGCTTGTAACTCTGTGAATATATTACACCTCCCCAGCAGCTTGCACACTAACCTTTGATCCAGACTGTCTGTTGTAAAAAAAAGGGTAGTTGTTCTATTGTAAGATCACTGAAGAGCTTCATGAAAGGGAGAATCATTTATTTGAAATATCTTTAAAAGCCTATATTTCACTAAGCCTTAACAGTATAGGTTTTGAGTTTTTAATAGAAATGCTTGGTTTTAATACTCTGGGGCATTTCACGATTTTTAACCATCATGAAAGATTCCTTAAAGTGATAAAATGCATTTATACCTATTTTGACTTTATCATGGCCACTTCTGTTTCAGATAAAGTTATGAATCTTCCAAATGTCTTCTCTGCAGCTAACTCTAACACATTTTTTTTAGCATTGTTAATATATAACAAACACATTTTACTAAGAGTTAATGTAGTCTTTGAAAATTAATGCTTTATTCAAGGTAGGTGTTATCCTTGAATACTCTGGAGAATGCTGCAGGTAATCATACACTGATACCTTTTTTTTTTCCTTTCCCTCTAGCATACAAAATTTCTAAGTCTCATGCCAGAAAATCTAGGAGATATCCTTGTGAATCCTCTGAGTGAAAAAAAGTAATACCTCACTAGGTGTCTCAAGGTCGTAGCCTGAACAACTTCTTATTCTCAGAACTATTGGCTTGAATGTTTCTTTTCTGTGTTGATTCCCGTGCTAACGTCCCTTTTCATTCATGTAGTGTGCAGCTTCTAGACACTTTTGTAAGCATCCTCTCTCTGAATCTTTCAGGACCAGCATGGGGAGCTGATATTGCTAAACTGGAGTCCAGACTGGTGGCTGGAGAGCATGGTTTGGTCGTTAGAGTGAACGCATTAAATCCTAAGATCCCTGTAAGTACTAACAGCACATTGTCCTTAATAGAGCTCAACAAATCATATCTTCAATGTTATTTTCTACATTAGTCAGAAGCCTGAAATGCTTAGGTTTACATTGCAACTTACTAATTCATAGTTTTACATGGTTTTAAAGGCTACAGAGGGATAATGGTTTTGTGTATAATAAAGAACTGTGTGCGTTTTTGCTGAGTACCTCAAAAACTGTAAGGCTAGTGAGGTGAAGACTTATGGTTTAGGGTGGAGATTTTCTGACATGTATTAGAAAAAGAGTGAGTGTGGAGTAAAGAAGGCTAAATACAAAGCAATTGGTCTTCGTCAAAGACTGTTTTTTGTGTGGAGTAAGAAAGAAAATCAAATGAAAATATTTAAAAATACTGAGGTCTGATGTGAAATGTATAATGTGACTCTTCCACAAAGGAAATAGCATTTTCTGTGCAGCCAGCTCATCACTGACCATTTGTCTGACTTCAGTTTTACTCCAGCATTCTTTGAGGTGATTAAAGAGGAACTAAAAAAGACTTACTTCAATACACTCATCAAATCAGAGGCATTAGCCAAATGAGTGTCAGTGGGGAAAGGCTTAATTTCAGGGTAGCGGTAGAAAAGAAAGCAATCATCTTTGTTCTTCCTGTGTTGTCATAGTAGCGTAAAGTAGTGGCTTGAGGAGGTGCCTGTCTTTTTATCAGAAATTACCATGCAGTTCTTTGCATAGTCTTGTTGAATATAGTGAATGCCAGCACAATAATTATATGTGAGTGCAATTTTCAAACTGCCAAATATTTTTGCTTTAAACTAAGTACTAGTCCTAATGAGCAGGTGCCAAAGGCTGACATGAATTCACATATCACAAGTTATCCTGTGTATTTTTTTCTTAGAGTTGCTTGCATTTCTTCTGTCAGCAGCACCTGTGTGTATGTACTTGGAGGTTAAAATCCCTTGTTAGAGGATTATCAGATCATCTGAATAAGTGTCAGCTGGAGTCATTCCCCTCAGTTCCAGCCCAGCTGCCCTTTGCTTCTTTCTGATTGCCATTGGTCTCGGATCACTCACATTTCATGCTCTTTTCTTATCAGTCCCTCTCCTCTCTGGAAGCAAACTTTATACTTTCGTTATAACTTTGATGGATTTTGTTTTTTTCCTTTCTTTTTTAAAATTTTGGTAGAGGAGATACTTGAGGCCTGCTGATGCAGAGGATGGGGTAAGTAGACAAAACTGATATTATGTAAGATCAGTCTCAACTAGCAACATTTGTGCTTGGTTCAGAAAGGATCGCTTACTGGGGTCAGAGCTCTTGCCCGAAAGAGCAGGAGATACCTAGAATCTTCTTCAACAGACTGAGGGAAACCACATTGCTAAGTCGCTTGAGTAGACAGCAGCTAGATATAATCTGATATCTTATTCAGTGGAGCTGATGATATAAATATTCTGGTACCAGACTGTGTGTTGATTTTTCTCAAAGGTGAAGATGTTAATCAAGATAATATATGGCTGTAGGCTCCTGGTCTGCAGGAGCAGCTGCAGGTTACTCTTTGGCCTTATTCTTGTTTTGAAGGCAGAGTGCACTCTAAAAGGGAGATACTAAATCAAGCTATTTTGTAGCCTTCATAGCACTAATAGCTATTGACACTACAAATAATGTTGTCTTCATTAGGCTTTTGGCTTGAATCGACTCACTGAAGTTAAAAGGCTTCTGTATACCTGCAGATTAGAATGTGCTGCTCCAGTGTTTAGGATTAAATCAAGCCTTTTGTAGCCTGCTGTATAGGTAGCACAAACAGTGCACAGGTCCCTCAAGAAAAAGGGAGATAACTGTGCATCAAATAAATATATAAATATATATACTATTATAGATTTGGGTTTTGGCTAAGATGTGAGCTGGTGTTTGATACTTTGCTGTTCAGAAACCTCCAGTTTTCTCCCCTGGTCCATCCCTGCCCTGTTCAATTCTGGGTGGTGGATTTGACAAATATGCATCTGCTTTGTGAGGTGAAAACTCAACAAATGTAACACCAACTCTGAAGTGACAGTGTATTACCAGGTAAGGTTCTAGACATCTGCACATAGTTGTTCATATTACCTGTAGTAGTTTGCTGTGCAGTCACAGTTTAACGCGCAGTCAATCCAGAACCAGCCTGCGTAGTCACTGTGCAGGGAAAGTGAACTGAATGATAGTGATTTTGTAAAAGCACAGTTCCTGTGCTTAAGACTCACTTAAATCGCTGATGAAATTACAGCTTATATTATTTTGTGCATTATTGTTTGCGATATGTATTTTTTTCCTTTCCCATATGCCAGTCACTACAGTCTTGTTTTTGTCACCTTATCTTTCTTGCCAGTTGATATTTTTTTTCCCCCTTCAGTTAATTCAAAATAGTCTTCCCACCCATGTAGTCGATCCCAAATGAAACCATTTGCTTCCTGCTCTGAAGGCACAATGGGAAACCAGAAATTGTTGACTTGTTGTTTTGAATGATAACTTACTGAGCATTTAATGCTGAAGTCCATCCGGACTGGATTTCTTTCTTTGTGGGAGGCTGGGGTGAGGAGTTTAAGACAATGTGTTCTTACGGGGTTGGCTGCGGCAAGTTTCAACCATTCCTAACAAATCCTAAATGCTTATTAGTGTGTGCGTAGGCTGCATTTACATGCTGTGCAATGCTTGGTACTTGGAAAAATACTGGTTCATGTTAAGATAGGTTGTAACTCTGATGGTGTGTACACTTGTTACAGCCTACTCGCACTTTCATGGTTTAATTACCTCGGACTGTCCTGGTATGGTTCTTCAAATGATGCATTGTTTCACTTAAGTATTAATAAACAAACATTTTTTGTTATAAAATATAAGTGCTTGGAAAGGCTAACCTCCTGTCTTACGCTGTTGCAGAGACATAGATTTACCTGTGTTCATTTCTTCCTAAATCAGTGAGGAGGGGGGAATATGGAGGTGTTTAGTAGGTTTAGTCCATTCTTCCTTGATTTGGCCAGGCTTGTCCGCAGGGTCTGAAACCGCGTGGGTACGGCCAAACACCTGCTGCTGTGGAGTACGTTCTGACTGAATTCAAGCTGCACTTTAGATGCACATGGGGGACCCTTGTTTCAATTTCCTGCAAACCAAGGAAACACTTCCGTAGCCTTACTGTGGGGAGGTGTAGCTCCCATTCAGCTGTATTTTTCCTGAACAATTAGTCCCATATACCTCTGAAATCCAGAGTAACACACCACAAACAAATGCAGCATCATCACTAGATGCTTCTGTCACAGCTTCTCAGTTGATTTATCTAGGCTGGGCCCGTGTGTTACTTGGGTTGTGCATAAATCAGGCTTGGGGCACGCACCCTATCTGTGTCTATTTGTATTACTTGGAGGCTGAATCTAGGCCAGTGATCACTTGGAATATCACCTGCTCTAACTTAATTGTTTTGGTGCCTTTTATATTGAAGTTAAATGAGCTTCTGTAAACTGGTAACATGACTGAAGAAAAAACCCCAAACGTTCTGTATTTGATGGTTGTCCACATAAGTTGTCATGCTTAAGATATCCCTGTTCATTTGTCGTTATGTCCTGGGCGAAGAGTGAGAGCTAAGGCAAAGGAACAACCTGAACTGTCGCTGGGATCCTGTGCTAAAGCCCTGTGGTTTTCTTAGTCTGCAAGAGACAAAGTAGGTATTAATGATCAGAGTCCATATGGATCATTCTTAATGGGCAGTTCTTAAACCAACAAAATACAAAAAATAAATAAAAAAGGGAGAAACAAATGGAGATGCAGTTTGGAGAGTTCATGCCTCACCACACTAGGATGGAGCTTGCATCTACTTAACCCCAGGAGGGCAAAAGGATTTGAAATTTGGCCTTTCCTGCAAAAAAAGACCAGTGCTCATAAATTATAGTCTGTCAAGGCAGCTCCTACGGTTGAGAGAACAAACCCGTTCTCAGAATGGACTTACTTGCTCAGCTAGCTGAACTAGTTAAAATTTCTTGTTCTTACAGTGCTTGTGTTTCTGGTACAGTGATACAGATCTTGGAAGGTCATGTTTATGTGTCAGTTTGGGAAATGAAAATAACCTTACATAGTTGATTAAAGTATCTGCTGTGTATACACAACCGTGTTTTGTAATGTTGAGATTGCACAGACTATTTTTTAGGAAATAGATGTGGTTGTTTTTTGTTTTTTTTTTCCTCAAATCCACTGCCCTTAAAATGTTGCTGTTTCCCCTTTACTCTGTTAACATTCTAATATTGATAATAAAAAGGCCTGTGCAAACCACAGAACCTCCTAAAACATCTATTTTAAAAATTATTAACATTGATTTTTTTTTTTTTTTAAAAACCTGTTTGTTTGTTAAGCCCTGTTGATTTTAGTGCCTGAGCAACTCTGCATGGATCTTCATGAGTGATGATGCTTCTGTTCTGAAGATGGCGTCTGTTTCTTTTGCAGTTTCACAGGACTGTCTTAGAGGAAGGGCCAGAGAGCGTTCTCATTCAGCTCCCAGGGGTGTGCTTGACAGTATTGTGTGGCCAAAGCGGCTGTACAGAATAGTGCCTGTTAAACAAGGGATAGGAGGCATTTATTGGAGACAGGTGCTCCAAAAGAACCACAGGTTGAGAGGAGCAGAAAAGCAAGCACAGGCATACGGCTGTGACCTCAGTGGCAGCCTAGAGACAAAGGCTCTTGGTCAGGTGTTGCCTGAAAGAGGTAAATGCTGAAGGTTTTCCTTCTCCTGTAAATATTAAGGAATAAAGAAAGGAAAGGTGTGTAATTGTATGGTGTGGCTCTGCATGGAAGCAGAACTGCCTTTGAGGTCCGTGAACTGCTTTGTTCATAGGGACAGTGAGTCTGTTAAGCTTCAGTTACTGTATCTTCTAAAAATTTTTTCATGTTTTATAGTAAATAAGGCAATGATTTAAAAACAAAAGCAAATATGAGGAATTACACATCAGGACTGTCATCTTGGATCAGACCAATTCCATTTACCCCATCCCCTGTCTGATAACAGCTAGTAATGGATGGTTAGGAAAATAATTACACCCTAGTGCTTCCTCTGCACCATTAATAGTGTTACACGTCGGTATTGTACGCCCTCCCAGTTGTGTCTTTTTGAGCTGAAGCTTTGGAAAATGTAAAAGCTTTCTTGATTATCCTTGTTGACTTTTCAGTGTTTTTCCTGCTGCATTAGGGTTTTCGGTAATTTTTAGGTTTTTTTTTTTTTTTAGTGGGAAGAGCAAGGCTGTATGGAAAATTAAAAATACATATTCGCCATGAGTTTCCTCTATAGCAAGAGATTCTTTTAACCTCACCGGCTCTTCTCCAGGCTTCCAGCCTCTGATGTGTTTGAAAAAAGTTTTTATTAACTTCTTCATGACTTTTACTGCTGATGCATCAAAGTAAGATGAAGACAGTTTATGAGGTCAGGCTTTTAAATGTGGCACATGTTTCAGATATTGCCGATAATAATTTAATATAAATTTCCAGTAATTTTGTGTCAATTTCTCATTACAGGAAGTCTAAAAGTCAACTTAGCCTTGGTAAGAAAACTCCTGTCATCAAAACTTAGACTTAAGCATTACTTTCCAAGTATTGTTTATTTTCTAAGCATTACTGCCAGGTGTGCTCTTTGCTTAGAACAGGTAATAAAAGAACCTTTATTTAGGTCTATGCCTTATTAGCAAAATGTAGATTCAGGGATTTTTCTTGAAGGTTTGGTCATGAGGCTTTCCATTATCCTGTATGTGTAACGGCTTGAATTAAATGGATGTATGTGTTTTCAGCTAAGTCCCAGTGGGGGAATTTATGCATGAAAATAAATTACTACACTTTGCACTAATTAATTCCTTGATTGGCAGACTCAGCAGATAAAATCCTGAATAGGGTCATGTGTGAAATGTCTTTGTTATTTGGCCTCAGGTGTACCTGGCCAAGAACTGTAGGTATGACATCTACTCTTCTACCTGACTTTGGAGCCTTTAGACAAGGACTGCAGAACTGAACTGCTGTGAAGACAAAAAAAAAAAAAAAAAAGACAAAAATCAAACCAAGCAAGTATCAGTTCAGCCTTCTGTTTGCTGTAATCCTGTGTAAGCCATCCATCTAACCAGGCCAGGGCCTATCAAAATACCAGCCAGGTTTGCTTGCTACGCTGTGGTAACTTTTAGCTCCCTGCTGAGATGGTTGCCTGATCAGGACTGACAAGACTACAATGGTTTCCTTAACAATGGGGAGAACTTAGCAAGCAGCTGTGGTTAATCCCTGAAGGAAATGGTCTTCCACTGAAGAACATAGGGAAATTTGCATGCTGCAAATAATTTGAAAAAGATTGTTATTTCAAAATCATGTTAATTCTCATTCAGCTTGATGACGCACAGGTACAGATACGAGTCATTCCATGGGGATGAGCGTTTGCAAGTCATTGCAGACACACGCAGCTGCAGCCCCCATTTTTGTCATTAGGACAATCCACAACAATCCTCCAAACACAACTGAGAACAAGTCTGTTAATCTGTCACAGGGGTCTGTACCAAGACCATCAACCAGTGTGCTGTTTCCAGGGCAGCCGCGGTCAGTGCCAACTGTTACCCAGTGCTGCTGTTACAGCTGTTTGAATGGCGGGCACTGGGGCCTGCAACGTGAGAGCGAGGGAGTGTGCGAGCGTGGCTGTTTTGTTAATGAGTGTTTTGAGCTGCCCACCGAGCACCCAGCGTGTTAATGTGCAAATGGACTGTGGCTGGAATCTAAAAGGTGGGTTACGTATCCCAATCTAAATTCCCTGTTGCTGTTGCCATCTTCCTCCCTTTGCACTGTGCATTTAGAAGACACCTGGAATGGGCACAACTCTGTAAGCTCCTGCACTGAAGCAGTGAAAAAGCTCACAACAGCCCTTGGCTGTAGCTCCCTTCTTGAAGGCAAGGCTGTAAATTAGGAAGGCAGATTTAAAACTGTTTCATAAAGTCAAAGGACTGATTTGATAGAGAGCAAACTCAGCATGAGGAAATGACACATACATGCTCCTGCTGAAGGCAGGAAGGTAACGGAGCCACATACGTTATATAAACACTGAAGGGATTCATATGAGTACGTGTACAGCATCCTCATGGAAGTGCTCAGCATGGTACTAGTATGGATTATCTCCTACTGTACAGGTACTGTGTGGAAAAAGTGAAACAAAAAATAATAGAATGTTATTGCTAATACAGCATAGAGTAAAAAAACTGGGGGCTTCCAAAGGCTTCATAGCAACATGTGACAGTGAAAGGTATTGTCTTCAGTGCTCTGCTTTCTAATGCTTCTTTGAGTATATCCTGCAAATCACCTGGGGCGGGAAAGAGAACGCTCATGTGCTGCACAGTTTGTTGGCTTGGTTTTCAAGAGGTCCACATCAACCGATACTGGTATGTACGTAGATACGCTTTACCACGAGCTGTACAAAGAAACTGAGTAGTTTGCAACTAATGGTTGAATAGGCCGGCATGTAGTAGCTGGGGTTAAAAATGACATCACCATTTGCACCATTGTTTGCACCATTCACTGCCGAGACGACATCTTCTCACAATGGTAAGGACCAGTGTACTCATACCACTGGAAGTTTTACCCACTTATTTCAGTGACATCACTGACAGAACTGTTCAGCTCAGGGAAATAATGAAGCTGGTACTGTTTTCCATGTGATCTGAAAATGACCAAGCCAAAGTGGCAGAGAAAGACAATTCAGAACAAAATGATCTGTTCATTTACACATAGAATATGAACAGTTTTCAGTGTTGCTATTGTGAAGCTGCAGCTGAACAGCTGAATTCTACAACAGCGTTCCCGAAGTCTCACTCTGGGTTTGGACAATTAAGAGTCAAGGACAACTCTGACCAAAATACTATATAGTCCCAGGCCCAGGACAGAGTTTTAAGCACTATAAAGTAATTAGTTCGGTAGTCCCAGATAAAAAAATTTAATCTTTCTATAGAAACAGTGCACTGTTTTACAAATGTGTTCATTTGGTTTGCAGTAATCTGTATTGATGTCGGTACAGCGTTACACAGAGCCGATCCCTCCCACGCCCCTCCCTGGTTCTTTTGTCCGTAACATAAAAACTGAAACACAAAAGGCACCAAGCAAGAACTTACTCTAACAGAACTTCAATATGACAAGACAGAGAGATCAGAAATGAGTACAACGTTAAATATCATCCTAACAATCTGAACCATTATTTAAAATAATTAATTTCTTAAAAAACAAATTTGGTGTTTGACTTCTCAGTAGTTATAAATCTGTAAAGGCTGAAATCAGCACTGCACACTGAGTTCATTTACAATGGTTTGAAAAAACCGGCAGCCTTTTATACATGGTTTGTACAGCTTTGTTTGTGTGTATGTGTTCTTAAAAAAGTATCAAAACTGTAGAGCTTTCAAATATATTTACATTCGTCTGTTAGTTACAGTGTTATCACATACAGCCTTTGCTCAGTTTTGTTCCTCATGCACACAGTGCATGGATTTGTAGAAACAGAGCTTTATACCTTAAAACAGTAACAGGATACCTCAATTTTTTCACTGCATTAAAATATAAAATTTGAATAGAAGGATGCTTGATTATTTCTGTATTGTCTATGCAAGCCATGAAGTATTTTGAGATTATATATTATGTTTGTAATGCATCCTAGGTTTTATAGAATCACAGAATGGTTTGGGCTGGAAGGGACCTTCAAAGCCCATCCAGTCCAACCCCCCTGCAGGGAGCAGGGACATCTCCAACCAGATCAGGTTCCTAAGAGCCCTGTCCAACCTGGTCTTAACTTTAGACACTTTCTTTCTTTTCTTAGTCAAGAATCAACTTCCAGCTCAAATTACACTGTAATTTATTCTAAAAGAAAAAAAAAAGGAAAAAAGAAAAAAAAAACTAAACTAAACCTATCCAGGTTGAGTTTCTTCTACTCACTTTAATACAAAAGCTTGGACTGAGGTAAGAACGCTAGGAAGATGTCTCTCGGTTTTGGTACGGTTCAGGGAGGTGCTAGTCCAGTATGCAGGGGTAGGTAAGTGTACTCACATCCCATAGAATTCCCCGGGAATCTCAGTGAGATGAGAAAAAAACCTGTTGTTTTTTTTTTTCTGGAAGGTGCAGGATGACCCAGCCAAAGGTACTGATAAGGCTGTGAATTTTTAACATCCTTGCCTACTGCTCTGTGGTTTGGGAGGCCTACCATGGTGCAGGTTGTTCCATTGGCAGTCGTTTGGAAGATAATTGCTGCGCCTCAAGAACTCTGCATATGCTGAATTAAGACACTGGCCCACAGCATCTCCTAAATTTGGACTCTTAATCAGTATGAGCAGGGGAAAAGGGCAAGGAGGGATGGAATTAACTTTTGTTATTGTGTTGGCTTTTTTTCCTGATGAACCACATGAGAGTGCTCTCTTTGGGGGTATGGAAGTATATGGCTAAATCTTTGTTTGAGAGATGAAAGATTCCCAGTGGGGAAAACCATTTGGATTTATATTTAGAAACAAACAAACAACCTAAATCAAATTTGTACCAAGCTATAAAAAGCAACAATACAACGCAAAAAACTGGGCGCTGTAAGAGTTTCTCCTGACCGAAATGCTATAAGCAGTAGCTCTCCAGTTAAAAGCACTGCAGATGAATCTCCCTGGATAGACTGGGAAATGTAAAAGCAACCCTTACGAGCCGGTTTGGAAACGAGGAGCTCTGCTTGTTGTGGGAGTGCTTCCTTTGTCAGCCATCTTTTACCCTACAGCTCTTTCTTACTTAGTGTCTTCAGATTTCAAAGCAAACTTCTCAAACATCCTGTAAAAACTCAATTATCCCTAATTTTCATAAATGTAGGCTAGTAGTTTTAAAATATATGTATATATTTTTATATATGTATATATTTATATGCCTATATATCTATCTAGACTAGATAGATATATACACAGATAATCTATGCACAGCAAGCCAAACATACAAAAAATAAATACTCTCACTCCTCTACTATATTTACAAAGCAGATCTTATAATCCAGATTTTGTTAATAAATATTTCTAAACTGCTGTACAGAATTTGTTTTACTTATGTTGATGGATAGCCACAAAGCATATTCAACATATTTACAAAGTATCTATAAATATAGTCTTAAAATAAAGCAATAGCTACCGAACCGCCAGCCTGGCTAGTTATGTACATTGAGTTAGTAGCTCAGCTGTCGCTTATTCACTATCACAAATGGGTAGTGCAACAAGTTAAAATGTGTATAAAAGATTATACATACAAAACTCTCACATCCTTTGGATGTCTGCAGTTCATTATAACTTTGTGGTTACCCTTCTGCAACATAAATAACGATCAAAAAGAAGATGCAGGTTCTGTGATCCAGAGCAAATTTGTTCAGTGTGTTGACTGGAGCAGCAGCTTCATCCTTACGGCAACCCATCATCTTCTAAGCTTAATGCTACACGCTGTGAAGGAAAAAAAAAACACCAAAAACCCACCACATTTGAGAAAACTTGTGATACTGTTGCTAACTTGTATTTCTTGTTAAAAATCTCCCTGTTGTCCCTAGTGTATTGGTGACAAATCTATTTTATGCACTGATTTTTTTTCCCCCAAATGGAGTCACTCACTCAAGGGTTACTAAAGAGGGGCTGGTAAGTTTACTTCACTTGTGTATCGGATAAAGTTCCTCGTAAGGGATGACACCTCCTCTAGTGGGATCCCTAGGAGGACCCTGGGATAATACACAGCATTTCCTACGTGCCTGCCTACCTGCAGAAGCTATATTGCCTTCTCTTATTACTTACGGATCTTTATGCTCTCTTCTGAAAACACAATGCAGTTGTAACTGCCAGTGCTTCATCTCACCAGGGCTGCTGCTTGGAAGGAGGCTCCTTTACAAACTGCCAAGCAGAACAGGTTCTCCTCTTCTGCATAGACAGGGCTCGCTATCAAAATGAGTGCTTGCTTTTGGTAAAGCGCAATCTTGCCAAGGCAAATTTCCTTAACTTCTTACAGAACCTCATTCACTCCTCCTTGTGAGGAATCTGACTCTTCTTTACACTGTTACATTACAGAGAAAATACTCTCCCTGGTTTGCAGAGAAACTCAAGTGATCCTTAAGATAGTTTAGACACTTGGTAGCAGTCTAAGCACAGATAAAATGGTATCTGGTAGAGGAGAAGTAGTCAGCTGTCATGTAACGAGCTCTTGAGGCAGCTAGCTTTACACTTGCTGGCTCGCTAAGTATACAGACTAGGACAATTATTCTTCATTTAAATAGAATATCTGAGGCTTCTGCCTATTCAATGATTATTAAAGAAGTTCTGTTTTTTGTCATTATGTGGCAAATAACCAACACTGTAACTGGCTGGAGATAATTCTGTATCTAAACTCTCAACAAAATTTATCTTCTCCATCAGCAGTTTCCTCAGATACTTACTGCTGGGTAGACGTGTCCAATTTGGGCAGTCCGCCCAATGTGGATTTCGTCTTCATCTTCCTCTTCCGTTGTCTTCCTATATACTGGATTATCAAAATTCATGCTTTTAGTATTCTTCCGTTTCCAGTTTCTCCAGATGAGGTATCCCCCCATGCACAGCAAGCCAATGACCACTGAGGAAAGGGGAAAGAAAGGGCTGTTAGCCAGGCATGAATCTGTCGGGATGCTCCCACATCAATATTCACCCTTGTACGGTTTTCTTAAAGTCAGGCTACTTTTCCCCATTTCAGCAGTTCCTGTCCTCTTTCCCACCCCCAACCCTGAAAAGCAGAAGAGTGTATTTACACCAGCAGTCTGGTACAATTTCCTTCAAAGGTTAAATCAAATCAGCTTACCGACAGGAATGACAATTCCAATAACAGCCGCTGTCACAGTTGAATCAAAGCCTTGGTCGTTATTTCCATCTGTAATTACAGAAGTTGTTCTGATCATTTAACTCATTTGCTGGTTTTAAAGCCACGTCTAAATAATGTCTTATGTTAGTAACCATGATGTTCTGCCCATCAGAAAGTTTTTGTAATCAAATTATTTCCGAGAAGATGAAAAACATATACACACAGATGTGGGCTAAACTGAGCAGTTTCTTCTCAGGAGCAACAAACAGCCTGGCCATAAAGTGCCACTGCCCTCGCAGGGCTGCGCACCAGGAGCGCACGGCCAGCTGAGGGAAGTGCTCAGTACAGCGTTGCCAGAGAGAGGAGTCAGTGCCTGTAACTTGTGTCTCTAATTTTCAAGCACAAAAAAGGAGGCCAGTTTTAAAAAACATGGTATTTAATGCAAATTCCATGCATGGATCAGGGGATGGTGAACAGTGCTCTTGAAAATCCACACTAGAACACCTTCTAGTACTGACACAATTAATAATTCATTGAGCTGTCACAAAAAGAATGTAGTTCAAAGTCATCTGCACAGCTTTTTATTTTAATTATTTTTTTCTTTATTATTTACAGCTAAGGAGTTTGTCAACACATACGTCGCTCATTGCTGCCGTCTGCCTCAGCCTGCAAGAATGACCCCAAAATTCAATACTGCATTTACAAGAAGAAAAACACCTATAAGGAAAAATAATTTAAAAAAAAATAATCAATATGCCTTTCAAGTGATATACTTTAAAAGATTTGCTCTGAGCTCTTATAATAGAAGATCAGCATAGAAAATACAGTTTTGCTAAAATATGAGGAATTGAGAGAGGAGGAACTAATTGTGGCTTTGTCTTTTGATACACCAATACACGGTGGAACATAAAAGGCAATTTATCCTTTTAAATACTTCCCTGTGGCAGGTTGTTCTATTACACAGTTATTTACTTAATTATTTCAGATGTGGACAATTAAAACACCTTGCTTCCACGGCTTACTGAAAAGATAATTATTGCACTTGAAATAAATTTGCACAAAAAGAACTTACAAGAATGAATTTTAGAAATTGGGTTTTGCTTTCCCACACGCAGTACAGTGTGCTGCATCACTACAAACAGGCACCCTAGTCAAACAGGGAGAGTTTAGTTTTGCTTTCCAGATGCAGTGGAAACTGCCTACTCTGCTCAATGAAACAAACAAACAAAAAAAATTACTGTTTTTAAAGCAATCTAGATCTGTTTGAGGTCTTGAATGACAGTCCTGAAGAGTAAAGTCTTATCTCTGCACCAGATTTTTTTTTTTTTTCCCCCCAGACAAGCAGTTCAGCTTTTCTGCTTTGCCTTGGTAGCACCATCCAGAGGGACAGGTTAGCACTGAGACGGTAGGCTGGTGTTTCATTACTCATTACGTAGGTGAACTTGAGGAGAGCCTGTTACTCTCTGTCGGGGTACTTTTCTGATTCGTAATGCAAATCTTCAAATGTATGTCACGTTGAGGCCACATTAACACACAGAGCGCAGCCATGCAAACCAGATGCAGCTTGTCTTGGGCTGCAGTAATTACAAACATCCAGCAGGCTAAAGCTGGACGGGAGGCATTTTTCACCCACAACTTGTGCTGGATCTCATTAACAATTAAAATAGGTGAAGGACCTGTAGAATCATCCATGTTGTTGGACGAGATGACCTTGAAAGGTCCCTTCCAGCCCCAACTGTTCTGTGTTACGGTACGCAGCACTACGAACAGCACCGAGGCTGGGATGAACTAGGATCAGGCAGAAGGCAAGGACTATTGTGAACTCTCAGGGCCTCATCGCTAGAGTCCATTTCACGTGTGCTGGATGAAAACCCGATTTAAGTTCCTTAACACCCCAGGTGACTAGAATCACATCAGCCATCAGGTCAGGGATGTCTGCAGGAGGAGCACCTGATGTCTCCCGCTATGCAACAGGATGTGCCTGCATCTGACCAGTTTATAACTCAGATGTTAGGTCAGGTCTCCCCCCAGTGCCTGAGTTTTTGTGATACAGTATATACAGAAAAAGAAAAGAGGAATCTAATTCTCTTACAGTGCTGTGATAAATTGCTGTTTCCAGTGGTCATCTCAGAATCTACCAGGATGGATGTGGCGGAAGGTAAATGAAAACTTGGGGTTGTAATTGTAGCTTCTGATACAGCTTTGGGGACAACTTCAGTGGTGTTACTGGCACTGCCAAGTACAGTTGTGATGGTCGTGGTGCTGGCAGTACGAGATGCTGTGGTTGTAGAAACCAGTACAGCAGTTGAAGCAGTTGGAAGTTCTGAAAAGCAAGAGCAACAATGAAATCTGGTTAAAGTAAGTATGCAAAGCAAATCACAAATGGTGATATAGATCTGGGGAGGATTGTTATGTTTACTGATAAGAGGCAGAAACCAAATTCCAATTCTGTTTACTGTATTCAGACTATCAATAGCTCTCTGCCTAAAGCTACAGAAATTATTTTCTTGCAGTCAAGCTTAACTTAACTAGTAGTAACAAAGCATTGTGGATAGAAGGTAGTTAAGTTCAAAAACTTGTGTTTTTTTTTCAGTACATCAGAAGATACTGAATTTGTAGCAGGAACTATTTGCATGATAGGGAAAACCACACCGAAACTACCCATCTCTGTAGGATATTGTCAGCAATGACTGTGGCCTCTCCAGATCCAGAATCTATAGGGCAATTAATGTAGCAAATTTTAACGATTTATTGACCACTCACACTCTTAGTGCTGGGCCTTATCCCTTTTTTCCTCTTCCTGCTGTATTGTTTTCTGGTTATGCTTTCAAAAATAAGCAAGTGTTCAGTAAAGGACACCACAATGCTGTGTTCAGAAGGCAGCAAGTATGTGGAACACAAAAGCTGGAGTTTGTTTTCCACCACCAGGAAATAGGTTCACTGTAAGTATGATTTTGTTGGAACAGCGGAACAGTGACGTGATTGTACTTACCTTTGTGGCACTTCTTCATGTCAGGACCCAGCCACATATTGTCAGGACAGGCACACGTATACTTGGGAGAATGGGGAGAGATCTGAGGCGCCGGAAGACACAAATACTCACAGCCTCCGTTTGGCTGGGAGCTGAGCTCGCAGGAATCTGGAGCTGTTCAAGGATGGAAGAAAAGACAAGTTATTTTTCTAGTTATTTGTTTCCTGTTCTTGGCAAAGTCCTGTAAGAAGACTCTCTTCCACTTCCTACCTCAATTAATTGGGCTGCGTAAGCATCTCGACAGTGTGGAGTACAGTGAAACCTTACACTCTGCTATAAAACTGCCCAAATATGTAATGAATGGCAAGCATCACAGTGATGGGAGCAACTCACTGTTATCAAAGATGCTAATTAAACAGCTATTAACAAATTGCAGACTTCTCAATAAATGTTGTCACTGAATTAATTATGCAGGAACTTCAAACATGAGGCATTGATTTGACATTATCACCTGTGCTTTCTCTCTCTCATCAAGAACCATCAGGAAGCATTTCATTTACTAGTTCAAATAAACCTGATTTAGGGCCACGATGCCCGGAGGTATCTTACCTTTGGGCTGCTTTAATTCATGAAATACCACGATGTCATGGGGATTATTGAGATTTTCTGCCAAAACAGAGATGTCCAAGCCATTCAGCCTGTTTGCGCTGAAGATCGCTTCATTCTCCAGATCAGTCCAGAACACTCTGTCCTGCAGGAAATGGATAGGATTTCTGACCTGGCCCTGCTCAAATCCAACTCAAGCTGGATTAAACTCCAGCAGTCACAAAGTCAACGCGCTGTGTTCCTACCTTGGGGCACCTTCGGTTCATGCTACTTCTATTCAAAAGCACAGCAATCCTACATTTTTATAAAGTGCCTAGTAATTCTGAGTATGTATGAGACTGGGATGAGGGAGCAGAAATTTGGTTAAGTACAGAAGAGTAGCATCCATTCTGTTTCTGAACTATTTTATTCTTTAAGAGACACAGTGGATCATGAGCAGAACCAAAGGGCCATACTAGAAACTTTTGTTATCTCTGCTGTTTTTTTTCTCCTTTCCAAAGGTCAGACCTGCATTAAACACGTATCTATGAAGAGGCCAGTGCGTAGAGCACACCAGGAAAATGAGTATCTATTTCTCTTTTTTATTAATATCTTTTGCATGGCATACTATGATTGAAGACGCAAACTAACTAGTCAAGGAGATACACAAGAATTGCAGTTATCAGTATTCAGTTGCTCGGTCGGCTATGCATTCTGCTGCCTGCTAAAAACCACATGTATTTCAGTAAGGAAAGCCACATTCCTGGAGAACAAGGGCAAATTACCAAAACCAAAAGAGTCGTCTGTTATTCTAACCAGCCTTTCAGATGAGGAAGGGTGCACAGAGGTTAAATAACCCAGAGATCCTTCCAAACTCTGCTGCTGAGGATAAAGCTAAAGAGCAGCAATGTCTTGGGGAAACCCGTGCCCAAAGTTCAATACCTAGATGTCAGCCACACTGCATGGAAGCAATAAGCGTTTTAAGGAAGAGGGTTTTACCAAGTCAAAGGCCAACCTAGTGAAGTGAAATGAGGAGACAAGAAAGGAGGCTGACACACACCTTGACAGGGAGCCAACCAGGCACCTTACTCTGCTACCGCCAACTTAGGGTGAGGTGCCAAAGTTGAAGCGTTTGTTCCCAGAATAATTTAAATAATCACAGCAAGGAGCTTAGCTACACGAGAGAAGACTTCACTGCCCCAGGCGAGTGATACTTGGCAATCCTCTCGCAGGGGAGGAGGAGCGGAAGAGCTGGATTGTCCCTCTGCTTCCATCCGGGCAAAACAGGGATTTGAATTATGTCTTCCGTACCCCTGGAGTACTCCTGAGACAGGTCGGGGAACGCGGTTTCAAACACATGCTTTACATCTTAAGCATGAGATACAAACTGCAAGGAATCTGTTAGCCCTGGGCCCTGCCGCTGGGCAGTGCGTAAACTAATGGCAGAAATGCGGATGCCCATTTACGTAGTGATTTCTGCAGATCTCAGCAGGTCTTAGTTCTTCCCTGATGACATCTGAAGGTCCGAACTGTACTATTTAATTAATTACTGCACTGCTTTTAGTAAGGCTACAGTGTGACAACTGAATGGTACAAAAGTACTGAATCTACAAGACTAACTGGGTTTTCAATGGAACATACTCAAGTGGGAACTGGAAGCCTTTGTGAAAACAGGCCTATATCTTTGTAGGATCAGAGCTACAATTTTGGAGACAGGGAAGTGTGTCTGATGTGTGGCAGGGTTTGTGTGTTGTAACTGGAGCAATTCAGCCCGTAAGAAAATTATCTGGCCCTTTCGGAACAAGGTGAACAAACCCCTTGTTAACACCAAGTCCCCAGCCTCAGCAAGGCACTGGTGCCCAGTGACTGCAGGGGGAGCCCTACCAGTGCCTTGCTGGCACAGATGCTCCCAGCTGAAGCCTAGAGACTCCCGAGACAGGTGAAAACATTTCTGAGGACACTTCTGCAGATGCTGGGATGGACAACGGAAACAAATAGCCAACATAGAAAAATTTAAGGGGCTGTCCTCCCCTGAGGGTTCTGCTGGCACCAGAAAATGCAGCGCAGGTATGCAAAGGCGGTGTGAAACAAAGCTGCTGAGAGCAGCCGAGGCTGCTCTGAGCACACACAGCTCCCCTCAAAGTCCGACTTTCAAAAGACAGAGACATGTTGCAGTGTCACTCAGTGAATGGCTGTCCCACCTGCTGATCACAGCAAGTGGCTTCTCCCTTCGCTTGCTCATAGTTTTGGCCTTTGCATGGACAGCTGGCTCGATTAAAATGAAGGAAAACCCACCACCCATCTTCCAGTTCTGGGGGAGGTGTTAACGCTGGGCACCACCAGCCCCTCACAGGTGCACTGGTCCTACATGAGGTAAAAGCATGAGACAACGCATCGCTCCCAATTAAGGGCTTTAGAAAACAATCTTCCTGGCTGAACCCACACCAGGTTAAGTGGTTTCTATAGCAGCAAACGCCCTTGCTGAGCTTTCTGCGCTATGCAAAAGGCAGAGCTTTTGAACAAGAAGAGCTCGGAGACCTCCTGCAGTATCCAGTCTGTTCTGCATCCGTTTGCGACTCTTACCTCAAACACTGCTAAGCCGAAAGGATGGCTCAGATCGTCAGCAGAAGAGATCAGAACTTTTCTGTTGCTGCCATTGAAATCAATGCAGGACAGTGAATGCAGTTTGGAGTCTACCCAGTAGAGACGCTGATTCAGCAAATCTGAGAAGTGAAACACAATGAAGCAAAATTACACACAGCTCCTGCAACTCTCTTTCTCTTGCCCAGTGTGTTTTTCCTGCTGGCAGCATGACTAATCTCTTTATTATTGGGCCCTTTTTTTTTTTTTTTTTTACACTGGTTCTGGTTTTGAATCAGTGCCCAGATATGCTGGGATAAGACCCTATAAACAGGATTAAAAAGGAGGAACATGCTGGTGTGTGGTGGGGGAATGCCTGACTGACAGCTTTGTACAGTGAGGTTCTTTTGCAGCAGGAGGCGCAGGGCAGAAGCACTTTGGGCTTCCCAGAGTCACTGCACCAGTGCCTGAGCGAGAAACTTCATCTGCCTCAAGGCTATTCAGTCCTTGGCCTCTTGCTGGAGATCAGCAGCTGTGATTCTAATGAAACATCTCTGAAGGAGCTGTGCCATTTACACATTTTCAGTGAAGAAGAATCCTGGGTCCAGAAACCCTTCTTGTGCTGTAGGCCGGGGGAACGCTGGCGGTGAGGACACTCCTACCACAACCAGCTAGGTTTTGGGGAGGGTGCAGGTAAGAGTGGGAGGGAAGGATCCCATGTTATTGAGAATGCTAAGCATTGTATTTCTCTTCCTGGAGCAAATTCACTCATTTTGGATGAGATTCACTACACAGAATACAAGTGGATGAGTGCCAACACAAAACAAGTTCTGTAATTAAACAAGTCATTAATTAATTTCTTAATTACTAAAGGATAACATTATTTGTTCAGAGCAGTAGCACTTCAACACTATGCAATGGTAGCAGCAGCTTCTCCTACATCCTTGTCATGGCCAGAATTTTCAAATATAAAACCAAGCAGAGAACCTCACAGCTGCATGGCATTAAACACAGGGTTGTAGCTCTGTCCCCTGCTGCCCCGTGAGGGCAGGAAACCTCCTTTCCGCTCCTGCAACTAGGTGCAGCAGTAAGAACAACCACAGCCCTCTGCGTGGCAGCAGGATACAGCCCGAGATGGGGTCCAGCTCGCTGCCCCCACTCAGAGCGGCTGGGCAGGCACGTCGGTGGGGAACGGGCTCTGCAGGCTGCACCTCTTCCCTTGGTGTAGCGTGTGCTCATCAGTCCAATGAAGCATCTTGACACTTCTGAGACAGGCCCAGGTCCAGAGACACTAGCACCAAGGACTCTCTGATACTTCCTGGACTTCCAAAGGGTTGTTGCAGCTCTGCATCCTCCCCCAAAATTTGCCTTAAGGCCCACCTAAAAGCAACTCAAAGCTCCTGCAGTATAGGGTTCTGAATGCAGCAAGACTTACTGCCTATGCTTGCTACTGAAATAAAATCACTGGTGGTGATGAGCAGTGAGAGTGTGTTTCCAGGATTTTTATTTGCAAGTGCCTTTGCACATTTGAAATTTTGCTTTCCTATTTAACCATAAAAATAAATTTATGTCAGCCACAGTGGCCGCTGTAGCTCTAACCTGGGCACTTACCAAGCGTGATGCCATTTGGCCACTCAATGTTGTCAGTCACCAGCACCTGCCGCCCCACGCCATTCAAGCCAGCTTTCTCAATCTTAGCTTTGTCTCCCCAGTCAGACCAGTACATGAACCTGAAAGAGACAGATGCAATAAAACAGTAAATTGGACGCTAGTGTAAGAAATTTGCACTACTAATTGGAGTAGGAGGTGCACTGTTCTCTCCTTGTTATAGCAAGGCATCTCCGCCGCTTCAGGTCATTCTGATACGCACCCAGGGGAGCCACATGCTGTCCCCACAGGGCACTCTGCCACAAGGCTTGCACCAGAATGCAAAATCTCACCTGAGTAACCCCATGCAAACGATCTCCTGGTGGGTCTGCTAGGTATGTGGACTTCACTTATCCAAGTAGCCCACACAAGTCAGACAGACGACTTCATTTCCCAGCACAACCCATGTGCCTGGATCCACTCAGGCCCATCAAACACATGATCTGTCCATTTCTTTAACTTTAACAGCAGTGGCCTTGCAAAGAATTAGTTGAACCATCTCAGCAGTCCCATTTAAATTCAATGGATCTATTGATCTTAAAGGGCACCTGAAGTCTGGATGAGCTGGGAACCACCCACAAGTTTGTAAGAGGCAAAAAGAAGACTGGAACTGTTGGTGAAGGGAGCGTTTGTCGTCTTTACACCTACCTCCGTGTGGGATCCACAGCAATGGCTCTTGGCTCACTGAGGTCACTGTTGAAAAGTGTCCTCCTCCTGCTTCCATCTGCAGTGGCCACTGAGATGGTCTTGTTTCCAGAATCTGTCCAGTAGATATTCTTATGAACCCAGTCTATTGCCAGTCCTTCAGGAGAGTTCAGCTGGCTGTCTATCAAAACCACCTGCTCAGCTGTGTCACTCGCTTTGTCGATGTAGGCACTGCAAAGACAGGACTCGTCACCGGGCTGACACACGGCACAGAGGGCCGTGCAGCGGGCACGGGGCTACGCCTCAGCCAGCTGAATGCCGGGTAGCACCACTCCACCCCCACGGGAAGAAAGTGCACGTGTAGCAGCGTGACTGACAGAGAAACCTTTATGGCTGCATGCTGCATCCTTCTGCTTTCTCCAACAACTTGTTCTTATTTCCCTGTATCTGGATGGCAGGCGTTTGCAGAACAGGGAACTGGCATTTTATTTTTCTACCTGCTTCCTGCTAGAACTGCACAACTCAGCAAAACATTTGACTTCAGGCACCTTAACTTCAATAGCATCGATTCATGGGATTTATGGACCTTAGAAATAAAATCTCCAGTGCTCTGCTGAACAGAGTTGAACTTAGCATGCAAATAAACACATTTAAATGTATTGCAGAATTAGAACCTGTGTAACTAATTATGACTCATCAAAGGAATTCATGGAGCTGTATTAATTTGGCAAGTGATCTCTTGTTAGATACAAATAAAATGTTCAGTAAGTATCAGTGGCAGCCTCAAAATCTTTCAAAATGTTCACAAAAGGCAGCAAACTCCACAAGGATGTTTCACACATAACTCAGTGTTGCTCCTACAGCACACAGGCTGATTCTGCACGGTTGCCGCTGTACCTGTATCAATTGCACTAAGTGAACTGAAATGGAGTTATTCTGAGCTTGCATCAGTGTTTCCAAGAGCTTAGTCTGGCTCTTAGAATAATGGGGTACATCTTTAAAAAGTCACCAACTGCAGAAAGGGTTGGTTTGGTTTTTTTTCTCTCTCTCTGAAGATTTGAAACTCCAAGATGATTTACAACTTCTGTTCACTGGTCATCCTGCCTCTGGTTGTGGAATGAGAAGATTAAGTCATACAGGAGCTGAGCTCTCAAGTATCAGATCAGAGACTTGGAAACAAATGTCTAAATCCAGGAATTTTTACCAGTGTTTTGTGGTCTGTGGCCCAGGCTGGAATGGCTACGCAGAGCCAGCCTGGATTAACAGCACATTACTGCATCGTCACTACAACGCATGGTTTTAGTTTTTCTCTGACCCAGCACCAAACGAATGGTATCACGGGGCTCTGCAGGGCATCTGACAATGTTTCCACGCCTCTGTTATTTCAGAATGATGAGCACCACACGTTCCGACTACACAACTCCAGGTCAATTAACTCCTGCCCAGTGACACAGAAATGTTCACACTTCCTCCCCACCGCTGCGGCGAGCTGCGGCGCTGTACCCTCAGTGTGACCTGCTGCTCTGGCGGGGCAACCAAGAGGGGCTCCTGCGGCTTTCAAAATGGGAGGGCTGAAATACAGAGGTGACATTTCAGTTCTCCCAGTAACTAAAATAAAATATAATAAAATATCTTCTGACACCCCACTGGGAACATCACCTCAATAGGAGAGGGACTGGAAATGCAAGTGAGGTGAACATTAAGAAAGATGGGGTCTCTTGCTAGCAATTACCTCCTGTACTTCTCACAACTATAGACTGCTTTTCCCCACAGGACTCCTGCAGGTGGAGTTCTGTTCTCTGCTGGAGGGACATGGTGGCCTCTTGTTTAGAAGTGTTTGATATTACTGATAGTAGCAGCATCTTAAACAGGATCATTAATTGCTAAGAAGTTATGGTGCACAGCTTGCTTTGCAAAAAAAAGGTGGGACTTACAACAGAGCTAATGCAAGTAGGAGTAAGAAAGAGAAAAATTCTGCGCTTTGGAAAAAGAAAAAGGCTTGGTATAGCCAGGTTTGGGGTATGAACACTGTTCAGGGGCCCCCAGCACCCGAGGGCATTCACTGTCAGAGAGCTGCAGAAGGAGCAGTGCGTCTTGAATAATTCTGTGCATATGAATATGAAGCCCTTACCCGCTCCTGTCTGTGCCTACAGACTCACACACAGTGAAAGCAGACAGCTTTCTTCTGAACCATCTCCATATTTCCAGAGCCTCAGAGGCCCGCTCAAGGTATCTGCCCAGCTACTTAGGTGCTTAATACCCAGCACAGCCTGGGCAAATTTCCCTGCCAATGGCACGGGAGCTCCCACAGCCTGCAGAAACCCTGGCTTGGCTCCCACATGCTGGAACTAATCAACCTTTGCCTGATCATTAGCTAAAATCCAGAGCAAATCACGGTAGAAGCTGCAATAAGGTGCAATAGCTATGCAAATCAGAATATACATGGGGGATTTTCTGCACATAAATTAAATGCATTTTTGACTAGGGACACTCACAAACCCCGGTATATAATACTGTGATGGATACCACAAAAACAGCTGAAGGAGGAGGGAGGATGAGAATTACAGAATGTGTACTGTGATCAAGTGGTGTGAATTTAAACCCAGTCTATCAGAGACTACAGTGGGCAGCTGTGTTGCTACCTCCTTGCTCCTACCATTTGCCTCCTTTGTGCATTTAGATGCAAAGTCCTTTGTGGTTTCACGTACAGTGAGCACGCAGCACAGCAGCAGTCGCATGCAGCACTGCTCAGCAATATTGTGATTCAGTAAACAAGGCTCTGTGTGTAATTGCACAAATGCAGCAGGGGCTATTCTTGACAAAATGCCTTCCCATGTTATCAAACCAGATAACTGCACAAAGTCTGGGCCATAACAGATAACCTAGGAAGGGAAGAAAAGCCCTCAGGTTCACTGCACCCTGCACTGTTTTCGGCAGACTGTCCTTAAGGGGGACAGACTGAACCACAGCTTTGGAAAGGTACCACAACACACATCCTTCTCTTGCTCCTTACCTGTAGATTTTTCGGTAGAATAAATCACACCAATATATTCTGTTTGTTGCCACCTCCACATCCAGCGCCACGACGTTCTTCAGCATGGGAATGATGCGAGAGTAGTCCCTTTTCACCAGGTCTATCTTACGGACCTCATGGCGATTGGTGAAGATGAGGTATGGACTCTTGCCTACCACAGAAAATAAAACCGTTTGTCATTTTAGCAGCTGACCTAAGGGCTGAATTCAGCTTTCATTTCTCAAACAACAACAGAACTATCAGTCACTGATAGCTCTGCTTTGTAAGGATGCTTTACACCACACCAGAACCAAGTGCAAACGGCTTCCAGAGGCAGAGCTATTGCACACGGACATGGAGAACTGCAGCACCTCTGTGGACACCAGATGCACACTTGCTTTTGGTCTGCCCATTCTGCTCAGCCACAAGCAAAACTCTGGGGAATGTCCTCATCTTCAATTACATATTTTAGATATAAAATACATGGGCCAGATTTTGGTGACTCGTGGCCAGGACAAGGAAAAGACAGCCCTCTCGGCTGGCTGGAGGGAAGGGAGAACCAGACTTGAGGCACAGCAGAGCCACATCGAATCCAGCAAAGCTGGGATTGGCTGCCAGGGAGGAATTTTAGACTGTCACGTACATGCAGAACTCACACAGTCCACCTGAGCACTTGGGCTCAGGCAGCTCATGTCTCTTTTTTGCAGGGCCAGAGCCTGCAGCCTGGGTGCTGGTGATACTGCTACTGCAGTTGTGATCTCAGGCCAGAGTCTCTCAAGAAGCATAAAGCTGACTTGAATTTTCCAACACAGAAGAGCAGGACACATAGAAACCCAAGTTATTTTGCTTAGAAGACCACAGCCAGCACCTCAGCCTCCACAGTTATTCACAGGGGACCTCATGGAGGCCAGTTTTCTCCTTGTGGGATGCAGACACCTCTGTCTCTAGGCTCAGACCAAGAGGTGCACATCCTTGCCCACTGCAAGGAGCAGACCATGCGATTCTCTGTTCTTAAGTGTCACTAAAATAAGCTGTGAGCCAAACAGCTGAAGCTTTAGTTTATTCTTTGTGCACCTCCTTGTTTGAGGTATGGACAGGATGGGAGGCTCACAATGCGCTTTACTGGATAAGACTGGTTTGTCCCTAACAGTGGCCAGTAAAAGATCCTAGCAGAGTGTCTTTCCACTGGGAAAGACAAAAAGGGACTGAGGAACATGATACTGGGAGGGAAGAGCTGGGACAAGGTTCTAGCTCTGGAATACATTGTGCTGCAGGGCTCCCAGCACAGACTGTCAGGCACAACAGAATTTTCTAACCAACAAGCAGATCAGTATCCCAGGATTTGGGTCAGTCCTAAAATCACTGCAGATGTGAGACTAACAGACCTTATGAGGATGGCTGGACACTGAACATAGCATACAGAACCTCGGAGAAAAAAGGCCACACGGATGTGCAGGATAACACTAGAGAAGCAATTCCATACTGCAGGTAACTCACCCTTCCCCAAGAGACCCACAATTTCCATTAAAGAAACCCCCAGCACGGCTAACGCTCAGCCTTGCACAATTCAACTTTCTGTCCCTCTGACAGTAACATTCATTTTTGCAGTAAGGTCAAGCAGACTGCTGGTGTTCACGTTGGTATTTGTGTAAGAGGCTGGGAGGGCAGAGAGGTGGCTAACATACCATGCTTTAATTGGGATGTTTTCTTGCTTTTAATACTACTACCACTACATGGTTTTGCTGCACTGTTTTTAACAACAGCTGTCAAGAGACTTTCTTTTCTAGTTTCAGCTTCAAACAGCCAACTAGTGACTGTAATGTTGCTCTGTACACTGTTAAAATATTCTGATCTGCATGATCAGTAGTTCTTGCCTAGAGATGCATCTGCTATCACTGCAGCAGTTTTGCGCTGCTCGAAATGAAATGTCTTTGCTTGCTTGCTTTGCTAGTTTCCTTTTGTCTCTGTTCCCCTAGCCTCAGCCCTGCAAGCGTTATTTTCTTATCGGAGTTGCGATGTTGAGCAAGCAGAGTTTAAGTGCCCGTGGGGTTGTCTTACCTACAGCTTTGCAGTTCTTGGACAGGGTGTCCATCTCATATCCCTCGTAGCACTCACATTTGTAGTCCCCCTTGTAATTAATGCAGATCTGGCTACAAGCGTCTGGATTCTCACATTCATCTATGTCTGAAAGGAGCGTTTGAAACCCATCAATAACTTGAAATCAAACCATCTGTGATGGAGCAATGCTGAAGTGAATATAATCACGTCTCTGTATGGTGAAACACAAGGGACTGCTGTTTGCATGTAAATTACCTCCACACGTTTTTTTATCCAGAAGCTTGTATCCGGGCGGGCATTCACATTCATAACCAATCTTCAAGTCTTTGCATATGTGTGAGCAACCACCGTTGTTCATAGAGCACTCATTAATACCTGGAAGGGATATACAGGTTATCTGTAATACAGGAAGGCTTTTAAGTTAGATTGAAAAAAATTAAGAGAGGGCAAGGTCCTCAGAAATCTTCAGCTCTCAGTAGCCAGGAGCTGGCCCCATAGAGCTTATGAGTGACTTCACAGATAGGATGCCACCACCATATAACTTTTTTTGCTCTTTATTATTCCAAACCAACACTGTAGGATCATTTGGACTGAAAGCTAGTGGCTAAATGAACAGGGAGCCCTGGGGACACAGCGTATGTGAATCTCTGCATCTCATTCCCTCAGAGAGCTACTGCTTTGAGCATGTTCTGCCACACGTGAGAAACTTCCCAGGGACCTAAGGGCTCCCTCCAGGAGACTCCTCCTTCCCCATGTGCTGGTTCATGTTGACTTTTCTGAACAGTGTCTCTGAGCTTTAATAATTCATGCTGGGGGAGTCTCATCTCCCAAGGGCCAGCTATTTTGAAACACTGTACTATTTTCCCATCTAGCTCCAAAAAATGATCTATGTGAAAATTCCAGAAAACACCAAAGTACAGTCTGCCAGAGGTACTCCATTAGCACTGAGATACAGTCCTCCCACAAACACCTCCCACCCGACAGTCTCTGCCGGCAGCCTGCATCAGCTCAAGTGTGCAATTTATGAAACAACAGCCCTCATCCTCTCCTGGGTCCCTGTGTAATCCAAGGCCACCTCTCTGATCCTGCTTTCAAGTGCCGAAATGAGAAACAGACTAAATGGATCCCTGTAACTAGAACTGAATGAGAGGTTGAGGAAAGCCAGTTTTCTGTCAGCAGTAACATTTCTTGTTGTAATTAACCTACATAAGGTGAAGAGAAAGTCCTCTCCTTAAGATAGACTGCTGAACAGAAGCTGTGGGATTTCAGGGATAGCGGGCTCACCAGAACAAGCCAAACTGATTTGCTTCAATCTATAATGCAATTTAAAGGCAAATTTTTCATTTATCTTTTACTTCTTGCTTCCTTGCACACTGCAGGTGAGCAGTACAGCACAGCCATTAAACCACTGCTCTTGGAAGAAAATGAGAACAACCACAAGCCAATTAAGTGAGTAAGACTTGGAAAATACCATGCCAGAAGGAACCTCATCTCAGCTCTGGGATGCTTTCACCTTTCTATCAAAGCCACACACACACAGATATCAATGCATTATTAACAGAGCAAGTTCACTAGGCTCCAGGAAGGTGTCCACAGAGTCACACTGTGTTGTCGCTGTTCGATGATGTTTATTAATGGGTATCACCTATTCCTGCGCTTGCAGATACCTCTAGCAAACTGGGTCATAAACATGTACAACTGCTCTCTGCGAAATACTACAAAGGCTGTTTTACTAACAAGCAAACTCTCACTCAGATGACTCCCTGGTCTCAGAGGTGCTTTGTGGAATGGATTCAGAGACTGTAAACCAAGTGCTGGTTCACTCGCTGCGCTTTCTCAATAGTAGCTGAGGAGGAGCCAGGCAGAGACATTAGCCTGTTCTCTTTCTGCTGGGCAGCTGCTGCCCATTACCCACACTTCAGCAGTATATTCACTGCCTGCCTAAAATAAGTGATGTTCTGCCTTCTGCCATGCTTTTTTTGGGGAATTTTGGAGGGCACCGCAGTGTCTAGCATACAGCTAGACACACCAAGATGAGGAGCATGTCCTGCACCTCCTGCCTTCTGCTGGATTACTTGGGGGTGGGGTGTTACATTCACAGCAATTCACATCATTCTGCACTCTTATAGAAACGTGTTCCCTTTGGGGGCTATTCTCTGCTCAGCTTCCTAATCAAACGACACTTCACTGCCAGCCTCGGACTGCACCAAGTCAGCCACGGCACCATCATAATGTTGAGGTCCAAGTGCAGCTGTGTCGTGCCACTGTCCAGTCTCCTAAGACAAACTGGGCTGCCAGCTTCGTTGGGAGACCTCCACAGACAGACAAGTTGCAACATCCACTCAGAAAGACAGGGAGATGTGGATTAGTGTGGAAGAAAGCAAGGGCATACTGAAAGCACAAGTTAAGAGCATCCTCACAAGGCATGCACACACGCTACTTGCTTGATACAGAGGAGAGACTGACAGTTCTTTCTGAACGTGAGTTAAGAGGCAGGCACTGAGCTCCATGCTACTGGTGCTCCATGATATCATGGAAATGGATGTCTGTCTGAGACATTTCTGCACTTGGTGGGTGGGGGGGGAGAAGAAAAAAAAAAAAAACGTGGTGTTTGAATAATGCTCCAGATTGGGGCTGGTGCCCACAGTGCCCAGTGGGCAAGGTGAGACAGGGGCTGCCCTAGGGAGAGCAGCACAGCTCTCTGGTCTGGGCTGTCTGCTCTGCTGACTCTGACAGCCTCGATGCAAATCCAGCTCTCGTGGCTTGCACATTCTCGCTCGCCCAGAGCTGGCAGGATGCTGCAGAGAGCAATCTGCTGTCATTTCTAAGGGAAGCAGCAACAATGGCTGAATTCATCTCTCAGTGATTGCTGCCACTCTATGTGTTTTCACCTTCAAAGCACGTTCCCAATGCTGATTTTTTATGATGTTATCATAATCTTACAATTCAAAGATAATTTAGGCAATGAGGCTACATAAACTGGTCTGTGCTGTGCAGGACACTAGTATCTGGGGAGAGGGGGAATTCCTGGTTCCTAGTCCCGTGGTCAGTTCACACAGCCCTCCAAGAATAAAAGCTGAGCTGAGAAGGGCACAGTTCAAACTTACAGATGGCTAGTAATTATATTTATATGAAGGGTGATGAGAGAATAAAGGCAAGGAAGGAGGAGCAGAGTGAGAAATAGCATTAGCAGCTACATGTGGTTACACTCAAAGCTGTGAGCACCAGATGGAAGAGAGGGGAAGCAGTTACAACAGGAGCAACACGTAGAAGGCAAGTACTGTACCACATTCTTTCAGAGGCTCGTCAGACCAGTCCCTGCAGTCTCTATGTGAATCGCACACTTTGCCTCCGTCAATGCACTCTCCACTCTTACACTGAAACTTGCTGGGACTTTCACATGCTGACTCTGTTGTGTCGGGCAAGAGAGGAAAGCAACTAAGTTAGAAGAGGCTCATGACAACACAAAGCCTGACATAAAGCTTCAAGAGGGCGTCATTAGCAGAAATGGGATGGGATTAAGTAAATGAACATTAAGCCTGAGTATCATGCAAGGAACTTTTCAAGACATGCAGTCTGCCTGCTCAGCACAATCATCTCTCCCAAGCAACCCCACTGCCAGAATGGCTTAAAACTCTCTACAGGAAGCAGCATGCCATGGCCCAGAGGAGCGTTTTCCAGTGGCCACGCAGCTCTTGCAGACTTATACCACAGAACATGAGGAGTGCAGAGCTGCCTGTACCCACCTTGGACGCAGCCTGCTTCGTCGCTATTGTCAGGACAGTCGTGCACCTTGTCACACTGCTTTGCTCCGTGGATACAGGTCCCATCACCACACTGGAATTCGTCTGGCCGGCAGGTCACCAGAGCTTTAAGGCAACACATTCAAGCATGAGCCACACAGGACTTGATTGTGTGGTACCTTTTAGCCACGTACCTCTGACACTGATGGAGTTTTGCACCCTCTGCCAGCAAATGGCACAAAGCATCAGCTGCTTCCACTACAGGAACAGAGGCAGAAGCTGCCTCAGCCACTGTCCTCCTGTGCCCCTCTGCCATTCCAGACTACCCCCTATGTCCTCGTAAAAAGAGCCTCAGAACCTGTATGAGCAGATCTAGTCAAAACAGAACTAGTCCAGACAGTGCAGCTTCTCAGGTGAGACACAAGGAAGCAAGTGGGCGGCAAAACTATCAGCTCTGGAGCGCCTCTGAGTCTTCAGTCTATGTGAAAGGCCAGGCTGCTTTCCAACTAGGAGTGCAGAGTGGCACCAGGTGGGCAAAGGCAACTACTTCTCATCTCTGCGTCCTTCAGAAAAAAAAAATATATTTAAGATGCATTTGAAAACATGTTCGGGCTAATAGCATGGGCAAGAGACATATATTGACTCTCTCTGCCAAAGCTAGCAACACAGAAATCATCATTTGGGTTACTGAATGCCCAGGAGCTCACAGACCACTGGAAGGCAGAAAAGCTCCACTGCATTTTGGCTTGGTGTTACTTGGGTTTATAGGCCAAAAACATCTCCACAGTGTCAGGCCAGGTTTCAAGCCTGAAGTTCATCTGCCCAGGTCAGATTATTACAGACTCAAAACAGATCTGACGAACAGCAAAGTTGGTGAAAAAAAATAAAACAGCTGTACTGACCACACTAAAAGCAGTCATGTTTCCCTCTCCAAGGTTACAAGAAGTGAGAGACCTCCCTAGCCGGGACCAAGCTTGCACTGACAGAGTACAGGCGCTTGCTAGCCAGCAAAGGGCTGCAGTCTGTAATTCACTGGCAAAACAAGTTCCTCATTCCCAGAATAAGTTATGCAGCTTCTGAGGGGACCATCTTACAGATGGTCTCTTAAAATCCTACTAAGGCAGTGCACCCTGGAGAGCTCTTGATTCTAGCCTTTCTGCCTTGCTAATTCTGTCCTGGTATCATATGACAGAAAACCACTCTCTCTGAAGAGCTAGAGGAGGTCAGCACTGATGTGACTACAGGGGAGGTGAGAGCTACATGGCGGACCTTCCTTGACAATTTGACAAACTGGTTCTAATACAAAAACTACTACTTTCAGATAACCCAGGATGAGCCACAGACATGAAATGAGCTAGCATCAATACAATAAAATACTAGTCGCACAAAGGCTCAGCATTATTGGTGATTGCATCCCGCAGGATACAGGATCCAGATTCATGACTGCTTCTCTGGACTTAGCTCTAGTGCATCTTCAGCCAGTGAAGGGCACAAGAGACAGGAAAAGCCACAACTGGAGGGCTGGTGGGGGAAGGGAGAAATCCTGCCTTCCAAAATACGTAGTATTCACATGAGGAAAGTTTGGAAATAGCATTGCTCCTTGGAGAGGAAAGCCATATGCACTATATTGATAAAAAGCTGCAAAGTAAGAAAAAAATCCCAAGCAGTAAGCATAGTTATGGGACCAGCTGTGTCACCACATTTCAGCTAATAAACCCAGGCACAGAAACGGGAGACCTCAGTGGGACACCTGGGACAGCAGCTCCAAACTAAGCATGTGAGAACTGCTGCGCTAAATGGAGAAAAATGAAGCAGAGGAAGAAACAAAGCTGTGGTCTGGGAGAACCACAGACCACAGATCTGGAAGTGGCACGGAGAGCTCCTGCAGGGAGGCGGAAGCACTTCTGCTTGAACTGTTCCTGCCACATACAGCCACCTGCCCAGAGATGCCCTGATGATGGATAGAACACTTTCCCCTTAGGCAATCCCAACCTCTTCCAAGCTAAACCTTGGCCATTGCAGAGCTTTTCCTACTGTTGAGGTGAAAACTCCCTTGCCAGGGGTTGCCATCAGGGCCATTCCCAAAACAGAGCAATATCCCAAGAAGAGCGAAGAGCTGTGCTGTTTAATTGCATAAGATGTTCAGAAAATTGCAGTGCTATTTTGGAGGGTTTAAATCAGTGAAATCTCAGCATTTTTATAGCCATCTCCTCTGCTCCGCAAATCAAATATGAAACAATTTACCAAAGCCCTGCTAAATTAACAGGCGCACTCAGACACACTTCCCATTTGCACATACCGGGCACAAAGCTGTATTGCTCAAATTCAGCAGATATAATCCACATTCCAAGTCTGAGCCTCTGTTTCTTCTGTCTTCTATTTGGGTTCCCCCTCCCCGCGAATGAACTTAATCTCAGGAAAACCCCAGCATTTGCAAAATGCATCAATTCCATTTTATAGATAGGGACACAGAGGCACAAAAGTGTGAGGTCAGGTCTCAAGGGATCTGTTTTCCAGTTGTCACTTGGAAGCATTATTTATTCTCCCCCCTGGATGTCCTAATGCTAGTTACAAAGGACATTTTAAAATCTAACCATTCCAGACTTGGAGACTAATAAATCTAACCTAATGTTCATTTTATAAATATATATAGATATTTGAATACATATGCTAGGGAAAAAAACCCAACCACTCAGTGTTCTCACATAGCTTTCCTGAAATGACTCATTCCCTCCTATTTATTTGCTGTCTCGCCGCCAAAACCTGTTCACCAATTGTCACCCTTCATTTCTGCTCTACTCATTTGTCACCCCAAAATGATTATAACAAACGACTGGTGATGGCCTCATGACATTTTTCTAAAGCATCAGCTCCCATCCTTCTATTTTATACAACGCAACCCCCATACGATTCCCAGTTGCAAGAGAAGACTTAGTGCTGGTATCTGCAGTTTTAATGAAGTCAAACCTGGTGGTAGGTGTGCCACCCCTGTTGCTAAGGGGATGGAGCAGCGTCACACACCTCTAACTCCTGCGTCCCACGTGATACTGATCTCAGAAAGAGAATTTATGGAGAGGAAAAAAAAATAGTAAAGGTCAATCCCTAAACTCTTCAGTCCAACGGATGAACAGTGATACTGAGTTTCCAGAGCTTTCAAATGCCACTTGCTTACTCCAGGCATGTGCAGCCAAGCAACAGCTGCATTTAGGATGGGGAAGTAACGTCCGTTTTGAATCCGATCCAGCTGACCCATCAGCTACAGGAGCACTCAGTGCTGCAAGTCCTCTCCTGGCTGCCACCTTAGAGACATTCCTCTCCCCACAGCGTAAACAGCGGCAGGCTCAGGCGCCTCTGTGGCACTGGGGTGACTCCAAGTTTGCACGGGTGTAAAGGGCAGGACCAGGCACTCCACACAGAGGAGCACTGCCATAGCTCAAACATGGGGCTTTGAATCCCTCTGTCTCCTGGCCCATAGGACTGGAAGCAGAAGCAGCGCACATGCTCGTTTCTCCTGGGCAGATAAGCTGCACATTGTGCTGTACTGAGACTTACTGGGAAAAAACCTCGGGTGCTAAATCCCTGCTAGTCAGAGATATAATTGTCTCAAGCCACTTCTGTCACATTTCCTCCTTCTTCCGCTGGTTGTCAGCACTGCGCTGTGCTGCAGCAGTGTCCAGCTGCGTCCTCTGCCCTTGGTGTATCTGGAGGTGCTACCTGGTGAAAGCTGCTCTGTAGCTGAGGGATGCTGTCAGAGCCGTGCTCCTTTTGGGCCTCACGTCTCAGCTGGATATTGCTCGTGTCTGTCACATCAAGGAAAGAAGCTGGGGAACAGAGTGCTCCCTCTGCCTCAGCAAGGTCCATGGGCATCGTCCCAGTCCTCTCACACAGCAGAGTGTCAAAGTAAATGGGGTCTGTAAAAGGCTTTAAAAAAATCCTTTCAAGTTAAACAACAGGGATTGACATTTTAGAGACACTTCATCAGAAAGCACCATCTGTAAGCTGCTCCCTTCTTTCACCACTTGGAAACAGAAGGGAGCTCACCTTTCCCTCTCCTGAATTGTCTAAACTCAGCCATCCTGCCAGGGTGCTGTCACTGCAGGGAATGCAACCTGAGAGACAGAGATCAGTTCTGCTGGGAGTCCTCTGCACCAGATACCAGTTCTTCACCTGTGTTTTTAATGCAGGCCTAGCCAGTGCCTCCTGATTCGAAGGAGATACAAGTACAGGACTGTCTGCAGGTTCTCATAATGAAAACAGGCACCAAACAATACGGGCTGTCCCAGATAGCAGTGCACATCTCCACCAGACATGCTCCTGTCTGACTCTTACAGTCACTTCATACTGAAATGGATGCCAGGAACCAAGTTTGTCTCCTGATTCCACTGTCCCTGTAATGCTTCAGAGCCTGGATGTACTGCCTGGGTACCTGCTGCCCAAGAGCTCTGTCAGCTCCAGTATCACATTCCTGGAGATGAAGGAAAAGACATCCTACCTAATCCATCCATACTGGGAAGGGGGTTGACAGAGATGATATCCTTATACTCAGAAGTCAAAGCTGCTCTCTTAACAAAACATATTTGGCTTCTCTACTCTGCTCTCGCCTCTCTTTTCTCTGTTTTAAAAGACTCCTTGGCTCTTTTAAAGGCATAGCAGCTCCAGGGTTACCTGTGGCTCATCCCCCTGCTCTCCTGCAGTGCAAAAAGTGGTGTCCAGGACTTACTACATCCTCTTCCTCGTGCTAAAGAAGCCACTAAATTTACATCTCCTTCTCTCTGCCCGGGAGAGAGTCTGATCCCCCACTGCTTGAAGGGCTCTCGCACACAGCTGCTGTGAGCTCACCAGCCTGGACTCAGTGTGGTCACTGGTATGAAAAGACAGTGCTGGCAAAAGTGGTAAATTTTCTTAGGTATCTTTGCATAATGTCTGGTTTCTGCAGTCTGGTTGTTGCCTTCCTCTCCTGAGGTGGCCCAATGTCAGAGCTGCTAAATATATACAGCTATGTAAATATTTTATTTCAATCTTGTGATTATAAATATTTTAGCAAAACATTTTGCTCTTATTTTCCTTCTCTCCCTCCTCAGGTAAGCGGCCAGCTTGAACAGTTCAGTGCCTGAAAATGGATGAAACATGCAAAATACCACGCACATCAACACCACCATGTTAAACGCATAAGCCAGCTGAAAAGAAATCCATTATTTATTAGCTCTGTGCCTTTATCAAGCCAAGCTGAAAGTGCATTTCAAACTGGATTCTTCAAAGGTGCTGCTCTTGACTGGCTGGTACAGCATACTCTAACTTTAGAGCCAGAAAATTAATTATTTTCTTTTCTGCTGATCATACATTCCCTTTAGCATTGCAGCTTCTAACCTCCAGGCTGTGACCTCACCATGCAGCCTGCGGGCTTTGAACATTTTTCCCACTTTCCATTCCCTGTCTTTCTAGTGAAATAGTTCTCTTCTGAGGCACTGTACCATCCAACAGCTCTTGCACCTCCTCTCTGAATCATCAAGGAAAAAGCACAAAAGGAGCCTGGAATGTACCTGACCCTGCTGGGCTGGGCACCCAGCAATGCCATTTGGGACACAAAGGCTCCTTGTCAGGCACACAGTTGCTCCATAGACATCAAAGACTTATCTTAAAACAGAGCCCATAGAAGCCTTCTGCCCCTCTCCCCTACAAAGGAGGGCCCTCGGCCCTGCCCTACCCCAGCAGACACTCACGGCAATCCTGCTCATCAGACTTGTCCTTGCAGTCTTCGTCCCCATCGCACTTCCAGTTCAAGTGGATGCATTCACCATTCCCACACTGGAACTCATGAGCTGCGCAGGTGTTGAGGGCCTTGGCATCATAGCCACACTTCTCTACGGACTCGTCCGAGTGATCCTCACAGTCCGGCTGATTATCGCAGACCCACAGCTCTGGGATACACACACTGTTGTTGCACTGGAACTCACTGGGGTTGCAGGTCAGAGGGGAGCATTTTCTTTCATCACTGCCATCCCCGCAGTCATTGTCACCGTCACACACGAAGATGATGGAGATGCATGACTTGTTACTGCACTGGAACTCATTGGAAGAACACGCTTGGGAATAAAAACAAACATGTAAACTGCGAGGTCTCCAACCTACCCTCACCACTGTGCCAGCAGGAATGTCTGAGACAGGGGGAGAGCGAGGGCACAAAAGCATGACCTTGGCTGTCCTAACCCAAAACATTTTTTCCCCAATGGTAAACTACATGGCAAGGAGCAGGTGAGGACACAGCAGTCACCTCCCCAGCTGTGCCACAGGATGCATCCTCTACAGGACGCGGGCAGCCCTGGAGAAGAAGGGGCAGCAGGGCTGCGAAAATGGCAGGCAGGAAAAGCGGGGGGCCAGCCAACGCGCTGCCCTGCTGTTGAGCCAAGAGCAGTGGGCAAGCCCCAGTGTACGGGGTGACAGCAGGGCAAGAGCTGGGAGATCGCAGGGCAGGCTGTGGTGTGCTCGCACACGCTGGTGGACTTGCACAGCGCTTCGCTTTGCTCCGTGCTGACATTACCAGCTTCCTGACTTTCACAAGCACAGAATCAGGTTTCAGGATTTCACAGTGTGCCTGGTTTTGGACATATTAAGTGGGATGTGTAGGGTAAATATTTAGTGAGTCGAGCATCAATTTAGCTGCAATCTGCCAGTAAGGCCCTTTACAACACACTGAATGCCTTCCCTGGAAATCACAACTCAACATTAACATACAAATGAGGCGCTTGTCAGATAGGAAGCCGAGTACTCTCCTCTGCAAGCCTAATGGACAGCTGAACCAGAGAAGCCTGCTCAAATTAAACTTTCAGGTGCTCCAACGATATGCAGTTCACAGTCACTTTATTTCATCAAGGTGCAGGGGAACCAAAACCCTGGAAGAAATTCTCTGTAAGTACTTTTAGGTAGTTACTTAAAAAAGAATTCTGCATCTGCAGTTTCAGTCATCTACAGGAAAGTTATTGCTTTCATAAATTACAAGTACATGAATATATACAAATAAATTACAATAAACTTTTCTTTTTATATTGCACTTGAGAGTCTTTTTCTTCAGAAGCAGAACTATTTGCTGTTGTATCTGCAGAGCCCCTAATGATAAACCACACAGGTCAGATGGTCCCGATTGCTGCAATAGCAAGTGCATCTGGAAAGCAGTAAAATCTCTATAAAAGAGTTGTCACACCCCAGTTTTAAGCTAACAAGAGGAACTCAGTGTCTGTTAAAGCAAGCAGCCTGCAGTTTTACATCAGAGCATAACAATACAACATATACACTTCTCCCCTCCTGCCCTGTGCTGTGTTCCATTTAGTCTCAGGTTTTCCAGGTGTTGCTGTGTCTACCAGAGTAGTAACCTGCCCAATGAGGACAAAAAGAGATTTGCCTGCCATGGTGCAGTACTACCATGCACGACCCAAGCTCCCTCCAAAAGGGATAAATGTTAGAGAGAATCTTGGCTGCACACTGCTATGTGCCCAACTTGACATGAAGAATTAAACGCAACAGAGCCTGGTCCCCAAAGGAGCATCTAATGTTAGACACCATGGTATCGACTGGTCCCAGTGGGTTGCTCAGGCTCCTTCTGTACCTGGCATTTTGGATACAGAGAGATGCCCTCAACAGGCAACTCCTGCCACCTACCTTGGGATAAAAACCTGAGAGGCCAATATTTCTCCTCTCCAAACAGAGGGAACTGAGATCAGACAACTAATATTAGGAGATGAATCCTTCTCATAAGGACCTGAAATATGAGCAGAGTCTGATGGAGAAGCATCTTAAAAAAAAAAAAAAAAAAGAAATAAAGTCTTTTGCATGGCAGAATTAAGACCATTAAAATGCTCCGTTTTTCACCCAAATTCTGCTCCTTTTCTTCACTGAGCATACTTTTCTATACTTATCCCATAACTAGAAATAAAATAATCTACTAACCTTACTGATCAATACACAACTATATAACCTAGCGCTCCCTTCAGATGATTCATAATACAGAACTGACAAGTAGAAATTTAAGGTAACAGTTATAATCTCACCACTCTTTAAAAAACTAGGTGAGAAACAGGAATATTTCTAGGGCTACGTACAGTTTCTCTAACAGATCAAGGCTGAGAAGGAGGTATTGCTTTTCTGGCATTATTTTGATGAATCTCAGAAACAGATTAGTGAGCAAAACTTTGCATAGTCCTTTGATCCCTAATTTTTGGGCAAAGTTGTAATGATTTGCACACTCCACATGTGCATTAATTTTCTTCCCTCCAACTGTAACAAGCCCATCTTTTTCCCCCTCATTGTCTTCCTGGTCCCACCTCCACTCCTCCTCCTGTCTGTACACACTTCCCTTCAGAAATCTGCTGCATTGGCAAATTAGTGCCTGATAAACATATGTGCGGGATACAGACAATGGAGGTTTGCACAAAAGCTCCTCCTCTGCACCTACAAATCCCAGTACAGATTGAAAATTACTGATAATCGCAGTCCGAAAATAGAAGCAGCTCAGCTTTTATAACCTCTCCTGAGGGCTTTCTCAGTGAAGCTTGTGAATTACTAGCTAGAAAAATCGCATGGTCATGATTATTTTATTTCTTTTTAAAAATTAAATTTAGTGTGATGACAGCACTAGAGACTACAAGTTCTCCCTCCACTGAACAAGCACAGCAATCTGGATGTTGCTAACTCCCCCCTCCCACCACCGCAGCCCTTAAGTGGGGATCAATCTCTGCAACTCACTCGTGCAGCTCAAGCCAGGCGCAGCAGCACCAGCACGGAGAGGGCATCACCTGTGCTGGGACAAGCCCTAGTAGGCAGAAGAGCAGCTCTCTGCGCTCAGTTCTTCCTGCCTGCAGTTACAGCAGCCATAAGCTGCCAGGACAACCAGTAAGACTGATGGACTGCTACCACTGTGCCACGACAAAGAGGCCACTGGACAGCCACCATGTGCACTAGCAGCCAAATGGGATCACATCGACCCTCACTACAGAAGGCTGCTCCAGGCACCTCCCGGTGAACTCAAGAAATAAAAATGCCCTTTTCTTCATTTACAGACCTAATCATCATATTCAGGCCAGCTCAAATGGTACAGTTCCTTCTGGGTCACACATATCTCCAGCAGAGACCTCTGCCTCTGTGTACAGCTGGCTCTCTTGCTGGCCATGGGAAGGCAGAGAACGTCCCAATTCCTCTCACCCTTCTGTTACCCTCTCTGACAGATAAAATCCGCAGGGCATGCCAGGATAAAGCAAAGTCTGCAGTTTCCAGCCACACAGAGACTTGCTCTGGCACAAACGGGCAACAGAGGAGAAAAGCTGCTTACAATCCCTCTGTACCTAGGCAAGAGCCAGCAAGCTCACGCTCTTCGGGGTCCACGCTGCATGGTTTGGTGCTGGTTTGAAGAGCCTAATAAAAAGCAGCACTAGAAATTATCTTACACAGCACCTGGAGAGATAAGGATGGGGAAGTCAAGTCCCAGGGACAGTTTACTTCACACCTCCTTTCATAAATCTGTCAGGCTACCGAAGTAGTCCCATCACTACGGCATTTCACTGCCTCCAGAGCATTTCAATAGAAAATGTGCGAGTAGTAATTAAATGATCACTGGGGTATTTCTTCTTTGACTTGAGCAATTTGTTTGGATTCTCCGATTTTGCTACCTGTCCTATTGTAAGCTTATTTGCGCAAAGCAAAGGAAACGAATATTAGCTTGCTTTCCTTAGTGCCAAAGAAATTAATAAAGGTCGTAACTCCAGAGTGCAAAACTCACTTCAAATATGAAGTGATCCCAGTAGAAATCTTGGAAATGTTTGTCAAGAAGAAGTGTTTAACGAACAGGCTTCAAAGCAGCAAATAAGCCTAATTACAAAAGCAGTTTCGTAGAGTACTGTAATCCGTTACGGTTCTTCACAGTTTTAGGAAGCAAAATATCACATCTAAATGACAATGTACGTGTGCTTTGGCCTACACACAATATATACCAGAGGAGGTCTGCCTTAATTTCTGCCTTGTACTATATGCTACTACACAGAGCACAACTGTCACAGTTTTTGCCTCACAGCCTCCAGCTGCAGTCTTGTCACATCTCTTGAGGAGACTGAAGCAGAAGCAGTTTTTGGATAGAGGAAGTTTAAAAAAAAAAAAAAAAAAAGATTGCAGTTGTGTTTCAGTACTGGCTGGTTTTCTCTCGCCTGGAGCCAGGATTTAACCAGAGGCTTTAGTGAGTAGTTTGGTGCAGCAGGGACAAACTTAGCTCAAGCGCCGCACCAAGAAACAAAGATAATTCTATAACATGCTTTTCAAGTGCTTATACAGAAAAGCAAAATGTTCTAAAGATACAGTGCACTCTTTAAGAACTGTAATTTCAAAAAATAAATATTTGTGCATAACAATGTTTCTACAATGGATCTCTCTACCAAGTGCGGATCGTCAAATCTGGATAAAAGTCAGAATACGAAATAAACAGGAGATCCACCATTAATAGGAGCTGGGACTTATGTACAGCAGACTATAACTGCTGCCACTGCTAATCTTTAATTAAAGATTTTCTAGCTCTTCAGTAACAGCTAGATATTTAATTCATGTCTCTCCTCCAAAAAAGTCAGTTCCACTTGAAATTACATGAATGGCTTAAAGAAAGATAATTATTTGTTGAAATTTGTGGTAAAGTAGATAACAGCAATTACTGATGCTGAAGACAAGAAAAGATGAATTATTACACTGCATTTTTCTAATACCCTCCCCAAAGCAACTTAAAAAGAGTGTGGCTCAACATTTCTTGTTTGCTTAAATCTGATAATGGATCTTCTAAAGAAGGCAAAGGATGATTTGCGCTTACTAACATTTGCATCGGGGACGGAGAGATCTGCTGCTGATTTATCACCGCTTCAACACTGGCAGGAGAGGCTGGTGGAACTTCAGACACCCTGAAGCTGTGAAGTTCAGGACCCGCGCTCCACGTGGCTGCAGGAGTGGGATGCCTGAGCTCCACTGCCCAGGTATTCTGTGCAAAGTGCAAACCCAGCTACCACAGCCACATAAATTAATCTCCAAGCTGGACCACTGACAAGGAGGTCACAGAGCCCAGGCAGGCTAAATTAAGCTGGAACTCCAAGGCCAGTTACCAATGCTGTCATCACGCTAAGTTTTACAGAACTAGTATTTATCTTCAGGCTTAAAGGTATCTAAATTATTTGTTTTGTCTGCGGACAATTGGTGTGCTTAGCAAATATCTGAATATTTCATACAGATCTTTGGTCAAATGTCAGTCTTTGAAGCACAGATTCATGCCTAGAAGGGCAAGTTTCCCACGGAAAGCTGCCCTCCAGGAAGGACAGCAAAAGAGATGGAGGTAAATGAAGACGACCTTGAAGCGCGTTGCTCTGGAAAAATGACAAGCCTCCCATGGAGGGAATAATGCAGCTGAATTGCAGTCTCACTACTAACAGTGGTTGTTGCTATGGTGATTGATACCAAAAAGCCCATATAGATGAAGACTGCAGAAGGAATAGTAATTCCTGATATTGTTCAAATCACTAATGTAGCTAAGGAGCCATCTCATGCACTCTTGCAAATTAACTTTTGCATGAGCTCGCTGCCTTTGCCACACTGCTCCCCTCAAACACAAATGAGTTATTTTTACATTCTCTGCAGCAGGATTTACATAGTATTAGTTAATTATAATGGAGCAATCAGATGCCAAAGCGCCTGCTGATAAAAAATACTTGGTTCAAAAATGTATTTACTGATTTAGAATATATTTCCTGAGAATCATATATTCATTCGAAGTGGATTAATTTTCTGAAAATAGAATTAATTATGACCCTACAATTTACAGAGAGAAGCAGCTTATATACAAAAGGTAAGCACACTGAATTTCTTCCCTGTCTTTAATCTTACTTATGTGCAGTAAGGTTGCTAATTCTTACTTGGAGTCTCCTCAATTTTACTTCAGACCAGCAAAGTGTTAGGAAGTTTACTATAGGTTCTTCTGGTTAAGTGACTGAAAATGACCTGAAAATAGGAACAAAGGAGTCCAGTGTAGAGGGTTCAGGGGTAAAATAAAGCAGCTTGGGAGAAAAAAAAAAAAAAAAAAAAGATTGTCAGAATGCCTAAAATTAATACTGTGCTGCTCTTTGCTAAAATCCACGACACCCCATGGGGATCTCACAGGGATAAAGACATTATTATTACTCTCTTATATTCTGATTGGAATATAAACAGGTGAATCAGACTAGAGATGTTTGGTACTAGCCAAAATTTAAACGGAAAAAAAATATGCTGGGATGCCTTTAGTTTTTAATTTCTGACTTTGAAAACTGAAACCTGTACGGGACAAGCTCACTCCTATTCCCTCAGACATGACTTGCTTATTAAAACAGCAATGTTACAAATTACACCAATTTGGCAAAATCACTCAGAAATATCTGATAATATCCATGAAACTAACAGCTGCTCTAATATTATCACACAAAATTAGGTATTTCTGAGGAATATAGAAATGTTCTTCCAGTAACCAGAACAGGGCCTTGATGCGGTGACAGTACACACAAAAACCGCATTACTGCATACGCAGACCTCTTGGATGCAGCAGGACTCCCTGTGGTTACGCAGGCTGCCTGCACAGAACTGTCTGCATGACCAGGATTTAAGTTTGCCATTGCAGAGTTTAAATCACAGACTCTTTGGCAGGAAAAGCCTACTCCACAGATCTCACCTTCCATCCACTGGACAGACTTCCGCTCTGTGCTCATCTGCTAACACAGAGACACAAACTGCCTTCCTGTACCTGCCTGTTTTCTCCATTGCTTTCCGGTTTTCTATGTCCAGCTGAGGAGAGAGACTTCATCAGAATCTTAAAAGCTACGCTTCAGTCACATTGACAAATGACAGTACAATTTGTTTTATTCTCAGAAAATCTGCAAGCTCTATTTTTTTTTTCTAACTGGGAAAGGCAAGGAATTCAAACTCACGTCTGTTGGTCCACAGCTATGTTGCTGGCCTCCCCCTTCCTTCTTACCCACACATTCCCAGGCACAGGGATGGCACCAGTTTAACCAGTCGGAAAAATGAACTGTTCCACCAGAATCAATCTTTTACACTGCCATAACTAAGAATTGAATCCTGGAGGTTTGTAAGAATCTATGCCACTTATCTTTATGGAACGCAGATGTTTTTGATGTAATTGCTGCACAGGCCTATCTGTGAAAAACAGAGCAAAGAAAAGCCATACCCATGCTGGTCACCCTCAGGATATGTCTCTGAACCAAAGGGCCAAACAGGCAAGGCAGAGAGAAAAGCCTGGCTTCACCATGAGAGCCTGGGAGCTACAGTGACTGAGGGCTCACAGGTTTTAACTCAGCTGAGTAATGAGGGACAAAGCAGAGCTCACATCGTGAGCAATAAGGTCACTGCCCCATAAAATCTCCACTTCCACTCATTTACTTCACTTGATAGGAATTCTCTATCAGAGGAGATATTACTTCTTATTGCAGTTTGCTTGACTATTAGACTTAAACATTCACTGCATTTAGAACATGGCACTATTAACTCTCCTGGAGCACTGACAAAGCAAGGAAACACAGAGAGCTGTCACATCTCACCCCTCCAGTTTACCCAACTGTCTCTCACATTCCTCTATAAACAGTGATCCAAAGTGAGTTTGAATGTAGGTTCAATAACAATTAAAAAGATGCTTTTGAAATAAAACAGACTCCAAGGCAATTGCTCTGAGGAGAGGCGTACCTTCAAAAAGAAGCATGAAGGATACAATGAGACAACTGGCAGAATTCAGTGCGGTCAGGTTCAAGGTTATGAATATAAGCACATACTATATTGACCAAGTCTATGAAGACAAGACCACCATGGTGGTTTTGGGAGGGGGAGAGATTCACAGACTTTTCCAGAAACAACCAGCCACTAATTATTTTCAGTTACGTGATATTAGGGGGCACAGCTATTATTTAATGTAAACAAGGTACCCACATAATATACCCACAATTCCAGAAAAAAACAGCAATCATTTTTAAAAAAAAAAAGTCTTAGATTTTCTACTTAAATGGAAAAATGTAAGCACTGAGTGACACTCGCTACAATTAAAAGTATAAGGGTCATGAGCTAACTGCACTCACTTTAATAGTAGTGAGATTTCTATGGCGTTAGGATTTGCCCTTCGGTTTCTCCGGCTTTGAAATAGAAGGCAGCACTTTGCTGGACTTGGGCTGAGACAAAGAATCAATTGTACAACATGAGCAATTATTTTAAACTTGTTGGAAAAAAGAAGTGTACTGGAGTATATTTTATTGTGAGCTAAACCTTCCCAATTATATTTAATCAAATTAACAAATTTATTTGCAAAACATAAGCAAAGTTAATCCAACCATTATATCTTCGTCTGTACGAAAACAGTACATTTCAGCCACCAAGTTTACTTTCAGATGTTGTTTTATCCGTTAACATGACTCATAAAACAGCTTTTTTGTTTGTTTGTTTGTTTTGCATCAAACATTACATGGTCCTCTCCTGCACAGGACAGTACTGAGTTCAAGCTAACTGATTTTGATTCAGTCTGCAAATCACATGCTCAGGAAATACAGCTGTTAAGCACTTGTTAATTAGCTTAGCGCATAGGTACCCATGGCCACTGAAGGATGGAACTCCTACCCACGTATCTGCCATCGTAACACGATCGTTGGCACTGACAGCTATAGATGATTTCCCTTAATAAAGCTGAACAGATTCTTCCTTTTTGGATGAACGGGCTCTGAATTATAGCTCCATTATTATGAAGAAAGCACTTCAGGGACATGAAATACAATCATATTTGGCAATAAGAGATACAATTTCTTGGCTATTTCAACTCCACGAGCTCTAACTGTTGAAAGATAGACTGCTCAGAAGATAAACATAACCACAGGCCAATTTTTGCACCTCTGACAGTACAACATGTGAGACTGGGAAGAAGAATCGGAGCAACTTCTCCAGCTAAAGTACAGGAAGAGTAGCAGGACAAAGCTTTTGTAAGTGTACACAGGTAACATGCAGTCCAGCAGTATTAAGCTTTTCTTTTAATTATCCACAAATCTTTGTACAAAACCAGTTCTTTCATACCACTCTTCCACAACTCTGTGAAAAATTATCATGTGGGGTGTGTAGGATGTGAGAGAGAGAGAGAGAGAGAGAGAGAGAGAGAGAGAGAGCGCACATGAGCTTGCCGTGTGTTCTTTGCATCTCCTCTTTTTTCCTAGCGTACCTTGAGGGAAACATTGCAAAAGTACCAAATTCTAAATTGTCTTGTTTTCATACTGTGTTTTTGTCTATTATGCTTTAAAGAATAAATTATTCATGGAACACACCGATATGGAAAATTTATCTGTAACTGAGGGATCAGCACACAGGAAAGGTGCAGAGGCCTCCATCAAAGCCTGCTGCGGCGAGCGAGGCGCCATGCAGCGTTGGGAAGCTCCACCCTCAGAACATTACATGGGTCTGCTCTTTTTTCAACCTAAGCTCCAGAGACAGCAGTAGGGAAAACAAAGCCATTTTGCCCTAATCTCCTGCAGGTAGAGCCCTGGCACAGCTTAGGCCATGGCTTTAGGGTTTAATTCTTGACTTACGCAATGACTATCTTACCTCTAACCTAAGTTCATGCAGTATTTTACATTTAATTACAACAAACATCCAAGATATTAAAAATGCAACTATCTTTGTTTCTTCCTGTACGAATGCAATTATAGGTAACCCCCAATCTCATTTTTCTTGCTGTTTTGTTCTGAAGGAACGCAGGACAAATATGAGATCTTATGGCTGAGATTTTTCCTAAATAACAATGGGGATTTTTCTGCAATTACTATTGCTTTCGAAGGAGTGCTAATACTTTAAGCAGTGATAAAGTGGCAGCTGTACATGTTTAATTTCTGAGAGCCAGGGCATAATGCACAAGCATTAATCCCTCCAGCTGTCCAGTAATTAAACATCATGTAAAGCCCAGAGGATATCATTGCTGTACTACCTTATCTTATTTATGAAGGACTTTCATTTGTTAAATCTACAGTCATTTTCTTTCCATTCTTGGAAATAATTGTAGATCCCTCCACCATGGCCAGTGTACTCAAGTTACAGCTACCTTCTATAAAATGACAGGAATTTCAGGCTAGCCATGTCTCTTTTCATCACATGCTGAAATAATCATGAATAATGACAGTAGATAAATATTTCCTCTACAGGCATGAATGCAATACTATGCGCTTTAATTCCTTTAAAATTGGTGGGTTTCTTGGGGAGAATGTATGGCAAAATCTAATCCTTTGTGTTTAATTTCTCTCTGAGCTGACTGAGGAACAGCACATTGCTGTGGACCTAGCCTGTTAAGGAAGGCAACAGAATTCATAACTTTGACAAAACCATGTATTAATCAGGATGCAAAGGAAAACAAAATTAGTGCTACATTATCACCAAGTAAAAAGCTCTCAGTAGGATTTTTTGAGATTTGGAAGGAACAGAACCAGTATGGTCAAATCCCCATAGGCAGCACTGGGAGTGTGACTCAGATGCAAAACCCAGGTACCTTTTAGTGCATCAAGAAGAAAATGATCCTAATATAACATGATGCTTCTTATTGCTACAGGATGATGACAAAAGATGATAAAACAATTTAACTGTCATCAGAAAGGTCACTTTATGTGAATGCAGGTGCAGTGTGGAGGAAGGTGGCTTTAAATCAGCTTTGTAATTTCCCCACTTCAGCTGGCTCATCACCAGGTGGATCTGCTGGAGGGATCAGACCAGCTTTAGCCTGCTTTAAATTCTGCCTTCTGCCAAGGGTTCTCAGGTAATGTGAGGGCTATTGAGCAGGGCACTGGAAAGAGTTGACTCTGAAAAGTTTTCTGCACTTGGACCTTCCAAGAAAAGCATGCCTCACTGCTGCTTTTTATGGAGAATCACACATGTACTTGGAGCTTTGCCAGAAAAGAGTAAGTGAAAAGTTCCTGCCCTGAGGATCTTGTAAGTGATATGTATGGAAATGTTAAGGCTGTGAGCTACCATAGCGAGGATATGTGGCTGAGCAAGAACGTGCTTACATTTTTCCCTTATTAATTAAAAAAACTTTACCCACTTTGTTCACTTTTCATCTGGCATATTGTACCACAGGGCAGAAAATCTAGAACTAATTCTGAGATATATGGTCAGCAATGAGAAACTGGAAGACCGGGGTCCAAAAGAAGATGCTCTCGGTAACGAGGCTGTCACTGTCATGGGAGTCCTGCAGGAATTCTTAGCTCTCACCCTTCGACAACTTTACGACATCAGTATGTCTGTTACCTGCACAAGTTCCCATGGATTGCTGCCTCTGTAGTATAGTTAAGCAGAATAAATAACGGTATGGGAAAATAGCTTATTATGCTATCAATATATCAATGCATACATAATTTCACTGTATCTGACTATTGTCTACAAGACACAATTTCCATACTGGCTGCAAGAAGTGGTCCAGATGAGAACCAGTAACACCACCAGAAGAGATGGGGCCAGAGCCTTACTCTCTGTTTACCATCCCAGAGTCCTGTCAGGAAGAACGAGTGATGTGTGTTTTGAAGGGGTTCAATGCCCATTTCAGCTGTTACAGGATAATAGCTCCTCGTTCCAAAGCTATGCTGAAATGCTCTCTGCATTCCTAAGCTGCTGACAAAACTCATTAATATCTCTCTTAGCAGAGATTTAACAAGTTCTGCAGCAGTTAGTAAAGTCCAGACTGACCCCGAGTTGTGATTTTTTAATTACAGTCTCTCATATTTAATTTCTCTGTTCAGTCTCAGTAAACACATTTCTAAACTTGTCCAATCAATTGCGACAAAGGTTACGTACACTGGGAGCAAAATACCTCAACCAGGCAAATAAGGAAGAGGAAGTCGGCACCTCTAAGCCAGTAAATTCAAGACTGCTCTTTCATTATTAACTGTTGATGTCTATTTCAGAGGACTAAACCTGACCTATGACAACAACACCCTTAGTATCATAAAGACAAATTACTTCTGCTCCAAATAACTGAAAAATAAGGGTTTTTTTTTCTTATTATATACTCTTCTATTTTAGAAAGGCAGATATTTACATTTTCAAAAATTGTTTGTGCACTGGAAGTTAGCAGCGGACTTAAAGCCTACCTGCTGGAAGTAAATTATTTAGGCAGACAGGCACTTAGCTACTTACATGCAAGGATTAATACTCACAATTAATCCCTGGTGCAATTACAGCCTGTGCAGACACAAATCTGGATTCCTAATCACTGCTGCTTTATCCACTGCAGGTTAAATAATTCACAGCTTCCATTGCTTCCTCGGGAAGTTCTTCCACAGGGTGAAAATCGCACTATTTTTCCTCCTTGATCACGGGTGAACAACAATAAAGTGCCTTACCGTCCATTGATACCAGCTTCCAAGCAGTACGATGAGGTCAGTGCCTGGACTGCTTATGAGAATCACTGCTTTCCTACTACTGGTAGCAGACCAGGCCTAACAGGCCAGCAAAGGCTGTTTTACACATCTCTGTGGAAGTTGTTATTTTAATGAATTTCACCCATCAAATTGCTGTTTCTCACTCCAGACAGGGCAATCAGGACCCTTATTTTAGATTAATACAGTCTGCTTTGCTTACTCCTAAGGCTAGCTTTTTATAGGGCTGAATTGTACACAGAGAGATAAGGAACTCAAAGGAAATATTTGACTTATCCATCGTTTGAGATGTTGCTTTTTAATTTTTTTTTCAGCATACCTGCACTCAGGTAAGTCCAAAGCTTGCTAACTGCAGCTGAGCCCTTTGTCTAAAGGGGTTTACACAAGGACAGCACATAAGACTGCAAGTTCTCTTCTTCCTTGAAGGAAAGATATTCTAAGCACTGCTTTCAGATCACACAGAGTGCCAATCAAAACAGCAAGACTTCAACAGTGACCAAAAGCAAAGCAGAGGGATGTAGAGCATCAGTTTGTTTTGACTCGTGCAAGACGATGCACCAAGGATGTGGCTGATACAAAGCACAAAGGAGAGCCCAACCCAAACAGAAGATCCTCTTATTCATATTCTACACTTTTGTCCAGGAATTTCTGAAAAGCAGCTTTCTCCTTCCAGCTGTCTGTGCCAGTGCCTACACTGACTACACTGAATAAATTTCACATTGATTCAAAAAGCAATTACATCACTCTGAGAAGAAAAATCGATCAAGAACTATCAAATCCAAAACAGTATCTGAAAAGCAAGTTGTTGGAGGCCAGACAGACCTGCACTGTTCTTACAGCTTTGGATGATCCTACCACCATAACCATTGTTTTCCTCTCCTGCCGTAGATCCTCTCTTAACTTCAACTGTGAACATTTTGACATAGGGACAGGCGCTCACACAGCCTCAGCACAACCAAGCCCTGCTCCTGTACCTGGATAACAGCACGATATTGTTCGTGGCACAAATTACCAATGCAGAAGTGCAGCTCAAGTAATATTCACAGACCCATATTGAATTCTTTTGAAGAATTTTAATAGTAAGAGCCAGTTATTCCTATCAAGAAGTACGAGTATGCATAGTTAAAACATGTTTAAAGTGTCACATTATCTTGAAGTAATAGCTGTATTAACATGGATTTTAAAAGAGCTTAGGGTTGTTCTTCTGGATGCCCTCACTCACAATATCTTCAAGTCATCTTCCACTTGTTTATTGCACATGCAGGCTCTCAGCACAGAAATTATCCTGAACACAAATTAACTCCCTTCCAAACATTTATCCTGAAAGATGCGTTATTTATAGACAAGGTGGTCAGGTCTGTGAGAGGTGCAGCCTTAGCTATGACAGAGTGCTCTGCTCCAAGGGGCTGCAGGTGCTGAAGCTTCTTTTAAAATGAGAACAAAAACATGAGTGCAGAGGTTACAAAAAGAAAAAAAAGGAGAGGTCTGAGCCTAGGAACAGACTTTTTTTTTTTTCCTGTCAGGATACTGTGTGCTGCTGAGATAAGAGAAAATGGATAAAGGAGGATTCTAAACAGAGAACTGGGAATGTTAACAGAGTATCAGTGGATAGGCTTAGTGAGGTTTATCAGATTTGGATAAAAGAGAGGACAGCTATCAATCCTTCTCAAGCTCTCAGAGTTTAAACAGCTAACACATTTGTTCTCATCCATGAGGAAAACACCTTAATTTGACAAGCAACCTTACTGAAAATGTTCCAGGACAGCCATTCAGCAGTGCGTCCTGCTTCCTTCTCAAAATGAGTTTAATGCCTCTGAAAGGTGCTGACTTGACAGATCTTAGGACTGAAAGCTTCTGATGTTTCCACCCACCCAGGAAGCTCCAGGTTTGCCTCTCAGTGCCTTCCTGCCTGGTCCTCTGGCCAGAGAACGGCGTGTCCCACATTCAGACTGAGCAGTGACCCCTCGGCAAATTGCCAATGTGCACCCACCAAGGTGGCGGCCTACGTGGGGACAACCCTCAGTCATAAGGAACTAGATGAAAGTCACGAATTCACTTCACATGAGTTACCCAACAACCATCAGAAGACAGTGATTCGTCCTTGGACTAAACTTCCATTTTAAGAACCTGCATGTGCACAAACATGGAAGATAAGCAAGACCAGAGATGCTGAAACATCCAGAAGAGAAACACTTAGCTATTTCTAAATCCATTAATAGCATCATCATATTGAAATTGTGTGGCATTCAGTACATATTTACATTCATTTTGGGGGTTTTCTAAACCTGGGGCAAGGCAGCATTTTTGTTGAAATTTGCTCACTGCATACCTAAATAACAATTATGAACATTGCATGATCTACAGGGTGGCGAGAGGGAAGGATCCCTGCTTAGGCTTTTTGACTATTTTACCAGCAGGTCAGTAATAAAAAAGCACCTTAAAAAAAGAAGCCTGAGACCATTTGCATATAAGGAATTTAAAAATGACAGAGTTACATAAGAACAGTATTAGAAAGGTGATTTTACTTCTGCACAGACTGGTAAGACTGATATTCCCTAAGTTCTGGTGGTCTGTACAAAAAGAAAGTTGGAAAAATCAGCTGCGATACCGAAGGGAGCCACAAAAATGAGTCAAGCATTCATTCACAAGAAAATATTTGACAACAAGAAGCATAAAGAACTAAACATGTTTAGTCTATCAAAAAGACAGTTTGAGGAATGGCTTGATTACACAGTGTAGGAGTTCTCAAAGAGGGAAACACTGTTAAAGAGCTCTTTCATTCAGCAGAGAAAGGCCTAATAAAAGGCAATGGCCATTTAGGGACTGAATTTAAAACAGTTACAGCAAATAGTATATCATTCTCTCTCTGTACAGTGAAACCAAGAAGCTATTAATAAAGAAATGTCCAGGCCTATCTATTATATCCTAGCAGAAGCTAGCCTTAGTCTAAAGGGCGACACTCTGCAGGCGGAAGGACACAGCAGTAAGCTGCTGAGCTACCACAGAGGAAGGTTTGAATATTGTTATTTAAGTCTTTATCACATCATCTGGGTATTAAACCTGATAATGATGCTCCAAACCAACTAACTATATTCTGCTACAGTAGTAAAAGAATACTTAATTCTCCATATAGTTAACTTTGTATTCTCCAGCCAGCTCCAACTGGAGAATCTTTCTTTCTGCTCTTTTTCTAAAATTCACTACTTAGCATTGCAAATGTAGAGTGAATGAATTTGTTGGCAGGAAGTCATCCCTTTACATGCAATTTGTAATAGTCACTCTAGGACTTTTATAGTCCTAAACAGAGATGTTGCATATGTATTAAAGTGTTACTCTAACTCACCAGGAGTGCAACCAGCCTCATCAATACCACTTTCACAATCCTTCTGCCCATCACATCTCCAGGACGACGGGATACATTTGTTGCTTAAGTCTCCACAGCTAATTTTTTCAGCTGGACATACTTGCTTGGCTGGAGGAATAAAATACAGAAAAAAAAAAAGTTAAACATAACTGTAGACATTGCTAATATTGTTTGCACTTCTAAAGTTACTTTTATTGTTTGAGACATATTGTAATGAAATTCCAAGTCAACACTGATTTTGAGGTGTGGCTGCTTACATATCTTGTACGTGTCCCCAAAGGAGATCAGAATACTTTTACATTAAAGAAAAAAAAAAAAAAAAGAAAAAAAAAAAAGTTCCACTGCTTATTTCAACAAGTCCCAGAAACTTAACTTTAAACTCAAAGAAATTAGGAGAGAGGATTAGAAGTAACAGTCTTCTGCAACTTCTTCTGCCTAGCATTTCCTCGCAGGCTGGCTTTTGCTTCTGGCCATCCCAGTGACCCTGAGTTGTGACAAACTGTGCATAGGCCCTGTGGCTCTTTACACACTCTTGGGGCCTGATGGCCCTTTCCCACCTTCTCCTTGCCATCGCCATCTGTGCATGGGCTAAAAGTGCCCAGCTTTTTGCTGCGACTATAACATGCTGCTGCCTCTTGAAACCAGTCTTACACAGGCTTACGCAGAAACAAGGACCTTCCTGTCCTTCTAGTCTGTGCCTGACCCAGCCAATCCCTTCCAGGAACGTAATAGCAGGAAAAATGAATTGCCTAATATTATTGTTAGGGTTTACTTATACGTTTCGTACTGCAAGGCAATTTCTAAATTTAATGATGTAGGCAGATTATGGTCGGTAAACCTGGGAAAAAAGTGGCAAGCACAAGCATGAAATCACAGACATTAAATAAACTTAACTGTGTCTAAATTAAAGGCGACTGTGATCTGAGACATGGAAAGAGTCTCAGAAGCAAAAAATCCAGTACATGCAAGAATACAACTACGAAAAAAAAATAAATCTGTCAAATTTATCTGGAACCAAGTAAGCTGTGAAGCTCACTCTCTTATAACTATTTTGCACTGCCAATTTTTTTTTTTCATACTAGTGTAAAGAGCAACAGATCTACATTTATTGTGACAAGGCTGCTTGAATGCATAATGTTCCATAGTTTAAACAATTGTTTAGTATTCTGGAACCATCATGCAGTTTGGCAGGATTTGCTTATTAAACAAACCAATTTCTCCCTTTAAAAAACGATACGTTTTCATATAGTTTTTCCATTGATATTAATGATGATAATGCTATATATGGTAACAGGTCTACTGAAAAAGGGGGAACCTAAATTCTTGTTGTGGTTTTGTTAGTGAAGGGGGGGCCTATTCTCCAAAACCTTTCACATTACTCTGCCCTGGCAAAGGTATTTATGCAAAGTCAATCAGCTTCCCAAGTATTGAGCAAGAGAGGATCAGAATTATACCTCTTTCTTTTCCACCAGCACAAGAAGGCCGTAGAGGGACATCTCACAGCCCCAAAGCATCAATCAGCCACTTAGAAAGCAGTGCCATTTAATCCCAGGATTTCTCTGGCTTAGCACCTTGAAGTGCTACAAACAGCAGTTTGCAGAAGCTGTGGGCAACCAATATACCAAGAAAAATTAGGTCCTGCCACAGACAAACAGTTAATAATAGATGTAATTAAGTTTTCTAAACCTGGGGCAAGGCAGCATTTTTGTTGAAATTTGCTCACTGCATACCTAAATAACAATTATGAACATTGCACAATCTACAGGGTGGCAAGAGGGAAGGATCCCTGCTTAGGCTTTTTGACTATTTTACCAGCAGGTCAGTAATAAAAAACCACCTGACACTGGAAAGGCTCCCCAACAGCACCCCACCAGGGTCAACACGTCTGCTAGCTCAGATTGATGTCCTGTCACAGGCTGGGACCCGTGTCCCAGATTTTTCCCATGGCCCTGGTCCCTCTAGGCTGCAGGTTTCTAATGCACGACTCCAGGGACGCTTGGTGGCACTGAGCCCTCATGTCCTTCCACAGCAGTCAGACAGCACATCTGAAAACCAGGTCACTCACCAAATGTGCAAAATGGCGTCAAACAAGGTGCTTGCCCTCACCCTCGAGGAAGCTGGCACGCCTCACCTTGACCGAGCCGCTCTGGACACCATCCCTAGAGTTGTACAGCAGGGCACATCATCCTCAAACATGCCCAAGTAAACCATGGGTACAGAAGGAAAAACAAATTCCATGGCAGCTGACTGGCAATCAGCAACTCCCTCAAACAAGCAAAAATGGAGCTAGAATGGTCGATTTGGCCTAGAAGCACCACAGGCCCTCAGTACAGAGGGCTCGCACCTCAAAAATACCACTTCTGCTGGCCTTACCCAGCCCTCACATAGACAGGTGCGAGTCTGGGAAATGCAGGAAAAATAAAAATGTGCACCCAAGTCACTATAACTTTTATTTTTTTTTAAACCGCTGCACAGAGCCACACAAGGCTTTCAGACTGCACTCTGGCAGGAGAGGCCTGCAAGGGCCAGGGAGGGAAGGCGCCCAAGGCCTCAGCTCGCTGCCGTCGGCCTCTTTGAGGAGAAAGGTGGCAACTCTGAGGAAAAGACAGCAACTTCTGGGAAAGGGACAGGAATGGCCACAGGCCATGCATATAAGACAGCACAAGAGACCTGAGGAGGTGAGAGAGGCACAATGCCTGGCTGTGGGGAAGGGTCCCCAACCCCAATAGCAGGGCCGTCTTGTTTTCTGAGGGTCCCACCCAGCAGCATTGGTGAAAATAAGGCTTTTTGCCACAAATACTGTACAGAGGGATGATGGGACCAGGGTCTGCAGCAGCTACCTGGGCTTCGCATTCCTCCATCAAGGCCTCCGAAGCCTCTCGGCTCTGAGGTCACCAAACCCCAGCTGCCCCCTCCCAAATATCTTCACCACCAACCCCAGCTGCTGTGGAGAGCCAGGCAGATGGGAGTTTGCTGCTGGGACAAGGAGGTCACAGGTCCCCCTACCCTGCACTTGGCTGTGTGAGATGAGAGCGCTCACTCTCTTCTGAGCCCCTCTCCTCCTCCCTATTCAATTCAAGGTTGGGTCCTGTGATGAGGTTTCCTTCTAGGCCATCTCATGCTCTAAAATAAATTTTTACCATAAGCACACACACACTCAGAATATACAAGGTAAAAATAACTTTTCTCACTACATTTTGCACTTTGAAAGTTTGTCTCCTATCTGCATTTGTGCAGTTCATTCAAGAACAAGATTTGCATTGGACTGGCACACTGGGAAAAATGTGAGACAAAAAAAAAAGTCACAATGACATTTGTTAATCAGGTTATTGGTCCACATCCCAAAAAACTGTTCTAGTTCTTATTGCTCAGGCTATGGTGATGCAAAGGAAATCTGTTTTGATGCCAAGTAGGACCAGTTTTTTCATCCTCGTAGCAAATCTCCATTGAGAACTAAGTGGGTCAAGACAGATTAGAACACTTTCCACACACCTGATTTTGAAGATGGTGAAATATAATTATAAAATGGTATCAAAGCACAATGTGTTCATTAACCAAAAAGAAGGTTATTTATTGGTCACAGTTTAAATATGGGCATTACGTTTGCTTGGCTGTGGGCAGAGGCTTAACAGTTTTGGAAAGCTGAAAGGTTTCGAAAGGTACGGACAGAAGAGTCCTATTTATGGAAAGCAATCTCTTGCTGACAGAGTAATTGCAGACATTTCCAAAAAAATGTAAATCAAAGCTTGAACTTGCAGGGATGCAGCAACAGAAGCTGCTGTTGGTCACAGTCACCAAATCTCTGCGTTACAGTGGTTTCTGCACCCAAGCAAATATTGCATGGAAGTCAACAGCTTGTAAGCACTGGCAGACAACATAACAGATAGGGGATCTTGCATAAAACTCAAAGCAAAATTTTGATGAAAATACTTCTGCATCGTTTCAGCAAGGTGGGTTGTTTCCTCTCCCCTAGAGAAGCTGCAGCAGTGCAAGTGGATTCAATGTTGTTGTCCATGCTATGAAACAGGCTTTTAGCAACTGCAAGCCAGACTTCTCGTTTCTGTTTCTGCACACTGCTTATACAAACCCAGGCCTTTTGGGCTTACGTGACCAAAATGTTTACTTCCTACTTTCCTCTTCATCCACTCAGAATGGAAAGGGTGAGTGCTGTACGTGATGGTGAGTGCTCTTACCCTGGATATATTCTAGACCAATGCGAGTTACAGGAAGATCTGCCTTTTCAGAAAAGCACCATTAAACAACTTGGTTGAAATGTCAGACACATCAAGACCAATTTATCACAATGAACTTCAAATGCCAACGATGGACAACAATGGTTTATTTATAAGAAGACAAGAGCAAAGAAGACAAGAAGGTTCCATTTACTCACTACCGCCAATGACACATTCTTCTTTTTCTTTACAAGAGGCTACAAAGTCTTTCAGAGAACCATAGAGCCTAACTGGCGCCCCACTGTTTGCTTCCTCTTGTGTCACTGCTGTGCTTTTCAGGCTCTGGACATTATGTATATTCAAGAAAGCCCAAGAAAATAGAATTGATTTACTTTCAGAAGACCATGTGTCAGGTTCTCACCAAACAGGTACACTAAGAGCATACAAAAATGTAATTAAGCAGCTTCTACTGGTGGGAAACCCACAAGACTTTTCATCAGCAGACTGAAAAGAACGGCCTTTGTGGAAATACATCATCTTACAGGTCTGAACAGTTTCTCTATCTCTGATGAAATAACTCCCCATCTTCTCCAGACTGCCCTCTGTGTTTTTCCCAGGTTCTTCAGAAGAAAAATCCCAACCCAAAACTTCATTCTGCAACAGATAAAATACCATACTAAAATTATTTAATTGATTTCAAACATGCCAATAAATTGTTTCTGCAAAACTTCCATGACTACCTTTATTATAGAACTTAAAATTCCCATTCATCCTCTTTCCTCCAGCAATGGTTTAGCTGTCTGCTTTTTTTTTTTTTTTTAAGAAACAGTTTTCAACAAGAACCTTCCCTTTTCAAATATTGCCCTTAAATCTTCTTTTGTCATAGCTGGCAGTCCTATCTCAGAGATGTACCAAGAACAAAATAAATGTTCATACGTGCCCATGTACAGGACTAGTACCTCTATGTTTCCAGCAGAAACAAGCACAATTGTTAAATGAGCAACTCCAGAAGAAAGAAAGAAAGAAAGGGAGTCGATAGGTATAAATTGCTTAGGGAAATTCAAAACTCAAGAGTTCCCAATTCCTGGAGATTTGTGATTCAGAAAAACATCACAGTCACAAGTTTGCACATATACTCTGCTTTTGCATATATGTGTGTATATATACATGAAAATGTATATCCCAGTCTACACTCACTAACTTACATCCGATACTCCAAAGTATTTAGGGTGCGTAAGAAACACACTTCAAAACCTATCTTGTGACTTAAATTGCTATCACAGCTGAAGGTGTGCCTGCACTGCTATCTTCCTTCCCGTGCCACCCCTTCCACCTCAGCCTGGGTGCTAGGAACACTAGGTTCTACCCTGTTCACCCACTATTTCACTCTGTAGCTCACAGCTCAGGACAGGTTGCTGTTGCCTTAGTTTACTTCACTTAACCCTGCAAGACATCAGTTTTTCTGCTAAAGAGTTTTATATAATCACACTTGTTATATTTAGTTAATCTCTCTTATCTCCTCCCTGGGCCAAACCAAGCCCAAACCAAACTGTATCCAACGAGAGCCTCATGGCCAGTCAGAAGTGCTTGTGTGGGGACAGCAACAGCCATGGTGGATGTGTCTCAGGAATTTATTTGGCATTGGTGTACAGAGCACATATCCTGTGACTACACAGGAACACTCCTGAACCCACAGCTTCGCTGGGTGCCTGCACTTGGATCTATGTATTAGCAATATACAAAGGCAGAACACGTTATGGGGAATGTTAATCAAATAATTAGGATTCTGCAGTGAACTTCCCCTTCTTTAAAGCAAGACGCTATGAGCATCCACCTGCTGGGATGGCAAGCTTTACGCGAATTTGCAACTTCTACTAAAGCTGGTGCAACTGCACGCAGTAGCAGTATTTAGTTTGCTCACCATACGTGTATTATGCATATGCTTGAGATTACTAAGAAAATAAAGGCAACTTTACATTTCCTGTTGAAACCAGCCCAAGCCAAAATAAATGTCATGATTAGTGGCTTAAGTGAACTAAGATTACAGCACTCGGAGTCTTGGAATGACACCAAACCACCACCACCACTGATGCCTTTGTTGACAGAGGAGGCCGACCCATCCATTTGCTAGCACAGGATGGTCTGTTCAGGTCAGAACTAGGGAAAGCTGACAACACCGATTCCCATGACCCGAAAACTTGGACTGCTGCTATCTGACTCTACATTTTTGAGTATATAAGAACATACTTAGGTGCAATAACCTTTGTGGGAGCGTGCAAAGCAGATAAATAGTGAAAATATATGCTTTATGTGCCAAAAGATAATTAACTTCTGGCTGTTATCATTAAACTTTGAACATAAATTACCATAAGTGACTCAAAAGACAGATTAGGAAAGGCTACTAAGAAACTATACTATAAAGGTCAAGAAATAATATCATAAACAATATTACAGTTGATATATCTGATAAAAAGTTAGATTCTGTGGCGTGATTTGTTTGTGGGTGACATGTTCAGAAGTTCCCAGGGGAATGGAAAAGGATTTACAAAGATTTAACTCCATTGCACTGCACAGTACAGCCCTTAAGTCCATTCTTGTGTGCTTGTAAGAAAGGCTTCTTTACAACATCATAGGTTAGGAGTCTTCAATGAATCTCCAACTCCTCTACCTAGAAACTGGAGGGATAAAATACACTTAGTGTACAAAGGATTTAGCATGTCTAACATAGATAGCATGTACCTTCCTTTTCTGCAGATTATCACATTGGTGATTATCACCTCTGAGATCAGAGGGAAATAATCAGGAATTCAAAATCCCAGGATTAATCCTAATTACTGAAATGCAGACTCACTGTCAGAATAAAAGTAAAGTAGCTTTTACAGGAAAAGCATGTTTCAAAACATAGACACTACAAACAACCTCAGTGAAGGAAATTATTCTCAGAGGCAGTGCCAGTAGTTTTAATGGTTAATATAACCTGTATTTCAGCACAGTGTAAAGAGGTAAGATATTTCTATAGTAGGCTGAAAAGATAAGTGGCATCAGTTTTATAGTAACAAATAACTAAGTTTCACCTGCCACAACCTGAGTCACTTGGATGGGTCAGGAAGGGATTCTTTACCCAAGTTCAAAGCTATCCTGGCATACTTGTGGTTTGTTTTTAAACCTTTCCCAGAATAATGAACGTTGGCACAGGTCAAGACAGCATGCTGGACAGAAAGGACCAGTACTCTCGGGCTTGCAGCACATCATTTTTATTAGATTCCTCTTCAATAGGTCTTACTCATCCATTTCAAAAATCAAAGCTACCATCAAACTTGGATAAGGAAAGCATTTCCTTCCCTCAGTTTCCTGGCAAGACTTCAGCTGATTTTGTCTTTCTGTAAACACAGTAAATGCTCACTTGCTGCGATCATCTGAGCATGCCTCAGCTAATTACTTTCATAGACAAGGCAAGACACTGTTTTGATGGCACTTCTGTTCTCTACCTGACATGTCCAACAGGCCCTGCTGCTGAGTAGTGAAGTCCATTAACTCAAGTCACTCGGCTCATTTGAGGTAAATTTGAGTCAATGTTAACAGCCCATGGTAAACTGGAGGTCAAACTGGATGACTTAATGATCCTCCTTGGCCTAAAATTATAGCAAACTTGGGATACTTTCAGTAGAAGTCAGGAAATTAATTAGGTTAATTGTTTCCAACCTATGTTCATGGTCATACTTTCTAAAGCTTCAGAACTTATAAGCTAAGATCAGATGTTTAACAACAGTCAGGATATAGGTTGTTGAGCCTACTTAAATTCCTTTTTTTTTTTTTGTTTTAACTACCTAGTACTTGTAAAATGACAGTGTTTTAGTAGTGTCTGTACAACTCACAGTGACCTTCCCCCACTGTCAAGTCTGGCTGAACACAGAGAGATCAATTTCTAAGAGATCATGACAGGTTTTCAGGTTTGAGAAAGATCTACATGATACAATAAGGACTTTCTGCTCCCAAACAAACCACATTTCATTATCTGCCATTACACACATGAGAATTCAAGAACATCTTGTAAAGGCCCATTCCCTGCAGCAGCTTTTATGCCCAAGTAACTCGTTACAAAGAAGTTCCCTTCCCAGGGGACACTTAGCACCCCCACACAGAGGGTAAGCAATTCCTCAGCAAGGTCAGTCCTTGGACTGTGTTGACCTCTGTACTCCATCTAACTCATTCAGCCCAGCTTCTTACAATCAATAGTACTTAGATGTCTCTTAGATGTTAGCCAAATGTCTCTACGCATTTATTTGGTCAGAGATGCATGAATTCTTTAATAAACTTCAATGAGATGTAACATAACCCAGGGATTCCAATCCTTACTACTACTTATAGATTCTGGACAACAGTAACATACAAAATAAATATGACTGTCACCTACCTACTTGTGACATGACAGTGCTAGAAGGTGCTAATCCTGTCGCAGAGCTCAGCATGAAGGGTAAGACCCCACACGGCCAGGCAGAAGAGGTGTACAACAGAAACAAGGTTGGTATAGTCCAACTCCATCTGAGTAAAATATTGTTACAGTATGTGTAGCCACGTGAGATACCACGAACCTCTTGCCACCTTTAAATGCTACAGAGCTTTATATCTTTCCCGCCACCACAGCCATATGGTCACTAGAAATGTTTACTTGGATTAATCCAGAGAATAAATTAATACAGCCCTGTAGTGACAGGCGAGTGCCCAGCTTAATCACTATGAAGCGCAGCCCTCATTGTTTAGGGGAAGAAAAAGGGGATTTTTGACAAACTGAAGTCTGAGGCCATCTGCCAACTCTTTCCCCTACTTCTACCAACTTCGGCCCTTTGTGTGTCTTCTCTGTGGATGAGACAAATTCATGATTTACCCTGGACCTAAAAATGGAGAAACGTTAAAACATGCATGGAAAAATCCTGGCCCAAGAAATCTGCTGCTGACTTCAACTGAATCAGGAGTCAAGACACAGATCACGTTGAGAATTTCCCAAAATGGGTCCAGTGACTGCTCCATCCCAGCTAGTATCCTAGAGGCCAATATTAATTATGGAAACCAATCAAAATATATCCTTGCCAATTGCACCATTTACTTCCTTATATTAAGCCACAACAGGCTACTACAGCTACAGTGATTTTTAAGAGAACAGCTATATAGAAGATTCAGTTTTGTACTTTTACCAGCAGCAGTCATAAGGCAGACTAACCCTTTTAAACTCAAGCGGGATAAAACCTTACCTTACATCCGCTTACAGGAAGAGTTCAAGGTGCTCCTTTAAATCGGCACAGAAGTAGCCTCTCTTGGTTATAGGTTAAAAAGTGGAATGTCAGAGACTTCAAACAGGGTAGTGCTGCAAATGCCACTGAAGCCCATCACATAGCCAAGCAGGAGGAAAGGGCACGGAGTCAGAACGGCTGGATGCTTCACCATGTCCCACTGAAACCCTAATGTGGTCCCCTCCCTGTAAAACCACCAAACGTTCTTGCCCCTTCTCTCTGCTCTCTCTCTAAGCCAGGGCAGAACTTGTCTTCCAAGAGGAGTTGTGACACTAACACATTATTCTGGCTATTGAAAACCTGAGTTTCCATATTCAAATTCTTCATATCATTTTGCAGTACTTAAAATTTCATTTTCTCTTCACTGATGAGCATCTCTGATCTCAGGGATCAGCTGGACATGTCCTTAGCTTGGCATAGAGAAAATAAGATACTAGTATTAAATACAAGGAAAAACTTAGACATCAAAGTAAGAAACAAGAACAGCTGAAGAACCATCTGGTATTGGTGTACCTAAAGCAGCAATGTACACTGCTGATCTCAAACAGTTTAATAATTTAATAAACTGATACTTGGTTAGTTAGCAAATACATAGGCCTGTTTGCAGAACCCAGGACTCCATTTTCTTTACAGATAGTTTTCTAATAGCAAAGCTATTAAATACACTGTTTCGTGAGGGGCATTCTTCATGCTCAATTAAAAGCAAAGATCAAAAAAATGCAACAAAGAAATGGCTTTGTTTAAGGTCACTTAAAATACTCCCCTTTTGTCTCTATTGTTTTTAGAGGTAGTTTGAAAGTGAGTGATGTACAACACCGTCCTGTCAAACCTCCCATCCCACCACTGTCTACATCAATAATTACCCTGTCAGTCCCTGCACACATTGCCAGTTGTAATGCAGTTCAGTCACCCCTCCTTTTTACATCAACAGTAATGCCTGAGGTGGTGCGGAGGGGAGGGGGAAGGAACTTGCCTTTCCTATAGCCCAGAAATCAAACTGAACTCCAATCTTTGGCACAATTGAGAGCAGAGCTCCGTTTCTCAACACAGATCCTCTACTTCTGCTGACATCCAGGGACGCCTGCTGTGAAAACCTAAGTCTGGCTACAGACAGCCTTTAAAAAAATCTATCATGATCCGCTGTGTTCCCCCACGATTAGTGATGCATGATGCTTTCAAGGCAGTTCTGATTCCGACAAGCCTTAGGAGAATAAAACACTCAAAGGTAACAGCCAACCCAGCACAGACTGGTAGGGACATAGCTGGGAATCAGCGAAGTTCAAACACAGACATGCTATGGGAAGAAAGAAGAGTGTCAAGGAAGAAATAAGAGTCAGGAGGTTATGGTGGCACAAGCCAGGCATGAATGGAAGTCAGCTAATTAACCCTGAGAAATGCAACTTTTGAAAGGGAAACTTGTTCACTGCCCTAGATCAGTGATTCCAAGGCCTTGTGGGCAAATAGATTTTTGAACAACTTTCAGACTTTCTCACGCAGCCACACAGCTGACAAATTGATGCATTCAGCTGCTGAATGCAGCTCTGGGAGCCCGCAACGGCCTTGCTGAGCAAAGGTGCGCAGCTGGGGAACGACTGTCTCAGCCTTCTTCCACCAAAGTGTGACTTATTACAAGTCTTCTGTCATCTATTCAGGTATCAGCCTGGCCGTGTCAGCCGTGTGCCTAAGTAGCACAGCCTAATTCCCATTACCTGGGCATCCCATGGGCACACCAGACCAACTCAGCAGCCTTGACTTATGGAGCCTCATGGCCTGACTTAGCAGAGACCACCTAAAGAGCAGAAATCTGCAGAAAAGCATGAAATAACTATATTACTGTAGATCAGGGGAATAGAGTAGTGGTTCTTTATTCCTAGGCTCTTGTTCTAAATACATTAGAGCTTTATAAACATCAACCTCTTCACTAAAGATTCAGTGATAAAATACTCCAGATTGCAGCACACAATAAATCAATCATAGCTCCCTGCGTGATCTGTAACTCAGCAGTTTGAAAGCATCTTGGAACAAGTTCTGCACAGATACTTTAGACAAGAGACACATTTACTTTTTACTGAATCAAACATTATTTGACTGGTTGTCATACGTATGTGTAAACCAAAGAGTTTTCTAGACTCTCTTCAAATCTGTGGCACTGTGACTCTGAACTGTTAAAAATCAGTTTTTAAAAATAATCCATTCTTTTCACTAGCAGTAATCTTGCTTAGGACAAGCCTGCCAGCCGCAATCACCTTAGTCACTTGTCAAATTCTTATACAAGCAGCTGAGCCCAGCACCAAGACTGATTTATCTATTTCTCTTCCTATACATTAATTCCTAGAATTCCGCGTAATATGCATAGCAGTGTGTTCCATTCCTATTACAGCAAATCCAGAAACAAATTCCAGGAGAAGCCTTATTTCATACACATTCAGGCACATTTAAACTCTCTACTTCTCCACTTCTTTTGAAGCAAATTAATGCTTGACTTAAAATTAAGTTTTTTAAGCACAATTTAAAAACCAGTTCACCAGACTGGTGAACACAAATATCACACAATTAACAAAAATCAGTTACTAGATGTCAGTCTGAATTTCAAGGTAGAAAAAAAAAAAAATCATATTTTATATGAAAGTAATTACAAAAAAAATCACTGAAGTTAGAGAAATGCCTCTGCAAAGGTGTCTCTGTTTTACAGGGCCAGTACACAGACTTGAGCTGAGAGTACAAAACAGATCAAAGCAAACATCCAGAATGTTACTGGGATGAACCCTCTGGCCAGTCACCTTGGTAAAAAGGGTGTTGTGGGAACAAAAGATACAAAAAAAACCCTGTAATGATCCTCACAGTAAGAGGCTATACACTCTGCCCATTTAGCAACCACGTAAGCCAAGAAATATGTGGGGCCAACTTCCACCTCCAGTTCTTCCCAGAAAACCCCACTTCCACCAAGGCAACAGGAGCGTACTTAGCCTGTAAACTGAGCTGTAAAATAATATATATATAAACTGGCAGATAACAGATATGTAAACTGTATTATATAAATTTTCCTGTGGCAGTTCCTGTCTCTCACTCTTATCACTTAAGCAATAACTAGGAAATTGTCAGATATTTCAGCACTATCCTGAAGATAAGTGTAGTTTCATATCTGATGAACTCCTAATGAATATGCTGTTAATTGCATAACCTCCTTCAGTATAGTAACTTTTCTGTTCATCAAGGGCATGGATTAAATGGCTTCTCTGCTTTAGAGCATCCTTGTAATTAATAATATATTCTTGCCACTTCTAAATATAACCTATAATGAGATGCTTTAAAGAATCCAAGCTGCACCTTTCACCAAGCACTTTTGATCAGAAGAAAACGAGCCAGAATTTGTTGAGACAACAGAGTCTGCTTTAACTGTGACTGTCAGGTTCCCAGCGGGCCCAGTCCTGACAGGCAGCAAGCCTACTTCAAGCAGGTCACGGCAGCAAAACCTGCCAACAGCAGCACACACCTTCCTCTAGCTAAAACATAGCATCTCTTTATCTCTGGGGATATTCTGTGCAGCTCAGAGATGAAAAGAAGTGTGTATATATATATATATAGATAATATATATAAGATAGAACACATAGATATATATTAGATAACTTCTGCTCAGTCAGAAGAATAATTAACTCCTTGAAAACTCTGCCATCAATCCGCCTATCAGGCAGTAAGCTAATACACTGTGCAAAATCTCACCAATTACATTCTCCATCCACGTGACATGTTCCCTCTCAGAGGTTCCTCCTGGTTTCTGTTTGTTGAGGAAAGACAGATCTCCAAGGATAACAGAGCAGAAAAAAGGGTTCTTGATACCTCTGATCTATGAATGATGATCCACAGCTGGGAGAAGGAAGGAGAGTGGCTCTCCCCTGCCCACGAACAAACTATTTTCTGAACAAGGCTATTTTTGCCCTGAACATTCCTTCCCAGCGAGCTGGATACCCAGCCCCAGACAGAGCACCTCCCCGGTGTCTGAGCTTGCGGCGTTCAGCAGCTGGGCTGAAAGTCTTCACATATAAACTGTGCCACTTCACCGATGTCTGTTTGCATCGGCTGAGAGAACTTCCCGTATTTAAAAGCTACGGGACCACTACAATCAGTTGAATGTTTGCACAGCAAAAGGTTGTCATTCCTACATCAACACTCCATCTAAATGACAGGTTATCTTTAAGACAGGTATCTATTTTGATTCAAAGACTTCAGCTGGTAAAGACTTCTGGACAAGGGCGTCCACTTGTTTATTTACCACTATTGCTAAGAGCTGTATTTTATCTCTAGTTCCAGTCCTTATCTCTTCTCTCTTATCTAGTTTCAGCTTTTGTTCGCTGATCAAATTATGCTGTTTCTTGCTATGCTGAAGAAACAACTGTGTGATGAAACCTCTTCTCTAAGGAGACAGGTGTAAATTGATAAAAGTAACTCTTAACCCTCTCAGTAAATGAAGTACCCTTCCAATAACACATATTTTCCAACTCTATAATCACGTGAGCTTTGTAAGGTTGTTCACAACCCCTTGTCTAATAACCTTTCCACTTTACAGCAGCTACCCGTATCTTTTACCACCTCTCAGTCACCTGTTCTTCGATGTGTTTAACAGGCCCTCTAATCATTCTGTACACAACATTTTAATGATCTTTATGCTTAAGTCAAATCACATATCATAAAATACACATAGTAGCTTATTAACACACACAGTATCTTATTAATAAGGTCATTAAACAGTGAAAAGCGAGACAACTGTTTTTTCCAACATGTTGACACAGATTTTTTTTTTTCTTTTTTTTTTTTTTTAATCTTGATGCATTACATTTCATTATCAGCCTTTCTATGGTTTTGTCCAAAACTAATAACAGCATGATCAGCATATTCAGCTCTTGGAGCCAAGCTGTGTACTACTGTAGCAGTTAGGAACTCAAGTCTTGGACTGCAGACCTCCTGCAGGCTCTGTACCATGCTCTGTTTAACCTTTTAAACTATCACGAAAAAAACAGCTTTTACTAACTTACTGAAACTTCCATCAATGTTCTAATATCTGTAAAAAAAAAAAAAAAAACAGTATTAAAAGTTTTTTGAAAATAAAATATCAAAATACAGATCAGAATCATTGTGTCTGTGAACAAGAGTTTGCCAGCACTTCTGTTTTTAAAACATAAAACTTCAATAGCTGCTGCTTAGTAGCAGGCATGTTGTTAAATGTGCAAATGTATCTTCTTCGTCCTCTTTCTGAACAGGAATTAGAAATACTCTTAGTATTCTCTCATTTTCTGCCACTGTGGCTTACTGTTTCACTCTCATTGACCAGTATCACACTATACAGATCTGCTTTTCATATAGCTAAAGAATGCCTTACAATCCTTAATATATCTGGCCATAAACTTTTCATGCATACTTCTGGCTTTCCTTATTCAATGCCTTTATTATCTAACTACCCCTTGTACCTAGACTGTAATTCTTTCAGCTTTCACTATTATAGGTTCTTATGCTGATTGCCTATAGAAACAAAGTTTCTCATACACTGTTAAAAAAACAAAACAAAACAAGAAAACCACAAGAACCTATTTCCCTGCCCTCGTAAATTCTAAATACAGTCGCCAAATCAAAGAAAATAACAAAAAGATAAAAGGTCTCAAGGAGAGTTCCTATAAGGTCAGTGAAAATACACGACTGAGCAGAATACTTTGACAGAACAAAAGGCTGCCAGGTAAGCTCAACCTGTATTGGAAGATAAAGAATCCATGCAAGAGGAAACCAGGGAAAACTTTAAACTGGCATTCTTACCCTCTTATGCACCAAAAAGTCAATCAAGCCCAGGACATAGATTAATGGCATGGAAGGAAGGGGTGAGGGAAATCAAGTTTCCCTAGTTCTGGTACTCCTGAAGCTATTTGCTAACCCAGTGACTGAATTATCTTTATTTGCAAGAATTTAACCCACACAGCAAGGCGGGGGGAGGAAAGGCCCACAAAAATATTGTATAATGCACTGGTTTTTAAGAGCAGGTACATGGATTTCTAACTTTTTTAACATTCTTCCTGCCTTAGTGTAACTAAAAGAGGCAGAACAGCTCTCTGAGACAAAGTCCTGTCTCCTGTATGGTAGGTAAGATTGCTTTTGGTCTAGATAAAGTATTTTTTATGACTTTCAAGTTGCAAGTAGACCTCATTTCCTATGCAGGTCAGCTATAATTTCCCATGCAGCCGCCTAAGACTTGAGGGAGTCTGATGTCAGAACTTTAAATAACTTGCTGCCCTCGCAGTCCCTAACCTTTCCAAAACCTTCTCTGACAGCGAGACAGAGTTGTCTTTATGTAGGTTCTTCCACCTGCCAGCTGCAGGAGAGGATATAGAGAGCCCAAGGCGAGAGGGTCTAGCAGAATGTGTGAGCTTCACTGTCAGACTCAAAGCACCTGCCCTTCACACTGAAGACAAGAGCAGCAAGAAGCCACCACCCCGCCTGCTAACATCAGGGACACGGGATGACTGGCAAACACGTGCGCACCTCCCATTAATCATCCCACGCCTCGCGGAGAGGTCAGCTATATCGCTGTGAGTCAGCTCCTCCGCAGCACGGGCACCTGTGCCATCATCTCCAAAGAAAACAGATGCCAGCCTGCTAATCTGCTTTTAGAAGAAGGAAAGGATAGCCTGGCGGAAATTTTGATCCGTGTCACAATTACAGTCTAGTCCTGCAGCACCACACATTTCGATGATCCCAAGCTGGAGTTAATAACAAAGGCTGAGCTGAACCAGTATAACCTTCAAAATGTAAAGGAAAGTCTCTTACATTCCCCCTATACAGCAACTGGAACTATGAAAACTGTCTGAATACGTAAAGAATTCTTCATTCTGTGGGGTTTAAAAAAAACCCCAAAATTAAAACAAATGAGTAGGCATGTGAGAGCAGCAAAATTAAATATCTGTTTCTTACTGTTTGAAATAACCCCAATATCCTGATTAACTATGCCTGGAGAAGTGTGCTCATAATCATTTTCAGATGTATTAATTGATTACATCAGTCTTCTCAATAAAGGTAAATGAGGCCACACAAGACAATAAAACCGGCCCAAAACTGGCCCCAGCATCCACATTCCAGCACTATTTTGAAACAGTGCCTCGTCTCAATGAGCCAGGGCATAGAGAAAATAAAACGTGAATTCTGTGAGCACATTCAAAAAGAGAGTATAACATGCTCTTGCTGACTTTCGACAGAACAACCTGACTTGTCCTGTCCAGTCTCTCTGCTGTCTAAGTCCAGTTCATAACATGGTTTTAGCTGACAAAACCTACACACTACACAGTGTGCAGGAGCTCCAGGTAGAGGAAATGTTTTTTTAAAAGATATATTTGTGCATCCATGTATTGCATGTATTGGCATGTGTCATCCATGGCTACCATAGCCGTGCACTGAATTGTCACACTCAAGGACTGCATGCTACTGTTCCTTCTCCTCCTCCCAAACCTCTCCATTCTTCGCCATCCAGTCAGTTTTGATCCCTAAAGATGCCTGGGATTTGGGAAAGCAGTTAAGTAACTACAGTACAGACAAAGTAAGTTTGCGTGGGTTTGAACTACCAAAATTTTTCCTTTGGCTCGGTAGGAGAGAAAATGTGTCTTGAAAGCCAGAAACATCAGCCCTAGCTCTCACAATATTTGAAGAGCAGATACGAATGTATTCACTCCTTCGGGGACATATGTTACCCAACAGTTTCCAGTGGCAGCTGCTCTACACTCTTTGGAAAAAAAAAAAAAAAAAAAAACACCACAAAAAAAAACCCCCCACTTCTTCCAAGCCAGGACCATAGGAGCTGTATAAAAAAATCCAAGTGAGGGAGAAGAATATGCAGAATTGTTAGGCTATGAAACGGTAATAACTGATCCCACAATTGTGAAGTTCCTGGTTTTGCATAATCATTGAACACACTCTTCTCAGGAACCTGAATCCTAGACATTTTCGCAATTCTTTTGCACAATTTTAGAGATGTCTCCTCCATTTATTATGTAGAACAGGGACTACTTTTTTTCTAGTTTAAATTGGCCTTTTCTAAACATCTTTCTATAGCTTCAAGCTATTCCCCTTGCAAAAAGAAAAGGACTTTGCTTTACGTTACTAAATGCAGTCACATCACAGGCTGTCTCCTGAAGTCAACCTTTAAAAATAGTAATAAATATTTTATACCATATGATGAAAATATCCCAGGGTCCTGTCTCATAAAGAGGACAGTTACACACATGGAAACTCCTTGCTCACTAGTCTGTGGAAAGAAACTGTAACGCAGAACTTCGACACACACGTGTACGTACAGAAGTTGGTATGCATAGGCATAATGCAATGGCCACTATTAGATAAACAGAAAATCTTGCACATTAGGACTCAAATTGTGCTCAGAATTCAGGCCACCAGTGATCTGAGGCCACCACCAGTTCAGATCTGTTCCTTTTTCTGTATTTCACTGCAAGTATAATTTAAAAGGATAATTCTGCATTTCAAATAAAACAAGGTGTAATGTTTACACCAGCACAGTCTGGCAATGGAAGGAAGGAAGAACAACAATCAAAATTCTGCTTTTTTCTCTCCATAATCCTGACATACAATACTGCTTAAACATTTCTCCTTAAACCTTCACAACCAAGACTGTTGGCTCACGAGAAGTAACAAGGAACAGTTCAAAACACACTAAACAATGGAGTGTGACTGGTGCTAAGACAGTCATACTGCTATTCAGCAACGATGTGCTGATTTCTAGACAACCCCAAAACCCATGCTCCCAGTCCAAGAGCAGCTAGAAGTAACAATACTGACCTTTAAATTTCAGGGCAATAGAGTCCAGCTACAGCATGCATTAGAACAGCAAGATGCAAAATCTGAGAGCACATATGGAAGGGACGATCTGTGCCTGAAGGGTACACAGATTCAAAACTTTTTTTTTTTTTTTTCTTTTTAAACTTTCACACGGATAGTTTTGAAGAAGTAGCTTAAGCTCAGGTTTTATCAGAGCCTGTTCATCTCACTGCCCTCACTAAACTACTGATGCATGTACACATGATGTTAAAGCATGGGCACGGCCAGATGCCCCCCTTCCCACTGGCACTACAGAAGTAAAGTCTGCAGAAGAAATTGCTTCCTAGGAGTGATTAATTTAGGGCATTCAGCTTAGAAGAACTGCCTACACTGAAGTATCCGAAAAAAGGGCATTTAAAAATTGGTTATTTTTTTTCAAAGGTCTCAGCTCAGAGCCTACAGATATTTCCTGTGCACTTCTGAAAGGGTAGGCTTTACTTCTATACTCACTTCTTAGAAAATAAATTAAGAAAATACTATAGAGATGTGATGAAAATGTTCAGTAAGGGGTTGTGAAAGAGCAATGTTCAACTTAAAATGTCCCCATAGTTTTAACTTCTTATGTATCTATGTACCCATTATCTATCTCTCTCTCCATTTAAGTGCAACACTCAAGCCACGTTTGGTCGTAGATGAGGGACCCTTGACCTTATTACTATAATCTTCATTTCACCCCTTTTGCTGTTCCTGTATTTCATTAGTCTTACTGCTTTACTCGAGCTGTTCTCATCTAAAACCCACTCTGCAAGCCCCGATGCGAGTAACGTCACGGCTGTAAGCTCTCTGCTAAACCACAGCTGCACAGGCCTGGGCAGAACCCCACCGGCTCCAGCAACGCTCTGCTGCAAGCAGTTACGTAATTGTATTATGGAAATGGTGAACGCTAATACAGGACCCAGGTCTGATCTGCTTTTCTGAAGCACCTCACACACTTCGTGGTGCTGAAATAACCACTGCGTTTAACCACAGTTTATAAAGTACTTGGTTATTGGATAGAAGGACAATATAGAAGGAGTTTGCAGTAGAGCAGTTAAGCGCAAAAAGGATTTAAAAATGTGATTTTAAAGTTGACAATTTTTCTTTAATCCCTTTAAAGCAATTTATTTTGCTGTCTGTCTTGAATACAACACATCAGGAAATGCTTCTCTGAGCTTCACATCAGATAAGCAGTTAGGTAATTACGGAAACAGAACGGAACTTTAATTATAAAAAAACCCCATAGACTGTTCTATTGTGATCTTCCACAGCATCACTGTTTCTTATAAATGAACATACTGTGCAAGCTGGGAAGAAACCATTGATTAAAATAATCAAAAGCCCTACTAGAAACTTAGACATGTCTTGCCTTTGTGAAAAAGCAAAACATCATATCTGAAGGGTTGAGAGATTTGAATTACCTCTTCCAAAGCTCACTTCAATTTTTCCTCACGGATTAATTTAATTAAATCTGTTCTTACCAGGTGGTGTTTTTTTTTTAAAAAAACTTTTACATAAACTATATGGAAGCTTGGTGTACTCTGATAAATCTAGAAGATCAGAAAATTTTATCACTAGCTTTTTATCTTGATTTCTTACCAGACATTTTCAGCTGAAGCACCTTGTTTGACTGATAAGCTGTTTCCAACCATGCCAGCAATCAAATATTTTTAGAAGTGAAACATCAGCAGTTGCACTTACACATACCTGATGAGCAGAGCAACTTTTCAATTCCTGCTCTGAAAAGCTGGAATATCATTAAACACATAGTCAAAGATGTCAGTCATAGGGAGGAGTCCGTAACTGGATTTATCTACCATGTCAGGCTACTAAATGAAGGGTCATCACCTTTTCCCCAAACACCTGTGTTTTGTCAGCAGAGCAGGTGCTCTGCAGTTGATGCCACACCAGGACAGACACGTATGCACCAGTATTTTGGGGGAGACTGAGTCCAGTGGAGCCAGCGCCACTTCTGCAGATGCTCAAGAGTATAAATGAGACTGGAGGTTTCACGTACCAGTGCACACATGCATGCTGGCTCCTTCCCGTTCTTCCTCTGGCTAACCAAGAAGCAATTCTGTACCCTGGGCACTGGGAAGAAGGAATGCTCACAGACCGCACGGCGGACTCCATCATGAGCCCGCTGGTTAAACAGCGATGGAAACACAACCTCTTTAGAAGTCTCTCAGCTGTGGCGAAGAGTCCAGGACATGCCCGTGGGGCTCCCTGAGCATCTCTGTCAGCAGCTGCTCTTTCATTTTCCCTCTTCCCAAGGCTCATTTTCTTTCTCTCATTCAGAGAGATTACTCTGATTCTAATCTACACAGGGAGGAAAAGGCACCACAGAACACAGGGGGACAAAATTATACAAAAGATAAAGGAGTTGAGTAGCATTGAGACCGTAGCCATTTGTAAAAGAGATTATGGTCGCAAAAGTGCTTCTTATCAATATGGAAAATAAAGCCACAAAAAGTGTCTAGATGAGCAAACATAATGAAACCTGCCAAAATGAGTGATAAAAATTATAGAAAGAAAAATTATACAAGTTTCCAGGAAACTGCCAGAATTAATCATAAACACTTTTTCCTGCTACCTGAAGTCTGCATCTTTTTTTAAATCCAAATAAAAAGCTTGCCTAAGCATCCTGCAACACTGGTATGTATCTGCTATTTCAGTATATCCTCGCTGTTCTGTCAAAGGATCAAGTATATCAAACGGCATCCAGGACTTTTAAATAATTCATACTGTCGAGGAAAACTTGAGTGCAGTGTCACACTGTGTCACACCATCGCCAGCACCCACAGCTGGAGACATCTGGATGGTAACATCTGCACGGCCACAAAGAGGTCATTGCTTCAAGATCAAGCTCACACCAAATGAAGACACTACTTGTTCACGCTAAGGTGATGACTCCTCTGAGGTGCTGAAGGTATCAATAACTGAATTGCTGCTCAAAGGGACCAGCAGAAAACTAAGAACTCAGGGCCAAAAAAGCATTCAGTAGATGAACGCAGACTTAATAATTTTAATATGTCCTTGCTCTTACATGTGTAAAAGAAAGTCAGTTTGAAAAGGCTCTGCTGCTATTAAATAATTGTGTTTCTTACCTTATAGTGAACATTTCATCTTTTATATACCTACAAAGAAACCCCCACCTGTTTTCTTTTTTCAGAGGATGGAACAGGCAGCTTAGATGGGAATTTTAATTGAATGTCTACAGGCTGCTGCACAAGAATAGTGGTGTGCAGACCTGTGGCTGAGAAGAAAAGACTTTCCCCTACCACCTACACCTCTACTGCATTACAAACATCGCTGCTGGCTCGCACAGCTCAGCTCCAGGTTTGACACTTGCAACATGCCTAGAGGCAGGAACTGAAGCAGAAACACAAATTCTAGCAGAATTCATACCATTATTTTTTTGTGTCTGTGCGTGTGTGCATTTCAAAATATACGTATATGATTTTACCCATAGAAATGAACACACAATGACTAGAAATGAAATTGCTGACTGTCAAATGTGCTAGATGTGCTTCTCCCTGTACAAAAAAAAAAAAAAAAAAAAAAAGCATGGCTGTGTTTGTGTTAAAATTACTAGTGTTTGCAACCTCTATGCCAAACCAGAGAATCCAGAGTCTTCGTACAATAACTAGAGTCTAGTACGCTTAGAGAACTCAAATGACATGGTAAGATTACCACAGTAATTCTCGCAGTATAAACCAGCAAAATGGTGCAATAATTGGCATGAGTCCATTCATATGGTTGCCCAGAGAGGTGGTGGATGCCCCATCCCTGGAAACATTCAAGCCCAGGTTGGACGGAGCTCTGAGCAACCTGATCTGGTTGGAGATGTCCCTGCTCCTTGCAGGGGGGTTGGACTGGATGGGCTTTAAAGGTTCCTTCCAACCCAAACCATTCTACGATTCTATGTAAGCATGTATGGTTTAACAAAGCTACTGAGCTAAGTCCTCTGTATTTTAATGCAATGGATTCTTAACATGTTTTAACATGTTAAAATAAAAGACAAAGGGTGAGCTGAAATCTGTCACTTCAAATATAGCCACTGAATACAGCGTTCCTGGAAAGGAGGCTAGAAGCTATTGTTAAAGCAAGGCTGTCAGCAGCAATGGACGCTCACTGCATCCCACAGATGCCGAGGGTGAAGATCCACAGTAGCCTCAGGCGTGCAGACAGCACCGGCAGTGACCATGCCTCACCCCAGAGCACAATCTGACTGGAAGCATTTCAGAGAATTAAAAATCTCCAGTGCAAGGTTTAAATTACGTAAATTATCTATCAGAGCATGCAGAGACTGCATATTAAACCAGTCTTAATCATGATCCTAATCCTCAAGGAAACAGTATGGAGTATCACGAGACCCTTATTATAAATGGCAAATTATTTCAGTGGGAGTTTGTCCTGAATGAAAACATGATCCTACAACTGTAGAAACAGAGGAAGAGAGGAAAAATACCTATCAAGGAGAAGGTGGTGGAAGTAGGAATCATAGCTTAAACATACAATTAATTATGATACTAAAATACAGAGGCTATTTAAATGTGAAACGTGTTAAAATAATGTCATTTTATACACCATAATTCATCCATTTAAAAAGGAGAAAAGGTTTGCTTTCTGTACTCTTGCAGTGCAATACTGTGCCATTTAGTTAGCAAAACATTTCAATTTTCAAACTGTTTTGCCTTTAATTCCCAGAAATTATTTCCTTTTCACATCAGCGATAGTAAGTAAACCAACCGTGATCCCTGCCCCAATAAGCAAGCAAAAATAGAAATATAAAAATGAAATAATCTGAATTTCAGAAAATAAGCAGCAAGAGAATGGAAAAAATGAAAGCACGGGGCAATGAAAAGCTGCTTGAGTATTTCTGAAAACCTCTTCAGTTTTACTAGTTCCGTATTTATGGCCTGCTAAATAATTACACATACAAGAGCTTCACATGCTCAGCTTCCTTTTTCCTGCTATTCTCTCCTATTGAAGTAACTGTAGGATTAATTACAGCCATAAAAAGGCAGCATCAAACCCTTTTATGACCACTCCTGTTTATGAACTGCATGAACACATTAGAACAATAAGAAAAATGTTTAAATGCCAGCATTTAAATCTTGATAGCAGTCAACTTGCAAAAGCTCACAGTCGATCCGAGGTATGAGAATCCTGCAAATGTCAACGTGTGCAATGCTACACGAAAAAGCTACTTTCTCGCAAGGGAACGTTGCTTAAGAAAAGAACAATAAAAACATCAGAAAAGACCTGACAGGTATTTTCTATTGGTTTTCCTATAGGACTCAGCCCTCTGGAAAAGGTCACTTCTGAGATACAAACTCTAAACACCTTCCCTTAATGGAAAAAAACACATTTTGTTTTGCAGATGTATTACTTAAAACTCTTTAGCAATGGTAGAATTTCAGCACAATCATTACATACTCCAAATTCATTTACATCTCTAGGTAAGTAAAATGCTGAGGCCACCAAAGCCATGTAATCATCAAAAAGGAGATGTAATTCACTGCCCATGGGCCACAGATAAAGTTACAGCACTACCAGGGACAAACAGCTAGGCTTTCAGTTTGCTGAATTTCCTTTGATGTAATTGGATAATTTCACGCTTCAAGAAAAAGAATAGGATGCAGGAAAAATTTGTGAGAACTTGAAGGGTTATATACATGTAGGATAAAAAGGACTTTAAAAAAATCTGCACTGGACTACAAACCACGATCTGTAGGGAACTACTAGTCTGCTAACAGGTCTCCACAAGGCTTGTCCATCTCTAGTGTACTGTTAAATACATCCATGGAAAGGAGTTCTCAAGGGTCTAGAACCCTCTGCTAAGTAGACCTGGAAGCTAAGTAAGCTAAGTAGCATACTAAAGACAGAAAAATGAATTCATTTTTAAGTTATATTTTGGATGTGGTAAAGCTTTGACAGAGGTGAGTGAACAATGCAAAAACTGTATCCTGGTAGTAGAACGGTGTCATTTCCAACTATCTGACAAAATAATCTGAAAAAAGAGACTACGTACAAGGAGAGGTTGAGGGAATAGCATTTGTTCATCCATCAGAAGAGAAGGCTAAAAGAAGATTTTATTGCTGCCTTCAACTACAAAACAAAAGAGACTAGAAAAGATGGAACCACTATTTTCAGAGGTGCATACTGTCAGGATGGGAGGCGTCAGGCACGTGCTGCAGCAAAGGAAATTCTGGTGAGATACAGGGATTTTTTTGTTTCATTAATAAGGGTGGTCAAAAATGATGACGGGGTGCCTCTGGAGCAAGGGACTGGACTAGATGATCCTCGGAGATCCCTTTATCCTAAATTATTCCATGAGTTCATGGAGAGATGATCACGGGGTGTTTTTATTTTATTCTGTCTCAACAAATTTGATCACCTTGACAAATCAAAGCTTTCATTCGCCCTACAAACCAGTCTGAGCATCTGGAAAATGAGACTGCCTCTTTTGTGCCTTGTCATCAGGAGGATCCCGTAGCTCCAGAAGTGTTTCCACATCCTGTACCTTGTCCTGTATTTGGTTTAGAGATGCAGTGGAAACCTGGGATGTGTTCCTCAGCTGCTGTAATTCAGCAGTGCTCCTGACAGCCCACTGGAGACAGTGCCAGGGGATAACTGCAGGGGGACAGTGACAAGACTATCGAAGCTGCTCTATTTTATGCTGGCAATAGCCAGTCAATGTTGTTAAAATGCACACATGCACATCTGACATTATTGCCACCTTATTCAATTCCCTGAATGATCTGTAACAAATTAATACAATGGAATGGTCTTTAATTTACAGGTTCCACTGCATTTACAATCCTTCACCATCTTATCACATATAAGTGATACGTGATATCACACAAACATATCTGCTCTTACTGCTGGGGAAGAAAAAATAGGGGGGGGGGGAGAAATCCTCTCTGTTCCTGTCCCAGGTCCTGCAATCGTACCCAGCTGTGCCTGGCTGACTTGGCCTAGTTTTTTCCTTTTCCACTTGAAGTTCAACAGCCCAGTGCACATGATGTCCTGAAAGAGGCAGTCCATCCTTCTCTAGGAGAAACTCTCCAAGGGCAAGGAACAGTTTATTACGTCATTTTGCACAGAAGTGTGGTAATGTCACCAAACTCAATCATGCAGGAGATCTGGATCAAAGAATAATAATAAGAGTCAATATAATCTGGGGTGAATGGGGAGCTAGGAGAGGGTTGTACATTGGGGCGGGGGGAGGGGGAAGCAACACCGTCAACACTACCAACAATTAGAATTTTGCATTTGGGCAGCTTAATAGAAAATGAGGACAAACTGATCACCACTGTGAGAGATCAGCATACACAGCAGCAGCACACAAAGTTACCTAGGACCATGAAAAATACCCATTAAAAATATAACTGTCAAGTTTGGATACATCTCCCTGAGAGACTCATGACATGTACTTCAAAATAAAAAGGACCGCCTGAGCTGGTACTGTATTTCAAACCAACGTTCAGGGTTTGATTTTATATTCCATTTCCAGTTAAAAATCTATTTCCAGGACTGCTGCTTATTAAACCTGCCCTATTAAATCATCCCTCTATTAAATGTAATATGAATGCAGGTGTATCCTCTTTTTCATCATTGTAACACCCTACTATACCTTTCTGTACAATAATTTCTGCTCTTAACTAGGAAAATGTCACGTATCTGATAAAGAAATAAGTGGTGAGTTTATGCTGCCTGCATTCCTCTATCTCATTAAATATACCATGTCCTAAGGCAAGAGTTTGCCAGCTTAGATTTTCACTTGCTCTATCCCTTTAATTTGTGTTCCCATCAGTGCTGTTACTGTTTGTTTGCATTTGTTTTTATTTTTCTCCAGAGATTTTTTGTTTAAGTCACTGGTTAAATAATCAAAACACTTCACAGGGAAATTTAAAATTTCTTTCTTGTAAAAAAGCAGAATGATTCAATACCTGTGCTGGAACTGCATTAGGTGGATAACATTCATTTTGCTGGAGGTCTCTGTTAGCTCAGTAAGAAAAAAGACTTCCCTTCCCCCTCCCTCAGCTTCAGGAAATTGGAATAGGAGAATAGTGAGGAATCTTTTAATATGCATAAGCAAAGCCCATGTATCAGCAGAGGCTGCATCACAGCTCTAGGGTGATCACCAAGCCACACCGATTTGCTTTTAGTAAAAGCAATGAAAAATAAGTCTGAGGCTCTGGCCGCGGTGGGCTCTCCAATGGGAGAAGGTACATGTAGGCTCCGAAAGATCTCCCTGCATGCTGCTGTATAACCTTGCAGCAAACAATTACAAGATGTTCAGCATTTGAGCCTACTCTGAGGTCAAAAGTATTTTCTGTATCTCAAAACAGTTGCTGGTGAGGTATGTAGGAGTCACAGGCTGACAGAGGCACTAACTCCACTCCCACTACTTCCAGATACTCTGCTATCCTTTTCAACGATTTGCGGGGAGCTCCTTGCATACTAACAAGCTGCCACATGAAAACCATTACCATTTCAGAGCACCTTCCAACGGCAGTTTTGCACCCACTCCAGCCTCTCCCTCACCACAGGCAGGGAGAAGCAGCAATGGCTGATGTCAAACAGGAGAACAAGTCGATTTCTCCCCCTTGGCACGCATCCTGCAAGGCCAAAGTAGTTCATTTGCTTTACGTACAAGCAGCCAACCTCTCCTGAACAGACGCCCAGTTCAGGCAATCACTGAATCTAAAAAGGCTTTGTCGAGGAAGACGAGGTTGGGAGTTTGCATGCCCAAGTACCAACTCTTCCCCTTCCCCACCAAGAGCACTGCTGCGGCACAGCTAAATCGTGTTTCTTTGTTCCCTCTCACCCACCATCCCATTTCTTTTAATTTATTAAGCACATTTCTCAAAATAACTTTCTTCTCTTCAATATTAAATTCCTCCTCCTCCTTCCCCAGCCTCAACCAACACAACTTCTTAAATTGTGAATTCAATCCCTTCTGCCCCTTGCAGATAACATCAATTTGAGTTCACATGGTTTCGTTTCTCTTGATTTAGGGGCTCATTCTGCTTTCACACAGCAACAGAAAATAAAACAAAATACATTTTTCCCCCCAAAGAGATAATATTTCTAATGATGACTTCAGAGAGAACAGATCCAGCCCACAAGATGCTGCTGAACAGATTAGCTCACAAAAAAGGCGGACACATTTCTTTGAAACCTTAATATAAACTGAGAAGAAATAAATTCAACAGCCAGATAAAAACTGAAAATCAGATGGCAAAACACTGAGGTTTAGTCGCAACACTCACATGTTACATGAATAATTCACTTGGACAAACCTACAGATATGAGAGTATGCTTAGGTTAAGGATCCAGCTCTAAGAAAAATTAAGAAATACAAGCAGTTTCTTATTTGTAACAACTCATTTCAAACCAAAAGCCTGGATAATAATCTTCTCCAAAATTAGCCCATGCTAGAAAATAACTGACCTTCAGCTAGCACCAAAATCCACAACAGGGCAAAGTCTCATTGTTGAGAATTCAATGGGACTCAAGAAGATACCCTTACACCTATCACTCCAAGCCACATTCAGTGGCTTGGAGAAAATGCAGTTTTAAAAAAAATCAACCAACTGCACGGATAGCAGAAAAGGCCTTAGACATCACAGGTCCAGCAGAAGTCAGGCCAGCTGTGATGCCATCTTACCTATCTGACAAGAGACAGGTCATGCTGTCCTGAACACCTGGGGATGGGTAGCATCCCTAGAGAGGACATTGTCAGGTGCAAAGCTGAGCAACTTCAGTGATCTGGGAAACAGAAAAAGCAAAGTACTGTTCTGGTTTTGCACTGGGGTTATTTAAAAAATAATTATCACAAACTGTTACCATTAACCAAGCATTAGAGATAGCGACTCAACATCCTTAACTACCAATAAGAGAGCACAAAACGTATTTAAAAAACACACCACAAAAGCATCCAGAAAATAAAAAGCCATTTAGCAGGTGGCTAGATGCTGAGAGGAACTGCCTTGTTTTCATCACACTCTAAGCTGGAAATACTCCTAAAATGCACCAGTCAGCATTATCAATGCTCTTAACCTCCCTAGCTCAAAAGGGCGACAGACAATGTCCCAATGTTGAACTAACTGAAGAATAACCCTGGATTCCTGGCAGAGGTGCTGGCAATTACGTGGTCTGTCTGAGAGCAATTGATTTTATAAAGCAGCTTGTTCTTGCCAGAGGTGAGAAATCTCCATTTCCCAACCTGCCTCTTCCCTAGGGAAACTCCAGAGCGCAGAGTCCTCCCCAAAGGGCTGTGCTGCATTTCTAAACACGAAAATAAGACAGTCACAGGGACCTGCAGTCATTCCTCAGCCACAGGGAGAAAGTTCAGCCTTGTTTTCATCAGGGAGAAAGAAAACGGGGCTGGAGGGACAGACCATACAGGAATGCCCAGCTATACACTTCGCTCCTCACTACATTTTCTGTCTGTCATTACAGCCTCTTCTTTGCTCTTGAATAACATTTATACACACAAAGAGCTAGGCTTTTTATGTTACAAATTAATTAGGGTACAAATTAAAAGCAAAGCCTAAGAGTCCAGCTTCTTGTTTATAACTCACTGCTGTCTTGGCCAGCAGTGGTAGGAAGACCTGCAAACATGTGAATTAACCCCAGAACCAGCACTGTGCTTACGCATTACTAGGTTAATTCTATTTCCTCACAGAGCAGATCGGATCAGCCTTTGAGATGATACGTATTCTGACAAGGATATAAAACATCTGGAAAGAATGTCCTTACTGTGCAAATTAAAGCCTATAGCTATCAACAGTCATAAGATTAAAACTACTTGATCTTCATCTGATTAAGTGTGAACTTCAGATCTGAATAATCCTATAAAACAAGTAAAGTTCCAAAATTCCAGTTGCAGATATTTTTAAGATTCAAAGGCAAGCTTTTAGCTGCTACAGATAGAAACACTGGCTTCTCTTGCAAGCTAGCCCCAAGTCAGACACAGGCTTGTATCAAGTATCCTGTGAATGTCAAGACACAAGTTCTTGCATCCATCACATAAAAATGGATCTATTCTGGCTGGAACTCGTAACCAAACCTGAGTATCTCAGGCTGAGGCAAAGCATGGTAAATCCACTTGAGACAGCTATAACCAAATAAAATCTGGCATAGTGATATGCCATAGTCTTTGAGCTGGTTTCAAAGCCCTTCTATTTAAAAAACAAATTAAGAATAGGTCCATACAGGTATTGCTGCTTTCACAAGGAACTCCCGATTCACCTGTTAGGCATACACTACAGAACAGGAACAAGCTTCTCCCTGTGATGAGGTGACAATGCTTCAAGGGCCATCTATTTTTCTGAACAGAAGAACCACCACAGAAATGCAGACTTCAGTCTCTTGGAAGGTTTAAAAAAAAAAAAAAAAAAAAAAAAAAAAAAAAAAAAAAATCACACAGATCTGAACAAATGACTTTCCTCTCAGGATGGCAGTCCCATACTGTAACAATCAGAGGCTCAGGTCAAGTCTCCTCTGTGATACTTAAGGTTGATTTCCCCAGAGGATGAACATAAGTGGGAGGCGGGGGGGGGGGGGGGGGGGGGGGGGGCGGGCGGCGCGCGGAATGGAAGGTGAAACGGCTAGAAAAAGATGCAAGAAAAGAGAAACCATCAGGGATCTTAGTGCTGTATGGTCCACGCTATGGCCTCTAAGATTTACAGACAGAGACTGCAGGGAATGGAGCTGCTTAGTCATTCAGCCCCCCTCCAGGCAATCAGGTAGCGGAAGCAGCATTAATAAGATAGCTTTTGACTAAGGAGGATGCAGGGTGAAAGACTAACGCACACAATACATAAATATGTTAATGCAGTTACTGAAGTAATTTTTTCTGTAGCCTGTATATGGCTGCAAAAATGATTCCATTCATTTCTGCAGGAGAAGCGCATTGATCTTTTTTAATTAGGGAGAAAGTAGGACTGGTACTAAGCTTAAAATAAAAGTACAGTTAATTTTGAGGTCCTCTATGTGCCTCATTCTGGTGAAATTCAATAAAATACTTCCTCCAATGCTCCTCATGGGAATGTATTTGTGAAATACATGACTGGAAATTCAATAGAACGGCTTGTACTAGTTTCTTGGTCTGTCCAAGAACAAATCTGAGGACATAAGTAAGCACACAAATAGAAGTCTACATATTAGTTAGTGTTTTCATTATAATATCCCTGGGATTCCCTTCAACTCAACATCAGACAACCTTCACAGTTTTAGGGAGCGCAAATGAACCTCCTCAGAGAGTTAAAAGAACAAGATAAAATCCATTACACGAAAATCAAGCATGTCCTTTTACTGACTGAATCAATGGGTTTTTAAAAGGTGTTACCTGCAGTTAGCATCCGTCACACTTTCAGCTTTAGTTATTTTACATTGCTTATATTTCATCTGCTGCCTTTTTCCTCAGAAAAAGCAAAAAAAAAAAAACAAACCTAAGCAATACTCTAACATTGCAAAGTTCCTCTGTAACGACAGGAGTGCTGTGTGCAGTGATGATACATCCCAATATGCTACCGTGCAAAACGCCACAAATGTGAGTTTCCAAAAGGCCTGATCCCAGGTGAGGGTGAATCTTCAGACACCACTGCTGATCATCAGCTTTACAGCCAGATTGACTGTAACAGGGCTAGAGAGGTTTCCAATTCGTTACAGACAGAAATACTCACTGGCTACTGCTGCCTGTATTACCATCTGGAAAACTAGTACTTTTGAAAGTTTGGAAACCAGCTCATTTGAATGACCTGAATCTTTTGTATCTTTAATTTCTGCTCTTACAGCGCCAAAAGTTGACAGAACGCCCTGCAAGTGCTGGGAATAACACCTCTAGTTTCTCTGTGCTTTGACAGGACAACATGTCTGAGAAACACCACTTTTTCTTTGTGCTACTCACTGCATGCTGCTTCTGATTCATCTGACCCGTCAGGACATTCTTCTTCACCATCACATTTCCACCTGGCTGGGATGCAGTGGCCATTGTCACAAGTGAAATCTGACTCGGCACAAGTTTTCTTTGCTGCAAGGGAAAAAAAAAAAATACTCAGTATGAATATAAGCAGTGCAGACGACCTTTATGGCATCCAAGCCCACTAAGGACAATACTGATTTCTCTGTACTGAGAGGACTAATATCACATTCAACATTGCTTCTTCAAGAAAGAATAAAACAGGTATCACAGATGGGTGTTTCTTCACATTACAACTATTATCCCTCCATTATTTAATATGGATTCACTCTTTTATGTCTTTTTCCAGACATTCGAAAACTAGAGATGTTATTTTTCAAAATATTTTTCTAAGGCTTCTACTACAAAAAGCTGCTACCTACATGGAACTGAAAGTGTGCTGCATGATTTACAGACAGGTAAGACAAACAAGCCTCAGCTTTGGAGTACTATAATCTAAGGTTTTTATCTACGCAGTCTATTCACGGCCTTTTTAGTACATCTGCCACCATAGAAGATGATCATAAAGTACTCCTCCAAACACTAAAAATCACTTCATTAAATGTCAACCACTCCACGCTCTTTGCTTTGCTTGCATTAATCTAGGGCTTGGAAAAGATGCAAGGCATGAACTCAAATAATTAACTGGTCTATTCCTCTGTGCTGGCAGCATAGTGCAATCAGTGCCCCGTAGTACAAATCAGCATCTTCCCACTGCAGCAGAAAGGAAGTACTCTGTAGATATCCGGCCCCTTTGGTTCTTGGCCTTAGTGTCAATGTCATCACCAGTTACTCGCTGTTTTTGCAATGGTGACTTTTGTGGCTTTTCTGCTAGGAACTGGACTGAACGGCCATGTCGTGAGAGTCACGAGCTTAGGCTCAGCGTTCCCAGCCTTGAAGTGCAAGGCTCCATGGCTAACTGGTAGCTACCTTCGTAAGGGAACAATTTACACAGGAAGCGGTGGTGGGGAGAAGATTTGTTTCTTCCCTCTGCTCACCTAATAGGATCACAGGAAAATTCAGTCAGTAAAGGATCTTGGGAGGTCACTGAGTCCAACCTCCTGCTCAGAACAGGATCAGCTCTGAGGTCAGACCAGGTTACTCTGGGTTTTATCCAGCCTGGTCTTAAAAACTCTCACAATGGAGACAGCGTAACCTCCCTGGGCAAACTGTTCTACTACTCAGCTGCCCTCACGGTGAGATTTGAGCCTGACAGCTATTCCCTGACGCACATCACATGCACACATCGTTACTACATCAATATTTCTTCCAGTAAACATTTTCAAAGCATTAAACACAACAAACAAGCCTCTAGGGTTTGAAGCTTTTTTTTCCTTTTTTTTTTCTTACATGAGCTGCTGTCATGGAGGGAGCAATGTTAAATATAAGGCACGTGCCCACGCAGGAGACAAGGAGCATCACTGTGCGAGGCGCTTGAGATATCTACATGGCAGAAATAAAGTACTCATGTACTAATACACAAAATATGCAGCCTCTCTGAGCAGGCATCCAGCAAGAAAACACCACACAGCATCACTAAGCAGCTGTACAATCTCTCAGGATGCACTTTATAAAGAGAACTTAAAAAAAAATAGGACTATTTTCTCTTCAGTCATTCAGAACCAGATATGATGAACTAATATAGGGGAAAACCATAACACAATATAGACCAAGAGTTTTACAAGAGACCAGTTATACCAGGAATCCAGTCTGATCTTTGACAGACGTTGCACATCCATTATCAGAGGGAATGGACCTCCTGAACATCTCTGGTTAGAAAACAAAAACTTCTGGAACTGGCTATGGAGCGTTACTTCTGATTTACTTAATGTAACTCTGATTTAATTAATCTGATGTGTTTAATGGTCAGAAACTTTGACCAGATACAGATAGGATATACATGCATAAGCAAAGTCGGAGCACTCCCCTGCTCACCATGAAGCTGCCTGGGTAAAATGTTGGTGGTATCCGCTGTCAGGGGAAGGTTATGGCATTTACAAATTAAACAACGTCTTCATCCAAAAAGCAGAGACTAGTATAATACGGGAGACATAAGAAATGTAATTTTAAAAATTAGTCTAATGCTGATCACTGTTTGTTCTGGGACACATGGACGCAAGCGCGAGTGAGGGGTCAGCCACAGAAAGGAGGGTAACAGGCATTCCCTTCAACACGGCCAACCTGCTCACGGCAGATGGTGGCACTGATTGCTTTGTTCCCCTGACACTACTTTTCGGCAGCACAATTAATAGATTGCCAGGATTCACAAAAGGGGGAGAAAAACCATTACTGACAGTCCCGGGGCCTCATTTCTAAGGTGTTTACGTGCTCCCCGAGTGCAGCTCCTCTCTGCAAAACGAAGTTGGGCACAACTGCTCACCAGCAGTGGCCTAACTGAAAAGTGTCATCCCCATCCACGTGCCCATCCAAAGGTCCAACAGCCCCCCACCAGATAAATCAGCGGGATACAAACGCATTTGGTCCTTTGTTTGAATCTAAGCTGTCTAATCTCTTGAAGGAGCAGGATTAAGGGAGGGGGAGCTCAACCTTTCTGTGATTATATTTACTTTACCATTTTTTTTACTGTTTCTGTTTTTTATTATTTATATTTTACAAACTATATATATTATATTTGTTATTATTTTTACTACTATTACTCTCCAAAACATTGGGGTACAGCTCTGCAAATTGTCTTAATTCCAATAAATTCTTGCTTCGTAGTGCAAGCAGCGACCCAGATCAAACTACAAGAACACTGAAGCACCGTCTCATTTCTCACCTCTAATACAAGACTGGAATCACTTTACTTCCAACCAGATTCACCTTCTGGCACTCAATCGTCATGTTTCTGAGATCACAACACAGGCAGGGAGCAGTTAATTAAAATATCAGCTCTCTGTCTTTTTCTTCCTTTTTCGTTTTCAAGTCTGATAACCTTTTCTATTAATCTCCCATGTTATACACCTTTCTTCCATCAATTCTCTATTAAAAATTCATTGAGGCTCACACCATAAATTGTCAGTGGAGCATTAAAATGTAAAATAAATAAATACATCCCCTTCTAGACAATGGGGAGGACATAGGTTCATTTTACGGTTTCACCTGGCTCAGACATAGCCAAGCAAATTAATTGTTCCCGTGAGACCCATTTCCTTTGCCGTAAGCAGCCCAGGCAGCTCCGTTCACATGTCTCTTCAGAATGAATATAAACAAACAAGAGTAAGCCTCTGCTCCTCAGGGGGTAAACCGATACCTGGAACAAGAAAAGAGAAGGCTACTGATGCATACACAGAGCCTTTCATCTTCTCCGCTGCTTGGATGCAGAGAGTGACACCAAAGAGACTGCCTTTCTTTTGACTCTCGCTTGATTTGCCTTTGGTACTTGCTTTTCCTTTCTCGCATCTGCAGCGGGACAGATACGGCAGAAACTCCAGGGTGGAAGTTAGTGCCTGTGCGACCACGGGGCTCGGTCCCACAGGGGATGAACCCTGGTTTGGGCAGCTTTCCAAAGGAAGGCTTGGTCAAAGGAAGCTATTCCTGCTTTGCTTCTCCCAGGAAGAAAGGCAAGGAGGAAAAAGAAGGTTTCAACTTCACCCAGTCATGATAGAAAAATACCCTAACACACTGAATTTTAAAAACTAAACTGTGTCAAACCAGCATGGTCCTTCATTTTGTAAAACGTCCTTTTCCTTTCCATTAATTACACCTCTTACCCTGAGTAATGCAAGTGAAGACTCAGGGTTCATCCCTGCAGCAAATTAAAAGCAGAGAACCGAGGGAGACTGGCTTAGAATATGAACATTTATAGCAGGAATTCATAAAAAACCAAATCACTGGGGATATGTATAATTAGACTGGAGGAAATAAATACAGGCTGAAAGGAACAAATCTTGTACTGGCTAGGAGCAGGGACCAGATGATCTAAACATGACTTCTAACTTCCCCAAATACCTCACTCTGAAAGGTCAAATCCCTCACCCTGAAGCCAAAAAGGTATCTAACTGAAACGTCCAGGATTTATTCTTTCTTTCTCTTTCTAATAAAACCCAACATCCTCCCACTGCCCTCACTCACAAGCCCTCAGTCACTTCATTTAGCCTCACTTAACTTTTGCTTCAGCTCTAGAGGCTTTACGGGGCAGGAACATCTTTACAGTTACTCCTTGGAAGACACCACGCCCTTTGCAATTCAATTTCTAGTTTGTGCCTCTTGTTTATTCCTGTTTGCACATCTGTAATACTAAGCAATACACCACTCCACAACAGTTCTGTTTTTTGCTACTCCCAATTTTCCTAAACCAACACAGTTGAAGAGCAGAGCAAACATACTTCCTCTCTTATCAAGAGTTCTGTGAGCAAAGCTGTAGCTGTTCAACAGCAGCACACACAAAAGCACATTTTCTAATTACAACTTGCCTGTAAAGTACAGTTAATACAAAGATTTTTTCTCTTCCCCACTAAGAGAACGAACCTTTATATAGTAATTACAGATTTTAAACACAGGACTTTTATATTAAAGGTTTTGTGCAATCTCTAGGTTGTGTTTCCAAACAGGAAACCAGGCTGATGAGAGCATCCTCAGCGTTAACCCATAAAGACCCCACAGACTCTGCTCTCTGTCACTTTTCCCCTCAGTAACTGTTGGCCAATTTATACCAATTCTGAAGGGTGGGAAAAAAGATGTGAAAAATAAGTACTCCTACAAGTTTCATAAAATTGGTAGCCGAATAGAGAACAATTAAAATTACAGCTTCGCAGAGGGAGATGAGGCAGAAAATGGCTGTTGGGCTGGCCTCCAGCACGTGCTGCCAGCCAGCCGGGGCTGCGCTCCTTCTGCATCTCATACCCAGGATAGGTTTATTGCACAGTAAAGAAGGTAATTAGGGATTAAAAAATAAATGAGCAAAAACCCCAGACACTAAAACCATTGAGAACTTTGGTTTCATTTGTTATGCTACCCTCATTCCTTCACACAGATCGTGCTCCTATTTTAACTCCTGAATCCACACCAGACCTCCCGTCAAACTGTGTATCTGTTCTCATTTGCAGCCAGCATTCAGCCTTCTTGCAGAAACTATTTTCACCCAAGCTGCTGTGAAAATAGAATAAAATAAAGTAAAAGGCCATACAATGAAAGTTTTGCTGTGATCCTTCTGCACAACCCTGTAGGACATCAGAATGGGAAGATAACGGCAAGCCAGAAAGAGAAATTGAAATTCATAAGACAGGGTTTCGTTTCATGCTGGGAAACTTCAATGGCAACTTTGATCAGTGGCTTATCAGAGCCGCTGACAAGACCCCTTACGAGAAGAAGAAAAGCAGCATCACACGAGCTCAGGAGCTTAACACAGCCCATCGCCATCACTCAGCCCCGAGAGGTGCCAACAGCAGCTTGAAGCTTAAGACAGGACACAGGCTAGCTCTTCCCAGAACAAAATACATCTTTATTACAGCTCACTTCGCACTTCTTAAGGACCTCAATTAATCCAGTCTCACAATGAGCAAAATCCACCCCAGCTGAACCATTTGCTTGGCCCAATGAGGTTTTCTGCTTACCAAGAGAAAGGTAGGGTCTTGAGAGAGACTCTGGGCTATACAAAACTTGACAGCAAAATAATGGTTTCAGCCTATAACCTTGGTCAACTCCTCATCGCAAAAACAGCCACCATAACATTGCAAATGTCACTCCCAAACAAAAACTCCCTGCAAGATTTTTTTTTTTTTTATTTGAAGTTACATTCAGTGCAAACTTGATATATACTCCCAAATACGAAAAACTCCTGAAGCAGGAGACTGAGCCCTAACCACGTATTTTGCCAGCGTCCCTGTCCTTCAAAAAGAGCCTGCGGCATTGATCCCAAATCCTCTGGCCAGGTTATATACCCAAAGGATGTCTTAGTTCTCTTAAGGAGATCTGAAAGTCCTAACCTACATCTGACAATACCACAGCCCAAGCACAATTCCTGCTGTTGCCTAACGTGGTGTGGATTTTGCACAGGAGACAGCGGAACAAGGAGCATAGGACAACCCACCCCGCTGTGGTTCATTGTTACAGTGGGTGGGCCGCGCCCCGCAGGCCCTGCATGCTGGGAGCCCGATCCCACCAGCAGCACCTCTGCCAGGGCTGCGGCGCTGGCCACAGGCCGCCCCTCGCTGCCAAATCCTCCGCATGGGAAATCCCAGGAACGTGGTTTTTTGCAGCTACAAAACAGCAACAGATAAGATCCGAGAGCTGAAATGCCAGGAAATCCTAGTGGATATGGACTGTTGAGTCCTTTTAATTTTCAGACAACTAAGGATACCTTGAAGTAATGAAAGGGAATATTTAACCGCTCTCTGAATATGGACACTTTTTTTTTGATGCTGCCATCTCAGCAGGCAATTACATTAATAAAGTGAGATTAATCAGATCACCTCAAACAGCCGGTGCTCAGACCCAGACCACAGTCCCTTTGATACTCCACATGAAACGCATTTTAAAGAAACTTCTCCCCTGGACCCTTTGAACCGGCCCCAGAAAACAACACCCCATTGACAGAGGCCTAGTCAGAGGGTCTGGGACTGCCCGAAGCTGCTATTACAGTAACCGCAACACGCAGCTGCTGAGTCTCAGCTACCCCCTCTGATCAATCAAATAAAATTAATTAAAAGGAGAAAAAGAGATGTCACCTGTGACTTCTCATTAGTATTAAAGACACTCACCTTTGTGCATTTTAAATGGTAATATGTAAGCCTCCTATTTAGAATTATTTCAATACATTTTCATGTTTAATGCTGAGTTTAACGTAAAGAAAATAGCAGCACCTAACTGCAAGCTACGGAAAGCACAGAATGCTGAAACAGCATTTTGTTCCCATACATGAAATTAAAGTGACTTCAACTATTGAATATTTGCCTTCATTGCTAAGTTTACTCATGTAATCAAGGCAAAAATTGATCAAAATTTTTCCACAACCTGTCCTCAGGTCGCTGCTGCCATTTCAGACTTCAAGAAGGGGCTGTACGCTCAAAAGTTGCTCTGTTTTTTTGCCAAACAGACAAGTTGGTCTAATGAATGCAGCATTTGTCCCTACAAACCATGCTTCACCAGTAGGAAAAGCAGGAAACCCAAAAGAGAATTCAAGGACAAAATGACCACTGGGCCTGGTATGCTCCTTCCAAGGGCATCAGAGGTCTGTATAACATATCACCTGTGTATTCAATACAAGTTCTCCTTTGGAATTTGAAGGTTTCGGCAGGGCTCTGGGGCTTTGTCTTGGGGAGCTTTGCAGCTGGGAACAGCCTTGTCAGAGAGCTCAACCGCAGCCTCGCTTGAGGAGGAATGTGCTTCATACTCCTTCAGTCAAGGCTCCCTTCCAACATCCGCTCCTTCCATTTTTCCTTTAGCTTTCCCAGTTTGTGTGTGTGTATATATATACATTTTTTTTTTTTTAAGATGCACTTGTAAAGCATCAGTGATCTTTTAAGCTGTACAAAACTCAAGTTTTGTGACCATTTTCTAATTGCTGTTCTCCAGGAACCCACATCACCTCAATGTTCAAGCCTCTGGAGTTTAAAACAAAACAGAACAAAACAAATTGAAAAAACCCACCAGTCAAGCTCACTGCAACGTGGCAAGTTGGCAGGTGTGAAAAAGTACCTGCCATTCACTGTCAAAACATGCCCACCAACAAAATCTCAGTGATGCTCATCCTCATACAGCAGCAGTAACAAGGAGGCTGGCCAAGTGGACAGACAGGGTCAGCTTCCAGAAAATGTAATTTTTATTACAACAATTACGCAAGGTAGCACTGTATGAAAGGACTATCAGAAAGCTTGCTCCTCTTAAGAGATCGGAGAATTTGAAATCACAAGTCGTGCATGTCTGCAGTTACAGGTACACGGACACAGAGATGTTAAATGACACGCCAAAAGTCATGCAGTGGATCTGTGGCACAGGTAAGGATGTGACCCACATCTTTCAGCCACCACTGCTAGTGCGGTACTTAAACTCAAGGCAAAATTTCCGGAAAAGAGCAGCCATCACTCCACTGTAGAAGTTGAACGTGTTTCCAGAACTCCATATTGCTGCAGTCACGACCTCTTCAAAGGATTTGGTATGCTCTGAGTTTCCAGTTTGTTTCTAAATATTTCTTTAACTAAAGCTCATCCACACTGACTTTTGCTGACAGAACTGCCAGCTTTGTCTGTCTGCTTTGGAGTTTGTTTTGCTTTCTTTTAACAAGCAGCAAGACATTGTTGCAAGACACAAGCTCTTGGGTGGCACCTACATGTATGTCATTTCACAATGAAGGACGTCTGCAAATTCCTCAAGAGACACTTGACATTATTCTGTCTTTCTATTTCTGGGAATTAAACACTCGGGGCCACATTCTACCCTGACAAAACATTACCAAAGTTCATGAATAATTATTTGCCTCGGTGGTCTCTGTGCAAAATTGGGCGCAGATGTTTTTACGACACCCTATGGTGTCTGTTTTCAATATAGGTTTTATAACCCTTGCCTAAGTCAGAGTTACATCCCTCCAGGAGGCACCTATAAATACTGCTGTTTGACAGGACGGTCACAGAGATACATGGAGAGAAATATGAAAACAGTGAAAAATGAAAAGCTCTCCAGATTCTGAAACTTGAGTAATCACAAGTGTTGGAGTCTTCAGCCAGGCTGATACTGTGCTGCAGTCCCTGGACCTTGGAAACTCTTGACATCCCCAAATTATAAATGGCTATCGCTCTCCATAGAGAGGTTAAACAATCAACCCCCTGATGAAAAAAGCCAGTTTGCCTGAGGACAAAATACACTGAAGGCCACTTCGGCTAGCAAATATATTAAGGCAGAGAAGCAGAAGTTGTTATTTAAGCTCATGGAGCAATTTTGGTTCCCCCCTACAAACATGCCTATAGCTCATCAGACAGAGCTGTATCTGGTAGACGTCCCATCCTTGGAAACATTCAAGGCCAGGTTGGATGGGGCTCTGAGAAACATGATCTGGTTGGAGATGTCCCTGCTCCTTGCAGGGGGGTTGAACTGGATGGGCTTTAAAGGTCCCTTCCCACCCAAACCATTCTATGATAGGCACCAGGGAAACAGAACAGCTGTACTTTAAGGCTGAATTTGCCTTCAGTAATTTAGAAAAGGAGAGGAAGGAGGAGACCTAAGGACATGTGAATGCAGATCCTTGCACTAAGCGATGCTGAGAAGGTGTATCAGAAGGAGGGCCTTATATAGTTTCTGCTCTATTTGATGGTCTTAAGGATTATTCCTTTTTCTCAGGTGATGGCGACAAAATCTCCAACACCGGTGGAGAGGACGGCAAAGAACGTCCCCCAAAGCCTGAAGGGCTTCTGTTTGGTGCCTGGGTTATGCTGCTGCATCGAAACATTACAGCACTGGAGTTTCAGGGGGAACACCATGTTGCAGAAGCTGCCTTTCACAGCTTGGACACAACATTAAGTTCTTATTGTCTGAATTTACTGTACATACTAAGCAGGTAAAGCACATCAAAGCAAAACATGGCATCTCCAGCAGAATCTCATGCCAAGTTTGCTAAAAATCAAGTCTGCATGCGAGAGGTAAATCCAGGAGTCCCAGACTCTGTAAAGACGCCGTTAACAACGAACCCTCTGTCATGCTCTTGCTGCAGCTGCACAATAAACGCTGTGTTTAGGGTTAAAATCAGCGTGAGGCATTTCTGGCAGTCCTCAACCCCTGGCTGCAAGTTTGTCACTTCCTTGTTGGAGTCTGCCCTTGAACAGCTGTGCATGCATTTTGCAGCCCAGGTCACTGGGCCGACACGGGCTGCGAGAGCACAAGACACATCTGCCTGAAAGCAGCAGCAATTTCACCAGGCACCTTTGCCACCAAAAGCAAAGCCATGTGATTACACACTGGGAGCCCCCCAAATTGCAGGCAGTCATTTCCTCTGCAACTCAACCTTAAAACAGCCAGAAGAGAAATGCATACCATTTAAGCTCTGTTTTGTAGAACATGGCGTGGGTCCAGGCTGCATACTGTTACTATAATTGTGCGGAAAACCAGTAACCTGATATTTACACCTGCGAGCACTGCGTTTGTAAGCGCAGTTACACACGCGCGTCCGACATTCCTATGAACAGGCATTATACACTCGCAAAAATGTGTTAGTTGCCAACAGCCCAGGTATCTCTGACCTGTAATATAAACTACCCAAATCTAATGACACACTGGAAACCCAGCAGAAATCAATGCAAAACTCACAATCCCTAACAATCCAAATAAAAGGAAAAAAAAAAAGGAAAGAAAAACCAAAGGCTCTTCAAGAGTCAGGATCAATGACCTAAATCACATACTTGAGGACTCAATCTTCAAGTGGCAAAAGGATGCCTTCTCTTGGTAGGAAACAGGGAGAGAGGACAGGAGAAGTGGAACAGACCCAGGGTGTCTGCGAAGGTCTTGTCGGTTCTGTGTACAAATCCACGTGGGTGGCCAGTTGGGAAAGGCAACACAGGTCTGTGCTCCCGATCGGGGAATTACATGTGCAGTTAACACACCTGAGCATCCTGTTTGGCAGCCAACAGCAGAGGGAATGAAGCTGTTACTTTGTTTGGTTCTGCTGCATTTATTTATTTTTATTAGAAGCAACATCACATTTAATATCATTTCTATACATGGTCCAGTTGCATGGAAATAGCAATGTTTGCTATTTTTCTCCTGTTCCTAATTTAAACAATAAGTTACAGAGTGAAAATGCAAGAAATGCTCTATAGGGTTAAAACACCCCCAACATGCCATGGTTTACTTTTCTGGGAGGCTAAGGTACTACAATTAAAATACCCACTGCACAGTCATAGAAGAATGAAGAGTCAATAGCAATGAAAGGAGTGGGGATTTTTCTAAAGACTTAATCCAGTGTTTTCAGCGTTAATTTTCGGCATTATTCTCTTCTTCTATTGGCTTCACTTTTAGCAAAACTATGGCACTTTTTGGAGTAAAAATTTATTTCTAGGATTATTTTTTTAAAAAGTTATGCTTTCTGACCACATATTCATTGTTCTGAATTCTTTAACTGCTTCAGACACCAGAAACAGAAATGGAAAATGGAAAATGGAAAGTAGTAATCAGTATGCCACAAAAGAAAAAAATAATATACACAGAAAGTCTCTGTGCCATAATAAACACTGAAAAGCATTATTATATCATACCAATATGTATGGCATAGGAACTTGCACTGAATTAACTGGGTAGCAACACATCAAGAACATCCAAGATGATTAAAAATGATTTAGACCCTGGTTGCTGATGATCTTTAGACAGAACAGTGCCACAGAAGTCCCTGTGCATGTACCTGTGAAGACATCTTTTCTACAGTTCTGTTAGTTGCTCTGTAAAGAAGACGTGAATTGCATCCAGACTAATTTGCTGGGGATCTTGCTTTTGAAGACCACTAAATCAGACCTCTGGGAATTGTAAGGGATTGCACACAAAAGCATTTTCAAAAACATCTCCAAAGCCAGTATCGTTTCAGACTGAACAGCAGGTTCATCCTCTGATCCAAGTCTGTTACGGCGGAACAGTGCCAAACAAATGTCTATTAATATTCTGCCAGGAAGCACGAGCGGATGGGCTCTTGCGTTACATTAAGCGAAGTGGTCAGGTTAAGTGTTAGGCATCGGTCATGCAGTTCCTCCATTCAAGCACCAACCTCTTCACCCATCATCGTGCGCTGTCAAATGCTTTTATGCACTGCAATATTAAATACTAGTGCCCTGGGGACGGGAAATGAATAGGCACAACATGGAAATTATGATGCATGCAACAGTACCCTTTAACCTATTAACAAGTATGACCAAGCTTACTTATTCTGAGCTCTCTAATCATCAAGGCAAGAAGACATCAACAGCGACTGTGTCACGCTGACAGGGCCTTCAATGGCAAGCGTGGCTCAAAGCTCCATAGCAAACAAAAAGGCTTTGTCTTTTGATGTAAAGAACAAAGCTACCATGTGGCACCGCATCACACATGCAATTAGTCAGGAAAGTTAATACAGTAGAAGCAGATGGTGGAACCATGTCAACATTTTCAGTGGGCACGTTTCCCCTTACTCTCGAGTTGCTGTGAACAGAGGTCACGGGGCAGCAGCAGGCAGGTTGCCTATAAGCTGGACCACACCAGGGATCAACATTCCCCTTTTATCTGAGGTACCTGCGTGCTCCCCACCTCTATACTGGCAGAGCTCCCACCTTTCAGACACCTCCTCCCCACCACACCCCCACACCACAGGGTAGCACCATTAACCTCACTGCACATGGAGGCAAAGAGACAAACTAACTCTGGTTGTGCTAGGAGATGCTAACATGGAAAGACATTAAAACACACACCTTTGGTGGCTCTTTCTGCTCATTTCTGCAGCCACATGCTATATGATTCACTTGTACAGCACAGCTGCAGCACACGTCGCTCCAAAATACTGTACAGATTTGCAAAGAGCGACCACTCCTCTGATGCTCCTCGCTTGTCAGCCCTAATGCTCTGCTAGCACAGGAACTGAATGAAAGGCTGCTTCTTCACCACCAACTGCACTGCATGCGCAGAAAATGTAAAACCCAAACCAGAAGGACTGCACAAAGAAATACAATATAGGATACACTGTGATTCATATGATTTTGAAGTAACAGCCCTGCACAGCCTTCAGATAAAGTCTCTTCTGCTGTTACTGTCACCCAGTTCTGCGCAATTCCCTAGCTTCATACCTCATGGAGTTCAATGATACCCAGGTGAGGTTGGTAGGAGCTTTCAGCTCTGTAAGTCATTTAATTAAAATAAAATTAACAACGAGCAGTTAGTCAAACCACATGTACGTTCCAGCCACTACAGCTGTCAAATTGTGCAGCCCTCAGTCCAACCTGATTTCCTCTAAAGCTCCTGGCAACCCTTTAATTAAAACGCAGTATTTACACCTTCCAGAGGCTTGAAACCATGGGATGCACTTGATGGAATTTATGCAATTACATGCAGTCAGTCCTAGTGACAGTTCTTGCTCTCCTCTGCTCCCACACTCAGCCGTTTCCTTCCCCGTGGCTTGCCCACGTGGCGCCATGCAGCCTGGGCCTGCCACGGCGCGACCGGCTGCCATGGAAATGAGCAGGAGGCAACAAAAGAACCATAAGTCACTCAGTGGAGATGGAGGAGTTGCAAGGCGATAACACAGGAAGGTCAAGAGAAAGAGAAACCAATTTTCCTGCTGCCCCTAAACACAAACAACCCTCTCCCTTTGTGTAAGATGTTGATGAATAGTTTTTCCCCTGATTTGAAAAACCAAGCTCCTTCCAGCCAAACACAACCAGGCTAGGTGGATGGAGCATCCGGCCTTCGGTCCTGTGCAGCAGCCCATCCGTTAGTGCCGTGTGGGAAACATCAGTAATGAGGTGATCCACAGCTGAAAGCAAAACTGGAGGCCGTGTGGTTTAACTAACCTAAAAAGCAATCCCCATGTCACTTGTACAGCAGCATCAGCTGCAGACAAATCTCTACTTTCAGGAGTTTTTCTTTTTTAATTCCATTATTAAGTAGTCACACTCATCAGCAACTCCCTTGACTTTGTAAGAAAAAAAAAAAGCATTTTAAAACATACATTAGAAGGTATGACTGACAAGTATAACAAAGTCTACTGTGTCTTTGAACTGATTTCCAAAGGTATTTTATGAGAATAAAGGGAAAATAAAGTTCTGTGGAAATGCAAACTTTTTACTGCTTAAGGAGTCCCACATGAACACTGCTGAAAGATCAAGTACCATAAGCCCAAGATATCCACATATATAATCCTCACAATTACTACTTTTTTTTTTCCTTCTATGTGTTTCTCTCAGTTTTCTCACGAGGCCAGCGACTTACCTATATAAAACCTATGGAAACCATCTGTGAGGAGACATAAAAAGGAGAAAACTCTATGAAAATAAGCCTCTATCAAAGCCTAACAGCTTTCTTGCAGCAATACAAAAGTGGATTTTGGCCTTATTCTCCCGTGGTTCATTCACAATAGGAAAGAAAGCAAAAAGTGGAGAAAGCATTTCTTGCACAATGCAGAAGCAGCTCTTCAGATTTCAGTCTGTAATTCCAGATACTCAGCCTGCCTGCACCGTGCCCTCAGCTGGTGTGAGAAATGGCTTATCTGCTCTGAAGCCACTGTACCTACTCCAGTTCAGATTAGCTCTAAAAGCCTCCTTCACCAACAACTATTGCAACAGTGCATCGGTATTATTTAAGTCCAGATTTAAATGTACTACAGAAGAGGCATTTTGCACCACAAGCCCATAAACACAGGAGTTTATATAAATATTTGGCTCCTGATTAAGTCTTTTGTCACTGTGATTTTCATAAGAACAGCTATAAATGGATTTATAGGAGATCTGTGACCACAACAGTATCTCAGAGATGACTGTTTTATTATGTTTTCTCTCTTTTCCAGCGTTGCCCATTTTGTACTGGGTCCTTGTAGGTGATAAAGTACCAGTATTTTATATCCAGGACAGTCAGAATGAAATGCCAGACACTTTTTAACAAGAAAGTCAGTAATATCTTTTTAGACTCCTCAAAAGAGGAGTTCATAAAAGCCTAGCCCATTTGAGTATGAAGTCCTAAACTTGCAATACATAACATACACTGGCAAATACTGTGTGGCTACCACCACACTACAGCGAGTGATCTGTAGCCCCCAGCTAATCAGTGCGCTCTAGAAACTAAAAAGTAGCATCAGAACCAAAAAGTGAGCTTATGGGGTGAGAATTCTGCCTCCAGCAGAAGGCACAGCATCCCCAAAGGCAGCATGTCAGAAATTAAGGAACAAGCAGAGGAATAATTTTCATGTGTTCATCCAAACTCTTCTCTAAATAGCAGCACAGGTAAGACCCTAGATAAAGGCTCTGGGTACAAGGTAAAGTTGAAAGGTTTCATAACTACTAAACGCCATACAGCCTGTCACCACCAGAACTGGGACCGGTGAGCAATATCAGAATTAAACTTCCTCTCTGCACATGGTTTCCAGTCACCTAAGTGTTACCAAGCCAACTCCAGCGACCAGAATACAAATTACCTTTGGGGTACCACAGTAAACTCCAGCACTTACCAACTCTGCATGCAAATTTAAACCTCAACAATTTAAATGACAACTGTGTAAACAGCAGAAACTATTAAACTATCACAGGAGTCAATGGTACTATAGTCAAGAGAAATGTTACTGGAGGCAGCAACAAAACGGAGCAAAAGGAGGAGGAGACACACACATAGAAAAGTTCAGCCTCGTAATTCACGAGTGCCAGGCAAGGGCTTCTCATTCCCTAGGAAACATCACTTTTTCTTTGACTTCTTCTTGTCCCGGATATCAACTATAAATAAGTCCTGATGTTGGGGCAACACTTTACATGTAAGAAAGCCAGGCAGCTTTGCGTGCTGAGACACGCCTGATTATAAACAACTCTGGAGCTGTGCATTTCAGCTGTTTTATTTCTGACAACTGCAAAAAAAAGGAAGAAGAAAAAAGGAAATATACCTTCTTTCGCCTTCGGCACTGATGTGCAAGGCAATCCTAAAACTCAGAGCGTTAAAGAAATGCTCTGGATGCACAAATCATTCTGCAAAAATGCTGATAAACCAAGCACAGCAGTACTTATTTTACTGGCCTGAAAAAAATTAGTTAGTAAATAGCTTCAGCAAGTGTAACTAAGCACTTAGGCAACATAAGAATTTTAAGATGCATGACAAGCTCAGAGACAAGCCTGAGAACAAGGGAGGGGTGGGAAACACTGAAAGCTCCACTCCCCATTAAAGCTGAGTAGCATACAGTAATTTTTTAATCCTGTCAGAACATTTTTCACTGGACAGTCCCAAACACTTTACAATCAGATCAGTTAGAACCAAATTTTCAGGAGGAGACTGGTGGTGCCCTCAACTTTAAACTTCCATCAGGAGGTAACTTCATCTGAAGCTTCTCATGACCAGTGAGAGCCAACAGAGTTCTGGCCAAACTCCTTCCTAATCCTGCTGTCCCATCTTCAAACAGACTAACAAAAAAACCCGAAAAACCCACAAAAAAACCAAACCCCACAAGCAACCACAAAAACAAAGCCCTGCATTTTGGTGAGAGCACGCTAAACTGGATCCCTCAAAGAGCAAACAGTGGGGCAATAAGAATGGGAAAGACAGAAAGAAGTTAATTCTGCTACCAGAGCATCAATAGCCATTTAAGTTGCTACTTGTTATGTTAGATGGAATAAGTAAGGTTTATTATTAGGCTCCATATTCCTCCAGCAAGACTCCCGAAATATTCCCGGACAGGAGGTCTGGACCCTCTGGCAGCTTTGCCGATCCCCTATACAAATGAAAGCCAGCTCAGAAGTCCTGCTGTCCGCAGCTCACATAGCCGCTTGGGTGCTGCTGAAGTGTTCACACGCCTGTATTTTTTCCTCCTACAGCGACACCTTACTACGTGCCTGCCTGCAAGAGGATTTACTGATTAAAGTGTCAAGCGCAAGCAGCTCAACTGCAGAGAGCCAAAAGCAAAGCAATGTGAGTCTGACCGTTCTGTTCCACTTTTCCTTTTGCGAAGGTGAAGTCCTTTCTACCAGATTAATAAAATGTGTCTTTTAAGTAAAGATTCTCATTCTCCTGCCAGGTTAAATTATAGCTGGATAGTCCATATGACCAGGCAGAAGCCTCTGTTAGAGTATGACAATTCGCCTGGTGGGACTCTCTGTGCAGCTACAACCACCTGAGACGTTGATCACTCCTCAGAACAGAAAAAGGCAGCCTGATGAACTACCAGACTCCTTAAGCCTGATGCACATCCGCTGTAACACCAACTTCAGTAAAAACACAGCAGGACTTAAGTATAGCCCTATCTGTGCCATGCCTTCAGCAATCATATATGCAGAAACAACTGCTAAAGACTGGTAGTTTATTACTGAATTCACGACTGGTAGTTTCCTTACAGTTTCTCTTAGCTCCTTCACTCTGAATTACAGGCACTTAGAGTCTGAGGTTCTGTGCACTTTCCCACTTGCCTGTTTAACAGCCTCAGACCATAAAATCTGAAGTCTCTGTAGTTCTGAGGAGAAAACATGCTGCCCTTCAATAATTAGATAGTCCTTCGTAAAGTTACTGAAGCACTGCAACCAAAATAAAAAAAATAACAGCTTCAGCATTGTCTTGAATGCAAGAACAAAATAAAATCTGCTTTCAGAGTACTCGTCATATTCCAGGTGGCCAAGAGTGCACTGGCAGCTGGCACTGAATTCACAGCAATGCAGTAATTAACCACTCAATGTTCTGCAGCACAAGGGCGTAGAAGTCTAACCAGATGAATCACCTCTTCTCCCTGTGGTGTTGAGTCCTTCATTCTCAGACCGAAGGCACGATGGAAGCAGGAGGCACCTCTGCTGCACATGCCCTCTGCAAGTCAGTACATGAGAAAAATATGGAGTCTCTCACTTCTCTGTCAGGCCTTAAAAACTACAACAACCAAATCCAAGTGGGAAGATGAAAGAGCACTATGCTCAGCCGTAATTTTCCTGCTCAGCAGCCACTCCCCAAAGGCCTCAACCCCCTCTGATTGTTTTGAGGGGGGAGAGGTAAGGAAAAATCCTTAGAGATGCTGCTTCACATCACAGGAAGAAGATGGCAGGGTGTAATAAATTAACCTGGTCCTACTTGTAAGCCAGTGGCAAGAATGCAACTAACTTTAGTACCAATTGGAATTGATGTACAAAAGCACCAAGGGTTTCCAGCAAACTGACAAATAAAGGCAAGATTTAACAGAATCAATTAAAATCTTCATTCTGAAAAAAAAAAAAACATAAAAAGGGCATAAAAAGATCTTCACAATCCCCTACCATGCAACAGCTACAAGAAACTGCTGTTAAGGAGAAGCTGTGTGATGTAGTTCACCTCATCTCTTCATTACCAAGTGCTCGTGTTCCCAAAAGCAGATGGGAATAAAGAAAACCAAATCCCTCAGAAAGCCTAAAGAAGTCAAGAACTACAAAATTACTATTAATTTTGTTCTAATGACTCTGTGCTACAGCACTTGGCACTGGGAAGTTCAATCCCAATACCATCAATCAGTGGGTGACTTCTCTGTGTTCAGCGTATGCGCACATTTCCCCATTAGCTGCCTCTGGGAAAGAAAAGGGAATCGGTAAAGGAACACAGCGGGCAGGGTCCATCTGCACGAGAGGAAAATAACTGCACATTGGCTTTGACACGTTCACTTCTCATGAATTTTTTTGGGTGTTATGGACAAAAAAAAAAAGCAAAATAATGAATATGTAGTTAAACCCATCACCAAGTCAAAAGCAGCTCAATTCCTGGTCACGTGGTCATCTAACACGTATCCCTGGACATGCACGTGGCAATTTATCATGAAACGAATTACCCATGAGGACAGATGTCTAAAAACCACCACACAGGTAACACACAGCCGGAGCCACCCTCCCTCCTCTGCCTTCAGCTCTTTACTGGGAGAGAGGTGGAAGGGAGGAGTGGATTGGCAGAATAATTATTAGAGAAGGGAAGGGGCCTGTGCATGAATGTATACCAACTTACAAACTTCCTTGCTTGTGAAAGAATAAACAATTTACAGATGTGAAGCTGCCAACAGGTAGCAGAGCAAAACCATTCACAACATTTTAGTAAGAAAGGTTCTATTCCCTGTCTTGTGAAAAAAAGTTTTGTTTCGCTGAGCTGGTTCCATTCTTTTCCTTTTTCCTTCTCGGCTCTCGGTCTGTGGCACTTTGTTATGAAGATATGAATGTCTCATTTTGTTCCCGAGTCAGCTAGGTCCCGTCATACAATTCAATTAGCAGTTGAATTTTAAATGGGTCAGAACTGATAGTAAGCTGTTAAAATGAAAATAAGCCGATTGTCCCTGGGAATAGAACAGAGGGGACTTTCAGAGTATCTGTGTCTCCAGGTAACCTTTGTTACATAATGGAGCTGGCTTAAATGAATTTTTTTTTCTTTTTCCATGGAAGCAACTGAGTCAAGGTTTGCTAACAGTGGAATAGCTGCTTATCAAGGGATAAACCTGGTAAATGCATATAATGCCTGGAAACACCACAGGGCTCTCAGGCTGCAAGAATCACGAGCTCTGGGTCCCACACCCACTGGGGCCGTGCTCCTCGCACCTGCGGGACAGGGGCCCCTCACAAGGCGGCTGCACAGCGAGCAAGGGCCAGCCACAGGTCTAAGGCTACAACACAGACGTGTCCAAATCCAAATTAAGGACTAACAGTGACCTGTCCTGCACAGCAAAGATTTACTGGTTTGCTGGCAGTCTCCTGAAGACTACATTTGACTCTCCCCTAAAGCCAGATGTACTACGTACAAGGTTACAAAGTTATTTTGGAGACAGATGATTTTATAAATAGTTGCTTATAAGGCTTCATGCTCATGCCAATTTTCTGTGAAAACACTAAGCCCTTTGCTAACTCAATTCAAACATAGGCTCAAGATTTAGATCAAACCCTCACCGTCCTCTCCATAAGTCATCCAAGGCCAAGTAGAGACCAGCCACTAACACTTAAAACATAACTGATGATGGCTACTGACTGCTTAGAGGACATCGTTCAAATTTATATCCTCTCACTAAATCCTCACTGATCAAAATCCGAGTCAGAAGACAAAGATCTCCTGCTTCCTGAAGTCATGCTATGCTTCCAAACACAACCTGGAAGAGCTCTCCTAATGGGTTAATCTGCATTTACAAAAGCTCAAATGGAGAACACAATCTGGTCTTCTGTTTTTTTCAGCTGCAGTAATGCAAGAAGAGAAGTAGAAAGCCATAGACACCTGCTCTTGCCCTTGCAGTCCAGTTTTTTTCCAGACCTGCTTTTCTGCTTTGAGACCAGAATGGCTGACAAGTTTTTAAACAGCAAAGCAATAGAAAAATCTGCAATTATTTCCAATCCAGGCCTGTCCTTAGAGATTCAATATTATCTAAAAACTAATAAAAACATTCAGAACAAACACACGCAGCAAAATTACAATTTGAAATATTTTTCCATAGTCAGCAATAAACGACTACTTAAATTTGATTTATGTAAACATAAAATTGTGGAAAATATACAGCCTGCAGTGCTATTTCCATCCCCTTCCCAATCACCACATTGAAAAGTACATATTGTTTTCTGTTTTATTTGAATTCATTCTTAAAACTAGGTGTTTACATCAGTTTTTATTAGTTGTTTTCACTGCTGTTTCTCAGTGTTTCTCAGTGTGGTACAACTTCCACACTGCAGAATCTTTTTTTTTTTATTCATGCAGCAAAGAGGCTGCTGGGGTGAAGCTTGAGTTTGTAGCTCCGTCTTTTTATTATTAGTCTACATATCTGTGACCTTTTACAAATCAATAAAATATTTTATAACAATGAAAGTGAAAAAGAAACAAGAAATTAAAATCTCCCTCTAACCTTGCAAGGACAGAGCAGAGTCCTAAATCAGGACAGCTGAGGTGCATCACCTTTGGCTGAACCCCCATTCTGTGGCTGCACTGCCCCATGGTTTCCTTCCTTCTCTGGAACCCCGATGTCCCCAGGAAGAAATCCCAACACAAGGTGGAACAAGCACGTGAGCACACGCATACTGGCACACAACCTCTGCTCTTCCAGAGCAATGTGTTGCCAGCTCCAAAATGAGCTGGGAGAGGCAGAAAAGAAAGGGAGTCAAGCCAGTCTCCACATTCCCCTCACACCCTTCCCTGCCAGGATTCACATTTAACCTGCTGGTTATAAAATTCTCTCTGCAGGGCCAAACCTCTGGAGCAGCTGCATCCCACATCTCCAAGCTGACCACTCTGCCAACAACCACAGCCACTCTCAGCAGCTCTCACGTCCCAGTGGAATGCTCTACGGTGCTGGACAGAAGCAGGGTGAGATGCCACTCCCACACCATACCGCTTTGCAATCTGTATTATGATTAGATAATAAATCATGAGTGTCGTAACATCACATTCAAACAGTGATAATGCTCCCTACCTGTCCCCAGGGCTCCTATAAATCACACCCCGTCTTCCAGAATGTGTGGATGTGTAATTTTACAGATTCAAAGAGTCAAAACTTTACCTGCATTTACTTTAATACTATTCATACATTATTAAAACCTTTTAGGGATCACTCACTTGCTCCAGGCCCTCCCACAGGGCTGGGCAGCAAGGGCATGCTAGCTAGGGAATTATTATATATTCCCTGTCAAGGATGACAATTCAAAGTCAAGTACAGAAGAGAAAGATGCTAAATAAGGTAATGTCTTCATATCTCTAATTTAGCTCTTAAATAGCAATTTTTATTTAAATTTGTGTGCATTACACAACTAACATTAGAATCTCTCATTTGAACACATACAGCCAAGATGCTCTAGAAGCCTTCCCACATGAACTGTAAGGAATAAGCAAGAAATCAATCTGTCTGCACGAGAAATTCAGCTGCTTGTAATCTATTTATGAGAGGCCAAAGCACCAAACAGCCTATGGAGATGCAGTAATGCCGCATTCACCTGAAACTCTGAGAAAAGACTGATCCCAAATAGTCAGTCCTTCCACCTCCAGCTGTATGTACTGCAGAACCAACACTTGCCATAGCTTTACACCTTCTCACCAGTATGAAGGAACATTTATTTTTGTCCAAGGGAAAGGATGAGGAAAAACAAGAGACACATAAACAATGTTTAACAGCATTTCCTAAAGCTCTTTTTTTTTTTTTAAAAGACTCCCTTTGAAGATTAGTAGTTCATTCCTGATTAGTTTGAAAGATTGAATTCAAAACATGGTAGAAGGCAGTATGGCAAATTAGATGTTGAGTTTAACAACAACAACAACAAAAGGATGCCAACTTTTCAGGCAATGTCTTATCCAAACAGCATTATACAGCTGCTAACAGGTACAAAACGCTGCAAACTTCAGCATCAAGCTGGTCACCATTTTGCGTGACAGCACTGTCTACCCCTTAAAAGGGGAACAACTCACGAGCAGAAAACATAATGCTTCCTGAAAAGTTCCCTGCTTGCTGGAAATCAATCTTCTAGCATGCGTGTGCCTGCACACACACACATATTCATACACATACATAGTTCTTATGACCTGAAATATCCATCATCAGAAAGCAAGCAACTCTAACTGCTGCGACCACCTATCTCGCAGAAATATACCTTTCCAAGCATCCTCAAAATCAGAAATATTACTTATATGGTTATATCTCCTTGTTTTACAGGAGATATTACTTACTTATGAGCCAACAAACACAGTGGTCACTTTCTATAACGCTCAGGTGCCTGTTATTGCTCATTTATTCAAAGACTGAGTGAACAGGAAGTGCCACCTCATGACAAAGGAGGCACATACGATATGCAGAGAACCTCCCAGTACCCCGCAGCTCTCACACCTGGGAATAACCTCCTGAACACTTCTGCAATGTCATTCTCTGACAAATGGAAACCTGTGGTCTAGACTTTTCAAAACTCAAACAGTCGTACACAAAACAAGTCAGGACCGAGCAAATAGGAATATTCACTCTTTGTGACACCCCATTAGAAACTTTCCTGGGGTCTTACGAGCCATGCTAGCAGGCCATCCTTCCGCAGCACCAAAGGCAGCGAACAGCCTGATTGTTCACAATACAAATGAACCCAAGCAACCCATTACGTTTAAGTTTACTTCTTAAAAGAGCTGCCAGAAGCCTTAGCCTACTGCTAATGGCAGCACACATTTGAGCACCAAAGAAATCAAATTTCACTGGAAATCTTGGGAATCCAGGGAGACCTGATGCTAGTGCTTCCTCCTCCCTCACTCCTGTCAATGGAGGTACACTGGTAAAGCACCAAGGGCGAGGACTGCCAACCCCAGCTGCAGCTGTGGGCAGCACTTTATGAAAACTTTATGAAACTAAAGCTAGTTTCAGATCATGTGCTGCATTTGGACCACCCTCTCATCCATTTGAAATTGCAGATGGGAATCCTGCTCCTTAATAAGAAAAACCCTTCTGACAACAATGAGGACCTGGGAAGCATCTGGCTGCCTTCCCCTGTCCTAATCTCACGGGAGCAGTAGCTACCACTCAGTGACCTGACCTTTCCACGGGGTTGTGCTTGAATTATCCTGATAGGCTCACCCTTTCAACCCATCTCCTGCTTTCAGTTCATCATAATTTATTGCTTATTTCCATAATGTGCTCCTTCGGTGACCTATGTACAAACAACAGTTGCTTCTACAAATCAAGTTGTTTTTTTTTTTTTTCATTTGGTTTAAATGCTTTCATATTTACCTGGCATCTGCATAGTGTTCTGGACTAAAAATCTCTCACTTGAGAAGGAAATAAGAAATCCCAGGTCTTAATTTTTTATTTGTCTTATAACATTTGCAAGAATGAATCATAAAATAAATAAAATTGTTAGGTTATAATGCTGCTTACGTTATTGTGCTTAGAATAAACAGACCTTATCATCACAACACGCTGAGCCACCCTAACCGTTGTCAGGACATCATGAACTCACTGCACTGCAATATCGTACATCCACTCCTAAGGGTACAGGTTGAGGTTTCTCCAAAGCCTGAAAACTCCAGATACTCTTTATTTCTTAACATCCCTTGAGATGTCATCAACCTGGAAACACTTCCTATGAGCAGTCAACACCAATAGCAAAGCCAAACAGGTTTAATTCCACTGCTAAGAACGTTCTCCACTTTTAAGACATTCATTGAAAACACATACTGAACCGCTCCCTCTAACTCACAGCACGTTCCGAGTAACGGTTTGATGGACACATTACCAGCAACGGCTGCTGCTAGCAGAAAGCACTGATGCTTTGACTTTCACATTCCACTGAGTACTAAAAACAATTACGAGTTCCTGAACGCTTAAAATGTATCATGTTCACTAATCTGTACTTGTAAATCAGTAAGTTGGTCATTAACACAGCACCAAGGCCACATTCATATCTTTGCTGTGCAGAAGGACTGCCCAGCATCTCATATGAAAGCAACAAAAATCCTTCCCCAACGAAATCAGGCAAATACACCATGTTACACAGAAAAGATCAGATGCCCTGTGATCCAGCCTTACTGATGCATACGAACTCAAGTTTGCAGGCACTCACCTCTCTCCCATGCCACACAGCGCGCACAGTACACACTGTGCAAAGGTAGCGAGAGCTTCATTGCTACAATGCAACGAGCAGCTGTGTTTAAAATACAACAGCAAGAACCCGTAACAAATAAACCACAATTCTGGGCTGTCAGGGTGGGTGCGCAGATTGCCTTGGGTTGTAGCATGAGGCACACAGGAAGCTTTGCGTTTTACCTTCTAATAGGTAGAAAGCTTCTCATCTTCATTTTATTACCTACCCTTGAATAATTACGACTATTTGCTCAATGTGGCAGTGCCTCAGCACATGAATAAGACTAAACAAATTTATTCCTAGTGCATCTCCCCTGACTTCACTAAGCTTTATTACACCTAGACCGCAGACAGGCAGAAGTGCGAACAGGCACGAATCTCGTGTTCCAGGTCCAGGCAGCCCAGAGTCTCCACTCTGAGGTGGCTCTGATCCCAAAAACTTCAACCAAGTTACTTAACTTCTCTTAGTTTCCCACCTTTCATCTGAAACATTCATGTGTACTTCACAGCCCAGATAAAAACAATTCCATTATTTCAGCGCTTTGAAGATGAAAAGGGCTGTGTTTTGTCACTAGCACAGCTTCAACAGAGAGATTCAGCTTACTTTTGCTCAGGAAATTTCTGACAGTTCTGTTTGAAGAATGTATTTATCTGGAGAAAAATCTACTTTATATGAATAAAAAGTATTGTATTTAGTAACAGACCTGGTGGGGGAAAATAAAAAAAGGAAACGTGGCACAATAGGAAAAGATTCTGGAGATTAAATATTAGCTGGATCAGAAAGCTGCATTGTCTCTCCAAAGCACCCTGGAGATTTAGGGGATCCCTGGAGTGATCCTACCTGTCCATGACACAAGCCAGAGCAGGCAACTGTATTGCATCAAAACTCCGAGACTCCTACACTTCAAGAAGTTCGCCCTCATTTCATACTTAAGGTAATAACGTAGTAAATCTTCCTTGCGAAATCAGAACCTCACCTACTGGTGTCAATAGCGACGTTCTGGCAAGATGAGCAGCTCCTGCTCCTTTAGTGGGTTCCACTTCACCAAAGCTGCATCTGTACGTATTGCCATAATAAAGTGCACGTTGCAGAACACGACCTAAAGGAACATCTTGCATGCTTCCTTGACTTCTTGCTGGTCAGAGGCTTAGGACAGCTGGGGCCTGAAGCAAGGCAGCCACACGGATCTAGACGTGCCTGTTGTTTCCACACACTGATGCAATCCTGCTGCACAAACTGCCAAGTTTATGCTATTTTCACAAAATATGACATCATGTGATTTTTTTTTTCCCCCCTTCCTTTCTTTCAAAGAGCAGAGTTGCTTTTGTTTTGTTTCATTTGTTGTAGCTGCTGGCATGCATGAGGATAGCAGCATCCCAGTTACAGCAGTTTTGGAAGCTGGATTCATTGTGCTGTGATGGGTTGCTCACGGCCCTCTCTACATTTTTCCATTTCCTTGGCAGAGCTGCAAGCAGTACATGTCAGAAGACAAATTACAGAGGCATTTACCCAGTTCTGAGGCTTGTCGTTTGCTATTCAGCCTTGACTGAACTGGCATGATGTACTGAGTGTGCTTCTCTGCTTGTGGGACAATTTTCTTGGCGCTGCAGAGAACTCATCATTGTATTTTTGGACAAACGCACCGTGTTAAACGTACCTAAGTATTTTAGATCACAACTCTAGTCGATGTAAAACAGCATAGCTCTATGGAAATCAACACAGCTGTTTACATTCACCCCTGCTAAGAATCCAGTCCTTTAATGTCATATCTGTTCGAGAACAGGGACTTTAAAACATACAGCACTGCAGGACTTGTGTTGGTTTATTACTGTGCAAGCTTTAAAACAGGCATCATAACAGTTTCCAATACAATCATCAACCAACACCATTCATACAAAAGCAGTATGTGAAATTTGCCAGCTTATAAATAATGAGCACTAGTGTTACATGTGCTGTTACCAGGTATATTTGTAAAATCATCCACAGCTCAGCAATGGTAAAAGTCACATGAAAAGAAAGAAAATCCCAAGCAAAACCTCTTCTTTAGGACAGAAGAACAAGCAGATATGAGCGAACTTCAGTCTAGACGCCAGAGTCCCTTCCAGCACTAAAAAAAATGTTTTTGAGAACTAGACATACTTCTAGGACAATAACAAGCTACCTGGTGGAGACTTGAATGCTACTTATTGGAAAGATCTGGGTGAGAAATAAAATGAGAAGCACATTTGTGGAGATGTAACAGATCAAAGCCACTGTGGCAGGTGCAGTTCCACAACTGTAAGTTGTTCCCTTACAGCACTCCTGTGTTCATACCCACATCAAATAAATACACTTTCTCAAATAGGCAGCACTCCATCTATTATTCACTTCAAAGCCTTTCCTAATATGCTAAGAGGTTCTGGAAATAATTCCTTGAACAGGTTTAATTCAGTAAATGGTTGGAATATTTTCCATTCTCTGCTCACATAAGGAATTTATCCCATAGTTTTGCTTTAATTATTATTTGTATAAGGTATTAAGCTGACTACTAATAGACAATTCAAAGAAAAAAAATATATTAGCTAAATCTATTTAAGTTAAACTAAGTTTCTGCACCAAACATGGAAACACAACGCAATTCTGCTTCCTTTCTCTCCAATTTAGAGACAAGACTGTCACACAGGACAGTGTCAAATGCTTTGCACAAGTCCAGGTAGATGACATCAGTTCTCTTTCCTTATCCACTAGTGTTGTAACCTTGTCGTAGAAGGCCACCAAATTTGTCAGGCACGATTTGCCCTCAGTGAAGCCATGCTGGCTGTCATCAATCACCTCAATTTCCAGATGCCTTAGCATAGTTTTCAGGAGGATATGCTCAGCTCCTTGCTGAGACATAGCCACTGGAGACATTTATCTTTGGGCAGTACCAAGACCAAAAAAAATTTTTAAAAATTAAAAATTAAGTAACGCACACATGCCAACTCTTCTTAGTTTTAATCCTTTTCCCAATTCTTTCTTCTAATATATAGTGTCACTTCGCACCTAAGTGAACCCTAGCAATGTCATGGAGTCTTTCTTACAGGAAACGTTAAAGTCTAAATCACAGATTTTTAGGAAGGGAGGGCTAAAGATCAAAAGACAGAACTGCATTACTGATTCCGAGCCCAGAAAATGGTCCCTGAGACTTCAGCAAGCCTGAGGGGACCTCAACAGAGCAACACTAACAGGGATGCTTTCTGAATTATCTGAATGAAAACAATTGGCAACGAGAAGTACGGAGGCTCCGAGTCTTTATCTGAACAAGTCTAACATGTGGGATACCCTCTCATCCCATAAGGGGAACAGGAGAGAAAAAAAAATAATCCTACTTTCCTAGGAAATAACAGCTGGAAACTGCAGTGGGAATTATGCTGTTTACTGTTTCAGATGCTTCATTCTCACACAAAAGAGTTTGCTTCTATGCAAACTCCTTCCTATGCCAGGAATCTCCCAGTCTTTCAGGGACCACCTATATTGTCACTGCTGTGAGATACAGCCCATTACTTCCGTCTCATGCATATCCACAGCAAACAACAACTGCAGCCAGCCAGCCTCCCCTCATCAGACTGCGTACACATATCCCAGGTTGAAACTCTCATTTTCTTACCAGAGTCTATTTTCCTTCAGGCTAAATCCTTCACCATCTTTTCCCTGACTCCCGCCATATGCAAAGGGTCACATGCAAAACAGTGAGATGGAAAGGAAGGAGGACAGAAACATCTACAAACCAGGGTGGTGCTGCCTGCAGACTTTGTCCCAGACCAGGGTTTTCCTCCTTGCTGTCTTTCAGCACAAAGGAGTAAGCACCAGGCAAACACACAATAATAAATGAGATTCTGAGATGCAAAAGGATTTTAATGACCGACTTTCACTTTCACTAGAATCCAGATTACGCTTTGCTTGCAGTGCTCATCTTTTTTGGAGTAATGTTGCATCACTTCCCTGAGAAGGAAACCTGTTGATTCACTGAATCTCAGAAAATATAGATTGTTTTCTTACAATTTTCTAGCAGCTATTTAGGGACTCAAAAAAGCAGTTAAGCTTCCACAAACAAATATATCCCTTTCCCTAAAAAGATTCTGTAGGCCTCAATACCATTTGCCATACCATTTGTGTATTTGGAATGGATTTTGACACTTTTGAACTTAAATAGATAGAGATTAAGTGACATGCATAAAGGGTCCAGAAAATTTTCACTTAGCAATCACAGATTCAAGAGTTTGGAGGACTAATTCAAAAAGTACTAAAGAAGCCATAACAAGGCCAATGCTGCTGCTGTTTGTGCTGGGTCAGGACAGAGCTCACTGCAGAAAGTCTGACATCCTTCATGAGACTGAGCTTCCCCAACTTCAACACTCAAGATCTTTTTTCTCCTGGATTTCCTATTTCTTTTTTTGCTCCAAACACATACATGTTTACACACATCACAGATAAGCAAATATAAATTAACAGCCACGTCTTGAGAGGTTTGAAAGGATAGGAAAAACCCCAGTAATATTGCTAACTGCTCAGACACTGTGGTCTCACAGGCTGAGACACAAGCTCTTTTCACTGGATTTTATCCTGGAACATTTCTCTACCTAGCCGGACAGGCCGAATTAGCGCAGAGACGCCATGTCTGCTCATCAGATGAGCAACAGTCTGTTTAGTCAGTGTAACTTCATCTTCTATTACCGTGATCCCGTAAGAGCTCCATCAGTCCTACCTGATCTCCATGAACACCACTTCTAACGACAAATCAGCAGCAACCACTCACAGCCTGGGAGCATCTGCACTCTCTGCTGCCTCCTCTCTTCACTGCCAGCTTGTTCTTCTCAGGAACAGAACATAAAGGCCCAGAGGAAGATCCTGTGCTGCAACATGGCAGGAGTTTCCCACAAATGTCGGTTGCCATCACCATAAAAAAGAGTCATCCTCTTGTTTGAAATAAAGTTGGGTAAAGAAGTGTAACTTCAGTAAAAGCTGCTTGGGGCTATGTAAAAGGCGTTTGAAAAACATTCAAAGATCCCTGTGAAAATTACCCATCATATACACAGCTCCAGCTAACAGATACAACAGCTGTCCTAATGTACTGAAAGTCCCTGTGGGTGCCTAGGACTCCTTCTCTGACTCTTAAGGCAATGTTTTATTAAACATTTGTGAACAGAGTAGGTGTACACACAATGGGAGTCATCCCACAGCACTGACATGCAGATTCGCAACACCAGTGGCAAACCTGTATCCTTGAATCCTCAAAGTCTCCAAAGAGAGACAAACACGGCCAGGCTCTAGTACTTGCATCCTTACGGAGTAACAAGGAAACTCATACATCCCCCAGATCCTCATGGGAATCCCAGGCATGGAAAAGGCACGTGGAAATGGCTGCCTCTCACAGCTGCCCGGGATGACTTTACCTCCCATGCCGCTGGCTCTGAATGACAGAACTGGGTCTTTGAAAGAGTTTCCACAAGTTTAAGAGCAAGTTGGGCTGAAAGCAGCTGTAGAGGAGAATAGAACAAGGTCTATTTCTCAGGAAGATCAGCCTCCTGTACAGGAAGGACAGGGTGGCCAGCATGCCAGAGATGCGTTCCTTGCCAAAACACCAAAAAGAAGCAATAGAAGGCCGTAAGTCAGTCTGCCAGTTCCACAAGCACAAACTGACTCCAAAGCTAACAGCGGATTCCAAAGAATTACTTTTCTGTTTGTGTTAAGCAGCCCTCTCCAACAACACAGAATAAAAGCTCACTATTTAAGCAGCGAGAGTTGAGACCATTTGACAATTATTAGCAGAGACAACACTACTTAAAATAAAAACCAAGTAAAATTAACAAGAGGCAAGCCCTTTGGTTACAAGTTCTGCATTTCTCCCCCAGAAATAGTGTGTTTTCTACACAGAGAAACAAGTGTTCTGGCTGTGGCATGCATTAAGCAACCAGGAGGGGAGGAAAAAAAATAATCAGAGCATGAAAATCAAAGCAAGTTAAACAAAAGCAAAGAATTTTCAACATCCTGACACAAGAGAAAATATTTAGAAGTTTAATTAGCACTGACCACTGTACATCAGGCTTGCTGTTTCCCAAGGGCTCTGACATTTTGGATGCTGTGAGAACCCTGAGAAATATCAGCTCTTGCAGAAAGAACTGTTGTTAAAATCTAAAACCCACTGTGAATACAAAGACTATTAGCTCAGAATAAAATAATAGCTGGAACTGTCAGTCTGTGCTCAGCAAGAGCAGAACTACTCAGAGGAAGCATGTGAACCTGCCAAGTGATGTACTGCAGAGATTTTTGCAAAGTGTTGCCTCATGTCCTTGCACCTACAGCTGAGACCACCGACAAGAGCAGAACTGCATTTACTCCAAGGCAGCCACTACTAACTGACCTGTACTTCTCCATCTACCTTCAGAACGTCACCTCTGCAATGCAGTTGGCCACTTCTAAGTAATAAAACTTAAAACCTCCTGCAAATCCCAAGCACAACTGTTCCTTCAAGTCTTCTTCCATTAACGTGTCATCTCCTACAGTCATCTCTACATGGTAAGCAAACCACTCTGCAAGCCACAGCACAGCCACAGCTGGTCTACAGACAGGCAAGGCACACAAAGCTGCTGCTTCCAGATTTGGAGAGGAAATTCCCAAAGGATTTCCTTTGGAGGGCATGCTGAATGAAGGCACCAATGCCACCACACAAGTCTTGCTGACCAAGTTGTCCTTCACTGCTTTTTTGGCACCAAAAGTCTCCTGTCCTTCCTTTAATGCTTGGCTATCGGACTGTTTCCTGGAGTCTCCCAATCTCTCTTGTCTGCTCCAATCTGCCAACAACTCTAAATCTCTCAGCTGCTCTTCTCTGTGTTTCCCATCCCCCTCAAGTGGCTCCCTGCTATAGTACTCTGTTCAAATCTCTCCAAAAGCCCCAGCTCTACCACAGCATTGAAGAGAAACCTGGCAGAGACCATTCCAAACAAGGGTTTTCGTCATGAATGGGAAAGTACTGACACTGAAACCAAACTTGTCAACAACAGAGACTTGCTTGTGGCACTCACGTCAGTAAGTCATATCGCCCTCTGAAACACGGCATCGGTCATGACAAACGCTCTCAGTGACTGGTCTCTATTTTCATGTAAATACAAAGCAGTTTTGATCTCCCTAAGGTCAACTCCCATCACATCAATTTATATTTGCGCAATTTTTGTTTTTATTTTCTTATTCATTTATTTCATTTGCTTTTCATTCCTAGAATCCAAGGTCTTCACAACAAAGACCTCAATGTCTTTTTTGCTATGGAAGCAAACAATAGCGCCCAATTCTGCCGATGCAAGCACAAAGCCATAGGCACCCACCCAGGGGAATTTTTCAATGCCATACAGCTCTCCACTTTCACAGGGGGTCTGGATGCAGCCATTACTCCTGTCAATCTTTAGGACACAGAGATCAAGAACCACCTTTATGATTGCACTCTTTGATGAGCTTACATTACTTCCAGGGGCCACGGTATGCTGAACATCTGTGTTTGCCTACTGTTATTACAGTCACACTGAATCAGATGACTGGAAAGGTTCACTGACTTCAGAGTCTGTGTCAACACACACCAGGTGAGAATTTGACTCCTTCTTTGCCTAATGGAAAGACAAACGCACAGAGCTTCTGCTCCTTAGCCTGTGAGGCAGAGATTTGTCCATTTTGGCTCTCTTAATATTCCCAGCTGGCCAAATGAGCATGCTTTAAAATAACCAGCTCCCTTCTGAGAACAAGTATTTGTCACATGTATCATAGAAAAAAAATGTCCAGGCAGCACCAGTGACAGCTGTAGAACCACATGCATTTAATTACCTCAACACATAAAGTGTCAGGCAAATTTTGTCCAGAATTCAGACCTGGGCCAAATGCAGATCCTAAACAGGTGAACAAAATCTGCATGGAAGCAATACTGCTTTGAAACTTCAAGTGTATGTATATGTCAGTGTAAATCCACCCTGCACGTTAGCAACCAGACACAGAGCCCTCAAACTCCAAGACGTTTGTGGCTTTATTTTCCCTGAGTGGCATTTCAGCTGTTGGGATGCATCAAGCTGACTCCTGTCCCTCTTGACTGAAATTGGAAATTTTATCACCAAAACCACAAATAACCTGAATCTTTCCCAGATCCAGAGCCGCTGGTAGAACGTTCTGGTTTCCTCACGGATTAGTTACTAGGCTAAGATAATGTGTGATATCTACTTACTGTTTCTTATGGAGTATACAAACTAGAAAAGTAAATTTCAATGTTTTCAATTAATTATTGAATTCAAGCAAAGAAATGGACAATCTTTCTAGCACTTCAATAAAACAGAATACCTTTTTCCTCCCCAAATACAGCACCTGTATTTCAGTGGAAACCACGTTTGTTAAAATAGGATGCCTATTTATAGAGCTAATGTAGGCAGATAATCATTTTTCACACAGAATTCATATTGTACAAAGACACTAGGTTCAGAAGTTCATCATAACTAGAAAGGGGCAGTGTTTATCTAAACTGCAGCATCCCAGAGATTCCCAGATGTCCCACTAAATCACTGCCAACTACCACCACGCAGTCCGTCCCTCCTGATTGTGTGTTAGAAGAGAAGGAAGAAACAAGCTTGCCATAAGCAACACCAAGTAATTAAAGATATGTCCATTTGGATGTGCGAAGTACTTTAAACGGCTGGTTAGAGAGACTGGTGGTTTTCAGCCCACCCATTTTTCACCATCTTAGTGTATCGATGCCTTACGATGACAGAGTACATTACATTAAGACCAAGATAATTAAAAGGCAATAGCACACTTGTGTCAGAAGCCAATACAGACATCTGCATGTCCTAAGTGCCGCTATATTTAAGTGGCCTTCACAAGAAGAGCCAAATCATCTTTATACGCAGTACAGTTCCTGTTCACGTCTGCTCAGAGCAGTACGATTAACTGGACCAGGCTTGGTAACAGACCAGTGCTCCTCAGCCCCAAGAGTGAGATACGATATAACTACTCTCTCAGGGGAAAGCTAAAGGCAAGCCTCAGAGCTGACCTTCTCAGACACTCACATACAATTGTGTCTTAGCACTTAATTCGTCTGATCTGACTTGAAAATATTTGCTATTGCATCAGCTCTGTGAAAGCACATGTGGCTTAAAGCCAAAGCCGGAGTGACTCAAAACAAACCCAACCTATCACTGTGAAACATTCAGAATTAAAAACGAAAGATATAATCAGTGTTTCAATGTTTTTTAAAATCAGTAAGTATTGACAAGGATTAGCAGCACTGAGCAGAAGACACTGAACTTCCTCTGGGTCCCACTAGCTGTAGAAGAGTTCATTAAAAATGCATCCAAGAAACAATTTTCTCATGCTGCAAGTCAAGTTTTATTTAAACAAACTAAAAGCCAGACAACTAAGAAACTACAGGGAATCAGGCAGCACACACATCTCAATCTCCCAGGCTTTGTGCTGAAGAGCAATCACTCAGCTCCAAAAGCTCAGGCTGGACTCTGCACAGGAATACAAAGAGCTTTCCACTTCCTCCATGAATCCTTAATTCCTCAGTCTGGGAGAATGTTCTTGGGAGCTTAAAAAGATTGGCATTTGTAGCCAAATGCAAGTTATTAAACACAAAGAAAACATAAGTTTCTAATACTTGGGTTTCTGTCTTGGTTCATACTTTGCTTCCAGAGATATCAGCAGATACGGCAGAGGACGGTTACCTTGTACTCAGAATCCCATAATGGATTACATGAACCCATAGTGCCACATCTCACCAAGGATGCATTATTTCTTGAAGTTCCTCAGCTCCTCAGATTTTCCTCCATCTACTGCCCGCACTCACCTCTTAAGATGTGGGCCTCCAAGCACTCATCCTACATGCTCAACAAGCCCAATTTCAAATCCCCTGGTCTTGTTACTCCTCCCCTTACTTGGGACAACACAGTCCCAACCACACTAATCACAAAAACTCAAATGATTAATTATGTTACTGTAGTCAGGCTAGTCCTTATGTCTCTCATCCAACTTGCTGGCCCATCTACCTCCCCATTTCTACTACTACTCCAAAACCTGCAAACAATATATTTTTGACTAGCTAAAATAAATATGCTTGTCAGCCCTACTATGTTTGCACCCACCGTAAGTTTGCAGAACTTCCAGAAGCAAAGATAAAGCCAGGACCGACTGCAGTCCTACGCAGCAGGGCACAAAACCCCAGGTAAGTTCCATTCTGCTTTTACTTTTGCATCCTCATTTTGGTAGGACAATCCCCAGAGATGTCTATTCATATGCAATGTGAGGTCTCTTTTTTCTTCCCCATGCCAAAAATAATGCATTACCATCTGTTCACAACCAACAGACATGAACTGCTTACACAATTATCCTGTGTAAGAGCTGGAAAACTCACACCACTCTGAGACAACAACCAATGAAAACACAACAATGCCATCACCTTAAACACATATGTCCACCCCCCCCCCATGTAATCACCAGAAATATGAGAATTAATAAGAACGCTGCTTCCCAAGAGCTTTGCTGAACTGCAGAAGGAAGAGATCTGTCTTGTTCTGCTTTATTATTTATAACAGCCCAAATCTCTCTTCACAACCAGTCAGTGCAAAGGCAGTGACAGGAAGTGAATATGAATGGAAAGCTTCGTAAACATAGAAGAAATAATGTCAAAAAACCACAACAAATTTCTTAGAAATGAGAACTCAGAACTTCAAAGTCAAGTCAACTGAAAAAGCAACCTGTCAGGGCAGTACCAAAGGAAGCTGGTGCCACATGCACAGCAATTACTCCATCTCCAAATTCTGCTGAAGAGCAGAACTGACTATAAAAAAAAAACCAAAAAAAAACCCCACCTGCTCGTCAAATGAAGGAAAAAAGGAAATACATCCTTCCAAAAACCAATATAACCAAATTGGGGGGAGGGGGGGGGAGCTAAGGGAAGAGAACAAAAGGAACATTCCAAAATACTTCTTACAGTCCACCTCCTGATTTTAAATGTATAATTGGAGGCTACTAAAACTGCAGAGTCACTATTACTGCATCGTCATCATTAGCTCAAAACGTTTCTTGAAGTTACTTGGCTCAGAGGGAAGCAAAATAAGATCAAGGACATACACAATTGTGCTGCTGGCATCGAAATGCTGAAATAGAAGTAGCATATAATGAAAATTTCTCTTGGTATACGCAATGCTGCAGCAAGTGGAAATGGAAATAAAAAGAAATCTGCCTAGAGTTTGAATTACCTATTGATTTTAAGGCCTATACCAAATAACGTCAGCTGGTTTGAATTGACTTGTGCAGAAGTATATGCTCCAGCATAAGCCTAAATATATATTAATATGACAAAAAAAAAAAGCTCTTTTTGCCTAGGATCTGAAAGTGTACCACAATTCCCATACACAGTCACAGGACTATGCAGTAAGGCCCCTGGTTCAGAGTACTAATCATCTACCCTCCCCCTGCCCATAGAGTAAAAGAAGACAGAGTTAAAATGATTTGGTACTATCCCAGAAACAGAAGGGTGTCTGTAATACTTGTAAGGCTGCCAGCTGGCCTCTGCAGGTTTCCACCGCAGAAAGTCTCTGCGTGTTCAACTTCAAGGAGTTACCTGACATTCACTTGTGAAAAAAAGTACAGCAAGAAATACAGTGGTTTCAGTTCCCAACCTTACATGTGCTTCTCAGCGCTCAGACCAAGCAGGCACCCAAGTCTGGTTTTAGTGCTTCGGTTGGTGCTGCTATTCCAGACTGAACTTCCAAATACACCCTCAAAATGGAAGAGTAAGAGCACCACGTCCTCAGGTCTCACTCGTACCTCCGGGTCACACAGGATACAGGTTGGCAGAAGAGGCAGACAAGCGTTCTTGAAGATCAGTTGTGATTTATTCCATTGCTGCTCGTTGTACTTACCTCAGTGTCCAAAACAACTCTTCCTCAGGGGTCTGGCCTGGGATTTGATGGTTTTCCCTATTTTTTGCTATCCTGAAGAATCACCAGCAAACACGAACCAGTTCATAGACCAAGGAGATGCATGATAGCACTTGCTTTGTTTTTAAACCACCTTACAGAGAACTTTTGTAAGACCAGCTAACTCACAGGGAAGACTGTGCATGTCTCAGCTGTCATTACATCTAAATGAAATGAGGCTCTTTCCCAGATTAAACTGATAAATTCATATCCCTGACAAAGCAAGTCAAATCACTCCTGTTTACTTCAGCCCTCTCAAGGTTTTACCTTAATACAGTCATGCCATTTGAACTTAACAAGTATGACTTCGATTAGGAAGCTCACATCTTTTTGGGGAGATTAACACGTGATCCTGCATATATTGAGCTAGAAATTAGTTCTTTTGCTCCATTAAAATAAAGCCTGAAAATACTAGAATTGTATTTTTTTTTTCTTAATTATTCCTGCTGTTGCAAAACTACCAGCACATATGCCGCTGGAACAGAAAGATCAATCTCGTAGGTAATAAGTTTTATTGAGTTCTCGGAACCATATCATCCATCCAACAGACTTTTTAATTTGCCACATGAATGGCTCAGTGTAACACCGGCTCTTGGAGTATTTTGGTAGGGTAGAGTTCATGCTCAGTTCCTCCCTGAATCAAACAAAAGTATTCTCCAGTGTGTACACAGATTAGAGAATACTTTCCCCCTCCCACCCCAGCAGTATTTACATAACTTTTTATCACTTTAGGAGCAAATGTTAATTTATATATGACTATTCTCACGCAAACTTTACCCACATCTTGTTTGACTACACTAAAACCAAAACAAAAATCTCCAGGGTTGACATTCCATAGCACGAGGAGGGTGGGGGGTGAAATTCTTCCGTATTGGTAAGCGAGACCAATTACTGGGGAGTTCAAATCATGGCCCTGTAAAAAACACACTGCGCTAGAACACAGTACTCACAGCTGACGGCCAAATCTTGTACTTAGTGGACTCAAACCAAAAAGGTAACCTACCAAAGAGCTAAACTCAGTTAAAATGAAAACAGAATGAGTCTCGGAATCCCAGTTTGACAGATGCAAGTCCTTGCAAAAGCCTTCAGCGTTTTTCTTTTTCCCCTGCTTGTATGAATCAATACTGCATAATGAGGACAAATTCCTGCTTAGTGCTTCACACATGGGGTCTCAGGGTCAGAAAAGGTCCTGGAGTGAGACAGTATAGTAGGCAATGCTATAAGGAGACAACAATTAGTGGCAGTTCTGACAAGCTGTGAAACTTTTGGAAGTGATAAATCCTGGGACCTGCATATATATCCTGTACTATTAAGAAAAGCCAAGCATCCTCAGACTCGAGCGACATTTCAAATGTCTGGTTTCCGTGGCCGTTGCTTAGCTTTATTTAGCTATCACCCCAGCCCTCCGCAAATTTTACCCTAAAATGTAACCAAACACAAAGTTGGGGGACCAGAGGGGACAGTCAACCTGTCCTTCCCACCATCAATAAAGTCAGTCCACTCAAAATACCCAGAGTACTCAAACAGCACCCAGTATTAAAAACCCAGGTAGGAGTATCTTTCTTCTCTTGAGTAGATTCCTGATCCCTCCTCCTCCCATCCCAATCATCTTCAGTTTCATCAAAGGTTCTCACTCTTTCGCTGTCTTAACACATTTTAAAATTTACATGAATTTAGTATCAATATCTCAGTATGAAACTCGAGGTCGGGGGGAAACCCCACTCAACTGGACACTCATCATCTTGATTTCGCAGTATTTTAATTATGTTCAGTGAGGAAATTATTTAAACTCCATCAATATAAACCACATTTAACTCAAATTAAGGACATAAACACAAAATTCTATAACAACTGGCTACAGGGATTTAATTTAAATCGACGCAGCTTCTGCCTATGCATAAGCCTAGGGTAAGCAGAATACCTGTGTACTAAGTGGAACACTTATCTGGAAAAAGGGATACATTTAGTAGTATTAATCCTAAATAAATGACAGAATTGTAATTGGTTTTGTAGAGGAAAGAAAAAGGCAATTAATTTCAACTTACATTGAACAAGATACATCAGGGTAAAATATTGACAAAGCAGATGATTCTGCTCCCCTATGCAGAATGCCAACTGGCATCCAGTTTCAAAATGCCGGTTTAAAAAACAAAACAAAACAAGAAAAAAAGAAACCAATCATTTGAAAAACTACATTGCACATTGGATCACGAATTACTTTTCTCTGAAGGAATATGAAAGGAGGAAAACTACTGTAGTTAAAGGAAGCAATCACCTACTTTTTCAAAACACACATGTATGATTATATAAGTATCCACATCTGTATGTACTTGTGGGAAGTACCTGTGTGTCCTCAGGGACTGAGAACAAAAGTCAAATTTGGACAATTCACTAATCCCATGTTCAAAAGATACAACAGCACAACTCTATGATTCTATAGTACTTGGTGGTGCAATACTTTTTTGGCATTCTATGTTATCCTATGATAACAGAATGCTGTGTTACTGACAATTTGAAGGGTACCACCTCTCACTACCCTTTTCCAGCTAACAGGTAAAAAAAAAACAAACAAGGGAGGACAGGGTCACCTTTAAACAACCCACACAGCTGCAGCTATCACAGACACAGCCCAACATACCTGTCACCACAGAAGTCCTGGAAAACAAACCAGCTGGAGTCCACGTTCACTGTCTAGAGATGCTCCTACGGAGGAGCTGGAGCGAACTGCTGTGTGTACAGATGCCTCCAAGCTCTGCCCAGCCACATCTTGCCAAAGCTGAAACACTTACAGTGCCTTAAACTGCTGCCTTCATGTGAGTAGGGACGATCCAGGTGTTCATCTTTTGTCCACACAAGGTTTTTAAACTTCCCCAACAGATGGAGCAGCAGCAGAAGCAGCAGTGGCTGGACCACACTTACCACCTGAATGCTGCCCCCACTGAAGGTCTGCACAGCAAGCCCCTTGCACATCCACTTTCCACTCCCAGTACTGCCTGCAAAACACAGGCTTGTAAGAACAAGGGCCTGCCTGAATAAATTAAGTGCTGAGATTTCTCTGCTCAGCAGGTATGGTCAAGGAGCACATGATGGGGTCCTCTCCCAACAGCCAGAGACCTACATACATCAGTGTTGGTGCTGGACCTACTGGCCTCCAGTATGACTCAAGACTTCTCTACTAGCAAGACCAGCATCTTGTGAGATCACTCCTCACGTGAGCTGATGTATCTCAGTTTTTGCTTACAGGTTCCCCCTGAAGCAAGTACATTACACACTTCTTTAGAAAACACACAGTGGTTTAGAAACTACTGTTCTAAAAGAGCATTAGGTTTATAAAATTCACACATTCAAAGCAAACTGTCAAGTAAGATTTCCTGAACAACCTTAATTGAGGTCCCTTGTGTATTTTCAGCATAATACAGACTATATATTCCTGGGCTATTTTCTTTCCCTACCAGTTGAGCCTCATTTACAGAGCAGGGAGTTACTGAATATTTCTCTTCACCGTTTTCAGTTCTATAACTGGTTATTCGATCTTCAGCAAACATTATCCAGTCTCTCCACTGAACACAAAGCTGGCAATTCCCTTGTAACATTTTATAGGGTTCTCTCAACAGCCTCTAACTCATTTTAACAAAAAAAAAAAAAAAAAGAAGTGTATGTAGTAAATAAATAATAAAATACTTGGAAAACACATCAACTGCACACAGAGAAGGTCAGACTAAAAGGTCACAGTTTGGCTAATGTTAGAACACAGAAAAGCTTGTAATATAAATCATAATTCTGAGACAAGTCCTTGCCATAAAACTACTACCAACTATGTGTGATTTTAAAAAATGATGACCTGTGAGACTTGAGCTGTTAATCATTCAAGGCAGAGACAATTTCAACTTTTGCTGCAGATGCCTCCTGGGCACCCCTTGCCCGGCAGATGTGGCTGTGCACCCCTGCCCACTGGAGACACGAAGGGCAGCTCCTCCACCCTCAAAGCCAAGTGTCACACAGCAGCTGAACCCCAAAATGCACCAAAAACTACGTTGTTTCCAGGAAAATCTGTGTCAGCAGTTCCCACAATCACTTGGGATTCATTCTTCTCTTACTGCCTGGGTTGCAAATAAGTTTCTTTGTGCTTTCTATTTTTTTTCCTGAAGTCAGCAGGATGGTAATCCTTAGAGAGTTACCAGGCTGCCCTTTAGGGAAGGAGTTAAAAACTCTAGTGTTTGGTAAACAATATTCTTGCTAAAGGTCTTAAAAAACAAAAACAAACAAACAAACAAAAAACCCCAACACAAACAAACAAAAATAAAACCACAAAAAAATCCCCCCAAAACCAAAACCAACCAAAAAAGCACCACCAAAAAACCCCAGAAAGCGAATTTCTATAATAAATTTTGAAGCAAAGCTATACTGTTGTGAAAATATAATCACACTACTGTGTATAAATCTGCAAGTATTTTTCATCCATTCTGCTTTAAGACGAGCTGTAAAAGGAAGAAAATTTATTACTGCATTTTTTCTCTCTTCTTGTTTTTATGAACCGCAAAGAAGATCTCACACCAATAACATTTTTTCTGCTTTTCTTTTTAAAATTTAACCTTGAGGTCTCATCTCCCTCTGAACATGTCAGAACTAGCAAGCTTATGTTATCACGGGCAGCAAACAAAATCTGATTAACTGAAATGGAGGGGGATTTATTTTTAATAGCATATAAACCTATTAGATGGCAGCAAGAAACTTCTGTTTCATTAAAAACACTTGAGAGAAAAAGCTTGTTGCTAAGTATTCAGCGACATTGCTCCATCAGTAATGCATTGAAAGCTCTTAATCCACAATGATGGATCACACAAAGAAACCCTCCCACACAGAAAAGATGAACCAGCAACAGCCCAGCTAGTTCAGGTGACGTGGTGAGGAAAGCTATATAAAGTCAGACAATGAAAATGAAGATAAAAACATAAAATATTCAAAAGGGTGGTGATTTTTTGTTGGTTTTGTTTGTTTGTTTTGTTTTTTTTTTTCCCCAATCACAACCAGAACTAAAGTAATTTCTATTCTCTAATGTGCTTTCCTTTACAAAATGTGTTCCAACTTTATCTGTTTTCAACAGAAGTGCTAATGGGCTGTGTACAGCGTGGAAGCGCACATGTAATTTAGATACAATTTAGCAGCTAAATTATCTTTGTGGTAAAGGTCCGTTACTAAATCACTTCACTGAAAAATTAATAATGGAATAGTTATCAGCATCCCTTGGACATACATGCCATCCTCAGCATGTTTTTGATAATAAAGTGGTCCTCAGCCCTGTGCCAGCTAACTCAGCAAATGTGTATTAATTTGCTTCAGAATACACAGGACACTTTGCTTGAAAACTACTTAGAAAAGAACTTAGAACTGAAATCTCTGCCTCACACAAAGACTAGAACATAGCAGACTGAGGGGTGGTTTTTTTTTTTAAAAAAAAAAAATACCCCCAAAAAAACCCAAACACCCCAACTTACACAAAAGAGAGAAAAACCAAAACGCAAAGCTGATAGCAATAAATACAGGGAAGGAACTCTTGAAAGCAACATTCAAACAAGACGATACAAGAAGAAATCCTCCAGGTAGTAAAATTAAAGACTCAAGGCATTTTAAAATATGCTAGAAGTGACAGTAATAGTGTAGAAAGTGCTCAAAAGTAGTTTTCATTCCACAGCAGAAGATAACAAAATACTTGAATTTTAACATGTAACACAAGGTTGTTATTAAAAACATTTATTAAAATAACATGTCATTAAAACTTTTGAAGGTAAGTAATCTGCACTTGAGTTTAAGAGAGCTGGCTGAGGGGCTGCTTATTTTCATTAAATCTTAGAATACTTATGTCATTCCAGCAGACTCAAGGAAAGCTCTTATGTCAGAATTTAAATACAATGAATGAGCACTTATCGACCTGCCGACCTAATATAGGTCCTAGCTAAACTAAGGAAGTGAAGTACGCTAATCCTTCATTTTAAGACAATCAACATAAGTTTATAAAAATTAGATCCTGTCAAATTAATCTGTTGTTTTCCTTAGTGGGCTACGAGCCTTACAGAAATGACAGTCTTTGTAGCTTATCAAAGCAGATGTGAAGAGAGATTCAACTACTGACTGGGAGCACCCACCTGGCAAACAAAAAAAATGGAGCATTAGAAGGTTCATTTAGCCTAGCATGGAAGTCTACCGTGGTCCAGCGACTTTAGTTGATGGCAAGTTCAGACTGGAAGTGTAACACCATTTCTAGGAGCTAATAAATCTCAGAACAGTGTTGTGGAGTCCACTGCCAGTTCTGCAGCAATAAGCTGTTAAATGAAATTTGGATTTTTGAAGGGGTGGAAAGCAGAAGAAAAGGGAACTACCTGTCCATGAAGGAAAGAGCAAATCCCAGTCAATCACACAGATGACAGCTCTGCTCTCACCTGTGCCTAAAACCATTTAAAACCATAAGAATAAATGCTCAAGCAAGACTTACACTTCCACACGTGCTTCCTCCGTAGGCGGCTCATGTCCTGACCCAGGGCAAGAACAGGCCCCCGCAGACAGAAGGACACATGCTTCAATGAGAAACAGATGCTAACGTGCCACTAGTGCTGCCAGACCACCAGCATTAACCTTCCAGAACAATTGTTAAAGCAATAAAATGAGAACGAATAATTATTTAGCTACTGCAAATTGATATTACGAAAATGAGTCCTGAAGCTACTACAAAGTTTAGTGCGCTTCATAAGCCATTAAATACTGAGATGTAACAAGGTAGCTATCAAAGTACTCAGGAAACAATCACTGGAAAATAAACTAACCAACTGTTTAGTCCAGGCCCCAGTTACACAAAGCAGTGACCAGTGAGCCTCGTCAAGCAAAAGTCACTGTCTATCTCATCACAATGTCCAGGAAACATGAGCTGGAAAATAAATGGGTGAAAACGCCATCTCCACGGGCATCACATTCCACAGTTGTAACCACAGTACTTTCCATCAAACATTATCAAGCAGAGCAGCACTGATACACCCAACGATGTTTAGAAAGGCAGAAGCAACCGAGCTGGAGTTATGCTAGGCTGGGCAGAAGACAAAAAGCCCCTGCAGCAGACCATAAACCATAAAACCAACTGGGTGAATCAGACTCAAAAAGCATTGCATCCTGAGTGAAATGAAATCGCTTAAGATAGTTGCAAGCCAATGCAAAGGGAGTATTATACCAAGAGTGCCACGCTGGGCGAGAGGAGCCTGGGATCATTTTGGGAAAACAGGTGGAAGACACTGTTAAAATAAAGAAAATATTGACAGTAATTCAAGAGATAATGCAATTACCTTCGTTACACTTTCCCGATTATCCTTAAAGAACACAAGTTTCCAAAGGACTGGTCCATTTTTGCTCACACTGACGTCACCAGCGTATTTGATTGATTTCAGTGGGGAAAGGCCTGCAGTCACTACCAAGCAAGTCCTACGTGTCTTCTGCCAACTTACAAAGGCGACAGTGAGCGTGTCTTTGGGTGGGACGCAAGCAAAAAAATCACCTCTACAGCACCTCTCGGATGCTCCACTGCCCCTCTTCCAGCTTCAAACTACTTGAATTCCCCCAGAATATTTGGTTATGCACCAGGTATGCTGCAAAATGTCCTCAGACACCAATACTAGCAAAATTCAGGGGGTTTTTGGCAGAACCAGGCCACACAGCTCCAGAACAAAGACTGGACAGCCTTTGTAAGCTACTAACTAGGTAAAACTGAAGAATTTCTGGGGAAAGGTGAAATAAAACTACCTATTATGCACCAATAGTGCCCAGATATACAGAAAAAATACAGCCAAAGGCATGTTTGAAGCTCTGCTAGCTTTGGGTTACATTTTGCCTCATCTTTCAATGTGTTTGGAACATGAAGGCAGTTTCTCTGTAACATACACAAAAGCTTGCAAACACAAGCGGGTATCTTACAGTATGGAGTTATTTTTACTTGAATTTGTTTGAAATGGCCTACATAACTTATGGCTAATGTATTAACCACTGTAGCTTTCCCAAAGGCGTGTTGATAAAACCTTAATGTTTCGTCACGTGCAGCATATATATTGTGGTCTGGAGTTTCCATCATTTACAACTTTGTCAAACAAATAATTTCAAGTGAAGCGTCCCACATACGGTCCACAGCACAGGCTGCACATTTTATTCTCCCACCTTGAAGTCAGACACCACAAATTTAAGCTATACCAGTCTGTAAAGTCAGAGGAAATGTGGTGTTCTCAATTTAAATTAAAAAAAAAAAAATATATATATATAAAAAAACTTTCCACATTGAATTTTAACTGTTTTCTGTGGTTTTAAAACTACTGATGAACCAACTAAGGAGGAAAACAAGATTTTCTTGCTTCCACTCCTCTCCTTGCAACAGTGAGGAGCTGATTCAGGAGATGCTACAATATATACAATTGTGTCACAAATATTTGCATAATCTAAAAGGGCAGAGTTCAGTGCGCAATAGTCACTCACGTTCCATTATTCATAAATGCTCTGAGAGCATTTCCACAAACGCCTGGTAGTTAATGAATCCTGAAAGCTTTTAGTTCAAACAATTATTCCTCATAAAAACGTGTACCAAAGCATATTATTTGTTACTCTATTTACTTCTCCCCATTTAAATTTCAGTTGCTGGGCAGGAAGCAGAAACAACCTTCACTGTTGGGTGACAGCCACAGTAGAACAAATTATGAAGGTGAAGGAGCCAACGAGCACACGCTAAATAAAAATAAGTCCTTCAAAGCACATAATTGTGAACGCCACACATTTGTAAAAAAATAAGGGTCAGCTTATGAATTATTTACATGCTAAAAGGGGGATGTGACTGATGAATATTATTTGCTATTTTCAGTTTAAAACAGCTGCAATTAACTCTGCCTTTGCTATTACCTGAACAGTTATTCTACAAAGTACTGACACTTGGGAACAACGCAGTGATGCCCAGTTCCAATCAATAACTGCGTTACAGGAGTCACTTTCCACAGCATCTCTAACCCTGCCTCCTACACTGAAGGGCTATTTTCTGGGAATGCCGGAGCTCAGGGCTAGCAATAGCCAGATAACCTCACAGCCCTCCATGCTGCACTGGCCAGTAGCACAGACAAACGTTCAGGAATGCTGAAGGCAGATGCTCCACATCTCCCCAGCCGCTCACCGGGGGGAAGCAAGTCATGGCTTGATAAGAAACATGTTTTATGCACAGAACTTGGGCTGAAAGAAGAGTGGAGAGGGGCAAGTCAGTCTGACTGGCTTTGAAGTCCAACCTGCCTGATAAAGCAGTTTCTGCCATGCCGAATAATGGTCCGCGCTCCCTCAGGAGATAGGCCAATCTTCACGCATCACAAGGGAGAAAAATCTGGTCGTCATGCTTGCAGTGCTCTCCTCACCACGGGTGAAAGGTGCATCGGGAGATGTTACAATCTGTTTCCATCTGAATTACTTGAACTGATAAGCATTTTCAAGCGCCTGAGTTTCGCCTCCCAGGGATCTGGATCTGGGAGCTACCCCATTATATCTGCACGCTCTCTCACACACATACATCCTCCCTCTACGGAGGAAACATTTGTTGTAAACATATGGAGAGGTCCTGCTGGAGGCCAGCATTTAATGCTCTAGTTAATAACACTTTCAAAGGAAAAAAAAAAAAATGGGGAAAAAAAAGAGAAAAAACTAAATTCAGTAGGATGTGAACACAAATGAGGCTCTCAGGTGTAACGAGACGTGCCAAGGTTTGAGCAAGCAAGCTTAAAGACATCCGAGGGCTCTAATAAATAAGGGACGAGGTCCCTATACAATACCCGAGAATTAGCTGCCTATACATGCACACACACACAGGAAAGGGGGATTCAGCCTCTTTGTGGCCATTTTGAGGTGTGCTGACAGCAATTTGCATTGGGCCGGGGTTTTGTAATAATATTCTCAAATACAACAGAACAGTTGTTTTCAAATGTCAGGCAAAATTTAGCTGACTTGTCTCATGGTCCTCCTCTTCTGCACAGGGAGTAGCAGCCGTCTGGCTGATGCTCCGGGTTGTTTTCCTCCTGGCTGGATTTCTCGATTTAGCTGCCAGCATTTTTGTTCTTTGATGACTGGGTTTTTAAGCTGGTACCCACTGCTAATGATAATGGCTAGTCAGGTCTGTTACAGCACAGTGTAATACTGACAGCCTACATCCCAGAAAGGGGGAAAAACCAAAAGAGCTGGATCACAGAGAGGCAGAATGTGTGGGTATGGATTTCGCTCCAGGATCAGCTGTGCCTTCCTTGACTAATTAATCTGTGAGATTTGAACAGTCGGCAGAATAGAAAAAAATGGGTCAAGTTGGCAGCATAGGACTTAGATAAATAAAAATGAGGCATTAGCTGAGTCTGTGCTTTGTCCAGGTTTGAAAACACCACAATATACAATACAGTCTTAAAAAATGAGATGGACTGATGACAAATTAGATGAGGGTGCGCTCTGCGAGGCAGTTTGTTCTACACGCAGGAAAGACAGCATCAGTACCTGTACAAAAGGCCAGACCATAATACCACTGGATGCAGAGATGGACCATGCACACTTACTGTATGAAAATTAAACAGTCTTCTCACAGGAAAGGGTAGCACCTAAAAGATAAAGGCAGATCTAATCCATACAGCTACAGTTTTACTTTAAATTAGAATTTATATTGTATACGTGCTTCTTTTCCAAAGTCTAGGAACCTCGAACAGGCAATCCCAAAGAAGGAAGCTTGTGTATTACTATTTGTTTTGCTTATTCAGTTTGTGATTTATGGAAGAGAGCTGAAAGACTGACCACCACAGTGAATCTTATCATTCTGTACTGCAAAACAAGCTGGTGTCTGACTAGGGTAAAGCTGACTCCTCACCACTGGGACATGGATCAGTGCTCAGGCACAAGAACTTTTGTTTCAGTCACAGGAAGCAAGTTAATTTTCCGTGCTTCTTGAAGCTCAGTTTTCAACACATTTGGTATAGAAGATGTTCAAGAGACCAATGAAGTGTTTTTTGAGACCAGACTATGACTCTTCTGTGCAGATTTTGTGATGTCTTACACAGTTACAGAAGACCCTTTCTCCAACTCCCTAAAAACGCAAGAAACTCAAAAGATAGAGGCAGGAGACCCACTTCCTTACAGCTTTGAGATATCCATCCCTCATTCAGTTCATAAATAAAAGAAGTCAGATACCTATATGCCAAGAACGAGTGTAGGCAAGTCTTGTTTTTACAGGAAAACGAGGTTAGGCAACTGAACACACCTTGTGACAAACTAGACCTAATTCCAACCAGATTCACAGTAGAAAGACCACTTCTCCCAAGAAGGGAAGCTACAGTGTATATTGAGTCAGTCAGAGGATGCCAGTCATGTTCATGTCCAAGCACTAAGTTTTTCTACCTCTCTCAAACATGCATGGATTTAATTTAAGAAGGGTTACAGAAAATAACTTGTTCTCATCTTTCTTCACCGAGCGCCTCTTTCCCACTTGCCTCTGCCCACTCCCTTCCTACCCTTAGAGCACGAGCAGACTTAACTCAATCTGTTACCAACTCTCATTTGGAAGAAGTCTCCTTGTAAAAGGCACCAAAGAGTAAGAGCTGGGGGCTCAAGAACATTTTAAAGGGATCACTGAGCAGAACAACATTACGACACAAATTCTGGCTCCCAGTCGTGCACACAGACAACCGAGCCACCTGCCAACATTTAAAGTCAATGAGTAGAACAAATTTCTTTGTGAATTTACTGACCAACTTCCCTCCTCCTCCACAAAGGGAACGCTGTGCTCTATCCCTGCCCGGTCTGGGCAGCTTACTCCCATCCTCTGCCCAGGATTTTATTTTGCTCTTGTAATTGTTGCCCGCTACAGAAGTTACTTACAGCTACAGAAGACAAATGGCAGGCAAAAGCAGCTAAGAACCACTGAATTTGTCCAAAAGCATTACATGGAATATATTTCATTCTGTAACTTAACTAGGCAGCCACGATAAAAGGCCCAGACTTCTCTCCTTGTCCAGAAGCAATTCAGGCCCCAGGGGATGATCATGAATAGTGGCTAATGTGGGTGATGCCATTTCTAATACAACAAGGTCAAAATATGTAATTAACATTTTTCTCTCCGGGTTTCTTTTTCTTGCTGTAGTTTTCACTCAGTTTGCTTTCCCGGGCTGGGGGCCCCTCTCACTTGCTACAGGGTAAACCAGGAATGAGCTCCAGTGAAGACAATAGTGATACCCCAATGAAAGAGAAACCCAGCTGTTTGTAAGGGTACTCAGCGTTCACTAGTGCCAACTCAAATGTTACAATGAAAACTCAACTCATCCATCCAAGAAGTTGGTCTTCCATTCATGCTGATTATTATAAGGTCAAAATTTGCAGCAAGAAAAAAAAAAAACAACCAAAAAAACACAAACAACCAACCATGCAACCTTCATCCACATTAAGCTAGAAGCAGAGCATGTGAACTGGGTGAAGCGAACCTCACAAGAGCTGTTAGCATATCAGGAACACAGCAATGAACTTTCACTTTTCAGGAACAGCACAACAAACATTACTGGGATCTTTGCACTTTTAAGGAATCTTAAAGATAATTAAAGGGTTAAGAGTTACCACAACAACAAAAGAGAAAGATATACCTATGATGCAGGGCTTTACTAGCTTGAGTGGAGGGTACTTGCTCCTGGCTCTATAGGACAGGGACTGTATTCACCTCCCTGGTTAAAAGCCCTGCCTTCCTTTCTGCACACAGCACTGCAACAGCCCGTCACCTGTGTACTTCCCGGGCAGTACCAAAGGCCGGAATACAAATGAACGGTGCTGGGGAGGGCACCAATGCTTTATGGCATGGTCTAATTTGTTCTTTATACGAAGGCCCGCTATAATCTTTAGTAGGCTCACATCCTCCTCTCCCAGCACGCATGTAGCAGTGCTGCCCTTCCACCTCACCTGCCTGCAGATGTGCTGCATTCCTTTCAGCAGGGTCAGCTTGCTGGGTGCATTTTGCTGTTGCTTCCTTGGCGGGAAGGGGGCAATTGGGAGGAGGAAAGGGTCACTGCCCATGGCATGAGAGCCTGTAATGCATTAACACAAATCTTCCACATTGTTGCCTGAAGAAAAGGACACATTTTAATTCTGTCTCACAGTAACCACCACAAACTGTGATGTCTCCTTGACTCTTACATATCTCCCCGTTTCCCTCCCTGGCAGTTTTCTCCTCTTTTCCTCTACTTGAAACTCATAGCACACTTGAAATCTGTCAAATGGTTTCCATTCGTATCCAGGAATCTCAGTATTAATAATACATTTTTACCCTATTATTTCTACTTCCAGTGAAACTTCATAGCAAGCTGACAATTTCTACCTTACAAACACTCCCATGACATGATTTCATGAAATCTGGATGGCACCTAAAGGAGCAACAGAAACTGCAATTCAGCCACACAAGTCTCTGCTTTGAGACGGGACATTCCCATCCTTCATTGTGGTACCTCGAGTTTGTTGTCATCAAGTCACTTAGAGCAGTGAAAAAGGTGCATATTTCAAATCCCAGCTGCTGAGGACAGCTGTCCTCTGCTCTTAGATGCAAGGAAAGGAAAGAAATAATCTCCTTTATTCTCCATGTAACAAACAAGGCAATAAAACAGGATAATACTGTCTCAAGAGCTGAGCAAGAAAATCACCCTCCCTTTCTTTCCAGCCCCCCAAAAGGGAGTGCAATGCAGCAACAGCAAGAACCAGTAGATAAACTTGCACAATGGAGTAAGGTACACATAAGCCAGGAGACCCTCCAAACCACATGGCTGACGAGGTGAGTGATGAGGGGGTTACAGCCCAAATAACGCTGGGACTCTGCAGTGGATATAGAGGACAGTTTTCCACAGCACAAAACCTGCTGGTTTCTCTGAGGAAGAAAGGATTTATTATACTCAGTCTAAAGCCAAAGGATCATGAAAAGTGAGCCTCAAAGTCTAGAAGGCTGGTTTCAGATTAAAATCAATGTTCAAAGGATTACCATTCCTTTTCAAGTTTTTTTTCTTCATGCTCTTTTACAAAGCCCCTCAATCTCCACAACCTACGCCTCTGCCTTCCTGCAAATCACACTGATCCAATTTCACCCCACGTTCCCAACTTTCTCAGTGCTCCAGCCCAGCTCTCTATCCCTCTACAGTCCTGCTCAACAGGACATGCAAAAACATCAACCCCCTCTCCTCCTCACCTTCCAGAGCTGTTATCTTTGATAATGCTAAACTTGGACTATGCAACCTGTATTCACTCTCTGTTCCTGGCAACATTTCCTTGGCTGTTCCTGCACTGACAGAGCTACTCACTTCCACTTGCATAAACTGTATGCTCTTCTCCTTGAGCTCACCCAAGTCCTTCCCACACCACACACGTCCAGCGGATCAAACACACACCAGCCCCTCAGACATGTGATCTGTGACTCACAATTCAAGTCAGCACTTAAGCTGCTTTCCCAAACCCAAATCCAAATCATCTGACCAAGCATGCTGCAGAGTAGGAACACAATCCACCTTAGAAATTAAGTTCTGTGCCCAGGCGTCATTTGCTGAAGGAAATTTCTCCCTTGCTACTTCAGAACACAGGAGAATTTCTAGACAATCACAGTGCTATAAAAACGTCTCTGTAGTCTGAGTCTATCCTACTGCTCCCACTGCCGTGGAACTGCTTCTCTTAGCAAGATTTATCCCTTTTCGTATCCCATGTGACAATTAAACATAGTGTGGAACAAATTAATAATAACAATAGTAGATAAGATATACAAATTAACCTGTTACTGACATGCAGACTAAAAAAAGACAAAGGCAATTGTTGCTGGCAGCCAGATTTGACGTTTAAGCATGCGTCATGCACAGCTAGAGTCACTTTTTTAACATGAGTGCAGATGATAGAGAAGATGATAGAGATGATAGAGATCCCATGATAGACGCGTCCAGCAGCTCCTAGGGCAGATTGCAACTGCGATGTGGGTTTTGGTGCGGTCCAGTCCCACAATACGGCAACAACAGCGGATGCACAGAAACACACACTAAAGCAATGGGAATTCCTAACCAACCGGAAGATGGATAACTGTGGGGATACCAGCAGAGCTAAAAAGTTGTATTCTGGAATCATTATTTCATCAGTAAACACAGGGGGGCTAATTTTGTTCTCAACTACAGTGATATAAAGAGTTACAGTGGAAACAGTAATCACACTGCAAGAAAAAGTGTTAATAGCAGAGGCAGGTTTGTATTACCTGTGAATCGATGGGCAACACCATCTGCTGCTCTGCTCTATCTTATTTTGTTTCAAGATTTGTGGCAGTGCCTATACTTACAATGGGAGGTACAGCTTCCGTTGGTAGTAAATGATACTCTCTAGCAGGTGCTGCAGAAAATCTTCTGATTAGCTGTCTCAGTGCTTCTCCAAAAGAAGATATAGATATTGTACTAAAACAAACAAACAAAAAAAAACAACAAAAAACCTCCAACAAAAAAAAAACCAACACAATGGCCTTGTTTAGACTTCCTCCACGAACCAGTCAAAATTATATGAAGGTGATGTTCAATGTGTTCTCTGCTTGAGGTTTTAAATAACATCACCCATTACTTAAAAAGCTAAGATGTTTATTGAATTGCTAAAGTTTCTTTACAACTTGGACCCACTCACAATATTTTGCACTCTGAGCTCATCTCATTACAAGGCCAGAAGCACGAGCTGGTTGCTCATTTCCAACAAGTGCTACCCCAAACTAGAGGCATGTTTCCTTTTATAGTGTAGCTTTTTAAGTAAACGCCACAAAAAAAAAATTGTCTATTTTTTCCCCCAAAATCATCTGTCTTAGTTTCTGTATTCTAGCAAAGTACAATTCCTTTTAAGGAGCCAGGAATTGTGGAACTATGTCTCCTGGTTTAGACCACAAGTAAGATATTTTATGTGCAGATAAAGAGCTAGATTAAAATAGTATTAGAGGTTGCAGGAAACAGCTGCTATTGTCAATTCTGACAATATCTAATTTTTAAGTGCTTGACTATGCCTTCAATGTTCTTTTAATAGAAATCCCTGAAGATTATGCTCAGGTTTTGGAAAGAAAATTCAGACAGAAGAATTACAATTCCAGGATAGAAGCTAAGCATGCATCTATGGAGATTTGCAGAAAGGTTTGTACCAAGTTGAATTTTAATGGGGCTATTAAAAGCACATCCTCAACACAAAGGCAAAGCCATAACAGATTTTAAGTCCTTAATGACTCAAGTCCTCAGTAAAGACCAAATATACAAATATAAGTGAGAGTATTTTCCTTAAGTCTCTCTGATAAATAGCTCATCTTTTGCTTTATCAACAAAACCTGTCTGAAGCAGATGCAGAATGTATCTGGCTGTAGATAGCTAACCTAGGCAACCAAAAGCAGGGTTTTTAAAAGTGAAGTTTTGAACAGGGTTCATCACAACTGGTGCTTCTGCTAGATCCATTTTACTCCAGTACAGTTCCTGTGGCCATGATACTGCCTCCAACCCAAACTCTATAAAATGGAAAGAGAATATATGTCTCTGTTAAACAATCAGTGAGAAAAGAAAGAATAAATTGAAAGGTAAGTAGCTCCTATACATTTTGTGAGTTACAGCTGAAGGATGCTGTGAATAAGAAGAGAGTATCCAGCTGCCTTCATTACTCTCATTCTCATCATTCCCTTCCTGTGAGGGCACGCAGGAGAGCTGTATGCAGACTGCATATAAAACCTCTAACTTATACAGGCGGCTGTGCATTTCATGAGCTTCTGTAAATACCCAGCAGGATAACTACAGAGACAATACCTATACGCACAGCACACATCGCCTAGGAACAATCTCTGTCCCTGTATCAACATAGCAAATGCTTGTCCTCCTTTGTTCTCAGACTGCAAACTACAACTCCTAAATACTACCTCTCACCTTAACCTATTCAATCAGTGTGGTTTTTGCAGTATTGGATGATCGCTTCATTTACACAACCTACAGTCCACCAAACACTGTTATCAGAGATCTCAAACTCACATAGCAAAGGGTACAGTCTGGCACTACAGTTTTACATTTTTTTCCAGTGCTGTTTCTTTAAAAAGAAAGAAAAAAAAAACCAAAAATCAAACTCAACCCAACACAAAATCCCAAAACTCACAGTCAGTTACAACGTTGCCCCAGAGTAACCGCAGCAGCCTCAGGGGGAGTGCTGTGGGCCAAGCTGTGGGTTAGCACAGTGGGTGGGAACCCAGGGGGACAGGAACTTCAGAAAGTAATTTCTTCCACCTGCAAAAATGTAATATTTCATTTGCCCATAAATCGATTAGCCTCCAGTGTATTTCACACATAGAGACTATCCATTACCTGAAATCCTAAGCAACACCTCCCAAATTAGGGAAAATGAACCCCCACAACCACATCTAAACCAATCAAATCCAACAAACCGTTAGAACCGTGTCTTTCCACCCTCCCCCTTCCAATTTAGTTAGTGTCAAATGAGTAACAAGTAATCAGGAAAATTCCTGTTAGCCTTATCTCTCAGTCCAGTGGGATCTCTAAATCCTGTATCAGCATTCACAATGAAAAATAAGATAATGCCCACACTTGTTTAGCCCAGCTTACGACATACTTGGATACGTATTCACTGAGTGGCTGGAATTTACGTTTTGCAGGAACTCAGTTTCCCAAAAATCTTTCTGCACCCTGACTGTGCTGAATTTTATTTGTAAGCATTTATTTGTAAGGAGCAACAGCTTCCAGAGACCTTCAGTAACCTGTTTTATAACTGCACTTCAACCACTGGTGTACAACCCTTCCCCCTTCAAGATAAATGTGTTATTGGTCCGTAACTTGAGAAACACAAACTGCCAGGGCCATGGGGGCTTTACTATGATAGTTACATTCTTCAAAAACCCTTGTGCCGCTTGCACAAAACCATACCTTTTGTGGGTGTCCCTGATTTCTCTTGAAGAGTATCAGAAGCTATTGCAGAAGCAATATTCCTTTGCTGACAACAGCTGCATCTGTACCAAAGGCTGCCTGGGCTCAGCTGATCAGTCATTCTGACTCTGCAGGGCTTTTGACTGAGGCCCCCAGATGGCCACAGATTAAAATTTGTAATGCAGACTGGTATTCACACGCTCAGTGACCTCTGTGAATGAAATTTTGAGACCTCTCGACTCTCAGTGAGTGAGTTTACCATTATTGTTAGCACCAACATAGCTGAAAGTGCAAGCCTTCCATAAGGCAGGAAACAAACTTGGGAAAAAATAAAAATTCAGTGGGCTGGGATCCTCCAACATCATGTAGCAATAGCTGCTTCACATCTTTCTTCCTGCACAGCAGGATGACAGAACAGTCACAATGCTAAAGGAACACCAACTCTTCCATCACAGACCATCCACATGGTGGAGCATCTCCTGCACGGCTACTGCCTCTGCTGTCTTCAGCCTCTCCATACTCACCTGCTCAAACCGAGAGAGACCACACAACACATCCCACACCCCATGTGAACTAAGATAATTTTAGTTTACCATTTTACACATTTACAGATCAGAACTGTATAATTAGCTACCAGCAGTCAATGCCTTATTAAAGAGAAAGTGAAAATAATAATAAAGAAAAGCTAACAACCTCAACCAACCTAAAATTATTAACAAAAATTTCAAAAATGATTTGCATGTGAAATATTCACAAGAAAAGGTGAAAAGGGAAGAGTAACAGGAGCACAAATACTCTGGAAGCTCACCACTTGGACACCTATCGAATGAATTTCCACTAGGCACAAGAAAGCACTGAAAGATCTGGAGAAACCACAAACTTCAGGAAATTCTGCAGAGACCAAGTCTCCTTTTAAAGCCATGGAAAAAATAAGAGAGTTCATTCATCTTACATACTTTGCCTAGAAAACATAAATTATAAACTCCCTGGGTTAACCTGAACCACAGCAGAGTGAAAGCATCCCTTCTGGACACAAACCAAAGCAAGAGGGAAAATGTTTCTGTAACAGCCCATGCGTATTACTCTGAGGGCAAAAAGAAATACGTTATGCACTAATATATCCAGCACTGGCTACTGCTGGAGGCAGGACGTCAGCCACAAAGGGCCAATAGATTGGTCCCATATGACAATCCTGTATTTCTGTGTATTTAACCATATAATTAAAGCCTTCTGCTGCTACACATAATAATTAGATGGACAGTGTTTCTTTCAGCAGTCAGCACCCCCTTGACTGACTGGCCCCCACCACCCACTGCACAAGTGCAAGACTGTCCTGCAGACCCTCAGTTGGTCTTCAGACTTCTAACGGCCACTAATGTTTATAATTAACCCTCCCAGCTCCCAAGAAAAGACAAAAGACACTTCCACATATGAAACAGTAGCCACAAACCATAGAAAGCAGCATTCTCTAGGTTGCAGAGCAACATAAGCATCAAGGGCTCAGGGAAACCTCACCACTCTTACAGGTGTAGAAGCGCACAAGGCAGTACTCAGCCGGAATAAACAGATACACTGATCACACACCTTCATTCACACACCATCCCGTGCTGTTAACCTAGTTGTTTGCTGCATACATTAGCTATTTTTCCTTTGAATTCATCTCAGATCTCAACTGATCACAGCAACACACGGGCCACCACAAATGCTGTGGACCCTGGCTGGAGCTGTTCTGGCTGCTCAGGAGGTAAATCTACGCCACAGTACAACCTTTCGTCATTAGATGCGGTACGGTTGCCTCACGCTCTCGTTAATCCTTGCCACTCAGCTGCCTTCAGGAAATGAACGGCTGTAATCATCACACCGTCTTCTTTTAACTGAAAAGACAGCATTAGATTTCATCAGCCATTTCACTGTCACATCGCATTGTCCGCAAAGGATAATGAGCCCAAAGGCTCTGCCACTTCAAGCGCTTTAGTTTGATAGGGAACATATTACTTCATGGCACACACTGACAGGCGAATGTCCTGGCGCACGGGAGAGCCTGCAGACACTTGCAGAGACAAGGCACACCTGGGTCTCCGCTCCTCTGTTTTTTCTTGTAGACTTGTATTGAGGCTCAGGCTTGAGTCTTCCCAGTACTCACAGCAGAAACTTGCAGCCTTCACAGAAACAAAGACTTAGCACTGTTCTTTAGGGCTTTCTCTAGCTGGCTAAACAAATTAATAAAGAAGTATTCCTTCAGGAAAAAAAAAAAAGTGTTGTTGTGTTTAGCAAGAACTTCTGAGTATCTGTAAAGGAAACGTACAATTTTAGATTGTAATTACCTGACCACATCTCATGTTTTTTGCTTCTTTTTGGTTCATCCTGGATATTACAAAATGGTGTTGTTTATACTCTACACTCATTTTCACATTCCTAAGACATGCTAATAGCTGAGCTATAAGCACTGCAGGGATGTGTTAACTGAATTTTTCCAGCACCTCTCTTCACTTTTCCACTCTCCACTGACAAAAATCTTTTCCAGCTGAGTTCAGCAAATGTGCATTTCTGAGCGAAGGCAGCAAGACCCCACACTGAGTCACAGTGAGTTGAGGTATAAAGAGTTCCAAAGTGGAATTAAAACAAACAAACAAAGCCAACAACAAAATCTGGGATGCTTATTTAAAGCTACAAAATGTTGAGCTAAAGACTTGGTGTTGACTAGAGGTAAAATTGAGTCAAAACATTTTTAGTTTATGAAATACTAGCAAAATTTACTGATGGGAGATACCAAACTAAGCCATGCACAATCACAAGGCACTAATAACCACCAGAACAACGAGCTAGGCTCAGAGCTCAGTTACACTGAGACAAATGCAGTCTCAATTTGCAGTAACATCACTGGGAAAGCTCTGTCATCCCAAATCTATCCAACAGACAGCAGGAAGAATTTTAGTTGCAGAGAACACAAATCAAGGAGGACTCATCCATCTTTACCGTGTACCACTCCTGCCTGTTCTGCCTGGACACAGTTTAACTGGATAGCATCATTCGCATACTGCAATCGCTCCCCTTTTTGCACTGCAACATAATATTACAATTATTTAATCCCACATTATGTCATCTTGAGCTCCCTGCCTACAAACAGCTTCTGGGAAGCAACGACATGTAAAGTACACAGCAACTATTAGTCCATACATCGTGTAAGTAGTAATCTGGAGAGAGAAAGAGAAAAAGAAACCAAAACCCAAACAAATCCATAACTTTAGTAGGATGGCTCAGTGCCCCATTTCTAAACAAATGAATGTCAACTCGCTGGTTACCTGAACAGCACAGGGATTACAGATTTCACCCATGCTGACATGGTATTTTACAGTTTTCATCCACGATGCATTTGAAGGAATGCATTTGTGAAGCAAAACATGTGAGAAAGAGTAAAGGATGTGAAACAGGAAAAAATTGACTGTGTTAAGCATGCAAAATTCAAGCATGCAAGGTTTCGCTCTGCTGTCACACCAGAATTGATCCCATTATCTTCCATGGGGACAGGCCCGATTTACTCTATTGTAAACAATCAAAATGAGGCCTGTGAATCGAGTCCAATGGAGCACTTCATTTTAAGCACAGCAGGCTCTGTGGACTCCATCAGGGCCATACCCCCGCTTACAGACAGGCACCTGCTGCAGAGATTTGCCGGCGTAAGCCGTGGTGTGCTCAAAGAGGCCATCAGCACTGCCGCAGAGCTCCCAAACTGGCCAGGCTAATCCTGCTTTCACTTTATCCAGTTCCTTATGAGAGGTATTACAGGACAAATAAGGTAACTTTACTTACGATGTTGGAGCATTTAACCAGCACCGGGTCCAAACGGTCCAGCTCACTGGTTAAACAAACCTAAACCCAATGAGGATCAGCATAAATACGACGCTGTATCCTACTGTTCCCTACGGAGTCAAATATCACCCCGGAAGTTATTCAGAGGGCAGTGTGCAAGGGCAGACAGAAGACGTAGCATCATTAAGGACAAGGTAAAACACATGAATTAAAAGTGTGCTGCTGAGCATTGCATCCTTACATGACAAGGAAAATTTCCAAGGTTCCTGTTTGAAATCTAAACAAAACACACCCCTATTTGCACTTAATTTCACCATCTCTCCTTCCTCTGCATTCTCAATGACGATATGAAAGCTGCTGGGTAGAAACTCTCTGCTCTCACACCCACATTTCACTTACTGGCTTTCACAGTAGTTTAAAGTTTTGTCAGTTTTATTAGTTTTACGTAAGCCACGGTGATCAATCATGAAGCGAAGGATATGAAGTAAAAATGCAATAAACGTTATTACTCAGCAGCTGCTCGGTGACCCATGTGAGACTAGCTGATGGCATTACTCCAGGATTTAATAGAGAAGCATCTACCTGCAGATTAACATTAATTGGTGTCCTTAACAGCAGCGCAAGCAAAGAGGCCAAAGACTAAACCGGCCACGAAAACTCAGCAAAGCGCTTCTCCCTCAGCGGAGGCAGACAGCCTGCAACAGAGAAACTTCTTTCTTATTCCCCCGCAGAGGCAGATACACAGACAGGGCCCTGACAGGTCTCTGCAGAGGGTGACAGACGACTTCATAGATGATGAAGTTTTAAACAAAACAAATAAAAATAATATAAAAGACAGAGAGCAGATTGCCTCTGATGTGACCAGAGACACCCTTTGAAGATGCTAATGGAGTAGAGAATTTATTTTAAAGCTTTCCTTTTTGCACCATCCATAGTAAGAAGCAGCGCTTGAATCAAACATGAGCATGCATAAAGATCCCTTTTCCCTGGAAGACAGTTTTAGACTCTGAATTTTTGGCAACAAGATGTGCAAAACACTAAAATATTTATCAAACAGTTTTGAGCCAAAGACCCAGGTACAGGCTCCATGTTATTTTGACATGGGTCTCTTGTGGCAGGCCAGGGAGTTCTCGGTACATCCAAAAAGATCAACTCCTTATAGATAGGGCTCTTTTTTTTAAACTCATACTCGAGATTTTATTTGTCCATGCTGACAGGATTCATTGCAAATGCAGCTATTAGGAAGCTAACAGTGTCAGTGACTTCTCCTTCACTGTTCATGTGGAGTTAAGGAGGGAGTTTTTGTTTCATTTCTTAGAAAATTCTGGTAACTTCCTCCTCTGGGCAGGAGGCTGCACAGTGAAACGTGCTCTTGCACATCAACACCCGGGCATCACATGGGATTTCTCAGAAAGTCCGATCTTACCATGCGAAAACCTGCCACCCTCCCACATACACACACAATAGGCTTGTTATTTATACATCAACTTGTTAAAAAAAAAAAGTTTCAGACCTCCATAAGCTCTCAGCATCCAGGTCACAGGAAAACTGTCCACCACACAATTTCCCAGCTCCTGACACGTCAGCATTTAAACGCTCACAGCAAGAGCCTGCTTGCGCCTGCTGCTTCCCCCTCTCCCCTTCACCCTCAGCTATCTCAGAGGCAGTGTCAGATTTAGCATTGCAACATGGAAGCAAAAGGCACCTTCTCCTGGGAGCCAGTGCTGTGCCACTGCCAGGGATGAACAGGAAAAGCTGTTAGCGATATATTCACTGACTGGGTTCACACTTCACCAATTAAGTTAGAACTATGAATTCAGACATATGACTCACCGGATTTTAGACTGGACATTTTTACATAACGCGTGTTCCCTACAAAGGCGGCAGCTCGTCAGCAGAGGCAGCACGGCAGGCACCTGCTCCCCTCCACACCTTCCCGCAGTCAGCTTGCTGCTGACACAGACAGCATGCAAAGAAAAAGGGTGGCACAAAAACAGTGCACTGAACTCACAGCAACTTTATTGCGAGGCCTGCCACCAATTCACAGGACATTCAGATGTTCCCATGATGCTTGCAGTCTTTTAATAGAGGATGAGGTATCTTAAAGAGACTCTTGGGCTCAGTGAAGGTGAGATGCCAGAACCAACTGCTTCTGAAATGTAATAAATGGTCTGGGGGAAAGGCCTCAGCAACCTCTCAAGCTGCACAAGCAACACCACCTCAACCACCACCTCATTGTGTCCCGGTCCTGTTGGAAACATAACCCTGCTATGTGGAGACAAAGCTGCAACGTAGGCTAATTAAAAGAGCACACAACAAAGACATAACCTAGGACCTATGTAAAAGTGGTCCTCACTTCCTAGGAAGCCAGATTACACGTCAGTTCAATTAGACAAAAACAAAAAAAAAAAACACAAAAAAAACCAAAGAAAACCCCTCAAAAATAGATGCTGGCCAAGAATCATTCTAAGAAATACTCTGCATGGAAGTGTGTATCAGGATCCAATTAATTTAAGAGATGGAGTGCACCTTGCAAATAAACCTGTCCCATGAGTAATGGTGCTTGTACCAAGAGGGGGGATGTGGGAGAAGGAAAGGGGTTAGGAAGACCTGCCAGGATGCAGTTCAAGGAAGAAGCTTTGATCTAAGACAGAAGAAGAAAAAAAAAATAGGAATCCTTCAGACTGTATCAACATGGTTTATTTATCAAGCTAGAATCTATTATGACTGTACTGATGACTTTGAAGTTCTCTGGCCTATGTCAATTGTTTATTTATGATTCCATAATTGAGTTATGTCAGAAGTGCCAGCCTGGGAATTGGAGTGCTTCCTAGGGGACAATGAACACAGGGCTTCAACATCTGCTGTCAGGATGCACAGGTTTCTGTTCCAAACTGGGCTCCTCCTCCCTAAGGGCTGAAAGATGCTGAGTGCTTCATGACAATGACACTAATAGCTTGATTGAGAGAGGAAGAGACTGCCACCGTAAAAACCAGCATCTGTCAGACTGCACAAAATCAGGAATGCCCATTTCATCTGCAATATCAGGAACATATGGACGCTGATGCTGCTGGTTAAGGGCGGGAACTGAGCTTCACCAGAGTCATGATACAATGCGGTGGCAGCTGAAAGTGAAATACTATGTATTAAAAAAAAAGTTTGACTGGATTTTCTCCTCCTACCATACACCAGCCACGGGGAAGAAAAACAAAAAAAAAAAAACCTCTAACACACAAAATAAACATAGATCCCATTACACTGAACCCACAGCAAAACTCATCTAAAACTCAGCCCACAAAAGATGTGTTTCTGCCGGTGATCTATTTCCACCAGTGCCAGGCAGCTCCCTACGCACATTCTAGGGCTTTCTATGCTCCAGCTTCTGGTTGAATATTTTTGAAGTATGTTGTTCTCATAGATTTTATTTCCCAACCTCTATTATTTTTCTTCTAGGCAACATATTTATCAAATACAACTCTGTCATTAACAATCTAATGCTCTTTCCCACTTACGGAGTAGTCTTTCACAGCACTATACCCACTCCTCCTCTCCTCATAACACACACTAACACAAGCACTCTATTCCTCCTCCTAGCCTTCCTCTTCCTTTCCCCAGCTTTCATACTGCAACCTGCCTTCATTGCTTCCCTTTCTTCCATTCTGTACTTCGACTGAAAATCCAGGTACAGGAAACAAATGCTCCACTGTGCAAAGCCATCACTATACCATTCTCTCTCTCTTTCATCATACTCTGGAGATGCTGAATATTACTAGAAGGCCCCAAGTTCTTTTCATTTTTTAAAACTCCGCTCTCACTCTTCCCTATCCAGTAAATTTTGCATTTCTTAAAGTATAGTATCTTTCTGTTTTAAGCATGAAACAATTCCCCATCAAATTTTAGAAGCCTAGTTATTTCTATTGGACGTCATTATCAACAAGTTACACTAGTGACTGTGCCCCAAAGCCCCCTGCGCATTAGGCAACGCATTCAGTTTCTAAAAGAGGAACCTGATCAGTGTGTCACACACAGGAAGGAGCTCAGGTCTGGAGCCTGAAAAGAAAGTTTAAAATAAACAAACAAAAAACCCACAAAACAACCCCACATGATATTTTTATCTCAAGCACTTTGTTTTCACTCATGAGACATTAGTTACAATATCCAAATTCTAACTAAATCCACAACATTCACTGATTTTAATTAGTTTTCTCCTTCAGTGAGAAGTTGGTTTCTGCTCCACCCGAGTCCTGTTTCCAAGGTACAACAAGACCAGGACATTCGGAGTCACCGGGTGTCACACTAGCGAGGGAAGCTGAACATGTTAGATGCAGCTCTTTTAGTTGTGCCTCATTCAGTCTTCAAAGTCTACATTAGCTGCCAAATGCAATTTCTTCTGGGCTTTGAAGCACTTACATCCTAACTTCAAAAATATCTCTGCCACAATCCCTCATTGTCACATCATAGCTCAGCAGCAACAAATGTCATTAACCTGGACCTCCCTTCTCTTCTCCCTCCCATGGCACAGTTTGACACCATGCTTGGTTTTAACTATGCCCACTAAAATCTCACATTGTAGATTTTAATGTATTTCAAATTCTTATAATTCATTTTTTCCATATCCCTTCCATTACCATACAACTTTTCAGTACATCAACACTTTTCTAATTCATCCTTCATGCAAAAAATAGCTCCATCTTCAGTCTATCTTTCTGTACAGGAGGAAGTTGCCAGAATTTAAAAGCTCTCTCTCCTCTCAGCCAATTAAAGAGTATATTTGATGAGCACTGGCATGTCGAAACACAGTAGAATGTTTTGAGCTTGAGACATTCTGCATATTCTAGAGTGTAACCTCGAGTCCCACAACCCTGGGCATCCTAAACCTCCTGTTTTCTGTCCTAACAGCCAGGTCTCCAGTATTTGTCATCTCCTTTCTTCATTTCTCATTGGCTCTAGAACCATGTCTGAGAAAACTGCGTTTTTCTTAACCATCTGGATGACATCCCATTGTTTATTTCCACAAGCAATCAACGGAAGTCCCACCCAACCATCTCTCCCCAGACCCATGAGGAGCTCTGTGCCACATCTGAGTGCTGAGTGATTGGTTCCTCTGTTTGGGATACAGAGCATTCAGAAATGGCTCTGCTCTCTGGGGCAGTCTTGCAGAGTAGAAATGGTGATGAACAAGAATTCAATTATGTAATGAGAAATTGCTTTAATTAGCCAGTTAATTGACTCCTCAAATGCAATAAGTAAAATAACTCATTTTTACAAGGCAAAATATTTTTTTTTCCTAAGGGCTCCCAGGAATCAGCGCCGCATCTCGCTTCCCTCCCACGCTGACTAAAACTAAAAAGTATCCAAGAGTGCTGGCATCCTACTGCAGGATCACAAATCTGATTAGTGTTTTAGAGCAGCCTAGAAAAAAAAAAATTACATGAAGAGGTGGGCAGAAGTGCAGAGAGTTGCACTAGGATAACGAACCTTGGCTTGGAAAGAAGCCTGAACTTGAGGCAGTATGAAATGCAAATAAGTTGAGCTCATTAACACAGCTATCTTTTTACTTTTGTTCAAAGTGTCCCAACTCAGAAGGACATGGGCTTTTCAACACAAGTGAGATCCAAGATCTATATACGTGATTAAGATCTGCTCAAATGTCAAAGAAGGTGTACAGAGTGCCTTGGCAGATCTCCCAAAGACATATTTCAGGGCCAGGTAATCAACAACGTAGTTCCAGGTATCTCAAAGATGAGCAGGAAAGGCAATCTAGGTCACTTCTACAGCACGCTGAACCCAGTGCCAGGTCTACGATTAGGATACTGAAAGGCAAGATCCAAGACTGATAGCAGAATTTAGCCAAAGAAAGCCAACTTCAGTCTACTATGAGCTTGGACCCAGCAACCCATTTAGTAGGGATATAAAATTCTACTCTGAAATAGGGAAAAAGAGAACATGATTCTGAGTCAAGGAACTTCATAGCACAAGGGAATTCCCTGATCTGGAACAGGAGGTATTGCTAGTGCAATTAGTCAGACTTCACACAGCAACGACCACAAAGAAGAGAAAGAATCAGACTTGAATGAACCATCATTCTCTGTCCCAGGACCCTGCATTCTGGTTACCCCCCAGAGAGCTACAAGGACTTAAGAAGAATACTACTTGTAGCACAGAACAATCACCACAGAGGTAGCTCCTGAAATCTTCCACCCTCTTTCTCCTCTGCCTCAAGGGACAGTCTTCCCCTTCACTGAGAGAACAGCACACAAGGTTTCACACAAGCAGGGTTCTCCAGCAGCTCCCACCAGTAACTCTCTTTCAAAGGTCTTGCTGCACTAGTGACCTTCCATCTGGGAGGTGACCTTAGGTCTCATGCAAATCACCTGCTTCCCCTGCTCTCCAGTCCTGCAGCAGGTCACAACTAGAAGGCAAATAATCATAAATGAACTGTGCAAAAGGCAGGCTGATGAGGTCTGTGACATTTTAAGCATCTGTTTAATAGCACAGGGACAGAAGTCTGGAAGAATGCAAAGCAGCAAGGCACATTGCCTGGATGGAGGGCCGAGTCTGGGAGCACTTTAAAAAAACCAGAGACAATATCTTACCTTGGTGAAAGGGGAGGTAAAGAGAATCAGTGGCGTGATAGCTTCACTAGACTTCACACAAGACTTGAACAGGAATTCCACATACTATTTACAAACAAACGCCCCTTGTAGGAAACCTTAGATGTAATCATCAGGGAACATCTGTATGTTTGATTAGGGCTGACATTTTAAACTAAAGCCAAACACTGTAATAACACTAAAATCAGCAGCAGTGTAGCAAAAAAGTCCCTGCTTTTGATGCAGATATGCCAGCAATGACTTTGGCCCAGTGTTCTGCACCTACGGAAGAGTAGTATTACCAAAAGGACGCCCTTCAGGATTTGAGCAGCAGTAGCATCCATCATAGCTCAATTAAAAAAGCAAGATCCATCAGCTTTTGAAACATAATTCACTGCGAAAAGCCTGGAGAAGTGGCTTCCCAACAAAGCACTGGATTTTCAATGAACTAACCAGCTCAGGGAAGCACACGTTGAAAGGGATGGCACACCAAACCAGACACTTACAGGACCAGCACAGACAGAGGAAACTGACCCTAGATACACAAGCGTCCATAACCTGCCTGATGCTCTCACACTGCTGTCTGGGGGTCTTTAATACATCTGGCTGGCACCAAAGAACAAGAACCTTTTTCTTCCTGGGAGACTCTGTCATCAAATGCCCCAAATACAATATATAGCACTGGAATGAGTAAAAGAAGGTTAATTATAAATTACTATTAAAATATGTGCCAGATCTTAGATATGTTTCCTTTTTGCCTGATGACATTCCTTTGTTTGACAACCAAGAGCACAGGATTTCCAGGACAGAATTACAGTCACTACAGTTTTCCTTCAATTGAGAGTACACTGTCAGGACCAATTCTGCACTAAGTCAGTCCTTTAACTTTTGTAACACCAGACAATCAAGGATGGATTGTGGCAGCCTTTAAAAACAGTAGAGACATTGCCATAGAAGGGTTAGAGACTGGAATAAATGTCACATCTGAGGTGGCTGCATGGAAATTTAAAATAGGCAAATTTAAATTACCCATGAGAAAATCCAGCCTGAAACTCTGGCCTCAATTTGGCCAGAAAGTTTGCTTTGTGTAACTTACAATTGGAGCAAGGCATTCAGTGTAAGACTAAAAAGTATGAAGGTTAAGAGGATACAAACGACAAAGCGCACAGGATAATATCCAGAAAGCACTGTGCCAAAACACAGAAGGTGCAATATTGCATATGCTAAAAGCAGGCCAGTCCTCACCACGCTACTTCACAAAGTAGAGGTCCATCAGCTATGGGACAAGGCACGGTGTTTGAATACGCATGGCCGAAGGCCTCCACCCTCCCTCGGTATAACCCCACACACCATTTTGTCCTTCCCACACGTATGCTTCTCCATGCGTGTGTTTACAAGCAGCCACCACGCACTGGGACGGCTGTTTCTGGCAGAGCCTTGGGGGCTCAGTCGCCCGTCCCGCCCCTGGCACCAGGGCACAAACAGGCAGCAGCAGAGGAACCGAGTGCTGAGGAAGAGGAACGAGTAAGTGTCCAGTTTCCAATGAACGTTTCTAAAGGAGCAAAGATGCTCAGTGCACAGACGGTGCTTTACACTTCACAGCAAAGCCCTCATCTGGGAGAGGGGAGCTGACAGACGGCATTGTGTGTACTGCAAGGGGCCACATTCATGGAAAAAGGGAAGAGAAGTAAGCGACCCCCCTCCAGAGCCAGCAGCGCCGTCTGTTCATTTCCCTGTTTGTTTGCTCTTTCAGACTTAAACGCTTCAGCAGATTTACACAAGTAAGTGCATTCAAGAAGTGGGCAAACTGAATATGAACATTAGGCCAACTGGCTGCAGTGTCCAAGGAACAGAAAGCGATGTTAATCCTCTGAATTGGATACCAAAGCACTGCCTGTGCCCCATGGAGCTGCCCAGTGGGGTCCCCTCCCCAGCCTTCTGCAGAGCTGCGGAGTGCAGCAGCCGGGCGGGCTGGCTGCAATACCTACCAGTGCACTGTCCGTCCCCCCGTCCCCAACTGCCCCGCCACGTGCAAGGGATGGGCAATTGTTAGTAGGAGCCTAAGGCAATTAGAAAGAAGGAAAACAAGACACTCAGAAGCAAACTAAACTTGGATGTTTACCAAAACAGCTCTCCCAAAAGACTTATTCCAGAAGAACTGCTGCAATAGATTTTTTTTTTTAAAAAAAAAAAAAAACAAAAAACAAACAACTACCTGCCCCTTAGCTGGGCAAACTCTAGGTTACTTCAAAAACTTGCCTCTTCTAGAGCCAGCAGTCAGCAGATATCTCTCTGTGGACAGGGTTGCTTAGGGTACCCCTATGCTACAGCAAATCTGATATTGTTTGAAATGCAAACAGCACAATTTTAGACTTCTAAACCATCAAAGTTGGAAACTAGTTTGCAGTGAGAACACTGCCTTCATGAGTATTTGTGCATGTGCACACAAGAGACAGCTGAGAGTCCAGAAATGAAAATGAGTTTTCAAAAATGCTGAAATCCTGCAGCTTGCATGTCCTCCTCTGTCTGTCAAACTCAGTTTCTTAGGAATATATTTACAATGCCTAGACAACTGCTCATCAAACCCAGTGCACGTTTTTGCAATTTTTGACAGTTAGAAGAGCATATATTTGCTCAAGTTTATTTTTATAGTGTTCAACACTATATACCAAAGATTCAGTAGCATGGAAACGAATAGCATTTTCTTCTACCCAGCAGTAACTTTTACCCTGCCTCAAGCCTGCACAGGAGGATGGGAAAAAGATACTCATTCACATCTTCACATCCTTCTGCTTTCTTCATGCAGTTTTCATGCCAACATAGAGAACAGAACTTCTCCTGTCCAACCAGAGAATACTAGTGAAAGACGAGCTGTTCTCTGAAAATGAACCATCTACAGCTTTCTCTTAGAGTAATGAAGTTACACGATAGATCTTCATCACTGACAGAAGCAGTTGCTTGATGTTAATTATTAATTAATGAAAAACTGAACTAACTAGAAGATAAAGCACCTGTACCTGTTACTCACCTCTATCCACAGGCTTCCTCGTAATCCACCAGCATCTTCCAGATCTGTCACTGGCAGTGAAGTTTGCCCATTCTGTCGTTCCTGGCAAGGATGCAGTAACCTCTCCCTTTGGCACATGGCTGCTTTCAAGTGCTAATTTCAAGGGATATCAGGGTGCAACCCTATCTTGTCCCTATCATTTTCAGCTCTCTGTGCCAGCAATGAGACTTCCTCTAAGTGTAATAGATATGACTATCTTCTACTAGACAATATATTTTTAAAAAATAGTTATGTTGCAGTGTCAAGGACAGAAAAATTGTACAATCTTAGTTCTGCCCTCTTACATGTCTAATATATTCACCAGTGAACACAGGAATTTTATGGGGCAGATCAAGACGCTTCATATAATTGAAGAACACAATCCCAGAATAGGAGAACATGTAATTCCAAGTAGTATTCACAAGCACACAGAAATTCTTGCATGGTTTTGTTCCTTTAGCAGTAACATAGGGCAGCATTTTAGAAACATCCTGCTAGTCTTGTAAAATAACCTGACAAAAGGAAAATACATTTTTTATCTCAACAAAAATTTGAAAAGAATTTTATAGTTAGACTTTCTTGGTCTGCAGGCTTTCTTCCTGTTAGGTTTCAAATGCCTGCCACAAACAGAGGAAGAGGGAAAGGTCATGAGCACCCTTCCCACAAACCATGGGAACCCTTTAAACTGAGTTGAAAAGCATGAGGCATTCAGAACAGAGGAACTACTGCTGGGTTTCCCCACAGCAGACTTACAATGTTCTCCAGCTTTTTTGTCCAGCTGCCACAATAGTTCCTCCTTCTCTGCTCTCACACTTCAATACCAGACACAGCTCTGTAGGCCACAGCTTGAGACATAGCTACACCAGGCAATCCAAAATCATCAGATGTTTCACACTGTCCCTGCTACTGCCTTCACCTGTCTGAATTTTCCTGGAATTGGCTCCTTCCAGTACATCTTAAGGCTGGGCTGCGATCTGACAGTGAACAATAACTCAGGCCCAGAAATGTAACAGCAAGCAGGGTCCCTTTGGCCTGTAATAGCTAACTTGGTATTTCCAAGGGGTTTTTTTTTCTCATTTTGGTTATGGGTTGTACCAAATACAACAGTACTGCAAATGCAATTTTTCTAAATTCTCAAGGAACTTCATAAGAAGATGGAACATCAAGATGCATAACTAAAGCTGCAGACACCATAGTGCTCTACCCATCCCCTCCTCTCCGACATGAAACACCCTCTACCCTTTCCCCGGCTCCTGTCTTGCTGTGTCTGGCTCCTCAGATTTTTTTCTGGTTGCCAAAACAGTCTCCTGACACAGCCAACTTCCATTCACTCCATCTGTCACCAAGCCAATCTGACCGACTCTGCAAATTGAAACCAAGGTGTCCCCTTAACTTTTCACCAAGCTGCACTTCATGTCCTCTCACACCGCTCTTCCAAAATCACCATTATCCCATTCCAGATAACTAGGCTCAGCCAAAACAGTCAAGCCCCAGGTTGTGTCCTAGGGGTGCCCAGAAAGCTGCTGCTATCTCCAGAAGCAGGAGCTGGTGAACAAGGACACAAAATTCCCTCAGCAGTCCTCATGGCTCCAATTATCATGACAGATGTACATTCACTCTCCCTGAAGGGTCAACATAGTAAAAGAGCCAAGGGAAAGAATATCTAACAGAGACCAGCAATCCTGCAAACAGACTATAAATATATACAGACCATAAAACTCTGCTCATCCTAAAGCAACATTTCAGTTGGGTTATGCCAACTTACCCAGCACGGGCTGAAGATACAGGATTGCCTTACGGCCTGAGAGTTCATAACTTGCACACCCATGTTTCTGTGCGGCTGCAAACACAGGGCTGCTTGCACAGGAGGAAGGCTTTCATGTCCTTCAGCCAAGCACACTTAAACCAGCAGGGTTTGAAATTCCATGGCTTGTTTTTCCTCACCAAAAACTCTCAGCTTGACGACAGTCTCAGCAATACACATCAAGAGTGACTCAGCTGAATCTAACACATTTCAGAGGAGCACAGGATACACAATATAGGTATGAAGATCTGGCCAGAGAACGTATGATAAAAAAAAAGAATAAAATGAAAATAAATAAAATTGGGCACCTTTTAACAATCCTTTTGAAGCCAAACAATTCTTTTGAGATCCCAAAGCACAGGACACTGCTTCAAAGACCTACACAAGCCTCTGAACTCATACAGTAAAATGAGCAGGTATGTCTGAGACTGACGGGGGAAAAGCCTGAAATGGAAAAGTCATTCTTCTGAATATGCAAAAATACTTGAGAAGCAGTATAAAATCTAGTAGGATTCCAGACTCTTACTAAAAGCCATTCATTTTTCCTAGTAGTTTCACATATTAAACAATTTTAGGACAGGAGCCTGTCTTTGCAGTGTCCACAGAGAGCAATGCATCACACAGTACGTTCTTGGAACTTATGCAAAAGTTCTTCTGCCTAACAGAGAGCCAGGAAACAATCTAGTTGCTAAAAGTCCTCCTTTTGGTGAACAGAAATAAGCAGCGCACAGAAAAAGACAGACCATAGGATACACTGTGCACTGTGGTCCAAGAAAGGACTTCCCTGCCAGGATCCCAGTCACTGGAGATTTCATGCAAGTGATTTTTCCAGCTCTGCTAGTTGCTTGCCAGGTACAGACTGGGAGGCACGTTTACCCTGCCATGACTCAGGGCAGGCTTTCCTAAGAGCATCACTAATTTACTTCACAGAAAATAAAAACAAAAAACTCTTTTGGGATCTCAGGATTCACTGGGGATCCCTGCAGTGCCATGCTCACACGGCATTCCTCTGATAAGCTATAAATTTAGTCTGCTGTGTTCACAAGCAACTTCATTATATGTCTGTGTTGTTGGATTAAAGTATTTTTTACAAATGAAAAAAAAACCCAAACCCAACAAAAAACTACTTTAAACACACTGAGCCTACAGGCAGCAGCAAGAACCCCTGGTAACAGAACCCCAGATACAGCATCTAACCCCAGGTGCTGAAAACAATCCCTCAACATACCTTGCTTTTATCAGTGCTAAAACAAAAAAAAAAAAAAGGCACAACAAACTATGACCACCTAACATAAAAAAACTAGTGTCTTTTAAACATGGTGACTCATCAGAAAAGGCTCACGATTGTTCAAGTCCCACTCTCTTGCAACAAAGATGTACACCCACAAGCTGCTTCTCCTTTTCAGGAATTACCAAAATTGTGGGTTTATCTTGGAAGGATCTGATTTTCTATGTGTCAATTATAAAAGCCTCAGTTCCACCTTTAAATAAGTCAACCACAGTTTGATCCCAGAAAGGCACAGAGCATCAGGGGTCTATACAATTTAAAGCCATCTGTTCCCACTCCCTCTTCCTTTTGCTCATAACCAGGGAGAAGCCACCCCCTCTCACCTTATTTCCATTTGGCTTTTCCAACCCTCTCCAGTTTACCCAGCTCCATGGCTTCTCAGGCCCCACCATGAGCCTCCTGTGCCTCTGGGCTCCTTTTCCTCCCTCTCTGCCCCCTCCCACTGATCTATTTTATTAAACACACCTGTCTGCCCCTTCATCCAACTGTTATTTCCATTTGTAGTCACACAACTCTCCAGGCACACATGCTGCTAGGTAATCCTAACTATATTAAACCGCTACCCATAGATGCACCTGTCAAACTGATGAGCAGCAAAGACAGTAACATCGTCCACCTGGGATGAGCCTTGCTAACCAAGGGCTCTGAAAGCAGTGCATCAACTCTGCATTCACAAAACACCCCTGGGAATTTGGGTCACCCCGTCACTGCACCCTGAAAGCGAATCCTCAATTGAGACAGGAGGAGCAAAGCGGGATTCAGCTCCTCACCACGGCTAGAGCCGAACGCAGCTTGAAACGAAGCAAGAAAGAGGCATAAATTATAAAGGCAACGGCATAGTGATGCATCCACAGAAGTTTTTCTTTCCTAGATGTTTTCAAATGAGAATGCGCTCTCTCTGCATGATGCATTGACAGCTTATGCCCTACGGTAAAGAAATCTGAGCACGACACAGAACCTGGAAAGACACTTGTTCAGAGATTTTACAGACCCTCCAATCTCCTCTTTACCACAAAGTGTATAATAAAACCCTATCTAAAGAGCAGATTTCTCTCCAACATATATTTGCCTTTGTTTCCCATTATTTTAAAAGATACTTTCCTTCATAGTCCTAACTAAAACTGGGGAAATTGCGCAATGTTTTCTTTGCTCTTAATAACTGTTCAAAATTCTACGTTAGTGATGTCGAGAGTCTTAGTGTACCAGCTCCCTCTTAATCTTGTTGCTTGATGCTTAAAATGTTAAGCAAGTAATATAATACAAACAACAGGTACATCAAAATTCCCAGCTTCAGGAGGAACTGATGGAGTTGAACTGGTCTTAAAAACCTGAGAAAATCTGCAAAACACAATGAGCTAACATTCATTTGTTCATCTTTCTTTCATTCTTCTTTTTAAAAAATAATTCAATTATTCATGTGCTGTTGCTATCCTCTTTATAACTGCGCTTAGGAACATCAAAATAAGGAAAGCCACAGTAAAGAGGAATATCCAGATGAAAACTAACTAAATGAAAGCAAAACAAAGAAAAGCACATGGTCAAAATCACTCTGAAAACAGACTGATTAGGTAATTAGTGTAAGTGCACATACACATACACACACACACACACACACACACACGGATAGCCTTCTCCCTTACAAAGGGAGAACGGACAGAGTTTGATGTCAGTATTTCATGTGATAAAAGTAATTTTAGTAAAACACAGAAAGTTAAGCTTTAATGGAAATTTAATCCGCACCATAAATACAATAAAAAAATCTGAAGTAAAAGGTGAGATGCACAGAATATTTTTCCCTTGCAATGCAAGATGGTTAATACATGACGTGTTTCATTGTAAAATTTGGAAGGGCTTGGTTTTCCCATGAGCTAGATTAATTGCTAGTATACATAAAGCTTGCCTCCTTATAAAAATGAATTGTGCCTTGTTCCATAAAAAACCCAAAAGACTACAAAAATCATGCTTCCCTGCAGCTGTGATGCAGCCATGGAGTAAAAGATAGTACAAAGCTAATCTGCCTCCAAGGAAACTCAGAGGCCTGCTTGGGCAGGTTGCTTACAAGAAGTGAGCTAACAGCACGCTTCAGCTGTTTCAACAAAGCAGTAGCACACCGCTTAAAAACACTGACCACTAGAAGTGTATAAACTCTAGCTATACATCCATGAAATGTGTGTAAAGACTGGAAATTAAATTATACATAAGGTCTTGCAATAATACTGTTGAGTTCCCTCAAATTTGTATTTTGTGGTATTTAAAGTCTAAGATTTATTTTGTTAAATGCAATTTTTTAAACTTCTTTAGTTTTAAATTAATTCTTTCCTTTAAAATATTTTCCTGAAACTGCTGGATTACATTTACAACATAAGCATCAACTTTATACAAGTTTTCCAAAGATGTTTCTAGATATTTTTGATATTTAGTTGATGCTTAGTGATTCAAATACACAGTACTGTCTTGAAGGATTAAGAGTGTTTATTCCCATTACATTTTTAATGGTATAATCACTGCAGAATCCATGAAGGATTTTAAAACTCCACTTTGAAGAACGTGAAGTCTCTACAGCAGTTCTGCAGTGCTGACAAGAGGCTTGAGAGAAATCAAGTGGCTACTGGCTGTCCCCAGTGTGGAGAATGGCCGGCTACTCTGAACCCCAGTCCTCTCTGACAGCTTCCACTGCAGCAGGCCACCTGCAGAAGCCCAGCAATAAATACCGGTGTATCCAAGCGGGAATCATCTGCCTATCTTCTCCATCTCCACAGGGGTGGAGAGGAAAAGTTTAAAAGGGGTATCTATAAAGTGTCTCAACATTCTTGGCTAAACTACATTAACTGCTTGTAGCGCTACCAGGTAACCACCCAGCTTTGCTTTGCCTGCATTCAAATTACTTACCTTTCACTTAGTATTTAATCCTCGTTAAACTTACACAACAAAAGAGCTTTTAAAAAATTTAAATTTATCATCATCAGCCTATAGATTTCATATATTGTTCCTGCTAAAAATGCCATCGTACCTGGGATTTATTCTATATCTTTTGGCATATTTTATTCATTTCTTTCTTTTACCAGCACTAGAGACATTTGCACATTTTTGAATGTACAACAGATCTTGTCTGTACACATCTCTTCTGTCCGCAAACTCCCATGTTATCGTAAGTGTGAATACAGCTGAGGGACACTTGCCAGTCAAAACAGATGCTCAATTCCTGTACCAGGGAATGGAGCACAAATACAGGATTTGCTTTAATGTATTCACAGAGCATCCAGCCCCAACCACTTCTGAGACTTTTCAGTATAAATTGCAGCAGAAACTGGCTTAGAAATGAAGCTCCCACTTGGAAGCTAGCATAAAGCAAGGTACTTTGGAGGCAAAAATCTGTCCACTTAAACACAAACCATGTTCTGCACTAAGAGAAGTATCTAGGCAGGTAAACAATTTTTCATAGTGACTGTTTTCTCTGCCAGACTTTACAGATTAAACTAGAATGAGTCACAGAAAACAAGTATTACATCTCGAAACTGGTCATGTCCAAGCAGAGCTCGACAATTTTGGGGCTGATGCATACTATGGCAATGGCTGTGGAGTCCCCTCAGGAGCAGGAGATAAGCTGGGGATGGAAAGACGACCAAGACCTTCTTTCGATAAGAAGATTATCTTCCTCAGAATTTATGGCACATTCCCTAGATTATAACTAAGGTTAACAATTGTTGTGTTTATCATTCTATGCTTTGGCCTCAAACTGGTAAATACGCTACAAAATCTGGTACCATACTAATACTCCCATTCCTGAGGGGGAAGTGAAGGGGTTGTTCTTTTGGACAGCACTAACCCCCAGCTAGGATCACCCCTTTTCCAGCCATGTCTGCAGCTCCAGGATGTAAACTTTTGCTTTGCCTCCGAGCACAACTTTACAACAGGCAGCGCCTAGCTGATGCTGTATGTAAAACCATTATCATTAACATTTGAGAGCTGTAATAACAACACAAGCTAAGTCATAAGAAAAAGAAAATCTTCTGAGTCTAGGAAAAAACCTGCAATGAAAAAAACAAACACTTGATTCACAAGCGCTATAGCTGGAGAGGGAGAGAATCAAGAACTAATCTACCATAGTAATTGGATTGAAAGATTCTGAGTTGGTGGAATTTAGTGGCTGTATTAAAAAGCCATCTTCTCTTCAAGGCAAGGAGCCAACACAATGAAGAAAAGACAGGAAACAAGTCAGGGAGTGCCATCCAAGGTTAAAAGACGACCCTGTTATCTTTAAAATGGAAGGGCAGCCTGTTTCCATGAAAGGGAGTTTGTCTTTTGCAATCTAAGGCTTTGGTTTTTTATTACCAAAATCAGCAACTGGAAAATACATTTACCAGAGCATTATTCCCATCATTATAATAATAAAAGGGTCAATTAAAACTCAGTTAAGTGGTAAATCTGTTGCGCAGTGGACTGACTTTAAAAGAGAATTTCAGTTACTTCAATAAAAACTAAGTAATACTGGGCATAGCACTGGTTACCTTTCCAAATTTTGAATCTCTATTGCTTAAGAAAGTCAAATCCTTTTTTATATCCTTGATCCTCTGCCCAGAATGACCAAGCAATTCTGAACCATTTCTCAGTTCAACAGTGGTACAAGTTTCCAGAAGGAATTAGCTTTCGAGAATAACTAAATAGAACTGAAAAATGCAATTTCGTGTTTACAGCAGGAAATAAACAAACTTGTGCCTGGTTATCAAAAAAAAAAAAGAAGAAAAGACAGATTTAATTAATTGGTGTTCATATTACATCTATTAAATGGGAATAGACAGTTCTAAGAATCTATTGCATGGTAAAAATAGCAGTGAGAGCCCAAATCTTGCACAAATAGACTATGTTATAACATGCCAGTCGTTGCTGCAATGTGCAAACAAGTCCTGAATTCACACTGCATCTGAGCTGTATTCGGAGCTCAGCTTTGTACACTCAACATTGTACACCAACAAGCTTTGTACACCCAACTGTCTGCATGAAGTCAAAGGGAAATTTTGTGCGTTACTTATAAGGACTCATCCCTCAACACAACAAGACTTTCACAGGTACGGTCTCTGTACATATTTTTCAGTATATTTTCACTTTTCTACTAAAAAAGGATGAGAGAATAAGCTTTGTGGTGTTAGAGAAGGCTAGACCACATCTTAGCTCCCTGCAAGACAGGATAATGACACAGCAAGTATTAAGAACAGTGCTAGAAATAACTTCTCTTGTAGAATAACAGGTTGATAATCATGTATTTCACATCTTACCACCAAACAGTTGCTTTAAAATTCTTACCATGAAGAGTCTGCAATACCATTTACACTCTGGACTTTCCTAGTAGGAAGTAAAGTTTCCCTTAAGTTTCATTTCACCACTTCTTGTTCTTCTCTGTTTCAACACTGGAACTGCTCACTGGCCAAAACCCAAGAGCTCAATACTGCCAGTTTCATCAGGACTTAAAATACACACACAAAACACCCTCTCAACCCAGGCCTGCATTCTCCAATGTGGGTCCACTTTTAATTAAAAACCAGAAGCTCAGATTATCCCACCCCACCACTAAGCAGAGTAATGAGTTTTCTTAGTGCCACTTTAATAGCCTGTTTTTTTAAGCAGCTTTTAATTCTGCACTCAGCTTCAAGACACCAAACGCTGCCAGCACCGTCTGATCTCAGCATGGCAGGGAAAAGCATCACTAAGTCTCTGCTCCAGTATTTCAACCAACATGGCTGAATAAAATTATTTGCCTGGATTGTGAGGCTAACAAGTCTTCCCTGAATCAATGATGAGCTGCATTTGTTTTATTTTTCACTCTTGCTCTTGCTGGTAAGAAACCACCAAAGCTTTCTTCTAAAAACTCTGCTTCAACTACAGCAGGGATGACTAATTATAAGCACCCTGTCTGGGGTAGAAAGAAAAAGAAATAGTTTGTCTAAGCTTATGGAAATGTGGCTGCATGCTTCACTTTCTGCCTTTTCTCTTGTCAAGCAAACAAAGCGGAAGGGTGGGAGGGGGAATGGCAGCACAAGTAATGAAACGGCCTCAGAAATTCAAAGCTGAATTGCAAAGATGTTCCAACAGATGAAAGGCAATGAGAGGAGGCTGCTCAGTTCTTACTCTGCTGCACCAGATAAGAGAACTTCCGATGGGCAAAATCTGCTCCCTAAGCATGGTTCATCAGGGCATATCAAGGCTTCAGAAACATTATTGCATTTTTAATAATTTAAGAATCTGCCTGTGTCCCTCTTGATTAACATCTACACAGCAATTGTCCAAGCTTCACTGACATTGTCATTTTGCTGTCTGGAAATATCTGTAATTGCTTGTACCAGCTGAAATGGTTATTTGAGCTTTTCAGTGTCTTTTAAAGTTGGTGTCTTAATGAAGGGGCAATTTTTTTGACAGCAGAAGCCAAAAATGTACCTAGAAAAAAACCCAAATAATCAGAAGAGGAGAAAGAATAAGGACAAAACAGAAAAGTTAATCTGCATACATAGAAATGCACATTGTACAGAGGCCTTTGAGAGCACATACTGGCCTCTTTAGACCTGTCATCACCGGCTTGCGTCAGTGTATCCATGTGTCTTCTGCTAAGGTCTGCTAACTGAACTGAACAGCACTCCAAATCCAGAACAATTAACTTCAGCCCATTTCTGACACTCTTTAGAGGAAAATCCCTCTCCTTAGCAGATCTTATGTTCCTTCAGAGTAGGTGATCACGTTATGTTCACTGCGTCAAAATTGTTTGGTTTACGCTTACATGAGACCATGGAGCATCTTTGTTACTCTAAAGAATATATTTTCCTAAGACTGACAAATAATCAGCACTTTTTTTTTCATGGTAGCCCAAACAAAGCCAAGACTCGGAGCCATGAAGACATCAGAAATGCAAAGATGGTTGGTAAGACAGCCTCCAGACCAGGAAGAAGGACAGACACCATCTATCTTCAGCAGTCCGGAAAAAAAAACGTATGTTCTTTTGTACTGGCTACAGCAGTCTAATCTGCCCTGCCCCATGAGGGATGTGACAAGGTCCCTGCATTCTTACCCAGGCGCCTAGGAAGTCTTGGTGTCTCCCAGGAAAAGAAGATTCCTGTTCAGTTGAAAACTGCACAATAAGAACAATAGAGGCAAGACATGTGGTAAGCAAGTTCCCCACACTAGTCCTTCAATTTCTCCTGAATCCTTGTGATTACTAAGGGAGAGACCATGACAACAGTAGAAAAGCCATTCACTGCTGACACTGGAGACACAATGGCCAACTAGTACTTTGGGTGAAACAAATCACCCACTAGCTATCTTACTAACGACCCAGCCAGAAAGCTCATACTTCATTGCAGAAGATGAAAGAGACAAGTAAACCAAGCTGCTAGTCGACAGGAATGTATTAATATTCATTTAGCTTCCTATACACTGCCTCAGATCAGGATAGGAGCTGGGCACTGATGCCATGTCAGCGCTTAGCGGGTTTTAGGTCTTGATTATATATTGAATTCCCATTTAAATTCAAGATAAACAGTGAAGCCAAAAACTGACACTATAAACCGCATACACACCAGACTGATGGCTATCTGCTAATTAACACAAGAACAAGAGTCAACACAGAAGCATTCTGAAACTCCACTGTCTGCTCTTGAATGTAAGCAGTACTGGGAAGCCGATACTTCTAAAAGGAAGCCCTACCATCACTGAGTACGTACATACCTCAGTGAGCCCTTCTGTAGGAAGCAAACTTTCAGAGATGGCCCTGTCCACATCCTCATGTGCATCTGTACACACACATGAAGACTTTGCCCTCCCTGAGAATTTATTTCTGCAGCTGTTCACTCGTAACCAAATCCTCATTTCACTTCTCCGCAGTATGACTGCAAAACAGAGGACAGGGAAGAAAAATGAAGCAACAATGTCACCAAGACACTATGGCATCATTATAGTTTTCCCTTCCATGCCTTCCTAGCATTGCTTTCACAGGTACTCTACAAACACACTTCAGTCCACGTACATTACTTTTCTCCCACAAAGTATAAGTCAACAAAGTCAGCATCAGAAATATTCTGCATGCTCAGAAGAGCCTCACTTGGCTTTTTTGTTTGTTTGTTTGTTTGTTTTTAAGGAATAAGATACTGAGTCCCGCATGAGTTTTCTGAGAAATAACATACAAGAATCAATGTGCTCTAAAAATTGTCTGTAAAGAGGCAAAATCTTTTGCCTTTACATTTACACACCTTTATTTAGGAGAATGCATTGCTCATGAAATGTACCAGAACAAAGATGTTGAAAATTTAAGCTCACAGGTTAAGTACACCACAGACAACAGCAATTCATGTATCTCCCCATTTCCTCCAGCAAGCCTGAACTGTTTAATGTAGAGAGAAGACAAAGATGAGAAAGATGGGAAAGTAAATGGCACAGAACAGAAAAAGGAAACGGGGAACTCTGTAGGCTCTTACAATGGATAGATCATGGCAGACTTATGAAGCTGAAGAGTCACAAATAAATAAGTGAAAGATTTTAAACATCATACAGATTTTGAGTAGAAATCATGACCACAGATCTCCAAGATTTGGAGTGAGAGGAAGAAGGAGGTTTCTGCAGAAAAGAAAAAAAGAAATTAGACAATTATTTTGACTGTAAGTACATTCATATTTTTTTTAATGGGAATTCTAGTTTTAATGGGATATAATGTCTTCGGTTTCAGAGCCTAAGATAATCACTGAAGGAGATTAGGTAGCAACTTTCACTGATGGTTTTCTAACTGGCTTCCGGCACCATCCCTCTAAGCCCACCATACTGGGTTCTTCACAGGACAGAATAATGAGGATGCCCCCTGCGGCAGCCTCGCTGTGACAGGTCCTACGCGTCCTAGAATGACCAACTGATCACTAATTTCTGTAAGCACAACTTTTCCACCACCAAGAAAAAAAATAAATTAGAAAACAAGATTAACAAGGGTACATTAAATTTCAAATATTGGTATGCTTTGTTTTCAGATTAAAAATCATTTCTAGGCATGGGAAAGTAAAAGAGATTGCTATGAAGAGGCCTGTTTGATTTGTTTTCCATGCAGTTCTCACCACTCCATTTAAAACCATCCATCCAAACACAAGGTATTCTCAGAGGCACTATTGATAAAAGACTGCACAGAAGCCAAGCGCCGCAAGCAGCTATTTTTAATTATCTAAAGTGTGCACTGAAGCCATGCCCAGCTTTACAAATGAACTTAATGTCAGAGAGGGAAGCAGGGGTTAAAAAAAAAAAATCATAGCAACAAGCTACATGCTAAGAAAAATCTCCCTATGGAATCTCCCTGTCTGGCCTGGGACTGTGTATCAGTCCAGGTGAAATATTTTGAGCTATTGTAAATGAAGATAAAACATGTTGGCATCTGTGTGACAGACATGGCCACAAATAAATCAAGCAATAAACAGCACAGCATGCTATTTCTGGCTTTGTGCCTCCTTTTTGTCACATTAGGGTAAAAAGTTGCATTCAAAGACCACAACTCTCTCTGAAACATGAAGCCTCCCAACACCCCCCACCATCTAGGCAGAAAAGCGGACAAGTTCAAGTGTCTGAAGGGATTATGGGATAACAGGGAAGCCTGCTAACAAAAGCAGACAGCCGTTGTGGCTTAAGGAATCAAAATGAACACCCCAATATCCTCCTCCTAGCTTAGTGCAGGGGTTTTGTGATGACAGTGCTTGGCCCAAGATGACACTGCTGGCTACCGATTCTTTCCTGCCCCAACCCTTCCCTGTTGTTCTTCTCTGAGGCCTAGGCAAACCTCAGCAGACACTCATTGCTACTCACAGCTTGAGTCACATTTGCCACACAAAGGTTCTCCAGTAGTGAGAAAACATGGTTCTACCAGTACATCCAAGAGGCTTGAAGAAGAAATAGCAAAGGGTCACACAGACAAGGAGATGGACTGAGACATGTGTCCTGCCCTTACTGTACCCTACTCCTACGAGACACTGTATCTTTGTACTGCTTCTCACTTCTCAGCTATCAGCATCCAGTAGAGAACTCTGCGATACGGATATCATCTACCTGGACTTGTGCAAAGCTTTTGACACTGTCCTGCATGACATCCTTCTCTCTAGAGAGACATGGCTTTGATGGACGGACCACTCGGTGGATAAGGAGTTGGCTGGATGGTCGCACTCAGAGAGTGGTGGTCAATGGCTCAATGTCCATGTGGAGACAGGTCACGAGTGGTGTTCCTCAGGGGTCCGTGTTGGGCCCGGCCCTGTTCAACATCTTTGTCAGCAACATGGACAGTGGGATAGAGTGCACCCTCAGCAAGTTCGCTGACGACACCAAGTTGTGTGGTGCCGTCGACACGCTGGAAGGGAGGGATGCCATCCAGAGGGACCTTGACAGGCTGGAGAGGTGGGCCTGTGCCAACCTCATGAAGTTCAACCAGGCCAAGTGCAAGGTCCTGTACCTGGGTCATGGCAATCCCAGGCACAAATACAGGCTGGGCGGGGGGGAATGGATCGAGAGCAGCCCTGAGGAGAAGGACTTGGGAGTGCTGGTGGACGAGAAGCTCAACATGAACAGGCAATGCGCCCTTGCGGCCCAGAAGGCCAACCGCATCCTGGGCTGCATCAAGAGGAGCGTGGCCAGCAGGTCGAGGGAGGTGATTCTGCCCCTCTACTCTGCCCTGGTGAGACCCCACCTGGAGTACTGTGTCCAGTTCTGGAGCCCCCAACACAAGAAGGACATGGACCAGCTGGAGAAGGTCCAGAGGAGGGCCACGAAGATGATAAGAGGGCTGGAGGACCGTTCCTATGAAGACAGGCTCAGAGAGTTGGGGCTGTTCAGCCTGGAGAAGAGGAGGCTCCCAAGAGACCTTATAGCGGTTTTCCAGTACCTCAAGGGGGCCTACAAGAAAGATGGGGAGAGGCTGCTCAGTAGGGCCTGTTGTGATAGGACGAGGGGTAATGGTTTTAAAATAGAGGGAGGTAGATTTAGATTAGATATTATTTAGATTAGATATTAGGAAATTTTTTTTTACAATGCGAGTTGTAGAACACTGGAACAGGTTGCCCAGACAGGTAGTGGATGCCCCATCTCCGGAAACGTTCAAGGCCAGGTTGGATGGGGCTCTGAGCAACCTGATCTGGTTGGAGATGTCCCTGCTCCTTGCAGGGGGGTTAGACTAGAAGACCTTTGAAGGTCCCTTCCAACCCTAACCATTCTATGATTCTATGATCCAGATCAATGCTGCAAGATTTTCAAGTTACTCTAAAATAGCGACTGTCTGATATGGGAGGATGTGTCTGAACTGCACAGCAAATAGTGATTTTGGTACAAATTCTGTAGACATGAAACAACCTGGCTGCAACTTACCGCTTCATAGAACTGATGATTCCATAACAGCAACGCAAGAGGAGCGTTACATTCCAGAAAAGTAGGGTATGAGGCACCCTCAGAAACAAGCAAGTCTGATGAGCAAGGTTCAGTGTGGACTGCCAATTCTAAGCACACGTGTGCAGAAAGAAATATGTAATCTTGAACAGAATCCAAGGTGACTTTTCCTTCTACAATACTTAAAGACTGGAATCTAAACATTGTCTAAAATCTGCATGTTGGAGGTGGGGGGAAGAAACAGCTTACCACAGGGAAATGCTAGCACATCAACTGATCTTCTATGTGTATGCTGCTTCTCCTATGTGGAGAATTACCTTCCCTTTAAAAGACTTTTTCCTTCTCTGCAACAATTTGTCACTTTTCATATTAAGGCTCTTCTTCTCAGTAAAGGCAGCTAAAAAGTAGTTAGGTATTATACTTACTGTAATTTTAAAGATTGCAATTATAATGAGAATGCACAGGAAGAGTTTGCTTAAAAATAGGATGCTAAAGACAGAGATCTAGAGAATCAAACAAATAAAGCAAAAGATGCGTCATTTGGGAGTACGACAACGTATTTTCTTTTCTTCTGCCTACCTAGGTCTGCTCACGATGGCTATGGTTGTCAGTGTCTACGCTGTCATCTTCCTAAGCAATTTTTGAAAGCATAGAGCTCAGAGAGTCCATTAAAGAAAGCAAAGTTTGCACTACATGAAACTTCAAATACTAAATAAACCCTATTTAAAATACGATTCTAAATCAAACTCAAGAATTTACAGGTTTTATCTTTTTAGGGCTACCCTGACTCAGGGAAACACAGTAGGTCCCCTCTCACACTTTTGGCATTTATGACACTTCAAGGTAGCCTAACTGCTTTGCAAGTAAACAAGATAAAATACATTGTAAATAATGCCTACACTTCATATGGCAATTTTTACCTACTCATGCAGTGATAGCTCACAAAGGTTGGCAAGAATACTGACGTTTCCATTTTAAGCAACGATGCCCAGAGAGGTTAAGCGATTTGTCCAATGTCACATAAAAACACCAAGGACAGACCAATTTCTGAAAAGCAGTGAAGCACAGACACGTCGCCTGAATTAACTGAAAGCTCTGCCATCACTGCCATTCCCACTCAGAGTCCCATTTCTTCCAAAAGTTAGAAGATACAGATACTGCAAATGATTTACACCTCTGTGTCTCAGTGTACATACCGCTACTCATTACCTTTCCCTGGGATGCAGACCTGGAACAGGACAGTGAGTTGTAGAACCATCAATCCTATCCACTTGTGTACACACGCTGAGTCCTGTTGATATTCCTCATTGATTACACAGACACATCACAATTTTGTGAACATAGCCCAGTCCGCGAGAGCTTTAACTGCTTGATAGCTCTGACCAAGCCACGGGCTACTTCAGGTTGCACATCCTAAATCCCACGGTGGGATTTACCTGGACCAGCCATATCAAGCAGAAGGGTACAGTGCCACACTAACCTCCGAAATCCTACCCAAATTTACGAGAGAGGTTGCACTTTGGGTGATTTTGTGAACTAGTCGAAGCTTAGGGCTAAGAAAACCTGTGAAAAGACTGGACAGAGTCACATATTGGATTGGCTCACCAGAAGCTCATGAACAGATTTGTTTCCTCTAAGGCCACAGACTGGCTGCAAAATACTCAGAAGGCAGTTGTCTTCGGCTATTTTTAGGGCTGGGTGTCCAGATTTTCTTTAGGAAATGCATGCCAATCTTCAGCAAAAAGTCAATAAAGGAACTAATCTTTGCAGAATAACCAGACTGTGACAACCCTGCATGTGGACGTCTGACACCAGCACCATCTCCTTTAATGAACACACTTCAGCACTGACAGACACCAGAAAATCCCAGCATGGAGTTAACAGCCCCCTTGGATGGAGCCTAGCAGCAGGCAGGCACAGCCCTGCACCCAAACTACCAAACACCACTAGCAATCTGGCCTTTTTTCAAAACTAGATTAGGGCCTACAGCCTTTAATTGCCAGGGCCTCTGTCTCAGATTCAAACACAATGGGATTTTCTGTTCAATGAGCAGACTGGACTTCTACATCCTTACTGCTTTTTGTCCTCCAGCAGTGAAGTCAGATTCCCATCCAGGTGTATTTTCTGAGACTACTGCCAATTTTACCATCTTTGCATTTTTCTCACCTTTGCCTTGCTGAGTAGGTATTCCTAACACATGTGTATCACAGAATCCAAGTGTCAAAACACCCCATACCCCTGAATCACTTTTACTGCAGGAGACACAGACTCATCTTGCAGACTCCTGGAGAGAAGGCTCTCAGGAGACCTTATTGGAGGCTTTCAATATATAAAGGGGATTACAAGAAAGACAGAGAAAGACTTTTCATCAGGGCCTGTAGCGATAGGACAAGGGGTAATGGTTTTAAGCTAAAAGAGGGCAGATTTAGATTAGATACAAGGAAGAAATTATTTACTATGAGTGTGGTGATACACTGGAACAGGTTGCCCAGAGAAGTTACGGATGTTCAAGGTCAGGTTGGATGGGGCTTTAAGCAACCTGGTCTCATGAAAGAAATTCCTCCCCACAGCGGACATGTTGGACTAGATGATCTTTAAAGGTTCCTTCTGAGCAAAACCATTCGATGATTCTAGGATTATGTTCTCACAGCTGGCATCTCTGAAGCTTGGAAAGATAAAAATATCCCATATTTATTGTACCTTTTTTTTTTTAATATACTGAAATACAGCAGCAATAAATGTCAGTTGAAAACAATTTGTATTTTATGGATATCTAAGATTTGGTGTGTTTTTCTGTGTGCAGATCTGACAAATTGCAAAGCTCATTAAAACAGACAGCAATTGCAGCATCTGAAGAACAGTTGCACTTACCGTAAGCAAGCAAGCTTACCAGGCAGCTGTTGCAGAATAACCTGCAAATCTCCAAAGAATAACAACTCTCATTACTTTAGGAGAGCATCCCTTGCACTTCAGGGATAAGCAAAATTTCATCCAAATGTACATTAAAAATATCTATTATGAAGATAAAACATAATATGATATCAAATCAGAGGAAGAAAAATGTCTGTGGTTTACAGAAAGAAGAACAGTAAAGCTGTATCTGCAGCACCATATAAACCAATTAATATCCCACTCCAAAAAACTGATCACCTTGCTTCGATTCTGAACTGCATTTCTTACAGCAACCTTAAGCCCTGAACTTACCCATCTACTTCTCTATAACAAGACCAACAATGTAAGCAATAAATCCACTCCCATTGGCAATCTACCAGCTTCATAGGTATTCCAGAGGAGTTCTGCATCGATTCCCACTCTGCAGAGCATAACGAACTGCACCTATGAAGCAGGTCTAATTTTTCATTATTCTGGAGCTGCGAGCATTGATAGGTCCCATATATTGGAAGCATCTTTCCTGTATGGCATCCATATGGAGCCAAGATCCACCAGTGGCACCTCTATTCGCAGTATGATATCCAGCCACTAGATGTCTGTTATGTGTCTGTAACTCATCCCTGGTACTGGCAGAGAAAAAACTGGAATGCCAGTTAAGCAGAAGTCAAGTCTGTTTGTAGACTGATATCTTAAAGGCACAAGGAATGTGATCATGCTGGTTTTTGTCTGTTACACCTCTTGTAAATATCCACTAATCAAACCAGCTGATTAATTTCAATCAAGTCTGAAAACAAAGTACAGGTCTGAAAGATGATTATAGGAACTTTATTAAGATTCAGAAAATGACAGCCTGTGTGAGAGAGCTCTGAATTAGCATCCTCACTGAAGGAAAGCAAATCTCAGCCTGTGCACGCATCCTGTTAGGTGGCAGACAGCAATGCACTGACAACCCAATCAGAGAATCCAGAGCTTCACACAGAGTACCTGGCTTTTTCTGCTCTCCTGAGAGCCAGGTCACAGAAATCAGGCTGATTGCTGGGGGCTAGGAGGGAGAAAATGCAGGTAAGACACACAGGACAAAAATACATGGCTCAGATTTTTTTAAGCTGAGCGCTTATGGAAGGTCTTGTTCTGTATCTCTAACTGCAGTTTTCTTTAATAAATGCCTCCTGGTAAAGAAAAATGCTAATATTACTGAACTTGACAACTGCAAGCTAACAGAATAAATGACCAAATCAAACAGACCAAGCAAAAATAGGAACAAGACTTATAAATTGAGTATGGAAGATTCAGCACTGAATTTCAAACCTAGAGTAAGAGCAGAAACTCAGAGAATTTATTTTTAAATTTTGTGAAACGGAAAAGAGGTACTCTGTGTTGATGTGTAACAAAGACTATGCTTCCAGACAGGGCTAGGGTGCTCAGAGACCTGAAGAAAAGCTGACAATTGTCTATGGCCAAACTTTGAAACATTAAATTTTAAAACTTAATAGAAGTATAAAAAGCAATAAAAACAAGCAGCAGCCTGAAACATTGTTTGTCTGGGTTTGGATTTGCTTGTGAGAGTGCTTTAAAAAACACTCATTAGCCATAATTAGTGGCATTAGTGTCATGGATTGGTTGTGCTTTTACTCATCTCAGAAAAATACTGAGCAGGGGGTAATATGATGAGGCACCAGACCAAAGATTCGTATAATTTATTGCAAAATACAAAAGTCAAATGGAAGAGAAAGCCATTAGAACCTTGCTGTGAGTGATAGGATCTGGATTGGAAAGATGGGGATCCTACTGAAGACTTAAGAAGACACCCAAGAGGGACAGCTAGATAGCTCTGGTTTGGTAACTGCCTGTGAAATACTTGCACTTAGAACCCTGCTTCATCTCAAGTCAATGCAAGCAGTGACCAAAAAATAGTTTCCTACTTGGGAGGGAGGTGGTCAGAGTCTAACTCACCAAAGACCTGTTCGCTTCCTAAGTTTTGCCACCATGCTTGCACCCTTTCTGCAGGAAGATTTTAAGGCAAAGAAAACAAGCTACATTTTTCCTCTGGTTGTTTCTCCAAGTCTGGAGAAGGTTTTGTCACCACTGTTTGCAGATGTAAAGGCAAAAAAGGCACAGAGGCCAGACAATCCTGAACATAAGAATTAAGCAGAGAACAGGAACACAGCTGTCCTCCTTCGGGCCACACATTATCTTTTTCTGGTCTGTCTACACTTGGGAGTACCAGCACAAATCACACTGGGCCATCTGACCTGAACTCCTGGCAGGTACGTCAGCCTGCGAGGTTGTTGAGTCACCACTAGACCACAGGGTAAGAGGTGAGTTATCCTTTTGTCATTTCTAGAAAATATGAAAAGCATTTTTAAAAAATTCAGATCATTTAACAAAACCACCAAGTAGTACCCACCATGATGAAATGGAAAAAACTAAATTTAAAATGTCCCATGAGTATAGGAAAGTCATGAGCCTAAGAGCAATGACTTGATAGGAATGCAGTACCATGCCAAAAACTTTGGGGAGAGAGAGAAGAGCATAAGCATTTGCTACACGTTAATGGAAAAAAATTGATGTCCTCACAGCTCCTGCGTAAACCCGCATCAGATGATCCCACAGGAGTAACAGTGCTGACTTCAAAACGTGAAAGCCACGGGAGTTCAAATTCTGACTGAGGATTAAATTGCACTTCTTATACTGACCAGTAACACATCAACAGAGGCTGTAGAGGGTGCAGAGGTTAAATCAAGGTCTCGTCTGCTCCTAAGATGAACGATCTTGTATCTGGAGACATCCCAATGCCTTCAAAATCACTGTGTTAGCCTCAGACACCTTTGGCTGCATCAGATTTAAAGCTCAGCTCTCGGTGCTGATGATCAGCAACTGAGTTTCCAACTTCTAAGTGCCTTACAGCTTGGTGAGACTTTTCTGCCTCAGAGATAAAAAGAAAATAAACTGTCCCAGCAGGTACTAAAATATTACAGTGCCCCTTACAAGATCTTCCTGCTGTTGCTAGCAGAAGGGAACAGCATACTGTTCCCTCTCCTCCTTGCAGCATCTGCTGTTGCACATGAGAAGCACTGTAGGCACTTTGGTTTTTGACAGTTCATCCAGCATCCTTGGAGCACAGCCCTAACAAGGTATTGGAACATTTTGGAGGGATTCTTTGGAAAGAATCAAGGGAAAATTAAAACAGACCCAGAATTTTGCCAGTAACCAAAATTGTATATGCATAGCAACCCTCTGTCATATTTATTGCTTCCTCTCTTTCACAGCAGCAGCTGATACATCACTGCAGAAACTACTGGAAATAATTGAGAGGAAGGAATTGAACCTTCCTGTGCATCAGGCATGATGAGGATTCATCCTGTATTGAAGATGAGAGGAAAGTCACTCAAATGACTCAGTTGTCAGGATGTCTTCCTAATTATTGCGCTATTTAAAGAGGAGAAACGTGCAGCTCTCAAATGTGATTCTGCCAAAAGTGATATGAAAATTAAAATCCTCAGAACAGAAGAGTGCCACCACAATGCAACCTCTGGAGAAAGAAAAAAAAAAAAAATATTCTCTGACCAGGATTTTGCACAGACTTAGATTTCAAGTGACTCTTAAAACTGTGACTGCTGTTGCAAGATCAGCATTAATTGTGAAAACTACCTAGCTCTTTGATTTTATTCTATACATGCCAAGAAAATAACCAAATATTGATTGAGTGAGCTACAAGTTTTATTTACATAAGGTTCTGATTGCCAGGTTCATTCTTATGCAAAGCAGAGAGAGAAAGCTCTTTCAGCAGGCATTTAAAAAAATCAAATCTAAAAATAACGTTATGCTTTGGCTTTACTTGTAAAATGCCTGAGAGTGCATGCCCATGTTTCCTCCTTCAGTAGTCACTATGAAATGCAAGAACTACATGGAGGAAATCCCTGCAATTTCCACTGATTTCCAAATGGAGATGAGTTTACTCAAAATTGCAATTTAACCGACCTCAATTCAAAGGTGGGAACACGAAACTAGTGTCCATTCCTCATTCTCAGTTGACAGCATATCCACCAAAAAATCCCCCACTGTATCGCTTTGAACGTGTAGTATTTTCTTCCCCATACATGCACTCCTGTGAAGCTCTGAAAGCTTTTATTTTTTTTAGTGCTGTGCCACTAGATCCTTCCTTGAAGCTATTGTTGTTTCTCACACCACATCTTCTTGAAGTTGTAAAAACACCCGTTGTGTGCTGTATTGGACTAATGCCAGAAGGAATGACCTAGCAAAGAGACCTGTCCCCTCTGGAACGGAAGCAAACTGGTGGCCTTTGAACAGCAGACCAGCTGCCTAAGCCCTTGTCTATGAAAACCAGGCATACCTGGTGAAATGATGAGGGAAAGCACATCTGCATAAAATATCTGTTCAGTCAAAAGTCAGAGGTAACCTTTTGATAAAAAGGCTACTTCCATTTAATAGCTTTTTGCATTTAATGCTTTCCAAAAGCAAATCACTGCCTTTTTCATAACAGCTGCACTAGGAAAAGCATGCAACCTTGTGTGATGTGATAAAACTGGACAAAACCACATCTCCAGACCAAAAAGTGCCATGAAGAACATTTTGTATTTTATAAAGCTAGTCCTAGGTCACCCTTAGCATACATTCATATTCACAATTCATATCCCTCTTCTTATCTGGCTATTTACAAAATCCGATTTCTTCCTCCAACAGGCACTACAGCACAAGGTAGTACACAACAGAATGCAATTCTGGGATAATGGTATAATTCTACTTTCCCAGGGGGCTTTTTCTTTTTTTTTAAATTGTCATGCCTCAGCAGAATGGAGTTAAAAATCTCATCATCATTACTTTTTTGCAAACACTTCTGCTCATTTTGAAAAAGCCACAATACATTTCAGTACTGAGTAAAAACTCAGTACTAAGCAGCTGAAATAAGTTATTAGGAGCAAAACTGTTCCTTTCCAAAGCTCTTAGTGAAACATTTATTGATTAAACCTGGTATGAGATCTTGAAATTCTTTCTGGATACAGAAGACTGTTTGGGAATTTGCCATTCTCCTACATAAAAAGAAAATCACTGCACCCAGGAGTACATCTTTGTAGCCAGAAACAGCCAGGCATACTGCAGTGCAGGCTTCCAGAACATCTGCTCCACAACCCTAATTACACCTCATTGCACAGATGCAAAAGCCATCTGAAATGTTAGCACCTGAGACATGCAGATGATTTTAAGTCCCTTTAAAGTGGGCTTAAAAAAAAAAAAAGGAAGGCCACGAAGAAATATTTTCTGTAAGCAGATGCACATTATGTAAGTCACCAAAAACTGATCCCAGTTCATTCCAATATCTGATAAGTCACATTCCCACACCTGTTCCATAATGGCTGTTTACTCTTACTGCTCTTTAGACTCGGCTCTCAGTGGGATGATACGAAACTGTGGTGCTACAACCTACTACAATGCAGCTAGTTTTTCAGGGATTTGGCAGCTCCTTTTGAGTCCAGAGTGTGACAACTTCATTTAGTCTTAACCTGCAGTAGAAATACTCAAGTCCTAAATCTAGAAAATATCATTTCCAGAAGGAAATGTTAAACTAAGCTCACCTTCTAATAGCTACAAGAGCACTGGTCCAGCTGTTGGTGGCCCTTTTATTCGCCGCTTCCTTCCTGAGAACAAACTACATCTGAAATCTGAGAGAAGTTTTAAATGGGTTTATTTATACAAATGTGGCAAAGAAATGTATTTAAATCAGGGTGAGATATGTGGCTGTACAAGAGCAGACAGCTTAACACATTTAGGAAACAGTATCCACAAATCTCTTTTCTCAAGTGAGGACATCTTTCTCTTTGTCTTCCAGGAACTCTATTTCATCTCATTACTCTTGAATTTTCGCTCACAGTCAAGTGGCAACCTGCCAAATAACTCACAGTTGGCTGGAAGCATGGTCACCTACAAGCTAATTGATGCCACAAAACTTCCCTCCAGGATGCCATCCGGGTTGCATCCAGTATTCTTACTAGCTTCAGAAGTCCGCCTCTCTAAACTTGAAAGCTGCTTCTCTTGACCAAATGCCAATTTGCTGATTTCGTTTGCAAGCACACACATTCAACTGAATAGCAATACCAAGCTCCTATTCCACTCTTTTGACCATATATCGACTGCATTGTTTTACAAAAATAACAACAAACCATTTCCCCATCTCACACGCAGGTAAATTGGGAAAATGAGAACTGAAGAGGCTTGTCAATGCAAACTTAGAAAGGCACCAACATAAAATAAAAAGCTATTTTACAGCAAGTTCCTGCCCCTGCCTGAATAAATAGCCCACATTTTAATAGAGCCAAGTACCCTGCATCTCTTGATGGCTATAATGAGACTTCATGGTTTCATTTTTAAAAATAGGGCATTTACTGAATAACCTAAATATCACTTTGGGGGCCTATCTGCCCCACTAATAGCCACATGAGTAAGGTAGGCATTTTTATTTTCTTATTGCTGCTTATTGCAGCAGAAAAATACCTTACTGATGTGCAGTTGCACCCTTCCAGTCCTCTGCATTGACAGCAATAGTTTTCTGTATGCAAAGCCGGTTCCACAGAAAATAGTAACAGTAAATCAATGCAAAGGTCTCCAGCTTTCCTGTTGCTTGCCAAGTTTCAGTAACCGTGCTGTCACCCCACATCAGACTTGGTCATGAGACGTGGAAAGCCACTCACCTTTACAGTATGACAGCTGTAAGGCATTAAACTAGCATCATGTGATACTGGGAGTTTTCCACTCCCAAAGAACTGGTGATGTCTACATGATGCAGAACACACCATTACAACTATTGTCAGCAATCTGAGGCTAAGGAATGAACAGGCCTGAGGACAAACAGCTCTTTATTTCCAGATGAGGACTTGCTCTGATGACATTTGAGGTTAAGTTTACGCAGTTTCTTGGGTGAGGAGAGGAGAGCCTGCCACAGAGCCTGTTGAAACAGGGACACATTTTGCCAAGCTTTCAGCCTGCTTTCCCATCGCATGCCCTTTCTGCCCTTTATGGGTTCTCCACATTGGGCATATTTTCTCAACAGGCATCACACAAGCTCCATTTATTAAATCCACAAAGTTTAGGCCATGGCTGAGGGGCTGCATGAAGCCTTCATGAGCAGGCATCCTTGCAAGAGCAGTACAATTTTACTGTATAGCCACCTTCCTAGAAAAACTTTGTAATACAATAGAATTGGCAGGACTGAACCATAGTTACCTGTTCTTCATCTGGAGGAGAGACAGCATGCTGGAAAACACAAAGGCAGTTTATTTGACTCACTTACTCAGACACAATGCTGTTTGAACAAAAGTCCAAGCTGGCAATAGCTCATCAAAACAAACCTCCATCAAGTTCATACACTTATAAACAAGTGCACATCAGGGATAGAATAGAAATTTAAAGTATCTACTCACATTTGGCAATTCTTCCTAGCCATTTTCTGCAGTTAAACTAAAAATCTAATACTCTGGAAGTGTTTTAGTATCTATATATTACAGAAAAATCCTATTAATATTAGCTGAGGAATGGGTACTGAAAAAACAGGATTTAAGTTACAACACTGACGTAACAGAATTAGAGAGGTTTACAGTGACTCACTAAATACTCACACAGCAACAATAAACTCGCTTTGAACTCACCATGAGTTCTGCTGTGCAATCCAATAGCCTGCAGCTTAGCAGGAGAAGCTGCCTCTCCAAATGGCTCAGGCTGGGTTTTTCGGGGTTTTGTTGTCAGTTGAATACATTGCACAATATCTAAAACAGAACATGAACTTAAATTTTTTGCATAAGCAAGTGGACTCAAGCAATAATATTGAGGCTTTCCAAGCAATAGCCAGGCCAGGATACAAGACTGCCAGGCAGGACAAGGAGCTTCAACTGGGGATACTCAACTCAAACGGTGGGAGGAGCACAGCCTGCACACCACTCTGGGTCTGAGAAACGCTGCTCATTTCCCTCGGGTCCATCCCTGCTGTGACAGATAAGGCTGCAAACTGTGAGCTAGGCCTGGAGAAGCCTTAGCTGCTGCAACGTTCTTTGTTTAGAGCAGGGTGAAGACCAGAGGCACTGGCAAGTCAAAGCGACTGCCATAAGCGGGCTCTCAATGCAGTTTAAACATTACATCAACTCTTGTGATTTCCTGCCCTTTTAGCCTTCCTGTGTTGAAGCTCAGACATATGCACTACATCTATACCACACTGAGAACTCTGGGACTTTCTGCTCCAAAAAAAAGCAGAGAAACCTGAAGCTTAGCACACAAAGAACCTGTTTGGGCTGTAGGAATAACGCATCATCTGTTGGCGTGAACTTGGCCCCTTCCACAAAAAAAGCAGATCTGTAAATGCAGACTAAGCAGCCTACTAGCAAGTGAGGGGGCAATTCTACAATCTCCAAATTGAAAGCAAAATAATTATTCAACTAGGGGTATCACAAACTAAAATATGCCTGCGATTGATCTTCCCTTCAGCAGGACGCTGGAGAAGAGGCAAAAGAAGTACTGGACACAGACTGAATGACTAGTCAATAAAATATAGGTGGTTTCTATTTTCATGGCTTGCCTATAGCAAGGCCTCACAACAGTCTAGCTGGGGGATGCATGAGATCAGGAACGGAATGAAACTGTACCTTCTTTTCCAAGACAGAATTACAGAGTTAATCCTCACTTGTAACAAAACAGTGGTCCAAGCCCAGAAATTGCTGCCCTCCTCATCAAATCTACTCTGCACTTAAGTAGGTGGGAACTGACAACTTGACTATGATCAAGGAGTAGTCATCAAACGTGGTATCTCCCCAGCAAGCCCGCTCCTCTTCCCGCACACCATTATTTCTGTCTGCAGTACTACAGAAACCACTTCAATCTGTGCCATTACAAAGCACACATCACAGACCTTGATTTTTTGTAGGTCCACGATGATGCTCCATGCACATCCAGAGGCTAAAAGAAAACAGGGTAAGACCCTAGTGAAAACTGCTGCATAAAACATATTCACAAATGAAACAGGACTGAAACCATTGATTTTTGAGTTTGGAAAGGTTCCTCATTGGCAGTTTTGACTGTTTACAACTGTGGAGCTCACAAGAACCCTTTAAACATTACTCAAAAAAATGTGATATTTTATCCAGTGTATTCCCCTGACAACATTGTTCCCCCTCACAGTTATTTCAAAAGGCTCACCTCAGGAGAAAAAATGTACCCAAGGTGAAAGTCTGCCTGGACGGGAGACGGTGGCCCTGCGCGTGCTGGAGGAGCCCCTGCTAACACGGCTGTGTGGGTACAGCCACACAGGCACAGAGACACTGACCAGGGCTCTTCTCTCAGCACAACCTCAGAGACCGCACAAACCCATCTCCTCTCAGCCTTTCTGGGCCCAGAGCAGCAGTTTTTTCCAGCTAAGAGATGTCAATCTCAGAGCTACGCCAGCAGGGAGAAGGTCAGGCCTGTGCTTTGAAGCTACAGGGCCAAGTTGTTAGTCAGCAATCTGAAATAACAGATAAGCATTTCCCCACAGACTTCTGCAGCAGCAAGATCAGGCCGAGCCATCACGCAGACAAGAGCTTTTCCTTCTTCAAATTTCAACATCAGGGAACGATGCTGTCCATAGATTAAAGTAATAAGGAAACCCCACCAAACACCACAATTAATTAGAGCAGAACGCACAGCAAATATCTTCCCGAAATCCCGAGATACTCATCGTTTAATATTTTAATTTCTAACACTTCAGAATGAAATGAGATCCTCAATCTTCCAATTCATATCCAGTGAAAAAATATAATTCATTCTCTTTCTCGCATACAGAGCGCTAACAAGTATGAATTTCTCCTTCCCACCTACTGACAAGAATTTAGCCAATCTAAGACAGTGAAACCTGCACCATTCTTATGTCAAACTGCTGTAAAAATCTCTGCTATTATAAAAGCATAGAAAAAAAAAAAACCAACACAGTAACAGATAAACCCAACTGATTACTGTAGAAAAGTGACATTTACACATGCCGGTTTTCCGTGTTAAAGGTCAAGCTGATGCACCAAAGAGCTTTGTCTACAGGAAATTCACACACAACCAGCCCAAGGAGAGATGACACCAGCTTTCAGGTGTACCACAGTCACAAAAAAATGGTCACAATTTTCAAAGAAAAGCTTTAGAGAATTTCATTTTGCTTTCTAGGTCTCATCAGGCTTGTTCTTTACCTCAAGAAACCTCACCCCACAAGACTTCAGTAAAAACAAGTAGCAGGAAGAAAACCTTATTCAAAAACAATACAGCAAGATTCTGCCCTAAACCAGACATAGAGTAGGTTTCTAATGCCACATTCAAACTCACACTCCTCCACAGAAAGAAAAAAAAAAAAGATCTTGTGGTAAGGGGGCAAATTAGGTCCTGTACTTGGCTGCCTTCCTCCCCCTCTGTGTTTTATCACTGCCAGAGAAGCATCTTTTTTGCACTCCAAAATTAACCCTGTGATATGATAACGCAGCCTGCACAACACAGTACAGAAAAGGAAACTGTTAGTAATAAAGATCGCTGCTCAACCCTTACTGTTATGTTTCACGTTATCCTGAAACACTCCTGAAGCGCACTGAGCTGGCAAAGACGAAGCTGCCAGGGCAACAGCCCTGTAAGCCAAGGGCCCTGTAAACCCCAGTACAAATCCAGCTCTTGCTGCAGGAATGCAACATTTCCCATGGTGCTGAGTACCTCACCCCTGACCTTGAAAGCTGGGGAATCAGAACTGCTCAGTGACAGGTTTTTTTATATGAGCACACATCTTCTGGGTTACCATTTGCTATTACACTTCACAGTACACGCGACAGTTTGGTGCACAACTGCCCTGAACTGAACTGGCGTCCACAGCAGGTGGGTGTGAAGCTCCACCTCAGCTCCGGTCTCTCCAGCACCATCACCCTAGCAGCCTCAACCTGGATTTCAGTCTCAAAGTTTAAAAATATTGTAAATGAACTGAACAGATCTGGGCAGGGTGAACTTAGTAGCTCCTAGCCAGCTGAAGTACAGCATTTGTGCAGAAGCTATTAATCCCTTCTACAAGCATTTGCACAAAATAAGGCTGGCAGTGTTCACATGATTGTGTGCATAATCAAATGTGAAGAAATGCCTGCTGCTCACAGCCAAGCTTTGCAGAGTTTCCTTCAATGCCCGAGCAAGAGAAAGCATTAACAAAGGCTTTGTGCATTGCTGTTGAGGACTGGCACCCAGGGCCATGAGAATTAATGGCTAAACTCATGCAGAAGGTCTTGAAGGAAAGGGATTCTAGCAAGGCAATGAGGTGCTGTGTGCAAGGCTGGGAAAGGCTCCACGATGCTCAGCCACATGCTCATCTGCAACCATGAAGAAAAATTAATTACATTATTCATCTTTTCCCTCTAGAAGAGGGTACCTGGATTTATACCACAGGCTCCAGGATTTCTCCCCTGTGCCGTACTCACTCTTTGAAGTGCCATGCCACAATCAGAGTCCCTCCAGTCAAGAACTGGACGAATGTGATTCTTTTCAGCACCTGTCAATGCAGCTCCTTAATCCTTATTTAACTTCAGGGATCAACATGCACTGGCACCTTGGGCAAACATACATAACACATTATTTTATAAAAAAATAGGACAAAATTCTGTGTTAAAGAGCTCTTGTGTAAAGGGGAACAGAAATCAGCTAGCAAAGAGCAATTTCTTGAAGTAAAACGTGCGATTTCAATACACCAATGTGATCCCAGCAGAGATTGTTCCAGAGCTTCCCTTTGAAACTCATTACTTATCATCCGCCAAAGACCTGTGCCCACATAGGTTATCCCTTCTAAATTGTATAACAAGCCCAACGGGATTACCCAGTAGTACCCGGCTAATTGAAATGCTACCTGTTATTGCCATCAAGGTAAGGATGCAGCCCTGCTTATGAATGAATTAATATTGTCGCGCAAACTTAAGAGTTGTGCAATCGAAATTGTATCTTTATTGTTTTACACAAGAAAGGAAGAAGGAAAAGAGAGGCAGCAATAAAATATGTAATAGCAAAGTAAACTTCCCTAGTCATCTTGGTTCTTGTGAGTCAAGGATACGTTATACATAATTTATGAAGGCAAGAGTCCACTGGTGATAAATTACTTCAATAGTTAGTGCTCAGATAACAGCAAGGTGCGGGCACAGAGGTAAAGGAGGTCTGGAGAGACAGCATCCCCACGTGAAATGGAAAGAGCCTCTTTAGCAACGAAAAAATCTATCACATGCAGTCTCGAAATCAGGAGTTTTGGCCAACTGAATAGGTGTGGCTGCACTGATGACTGTTGGAATACAGGCTGTGCTCTATTACTCTCTAGAATAAGCGAGAATGTACAAAAAAAGAAATAAGTAAATTTTGAAAAGCAAAACAAATACTATGTTCCCCCTAAAACATCTGCATTTTTTGTCTTTAATACTAAATACAAGAAGCGATCCATGTGAATTATTTCTTGCACTTGAACCAACACTAAAATTTTCAAACTGAGTTTTCAACACTGTGATTTTTCTGAATATTTTGCAAACTGCATATAACAAAGGCAAAGACTAAGCCCTTGAGCAGTAATTTAATCCAAGGAACAGGATTATCTGCGTAAAACAATGTGATAATAGACCAGAAAACAAGAAATTTGGAACATTCTTCATGAGTCACTAGTGTTCACAGTGAGTTGCTGAATCACTCCATCCTTAGGCAAAGGATAACTTCTCTAAGCAGCACTTCTCCCATCTGTAAGGTAATATTTAGTCCACTTGTATGGTGAAGACTTACGGAACACTAAACTACTACCCAGCCACTGGATGACAAACGTGTAGTCAACGTAACACAACTACACTGACAAGAACAGAACCACTCAGTTACAGAGACAGGGGGTGTATTTCTTGGCCTATATCAGTCAACACTGACATTTGTTGTCAAAGGAACTGGGGCACTTCTCTCTGTTTAAATACCTGCATACATGCAACTGATTCAGGATGAGAAGTCTACAGCAACAGTTGTAAGGTTACACCCGAAATTCTCATCCTCAGTGCAAGTATATTCACTGCTCCTGCTACTGCTGATTTTTATGCTCTTAACTGCTCCCTGGATCACACAGAGTAGCATCACATCTGGACAGAACAGGTTCAGCAAATCCAGCGAGATTTACTGATATGTAATCACTGCTAAATCAGCCAGCTAAGAATCTGGTATCATAGGAGACCCAAGCACACATCTGGAAAGATACCTACAACCTTACTCATCTAGATCAACAAAAACAGAAGAAGCCTGAAAAGCCACCAAAGAAATTAAGCGCGTTAAGTTTATGCACAGAAAGCAGAGATGGACAGAAAGCCTCTACGAAGTAACGCACAGCTGAACAGTAACTTGGGATCAAAAGAAAATTTTAATTTATCCTTTAAGTAAATGTCACCTCAACATACATCATACTACACATTACGTCTCTAGGAAGGAAGCATAAAAAAGTGCGAAACAAGGCCAGTTAAAATACAAAACAAAGTTAAAACTTGGAATCGGAGCAGTTACCTAAATAAGGAAACAAACACAGTTGAGAGTTTACTGTCAGTTGTACACACTAGTTTCTTCAACAATTTTTTTTTTTTAATTGACAAAACTATTCTATAGGCTACTTCGAAAGGGAGAGAAGTCTACAGCTATATACCATTTCAAATTTAACCAAAATCAAGACGAAATTTCTATATATTTCAAAGGATTTAAAACACCCTTTTCCCCCCTTTTTCAGTGTTTTGCAAGTAAAATAAATCACACCCACAGAAGCTACAGAAATCAAGCTAAAACTCCAGAAAAGATAAAGAAACTTACAGCAGGCAAAATTCCCACCCAGGACGGACAAGATTCTGCAGCACTAATGAATTAGATTTTCAATTATATATCTATCTTTAGAAAGAAAAAGTAATCACAGCACAGAGAGCAGTTGCCAAAAAGAGCCCTTCTGGTTCTGCAAATACAGGACTGTGCTCCTGCTGCCATGGAAACAGAGTCCCCCACTGCTCTGGTCCTGGTGCAGTGCCACACATGCTCTCAAGCATTTAATAAATATTAATAATGCAAAAATAATATTGATGTATCAGAAACAGAACATCTAAGAAAAAAAAAAAAACTGGCACTAAAGCTCACTTTACGTGGCTGCCACCCAAAGGCTACTAGCCTTACCCTAAGCCAACTATAAATTCTGTTCTCTCCTAGTTGCTAACGCTTGCTCTTGGCATTAACTGTGAGGTTAAACTGACCGCCAGACCTTAGCTTAGACTGAAAAAAGCCAGGAAACCTGGAGGAAAAATTGAAACACTTCTGCTAGTCCAACAGGTACCCCTGCGGTAAGCAGAACGGCTGTAGGCATTGAGCGCTGGACTGGTAGGTAGGAGGCCTCATTTCTGCTCTTGGCTCTGCTGCTGCTTGTATGACCACCAGCTCTCCAGGCCCAGCTCCCACCAGCAGAAGAGGAGCAGGCATAGGGCTGCCAGATCAGCCTCAGCTCTGGGGAAAAAGTCAGGGTCCCTGCCAGGAACAGAACTACAGTCTACAAGGGCATCATCACTAGGGCAGGACACAGTACATCTCACCCTGAGAGACCAGAGATGGAGCTCACATCCCTGCTTTTTTTTTTTTTTTTTTTTTTTAAAAAAAAAGAATCTTCTGGCTTCTCTTAGGTTAAAATCTGGCTCTTGACAGTATCTCAGTTTGAAGGTTTAGTTTTATTTTTCAACTAGCTTACAGCATTATTATAACTTTTAAAGTCTAATCAGTTTGTTATGTCTTGTATTTCAGCCAGAATTCTTCACAAAGCAGAAAATCTGCATTAATTTTAATCACAAGGCCTTTTACCCCCTTCTTTTCCCTTGTGGCCATCTAAATATTAATAATTTTAACAGGAAATAAAGAGTTAGAAAAACTACACTCTGCATTTTCAACACTTCCCGCACATGCACCGTAAAATAGCGTAGGCTTCCCTTTGGCCAGAACCAGCTGTCGGCACTGGAAGCAGAGCACGCTGGAGCAGGCAGCCTGCTTTTCCACCAGGGACGTGCCACTGTGTAAGAAAACAAGCAGCAACACAAATTTTCATCTCCATCACTCAAACTCAGCTTGCTGATTTGTTTTCCTGGGCAAAGCAAAGAAAGAAAAATTGACATCTTATGGCATTTTATAAGGCGTGCAACGACACAGAAAAGCAGAACTGAGCAGTAACGTGCTTTGGGAACATCTTTAAAATTACCAGGGAAAAGCTGCAGGTTTTCAGGACAGTTGTAGAGAGAAAAAGGCCATCAGAGAAGCAACAGTACAAGGACTAGAACTTCACACCAAATCAAGTCTACCACAAGTGCATCTCTAATACAACACCACCATCTCTGATGCACACCAAAGACATGGTAAATCTGCCAGTGAATGAGGAAAGCTGGTGCCATTAAAAAAAGCTAGCAGAAACAAAAGCTGGGTGTCTGCTCTACTAGGAACAGCCAAGAGAATCAATAATAGTCAGGCATTTTCAGGCATTACTGAGTGTTTAATGGTCCTTCAGGTGGACAATGGAGTCAAGAAAACTCAATTCTTTCTACCTCTGGCTATTTCTTAGTCTAGGTGCATCAGATAAATGCGGTCACCAACACATTACACTTGTTTCCTCCAGCCTCATAATAGTAATTTGTTAATTTAAATTAATCCCTAAACATCTTCTGATTTTCTAATATGAAACTATCCTGAGTATCCTCCACTCCAACATGAGTAAGAAATCTCATCTCAAACCTGTGCTAATCCTGGGTCTACAACACTGCAGACAAGAGAGAACTGGTCTACCTTGACTTTTGTTTTATCTTTATATACGTTAAAATGCTCTGGATGAAGCTTGACTACCTTGGCGCAAAATGTAGGACATTTTTACATCCTCTGAAATGAGAGCTCTGAGCTCTTTGATAAACAAACTAAGTCACTGTTGGTTTTGACTGCACTTTCATAATTTTCTTCTTGAACTTAATCATTATTTTCAATCTTCCTATTCTCCTTGACCTCAGGAAACCTTTTCAGATAATAGCTTGTTCCCGTAATTGTATCTAGAGCAACCCACGTGCTTTCAAGCTATATAACGCAGCTGCACTCCATAAAATCAAGTTCTCTTCCCTCTGTTGCCATAATGCCCCCAGTGGCTACCCCACGCACCTCAGTTCCCTCCTCTGTCTCTCCGGTTGTCCTGTTCCAGTTCTATCACTTTTTCTTTCCTCAACCACAGAAAAACACCACCTCCTGGAAAGCAGTTTGTATCTACAGATAATAATACATCTGAAGCAAATGTGCCAGGAAATAGGGAAATGGAGAAGGGAATGTTTCCCACATGTACATAATGCTTTATTTTCTACATAAAGGATGCAGCACAGGGAAGACAGATAAACACAAACCCCCCAAAAATGCAAGTTATTTTTCTCAGAACAGACAATGAGAACATAGTGGAAAAAAAGGAAGATAACCAAACAACAATATTCACTGTGGAACACAAGAAAACAGTAAACCAGTTTTGAGCCTAGCTTTCACAAGAACACAATACAGATCAGGACAGGGAGGCAACAGGCACACAGGCAGGCAAACGAGCCCTGCCTCTCTGCACCACTCTTCCCAGTGCTTCCAGTTTTGGGATGAGCATGCAAGCTGGCCACACAACTCAGTTAAACTATCACTGATATAATCAAGAGCGTATGACCACGCATATGTCAAGAAAACCTAAAACTCTCCACGTGGTGATGTACACACATCAAAGACGCACAGGCATCTCCAGAGTAACATACTCAGCACAGAGAATACTTTCTCAATATTGAGCATGAAGAAAAATCCAAGCAACTGATAATGGAGGACAAAAAAGTCATAGAGTATACGTGGCACCTGTGACAACCTGCTGTCTCACTTTGTCATGCCCCAAAACCTGCAAGCACGGCACACATTACACTCCTGCATTTCAAAGCCACTGAGACCATATTTAACTCTTGACAGGATTTTGGTTCTCAAATAGGCTTTTAATATATTTTTATTCTCAAATTCCAACTGTAGTGAAATTTGAACTGAAAAGCAAGGAGAATACCAGGTTGCCTCCTGGGCTTTCACAGAGGCAGCAGAAGTCAAACTCTGCAGATTCTCTACGTACAAAGCCAGCCAGAGAACAGGAGTCTCTTCCTCCCAATACTAAGGCAAGTGTGCCCCAGCTATACAATCACACACTGCGGCCCCAAGGCAGGGCAAGGGCTGAGGTAGAGGGAAGTCTGTTGATCCTACATGTTTACCTTGAATTCTGGGCATGTGGGAACAGTCTTTGAAACAGTAACTCCTTCAGACAGCATCTCATACCTGAGGCAGCCTCAATCCTGACCAGTATAAAATATCCTGCGGAGTACTCACCAGAAAGCAACAACACAGAAAGTATCCCAATACAAAGATGGAAAATGGAACTTTAAAAGAGAAACAGTAACGCTGCATTTGGCTGTGTCCCCCGGCATGCAGGTACTACAAAGCTGAAGTGGCCTTGCAGCTTGTGTTTCATTTTAGGAAACTGGTTAAGCTACTGCTTTGTTTTTGCAATTACACTCTTTGCCATATTTAAGGATGCTGTGGTTTTTTTTAGTGAGGGGGGGCCTAAGGTGGCAGCTTCTGTAGGAAACTGCTAGAAGTTCCCCCTTTGTTCAGTGGACTCAGCCAGGCCTAGGGCGGATCTGCTGCTGGCCAAGGCTGAGCCGATTGGTAGCAGAATGTCCCGTGATAACACCTCTGCAATAACATATTTAAGAAGGGGAAAACAGGAAAAAAAAGAAAAGAGAAGAGAAGATGTGAAGTAGCTGAGCAGGGGCAGAGGTGCAGAGGGGGAGGTGCAGGCCTCATGGGCCTTCCAGGCCTCACCCTCTGGCGCCTCGCCAGGCGGCCGACTGGGCCCAACTTGGCCCCACCAGGCTGCAAGAAGTGGAGAGGAGATGGATGATGTGAAGAGATTCTGAGAGACGTCTGCCAGCCTGTTGTGAAGAACTCTTCTTGTGAGAAGAATGGCTGCAGACGCCAAGGTCGGTTCAGGAGGAGGAGGAGTAATGTGGCTCCTGGCCAGATTCCCCTGCAGCCTGTGGTGATGACCATGGTGGAGCAGGTTGTCCCCCTGCAGCCCATGGAGGTCCACAGAGGAGCAGAGATCCACTTGGAGCCCGTGAAGGACCCCACACCGGGGGAGGTGGATGCCTGAAGGCGGCTGTGGCCCGTGGAGAGCCCGCTGGGACAGCCATTCTGGAGAGACTGCACCCCGGAGGAGGTGGAGATGGAGGTGGAGGAGATGACCCACGCTGGAGCAGTTTCACGAAGGACTGTGGCATATAGGTGGGACCCCACAAAAGAGCAGGGGAGGAATGTGAGGAGCTCTTCCCCCAACCATGAAGCAGCGGCGTGAAACAACGTGTGATGAACTGACTGCAACCCCCATTCCCTTTTCCCCCCTGTACCGCTTGGGGTGGGAAGGTAGTAGAGATAACGTTAAGCTTGGGAAGAGGGAGGGGTGGAGAGAGGTTCTCTTGTTCTCTGTCTCATTATCCTGCTGTTTGTAGTAATAAATGCATAGTTTTCCCCAAGTCGAGTCTGTTTTGCCCGTAACAGTAACTTTAAGGATTTTCTCCCTGTCCTTATCTCAAACCTCAAGCCGTTTCTCCTTATATCATCTCCCTCTATTCTCTCGGAGGGTGGGGGGAGTAAGAGAGAGACAGACTGCGTAGTCTGTCCCGATCAGGGCTGAATTATGACAAAGGATTAATCAACAGTGAAACATTTAAGTAGAGGTCTTCCAGTCTCTTTCACCCACTCTCAGGTCTAGGTTAAGATAACATGAACCCTACTTGCAGCAGAACAATAAAATCCTATCAAATAAGAGCTCTTATTTTGTGCCAAAAGCATTGTGCCTGGATGCAATTTGCAACTTGTCTTCTGCTGGCTACAGCAGCAAGCATGAAGAAACTTGCAAAACTGGGCAAAAAGTCTTCGAGAGCCACTCCCCAGCAATTCTCCAGGATTTTCCGTTCTGGGCGACGTGTCACACAGCAGCAGGCACCCCGGGCACATAGCTTGCAGATCCCGAGGCCGACCTGGCCCTGCAGCATCCAGAAACCTAGAACAAAACCCAGCATCTGAGTAGCTCTGCAAGGAGTGATCCTTTGTCAAAACACTGTGCCTCAGAAAATGGACATTTTTTCCCCACTATAAACATAGCTTTGCTGTTTTATAATGTTGTTGCTATACCATTAAGGAAAAGTCTCCATGACTGTGTACCTGCAAACACTCTCTGAAATAGGTTATAAAATTCCATCTTGACTTTCCCAAGTTTCCTGAGAGGAAAAAGCATCATTTGCTTGTACAGGGAAGGAGTAAAATACATCTACAAAACCATGTTCAAAACTGCCCTGGAGACCTGTCCTCATTGTGTGCATCACAGAGCGCACATCATGGCACTGCAAGCTGTAAATTGCGACTGGGTTTTCATCTTGTGAAGCCGATGCAGACTGGACTGAGCTCAAGCAAATAATTTTGCATAGAGCAGAGTCAATAGTCTTATACAGATTTAAATTCTGTAACAGCTACCCAAGATTTCTAATTTCAGAGCTTAAGACTTGATTCCCCAGCAGTCCAAACACTGTAACTTTCACTATTTTTCTCTCAGGAGTTTAGTCCCCTTTTAGTAGATACACAGGAACATTTTAAGGAACTTACCTACTCCATTTTTCTTTTCTTTCCCCATAAAACACTGTAACTTTCTGAAAAAATGACAGGAAAAAAAAAAGCCATCTTCATATTTAAGCAACCTATATACAGCTTTATGTATTTCCACCATGTACACAAATTAGTCTCTCCTTCTCTCTTGGTAACACCTCACAAGCCACATGCCTACAGACAAGTGAACGCTGTCTCTGTTCTTCCTGCAGCCTCCTTTGCTACAGTTCTTTGCTACTAGGATTTGTTTCCTTTTACTTCTTGTAAGGCAGGAACTATATTCATATTTACTTGCTACCTACGTCTATCCGGTTCTTTTATTACCTTTCCCCAACAGATGAGGCACTTTCTGCAATCTCTATTTTCCTGCTTTTCCCTAAATCCTCAGCACTTTGTCTTCATACTGCAAAAGTAATCTATTTTTTTTATGGTGGCCCTTTGACTGTTTTAAACCATCAACATTAATAAAAACGACTTGATAACACTGAAATATGCTAATGTTAAGAAAATGTGTTAAACATTTTTTTCCTTTTTTTTTTTTAATTAAAGGAGAAACCCAAACTGGATTCCTTTAATTTCATTCATTTCCCACAAGTAAAAGCTCTGAAGTGAACTACCACATACCAAGAAAGAATTTGGTCTTACAATGTGTAAGAAGGAGGTTATTGAGCAATGTAGGATAAACTTAACAAACCTTAAAAATCAGTACTGAGTAATCTGATTTATGTAAGAGCTGAGATAATTAATTTTTCCATGCAGTTTCTGCGTTGGTTACACATCAATGCTACAGTAGGTAACTTGGAACTACCAACCACAGCGGAAAAGAATTACAGAACGGAAAGCAAATTCCAAGAAGACAATACAGGATGATTACCGAGACATTTTCCTTAGAGTCTAAAACTCCTTTAAAAAAGCCAACGTTAAACCAGCAAGGCTTTAGAGGAGAAGGGGAAAAAATAAACAAACAAACAAAAAACCCCAAAAACTCCAACAATGTCAGCCTTTATGCAAAGACAGCTTGTAGTAGGAAGCACATGGAGTACTGCCAGGCTGTCGAGTGCCTGTTTGGACAAACAAATAAAGATTATCTCCTTCCAGAACTGCTTAAGATACTCCTGGTTACAAAACTTTCCTGTATATGTAGACCATCTAGCACAAGGACAAGCTTGTATCATAAACCAGTTCTTAACACAGATGAAGACTACTTTGACCCTCCAACAAGGGAGGATATATAAAAGCAGCAATGAGCTCTTGCAAATATGTTATCAACTCTGGACAAACCATCAGCAAGTAATTACAGGGGTTATCAGGGTCCATATCAGTACTCATTACTAACTGGCTACCTGCGTTTTCTTTTCCCTCTCCATCACCACTCCAGCATGCTGAGTTTTCCAGAACAGATTCTTGCAGTGCATATGTTCGTAAGATAGTTTTAAATAAATACCTGTTTATTACAGCAGTGATTATTACAGAGGTGGCATCTAAAAGCAAAGACATGGAACATATTCTTTCACCCAGCGAGTCTAACTCTAAACATTACATACGCTGAAAAGTGGTATGCATTTTTGAAAGAAAATGATGTTCAAAAACAATGCAAGCAAGAAAGATGTGTGTGAAAATGCAATTTAAATGTCTTTCAGGCTGCTTGGAGAAATAACTGCAAAGTCAATATATATACGAACTAAATTAACAGTCTGTAAGTAATTTCTCTAGTATGCTCCCCAATCAATAATAAATGTCAAGTTCAGATTAAAGCAAAGAACTCCTCCTGATGTCTCCACATCCAAAAATTATTTTTCTTAACATCTCAAAAGTCACCATTCTACTACAATTTAGCCATCATACTTTATCACCCCTAAATCCAACAACTGTAAAAACCCTCTGAAATAAAACCAAATCAGATGCAATTATCCATCTAACCATTCTAAACCAGCACAATGCACACAGAGGTGATATTCAATAGGATGTCGTTTTACATTCTCTTTTCTGACACAATACTTAGATGGTGGATCACAAGGAAAAGGGAAAGATAAAAGAGCAGCCCAGATACCGACCCACTCACTCATGCTAGGCAAGGAGCTCAGACCACAAACCTACTCTTCAATGTGGGGTGCAGGGTGTAGAATCTGTTCCTCAAGACGATACTCCAGCTACAATCCCAACCTCTGAAACAACAATCCCCAAAGCACAGCCCAGAAGTCACCTGCAGCTCACCAAGCCTTTGTTCAACAGCACAGAGGGACTTTTAAATAGAAGACTTGAAGAATACCATTACCAGCCTGCTCAGAGATTGCCAGCACTTCCACAGATTGTCTCTCTCTCTGGAAACTCATATGCTTCTGAGAAAAGTTGTCCAATTATGGCTACACGAGTCCAAGCTAGTTCTCAGTCAGCCATGGCTTGAGTCCTTTGTAATTTATAACATTCCAAATCTAAGTTGCCTCTAACTAGTGCCAATATAACTCCTGCATAAACCGTTGCTATATCTGAATAATGTAATGCTGCTAGCTCCCCAGATCATAAACTTAGGCATATATAAAGCGTATCAAGTCCTCCAAATACAAGGCACCAGAAATAAACGTTATGTTTCATTTTATAGCATCAGGACGTCTCCCATGAACAAGAGTTTGGGAATCCCTGCTCTCCTTACACTAATCTACTTAGACTTCACTCTGGGTACTGCCTGACACAGATTCATCGGTGAAGCTGTTAACAGGATAGTCGCATACTGAAAAGCAGAAAACCAGTGACTCTTCTTTTCTCAATACATGTCCTGGGTCTGTGAATTTTCAAGAGTTCATTCAGTGAAAGATAAACTGACGTGCATTCAATGTCTATCATCCTACAGAGATAATTGAAGAGATGTGGTACCTACTGCAATATTTGTAACTTAAAACTCCAAATTAAAGACACTTCTCTCTAAGACTGAGGCTTCATAACTTCTTTTAGAGATGCTTCTTACACTTCATGGTTGACATACAACTTCTGACAGCCTAGGAGAATTTAAGTGAAATAACAGAGAGGTAATAACCGCACAACCCTACAAACTACCCAGAGTTTACTGGGTGCCACCCACACGCACCAGGGCCACACCACAGGAGGAGGCAAGACTGCCATCTTCCCAGGACTGAAAGTATCGATCTTCTCGCCCTCTCTTCCCTCACACTACCAGGGAATCAGTCAGTGTTACGCAGCTGACACTGCCAAGCAGTGCTACTTGTTCACCTCCCCTCTCCTCACCATGACTGCAAACACTTATTTAAACACAAAACTCACACGAACTCCACATCTTGTCCTGATGCTTAAAGCAAGCAGGATTTCACACGAGCACCTGGCAGGGACTCTGCCGGGGCTAAACATCTCTCCCTCCCAGCTCCCCTGAGGACACAAACCGTGCCGCTCCGAGCAGAAAGGTTGCTGGAGGCGGGGAACCTCACAGGGGGCTGGGAGAGGGCAGGGAGCTGCCAGGTGAGCGGTGCCGCACCGCCTTCCGGGTGTCCCCGGCCCGGCCGGCAGCGAGGAGCAGCCGCTACCCCGCAGCGGGCCCGGCCGCCGCGTCACGGATCTGCTGCTCGCGGCAGCCAATCGGCGCGGGAGCCGGGGACGGCGCGACTTCATTCATTCATTCATAAAAAAGAGGCGCAGCGCAGCTGGGAAGCGCGCCCTTCCTGGCTCGGTTCCGGGTGGGGGGTGGCCCCGTCCCTGTCCCCCCGCGCCAAGGGACGGACACTCACGGCAATCCGCCTCGTCGCTGTTATCCGAGCAGTCGTCGTCCTCGTCGCATTTCCAGACGGCGGGGATGCACCGTTCGTTCCGGCACTGGAACTGGTCCTCTTCGCACTCCTTGACGGTGCCTGCGAGACACGGGGCCGCGCCTGGGTCAGTGGGGCGCGCTCCCACGGTGGGGGACATCCCAGGGCCGCCCCCCACCCCACCCCGCCCGCCCGCCCCCGCACAAGGCGCGGGGAGCCGCCGGGCGAGGGCCGGGGCCGGCGGGGCAGAGGGGCTCAGTGAGGGGCTAGGGGAGATGCCGCTCCGCGGGGGAACGGCGGTGATCCCGAAATGGATTTGTGCAGGGATGAAAGGGACCGTCCCCGTGCTGCCCCGCATTGTTTCAAAGGCACGGGGAAAAGGAGCCTGGGAACAGAAGATGGTTAAACGCGAAATGTGAAAGACAAAGAAAAATTCTAAGACGCAGCGATGCTGGGACCTTCTGAGCGTCCGTTACCGGGGCCAAACGCGCAGACACCCGCGGGCGCGGGGGTGAACAGACAGCGCGGCCGTCCCGGGAAAAGGGAACTGACCCAACTGAAGTTGGGGGCGGGGGGGGGGACGGAGCAAATCTGCTTTGCAGACGCAGCGCCGCTTTGATGAGGCACAAATCTCCTCAGAAAGGGATTAAAGGTGGCAGCTCCTGTCACCAGCGGTCGCACTGCCTTCTCCCGCTAAAGAGGCCCCGCAGGTCGCAACCCCCGAGCGCAGGTCACCGCGGCGAGTGGGTGCCCGTGCAGGCAGCACGCTCGCCCCGCTCTCGTCCCCCGGAACGCCGAGTACAGGCGCGCACTTGCCGCACGCCGCCCCGGCGCCGAAGGAGAGCTGGCGGGCCGCGCCGGACCCACCTTTGCCGAGGTGCAGCTTGAGCAGCAGCAGCTGGAGGAGCAGCAGCCGGGCGAGCGCTGGCCGGCACATGGTGCTCGCTCCCTCCGTGGCGGTGTGCGGGGTGCGCGCAGCCCCCGCGCCGCTCACCGCCCCGTGCCGACTGCGGCCGGCGCCGCCCCCCGCCCCGCCGCGCGCCGCCGCCGTGACGCGCCCCGCTGGGCGGGCCCCGCGCGCCGCCGCTGCCCCCGCAGAGAGCAGAGCGGCCCCGCCCCCGTCGCCACCGGCGGGACGGGCTCCTCAGGGCCCGCACTCCGAGAGACACCTGCGGGGCACCTCCCCGGCGTGGCCCGGCGGTGGCGGCCGCCGAAAGGCCCGCAGGTGGCACACGCCGCGTCGGGCAGGCGTTTCCGGGCCTGTCCGCGGAGGCCTTCGCCGCGGCGGCGGCCCGGGCTTCACCTGCGGCCGCTTCGCCAGGGAAGTCCCGCCACGGCTGCCAGCGGCGACAGGGACCCGGGAGAGCGGGGCGGGACCGGGCCCCGCAGCCCTTGCCGGGGGAGAGCGGCCTGCGGCGGCCCGAACCGCGGGCACAGGGTCGGGCCCTGGGGGCAGGAGCCTCCCTCCATGTGCCCGGTTGCAATGACGGCTTCGTTCATGATCTTAATTTTATTGAGTCAATTAAACACGTGGACTCTTTTAAATGGCCTCGAGTCACAAATTGTGCGCTCTCCTCATTACTTCGGATCTCCCACTGAGGGATTTCATTATGACCATTCTGATGTGGTCACCTCCGCTAATTGTGTTCCAATGAGTGAAACCGGTCCGAGCCCCTTCGCGGGGACGCTCGCCCTCGCCGCTGCCGAGCACACGCGGTCTGATCGGTAACTACAAAGGAAGCGTTTTACAAGCTGTCAAGGGCCGCGTTTATCACTCCATTTGCAGAGTGCTGATGAGAAAGCCGCTCACTGCCCTTAATTAGCACTGCAGCGTTGTTCACACACTCAGGATTAAGAGTATTTCAATAATCCTACCGTGAAAATATATTTTTCAGGAGTAACTTGAATCTAACATCACAACGGGATCGACATGATTATATGTAAAGTGTTATTTTAAAAAAGAAATCAAGCACTAATTTTATGTAAACGGATGTAATAAAACTTTTCCATTTAAAAACCTGACATACCATTGACTCCAGAATGGTCCACAATTTAAAAGTGCGCCTGTGCCTTTAACAAAAATTTTGCAAGTCATTAGTCAGTAGTGTCATTAATGCGTTTGAATCATGTGAAGAGGAGAAGAGCTAATCATTGAGCTATTTCACTAGCAGCTTATATCCTATTAGCAATTTATTCAGCCTTTTTGAACAATTTTTTTAGCATGCAAAATGTAGCGCGTGTTTGTTTTGGCTGGATCAATGTGATAGATTACAATAATTGCTTAAAGCAAATGCGTTATTTATAATACATTAGGTCAAATTTATCTTTTTTAAATGTGCCAAAACACAGATTCATAAAGCTACCATAATTCCAGGCCTCATTCTTCTCTTTCCTAAATTAGTTTAAATTGGAAGTGTCTCCAAAGGCAGTAATGACACTCTCCGGTGTGAAACAGGTGCGAGCGTGCAGAGCATCACTCACAGCAATGATTTGCTATGATTCCTATCAGAATTTTGTTTTATTAAAAAAAACCAAACAGGTGTTTTGGCCTGAATGCCTCACACAGAAAACAACATTAATAACCTTTTTTTTCCTAAATTGCTCTGATGACACCTTTCCAACAGCAATTTCAACAGCCTCCACTGACCAGCCATTGTAGGGGCTACTTGTAGCCTAGTACCATCTTGTGGACATATCTCTCTCCAAGGAATTGCAGAGGCAAGAAGGGAAACCAGAGGTGCTAAAGAGTTAAAAGTAAATGGGGCAAAGGAAACCATTTGGTATGTAACAGAAATGAAATCTAGTTTTATCCATTATGTTCCAATAGTTAAGACTGTTAATTTACCTCCCAAGGTGCGTCTCTTCTAGGAGCTCACCTCTTGAGTCAGAAACTGGAGCAGGAACTTGTGCTTCTTTTCTCCAGACTGTATGGAAATCTGTAAAGCACCAGCACAGACATATGTGGCCAAACAGCTAATACGCAACATTTAGTAACTGTCATATACAAAATACATTCTAATATACTGCATTTGCTAGTTGGCAACTGAGTTTGCTTATAGATTTGACACTCATAATCCAGTCTGTCTCCTAATCTCAAGACTGGTTATGGTAGGTGAGACCAAGGGTCTCTCAGCTGATAGCAGATTCCCAGACCCAATGTAAGACAAGAGCCAGTGATCGTTGCCCAGAAGAATTTCCTATCTTCCAGCCATCAGTGGCTTGAGGACTTCCTGAGACAGTGGTAGTGTCTTTGTATTCAAATGGTCTTGAATACGTTTTCATGAATATCAGTTTCTTTTCAAACATAACGTAAGTAAAAGCTTTAGCAGGGGTCACATCCTGAAGCAAGGAGTTCCCCAGCTTTCCATATTGTGTGAAGGACACTTGCTTCATGTTGTTCTGCCTCTGCTTGGTCCTTACTGGCTCCAGGTGTATAGCACAGAATGTGCCCTCTTGCCATGCACGGATATATTTCAGCTTAAAAGTAACGTAGGTAAACTTAACAACACAGTGCCATCCTAATGATTTTTAGAAGACCAGCACAAACTTGAACTACATGTTCCTTATTTTTGGTTGATCTGTAGCATAAGGGGCTCCTGCTCCAGCAGACTGTTTCTCTGCTGGCGGTTATGTATAGTTTTTATGAGGAATTAGGCTCAGGCTGCTGTGTCAACTCTTTTTTTCTTCTACATCGGAGAGACTGATATGTTCTACCTCTATCTACTAACTAAACATTCAAAGTCATCCTAAAAGTTCAGGCAGACCAACCGGCAATGGGGCAGCCTCAGCCCCAGGGCACAAAGAAGATGAGAGCAGAAGGCTCTGGGACCACGTCAAAGTGCTGTGAAGGAAGGGACAGTTCAATAACCTGCTGTATGTGTAATCTGATAATTTACTCCTACTTCTGGTCACACAGCGCTGCACATTAAACAACACAAACTAACACAAATCAGCCTGCCACTAACAGAGCAAGGAGGTCCATCAAAACAGTGAAATGCTATTTCTATAGAGCTCCATCCAGATGGAGCTTCCCATCAGCTAGCTCTGTGTCTTTCATCATCCATACCATTTCTCTATTTCACAAAATTATTTTTATAGCTGGATTTTTTTCCCTTTTCTGTGCCCTTATTTTTACAACTTTTACTGTTTTAAAATGCTTTGTCCCATATCTTCTATAATCTCTTTTGTTTCTTAGTTTGATTTTTTTCTCTTGTAACTTCAACTTCTTTCCAGAAGACTCCAATCCTCTAAGTCAGCTGTTTGCTGTTTTGCTTTTCATATTTCATATTTAAATCCACGTTCTGTACTGCTTTGTCTATTGGATACATCTTCCCCTTTCACATTCTAGGGACCTTTCACAGCCATTGGGACTTTCCTTTTGCTTGTTTCATGCCTAACAGGTCAGTTTAACTCCCTTGGCACACTCAAAGTCTTCTAATGAGATCCTTATTTTTAGTTAGCTCATGGCCTGGTAAAGAAAGGAGGACATCACACAATCATATTTAAACCAAACTACAAACCACATCAGTTTATTATCCAAGATTTGTCTCTTCCACAAGCCAGAGTCTCTCACTTCCATAGCCATAATTCTTTTTTGTCCTAAAACTGTCACTCAGTTCTCTTTTATTCAAGCACAAATAGCAGTATGATACAACAGTGCCAGACTGCTGGCCAAACAAAATCTCAGTGCTACTTACTTGTCCAGGTATGAGATTGCAACGTCTAGTGACCAAAGCTTCCACTTAAGTGTAAAACACACTGCATCACACATTCCCTAACTGCGTATGCACATGCATAGATTAACAGCTCGTGTCTCACACTCATGGATTTTTGTCTTCAGAGCATTTCTGACTTACAACTACTCCCTTAAACTTTTATATACATATACTTATACATATACATATATATATATATAACTGCAAACCCAAGTTAGTCCACTTTGACTACCACCTCCTGGTTTTCCTTAGCAAATCAACTGAAATATTACCCAGTGCCATTCTGCAGTACTCTGGCCATGTAAAAGGAGGTGGGAAGAGCAGCCCCCTGGGAACCTGGCTTCCTGGAGAGCACTGTGTTACTCACAATACTTTTCCAGTATGGCTTCAAATCCATCTTCTTCCACTTCATGCTCTGACTCCTGCCTCTCTATAATGGCTCTTGCAAGGGAGTAGGAGGAAGAAATGCTTTGCAGTCCATTGGTAAAGTTTTTATTCAGCTAGAGAGGAGTTAACACAGAAGGCTTCTGCCCTTCTTTCCCATCCCAACGCTCAACGCTCTGCCATAGCAGTACCCCTAGACAATAGATCTTTGAGTGCAACCAAACCTACAGTCACAATGGGGACCTTTCCCATTAATTTTAATGAGGATAAGAATGAAGGGACCAAGAAGGAAAAAAAAAGTGAGGATTAGGTGTCTGGCAAGATCTTTTGCATGCTAGAGGAGCGCCACTATAGAATGATCTACTCTTTGCTGTCGTACAGCGACTAATCACCGTGAAAGCTAACAGAAATGCAGACTTGAGGCCACAGTTAGTAACAAGTACAGTGGGATTTTTTCAAGATGTTTCACTTCAAACTATTTATCCTATTACTACTAACAAAGGAATCATGAATTGGAGCAAAACTGAAGTTGACAGTGTCTCGTGTAACTCTACAGTGACCATATACCAATGCTGTAAAGCAGGAGATTAGTACCACAGGCTGCTGTTTGCTCTACAGCTCCCAAAGGGCTTAGACACAAACAGTGAAACCTAGTAGCAGCACCAAGCCTGGATTTTTTTTTTTTTGTCCCTTTTAAAAAATTCTGTGAGCTAGATGCTTGCTCCATTTTTCTCCCACACCTTATTTGTTTAGGCCCCAATGCTGCAAATAAGTGGTGTATTGTACGTGGATGGTGGAAACAGAGACAAGGTCTGGTTCTGCGAGGTGCAAAATTCCCTCAGCTCCTAGCAGCCCTCTGGAAAGCTCTAAGCATCTTGAAGGCTCACAGACAAATTATTTTAGCATTAATTACAACATCAATGAGAAAATAATACCCAAATGGGAATTTAGGATGATGTCTGCATGGAATGTTTCTCATTATTTTTGTATGGATTTCAGATGACAGCAGAACATTTTAAAACCAGTCTTGCTTTCAAGCTAGCGCTGAATCTATGGCTTCGTGCTAAGAGTCGGGCAGCTTCTAAGTCATCTAATTTGTAAATTTTTATAGCTGCTTGACAAGGCTGTCTTTCTTGATGAAGGCATATGAACCCAACATTTGTTTTCCTTTTTAACATGAAAGTTCATTAAAAGCAATTTTTTCAAGGTCAGATTCCTAAAGTTTTTGCCTTGCATTCTTTTTTTGTAGTAGAGGCAGTAAAGCCTTGTCTTTACCATTATTTTTCAAAGCTACCCCATTAGATATTGCAATCTCATCACTTTCAATTCCTAAATAACAAAGGAAAGAATGGAGTCTTGTGCATAACCAAAAGATTTGAGCTTGGTCAGAGTGGAATTATTTGTTTTTCAAAGTGGATAAAAATCAAACTAGTTTTTAAAATCACCTAAAAAGAGGAATGGTGGGAGGGGAAGAAAAGGGAAACATTTGGAGACCTTTTTTTCCAAGAGAGAAAAAGAATCCAATTACTGTCCTGCAAATGTAGGCCTGATGTTCAAATATCTCCTTACTTTGCACCAAGTTTTGCTTAGTCAATGATAAAATTCTTCTAAGTTTCTCTATGTAGAGCTTCATTAGAGATATGAGTCACAGAAATGCAGCCATGTTTATATTCGTCTATACATCTGAGAAGTGTTATCAATGTAACAGAGTTGTGAAAAACTTGTTTCTTTGAAGTTGAGAAACCTTTCCTCACCAATGTTAGGATAGAGCTGATGCCACGTGTAGAATCCACTTTGTATGAGTGACAGACGTGTATGTGCACACCCAGAGCTACAGTTTAAACAAAGTTTCAGAAAACATGTCCTTTCCGATTTCCTGCCTGTTATAGCATGTTGTAACAACAGCAGTTGATGGATCAATCCCTGTGGCATTTTGTCATATCACATAAAGCATCAAGTGATAGATGCACTTCAGAATAACATGTCCTAGAGACATAGTTTCTAGAAGCACAAAACAGCTCTCCTCCTACCCTTATTAGTACACCCTTCAAAATATTCCCCCATCTCAAATGCTTCCTTAAAAAGCAAAAGTATCTCTCAGTTCCATGGATGTTAAGGTCTAACCAAGACAGATCAAGCCTGAAAGAATACAAGCAGATACATACTTGTCTAAACCAACCTAAACCAACTTCTACTAATTCAGCTGGTCCTTGATTTGCTGCATCTCTTATGCTTCAGCCCTGGGTTCTCCTATGGCTCAGATAAAGCACAGTATTTATGCATTTGTATGTCTGTACAGATCATGTCAGACTCACACAGTTTTAACTTCCACAAGCACTTCCCACAGCACTTCGTCAAAGCACTTGGTCAGAGTACTTTGATTTTTACTCATGACACTCCTGCTGTTGTCTCAGAAAGACCCTGTCTCCCTTTCATTCACTCTTTAGAAAGCTTAAACATGTCCAAGGTAATCTCAGAGTTACGATTTTTTAAAACAACTTTTCTATTTCAATATAATCTGTGCCACTCAGTAGGACTGACAGATATTTGTTGTCCTCTAGTCATCAAGAGCTGGTCTTGGTACTTGCGAAGGAGGTCCATGGTCCGCAGGAGGACAGAAGGGCAACACCAGGCCAACACAAAGCACTGGCGTGGAGCACTGAAGGGCTGCAGCCAGCCTCACAGTCCTGAACAGCTGCTCCCTTTTCCCTGGAAAATGATACATCCTGTGGCCAGATCAGGTTAAAGCAGCTCATTTCTTCAGCTGGTTTAGAGGGCTAGGACCCAAACCATGAGCACACTCACCTGCTAGAGGCCACAGGCCTAAAGGACTAAGACTAACATGGGCTCCCAAAGATCATGACAAGTTCTTGTAGGTCACCTGAAACTTGACTTGGGAAGTGGATTGTTTCTCTAATCATTACAAAGCAGGCGTTGGAGAAATTCAGATATTCCCAACCCAAATATTTGGGATCTGTTTTGATTTAATATTAGTCAACTGTGTGTCCCAAAAACATGGCATAGTGTTTGTAGCTCACAATTCAATGTAAAGTAACACCTGCTTTCAGTCCAAAAGTGAAAGTTCAATTCAGCAAATCACCCAGCCATTCACAAAGGCACAGAGGGAAGTAAAGGCCACCTCCCTTTGTATAGGTTCACAATCTTATCTTTGCCTTGCCAAAACAAAATCAATAGAACAAAACACCAAGGTTTGGGCCTTTTGTTAATAATTTGACAACCAAAGTCTATAAATTCATTTCCCCATTTCATTCCTTTATTTGTCCTGCTGCTCTGAAAGTCCTGAAAGGACAATGGAAACTGGCCTGACTCTGGCTGTCTCAGTCAAATAAAGTTGGCATGGACATGGAGTTACACTTAGCCACCCACCCACACAATTTTAGCTTCCCAGCCATCAAAGCACAATCAAAACTGCATTTTCCTGACTGTCAGTTTCTCTATGCATTTTTTAGAGCACAGATGTAATAGGTTTTACAGGGAGTCCCTTTGATTCGTGCCAGCCCTGCACATTCTCATTCTGCCCCTAATCTCTCCTTTGTGGCACGCGGACTCGGAGCGGTGGGCATGGATCCCAGCGGACACTGATTACCATCCAAATTCCCTTTTGGAAATGATCCCATCTGGCAACTGCAGAACCCAAAGCTTCGACCCTCAGCCATTGTTCTTCTCCAAAATGAGCAGATTCAACTTTATTACAGATTAAACATTTGCTGGTTTATGTGTAAAGCTAATTTCAAGTGGTGTGTCAAAACATAGAAGCTTTCTCTGCAGACGCTCCTGTAGGGTTTTTTATTTTAAGGATGAATAAAAATTAAGCAGTCCAAACCTTTTTCTTTTTTTTTTTTTTTCAGAATACGTACAAAGAATTGCTCCCCACGCTTAAATTTTGCATGTCAAGTTTCATCTGGGAGCAGATTCGTTTTTACAGCTCAGTTATCAGCTGTGCAAACAGGCTATTATTCATGTTCATCTAGGGTCTAACAGCATTATTGGCCTCTCAGAAATTTGCCAGGCCAGGAAAATTTATGCAGGACTCATTTTAGAGAGGGAAGAAAAATGAGACACAGCTGAACAGGCCCATGAAAGGCAACCAACACCCTTATACATCTTACCCACAGAGCAGAGAGCAAGGTAGTGATCTCCTGTTGCACACTCCCCACATTGAGGCCCATAGCAAATCCATGCGCAGCTCTGCACTGTGACCTCTCTCTCCCCATCTGTGATCACATATGCAGGATGCAGATGGTCAGACCGCTCCGTGATCCGCTGCGGAGAAGGCATAGTTGGTATATAGGCCACGGCATTGCTTTGCAGCCAGGGGGTGTACCAGGTAGTAAGGCCCTGCACGCACTGAAGCCTTATCAAAAGCCCTGTTCTCGATCAACCGAGCCACTCTTCTCACCATTCAGCCCACCTAGTATATCTGATGCCTGGATGATGACAGGTGTCAATTCACAACTCAACTTCCCCCCAAAACAGCTAACGTGCACAAATCCAAACTTCAGCAAGAGCACCCAGTCATGTTTCTTGCAGTGGTGCTCACAGTAGAAATGTTTAGTGGATAAACATCCCTCCTCTTAAGCAAGGATAATCTATAAGGCTAGACTGTGCAAATAAAAAAAAAAATTACTGTGCCTTATATGCTTGTCATATAAGCACTTAGAAATGAAATTTGTACCAATGGCAGCAGTAATCTCTTCTTGTACATTATATTCTTAAGAGGTTAGTAACCTCAGGTTGCTTATCTTTCTGAAACACATAAAAATTTCTAGTAATATAAAATCAAAGTCTTGCCTTAACAAACAGAAATCCAGTAGAGCTAAATTCTTCCTGTTTTTTTCTGCAGTGTGGGGTGGTATTATAATGGATTTTATCATGTCAGTTTTTCACGATATCAAAATGATTTCCAAATCAATTTTAAGGATCTGAAAACATTGTTTAATGTGTCTGCAAAACAAAAGTAATCTTTTTACTTTTATGTAGCAACGCTACTGAGTATTTCATTACAGTCTTTCAAGACAGACTGTCCTGATATCTTTACCATTAACAACTGAATTGGTTATAGTCCTGTTGTAGAAGTTTGTCTCTCTAGGTAGCTTAAATTACTCTTTTGTCAGTCTCTTTATTAAAATACAGAAATGTAGTTTCATCCCTTATCAAAAATCAAACCAGCATGGTTGTCACTCTTATAAAATGTTTAAATTGTCATTGTTTTCATTTGCTTTAGACATTTCTGGGAATTCATCCATCTTCAAAGGAAACTCAAAGGGCAAGATAGCATTCTTGTGATTAAATGCAAGAGTAAACAATGAACACAGTGCAACACAGTAGTTTGGGCTTTTTTTTAACCAAGTGCACAAGGATTCAGATGTAAAAGATACCAGTATTTAAGAGAATTTCTCTTGAAATAAGCCAGTGCCCGAGTCCTACACAGCAGAATGGGAATTTTTAGTGGACAAAAACTTTAAAAGGCTCTAAAAAAGGCTGAAAGGTAAAATTTAAGTTGAATGGCAACCTTTCTTTAATTATTGCTGTGAGCAGAGGAGCTTATTACTTAATGAGCCTGAGGCTGTTCATGGCTTCCAGCAAGTCCCAAATTCTCTATCTTCTGCCATATGGGAAGTCAGACTGACCATCATCTTCTGACACCTTCCTGTGTCATCAGCACTAATATTTATCTCAGCAGCAGCAAACTTGGTATAAATCCATCCTCAAGGCAACCTTGTGAGCAACCTGACCACCTCACAGGATTCACTTCCATCTAGCACAGATCTCTATATACTGCATTGCTATCTTCCACGTAGAGTCTCCTTGAAATCCTACAGGTGTTAACCAGTATTTGTTTATAAAAACCACTTATGAAATCAGGCAATTCATCCTCATCACCTGGAGGCTGACCAAATTGTCCCTCTGTCCTTGAAAGCGGATAGTTACACATATTTTTCTTTCTGTGAGTAACAGCAGCATAGGACATAAATACAAACAAGACTGGTGACTCCGTCAAGGAAGACTAGTCTGGCATCTCCAGTCACTGCTGTTGTGAGGTGCATGAACCATCACCATGTTCCTAAATAACAGTGGTACAACAGGAAACATTGAAGTCACCAAGGGATGTCTTAAGTCCCTGCCTAGTACCTTCCAGGAATAAATTCTGCTTTCACTTACAGTATTAATAAAATTCATCATGTAAGATACCTGCACTAGGCTGACTCTTTACTTTCTTTCTTAGTTTCAGACAAAATAGTTCACATATTTCAGAGAACTAAAGCAGGGAGAATATATTGTTCTCCTACATGAGAAAAACAGAATAACCCTAGTACCATTTAACTGAAAAGGCTCCAGAGCCTTCAGATCTTGAAGTAAGGACTTCAGATGAGTTAAAAACCATGTAACTTATTTATTGCACACAAAAACTATACTATGCTTACATTATAAAGGCTGCTAATCAAGCACAGAAACTGGTATGGTTGCCTGTGAAACAGTAATTCATGTGCTTCGCGCACAGGCACCATGATAGCACTGTAAATGACACTGTCACATATGCTCTTTTCCATGAGACCCTTACCTCATTCAGTGCGCAGAATGAACAATGTTGAACTAATGTGTAGCTTTCAATAGTTTATTTTCCCTTCATTATTCACTCTCACCAGGCATTATTTATTGCACGCTATTCAGATTCTGCTTTGAAAACAGAATTATTCATTTCTTCACAGGCTTTCTGTAGTGCTTATCAGAATAGTATGAATGCTTCAGACATCAATGCATTCATTTTTATAAACTTTCTGGGATGCTAAGGTTATAGTTTTTGACATTTTTATGGATCATGAACTGAGTAAGAAGTATCTGATAAAACTGGGTACCTAACACAAGCTGTTTAAAACCTGTGTTTTCAGACTATTACACCTTACTGCATACATTCAAGATTAAGATCCCAGTGGTTTCAGCTGGAACTGTGATTGCTCAACAATTACCCAGTTTACAACCCTGGGATCTTAGCTGCGTGCCACAAAAAAAAAAAAAAAAGCAAACTTAGGAGCAGAAAACAGCCTTGAAAAGTTTCATTTGATGCAAGTAGGATGCTCAGAATCAAGAGTTCTCTGGTGCATGTGGAGATAAAATCCATTTCTCTGCTATTCACTTGCCACAGAGAAAGCCATCACAAAACCACCATTTTTCCTTCTGCAGATGCTTGTATTACTGGCCATGTGCTCTTCACTTTCTGCAACAGGAAAGGCTTTGCTGATCATTCACTACTATGGATTTATCTCTAGAGCACACTTTATTATGCTGGTTTTTAAATGAAGCAAAGGTCCCAAGCAAAAAAAATATAGTGTGGAATCCCATAATTACAGATTAACAAAATTCAAATGTGTAAAATAGCTGAAATAAGGCTGTACAGGAAACATAGGAAAGCTCAACGTTTGTGAACATAACTTTGTAATTTTAACACTCCTTTGTCATAGGTTTTCTAAGCATATGTATGTAAAGCCTGTGCTCTTTTTTAGCACAAACCATAGACCCAGTTCTTATCTCCTCAGATTCTCAGTTAGATAACTTGCTTTTGCAGTTCAGCTGTTAGAAGAAGAGGGAGGATGAGTGCCCAGCCTGACTTAAAGTATCCCATGATTGCAATTAAACCCTGCTCAGCTAGAGCAGCCCAAGCTCACTGCACACAGAGTCATAGGAGGTTTCAACAGTGACGCTCTGGCAAGCCTTTTTGGACCCAATCCACATGGATGTTGGGCTGTCAGCATGCAGATGACTATCCACGGGAAAACTCAAACACATAAAAGTAACACGCCAGCCTGACTTCAAATGATGACAGAAATATGCTGATCCCTCAATGCCTCTACAGCTTACAGCTATCTCTGAATCCTACTGTCCTCTCTAGTCCTGGGCTGAAAGCAGAAACAAGAGGGTTTGCGACACTGAAATGTTTTTTATTATGAGTTCTAGGATTAATTGGTTTGCATGTTGGGAAATCAAGTCAGTCTTCAGCATAAGTGAGTTTTCTCATCTCATTTTAATGAGGAGGAGATGAGACTGAGGCAACAAACACCAAGATAAATCCTCATTGTGGGAGACTGTCTAAGGAGCTGAATAACTGTTACAGAAAGGTCCAGCTGGGTGCACAGACCACTTGCATCTGCTCTTGTAAGCATTTGCAATTGTCTAACTCTGAGTCAGAAACATGTATCTTGAGAAGTGCCCTAGGCTTCTGGAGAGAAAAGATTCTTACTAAGCTCGTATTACACACCCACCACCATCTTCTCCAATACCTTCATTGTAAAGTAGCGCATGGGCAGCCAAAAGAACAGCTCAGAAATGCCAGGTAATTTCCTCTTTGCACATATATTGAAGAGCTCCTGTTGGGAAACACAACAGCAGCTTTGAGCTTGCTCCAAATAGCGCTTGTTGGGAGATATCAAATTTCAGAACAGAAGAGAGGGATGAAGAAACCCAAACCCATCAATACCACTTCCCTATATGGCAAACTAGTGATTTAAACTAATCACACCAGCAAAGCTTAGCCTTGAAAGCCTGGAGGATTCTCATCACTTCACTAGTTACTCTTTCAGAAATACCTTTCATATTACATGAGAAAGAAAATGAATTCTGGATGCATCCTTCTGCACAGCACAGATACAGGCTGTTGTGCATAAGAGCACAAGATAAAGGGATATGAAGCACCAGGAAATTGCACTTACATTAATGGAAACATCGCTGTGCAGTGATGCGATATTCCTGGCCGGTAGCTGGCATGAAGCACAAAAAGGGAACACACAGCAGGGCACCTTATTAGGCAGATTGGTGTTGTTGCTTAAGATCAGAGGAGTGGGTGTTTAGAGAACAATGTGAGAGCCAGAAAACCTGCTTGCGGTGCTGTGCCTGGAGAATGGGAGCAAACGGGACCAGTGACTCAACAGCACAGAGCCTGTTGTGGCCAAGAGAAGTTTGTCACATCTTCAGACAAGGGCAGTCAGAGAAAAGAGGCACAAAAAGCAACGTCCGGATCTGGGCATCCTTAAACTGCTGCTCATGCTTCTCCTAGTATGTGTGATATTGTCATGACTGAGCTCACTACAAAACTGCAATGATTTCAGTGCAAGTGGTGCACAATCAGACTCCTTCTCAAAACTCTGTGGAGACTAACGTACCTATCAAGTGGTATTACAGTATATGCTTCTCAGGGCCAATATTTGGTTGCAGAGACACTGATCAGCTTGTTCAAATAAGAACTGATTTAGATCAAATGATTTTTTTTTCACACAAGGATTAGTTTCTCTGGGTGTAGAATTAGTTAAAAATCAATGACATGCTGTGAAAGACAGATGTACTCATTGATGCTTACTTATTCTCCTAAATGAATGGATTCAGCCATCTATATATTTCCTCTATTTTCACAAAAGAGAGCAAAAGCTTCTTTGTGCTATTGTATTTCTTTCTAGTGGTCTGAAAAATCACATTTTTTTTCTATAATGTTGGGTCTTTCTTGCTGAAAAACATTGATTTTTTTTTTCCACGCTTCCTCCACTCTCCATGAGTATTTCCTTTTGCTTCTCTTTTTACTGTTTTGACCTAACTGAATGCAGTGATTATTAACAAAATTACAGTCATGAAACAAGGTGAATTCAAAAATTAAATTGCTGGTTCAAATTAATTTAGATCACTTGAAACAAGAAGTTACCCTCAGCAGGCAGCTGATTTGAGGACACCACTTCTGCACTGGGCCAGGCAAGAAGCCGCGGAGCACTAGCACTGTATCCTCCTTCCGGCAGTGGTCAGCAGCAGACGCTTGGGGAAAGAGTATATGCTCTGCGATCCTTTTCTGCCATAGGCTTCAGAGAAACAGTTACTTCAGGGAATTCCTGGTCTACAAGTTTTCCCTAGGCCATTATAATTACTACCACCAGTCAACTTACTTTTAAGTAGAACTGTTACTTTACATAGTGTTAGATAATAACAAGGCCTTGTGTGGCAGGACTGGATGTTCCCACTGATACGAGAAAACCACTCAAACTATAGAGACTCTTTGGCCTCCAGTTGGTATTAACATTATTTTTGGAAGACTCTGGACCACTGTGCAAGAGGCTGAGAACAGCATCCATCATCACTGTCCACACTATCTTTGTCTGATAAGAAAGGATGTACAGTTTCCAGGACTACCCAGTAACATTCATGAACGGAATACACACTTACAGAGAGATTTATCAAATCAAAGAAGATTTACTGTTTTGTTGCCACAGAAGTCCCCAAAAGTCATAGTGAAGGACAAAGCTTGGTGAATGCAGGAGGCTTACAGCAAGAACTGAAACGCATGATGTTGCTATGGACTACACAATCAATTTGATATGCTGTGCAGAAAACATTGTAGCTGCTACTCAAATCTTAGAGCTCAAGTGCAGGAAAATAAGGACACAACCAAAGTAGGATAGATTATTTAGGCAGGAGGAGAAAAGGAAAACATAAAATCTTGGATATTACTTTAGAACCATCTCCTTTCAGACTGCAGTGTTGACATCCCAGAAATTCAGTGTAAATCCATGCCACTGAAGCACATCTGACTTTGAAATAACCTGCTGTTACAGACCTACTAAGAAACAGCAGTACACATGTTTTTTGGAGTTATTTCAGTACAAGGAAACAAAGCTCTGCATTGCATGCATCAAGATTTAGCTCAGTTTGAATGATTCAACAGTTATCAGGTACTCCTGCAACTGACAATGTCAGCTCTCTGCCACACTGGGTTTCCTAATACCCACAGAAAATATCTTCCTCTACTTCCAGGTACATTACTTCCAGATGTTCCAGTAACACAAACTAAATGCATATGACCAAATCTATATGCTAGCACCACTCTCAGGAATGGAGCAGCACAGGACCTGCAGTGAAAAGGCGAGGGCCTGTTTTGCTTCAGATACTGCAGATATCAGGCACAGGTCTGGGCACCCTCTCTAGCTGCTCTGTGGCAGGCAAGCTTGCTGCAGCTCTGAAAAAGACGGTCCTACTCTGCAAGCTACACTATGTTACCAATCCAATGGCTTCAGGTTAAAAAAATATTTAATATTTCCTTATTTCCACAACATCACATAACCTGCACCAAATTTTTGTTCTCTGAGGAATCACAGAATAGTTGAGGTGGGAAGGAACCTCTGGAGATCATCTACTCCAATGCCCTGCTCAGAGCAGAGTCAGGAGGAGCAGGTTGCCCTGGGCTGTGTTCAGTCAGGTTCTGAGTATTTCAAAGGATGGAGACCATAGCCTCTCTGAGTAACCTGTTCCAGTGTTCAATCAACTCATAATAAAAAAGGTTCTTAAGTTCATATGGAATTTCCTGCATTTCAATTTGTGCTCATTGTCCCTTTCCCTGTCACTGGGGACCAGTGAGAAGAGTCTGCTTCTGTCCTCCCTACACACCAAGTCACTTTCTTAAAAAAAAAAAAAAGAAAAGAAACAAGAAACAAACAAAATTTTAAAAGCCCAAACCCAAAAGCAGATTAAGTAGACAATATGCATTCTGTCATAAAAACCATCTTTGCTGATGTGACTAGCTCCTGGGTACCTGGGTGTCTGTCTTTAAACCTCTGAGTATCACATGCATTTGCATTTAAAACACAAAGCCTGGCTGGGTATCAGGAGTCCAGGTAGAGTTTAGTATGTCAGTACCCATGGTTCTGACATTTCCTAATGTTACACTATGGAAGAGAGTTGGAAATGCCTTTGGTGTGCCTTACAGTTCCATTAGTAAAATCACATGACACTGCTAATCTCTAACAAGTATCTTCCATAGAATTAGCAACATATTCCACTGCCTTTTAAGAGGCAATAATTGTCACCCAGGAACACTGCAGAAAGAGACACAGACACTGCATAAAATAATGTGTTATCTTCCTGAAGAGCTGAAGAAACCAATACTGATCACCATTTCTCTAGGTGCCAGCTGGCATCAGATGTTAACTAAGGCCGTAGGTAGCAATACCAGCTATAACATCTCCCGAGGGAATGCAAGCACACAGCTGCCCCTCAGACTTGCAGCTAAGATACCTGGCATTAGACTCGGCTCACCTGTCACAGTGCTTTAGAGGGGATTAGAACAATTATGGAAATGGAGGAGAACCTTATCTATGAACACCTTTCCTACCGCGCAGTTTAGCTATGTGTGAATCACAAGACAATACCATTCAGCTATGGATGTCTTGAACAGTTATATTTAAAGGACTAAAGCTGAAGTTTTTAACAGTGTTTTTGGACAGCTAGGAATGCTCGATGCGTGTACGAAGAGACTCGTGAGGTAAGGCAGTGTCAGTGCCACTGCACTGGCTCAGGTGACCAGTCCCATGCTGCACAGGAGGTCTGCAGTGATAGGAAAGTGGAAGTTAAAGAGTTCCTGCATTTTCAGCCACAAGCTCGTTGGCTAAAGAGAGCATGACAGGCCCACCTGCCATTTAATATCTCAAATTGCTCATAAGAATTCCTATAAACAGGCATAAAGGATTATTAATAATGTTTTCATAACATAATAATGAGCAAAATCCAAACACATGATAGCATTAATGCTTTATGATTTCCCTGGCACTTAATGAGGTTATTACTGTGCTGATAAACTGATCTCTGTTAGACCCCTAAGGGGTTTGTATCAAGATGTCAGCAGTGAAATGACCATGCAAGTGGCCTTGCTGTTGTACAACAAGTTTTATTTTTTTCACCCAAGTCAATGAAGCATACAGTGACTGTCATAGCCCTTTGTTTGAAAACAGCAGCAATAGGGCAGACTACATATGCAGCTTCACAAAGCATTAATCAGCTGCTTGCACCATTTAATTACTATCTGTTATTTTATGTTTTTAATAAAGTATTCAATTGAATTAAATCCTGAGCATCACTTTCAGCCATTGTTATCCAATTTGGCTTTAGTAAAATTGCATAAACAAGTACACAATTTCAACATATTTCAGCACAATTTATGGCTTCAGGGAGGTAAGTTCCAGGAACAATTTAATAGAAAATAAACATGATTATTAATAGAAGTGATAAAGAGTGGGATGATAAAGCAATGTGACTATCACACAAAATACCTAATGCAATAATAGAGTATCCATTCTTCTCAGCCAGCTACTTAGATTTAATGTCTTTTTCTGCTCGGTACTAATAACCACAACAGTTTGCCTGCATGTCCCCCTGAAGAGGAGAGAATGGGGTTTTTCTTGCTCACATTTTTCCCAGACTTGTACAAAACAGGAGGTTACAGAACATACATAAGCAAAGGAATGGAGAAGACAGAAAGATGAAACTACTGTATTTATATAATGTATACTGTTGTGCGTTCTAGTGGATAAGAGCCAGCAATGTGTGCACGCAGCCCAGAAAGCCAACTGCATCCTGGGCTGCATCAAAAGAAGTGTGGCCAGCAGGCTGAGGGAGGGGATTCTCCCCCTCTATTCCACTCGCACCTGCAGTACTGCGTCCAGCTCTGGAGCCCCCAACATAAGAAGGACATAGATTGGTTTGAGCAAGTTCAGAGGAGGCCACGAAGATGATGAGAGGGCTGGAGCACCTCTCCTATGAGGACAGGCTGAGAGAGTTGGGGCTGTTCAGCCTGGAGAAGAGAAGGCTCCGGGGAGATCTTATAGTGGCCTTCCAATACTTGAAGGGGGCCTACAGGAAAGATGAGGAGAAACTCTATCGCAGGGTTTGTTGTGGGGTAATGGTTTTAAAATAGAAGGAGGTAGATTCAGACTTGATATAAGGAAAAAAAATTCTTATACTGAGGGTGGTAGAACACTGGAACAGGTTGCCCACAGAGGTGGTGGATGCCCCATCCCTGGAAACGTTCAAGGCCAGGTTGGACGGGGCTCTGAGCAACCTGATCTGGTTGGAGATGTCCCTGCTCCTTGCAGGGGGGTTGGACTGGATGACCTTTAAAGGTCCCTTCCAATCCTAATGATTTTATGATTCTGTGATTCTGTATAACACATGGAGGAGCAGTAATGTAAAAGCACACAGTCCAGAAGAGAGCACTCATTACTTCTACTGTCAGAGCTATTGATAAACTGAAAAATGAAAGTGTTCTGAAGGAGGAAAAACATGAGACTGTATGACTGGCAAGCTCTTAACAGGAATTAAAAATACAGAGCTCTTTCTGATGAGATATTCAACAGTGAATGTGCTTGAAGTTATGACTTTAATGAAACTAAACTGGAAACAAAATGTATTAATAATGCTAATAAAACACAAAAAGGAGACTTCAAGATAACTTTTATACATCCTATGAAAAGTGATAGGGAAAAATTGCTCAGGACATAAGGTTGCAGGGTTTAAAACTGGATGAAGTCCGCACCATTATTAATCATCCAGAAAATTGCTGCAATCTGTTTCCTATTAATTTATAGAAAGACATCTCAGAAAAGGTGACAAACTAGAAAGAAATCACTACATCTGCTAGTACAGTAAATTGGGAATTTATCCCTTCTCCCTCTCCTCCCCACCACTTTCTTGAGTAAAGGAGGAAAAACATTTTCCCATTCAGAACCATTAGCTTCCTAGCTCTGGTCATCTGCCAGTATAGCTACAGGAGCCAAGAGCAGCCTGAAGTTTTCAAGGAGCATATGCAGGAAAGTAGTTAGAGAATTGTTCTCTGCCATGGCCTGGTCAATAAAATCAGAGGGAATCATCAGTGAGCAACCACAGATGGCCTCAACATGGGAGGCACAGGAGCCTGCGTAAATAGCATCCTGGAAAACAGAACAGATTCAAGGTTGCCCTTGATTAATTTGAAATACTTTCAAATTCTTGGAGGAAAGATCCTTTGAAAATGCTGTCCCACTTTAAAAAAACATAAAGGCTGAGGTTTCCCCAGATTTCTTGTGGCTTAGGTGTTTGTCCCACATCAGCACTGGTCAGTGTCCACCCTCATCTACCCATGGCTGCAATTGCTCTTCACCACCACAGGTTGGGTGAGAGTTGCATATACCCTGGAGATCACACGGTTTCCTTCATGTTTGTCTTCAGGACCACGACTAAGCTCCTCTCTTTTTTCCTTCTTCTTCTTTTGTTCTCTTTTGTTTCTCTTCCTAGTGTGGCATGTGTATTCTCTAGTTTTATTTGAATATTCTTAAAAGAAAAACTGTTCTTTTAAATATAATAATTTTAATCACAACTACGTACTTTTGTTGCAAAGTCATCCAGATATACAATAATCACAGTAGTTCTTTTTTCAGAAATTTTAATCAGAAAGAAATTAGATACATTTTTCTGGCTTTAGCTGCTGCCTGAAGAGTGAACACACCCCTTTGTCAGTATTTTGCTTTTGCTAACCATAATTATGTACACTACATCAATTCTTTTTTAGTATTGCATCCTTCCACACCATCCTGCTGATCTCTTCCTACTTACAAGTAGAGCAGGTATGAGTTTCAGTTGATCCAGCTCTTCAGATGTACACCAGCTACAGGTTTCAACAGACAGCTCCTCTCTGTTTGCCAGGCAACAGCCACTGCAGATCCTTGAATGCTCTTTAGGATTCAAACAGAAGCACTTGTTAGCCAGGCCCATTCTGAAATGGCATATGAATTAATGCTTCAATAGGGCATCAGGCCAGGGAATTCAAGATGCTTTCCCTTTTACACCAGTCTAGAAAATTAAGATTTCCTCAGTTCCAGCCATAAGACAGCCCTAACAGAAGGTGGGAGACAATACCAGGATCCTTTATGTCAGTCATCCATTTGGAATCTGTTCAGAGGCTGAAATGATTTTTTTTTCTTTTGTCTTTTCCTTTAAAGGCCTTTATTTTCCATCCTTTCATCTGTCTCTTTTTTATTTGGTTCCCAGTACTTTGGGCTAATATAGCAGGATATTAGTCTTTCACAGAAAATACTGCTAATTAGTTTATTTCTGTATTCACTGCCAGATCAATCTTGCTGAGTGCAACCCAGTTATCAGGCTATTTAGAAGAAATTCTGCTCACCTCAATTTCTGCAACATGTTTCTACCAATCTGTCTTGTGTCTTCTTCAGGATTTATAAAAATGAAATATTAAGACAGACTTTTCTCCTCCTATAGTTTATCTAAAGACGAGATTTTACCATCTTTACTCATACTGAATGGTCACTTATACATTCTTTAATTGATTTCAGTGGGACTTCTTACATAGTGTGCATGGTAAAATCTGGCTTCATAAGCATAAACAAATGCCCTTATGCCCTTCTCCCCCAAGCAAGGAAGGGCTTCAAAAGAAAGATTCTTTGTGCTCAGAAAATTATGCCTGTATTAATTCCAGAAAATTAATACAGCAGCACTAGCAGAGCCTTGGGTTCTAACACAGAGAACCAAGAGGTCAGTTATATTTTTCAGTATAAGAACTGAAAGGTTTAATGCCACTATTTCACCCAGTACAATGGCCTGACATACTTACCCTGTTCAATTCACCTTTATGTTATTATCCAGTTTATTTAAATGGTTCTGCCACTCTCTTCTATCTTAATTAAAAGTTTAAATTCATCTTCAATCCCATGGACATCCAAACATTTTGAAAGCTAAAGGTTGCTTTAAAGCACCACTGATGCTTAACCTATCCACCAACTATCAGTAAATATGATAGGGCCCACATTATAGCCCCACTGTCAATCGATACAATCATAATACAGGTCACTGTTTGCTACTCAGATTCCTTAAAAATAAAATAGCTTCAAATAGAATTCAGGCCCAAAGAACCACAGGATACCATTACCTGAACCTCAAAGAATAAATAAAAGAAAAAAAAATCCTGATGGTTTTTGCTTCTGTCCCTCAACAAGAAGCAGCCTGGGGTCATCAGAGCAGCTGGCCCCACGGCCACCTTTCGCAGGAGATTTGGCATTTTATCCCCCTTTAGACGAAAGCTCAGACTGGAATTTATTGCCACTGTGGCTTTCCTCAAATTAAAGCTCTTCAGGCAAGCAAGGACTGCAGTTCTCACACCTCAACTGAAAAAGGAAAGACTTTTCTACTATAACAACCCAGGTATTCTCACCGATTTCCAATTCTGTTTATAGAAGATGTACATGAGGCTGAGATGGGGCTGGAGAGACAAGGGAAAATGTTGATGGCTGAACAGCAGGGTGAAATTCTCATCTTCCTGCTTTTACATGTTCCAGCATCCACAACTCTGAGCAACAGGAATGAAGATGCCTAGTTCACAGGACACACTGGAGTGCAGCATTACTTAGAGGTCAAACTGCTGCTGCTATTTTCTTGGAAAGTACTTTAGTCAGCTAATAGATTAGAGTCGGTAGATAGGTACTGCCACAGTCTGTGTGCCTCTCAAGCCCAAGGCTACTGATAAGCACATTTGTATTGACTCCAAACAGTATATTGCAAGATTTTGGTTCTGAAGGAATTTTCTCCCAAGGAAAACTAAAATACAAAAAATCCTTTCAGTCCAAACAAAGGAGGCAGGAGCTGGAAATGACTGCTGAGTTGCACACAGGACTGGTTAGATCATGCCCACACCACATATAGTACTGCGCAGGTTAAGTTAAGGTTTGGTTTGTCCCACTTTCCTCAGCCCAGCACCAAATGCTGCTGCAGTGGGGCCAGAGCACTCCGGCTGGAGCCAGCCACAGAAGCAGCTGCACAAGTGCCTGGTAGGCAAGAGACAGGCAGGGACGGCTGCCTCTGGCCCCTCTGCCTGCTGAGCAGCTCCCAGGGAGCTCCACGGCACAGGGGTTACTTGTGAAAGGAGACAGGAGGGAGGGCAGCCTACGCATGCTGGCATCTTCATAGGACTTGTGAGTCGGGGAGTTGGATGCATGGAGGCAAGTCTTGGGAAAACCAGCTGCAGGTGCACCAGCACTCATCTGCGCTGTGCCCTCCTCAGCAAAGTGCTCCCTGGCGGCAACATCAGCCTAAATGCCCATCTGGCTTATCCTCCTCTGCCACTGGATTCCCAAGAAAGATAAAGAAAAAAGGGCTGAGCTTGCTGTGGAATATTCAGATTCAGGTTCCTGCTAAAACACAATCATCTTGCAGAAACCCACGTAAGAGATAGGGAAAGGACAATTCACTGTCAGTTAAGTTTCCATATCCCCACCTGTAAAGTGCTACAAGAGGAGACACAAAGCAGACAACGTAAATAAAAAAGATAAATTATATTGTTCTAAGAGGTCAGTATAGCTTGTCGGTGCACCATCACCCGTGCAATGACAGAGGCAGAGAGTGCTGGCACACCAACACTTCTGAGACACTTTACAGCATATTGTGGCTTCCCAACAATGCAGAAATACTCTGCAAGCTGTTTTCAATCATTCCACCTTCCCATTCTCAATTGAAATAGAGGATTTGGCTCCAGAAATGTCAGTTACATGGAAGTGCTGAGATAAATACCAGGGTAACAAGTTGAGTATTGTTAAAACCTGTGAAGTGCATGAGGAATATTAATGTAAATGTTGTAACAGATTTAAAGAACTATAAATTAATTATGTCAAAGTAATGTCAGTCAGGATTTTGCAGAAATCAGCAATAATTTTAGAATACTTAAGCCATCATATTAGAATAAAACAAAAAAAAAATATAAGACTAATTTGTGACACCTTAAAAAAATGTAAAGTGCGGTCACTCTGCTTTGATAAATCATATGAGTACTGCAGACTTGCATTTCGTGCACCCAGCTTAATCTCACAAGGCATTTGGAAGACATTTTGTGAGATTTTTTAAACCATTCTGAATGAGGAGGAAGTGCCAAATTTATCCAAAGTGAAAAAAAATTAGTAGAGGCACATTTCAATAGCCTTGATCAAGGTTAGCTCTTTTCTTCTTCCCATAATTCAAGCTAATGTTTTGTGTCTCCCCATGTCTGTCATACTATACCAGAAAGAAAAGTATCAATATGCAGTAGTAGGTAAACCTCTGAAAAAAATCAAGAAAAAACAATATTAAAATTTTCCCAAGTAGCTTCTTCCTTGAGAGATTCCTGGACCAATTCTTCAAGGCCCAAAAAGCTCTTGATGGTTATCTCCAAACCCATAAAGGCTTCCACAAACCTAGAGCTACGTCTTTTTACAAATATGTATCATGAAAATACTTTAAACTTATTATTATTTTCTATTATTTATCTCTTCAGCACCACCAACACATACATAATTCATTTGACTCTCAGAACAATGAAGAAGGTAACATGGACTATTGCTAGCTGCCAGGGATAATAGGAGATTTTTGTCTCTGTAGACTAGTTTTTATTTTGTGCTTCTGAATTTTGAGCCTTACCATGAGATTTGAGCTTCAAAGCAGTGCAGCAAGGAAAAGGACATGTTTGCCTCACATTTTAGCAGCAGAGGCAGCTGCCTCTATTGTCTACCGGCTAGACCCCGTTATACAACACATGGTACAAAGAGCAAAATAGATTAAAACATTTCATATGGAAGACAGCACTGAGGACTTATACAGTGATGGATGACAAAATATTAATTAGATATGGCAAGCTATCCAGGGGAATAAAAGACAAAGAACAAGCAGAACCTGGTTGTCCTTACTGGCTTTGAACTAATGACACATAAAACAGGAGCTTACTGCATTCAGAACCAGAGTCACGAATAATTTGACACTTCTCAGATGACTGTTGATTTTGCCAGACACTGAAGAGCACTAAAAAGTTTTCCCTAATGACAAAAGTGGCATAACTGCCACTGATACTATAATTCAGGCTTGAAGTCCTGGAATCAAATGATTTGAAAGTCTTTTCAATTATAGCTTTTTTTTTTCTTGCCTAAGCAATTATTGAACACCCCTGCCACTATATTTCTTTTATATTTTATATTTATATTTCTTTTGTGTATTTCTTCCCTGCCAACTCCTCCTTTGCAGAAAGTGGCAAAATACGAGCCTCTCATGACAAAAGCAAAAGGTTGCTAAGATTAGTACCGTTATTTGTTGATCTTTTTTCTCAGTAAATTTGCAAACTAGCACAGTAAATTCAACAAATATAAGCAAGCAAGCGAGGTGCATTAAAGAACTAAATAATTTTAATCAGTGTGACTAGATTAAACAGCTTCTTAAATATTTCAATGTGGCAATCCTTTAGGAAGTGTTTATGACAAGCTTACAACAGTGCCAGGCAAAAGACAAAGTGGAATCTATCCAGGCTCATCCATATTTAAATCTGTGTACTCAGTGCAAGCATGGCTTAGGAAAAAATGATGACATCTCCCAACTTACGATAGGTGGCAGGCGAGAATGCTGGTAGAAGCAACGAGGGGAAACAGAGGAGACAAACAGGGAAGCTGGCAACAAGAAACCAATTGAGAGTGTAAATGAGTTCAGGGCAGAAAAGCACAAGGACCATGCAAGTCCTGCAGTCCAAGATGGACTATAGGTCACCAGACTATACCAAACTTCTTTTCACTTGCCTTTTCAATATTGTGAGTGAGAAGCTAAGTGAGGAAAAGATGCTAGCTATTAAACCATTTGGTTATCAAAATTGCGAGCAAAGTATTCAAGGAATAAGAAGGGAACAAAAAAATCTCAGGTGCAAGAAGATGGACAAATATTTCAGAAACATGAAAAGCTTCAAGCTGCCAGGAATGAGAGGAAGACAGTGGTCACGGACCAAGCCTTCATGAACAGTGGCCTAAATGAAAAAGAAATGGGAGCAGAAAACATTTCCAAGATTTTTTCTTTCTGAACTGTTCCAGGTGCCATGACTACAGCCTGTCTTTTTCAGGTAAAAACCTCTTCATCTGCTGCAGACGTCTAAAAAAGCGGCAGTTCAGCAAGCCCTGCCTGCGGGGCACATACAATTTTAATAGTCGTTGCAGGGAAGTAGGTGTCCCCAAATTGCTGGAGGCTTGGGTTGGCACTATACACATGCCAGCCCTTCCGCCTTTCATTTCAGGCCAGTAAGTCAGTTATAGAAACAAAGTACAGCTCGTATCTTCTGCCAACTCAATTTATTCTCTCCATCTGGAACACAGTCCAGCATTACAATATAAGATTAGCCTTTTCCAAGATACCCATCTGTAGAACATAAGCTATCAAAAGGTGGAGTTCCATTCTGTCTCCAGCTCCTTCCACTTTTAAACACTGACAAAGCCTCAAATTTTTCATGGTATCATCTAGAAACTAGCCAATAGAAGAACATCTTTTTTTTTTCCTCTTCCTCCCCAACAAGACCACTGCTTAGTTTCAGTCTCAGAGTGTCCCTTTGGGATATCAGCAGCTATCAGATGTCTGGAGGTAGACAGAGCAACATAAACATAACTGAGTATGTCTGAATCTGGAGTTGGCACTTTATTTGGAGAAGTGAATCACCGAACAGACAGTCCAAGATGAAGAAACAGTTGCCATCACAAATCCTACTCCAGAAGTCACATCTGAAATCACAGTCATGTTCTACTGATAAGTGGAAGTTGCTTTAAAAAGTAATTTAGTAGGAAATTTAAAATGCAGTCAAACAATGAGGCAAAGGGCTGAACCTCTCAGCAAAGCATTCGTAAACAGTGTCAGCACTACAGAGGAGAACCACCACAAAAACACTGACCACACATGCCAGCAGCTGACCGATATACAGGAGATCAAACATGCAACCATGATCAGTCGTGGTTTTGATGCCAAAGGAAAAGAAAGCAGCTACTGCACAGGTAAAGAAAATCCCTCTCTCTCCAAGTCACGGGGTTCACTCTGTAAGAGCCACCTGTATACCTGACACACAGCATGGAGCTTTGTAACATGAGCAACTGCATAGGAGATGAAAATATGCCTCAAGGAAGAACGGAAGAGGCCAAGCAAATAGAGCTGAAAAGGAGGCAAAAAGTAAGAAGGGCTACCAAATCTGCCTATATCTCTGCTCCTTGGTATTTCCTTACTGCCAACATTTTGCAGAGCTTTCACTCCTCTACTTTGCCAGTTATAACATAAAGTCAGAGAGCTCACAACTCAGAGAGAAAACTATAAATACATCAACAGTGGCATTTTCCATTTAAATCTACATAAACTTCTAGGAAGGAAAAAAGAAAAGAAAAAAACTTATGAATTTGCCTGACCTCTAGTTTTGGGTTTCTTTTTTTTTTTTTTTTTTTAAACACCAACTAAGGTTTTAGGTCAAGAATCTCAGAATGCTCAATATTTAATTAGCATTAGGCACACCACCAGACACTGTTGTATCTAACCTGTGGTTTGGGACATACAATTGTAGGCTTTCCACAGATAGCACTTGTGGGCAGTCACCCTCAGGAACTACATTTTCTTTGGTATGAATACCCTCTCTATAAATTGTTGTGTAATCCCAATTCTGTTTTTAAAACACTAAATGCAAGAAGAGCGGTTTCTCACAGTACTGCTACCTTAAAAACAGATGAGTTTTAATGTATGTAGACAGTGATGCTTTCTTTTGTAACACCGTATGCGCAAAAACTTTTTTTGTTCATGCCAATATCCCAATTTGCATGCTTTCTGTCACATCAAATGAAACTGCTCATTGGAAATTGGGACATAAGCTACCACTTGCATTCATGAATATGTGCCGCCCGCTTTCATTTAGCGCTTGACATTCTAATGGGCTGTTGAGCGGTTCCGCAGGTGAAAAGGGCAGTCATTATCAGCAGCCATGGGAGATAAGAAATATATGGGAAAAGCTTATCTGAATCCAAAGATTTTCATCTTTAGCAAGTTTTTCACACGATTCAATCCTTAAAAAGAAACCTGGAAGAAGCTTTTCTCCCTCTCTGCTGCTAGAGATGGATCTCTGCATATTCACAGCCACCTCAACAAAGGATTTCTGTACTGTACGTCCACTGTTTCCTGCACTGCACTTTACATAGTAAAAAGCAAGACAGGGTGACTCTCCCATAGCAACTACAAGGAGCCTCAGTATGTTAAAAGGTGCTTCGGCGCAACGAGAGTCAGAAAAGCATGTGGGTACTGATGTCTCTTCACAGCCACTCCACACCAGCATTAAAAACTTTGAACTGTCAGTGTAACAATAAAAATAAAGCCATTCCTCTTAAAGTGACCCACCAAAATAATTTGTGCAGTCTAACTCATGATGTATTCATTTGTAATTTCTCTCCAAATACACACTGAGCATAACTACAAAGTATATGAGGCACTCTCCCCTTCCTGGTTGAAATGTATATCCTCCCATAGCTGCTGGTTTCAAAAAAACTGCCTTGTTACAGCTGTGGAAATGGAGAGGGTTCGCCAGAAGACTGGTCACATTGGTTTCGCTCATGTCATGAACACAGATCTGGGTTAGAGCCTTGGGCTCTAATTCACCGCGCTGGCTGTCACGTGTATCTGATCAACTGAGTGGTCTACAGGTTCATATCACATTTAGCTTAATCAATGGGCTCAACCAGCTCAAAGGACTCTCTGTTTCTGCTGAGAAATTAGCTGGTAAGAAATATGTATCCATTTTCACATGGGAAGCGGCTCCCATGGAAGACAGGCAAAATTCCCACTGACTTCAGAGAATTCAAAGTCAGCCTATCAGCAGTTTAGCCAAAGATAATTTAATCTTATTTTTAAATCCAGGAGATTCAATTTTACACCCAGTTTTTAAGTTTTACCTTTCTTTTCCTCAGCACTTTATTCTTTTAATTGCCACTGTTGTTCCTTGCCCTGGCATTGGTTTTCCAAGGAAATCCATTCATACCGATATTTGGAGACTGACAGAGCTCATCATCAGCTTGCAGAAATGATGGAGATAAAGAACATGCAGTTTATTCAGATTAATGGCTGCGATGACAATGAGCTCATGACAGGAGCAAACAAAAGATCTTTACAAGGTAATGATGACTATTGCTATGGTGAAGTACGAGCGATTTTTACAGATTGGAAATTGGCAGTAAAAAGATTCACTATCTGCTAAAGGGAAAGTCTTCCTAAAGAAAACAGGGCATTTTGAAGACAAATTGTCAGCCACGGCTCCTTTATTTAGGATGCACAAGGAAGTGGCTCTCCCAACAGAATAAATCAGTCTGCAGCAGAGGACAGCTTTCAAATAAAGAAGTGGTGCCTGAGAGGTAAGACTTAGCCTGCAGCTTGCCAAAAAAAATGTACTATGTTAGTGCTCATGCTAATAAGTATTTGTTAAGACAAAACCAAGTAAGACAAGTTATTTTAATGATGACTGCCCAGTAAGGTAAAAGTTAAGTAACACACTATCCCAAAAATGCCACCCGTAATGAATATGGTGCTAAGAACTCAGATTATCTTCAGAAAAAAAAAAAACAAGAATAAAATAGTCCTGGAAATGAAACTCATGGTCAAAGTCCTCCATAGAAAAAGCCCATGTACAAGACACGACAGACGTTATTGGCTCTGTCAAAAGCCTATTGAAACGCGTTTGAAATCAGCTCCTGAGACATGAGGAAGAAATGTGTTCTGCAAGGAACCGTATCGGGTTCTATCTTTTTGTGGATTAAATTCAGTGGAGTTGCCAATGGATCACTGGATCAATGGATCACTGGATCAGAACTTACATCTGTTTATACCTGTCCAAATTGGCTTCAGTAAATGAAACCACAGCAAGATGGCTCATCATTTTGAATGCACTTTATTTTATGAGAGACATTTCAGCAAACCTGAAGCATAAACAATGGCAATTCTGGATTAAAATGCTCTTAGTAGTTTTCATTGTTAATCATATACCTACCTCCTCCTACTGATCTAACAATCCAAAGCATATATACGAGTGTCCTCAGATGTGCTTGCTGTAGTTCTCCAGCCCAGGCCCAAATATAAGTTGAAGCATAGCACACAGAACTTACAGGAAGAATGCAGGAATGCAAGACTAAACTCTGGTGCTTTAATTCAAGACACTAGTTTCACCTCTTCATAAAAGTGCAAGAAAAATTGCAACTTGGGATCAAGTATTTAAATGCAAAATGGCAATACTGAGTATTTCAAGATTTCACATGCTGATGGAGATAATTTTAATTACAATTTGATGGTACTTCAGGTTTGCTGAGCATAAAAATAAACACGTCTAAAATCAACAATTAAGAAGTGGTTATTTTGTGTGGCCACAGCTCTCCAGTACATCTATGGTGGTTACTTTAGGGGCTGAGTTCAATTGGATTGCTTTGGATTTGCTGCACAGCACTACATTCTCATTTGAACTGGTATAATTCTGAAGTACTTTCATTAACAATGGTGGGATTACTCCAGATTTGCATTGAAGGCAGGTTTGCTTTGAACTACATCATATGAGCACATCATATAAACTAGGACACCGGCTACTTAAACACATGGCACTCATCTAGAAGCCTTTTTACAGTGCTCAGGTAAGGCCACGAAGAGGAGAAAGAAATCAGCACAAATAAAGATTATACTGGGTTATTTACAAGAACTTTTCAGATTCACAAGGATTAGAAATATGCCTATGAAAACTATACTTTTTCTTATTGTTCTTGAACTCATTAATCATAGTGCTGAATATGAAAACAATCATTTAGATGCAGCTGGAAAAATAGCTTATCCACAGCTGAACTGGAACTGACTCCTTAGAAATCAGTAAATGAGCAAATGTTTAATCATTACTAAGTGCAAAATTATGCAGAAGCGCTCAGGGTTCCCAGGCTGCAGTCTCTCCAGCTGTCTTTAGCAAACAGGCTAGGAAAAAGGAGGAACGTCTTTTCACTGCAGCTATTGCTGTCTGTGCATCTGTCCCTTACCCAGTACATCGTGACCCTTTACTTCCTACAGAGTATGAAGGATACTCCAACGCATCCTTTTCCATACACTGTGCACCCATGTTTAGATGCTCTTCCCTATTATTTTCAAAAAATCTTCTGTTTATAACCTGAAGTTAGGACAGATCCTTAGGGCAGCCTCAGTAATGATCAGCTACCGATAGGTATTTTCTTGAAGAACTCCTTTTTAAGCAGATAAACCTAGAACTGTACCTCAACTTTTTCTAAGGCTCAGAAATTCCCTTTGTTAAGTCCATAGAGCAATCTAGATTCGGATAGGAATTCTCATTAAAATGAGCACAGAGCGTACCGTATAAGGTTCAAGAGTTAACAGTAAATTTGTGTCCAAAAAATCAATACAATTCAGCCTAGCCTTCCCTGAATCCCACACTATCTGAGTTCAATTATATCGTTCTTAAGCTGATACATTGTGGTTAATGGCAGCACTTACAACACACTAGATAATGCTACAGCAGTGATGGGAAAAAAAACAGCATTTCTTGAGATTGTGGTTCTTTTTAGATCACATGCAAGGCTACATGGAGCTTCATTAGTAAGATCTTATAAAAACTGTATGTGCAGTATAGAATGTGAAATGAAAGCAGTCTGAAAAAGGAAGGGCTTTTAAAGTTACCTGTGCACAACTCTCCTCCTCCTAGTCTCAATAAACTTGAGCACACATATTAGCACTTCAATAAATTTACAGTGGCTTTACTTCCTCTGCCAGAACCTAAGATCGAGAAGAAACAGAACTATTTCTTCAGCTGAAGTTAAAGTAGTATAGTTTAGCATAAGAAAAATTGTACTGACTCAGATGGCCAGATGGGAGGAATTGTTGAGTGGGAAATTACAGAGACAAAGAGAAGATTCTCCAGAATGCAAGCTTGCATGCATTTGCTGGACTGTAAAGAGGGCAGGTGGGAAGGAGGAGGAAAAACATCTGGATTTTTAGCATTGGTCTGAGAGAGAGAAAGAATACGCCTTTGCTTTCCTTTTCTACTGTTCATTGTTAAACTTTTGTTCCCCCTGGGCAGAGTCGCTGTTAATCAGTCATTTAAGTAAGTGTTACACAGCTAGCTGTGCACACTTCCACTTCCCATTGCCTTCATCAGTGGGGACCTCTGCTCACGAGTGGGCTGAAGCCTAGGCGCACGAGGAATAAACCCGCAATCCAGGGAGGGTGAGTTAGGTGACAAATGTCTTCAACTGGGAAAATGGTTTCAAAGATTAATTCTGGCTCTTTAGGGCTTTCCTCCTCACGGGTCAGGCAGCAACTCTTTTGAGCAAATGTTCAGTCCAGCACAGACTGAGCAGTAAGCTCCACTGGGGTAGAGAGTCTGTACAAGTGAATCTGCAGTCACCTCAGCTTGATGCGAGAACATCCCAACACATAATTGTCTCTCACAGAATGACTGTGCCATCGGTTGGCACCACCTGCCTTCTTTGTCTAGGTCGGAGGTTAAATCATCTTATGAAAAGAGAAAGGCCTAAAGGTTAGAAAGAGTAATGTAAGTCATTATATCACCCCTATACTAGCTTTTATATGCCTCTCTGATCCATGCCACAAAGTTTCTTGTCTGCGATGCTAGTGAAGGCTTGAAGACCATTCCCTAGTTTGGATGAGATGGTGAAGGGTACAAGGCCTGTAACACAGAATCTCGATTGAGTTTTAGCCAGGTTTTCTCAACATTAGTGAGGCAGGATCCACACAGAAAAACCTGAATCTCTCCTTCTGCCAACTCTTCTTTACCAATCCTTCTCCTGTACTGATTCCCACAACCTCTGCTTTGCTGCACTCCACTGTTCCTTGTTGGGGTAAGAATTCCCCACTTCTTCCCCATGTCCCTCTCCATCACCAGCACTGCACTCAAGTCTCAGCTGCTCTATGATTTCTCCTTGTTCTTCTCCTGATAAGCCATCTCACTTCTGTACCAGGCCCCGGCACCTTCTCCCTTGACAGCCCCAGCTCTGTCAATCTGAGAATGCCTCCTAGATCCAACAAGCCTCTTGCCTTTTCTGTCAGCAGTTTCCAAACCCCATGCTCTTTCCTGTTCTCTGTTCCTTCTTCCTTTTGCTGCCTCCTCCCTTTTGGCTGTCACCAAACCATAGGAAGCTGCCAGCAGCATGAAGGAGGCTCTACCAGCACTCCTACTACTGGCAGGGGCACACGGATTTGGGAATTCTCCCTCAAGAGCCTCCTTCCAAACCACTCCTTCCAACCTCTCCCCTAATGTCCTCCAGAGTACACCTGTCTACAAGAGCAGTTTGGGAATTCAGTAAGACAATTCACGGACACACCACTACATTTCTGTATGTGTCCAAGTCCCCCATTTGTACATTCTCTCCCCCATGTGTCCCTCGCTGGGACAAGCAGTGCTTTCACTTTGTGTTTTAAAGCAGCCAGCAAACTCTGAATCTCCAGTGGAAACCCTAGGCACCAGTTCAAATAAGCAAGCAGATTTGAAAATAGCTGCACTAGGGGATACTCTGTCACCCTTACAGAGCACAGAAGAGATGTGATCAGCCTGGCCTGTTATTAAAGTAGGCATCTCTTGCCCTGTGGCAGGTTGCTTACTACAGTAGCATCTAAGGGCTCCTTCCTATGAATACAATAGGAAGATTAAATTTGATGATCCACCCAAATATAGTTTGAGAGAAACATTGCTTTTATTCATAAAACACAACCATGAATCAAATAGCAAGTATAGTAACATGACCCCTGAAAATGAGGATAATTTTCCTTTAAAGTAACAAACGAAATTGAGGTAAATTTTATTTGAAATGTAACTTAATTGAACTGTGCCAAAGTATGTATTAGGTATTAAATTAATAAAATGTAACCACTAGAGTATTAACTCAAACTCTACAGGAGCCCACTGATGGAAAGCTCCATACTTCTTAACACAGTAACCTATACATTAAGATAGAGCTAGCAGCAGATTTGTTTTGGATCTTTCACAAACACTGTTTGTTTGCTAAAGCATAACAAATTTATATGTTTCTCCTTGTGCTGTATAATCAGGATTTCACAAATTGAATAACAAATCAGACCATGTTTAATGTTGGAGGAGCACCATTAAAATCCCTTGCAAATGTCCATGTCACAGGTGTTTTGCTACAGATTCGAGCCCAATGAACATAGAGCTGCTTATCATCACATAAGGTAGGGTTCAGATAAAAGGAAGATGCGACATGTCGGTTAATCAGGGAGAAGAAAAAAAGAAAAAAAAAATTATGTTTCTGTCTCTAACTGTGTTTTCTGCATCACTGAACACTGAGACACAATGTCATTTATTTCAACCATATAAACCATGACCACATATTTGCAGATGCAATTACTTCAACTTTATACTCACTAGCTTGGAAACAAGCCCCATTTGTCTCATTCCTCAAGGAAAATAAGAACCATAACGCAGAAGTGGAGAATAGAGATGTCACATCCATTCAATTCACCCTTGCAGCTTCCCTGTCTCCTATACCAACCCGTTTCCCCGAGTTACTGGGGACAGGTTTGCATACACCTTACGGGAACAAATTTGCGGTAGGATTAGTTTCATGGGATAAAGATATAAGGAAAGAGGGAAAGATGAAAAGGTGCCAAAGTGGACAAGCATCCAGTATACAAATTCAGAGCTTCCCTAAGGAGCACCTCTTGCAGATGAGCAACAGCTCTAATGCTCTTTGCAAATATTACTCCTTTGCTGTTGAAACTCTATCGTATTAGACAGCAGCAGTTAACTACTTAAGAACAGAATACTTCAAAACAGGTTTTTTGTGCATTTATTCAGTCACTAGCAACAACATATACCTTATTTCTCATGAAGCAGAGAAAATCCTGAATTAAAAGTAGCTTTCTTAAGTAGAACCTCTCAATAACTCAAGATGTATGAAATCCAGAATTATTAACATTTTCCCGGTGTCCTACAAAATAACCTTCCACACTGCCCAGCAAACAACCCGTAGCAGGTAGCACGCAGAGAACTCTTTCTTGTGGCAGGTAGTATGCAGAGAACACACACAAAAATTGCTACACAGAAAACTAAGAGTAGTGCAAAACAGGATCATTTTTTTTCTGAACCCATATAGCCTCAAGCTGCACCTTTTCTGCAGCCACTGTGCACAGAGCTGCCAGAAGCACGGCATTATCATGGCAGAAGGAAGGGGTTTGGTTTTTTTTTTTAGGGGAAGTTATGCAACCTCTCTAAACAAGATGAAGTAAGCTGAAAAAAAAATAATTCTTGGAAGACTTGTGTTCACATCAGGTAATTTTCTACCCTGAGTATGCCAACCAAAATTACAAAGTTTGTAACACTACCACGTTGCCATAGCTCTGTCTGCACAACTTTTTACTGCAGAGCTAGACATAGAACCACAGACAGATTCTAAGATGATGCACATGATTTAACATGTCTTAGAGAGCTATTCCTCACTGTTAATTTCTTCTAATTTATTTCAGAAATTTCCACAGTCTCTATGTCATAGTATTGTCTATCTCATCAGAACGACAAAACCTTAGGTAGAGGACAGTTACCTCCTAAAGGAGCATGATCTCACACACTGATGCGGAAGTCTCATTTCCTCTCCACCTTGGGGCAAAGTGATTCCAGTGATTTTAGCAGAGTTTCTCACATTGGTATCACGTAGATATGGCTTCCCCTTGTACTGCTATTCCCAGCAAATCACTTCATGTATACAGAAAGCCGTAAAATCCTTGGAATATATTAACATATCTTAAATGAGAAATACAGCTGCTTGAAATTGTTCACCATAGTTTAGGTTCCTTCCAATTTACCTTTAGTAACTGGCCAAGACATTTCCCTATATTACTATTCCATTCAGTAACTTGCCTTCATAGTATTGTACTTGTCTGAATAGAAATCAGTTCACACATAACTGCCTTTTACTATCTTTTTTTTTTTTTTGTAGTGTGCATATCCTTTTCCATTGGTGCTACTATCTCCTTCCATGCCTTATCATCCCTATCAGCAGAAACCAACACACATTGATCCCCTCTTTACTACACTGGTTGAAGAAAACATAGTTTGTCCTGGGATGTAAGACTTCGCCGGATCCTCAGCTAAAGCACATCAAAAGTCCCTTGTTTACACCCAGAGGGATGCGATTTATCTATAATTTAAAATAAAGATTTAGATTCTTTTGCAGTCTTCCTTTGGTCTACTGTATAAAATTAGTGTAATCCCAGATCATCCCAGCAAGGGTCCTCAGCTGGTGTGAGGCATCAATAGCCAGTCATTGCCAACTTGATTCCCAGGACCTCTTGCATCAGAAAAACTGGGAAAAGAGCTGGATTAGTCCTATGATCCAAAGGATTTTAAAAAGGCAAAACCCACCTACAAAAAAGACAAAAAGAAGGATTCAGGGAAATATAGGTCAGTCAGTCTCACTTAAGTGCCTGAAAATATCAGAGCATGTTCTCAAGGAAGAATCAAAGAACTAGCAGTTGCTCATGTACGATTTCCAAACTTCCTTCAGCTACAGGAAGGCAAAATCCAGTGCCAAAATCTAGATTCATTTTGTCCTTGAAGATTATTAAGTTAATTTAGCAAACAAAATGGAAGACTAAAAAAGGGGAAATAACACAATATAAGAAAAGAATAATTTTCCAAAAAAGAGTATTGGAGAAAAGAGAGAGTCATCATGTAAATGCAGCATGAAAAATATTGTGGCAGTATAGTATTATGAAGTTGGATGCATCTGTAATGATGTTGTGCATACGAGTCCTAGGATGGTGACAGAAAATTATTTTAGTATCTTCAGTGCACAGATACATTCTTAAGACATTAATACTTCAAAGACTGAAAAATTAATAAAAATACACACAAGGCATTAGCATTGCATCTGTATGTTGAAATGCACTTTCACATGGTCATGCTGATAAAAGCAGTTTATCCAATTAATGAGATAAATAACTACAGATTAACTTCATGGAAGAGTACTTTATTCTAAGAAAATTGCTGTAATTACTGGAGGTGCCCTGCAAAGTATTATCCATTCCTAGCTGTTTGAATCTTAAAAACTTTGACTCAGTCAGCTCTTAATAAAATAGCCTAACTAGAAGTGTTAGCTCTGCCTGTCATAACTGACCTTCAAAATAAATGATTAGTTTATCAATGAAGGTCACTGTGTAGCTCTGTGTAGAGAATTCAACTGTATGTACCCTGGAAATAAATCCAGTGTTCATCAGATAAAGAGAAGGCAAACCAAATTAATTGCTAGAAAAATACCTGTAATGTGAGTGAATAAAGAAGAGACTGAGGATCATCAATAGACACTGATAGGTACAAACTGTGCAGCCCTTTGACATTGCCTGGGCTGATACTTCAAACACTAGATAAGCGTCAGAGATTCAGTGGTGAAACAGCTGATGTTTGAAAAATAGTTAAATGAATTACATGTCACTCCATTCGAAATAATTTAAAAAATACACAGCTGCACAAACATGTCCCTACTGATACAAATGTTCAAGGGCAAAATTACTATGATGCTGTGGGAAAATAGTTCACCTATATCTGCAGAATGGAATGATCTCCCGCTGAAAAAAAAAAATCTTTCATCTTAATCTGAAAATTAGCATCAGGAGAGTAATAGAGACCCAGAGAAGCAGTGTTCCCGTCTTTTTTTTTGGGGTTTTTTTTTTTTTTTAATTGTGTATTTAGTTTTGAGACATAAACCAAGGAAAACGTTGTTTGTTAATGGAAGAGAATTAAGTGCTAGTGTCCAAAGCATGTTTTGCTTACCTACAAATTTGATGTCTGTAAAAGACTCCCAATTCCATCCTCTTCTAGAAAAGACAAGGAAAAGGAAAACCACTAATGCCCTAGTTGGTGTCCAGAATGATCTAAGCAATGCCATAAAATAAACAGTTAAAATAAATGTGAAATGCTAACAGGTCACATACTAACAGCATTAATAATTTTCCTATTCCTGCTGAGCTAGATACTTGAAAGTAAGTACGGGAAACCTCTTTTATTACAGGCAGCTAAATACAAAGTTTAATTCCAACTTTGATATTTCCACCACAAAGTCAGTCATTTTTACTGAAATTCAACTTTAAAGTCACACTGGGTAACAATAAACAGCAGTTCTGAATTATTTCCGTCAAATTGGCCTAGAAAAATGGGACTTCTTTGACATCCTCCTATCTATTCAGCCAAGAAAACGGATATAAATATTTTTATACTGTAGGTGAGCAAAAAAAGCTAAATGCTGCTGTCTAGACATATTTCCTTAGAAGTCCAATGATAACAGAACACTACTGACAGAACACAGATATAAGAAAGAAGATTCTTATTACTACATGGCAATTTGTTTTCACTCTCCCCCACCCCCATCAGCCCTGACATCATTGGACTATCACAATTTCTTCAGTCTTTCCTCAAAGTCATGGTTTTTTAGACCTGTGATCTTCCTGGCTACCATTGTTTAGGACTAGTTGATCCAAATCTTTCAAGTGCAATGTGCCAACTGGGTCAAATTGTTCCGGTAGAGGTGAGGGAAGCACGGAGCATTTACGTACCTGTGTGTGCTTCCATTTGGGCAGCTCAAATGGTGTTATTATATGCACAATAGCACAACGCTGTTGAGCGAAGTCTGATTTACGATCCACTGAAGTCCTCTAGACTCTTTTCTGCGGAACTCTCTCTAGCCAGTCATCCTGTTTTTCTGATGCTGTAGCAATCATTCCTACCTGTGTTGCACTTGTTCTTATCAAGTCATCTTCACGTTGTTTCCGTTCCTTTCTCTAATTTATAAACATTGTTTTGAATACTAATCCTATCCTCTAAAATGCTTGCAGCCCTTCAATCCTGGTGTTAATCTGCAAATTTAATCATCATGTTCTCTAACACCTCACTGAAATCATTAATGAAGTTATTAAACAACATTTTCAGCTTGAGTAGCCCTGTTTGACACAGGGATGCAGCTCCATGTACAGCAAATTTAAGCTTCCTGATAATAGGGGGTTTTTAACTACATTTTCTAATCCCCTAAATTGAAGCATATTCCACAGGAAACAGTGAAGGATTCCTGACTCAGAGCTCTATTCTCAACCCATGTGTGAGTCCTTTCCCTTCTGATGAAGAGGTAATAGTGTCTGCTTTTCAGTCTCAGTCCTAGTTCCTTCCTATTGACTCATGGTTACTGGAATCACTGATGCATTTCCATAGTGAATTTGTGTTCAAATAGGCAGAGAACAGACAATGAAAGATTCAAAATATTTTTATGCCAGTTAGATAACTGATAAGAACACAATTTTTGTCTTCCCTGCTGTCTGAGAAGGTATATTTTGAACTGCTATGTCAGTTCCTTATGTTTTAATTGTTGTTTATATGTTGCACAAACCTCGAGACTACAGTAAACATATTTTATTAAATAGAAAATAAAATATCCAGAAATCACCAAGTTTTATATATCACATCAGTGAAAGAAGATAAAAGCAAAGGATATACTATACAGCAAAATGATGAATGGCACTGCTGGCTAACTCTGCTAGCTACAGGATCTATGACAGCACAAAAGCAAGATGCTGAAAATGTACGGTATGCCCTTCAACTGTATGCCTTTCTGTCCATTAATCCTTGCATTTGAATGGGTCCTGCAACATGGTTACGCAAGTTCTTTCTGTGTCACAAAAGACCTTCCTTTTCTTGCCCATTGTTGCCACTTCATTGCTTACTAAATGTAAACTAAGCTACAAATGCCCTAATATTCACATCCGCATCTCCTCAATAAATGGTCTTACCAATTTTATCTGCAAATGTTGCAGTCGCTCGATACCAATCCTTACATCCATGTACACTCCCACTTATCTCTCAGAGATTCTTCCTGTGACGGTCTCTGTAAAGTTGGCAGACTAGCACTACCAATGGAGGGCAGATGACACACTTCTCATAAAGAAAGAACGTCTACAGTCTCAATTAATACATTTATTTTTCTCCTTCCAATATGCCACCTCTCAAGGACTAGCCACAACAAACCCTATTTTATAAGACTTCTGCATTTGTATGCCTCTGGTGCAGCAGCATTTGGAGCATGTCCACAATGTACTGCATGCAAATGGCTCTCCCGTGGAATTTTCAAAGAAACCCTTATGCTAGTGGCACATGAAGATAAGTTCCAGTAGTTCTGTGACAGGTGAAAACCACTTTTGCTCTGTGGTGTTAAAGGGATGAGTAAATGCATATTATGGCAGGAAGTAAGACTCTGTCTTTGAGTCTGTATTAGCAGTGAAAAGGTTTCAGTGTAAGAACTGTGTTGTTTTGCATGCATCTGCACCAGTAGAAGCTGGTCCTTTATTTACAAGTATGAATTACCTGCTGTTGCAGCTCAGTACTACTATTAAGTATTGCTTTGGCCAGCATGATGAGGAGGGGAAGTCTATGAATGGAAAACTGTCTTGACCCCAAGCAGGTGTGAGGTCTGAAGGATGCAGATGACAGTTTGATCAGGCATCTTCCTGGGTGGGTGCTTCAGTGTAATGGAACAGACTTGCTACATGGAAAACTTCTAATGCTGCTGAATGGTTATTTTCAGAGAACTAAATAGCGTGAGCTCTTGAAAATAATGAACATAAATATGAGAGTTCTTTTTATTGGACCACATATTCTACTCCTCATAAATGGGCTACCAGAAAGACTTAGTAATCACTATGTCTTATGCCTGAAAAAGTAGAGAAAAAAAAAAGTAAAACAGTCAGTGACACCAAATATGCTATAGTAAAGATTCACTTTGACTTCCAAAATGTGTCTGGTGTTTTGGGATGGTTCTCCTTTCGAACATTCAACTTGAAAGATAAGAGGGGTACTTCACCTGCAGAAAGTGCTGGGCATGCACGGTCTGTAAATCATATCATGTCAGGCAAAAGACAGTTATATTTGAAAATTTTAGATAAAAGTTTTACTGACCCGCTTTAAAATATCACTCTGTGATAAGTTACTGCTGCAATAGAAAAGAAAAACTTACAACTAAACTTTCCTAGAACTTCCAAAGACAAGAATGTATAGATTCAAATAGAAATCTAGGAGCAAGAATAACTAATTATTTTTTTTAAGTCTCCATCAGACAGTATTATTATATTGAGTCTCGACTTGGCAGTTCATCTGGGTGCTTTTTCTTGCAAAAGGCTCAGTCCCTGCACCAAACTAATTACTCTTTAAGACCAACATACAGCTCAATTCACACAAAAATAGGTATTTCATAGGTAGAAATTTTGAGATATATGAATTAGATGAGGGAATACTTTTGATGAATCAGACAATAAAAAAAAACTACAGAGAAATTGCTGAATAAGTTTGGGTATTAACTGTGTATGTCTCAATTCTTCTGTCTCTCTGAAGGGGAAAACAAGATTCCTCTACTTGTAAAGTAAGGTGAAAACTCTGGAGAAAGGAGCTATACTTCTCTAAAAAAAAAAAAAAAAAAAAAAAAATCGAAGATATGCAGGCATCTTGGGGAATGTAATTTAAAAAAAGGACTAGCACTCATTTGTTCATTCTCTTCTTCCCTGTCTGCTCTCCCGCTCTCTTACTTACAGATACATACTCATACACAGTTGTATGAAGACAACACTGGAGAAAAAAAAGCACAAACCAGGCAAGATCTCAGCAACTGTATTCTTAAAGCAGTGAACAAAGACAGAGCCACTAGATCTAATTCTCAAATATGGAATTAAAATCAGATATGTGACTAAAGACAGAATTTACAGTGAAAACAGGTCTAATGAAAATAAGGAAGAGTTTTGGAGCTGCTGGCTAATAGGAAAACAGTAGTGACCCAGAATGGATACAGAAATGTTTCTTTGTTGTCTTTTACTGCCTGGGCACAATCTATCCCCATGCTCTTGAACGATTCCTCTCTGCCAGAAGGCATCTTCCCAGTTCTGCTCTGAGTGACAACATATTTTGTAGCAGTAGACTTTAGTGACATGGAAAACTCAATTTGTAAGCATTTCTTACAACAATGAGTTTTAGGGACCTCCTCAGGGCACCTTTCATGTTTGTACATTGCAGTAATCATTGCTTTATTCTATCAAATTGTTTCTACTCATGATTTTATGCATCACAGAATTGGTTCTTGTTTTAACATCCTCAAAAATAGAAGTGAGATAAAGGATATGGTATTAAAGTACACAACATTAATACCTAACTTTCTAATATAAATGAATTAAAGAAAAACCAAAATATGAATCTGTACATTTACAACTGTTAGTTTTGATTGAGTGAGAGGGATACAAACAAATACAAAAATCCATTGAGCAGTTTCATCAAGTTACCCACCAGTGGCAGATAGTAGGTCTCCATTCCCAACTTTCCACATAATACCTCAAGTCAAACTTCTCTTTATGCCCACATCATTATTTTCTACAGTTATTGCCAAAAAAAAAGTTAAGTTAATAGGAGTGTCATAGGAGGAAGTAGTTTGTGCTCCCATCCTGAGCTTCTACAAACGCTCAGCACCCTCTGTGCTTCTAGAATGGGGAAACATTAGAAAGCAACAGTAATTTTTTAGAAGCCCAACTTGTACACAATCCAGAATGTGCAGCAGCAGGACAGTGTGTTGGATGGCATGCCTAATACACTTAAATAGTGCTACACAATAAATATTTAAAGTAGCTACACTCACAGTTTCACCACAAAGATAGTGGCTCTATTTCAGAGATGAATCTTGTACCAATGTTATTTTGGAGACTGAGATAATACTCTACCAGTAACATACTGCCTTCTGAACTGCTATTTCCAATTGATTTTGAATTTTTGACATATTTGCCCATTATTTCTTTTACTATTTATTCTATTCTCTTTTTCCACAATTAAAGCCTAGCTATTTGATGTGTTAAGCATAGACTGGCTTAAGATGAACAGATAACTAATCAAATATTTACATCATGGTGATTTGAACATGCGCAGTACTAACATACTGTGTGTTTCTCGTACATACATAGCAAGTCATACCACATAACAGATTTGCTGTTCAAGTGCAATTTGGAATGAAGGCAATAACAGCTCCTAAATAAGGAGAAGCACTGGGATCTTGCTAGATAATTCTTGGTGCTTTCATAATAGGAAACCTTTGCCTCAAAACCATAAGTAAGTGTACTGTTTACAAATATGAAAGATTGCACTGTTGATCCAAGTGTTTCTCACTGGTTGAATTAAGAACTTCTGATACATAGTTAATTAAAGAGGGTTTACTAGATAAGGACTGATAAGCAAGAAAAAAATTACTGGTGCGTTCCCTATGCAGGGTTCTGTACCGACTGTATGCAGAGCTGCTTGCAGGATTACAGCTGACAACACAAAGGGAAGGTTCATTTCAGTTCCTTTGTAAAGGGAATTGAGGAAAATTTGGTGTTTGCTTTTCTACATCTCTGATGACAGGAATTCTCTCTTTAATATTAGGGGAAGATGAAGATGTCCAATGGTTTAATGGTTTTCAGAGAGCTGCCACAGCAAGCAAGCTGTAAAGACAAGCGCCTCAGAAGTGCTAGTTAGACCTAGATATAGTACACTCTCTCTCTGTTTAGGGTTTGTTTGTTTGTTTAGCATAACCAATTTATTTGAGAATTTATTCTCTGAGCAGATAACAGAAAGATATTGCACAGGTAAGCATTTTTATGTCCTATCTGCCATATCTCAACAACATCTAAAGATTTAAAAGCTTCACATGCATGATAAAAGGCTTGCTTACGCCTAGGCAATTATTTTTCAAATTTAAATGTCTCTGACACTTTAATAATGTTTTTTTTATATTCCCTAAAGGGCTTTAGCTAGTCTGAAGAACCCACTAACATCAGATTTCTCTTCTCAAAATGGAAGACAACTATAATTTTAAAAGGCAATATTTACTTGATTACCATTTAACTGAAATTTGAGATATTTAGAAGCTTCCTAATTTATATTCAGGATCACCATTTCAATACCAATGATCAAAATTTCATACATATTTGTGCACAGCAGCTACTGTATGCATACTGATGAGCACTTTTCAAGGCATTCCTGTTGCACTAACTTTTACAAATGATGTGCTGACATGATGGTCTTTCAGGTAAAAAGAGTGCACATACACAAAACTCTTCCCAGACTACTCCAGTGGTACTGTCAGTCCAAACCTAAGACAAAGTGGTGAAAAGGGGCAAAGTTTCTAGATCTCTGCATTTGTTCTCCGTGGATCTTTCACAGGAAGCTAGAATGATCTGGTATGTGGGATAAGGTAGAGGATACGGGGATCCACAGTGCTTATCAAAAAGCCCGTATTTTAGCAATTTATCAGTATTCTTCCAGATTTTCTTGCAGTCTTGCATATCTGCCATATAACAAATTCTAACTGGGTAGTTAAGTTAGTTCTTCAAGCAAATTTTGCCCATCTGTCTCAATAATTCACTCTGTCCTTCCATTCCCTGGTATGTAGCTATGCTGACACCACACAAAATCTCTTTACAAATCACCCTGAGTAGACTGATGGGCTCCCCAGAGTGGTGCAGAGCACTCCTCTTCTCTGTGAGGGGAACAACAACATTATTACATCCTCCATTGCTAGTTCTTCGTACCAGTAGTGTTTATACACTGGTAACTGGTAAAAAGAAGCTATATTGATCCTAAGCCCAGATATGAAGCTTGTTAAAAGACTACAAGGGATAAGATCTGTAGAAATTAATAAACTCTGGATCGTAGTCTTAGCAAGGGTCATACTTGCATGTCCTTATATTTCCCACTATCACCCTACTCCACTTTATTTTCACCTACTCTGCCTTTTCCTTGCATTTTGTACAGTCCCTTCTCTTTTTCTCATTGCACAGCTGCTCTGAATTCCGCAGGAGCCTTAAATCATGTCTCAGAGGAAATAAAAATATTCCTGTTACACTCAGCAGAGGAATCCTGCCAGGTAGGGGAGGGTTAGTAAATACAAGTCAAAACAAATTCAATTTTCCCCTCATAGCTTCTGTACCTGCAGTGGTAGGGATGACCACAAACCCACCCACCGGCTTCAGCCTTTCTGACAGGATGGGATGGAAAGTCAGCCTCCAAAATACCTGATCATTCAGTCCCGGGTTTAGATATGCCATTCTGAATTCAAATCAAATTATTCTGCATCTGTGTATTAGCCAGGCAAAATATTTTTTTTTTGTCTTTGCTTTATTTTTCTCCTCTCATAAGAAGTTCTGCCCCTGTTTTTTGGGGGGCTTTCTGGGAGATGCCAATATCTTTTAATAGAGAGATCTTGTGACGGGATATGAATCCAGCTGTCAAATACAAGTATCAAAGCCTGCACATCTGTTTTCATCTTCTGGTTCTATCAAATCGGCACTCAATCTTTTAACATGGCTCTTAGCCAGTAAGATCATCAGTGGGTCATACGAACGTCAGCATCTGAGTTTGCAGAGTATTAGCACAGCTTGGCAAGTTTCTCCTTTGCAATATTAGGTTTTGGGGGAAATGCAGCTTTTAGAGGACATAAGTGTAAAGCTCTCAATGTGCAAATGCATCAATGCAAACTCTAATGTAGTTTGGAGTGCTGTAAAATAGCAATTACTAGCATGTGCTGTGAATAACATATTCCAGTTCCACCATCTGAAATATGCATAGATGTGCATGCATATTTTCCCTCTCTGACTTCCCTTGCTGTTTTTTCAGTGGCAGTGCCTTAGCTTTTTAGCACGGCATAGGGAAAACTATCTAATAACTGTTGGACTGTTCACCTTTGGTGCTGTTGATATGTTAGACTTGTATGCCATGTTTTTTGATGTAAAATCTTTGCATTTCATGTGATTGATACCTTGGGGATCTGCAAAATTAAGGTCACCTACATGCTTTTCCCTAAGCACAAGAGCTCCTGTTCTGTCCCTTGCATTCTGTCTAAGCATTCTACAATATAACAAACAAACCGGAGAAGGAAACAGATGAAACAGATTTTCCTTTGCAACACAAAGCAGCCTCAATTTAAAAAAAAGAATTTATCACAGACAGGAACCTTCTCATTCCAGGAAATTTCTGGATGCTTCAGGAAAGATTAACAGTTCTTTAATAAGGAGTTGCAATGCTGAGGTCACAGTTGAAAAAGATCAAATTTGCTACATCCTGTTGCATGATGAGGAAGCAAAATCCTAGACATCTCCACGCGTGGTATGTCCTAGTGCCTTAAACTTATGTCTAGGTAGACATGTAGGTAAGTACGTGGCATGCTCCATGTGGATCTGATATGAGAGGAGTGGGAATAGGAGGGTGTGTGTCTGCTTTGTACTTCCTAGTAGCCACTTTACTAATCAACTTTGGTTAACTTAGGTTTTACTGAGTCCAGCCTGGGAGCTGCAGTGTTTAGAACAAGGGCTTTGGCAGCCTGAGCTAAACAGAACAAGGATGAGACTTTCAAAATCATTTCAGAACAGAGAGACATGCATTCAGTGTTACACTCTTCCTAGTAGGAAAGACTTGCCTGACTTCCATTTGAACCAAGTATCTCCTCTTCTTAGGCATCTGGAAAAAAATTACTATCTACCTAGGAGCAGCTTCCAACATCTAAATACCACTGCAAACCTTGTCCATTCTACAGCTTATTCATAAAACTCAAAGATGGACTGAGTACAAGGTGACAGCGATTAATGCCTACCTACAGTCCCATTTCCCTCAAGACTGGGTAGATTAAGGAACTGGAATCCATCAAGATATTCTGTCCAGCACTGTGCATTTCCTAATTGTCTTTTCTTGTGCTGGAAAGAATTGACTTACTTGCCTGTACCTGGAGGCTTAGTTTGCACCTCTCACACAATCTTGTCTATATTGCCATGAAAATTTTCCACTCAGAAAGATAAAGCTTGTGGGGATGAGTGGGTTGCTACGGCAGAACTCTGCTGCAGGGTCTCCTATGTTCTTCCAAGTGCTCTGTGGTGGATGTTTGTTTTTAACTTCTTTCAGAATCCATAATGACTGCATCTTTCCTGCTTTTCCCCAGCGTTACTCACGGCACATGAAAGCAAAGTCAACAAGATCAGTGGAACTAATATCATATTGACTTCCTGAGGATAAGTAATCAGAATTCAAGCCATCAGGAAACACCTAAAAAGTAAAATGCTCCAAAACACCTGGCAATAAAAAGTCTTCACGGACATAAACAAAGAGCTTTTTTTTTTCCTCTGTCTCGCACATATTCTTTTGAATCTTTAATGGACAAAGATATAAACCCAGGTATCTTTGGGGAGAAACTTGGACTTATAAACGGTATGATGTCAATCAAGCCTGAATATTAAGATGCTGATACAATGATTCTTCTTTGACTGAAGTGAAAGGGCTTGTCTTCTTATACTAGGAGAGAAAGAGAACCTTTGTGAAAGCTTTTTACTGATCTTCCTGCAAAAGGCTATCTATTAAAATAGTAGTTCACTGTTTGAAGTCTGGTACAGACGTTGGATTCTATTCCGTTTCTGAACCATATGGATATTTTTGCTTCAGGATTTCCTCTGTATTTTCTCTTTGCAAGGATGGACAGGATTTAATTTAAACTCAGGTAGTGAAGATTTTAATGCAAAGTTAAAACTTGGTTAAAAAAGCTGCCTAGATCCATGTGGCTGTGATGAGAGAAGAGAGTTACAATGCCCTGCTTTCTGTTAGTGGATGAATTTATGCTTCCCAGCCATTTCCAGATTTTATTGATAGGACTTCACCCTTTCCAGACCTTCTAGCTAAGTTAAGTGGGCCAAATCTATCTTTGGTGGAGGCCCACTAAAGACTAAAGGTTCACTAAAGGTATTAACATACTGTGACTGACATGCTGCAAAATCACATTAGGCACCAATTTCTTCAATGGCTGATCTCGCTAGCTGTTGTGCTGCCACCCAGACTTACAATCGTCCTGCTCTCTTCCTTGTAGAACTCCATTTTAGAGAGGTCCTGTAAATCATCCAGTTTGGCATTTTACTGAAACGAGCAGAACATAAGCTATTTTTCTCTTCAAAATTGAATTAAGCATTTTTGTACAGCACATTCATTATCTATAGCATAGCAGCACACAGAATGCTTAATTGGTCTTTGGGACGTATGAAGCAAAATACCACCCAGTTAGAATACAGCTTGAAAGAAATAATCTTGACTAGGAATATAACTGAATCATGGTTCATTAGCAGATTTCTATCTGGACAGGGAATGTGGAGAGGTATTTTCTAAATTATGGGGTTTATATTAATGGTGTCTAGCCAAACAGACTGTCTGGCTTTATCTTTGTACATGTTATCCCAATCTCTGACAGAACAAATCTATTGACTAGGTATCTCTTAGTAATTACTCTGCAGAGTGAGAGCTGAGGTCTTTTGCTTTTCCCTACAATTTTCCACTGAAAATGGTATCATTTTACTTAATCTTTTCTACTGCAAAGTAGGATGGAGTTTTTGATCAGCCTTTCTATGACACTTTCTTGAAAATGAGCAGCTCTATTGCATTTTTTTTTATTGTTCCAAATTGTTTTGGATCCTTTCACAGACAAATTTATTTCTCTTTCATTATGTCACTACTGCAGATTTCTCCTTGTGACAGCTTATTTCCTCTTAGACACAAGAACTGGGCCTGTCCTTACCTCTCTCCAATAAATGGAGTAGAGGAGATACACTACCCATTTATGTTTTCACAGGATTCAACCAGTCAAGTTATGCTGATTTACACTAGTTGAGATTCTGGATCTCTGAAATACGCTGTTTCCTTGGTCAGAGAGATTTCAGACATATTATTTTACATGAGCAGCTTCTCCAGTAAACGAGCCTAGCCTGCCTATCTTTGACGTTTTAGTCTGAAGTGGATAATTTCCTGAATAATTCACTGTATTATCAATGCTATTTCTATTAAAAAAATCTCCCATGACTTTAAGTCTTATCAGACTATTAACATTTGCTTTGAAATTCCAGCTAAAGCTTAGACCAGGAAGCAATTTATAAGAGGAGCTGGAATTCTGTTGCTAGATTTGTTCCTTATTTCTTTGCTCTTCCCTAATTCCTTTGAAAGCTTTCCAGTGAGAGATTGCAGTCATGAAGGATGATAAATGAGGAAATGACCAGAGGGCTCCAGGATTCCCAGGCAGAGGCTGAAGAAAAACAAAGTATTAAGAAGGAGCAAGAGTTCTGTTACGCAGTTTTGTGCTACAGCTCTTTGCCTCTCTTGCCTTCTGGACAGACAGCATTCCATGTTTGTGGGTCCTGCTGACAGGATGTAGAAGAAAGGATAGTGTAATTTTTTCTTCTGGCAGTAGCACATGGGTCCCCTCCCCTTAGCCTTTCTCTCCTTTTGCTGCTGTATTTTGGCTCAGCACTAGATTTTTTACTCACATTAAGAAACATATGAAAGGAGGCTCCCTGAAACTTCAGTGTTTGAGCCAATTGTACCTACTCAAGAAAACCCAGATAAGCTACAGTTGGTTTTGACACTTGGGAATGCTTGTTTGAAATTCAGGACAGGTTTGGCCTTGGGGCAGGTGGTGCAAGGAAAAAAAATGAATGTTCAGTATCTTTCCAGGAGACTACAGCATTGCTTTTAATGAGTGCTTGCTACTCTGCTGGTTTATGCCAGGCGGAAAGGGAAATGTGAAAGACTCCTGATTTATCCTCTATTTCCTTTTTTCCTGTGAAATTTCTTGATATCATTCTCACCCAGCTTACTTTTCCACTTCATGCAACCAGAGTCGACTTAAAGGAATGAAAATAGATGTTTTACATAGAAAGTATTTCTCTGTCTATTTTTCTCCCTGCAGGTACTGTTCAGCAGGTACATGGAGACTGAACTAGCTCTGATCATGGAGTTCACGGGCAAATTAATTTCCATCTGTGCTTGCTTAAGAATTCAGGCTGTGTTCCATAGCACCTTCTTACCAAAACCATATGACTTCTCTGCTTAAACTTCATCATATACGTGTCTGTGCTTCCTTTTCTTTTAAAAAAATCCCAAAGAGTTTTAAATTACGGAAATTTCACCATTAATGGATTTCAGATATTAGTTTAAGTGAAAAGCTATACTTCTTAGATCTCATTTAACTTAAAATGTTTACCTTAATAATTAAAAATAACAATCAACACTGACCGTATGTCCAAGGGATTGACAACCACCTGCGAGACTGTATCACTGAAGGCAAGGCCAAGTGCAATTAGCTTCTGCAAGCTGCTCCCCAGCCAGTGACAAAGTTGCTATTGCTATTTTAACCTCTTTTTTTTTTAAAAAAAAAAGAAATCCAATATACATGTTCTGTGTTATTCCCAACAGAGCCATCTCTCCTCCAAGGCGTAACAGAAGAGTGGGTTTTAATACCAAATATGGACTGTGGTACAAAATATAGATAAAAAAATCAGCCGCAGTTCTGATTAAAGTTGCTGCTCTGAGCATCAAGGATCATAGTTATATGGAATTGAATTTTCAAACAGTAGAAGGTGTTTTGCTTTTTCTACCTAATTGATTTCATTTTTTTAAAGGCCTTCCCTTTGAGATCTTTTGGTTCTTTGGATACTCAAGGATTTTGCTGAAAGTTAACTGCAAGTAGCATCAATGGAAATCCTGGATGAAGATCTCTCGGGGATTTACAGAGCTTCACAAGCTTAGCCAAACATTTTCATAAATATTGCAAGGAGGTCACAGCACGTGACCTCTGCAGAACCTCAAAGAAAATTTCTGCTGCAAAACTCTAGCGAACATAGCTTATGCACAGCTCTTTATTTGCACAGACTCTCCAGCATCCTCCAAGGTCAGTGCAAGGGAAGGGAGCTGGTCCCCTAAAGCATAGCCATTTTGCAGCAGAGACTCATAGAAGTCTACAGTCTGCATTTTCCTGCTAGCCTGCAGCAGAGCCTGCAGCATGGTGGAGCCGGGAGCTAAGTAAGGGGATCTGTCCTCATCTCAGCATTGTTCCCACGGGAACAAACATAATCTCAACTTTCCTTGTCAGATGTGCACTCTGTCTCTAATGAATGCCCTTTCCAAGAAACATTCATAATAAATCTATGTCGAATAATTTTCACTGTCAATCTGCTCTTCTCACAAAGCTGGGTTTCTTTTTTTACAAGGGTATGGGAAGGTAAATTGGGATGCAGTATAATCATAGAATCATAGAATGGTTAGGGTTGGAAGGGACCTTCAAAGGTCTTCTAGTCCAACCGCCCTGCAAGGAGCAGGGACATCCCTGACCAGATCAGGTTGCTCAAAGCCTCATCCAGCCTGGCCTTGAATGTTTCCAGGGATGGGGCCTCCACCATTTCTCTGGGCAACCTGGGCCAGTGTTCTACAACTCTCATTGTAAAAAAAAAAATTTCCTAATATCTAATCTAAATCTACCTCCCTCTATTTTAAAACCGTTACCCCTTGTCCTGTCACAACAGGCCCTACTGAGCAGCCTCTCCCCATCTTTCTTGTAGGCCCCCTTGAGGTACTGGAAGACGGCTATAAGGTCTCCCCTGAGCCCCCTCTTCTCCAGGCTGAACAGCCCCAACTCTTTGAGCCTGTCTTCATAGGAAAGGTGCTTCAGCCCTCTCCAGCCCCCCAGTATAAGGTGCAGCCTTGGGTAAATCACCAGAAGGAATCAAAGTGAAGATGGAAACAGGTCCCAGGTGTGTAATTCATCATCTCCAACAATTCATTTTACTAGGATTAAAAATGCTAGGTCCCAGCATCTTTCCATCACCCGTCTGAAGATTATTATCCCTCTATCTGAGCTGGAAGAACAAGCAAGAAATCCCCGCATTGCAGCCAAAGTTCAAAGCCCAGCCTATTAGCTCACATCACTATTAATTTCATTTCACATTAATATATAATATTGCTAATGCTTCTCTGTGGATTTCTCACACATCAGAACAAGCAAATATATATTTCTTTAACTAACAGGATGCAGCCAGTTTCTCAGTAAATTAGTACAGTAAGCCTGGCTTCACTGGTACTTCATGAAGTCATCAGAAAGCTAAATGCAAGACAAAAGCAGCAGCATTTCCCATCCCATGTTGTGAACAACAGGACATTAATTGAGATCTAATCCAGGTTTACTACAAAAGTAAATCCTCATCTTGTCTCTCATCGCCAAAAAGCTGGGCCTGTTCTCCTAACTTCCTAGTCCTTCCCAATTTCACCTACCTGGAAAGAAAATGCATGGCAATCTTCTTACTATGTTCTAATTAATTTGTATCTCTCTGACAATTATTTTACTGAAGATCAAATTGTCATAAAACAAACTCATTCCTGTCATATCCTCAGTCATTTTATTAATTACTTTAAGACTATTTATTTGTGCTCTGACAGTTATATTTTACTGCTGCCACAATAAAAATATTGTTGGAAAAACTGCACCTTTTATAGACACCACAGTTTAAGGGGATAATTCTTATTGTTGATTTTTCTTCTGTTTTACTAAAGCTTTTTTCTTATCAGGCACTCAACAGTCTCTACTTCCTGAAGTTCTAAGTGATGCATTTAAAAAATTAGCAAATATGTGAAAAGTAGAGGTCAAAGACAATTTGAAGGATATGTGAAAAGTGCACTAAAGTAGAGGGTCACATTTTTGAACAATGATTATAGCACTAAATATAGACTATAATTTGAGAGACCAAGGGCCAAAATGGTAAAGTGGAGAAGCCATGAAAGTCAGTACTAACTGTTCATATTATATGGGAAAAATGCAATGAATTTAAGAGGGTGAAAATTAAAGCACTCTATCATAAGCAGGTTTCTGTACACTAGACTGTAATAGCCAGTTGAAGAAAAAGCACTGAAGCCAAGAGTACATATATAAATTTGGCTATCATTCAGTCTTTAAACACTTGGAAAGACACCAGAGAGATCTGGCAGAGAGGCACAGAACAATTTTTTTTTCTCTCTCTCACAAACCTCTATGTATGTATGATAAGATTTTTAGAATAAGACGTATAAATCCCCAGTGATTATTTAAGGATATAATTTAGTCTTGTAATTACTGTCGTCTCTTAACAGCTGTATGTTTAATTGATTGCAAAGCTTCAGGGCTAGAACGATTTATCTTGGAGCTCCATCTACTGATTCAGAGGTGGCACGACGTATTAGAAACCATCTCCCTCAGCCTTCAGACAGCTATTAGCTCTGTTTCAAACCAAGGTAAAGACCACTGTAAGAAGGGCCAAATAAAGAAGTCTGAGAACTGCTGGTGCATATAGCAGGGCTACATCTATATTCTACTTCATTGCTGCAGCTAACCCAAGCTGTAGTTTGACAAGCATCCACCTCTGCAGTGTCAGCACAAGCACTCTGCCCCCTAATTGCAGGTGCCCAGTTGTTATACCTCCCAGTGCCATAATGTTAGTCACACACAGGGAACTAATTCAGAAAATTTTGACTTATTTTGGTCCCAGGTACTGGGATGAAGACAACCTTTTCCTGGGCTAGCATACCCACCCCCTTCCCCCCACACACCAAGTCTGAGAAAAGCACTGCACAGACTGAGCCCATTAGAATTGTATGTCACATACTCCCATGCATCCTTAGAAAATGAATACAAATAGATTCTCTTTCTGTAGAAGGCCAAGTATCTTTGCATAAGATTTTACTCAGACAGTTCCAGCTTCACTTCAGTAGGACTAAATTAGATGTATCAGAGTTCTTTGGTCCATTATCATTTTCATAAAAGATATTCAGCACTCTGTCTCAGAAAACAGAAGTCACTCAAGCCATCATCTTGGGTATTCAGCATAAAAAGCACTCAAAATAGGTTTAATGCCAGCTCTCTTTAAAAATAACTGAACTTTTTTTTTCAAATAAGCTATACCAGATTGCTTACAGAGAGATCAAGGAAAATTAAACCTGTATGAAGAATAACAGGGCATCTGGAAATAGACTGCACCTGAAATTCCAAACACTGGAAACAACGCAGGCAGAACAAACACTTTCTATAAAACTAACTGTGCAGAGACAGAGCAGTGACTCTATATTGATATTTGGGGCTAAATTTATCCTATTGTCTCCCTACTCTTGAGAAAGGATGGATATGATGTGACTTGTATCTCCCTAACCTAGCATCTAGCACTGATCAGAGAAGTTCTGAGAGCTGCTTCATTTTGCAACTCAGTCACTTGTGCCCCTATAGCTTTACATGAAACAAAGAGTTTCATGTCTTAGTCTTTTGCCATCCTAAACACAGCTCACGGAGTAAGAGTGGTCTCCAGAAAGAAACAGGTATCATTGCGGTACATAATGAGGAGACAGCAGTAACACCTTGCTCCATAGCCTGGGGTGCCCTGCTGGACTCTCAGTTTCAGGAGGAATTTGCTGCAGGAAAATATCTAGAATTACTCTGGCCGTGCTAGCACTGCACACAGCCTGCTGGCAACAGAGAGAAAAATGGGTATGTAGGGTCAAATATACACCATTTTACCAACAAAGAGAAAGAATGCTGCAGGCAACTGCAGTTACACCTGACAGCAAAATGACCCAGCCAGACATCATGTGCACTATCCTCTGTCCAAACTGGATTCTACTCAGGCAAATAAGAATATTCAAAGAGAAAAAGTAGGACATTAAAAGTCTCCTTTGGAGATTTATTCATATAATAAAGCACTACAGAAATCTTTTTGTAGGATTCTATTTATATCCTGAGGTCTTTACTGGCTATTAATTAAAATAATATTGTCTGTCTATACAGACAAAGACATCCAGGGGCTCAAGTAAAAGATAAAAAGTAGACTCCACATAATTAAAAAGAAGTCTGAAAAATGTTTAATTATGCATTTTATCCTCTCTGAAAAGCAATTTAAGTATGTTTCCTTTGCTAACAATAATGACATTAACTAGATGATTTCCAGCTATCACAAGAACACAGTAAATCAAGGGCCCCGCAGGCATACGTACTGTGCTCTGAAAACCAGGGCCATGTACACAGAGCACGCGTGCACAGTGCAGCAGTTTCTTCTGGACATGGCTGCACTTCCTGCAACAGTGCTTTCAACTCAATTCCTTCCAAATGTATTGTACATTTACATTTTTCTTTATTAATCTGCCTGATACACTATAAACATTAAAAGCTGTGTTAATTTTACAGCTCACTAAAAACAGAATCAGCAGTAGGATGAATTTATCACTGCAGCCTTTTCTTTCTCCTCCTGAGTTTTGCTTTGGGTCTGCCCTTGCACGGGGAACACCCACTTAATCCATAATATCCTGCTAATTAGTCCTTGCCAAGACTACTTTTATCCATATGAAACTTCCACCTTCCACTGTGACAGAAACAAAGTATTAATGCCTGGTGTAAAGGAATAAGATCTAGCAGGAGTTTATAACATTTTCTTGACAGAACTGTCTAATTTGAATTTCTAGAAACCCCATTTCATGAATTCTTTATCTAGATCCACCCTCAATACAGCAAAATTCTGTCATGAGTTTTAAGAGACAGCAAATGGCAGCATATCAGCTCCAGCCAGGGAGGGCCCTGGCTGGTAAACAAAATCCAGCAATGCCATGAATGAAGCTGTCAGTGCCAGGCCCCTGAGCAGGGCTAGCGGTGTCAGGGCCTATTAGCCCTTGCTGCCCTCCTGCCTCTGTCCTCTTTTTCTCACAGAGGCAAAGTTTATAACCGCAGCACATAAAAACTCTGTGGTGCCAGGCTAAGGAGGCTGAAGCAGCCTCCTGGCCCAAGGAAGGACTGCAAAGTAGAGGGCTGTAGAAGACTTACTTTTTGAGAGAATATGTCCCCCTGGATTTAGCCCACCTTCCTCTCCCCCTCTAATTTTCCCCCCAAGTTTTGGTCAGAATGAGCCACAGGAGCCACCAGCTGCTGCCACAACCCCATGTACCACAAAAATGGCAGGTACCATGACAGTGCCAAGGTCTTAGCTACACCTGAGATCTTCACAATGCCACAAGAGCCACAAAACAATCCCTCCTTAGTTAAAAAAGCCTAACCTTTTCCTCAATGGCTTCTTCCTCGAGGCTTGAGATCCTCCAGTGCTGTGCCTGCTCCTCCTGTGTGCTGCTGCTTTGCACCATCTGCCAGCCTGGTGAGAGCACTTCCCTTGCCACCTCAGGGACGGCCATGTTGCGCTTCCCCTGGAGCAGCACCTCCGTGAAGGATGGACTCATGCTTCCTGCATGGATCTCCAGCAATGGCAGCTCCATTAGCTCCATGTTCCCCCTGAGGCGGCCATGTTATTTTTCCTCCCTCAGCCCCTTTGCTGTGGTGCAGGGGCAGGACTGAGAGCAGGGAGGGTCTGGCTGAGGCATCAAGGCAGGCAGGGACCCCTGAGCAACCCCAACCAGCACATGAGCAAGAGAGCTGCCATGAAAATCTTCCTCACCTTGCCCTGAGGCAAACAGCAGGCCCTAGATGCCAGGGAGACTCAGCCGAAAGTTGTGAATGCTCGACGGTGTCACCTCCTTCTGCACAGCAAAATGGCGGCTGCAGTGCAGGGCAGGGAAGGAGCACTGTGAGGGAGACAGAGTCACAGGGCTGCAGGCAGAGCTTTCAGCTGCTACAGTGTTGTTTTCTTTAAATGGAAATACTATATTTGTTTAATCTAGGCTTTTATTGTTCAGACACAAAAAACAGTGGAGAGCCAGGGGACCCAGGCAGCAAAGCAGCGACATGAAAGGCAGGAGTTCTGCTTACCTCAGGTGATTTTGTGGTGCTGAATTTGAGGGGTCAGCTGCCTTTGTGGTTCCTCCACAGCATTTTGACTAAAATTTCCAGGTAATTTGTGCCCCAGTTCTGTATTTACCTAGAAATATGCCTGTCTTTCAGAAAATGCCACAGTTTCATAATGTTCCTTGTCTTTACAGTCAAGTCACTCTGATACCTGAAAAGATTTAATGAGACACCAAAGTTTGGAAAAAGACATCTGAGTATACACTGAAACTCTCCTTTTAAGTCTTCTGGGAAATCCAGTTATGCTTTTAACAGTCATTATATACGCCTGAGTATCTGTCCTGTACATGTATTACGTATGCACGCCATCTGCCTGCCCGTGAACAGAGAATCAGGGAATGGTTTGGGGTGGAAGGCACCTTTAAAGGTCATCTAGTCCAACCCCCCTGCAAGGAACATCTGTGAGCCAGATTCTGCCCCGCTGGAAAAGCACACTGGTATATTCTTTTACAATATTTTCTTTGCTGTTCACTATGCTGATATCAATTTAGCATAATTTCATTAAATTAAGTAGAGCTTTTTTTTTTTTTTTTACTGTAGTGAAAAGCCAGAGGAGACTCTCCTGCATTATGTCAGTCTGAAATTATCATAAATAAGGCCAGATTTGCTTCCAATAGTCTTTACTGAAAGAGATGCATATCAACCACTATGTCCTTGCTTCTGCTTGGTTTAAGAATGCCTAAATGGCATGTGTAAATCTCAACAGCACCAGGACTGTTATATAGCGTTATATTGATGATTGCTCTGTTTTGACACCAGGAAACATGCTTTAGAGGGGAGTTTTTTCTGAGCAACAAGTCTATTGTTTCATGAATTGCTAAAATGCTTGTATTGTTACACACTTCCATGTGATGAATGCAGAGGCTTTCTGCTCAATGAATTTGGATCATCTGTAGTAACTTTTATTAGCAATATATTGCTATATTCTGGAAGCCTTATTATGAGCATAAAGAAATAAAAAATATAAATTCCCTCCTCCTTCAGTGCCCCACATGAATTTTATTTTTCTGTTAATCATCTACTGTAGGACGGATCAAAATCAGGCTGAGAACACTGAACACAGTGTCTCTGATTTTGACTTGATTCTCTAAATCTAACCTCCATTCTTTTTTCTGCTCCTACACTTATTAATTTCCTCTATTTTTTTCCTTATTTCCTTGTTTTCAGGTACACGGTATGTAAACTTTGTACATGTCATTACAGCTAGTCAGTAATTTGCACACTGAAAATTGGATACAGGTACAATTTGAGGAAAAATAAAGGACATCCTGGGATCTCCTTATAAGGTCTGTATTTCATTTTTTCTTTACCTGAGTTTCTTTACATCAGATTCTCTGATAACCCAAGGCTGGTGGAGTAGCCCTTTGCCCACACCAACTTTCTGAGTATCTAGGGCTAGTATACAGGTAGCTCAAGGTGGAAGCTAGTTATCATATGACAAGTACAAAAGAAGCAGGCTGTTTATGAATTGTCCATTTCTTAGGACAAATTATACTGCCCTAATTCACAGCCCTAGCCCAGTGACTCTTATGAGCCTTACCCTGGAAAACTCTCAGAGTAACTACAACTGTTTCCTAAACAGCCCCCAGGAACTCTCCCTACCTTGGGAAGTACCTCACTTGAGCCCAGGAGAAGCCACCCACAATCCTAAACTCTAATCTGTGAAGTTTTGTAATTCCCAAAAAGCCTAACTCTGTCCTGTGGAGTGGAGAGGTGTGCGGTGGAGGCTCCTGAATTAAATATTCTGATAACAGACTGAAACTGAAATCCCTAATGCTGCACGTCATTTAATTGCAGTGTTTTCTGTTCAGTTCTGCCACTTGCACTTCACAAATACAGTTATTTTCAGATGTATTTGTATTCTAAACAGTGCATGGTCTGATGATAGTAACATTGTCATAGCACTATTATATGCATGGATGCGTAACTGTTTCTTTCCTTTCACAGTAAAGTCTATACATAGAATTGGCTGTAAGAACCTCCATCAACCCAAAAATATGTTTGGGGTTTTTTAATTGTGGCAAGCCTAATAATTTACATAGAACTGTGATTTATTAAAGGACCTTATTATGAAAATAAATCCTAATAAGAGTTGCTTTGACAGGCACCTTGCAATTAAAGATAAAACTATCAAGAAAAGGGAAATGTAATATGTAAATGGAATGAGGATATAGAAATGGAAATTATCGTATGTGAGGTAGAAGAAAAACTTGAAGAGCTTAAAGCGCTGAAATTGGAGGGACAGGATAATCTCTGTCCCTGGGTTCTGAAAGAACTGGCACATGAAATTGCATGTCCAGCAGCAAGGATTTTTAATAAAGCTGCCAACTGGTAGCATATCACTACTGAAAAGCAAACCTCTTGCCTGTGTTTCAGAAAGGGGAAAAAAGAATAACTAGAAAACATTAGAGTGACCTCAATAATATTAAAGGGTCTGGAAGCTATTTTTAAGAAAAACATCTCTATATATAGGTTTACCAAAGCTAAAGCAAGTTGAATGTATATATTTCTGTTGATTAAAACCACTGTTTTAATCAGTAGAAAGTGCTATAGATCCTATCTGTGAGGCTTCTGTAAAGTGAGTTGTGAATAAAATGCTAAAGCAGGAAAAATCTCTGGTTGTGCTAGAAGAGGAACTGTTGTCTGGGGGGGGTGGGGTGGTATTATTGTAATTCTTAAAGGATCAGTATTGGAATCTGTCTTATTTAATATTTCCAGTAATGATTGTGACACAAAAACAGTATGCTAATGAAATTTTGCTGAAAGCAAACACTGAGAGATATTACTAATACAGAAGAGGATTAAAGGCTCCTATAGGGAAGAAATAGATACTATGACAACTGGAATAACAGACATGGAATGAAATTTAACAGCATACAATGTATGTTTGAAAAACCAATAGCAGGAGCTCAGCACTTAGAAACCAAAGAAGGAAGAGATATGTGAGCTGGACGCAAGCTATCTATGAGTCACTAGTATGAAAGTATCTATGGAAAAGCTAAACACAGTCCTAAAATATTCTAGGTTTGCTATTGCTAGTAGATACATGAAAATATTAACACTCTTGTACAAGGCATTCCTGAAATCTCATGTCAAATATCATTTTTACTCTCCATGTTTGAGTGCTAGGACAGGTGGAAAAGACTGCTATAAAAATAGGAAAGCTTGTCTTACTGAGGTAATGAAAATAGTTCAGCTTCTTTCCCCAGGCTTATTACCAAGGCACTAGCTATCTGTAATATTCACCAGTTCACCATTTTGAATCACAAGACTGTTTGATAGATCACTGTCATGATAATGTAGCCAATAAATCAAGTCTAAAATATGTAATTTGGGGAGGATGGTTGCCTAATTATTGGCCCTGTGTAATCACCCATAAATACTTACTTATATCATACATTATTTGCTATCTCATCACAAATATTCATAATAATCTCTGGTTTTTACAGTAATGGACACTCATATAGTCAAGATTTCCTATAGATAATGATGTTTTTATTTGCTTTTTGACTATTGGTTTTTAAAACTCTAAGACTTAACAAATAATGCTTGGGAAAAGGAGGACTGAGATTTGTGTAGTGACTGGGATTAAGCTGAATTAAGAATACACACAAATATTTTATTTGAGTTAAAATGTTGCCTTATTCTTTTATTAAAGAAAATTAATGACACTGTTTTTAATTTGTTCTTTTAAAAAGCTATGTTTTTTTAAGAGATAGATATTGTGTCTAATTAGTGTGTACTTTATACCTAGTCTTCTCTCCCTGGTTAATAATTTAAAATACAGTACAGATTTGTGCAGTACAGACATGTACAGATTTTCTATTAAAAAGCAAGGAAACCTTTGGATGTCTTCCAGTAAATATTCTGCAAATATTTCTGCCAACTGCAAATAACAGTAGCTATCATTAACACTTCAACCTTTAAGAATACAGTGTGCTCAAAAAAATATTAAACTTGTTTGGTTTTGTATGAGTTCTGAGGCAAAGAATGCTAAAATAAAATACAAATATTGTAAATATGTGATTTCAATAAACTGTGTAGATACATACTTTAGTCAGGAACAGTTATCATTATGTGAATTTATTAATTCACTTTATTATAGGTAGCCATGTTAGTGTTTTGGTTCCATTAAATATTGAAAGATAAGTCTTCTGTTAAATATATATGAGAATTTTTACTACCGTAGTAGAATACAGCATGTTCCAGTTCAAGATTTTCAGATTCATTGTCCATGGAAAACAGGAGTCATATGTTAAGAGACTGGAGTCCTAATAAACTTTAAGACAACGGTCATGTGTAAGTTCACGTCTGTGTGAACGAGTAGAGTGCCAGATCTGTGGCCTCAATCTACTTTGAAAGGAAACTGTCTTTCAGGAATAAAGACATTTCTGGTGGTAGAGGGTGAGGAGGCCTGAGGAAGACCTCAGCATACCCTGCAGTACATTTTGCCCAAATGGGACACTGTGCATGAAATACAGTCCTCGTGCTGGGGTTATTGAACTGGTATGTCACAGCAGGCATACCTTGCCTCCTCCCAGAAATGCAATGCCTGTCATCAGTTTAAATGTGCTATGGAAGTAATTCTGATGAGACTTCAAGCCTCCAGTATTTTATTTTAAATAAAATAACAGGTGGTGCTGTTATTTTAAAGATGAAGATACATATATAGAAAGATGGAGGACTGTTGTTCAGCCAAAACTAGGGATCATTAACAGGGATTACTGCTCACCATCAGCCATCAGGTAGCGATGACTTCCCACCACTGCTGACCTTGTATTTCCTTTTATTTCATATGTATCTAACAGGCATGGGAAATAAGCGTAAGTCCAAAAGGTTTCAAGCAGCTACGTTACATCCATGTACTGGATGGGAGCAGGCTGTATGGTCTGCTGCTGGGCTTTCAGCTGCCCTTTCCTTTCCTCCTGCTATTGTTGAGAGCCAGAGCGCATTGATGGCTGCCACGGCTGCCCAAAGCAGCGTGCTTCAGAGGAGCTGGGTCTCAGAGCAGAGCAGTCACCCAGAGAAACAGCCCGCTGCTGAGGAAAAAGCTGAAGAGGGGATTGCCTGGAGGAGCCACTGCTGTGTAGGTCAAGCTTTCCAACAGCACCATCCTGCAGCAGAAGTCAACTTTTTGTGACAGTTAGGTCCCACAGCTTCAGGGAAACTGAAGAGATGATTTGGTGTCTTTTTCTATTTGTTTTCTGGAGTTGATCAAACTAAACTTTCCTGACCTAAAATCACTTTTGGTTTAGATTCAAAGGAAATACTGTTAACAGCCTATGGTCTGATCTGTTATTTTTATGCTTCATAATAACTTATATTGCAAACAGTTCTGTTTATTGTGATGAAAGGCAGTTTGATTTTATGATCACAAGGTATGAAATGCCAATAAAATGTGCCTCTTTGGTTTCCCTCTTGCTTCCATGGTGAAAATACTTTAGGATGGCTTCACACTAACGTCCTTTTATCACTGTATCTGTCAAAGCTGCTGGTCAGCCCTCCACTACTTTCATGTCTTCTTTGTCCATACTCTCTGCTGCCACAGGTGATTTGCTGTCCACGGTTGTGTAAGTCTCTCCTTTTTTAATTTGCTGCATCAAGGAGGTAGAAAAGGATGCCCTGTCAATGCATCCATTTTATTTTCTATTCCATTTTTTACTTTCTATATTGTGTTAGTGGACTTTGAAGTTCCAGAAGCCAGTTGAGGTAGCTCATCAATACATTTCATTTTGGAAAGATAGAGAAATGCAAGTTGTTTTAACACAGAAAGAAAGAAAGTCTGTCAGGGGAGGAGAGACTTACTTCCTTAATTTGGAAACAGGCAGGCATTCTTTAAACTTGTCTTTTTATGTTTATATTTGCGGAAGTCCTCTCCAGTGAAAATATACCTCAAACATATGGACATATACATATAGTGTATCTATATAATCTAGAAGGTTTAACTAAATTGGAAAGATTCTGTTGTCATTGTCCATAGGATAATTTTATGGAAATTACATAAAGGAGAAGGAATGCTTCCGAACAGCATCCTTCAGTATACCTGTCTGTAATCAGCTAATGCAGATTCATCAAAGTTAGTGTTTGGTTTCTCTTCCTCACTACAAACCACACTTTGTCTCTAACATATGGGGTTAAGGAGCCAGCAAGAAGCTTTATCACCTCACTGGGAGTCTGTTGATTCCCAGAATCTTGCCCAAAGAGCAGATGATACACTATTGGTATGAATACCAGAAACCAATTCTAGTATATGTGCCAGAGGTTAATCATCACCATTCTTATCTGTTCTCTCTACAAGATAAACATTTTTTATTATAATCTTTGTGCTATGCTGCTAAGTAACTACTATTTGGTCATTTCATTTTTATTGGCTTCATTTAATTATCTGTGAAGAGTCCATCCAGGCTGAAGAGGAAGAAATTATGGCAAACAGCTGTTTTTATTTATTTTGCATTGTTCAAGCTACTTCAGATATTCCAAAATCTAATTCAGATGTGAGGTGGAGAAATGCAGTTAGAAAATGTGGGATATATACCCGTGTTGACAATCACAAATGGAATCCTGCCCACAGCAAGTACACTTGATGTTTGTAGTGGTCTTTCAGCTGTCTCCTGCTTTATCCATCTATTAGCATTGCTTTAGGCTTGCTGACAACGTAATGTGACAATTTCAGCACAAAATAGGTGCTAAGCAAAGATGACTCTAAACAGGCCACCTACTTACTGTGGTGAGCGTGACTGTTTCTGCATAAAATCCCTTTTTTGCTATTTGGGAGGATTCAAATATGATTTTGTGTTCTTTGTGTCTAAGAGAATAGGACAAGAACCATAGCTGAGGGGAAGGAGAATGAGGACTGTGGATTAAAAATGTGTTTATTTCTCCAGGCAGAAGACTGATTGACAAGCCTAGTGGTATCCAGGCTAAAACTCACTAAATTTGGGAGCTTACTAAAGTAAAATGGTGGTGTAACTAAGACATCCCTGCAGCTGCCATAGCAATAACAGTGCACTATTCTTTGGGTTTTCAGTTTCTCTTTTTTATTAATATCCACAAAGGTGACCTTCTAAAGAAACAAAAGATTTCTTCTGGAGGGAGAATAGTTAAGTTTCTTAGACAGGGGAATATAAGGAAACAATCAGACTTCGATGATAAGTGATCCTTATTTATTGCAAACTGGCTGAACATTTTCCACAGAAGGTTTTTAGATCTATAGATCTATATTTTTCTAGATAGGGATTTTTTAAACACTCCATCACTTACTTGGAGAAAGGATTTGCATGTGTGTATTCATGTCTGTCTCATTTTTTCCCTTAATACATTTTATTTCCTGCTTATATGGGGGATATTTTAATGCAGAATAAGAACTGTTACATGTTTTGTTTCCTTGCTGGGTTTGGTTTATCTCCTGGTCCACCCTGCCCTTCTGGTACTCATGAAGTAACCAGATCACAGACATTCCAGTTTAATCACTGTTGCTTTTGTCTTAAATAGAGATCTTGTTACAATAAACAACCAGCAGTCATAGTAATAAAGTCTCTATTGTTAATATTTAAGAACTAAGTTTTCCTGTTATATATTTAAAAGAGCCACAATTTTAAGTACTCAACTTTTTTAGTGTTTGCTAAAGAAACCAGAAGAGCTTTATATAACTCTTATAAATTTTTAAAACTTAAACTTATGTATGAACTCCATCCAATTTTCTCAGATCATAGAGTTTCACCTTTTTGATGAAAATCAACATGTAATTGTGATCCATCTAAAATCTGGGTAACAACAACCAAAAAAATCACCCCAGTGGAATTCCTGTTTAAGTTACAGAAGACTACTTTTTAGAGTAAAGGAATTGACGCTGAAAGAGAACTGACAAGGTGAATCTGTTTATATTATTTTAAACAACTTAACTGGAACCAGTGTTAAAAATGGTGTAATCCAAACACATTTTAACCATTTCAAATCCTAAGGTAGATATGATCTAATCATACCGAACTATTTCTATACTTTTCTTTTCTTCACATTTAAAAAATGTTTACTACAGTACAATTTCATAGTGATTAGAAAGGTGGAAAATACAGTCTGCAGAAGCAACTGAAAGACCTTTATTCATTGTCATGTAGGCTTGCTTTGGGCAGGATTAGACAACCTCACAAACATGTCAGCAGAGAGCTGAACCTTGCAATTCTGTGACAGACATCATTGATTGCACTAGTGTTACCTCAATGGTGAAAAGGAGATTTTGTTATGCAGGTCAGTCAGAGGATGTTTTAAAGGTTTTCATGGTTTTTATAAGGAGCTTCTAAATATGAGGATGACTACAGAAGAAGGCCTGAAGGTGTGTTATCAATGCTGCTTAGTAAACATATTCTGGGCCAGGTGAAGGTGAGAGTCCGCATCTCGACAGTGAATGTGAACTGATAGGTATGATGGGGACAAAATATGAAAGGGATTTTTCTTCCTTTGTGAAAGGGAAGAGAAGCAGGATGTAATTAATGCAAAAAAGAAGTGGGAGGAAGGCGAAGGGATGCACAGCATAATCCAGAACAATCCTTGCTGAAGGCTTCTGAGTGTGTAAGAGTGGGAAAAGATTGCACATGTGGAGTTCAGACGAAAGGATACTTCTGTGTCCTGATCTAGACAGGAGGGGCAGGAAACCTGGTTTTCTAGCCATGTGGATGGACAGAAGAGACATATATGGCTGCAGAACAGTGTTGAGATACCCATGCTGTATTTTAATGAACAAATACACCAGGGATGTGTAGGGAGGTGAAACACCTTCTTCCCAGCAACAAGACAGGGAAGGCAATACTGATGTTCCTTGGCACTTTAGAGAAGATTTCTTGCCAGCCTGTGGGCCAGACCTGACTTGAGATATCCAGTAAGGGATTGGAAAATTAACCTGCAAGCTCATCAGCCAGTGCAGGAAGTCTCCCTGTAAACCCAGAAATGAGCGATGCCAGAAGATCAGTTACCAATCCGCAGGTAGAGTCAAGGCATTTGTTAAGACTGGATAAGACAAGGGGCCTGGGTGTGGAGCAGCGAGGAGCATCTGAAGCCTGGCTAGGCCTCCTTGGTCAGTTCTGCCCGTGCAGGTAAGTGTCCTCATGTTGATTATACCATAACTGATAGCCATAAACCTGGGACTAATCAGTTATAATGTAGAAGAGCTGATAATAGTATTGCTGTATCTGTTTTTATATAATGATTTATGGCAGTACATAATGGACGTTTCCAAACTACTAAGATAATTTTTGAACAGAGGATTTTATCTTCACATGTTATGTCTTGAAAATTTGAAAGATATTCTTGATTGTTATGCATAAGAAAACATTTATTTTGAACCAGATTTGTAAATAATTGTTAACGGAGATCTCAGACTGAACAAATTTCTTATTATGTTGTTATTGCTCTGTGAAATGTCAAATCTAAGCAGAACAATTTCCTTGCCAAAAACATTTACTGCGTAAAATGTTATCTGGAAACTCTGAGAAGGAGGAAAAAAACAAAACCCAATTTTCTGCTATTCAGTTTAAAGGCAGACAGTGTTTTGATTTGTTCCCTTTTAGCCAAATAGGTTTTTTTTTCTTCACTGTTTCACATACAAAGCAAACTACATACCAAAACCACACACTTTATATGATTCAGAAGCTGGAAAGAAGTAGACATATCATTGCTATTGATTTCAATAACATGAAATCAGCAGGTTGCTTTCCTTTCATTTTGGCAAGATAATAATTCTTATAAATGCTATTTTAATACAGAATTCTGTACACACTTTATGTTACAGTCTCGCCATATGTTAGATAAAATGTTAGAGTAAACTGAGTAAGTTTTAGAGAAAATAATCTTTATTAGGCCTAATTTTCTTTCAAATATGAATAAAGGTGAAAATGATAATAGACATGAAGCTGCATCCACATACAATTCTACATCTCACTCCAAAAATGTATTTTGAAATTGTTCTGTCTTCTCTGTGGGATGGTCTTGCTAATGGTGTGTGATAAGCTAAATCAAATGTATATATAAACACATGAATGGATTGGAATAACAGAATTCTTTGAATTGTCTGCAGAAAGAAATATTTACCTCACAAGCAAAATAAAAAGCAAGTCTAGTTATGTTTGAAACAAATTATATGGAGAGTATAATAAATCCTGAATGCTTATGTGAAAATTGTTCAAAAGAAAGATCCACATGACTTTGAAAGACATGGTTTATTAAGGGAGAAACTGTTACAGCTCATACCTTTTTTGAGAGAGAAGAGAGATAAATTGAAGTATGTTTGAGTAAATGTCTCTAATAGTAATATGTGACTCAGAATAGAAAATTACTGGGGAAAATGTACATAGTATACCTTTCTCCTCCTCTGCTTAAGTATCCAAATGAACACAGACTGTGTATCTATGGAAAGATATAATTACAGTTTTTAAAAATGTGTCATCCATCCTCTTTCATTCTACAGCTAAATATGCAGCTCAACATACAGCAAAACTATGGAGCATAAAATTAGGAATATATTATCTATCTAATAGAGAGTCAATGTTTAGACTTTGATGGCCCAAGGCCCTGGCCCAAGTGAGTAGCACTGTAAGACTGCATTTAAGAGTAGCTTCTTTTGAAAGCGTATCCACCAAGCACCTTTCTGAACTAGGAAGAAATTGGTAACATGCTCAGGTCAAATTTTCAAAGATATTTAGCCAAAATGCACATATGCACATGTACATGGCTTTCTAGACAGCGCTTTAGAAGTCTTCTGGAGAAAATAGTCTGCAGCTGAGGACACGGAGCTGATTCCATTTGTAGGTGTGCTTTGCTGCCTCCCGCTCGCAGGAGGAGTTGCTGTGCGTGCAATGCAGCACCCATTTTCTCCAGAGTGCTGTGGTGGTCTCTCCTACGTGACCTGCTGTGTGCCTGCGCAGATTTGGCCTTGCTCCTGCACAGGATCTCTGAATGCACGGGCGCAAAGGCATGACTGTGAGCCACTCACAACAAGCAGCTACCAAAGACTCAGTCTGCCACTGGGATAGCAAAACCTGCAGGCTGGGATTGCTGCTGTGCTGGCTGGTCTAGGGATTGTGTGCATTTGAGGTCCCAATTGCTTTCGAGAGCAAGTCTGGGCTTATATGCCAGTATTGCACTTACAAAAACATCTCCCCAGGAGACGAAATCCTACTGGAAGCCTGCAGGACTGCGATGCAGAGGCCTACTGGGTCTTGCCAATGGAGAAGCCTGACTCCAGGCTGAGCCTTGCAGGCTTGCAGGGCACAGGGTCTGGCTGCTCACAGCTGAGGGAAACTTGACTGTTGCAAAATCTCTTCAAGGGCCCTCTGTGCCGGGGCCTCACCCTCGAGGTGTTGAGGGGTGCACCCAAGTCTTGCAGGAGGGTTTGCTCCAAGAGAAAGGCTTCTGCAGGGTTGCTGTGAAATGCACTTTGTTGCATATTAGAATTGTTTCGGAGCAGCAGATAGATGTTATCTGGTTCTCTTGAAACTAATCGGTGAAAAACTTCACAATTACTTGGTGGTTTATTTTTATGGCATTCTCTTTGATGTAGAAGAAGGTATTGGCATCTCAGTATTTTAAAACAGATTTAGATATTACATATGTGAGAAAAGATCAGCAGTGTCATACCTTACATTCCAAAATGGAGAGTTTTCTCCTGGAAATGGGCTACTGTGTAAACCATGGTTTTGTAGCTACCAGCAGTAACAAATAACAAGTGCTTTTTAAGCAATGCTGGAACTGGAGCATTCCTGTATTTCTAATTGTAAGCCTGTCTTTGTTTCCAGAGAATAAGGAATTCTGAGAAAAGGAGACAGGTCTTTTGAATGACATATGCTTTCCCCCTTCATCTTAGTACCTTGTTTTGAAAAACAGAATGATGAAACAGTGTTGGTTTCTTTTTTTTTTTTTTCCTGCTGAAGCAGTCACTCTCCTCCTGATCAAGAGGAGCATACTGCAAATTGGAAACAAAATGTAACTGAAATCCTGTGCATGTTAAAAGCAAATGCATGAGCGGTATGAAGGTGAGTGTGGATGTTAAAGTGCCAAAAGGGAAAACTGTCACTTGAGGCAGTAGTGTAAAGGACACTGCATTTCTCTCCCTTGCACACCCCTGCCCGTCCAAAACTCTCTGTGCACCAGCACAGGGAAATGTACTAAAATGTGCAGCAGGTGCCCCCCTGCTCTTGCAGACACAGCCCCCCCAGGGCCGAGGTCTGACTCCAGCCTGCACCAAGGGGCTGCAGGGGGAGGTGGGCAGGTACAGCCCTGCCTGCCTGAGGGAGGGGAGGCCTGCAGGGCCAGGGCTCCCCAGGGCAGGGCATTCCCTACCCGCTGCCATGGGCTCTCCTGCCCCGCCTGCCCAGGTTGCTACATGCTGGGCAGCAGTTGCCATGCCCTATATAAGAGCCCTGAGCGGCCAGCCCAGGAGATCTGGCGTGGTTAGCAAGGACTGGTGTGCCATGGAGGCCAAGGAGGCCGCAGCAGTGGTGGCGAAGGCGGCGCTGCGAACACCCAAGTGCTCCCGCTGTCGTAACCACGGCTTCGTGGTGCCGGTGAAGGGCCATGCCGGCCACTGCCGCTGGAAGCTCTGCCTGTGTGACAAGTGCGCCCTCATCACCGAGCGCCAGAAGATCATGGCGGCCCAGAAGGCCCTGAGGCAGCAGGTGCCCGACCCCCCGGCTGAGGCAGCCGCAGGGCCTGCTCCCTTGGGCGAAGGCCCTGGGGTGGCCGCCGGGGTGAGCAGTGCCCCTGAGCAAAGTGGCCATGAAGGGGTGAAGGCCACCCAGCTCCCCAGCGGCAACAGCAAAGGCATGGCGCACAGGGGGCTGCGGCCACCTCCCAGCGGCCCTCCCTTCAGGGACTACGGTAAGTGCCTGTCCCTAAAGCCTCCTCCCCTGTCTTGCCATCTTTCTTTCCGCATTCATCCTCCTCTTCCTCCCATCAAACACTGCCACTTGTGGCAGTGTGCACCTGCTGATTCCTCAGGCTTCAGCTCCCCAGAGAGGCATTCCTGCTCTCTCTCTCTCTTTCCTTCCTCTGTGGACGCAGGTACTCAGCTTGCATGTTGAATATCCAACCCTGCATTTATTTTCCCTTTTGCAGTGTCTGCAATGGAGGTCACGCGGCTGTGCAGCAGCATGAGCAATGTGCTCAGCCTCGCTGCTCATTGCAAAGTTGGAGCTTAAGCAAGTGGCTTTTCTCTGAGAGGGAAATTAGGCTGGGAGGGAAACCGAGCTGTGATCCACTGTGCACTGCAGGTGCTCGTGCATGTTTCTCTGAGTCCTGTCTCATTGTCTATAAATTCACAGGCACAAGCCTCCAGCAACAAAAATGCTAAAAAACTCAGCAATGGCAGGTAAATGGGGAAGTTACTGCTGCAGTTGCCTGAAGCAAGCATTTTATGATAGCACTGTGAAAGAAAGAGACCTTTTGGCCTTAATTCCTGTAGCAAAGACTAAGCTTGGCTGGGATCACTTGGCATGAAAGTGCACTTGGTATTTAAGAGCAGAGTGTAGATTTTGCAGGTGGAACAGTTGTATGGTCTGTCACCTCTTAAATTGCTTCCTTTAATAGAGTCTTTCATGTGACTTGTCTAGTTTATCACTATTTATTACAGTAACACCATACAATTACTATTTACTATAGTAATTCTATGGAAATCCCTGACTACAGTAGTCATTAGTTTGAGCCTCAGGCCTCTGGTGGCCTGCAAGACACAGTGCTGTTCTGAGAAGCCCAGAGGAGAGTAATTTCAGATATCTCTAGTTCCCACCTAATTGTGAATAACTCTTCCCCTTTTTTTTTCCAGCTTTGTTTCCTATGAAAATGATGGTTTTGGATGATGCTAACTGTATATGTGCCTGTCAGTCCTTCCCTTAATGACATTTTTAAACTGCTGACCAATTTAAAAAAAAATGTTATGGACAAATAGTATAATTCTAGTACTCCAGAAGTAGACCTACTTTTGAAGCAAATTCTTCCACTTCTCTACTACATACGGGAGGATGTGTGGACAAGAAAGACCCTACTTGTATTCAGATAACTACTCTCTTTCTTTAAGAGTTCAGAGAGCCCATATAAGATTCCAGATGCAAGATAAAAAACATAGGAAGTAACTGATTCCTGCATCTGAAGTTGCCTGTGTACATCCCTAAAATTGAGCCTTTGAAGTTAGGGCAGATAGGACTAAAGTCAGAACTCTTATTATTTCTGTAGATTTTTGTTTTAAGTTCTGCTAGAGTTAAAAGTCTTAAGGCAGGTTGTTTTTACTGAAAGAGTAAGATTCTGCAGCCAGTGCTTTTCCAGGGAGTAGCTTCACAACACAAAAGGCAGAAAAGAATGCAGATCATTCTGCATTACAATATCATCTGCTGCATCTTTCCTTAGTTCCTTAAAAAATCACAAAATTAAATTCATGAGGAGCTGAGCATGACACCAAAGGGCCAGATTCTCCTGCCTGACAGTGGAATTTGGTCCTGCAGCTCCTTCTACTGAACTCCATAGAATTACATGGATACTTTTATTTGTTCTTTTCTGATTGTTTCGTAGCTCACCCTGCTTTTCCTCCAGAATACATGGTCAACCCAGAATACCTGGAGAGAGAACCTCCGAAAGTGTACCCTGGGTATTCTGGGGTATATCCTTACCACCCATTTCCCATGGGATTTGCCATCAATCAGTCAAGCTGTAGGGGAGCACCATCACCGCCAGGGATATCACTTCAGAGAGGTTTCCGACACATTCCTGGCAACTATGGGCCAGGGAATGCAGCTTCCATGTCAGTAAGTAGCGGTCTTTTAATTACCTCTGGAAATACTACTGTCTTTACTTTTAGCTGCCTTCTTGCTGTTAAAGTATGCATGAAAAGTTACCCTGCTTATCGGTTACTTCTGTGTTTTGATATATTATGCTGAAGAAAACATTACCAAATGGTGATGTTAATAGTCTGACCTAAAGCCAAAAGAGCAAACACATGCACTTGCAAGGGGACAGATTTTGTGAAATGTTTTGGGGCTTACACATCCTGCTAACATCTGCAGCAGCCTTTTGGAATGATGGCAGTTGGATACTTAATATGGTCATGTTGTGCCAGCGTAGATGGCACAGAATGCTCATTGGGAGGTTCCTCTTCTTCCAAGCAGGACAAATCTAATGGGGAGGGAGAGTATCAGGACTTGGCCAAGGCACCACAGCTGCAGAGAGAAAGAGGGGAAAATCAGCTTCCACAAGGAAGTGAATTAGCATGGTCAGATATTTCTGTTTTGAGACAATTGGTTTCTCAAAAACAGTGGAGAATTGTTGTGGTTAACAGAAGTTTCAGATGAAAAATGATGTTCAGCCTCATAGAGCCCACATCTTCAAAACGCACAGACATGGTAAAAAACAAGATGCTAAATTGCCTGTCAGTTGTAATGGTGTGTGGGGGCACTTCCAGTTCCTTTCAGTGCTGTCAGTCATGTTGGTTTAAACTAGTGGTGTCCAGTTTTTGTACCACAGTTAGACACATTATCAGATTTCCAGCTGCCATGCACCATCCTGTGTGCATTGAGTACAATTCATCAGTTCATCTGAAGGTGGAGTGATCTGCCTCAAGGCTACTAGATTTATTTTCCTTGCATAGAAATTCCCTGTCACATTTTAGGGGTTATGGAGAAAGAGGGTGGCTAGCAGCAGTCTGAGGTCCAGATAAATTATCCTGGTGGGCTGAATATACACAGATTGGGAAATGCCTTGTCTAGACCATCACTATATGTAGTTTTGAACTTAATTTTTAACTGTCCTGAAACAGATAGAAAGATCTCATACAAGTTCTATCTGTACCAGGGTGCATGGCCAAATCCAAGAGAAAAATGCTCCTATTTCTCTGATGCTGCTGTTTCTGAGGGATGGAAATATCTCCTTGCACATGGAATGAGTTTTGTCATGCTCTAACAGGTCTGGTGATCACAGAAGACCAGGTCTGTGGAGCACCTTGTGGTGCACACCACCATCTCGGTGTAGGTAGAGCTGCTCACTTCACTGGGCTCAGGGGGGAATCCATAACTAGCGGGGAGGTGGTGGCAAGGAACACTTTCCTAGGTTGCCTCTCTGTTGCATGAAGACTTCCAGACTTGTTCAGTGGCAAATGCACCGGGTCAGTGGTGAAGCTGAGTGGCTCCTGCTTTAAATCAACTATTCTAATGTGGTACCAGAACAGATGATAAAGGACTTAGAGGGTCAGTTTCAGCTGAGACATGGTCTAAGAAGCTGCTATGTCTCAGTTTCAGGATGTTACACTATGCACAGTCTTTGCAGTTGCTAATACGTGCACAGACGTGGCAGCATATGGCCACAAAATGGACAAAAAATGTAATATTTATAGGTAAAAATTAAAAAAGAAATTGTTTGATACTGCTGATGTATCCTGGAGAGAGTCTTCAGATGGAAGATGCCTTGCTTTATGTGTTTGCAGATTCCAGATGGAGGTGGAGATTTCCATCAAGGATACTACACTCCTCTGCCTCAGTTCATCCCACCAGGTTTTCTGCCAGGGATTCATTACATTCCACCTCCCCTTTCACTGAACATGTTGGCTGAAACAACCAAGGAAGCACACGGTAAGGAAGTAAGAGATGAGCCCTGGGAGACCCAGTTTTAACCTGCTTTAACCTAACCACGGAGGTGGAAGCCCCAAGAGACCCTGATTCTAGCTAGTTTTCAGGATTTCACTGATCACTGTGATGGAGTCAGGACTGAGATCCTGAAATCCCAGGACAGATTTCCACTTGTACAGCTGTGGACAGGGCTGACTTAGGGAAACCAGCCTGACATGCTTGGGCTTTCCAGATGATAAGCACCTCAAGGTCACTCAGATGTTGGAGGCCCCAGGCTGATGTTCTCAAAATGAAAATATTTTTCTAAATAGCTAGTTTGCGGGACATATTTTAAAAATTATTTGGCTCTGTTGCATTTTAGACAAAATGTTAAAAAAATGCAGACTAACTCGTAGCATGAACAATATGACATTTCTTGCTCATCTGAAAATCCTACATCTTGATTGCTCTAAATGAAAGGGTGAATCTTCAAAATCTCCAGTTGTCTTACTGAATCTCACAGGATTTAAATTTCTGCCATAGGTTAAGTCTTTGTGTCCCTCTCTTTTATGTCTCTCTCATGCATTGTGCCTATCTGTGGACACACTTGTGATTGTATTTGCAAGTTTTTCATTTGGCTGCAGCTAGCTGTGACCACAAGAGGGTAGAGCTGCTCAGAAAATTAACCACTAGCACTGGATGAGTGAACAGCCAATTTATTTTAAATTCTTTTTGAAAATGCAGATAAATAAATACAACTTTATTTATCTTCTTGAACGTCAGAATAAAAAATAGTTCATCTGACTGTTTATGAAACACATTACAATAGTCACCCAGTGAAAAATCAAATCTCTTGTATAAAAGAGAGGAGAAATAGAGGAGTGTAATTATCTCAGTTGAATTTAAAATATGTTGATGGTGGTTATGTGGGACAAAATATAAGTTGGGGTTTTTTTTTGGCCTGGTTTCTCAACAACATAAGGCTCTTGCAGTCTTATTTTCTGTTAGTGTCAGTCCTCTCATAACTTTTCAACCCATTAGTTATTTTCAGCCAAATGTATCTGTTGTGATCACAGGCCTACACAATATTGATCTGCAAGGGAAGCAGACGCCTCCCACAAAACCATTTGTTTGCAGCCATGATGTGCTGTTTGGCTAGCTGGCAGCTTGCTCTCAGTTCCTGACTGATGTGTGCGCACCCTGGCCAACAACCAAGTGCCTGCCAGTCAGCCCAGTAGTGGGCACATATCTCCAGAGCAGTCAGAGCATACCTGTGTCTTGTCTGGCTAGAATGCCAAAGAAAAGTAAGCAGGAGATGTGGTAGACAAGGGGAATATGAACAATATGGCAGTGTGGGGCGTGTGCAGACATTGGAGAAGTGTAAAGTTATTTTAAGATATTGATAAAGTCATAGGACTGTGATGCAGTGTGTAGGAGATACTGGTGTGCTGGAGGTGAAATAATATGGACTGAGTTTGAGGGAAGGAGAGGAAACTGAGGGCTGGCAGGCAAACCAGAAAGTGTATATGAGGATTAATGGGTTTTGTGATTTGGAGGGGACAAAAGATCTGAGGGACACTGCAGTGGCAGAGAACATGTAGGCAGCTGCAGCTATTCTGTTGGAGTGTGTGGGAATGGGAAGGAGCTGAGACTAGCAGACAAACATAGGGGACGTGGGGAGAAGTAGTGGTATTCTGTGAGGAAAATGGAAGAAATCCAGTCCTGTATTGCTAGAGTGAAGTTGTACTGGCCAAACAATCATGAAATCGGTCAACTGGATAGAGAAGAGAGATCATGAGAGCGCACACCCCCTCAGAGAGAAAAATGCCATCTAATTACCTCAGCCCTTATTACACACCAGGGAAATCACAACCCAGGCACAAAGCCATCGGAAACAATACATCATGGATTGTGCTGATCACAGAACAACTCAGTTTTCTTACTACTACAGAGAAAGTACAAATTAATTCCACTACTTAGCATTTTTGCTCCAGGATATGTAGGAATTTGCAATTGTGACCCAGTGAGGGGGGATACTTCTGAGTGAGGTCATCTACAAAATAGCCTGCCAGCAGAAGATGCTGATACAGAGGGAAGCTACAGTGAAACTAAAAATTCTAGTATTCAAGATGCTTTAAAAAAGAGAAAAGCTGTAACATTTAGTGCATAGGGATATGTTAGGATTGCATCATGTCTTTTTTCCTAAGAAAGGAACACACTCAAACATGCAATTAGACTTGGGAACATCCTTCCTCCAGAGAGACCTCCAGAATTGAGGTGAAATGGGCCTTCTGGCAAAACTGTTGCAGGAAAATGGATATAGAAAACTCTAGCAGGGGACAACTGGTGAGAAGAAATGTCTGTGATCTCTGTCATGAAGGGAATCTGAGATGAAGAAAATTAAAAAAAAAAAAAAAGTCCTGTCTGAAAGATTTTCCAAGGCTAGAAGCTGCTGCCAGAAAGGTTTGAGTCAATAGTTGACTGCAGTTGAATGACTGAGGGCAGTTAGGTTTACAGCAGTGATGTGAAGTATAGGCCACGATGTTACACAATTTCATGCAGTATTGACTAGTAATGTTATGGAGATTTGACAAAATAAACACAAGGTATGTCTGGTAAAACAGCCAGTACAGCATCTGAGGATAGAGTCTAATTGCAGATTGTTGGCTGTCTAGAAGAGCAAGCCGCAGGAAAACAAACAAAAATCCAACTCGCCTGTGAAGAAATGAGGGAGCTTTTAATGCAGATTAGCAAGTAAATACTTTACAAAATAAAAATCCCTAGCTGGATTTCAAGGCCTTTGAGAATTCACAGGAGTGCTAAAAAGGCATGGCATAGATTCACTGCAGTTAAATGGGCAAAGGAGTCTGCCTCCCCTTCTGTTCCAGTGCAGCTTCAACACTTGCCACCTTGAAGCACTCTTGCTAACATTTCTTTAAGCAGGGCGGAAGGAATCAACTGCTGTCTGAACTGCAGTATCTCACTTCAGAGAGCTGCAGTTCTTGATGTCAAGCACCTTTGAATTAACTGGGTTGAAACTCAAAATGGATTGACAAAAGTCATTTTGCATTGAGAATTTACCTCTGGAAATGTGATTGATACCAGGTGTAACACAAACTGAAATACAGAGTTTGGGGTTTTGCGCTTGTTTTTTCATGTTTAACAGTTTTCTGTTCTTCATTTTTATTTCAGATACTGAAGCTGACAGTCAGGATTCCGAGGTGGTTCATGAACCTGGCCAACCATCTTTTTCCCCAGAATAAACAAGCAGAGACCAATCTCTATATGCTAAACAGTAAAAGGGCTGGAGAAGAGCTGAGCAGTAGGCAGCACTAGTTCCATTACTGAGAAGAGTGTTAGTTAATACAAGGGTAGAATCACTGAGCAGTCACTGAACAGTCACAACAGCTAGAAGAAGGGGATTAGTCCCCTGTCTCACTTTATGATCACATTAGAGCTGCCAGGCTCACCGTTCTGCCTCCCTAGTACTGTAAAGCCCTTGTTCCTAAAAGAGGTTTTCCAGAGCCATGATAAATCCCTTCCGCCTTAAGCAGGTGGAAGCGGAAAACGATTATGACTCTCAATTTTTTTCCTTTGCTGAGGTTAGATGGCTCCCAGACTCTGGAGTGAGGTCTCCGAGCCGTGTACGTTCTGCAGCCTTCTCGTGTTCATGACAGTATTCAAAAATGTGTTGGTTTTATATCAATTTATTGTAAAGGAAACCTGTTTCTGAATATTACGGAAGAGTTAAGTGATGTGGAGCCTGAAGGCTGAGTGAGAGAGGACGGGAAGACAGACTGGGTTGCTGACTTACTTGGCTGCCTAAGAACATGGATTCAGCAGAGTAAGGGAACAGTAGGCGCTTGGTACACTGGTCAAGAAGGGCATGGGAGGAATCTGCAGAAAGGGCTGGTATAGGCTGAAATCCAGTGCCTCCGCATTGTTTTCTGGGTGAACTGCCTTTAAGGCACCTTCTGTTCAGATTGGGAACAGACTGATTTGGAATCATCTTGTGTCACACAGGCTTCAGGATTTTGAATCTCCTTGATGGTTTATACACAATTTCAATGTTGTTTAACTCCACACAGCTGAAACTAAACAGTACTATTTGTTCTTAAGGGGCATGTGTAGATAGCTTTATACGTGTGTGTTGGAAGTGTGCTGTGGTGTATCAAAGGTGTGGAGAGATTGCCTAGGAAACTAGGACAAAACACCATTTAGAATAATAATTAGTCAAATGCATACATATTATAATTTTCAATGATAATGTTTAATTAAAAATGAAAGGTACATTCCTCTACCATTTTGCCCAGAGGAATTCATTTTGTATTAAGTGAATCAGTTGTTAATGTTTGAATAATTTGAGGGGGAACTTTAGTGTAATTTTAAAGAGATGCATTAAATTGTTGGTATGGTTTTGATGATTTGAGGCTTGCATATCTACACGTAATTTTTCAAATGTCAGATGTTGCCCTGAACAGCTCTGTGTAACAGCCTTGTCTGGAGAGAGATTTAGGCTTCAGTATTTTTCTTTTACAACTTTTGACTGCTGCTGTAGAGGTGAGTGCAGTAAAATAAACATTCTTCTTTTCTGCTACTTGTACTAATAATCCCTTACTCAATGCAAGATGTAAATAAATTCTACTAAACTGATTTTTTTTTTTTTAAATGTAGTAGATTATATGTTGGAATGCTTTCCAGCATATAAGGTTTGGGGGACAGTGAGTGAAAGTGGCAAACTTAGAACTGCCAAGAGGAAAAACTGAAAAACACATTATCTATAGCAAATAATCTGATGTACAACTTGTTATATACTAGATTTACAACAGCATCTCTGCTCCTAGGAGTATCCCAAACTCCTCTTAAAACTCTGCTTGGGAAAATCTAAATACTTCTTTAAGGTGTCTGGACAGAGCAAAGCTCTTTTCAGAATAAAATAATCTACAAATACCAGCAGCACCTACAAAGCAGGTTCCTCTGTGGATGGAGGGTTGATTTTATAAATATATATATAATGATTTAAGGAAGTAATAATGGACAAGATGAACAGTTGAATGGTCTCCTTCCCAGATATTTTTCCACAGTAATATTCAGTGTTGTGTTACTCCTTAAATCACAAAGCAAGATGGACTCCAGCCCATTTCACTGACTGTAATGCACAGCCATTGCAGATACACCGCATAGACAGTACTGTTTCCTCTCCGTTTTGCTGTGCCCGTGACTGCTTCCAGATTGCCAGGCCAAACTCCTTATTTTGCTTTCCTCCATCTTTTTCAACTAGCAGTGAGTGAACCAAAGCCTTTATTTTGGCTTTTTGAATGATGGTATGGCACTCCAATAGGATCTGTCTCACAGCATTGAGGGAACCCAGTGTTATCTCCAGAGGGATGTAGCAAGTTTAAAGAAGAACCAGAGAAAGGCAACTAAACTGAGCAAGGAGATGGAGGAATTGCCTTACAAGAGGAGTCTAAAAATAGACCAGAGTCTTCAGTTTGGAGAGGAGAAAGTTGAGGGGGGATATGACTCAATTTTAGAACATCATGTCAGCTGTGGCAAAGTAGATGTAAACCCTTTGCCAAACCTTGCTATTTCCATACACGTGAAGGACAAGAAGGTGACCAGGGGGAGGGGCAAATGACCTCTCACCAGCCTGATTGCCTTCTGTAATGAGATGACAGGCGTCTACCCCAGTCTAAATTCTAACAGGTGAACAGTTACAATTGGCTTTCCTAGGGCATCAGCAGCGAGGCCAATACTGTTTAATATGCATAATCATATAATCAGTCAAACTTTGTTTGGTGTCATCTGACTAAAAGTTTCAGATTTTTACATTTTTGGAAATTTGTCACCAAGTTCTTGCACCTATCTCTACAAGAGATAAAATTAAAGTGAGCAACTCTCCAGTTGACAGGAAGAATTATTTTATGTGGATAATTCAAGGTTTCATTCTTCCATTTTATGCTCAGCTTGTCCTTTTTAACCAAGGGAAAAAATGTTCCCTGACAACTGCTATTGTCACACTGTGCACTTAAGACTTCAAAGCGAATAATGTTAATTCCAAACTTAGTGCCAACTAGTGTTTCCAATAATTAAACTCTGAGATTTCTTCTGACTCCATTTATTTAAATAAATGACTTAGGGATAATGAAATCAGTTTGGATTGAAATGGAATGATTTGCATTAGACAAGTCACTCAGAGGTTGTTCCAGCCTAAATCATCCCAGAATGTTATTGTTTTCTATTAAGGCTGAAGTCACATAAACTTTGGTCAAATTCATAAAATCTGGGGAGAAAAAGGAAAGTTAGCCATGATATCCACTTCTGAAATATTTCTGTGTGCAAGCTGCTACTGACTGCAGTAGGAATTGTGCACACAGCATTTGTAATCATTATTTTCTGATTTCTGACGATTGAGTCCCTTGCTAAACAGATCTGAACTTCTGAGGATGCAATTCCTAACATCTGACATTTCTGTCAAACCTCTGTCCTCACTGCAAGCCCCATGGTCATCCCAGAGCAACAAGCTTTGTTTGTACACTGAAGAGGAAAATCTGAATTAGGAACCAGTTCTTCAGCATTTACTCACACCACTAATTTCATTACTTTCAGTGGAATTATTTCCAAGGGTACAGAGTTGACAACGTTGGTTAGGTATGCAAGTTTAGGATCCAAGTTTTATAAAGAGGTGTCTGTGACACTGTCCAAAACCTCAGATTATTGTAGATTCGCATTTTCTGTAGGAGCTTTGGAAAAAAGAAAACAAACCCAAGGGATTCTAGAAGGATCATGTAGTGTGTCCATTCTGCAAACATATGTTAGATTCATTTGTCATTGCCCTGCAGCAAACTGCTAGATGGTAACATTTTTTGTGGTATCGGCTTCTACATCTGGAGGTTTTCGTATGACAGTAATTATAATATTCTTTCAAGACATTTTTATTTTTTTCTTTTTCTTCTTTGAATTAGATGCACCCAGTTGGAAATCTCTGAATCCACAGCAAGAATATAGCTGCTTTTTCCACTTTAATGAGTAATTAATTTTGAACAGCAATCCAAAGAAATATTTAATTGCCTACCAGTAAAGTCAGCTTGCTGCAAACAAATTTCTCCCTCTCCTTAAAAAAATAATTTTCATGACAGAAAAATTCTTTATGATGTGAAACATACCTACTTTGGAACAGTGGAAAGTTTAATTAAATCATTCTTATGGGCAAGTGGGTCTGGTTTTCCTATTTTTTCCCAATATTTTACTACTGCAACATTAGCATTCGTCACAGAGTTATGTCTCTGCTTAGCCTGCCAGAATGTAAGGGAGAAATCCAAATGTAAAGAAAGTCTGTGGAGTCTATTCCTGAGATCAGTGTCACTGCATGTTTTATTGTAGCCCAGGCCATTGAGAGAGCTCCAGATTAACCACAGATGACCAGGCAGTGATGTGCCCATTCACCCAGCCATGAAGTAAGACATACCATAAGTATGTCTTATCAGACATGAGTAAGGCTTGAAGAGCCTCGGCTAGAAACATTTCTGAAAAAAAAAACAAACAAACCCACCCACTACTTTTATTTACAGTGGGTAACATTTTTTCTTTTGTTTCTCTTTTTCTCCTTGCTGGCCCTTCCCACTGGCTCCTTGGATATTGTACTCAGCTGGGCAACGTTAGTGGCAACCTTGCTACTGACTTCACAGGGTGATCCCCTATGGCTCTAATGACGGGCCAGCTGTGATCTCACACTGTTTTCACTTTTCTTTTACGCAACTCTCTTTAGTGGAGGCATTTCTGGTTTCATTTACTAGTTACTATCAGGGTTTATAGTCTTACTGGTACAATCTACTCAAAAGAGTCCAGGCCACATAAGCTAGAGCAAATACAAAACATTTCTTTTTACAAAATGTACATAGTTTCCTGGGAGAACCTTCCTAGTTTTTCACAACAGGCTCTGTTTCCCATTAAGAAATGTGTTCTTTTAATCAAGGTGCAAATTGACTGTTTTTCATGTTCTTCCAAACATGAAAATGCACTTATATTAAAGTAATTCAAAAGTCTCATGTACCTGCAGATAGTTAGTATTTTACATTCCCTTCCTCGTGGACTGTCTCACAATGTGAGATGGTTCTTTACTTCCTGATGTTCCTCAGTCCTGGGTTTACAAATTTCGTCTAAGTATCACTTCGGCCATCTTCCTGCCTGTCTTTCCAAAGGCATGCACAAGGCTGGTAATCCCATTCTCCAAAGCTGCCCAGCTTTGAGATAGATCTGCAGAGCCCACACCTGCTCACTTTACTTTCCTTACAGACCAAGTCTGCAGCTGTGTTTTGTTTTTCTCAAAACACTTCACAGTATTTTTCATGGCCAGTGCAACAGTGGCATATAAATAAATCAGAGAAACAAATCTTGAAAGAATTAGAGAAATAACAAAATAGATTTTCATCTAAAGAAACAACACACCTGGCACACTGAAAGGGGATACCAAGAGGATGATGGAAAATCAGAACCTGGACTCCAGTTTCCTTGTGGGGTTGTGAGTGACTGAAGAATAAAGCCACCTGCTTATCAGCATCCAAAGAAGCCCAAGGGTTTTGCTCACCTCATGGGAGACATCCCACAACGTTGTTTTTGAGGACCAAGATGCTATCAATACACTTTAGCAAATGTGCACTTCAGAGATGGTGAAAGAAAGGAGGTGCCCCTGCCCTCTTTCCACAGCGAGGAGCACAACCCAGCCCCGCTGCCCCCGCCTGAGGTAAGATGGTGACCCGGGGCCCCGGCAGCGCAGCTGGGACACCCCGGGACACCCCTGGCCGTCCTCCCCGCCACCACGCAGGTCCCGGGGGGGTGGGGGCGCACCGAAGCCCCCTCACCCTGCCCCGGCGTGGTCCCGGGGCACCAGACTATGAGGGAGGGGGCTCAGCCACCCCCCGCCCCCGGCAGCGTACCGCTCCCTCATGGCAGCCGGCGCTCGCCCTCCCTCACGGGCTTAGCGGAGGAAGGCGGCCGGGCTGGGCCTGCCCTTTATTAGCGGGCGCTAATGAGCGGTGTGGGGCGAGGGCGGAGGTTAGAGGGCTGCGGCCGACGGTTCTGCGGCGGCGCCTCGCGGGGCGGCGGTTGGCGGGGCCGGGCCGGTCTTGAGCGCGGTCGGTTTCCCGGGATTCCCGTGAGTGTCGGGCCCCTCACCTCAGGCCTGTTCATGTACTTACATTTGAGTGACCTGCTGTGGTGGAAGCTGTTCCTGCCCAGGTGGGGGAGTTGGAACGAGATGATCTTTAAGGTCCCTTCCAACCCAAACCATTCTGTGACAGATCAAACACTCAAGCACTCTTGGTTTGAGGTTACGATTTCCTTACAGGTTTGCTGCTGCAGTAGCCACATGTGATGTGAAATTCCTCAGTGTGTTGCATGAGTGGGAGAATAGAGTGCAGATAATGGCTTCATGGTCAGACTGGGCTACCGATTTGCACTTTGTAATGTGTGGGCCTTACTACAGCCTCAGTAGGGCAAAGGGGAAAGCAGCCTGTGAAGGAGGTTGTTACCTGTTGCATTTGTGTTTGTTCAGCAGTACAGAGCAAACAGCTAGCCCTCCAACAAAGTTCCAAGAAAAGTGTTTACCTGTGCTGAGAAAATGTTGGCAGGATGGTAGTTTGCCACAGCTCTTGTACAGTGAGACTTGGGGGTGCATCAGACGCTGAGCTCTGTTCATGCTGGGAAGAGCTGAGGGAGCTTTGTGTGTGCTAGCAGGTTGGTGACGTTGGACATCTCTCTGTAGCAGCTTAACTTAGATGTGTGAGTTTTGTCAGTTACCATATATAAGTGATTACTAGCATGAAAAGGACAAGTTCATTTTACAAGGTGTCTATCTGACTGCTTACATAGTAAGTAATAACCCCACTTTAAAAACAAGTTTTGGAAGACATCTATTGCATTGCCTTTCAGGGTATAAATGAAGCCTGTAACATATTACCAGTACTTGGTGTAGCTTTACATTTGACAACCATTTTAAAAGTTTTTGCTTTCAGAATATTTTTACCATTGAAAAGTGTAAAAGAAAAAAAAATCTGTAGCTTAAAAACAGATAAGAGAAACATTTAAGACTTAAGCCAAAATACCTTTATTTTTAAAGTAGTTCAACACAGTTATTCATGGCTTTGGATTCCTTGGACTTAAATTTAGTTACAATGAACATTTGGCCCTAATGTTGGCCCTGTGAGACTTGTGCTTATTCATGTTGAACTTCTTCAGTCTAAGAAGTCTCAAGGTCAAATGAAGTCTTCACAGCACTTCTTACTGGCTAAAGTAATTTGGTTTGTTTATACCAGTTTTCAAGTTCAAAAGTGAAACTTCAGAAGACAGATTACCAAGAGGGTGGTGTGAATTTTCCATTACTTTAGGTCTAAAACATGCATGTTTGCCTAGAAGAAATGCAGGTGAGTATGCTGAAGAAATCCAAGTGAAATGTGGTCTGTCTCATGCAGTAGATACTTTAGAGGGTAATGACTGCTCTTGTTGTCACAGAATAGACTGGAGCTCAAGAAGGCCCTTACCTTTTAGGGTAGGCAACTCTTGATCTGCCTGCTAAAAGGACCTAGAAAGTATAAGAAAGAGGATAATGCACTGTGAGGACTGTCTCATTTGTTTCAGTATGGCAGACAGTGGTATTCATTCTCTAGAGCATGTTCACTGGTGGTTGGTGCTGTTGGACCTATATTGCGTTACCTTCAGTTTAAGACCTCCTTTTTTGAGGACCACTCTGTACTAGAGTTACATATATTTATATAGTGATATAAAGAAATAAACTTATTTGTGTAACTGTCAGGAAAACATTGGTCAAATATATTTTTATACCATGTTTCTAGCTTTCCCCCTCTAAGCTCAAACTTGTCAAATTGATTAGTGATTATTGCAGTGTTTAAATCATATAGCCTTTAAATAGATGTTAAATAAGCTAGCTCTTAGTGCATGATTTATGAAGCAGGGTTGTATAGTAATTGAAGCTGAGTCAGGAAGGCTTTGTTCAATACCTGACTTCAGACCTACTGAGTAAAGTCAGGCAGTTAACTCTCTTCTTATCCTGGTTTTGTCAGATCAATGGTTTTACAGGCCTTTTTTGGACTTCAAATGTTGCAGCAAAATGGTGTCTGAGAGCTGTTAAAATTGTGTAATAGAAACCTGTACAAATACAGCCTGTGTATGGAGCCAGTTTGCATGTATCTCCTGTGCTAGTGTTCTAGAGCGGTAGATTCTAATTAAGGCAATTCTGAAGTCCTGCCTTTTTTTTTTTTCTCCTAGGGTATAAACCTCCCTCCCAGAAAAATGGCATTCTGTTTTCAAACTTGAGTGAGAGAATGAGGAAATGAAGAAACTTTGCAGACAGAGTTAGATGGAGCGGGATCTCCAGCAGGGAGAACTAGAGGAAACGGCACTAGCTCAGAGCCTACAAAGACCCAACAGGGACCTTGTAGCAGGCACACAAACTTACTTAGGATTGGTCATAGTTTACTTATCAACTTAATGTGCTTCAAGCGTGATTTCCTACATTCTGTCTTCTTCCGAGACGCAAGACTTTCTCTCCTCGGATAGAAATGCTAAATTGAGAGCCACAATTTAGAGAAATAAATTTGTCTAAGAAACTAGAAACATGCAAAGAAAGTGACTGTGATTGGAGAGAATTAACTTGGGTTAGTATTTCATTCAGTGAGTTTAGTTCCATTTAGAGGGATGTGCAGTCAGAGGCCACAAAAACACAGAGTAGCTCTGAAAAATGCAAAGAAAACTATACATTGAACTGTGATCATAATGCAGGCTCAGAACCTTACAAGATGTTTGCTCCACGGAAGAAAAGCAACATGTGATTCAGAATGCAAAACCAGAAGTCTCTGGCAAAGGACAGTGTATGATGATTAGCTAGAATATCCCAGCAGTGTTATTCTGAAACGAAAATTCCAAAGAAGACTTCACCATTTTTAAGAGAATCCTAGTTAAAAGCATGAAATACACAAACATGATGATGTTTAGGGCCAGTTTCTCAGTAGGAGCAGGACTGAGGCACTGTTTGGAGAATGTATGCAGAACTGATGCAGTTCAGAAGTATCTGACTTGGGTGTAAGTGAGCTACACTTTACATGAGAAGCCATCGAATTACAACAATGCACTTCTTGTTAGATCAACCCAAGAAGCAGATTAAATCTAAGTCAACATGCTTGGAAGCTTCTTCTGGTGCTTCACTTAACATGAGTTCCTGTACATTGGATTGATTCCTTAACTCTCAGTCATGTGTTTTCCTTAACTTGAATTCTGAGCATAATATTGCCATCAAAGCAAAATGTTCATGGAGACTGCTGTCTCTGGCGCTGAAGAAGCTTGCAACTACAACGTCAATGCATTGCAAAGTTTAGCAAGTAGAATAATCAAACTGTTTTGAGAGGAGTGATCTATAGATTTTGAGTGACTAATGGTAGCATTGTTCATCCTGAGCAGAGACTGAAGTGAAGAGGCCAGACCAATATCTTACTGTAGGGAATTTCTGGATCATCAGAAGTTAGTTTTGTCTTCTCACCAAAGTGCTGTATGCTCAGGTAAGACTACATGTATGAATAGGTACTGCTTGTGTTAACATAGTAAAACTCACATTAGAGATGCTGTTTTTTGTGTCCTGACTGGGAAATTAAGATATTTTTCCATAGATGGTTCATTTTTCTTGTATGTGTGAGCAACATCAAGTAGCCAATTCACTATTTTAGAATACGCATCAAACAGAGCTACTGTATATTTTACAGCTTACAAAAAAGCCTTGTCAGAAAAAGCAGAAATTTTGGCTATCTTTCAATTCCTTGTTAAGGAGTATTTTACAACACATAAATGGGTTAAGAGTGGTGTACTGAATAATAAGTGAGAAGTCAATTAAAATGGCTTTGCTTTTTTTTTTTTTTAAATACCCATTTTTGTTAAATTTTCATGAATGGTTCTGATGCTTGCAGAAGTTCTCAATGAACTGGTGCTTGTTGATTATGTTAATTTTTCTGGACCTTGATTTAAACATGATTTCAGAGCTCCAGGGGCTTCAGAATACTTTTCTGTGTAACTGGTGAATTAAGTGCTGAAATACTAAAGGAATAAGCATATGCTTTCTCTTGATAATGATAGTGACCAAAATGACAATGGAAAGATTCTTCTTTTTCTTTTTTTTTTTTTCACAGTCACTTAGCTATTGAAATGAGCTCTCAGGGTGACTCTCCTTGCCTTTTTTGCAGTTATCAAATAAGTTAGTATCCTCACAGCAAACTGGATATTTGGATGCAAAGTTTGGTCTAAGCCGGACAAGGCTGCTTCTTCCCCTGTATCAACAAATCTATTTGTGTTAAAAAGTAACATCCTGTGGCTACAGGAAGTAAATTCAAAGCTTTAATATGCAGTTTATAAACTGCTGTCCTTTAGTGGGAAATCTAACAAAAGAGAAGATGGGTGTCTAAGTGCAGAACAGTCACAAATGTGGTAGGATGACAAGTAGGAGAGAGCAACTCTCAGCCTGACTGGAGACCTAACTGCTAGCACTGAGCTGTGCCAGAGTGTCCACAACTGCCATCTCCAGGAGCCTTGGTCCCAGTCAGGCTGCACCTGGGTGCTGGCAGAAGTGTGTGACTTTTGGAGGTGTCAGCTGCCACAGCAGTTCTTCTGTGTCCTCACTGTGGAGAAGGTGGTGGCAGCACTGAATCCATGTGTAGGCTGGGGCTGATGCAATGATGAGGGGCTATAGAAGCCTGCCCTTGTGTACTAAGTGAGGCTTCAAGGCGGGGACACAGGAAAATGCATTCAGAACATTGTTGTTTAACCTGTTTGGGAATGATAAGATAACGCATTTGACTGCAGAAGAGCCACTCTTTTAATTTGCTTTTTTTTTTTTTATTATTTGAATGTAATGAAACCTGAAAACACCTAGGGAAAATGTGGGCCTTTTTTGGAGGGAATGTACAGAATAACTACTGGTGTGTACCTCAGCTCTCTTCTGCTGCCCCCCACCGCTCTTAAACATTCATGTTGCTTACTCTCTTAAACAGGTAAGGACTTGGCAGTTTAATGAGTCTGACAAAAATTCTGCTGTTAAATTTGAAAACAAAAGTCAATTTCTTCAATAATTAATCACAAGAAACACTGGTATTGAGAAGGCTTTTCTCAAGTACAGAGAAATGTTTAACACAGATTTCACAAATGCAGAGGCACAAACACTTGGCAGTGACTGGAATCAGAAAGACAGACCTACTAGTATAAAGAACGCATTTTTGTTGCAATATAGCCTTATTTTAAATTTCAAATGTTTGTCCATTATGTTCATGTTGATGAAACACTGGAATATTTTGTCGGGTTTTGCAGCATTGTTGAACTGAGTTAAAATGTAATCAACGTAAAACAAATAGAACAGAACACTCATCTAATAAATGACAGTTTCATGCTCGCTGGAAAGAAAACACCATGTTCCTGCCCTGTGACCCCGGTGCTTGTGTTAAAGCACAGAGTCTCCAATCATACAAATGGAACATAAAACCTTTCACTATTCACTTCTTTCTCCGTGTAACCAAGCAAGCAGTAGTGTATAAGAAGCAGCTTTTTATTTGTGTAGAAATTTTATAGTGCACCTCACTCAGTAGCCTGGTAAAGGCTCAGCTGAAGAGAAGGCTCTCACTGATGAGCACCTTGGACCAGATCCTATAGAGACACCGATGTTAAAGATTGGTTTGGACTGAGCTGCCCAAGGACATGTCTGTGTGGAGTGTGGGGCAGACATCTCTGCGCTGATGATGGCAAGAGCTGCGGCTCGTGAGCTGACAGAAGTCTTCCCACCTCAGTGTGGAGCTCTGCCCCATCTTGTCAGCCCGGCTCAGAGATATGCAGCCCTTCTGCAGAGCACACCTCAGCTTATCACACAATGCTGGCAGCTATCACATTTAGAAGACAGCCAGGAAGATGGTGGCCATGATAACAACATTGTGATAGATGAGCCGTGTTTGACGTGGCTGTGGGAGATCCAGGACATCCCCTCCCTTACAGGGAATTTTGCACTCTGCCGTAGATTGACACGGCTTTAAGGGCAGGGATGGGCAATGCCTGTTCTTGACTCTTGTTTCTTCTTCTTTGGAAAGTCTGTCTGAGTAAGTGTTCATGCTCCACTTAGTTAAAGTGGATCTTTGGAGACCAAATGGTTTCAAAGAAATCCAGAAAGAGACACTAGTTGAAGCGGTATTTAAGCATTTCAGCCGCATACTGATTAGAAGAAGATGAAAGCACAGATTTGTAAGTAAGGGTTCAACAAAGCAAACTTTCAATGTGCGTATCTTCTGTTCTTGGGTTTAACCTCTCTCTCCAAAATCCTTGGTGTTTGAGTTGTAGTGGCAGGCAGGTTAGTTTGCCTTCTTGCTGTCATTAAGGAATGTGTCAGTACTGTAGGTATCCCACTGTGTGCTTTTCTAATTTTCCTTTCAGTGTAACTCATTGCTTCCAAGCAAAAGCTAATGACCTTCACTTGTGCACTTTGCCTTGTTGTCTGCTTTGCACTTTCTATTTAGACAATAAAAGGACCAAAGGGAAAACAATGTTTCTTTATGTTAGAAGTCCAAGCGGCCTCACATGTCAATATTTCTTTTCCCCCTATGCACTCTGACTAAGTTTATTTTTTTAAACACTTTGGCTTCTTTTAAGGAGATTTGAGTTCCAGAGCAAACCAGTTTGCGCAATGTGCGCCGCCTCATGTTGCATTGGACTGATCGCATTTGTTATGTCTACCAGCTGATAGAGTTTTCTGAAAATATTTAGCCTGTAATGTAACCCTACCTCATATTCTGTTTTTAATGCAAACATGCAATTAATCACCTTAATTGTTCCAATTACACAGAAGCCCAAGTGATTATGATTTAAAAAAATAAATAAATAAAGATAGTGATGGCATGGAGTGGCTATAGGATTGCAATGAACCTTCAGCGCATAAAAGAACATAAAAAGAATCTTCCACTGGTTCTTTTATGTCTGGAGAGATGTCCTGAATGTGGTTTGATGTACATGCTGGCTGTCACATAATCCAGCCTGGGTGCTGTCTGTGTCTTTCGGGCAATCATTGCATGCTGTGCTCCAAAATGTTGACAGATCTGGCACTACCAGAAAGTGTTAACTGTCAAAAAATTGCTTAAGAAAAAGCTGGGGAAATAAGCACACATTCTCTTAGAAAATGATGTTTAAGAAATATTAGAGCTGTCATTTGCATTAACAAGACCAGAATCATTTAGAAGTGTCCTGGTTCAGGTATATAGGAATAATTCTCACCCCTGAAAATATCTGAAACCAAAATGAAACCAAAATACTGTTTCTGTTCTTTGTAAATTAAAAACAGTGTGAATTTTCCCCCCTTCAAACAATTCTCATGCTAGGAGCTTGAGTCTGTAATAAGTTTCACTTGTTTGGCATATCTTCAGGCCCAGTTAAAAAGTTCTTGGAAATAGTTCTAAAATTAATGTCCAAACACAAACCTGCAAGCAGTGATCCTGGTGAGTGTGCCAGGGACAGCTCTGCACTTCCAAGACTTCTGAAAATCCTGCAATGACTCTGACCGGCTCTGGGGAAAATAAAGCCAACCATAGTCTGAATTTCTTCTGTTTAGAAGGAAATGACATTTTAATGTTCCAGAAAACTGTGAGCCACATGCTTTTATTTTGCTACTGAGAGGCTATTTGAGAGTTTACAGAGTTCTCTAAGAAATAGAAATGTTTTATTTATTTTAAAATATATATATATATTTATTTGTGCATGTATATATATACATATGAGGATGTAATTCTCTCATACTAACACTGCATCACTGTTTATCTATTGTAAATCTGGGTCACTCCTGAGTGACATTACTGTGAATGCAGATGGAGCTTGCACTACAGCATAGGTCTGAAATGCTGTATTCCGATAGGATTAGTGAGTCATTTGTGTCCAGATATGGATTTGTTCAGCGGAAGGGAAGGGGGACAGGAGGAGGGGGAGGTGGTATCCTGACTTCTGATCTCCGCAACATCCGTGGGAATTTCTAGCACTTTGTTGCTTGTCCTTGCAACTCTTTCTCAAGCACAGGGAGCTGGAGCTGGAGAGAGCCAGGGCAGCTCCTAGGAGTAAGACATTCTTCCTCTCTTTGTCTTGAGGCTGACCCAGAGAGAGGGGAGAGGTAGCCAGCAAAACTGAGGTGTTTCCGTGCTAGAAGAGATTAAGCTAATTAGGAATTTTGAGTCCTCTAAGAGTTGTGGGAATGGACATAACAGAGGTTTACAGATTCCTAATCACCAGGGAGCCAGCAAATGCAAAATAAACTCAGTTGCAAGAAGTAAGGAGACCCCAGGATACACACTGTTAGGTGGCAGAATGCTATCAAGACCAAAAAACCTAAATTATTTCAATGGAAATTGGACAAGATCATGGGGAGGAGGCCCACGAGGACTGTTACACACCACTATCCAGGACAGGAGAAGAGGGCATTGAATGGGAGATTTAATTGGTGCAACCCCAGAGTTAATGCTGACAGTACTTCTCCCTGAAACAATGGTTCCTTGAAAATCTTTCTGCTGAGCAGGTATTGACTGGCTAATAACCTCTGTAATTTCTATGAGTTTTAATGAGATTGGCAGAAGTCAAAGGGTACAATAATCTTTATATATAGGGTTTTCTTTGCTAGAACTCTAAGGGCAGTTTCCCATCACTTGCAGTTTGAGCTGCCTGAACACAGCTAGCCTGTCATCTGACAGAAAAAAAAAGTTAATTATATTATTACAGATACAGACATGTATATTTTATGGCAAAAATTAGTATGCCACCCTGTTAAGTAAATATTTAAAGATCTCTAGCCTAGAAAATACCAAGAAGGACAAAACAAGTGCCAGTTAATTCTGTATACTTTGGATCAGATTTCAGCTACAGTCAGTGCCAATTATAAAACTGAATGGAGTGACACACTGTATTAAGGAACATGTAATTTGTCATACAGTGTCAACATTGCTGGCATTTTATATTTCTTGAGGTAGCCAACTCTTGTTAAGTGTCCCAAAATCTCATTTAGCATGTCAAAAAATACTTCCATTGTTAATTCTCTGAGTATAGGAGAAATAGGCCTTGTGATAGACAGCTTCTGACAATCATAGCTGGGCTAAACCTCTTAATGGTGGGGTTTAGCTCGTTACTGGTACGCAGTGCCTGAAGCCAGCCCTGCCAGAAAAAAAACTGTTCACTCCAGCTGTCTGACTGACTGAAATACCATTTACTTGGAATAGTATAGGGGTATGTATCTTCAGGCTCTGATGTGCTGTATTCATCACTTAATCTTAAAAAACTTCACAACATATAATAACAAAATGGGAAGAAATTAACATTTTTTTTCAGAGCTACAAAAACTATAAACTAAAATGATTATTTGGTGGCTACTAAAAGTGGAGTCCGAAATATTTATTTTATGCCACTTCTGTGCTCCGTGTCGCAAATAGTTGAGACACTTTTAGCACAAAGTGTGAGAAAGCAAAGCAGATTGACACCTGAAGTGGCTTTGTTACCTAAAGGTAGGGCAGCTCTGCCGTGTTGTGGGAGTAAAGCTACTGAGGACCTTCTTTTTGTGCTACAGATAATGCATAAAAACTGAAGTCAGCTCCACGGCTCAGCGCTGGGAGGGGATGGCAGACACAGGCTGTGGGGCTGTATGCTGAGGATACAGCATACTCCTCCAGGCACTCAGTGGGTGTGTGGAATGGCACAGGAAAAGGTGGGATTTTATTTTCTTGACATAGTATTTTAGTTTGAGACTTTGTGACGTGAGAGTCAGATCCAACAAAACCCACTGCCTTCAGGGAAACAGTGGGAGTGCTGACAAATGAGATTGGGGCTGGACCCCGGTGTCTGCTCAGGTGGATTTCTCCTGTAAGCTCCAGGCCACTCCAGCTGGGTGTCTTCTCATGCTGACCTATATTATGTGGCAGCCCTGACATGCCCAGGTAGGTGGCACAGTGGCTTAGTTGGACTCAGTGAAGCTTGTTAGCTTGTGCTCCCTTTTGTTCATTAGCTCTCTTAAAATCCTAACCCGTCCCAGTGTTCGGTGCCGTCACCTCTATTTTCCCACTCTTGGGTGTTTCGGTTCCCTTGCATCTCTGAGAAAGCGTCAGCTGGCACCAGCGAGCACCGGGGTAGCCTCGGCTTAACTCAAGTTTGTCCCTTCCATATACATGCACTCCTGCCTGTTTTAATTCACCCGTGTTGCAATGTGATTTCATGAACTCAGAAGATACTCTTCCTGCATAAGCTTAAGTGAAATTGGATACCTTTTTTTTTTTAATTAAAAAGATAAAGTTGTTTTGGCTGCAGTAAAATCTAAGAACAATGTTTTACAATGAGGGAGAGATGTATGACATGCATGACTTTTCTTAGTACACTGTTCTTACACAACTCATTAGAGGATCTAAAAGCCCATTATATTCTGAGCTAAGCCTGATTGCTACGTTTCTCCTACATAATATTTTACAAATTCCCATAAAAGAAAGAAACACTAGACTAAATTAATGTTTTTAAGTACTAGGGCTTTGACTGCAAATGAGGAATAGGACTTTGATTACCGCATTTTATGAACAGTGTTCTAAAATGTTATTTTATATGCTGTCCTAAGTCAAGGCTTATTTTAAAAACAAGCTTTTGACAGCAAAAGTAAATTCACATGACTATCTGCATAATGCTGGATATATTTTGTGATGATCGTTTAAATTACCATCATCTTTTCAGCACCTTTCAATGCCATGACAGAAAGCTTGCTTCACTGCTTTTCAATGCAACGAGTCTGGTATATTGAAATATAAACCACATTTGCTGGGAAGATTTTTCTGCAAAGCAACTACCTGTAAGTGTAATCAATATTAGAAGGCTGTGGGCCTGAATTCTGCCACCTGCCTGTACTGACTGTGCAAATTATTCCACTGAAGCCATCATGGCTCTTTGTGTAAAATAATTTTGTAAGCCACAGGATGTAATTCTGTAAGTTACGATTCTGACTGTGGTTTGTGCTGTCATATCTGCTCTGAGTAGAAAAGAGAGTTAAAAATTCAGACAAAAGGAAAAACCTCATAACTTACATTAACTTTTATTTAATTTTTGAAACTTTTTAACAACCTGCTAAATGACAGTGAGCAGGAGTCTTCATTGACATATGCTCGTTGAAATCACAACTGAATGTGGGTCTTTGGTTTAAGGAATTTTTACTGAGTTTTCATTACTTTTTTAATTACTCTGTTACTTTTCTGCTTGGCTGAAAGGAAAAAGCTGGTTCTAGTCAAAACACTGTAATTAAATGTTCTGTAATGCAAACTCTTGCATAGTGGGAAGACCTGGCAAGCAGTGAGACACTTCACAGCTTAATGTTTGCACTTGACTGTCTGCTTGTGTAGCAATTGTACCCAGACATAGAATGAACTCAGGCTCAGATACTGAATTTACTGAAGCTGCTGAAGTTTCTCTGAGCTTCTGACTTCATTTATATTGCTGTGCAGCCCAGCCTTCATGCACGTCCTGCTCATGTGCCCAGCTCTCCATCAGGTACAGTAAAAAACCAAACCAAAACAAAAAACAAAACCCCTTTCAGATGGTCAAAAGTGGAGTTACTTGTGGGGCTTTTTAGAGATTATCCCTCTGGGATGTTTAAGGCAAGGCAATTGCTCACTGTTATAAAGTACTACGAAGAAATCTGGAAGCCTGAAAATTAAGGTTTGCTCCTCATCTTTGGCCAGGAACATATCATTCATAAGGCACTTGTTTATCATTATCATGGATTATTATTTGTGTTACAGTAGTGTGCAGTGAGAGCAAATTCTAGATCCAGTTAAGTCACAGCTGCAACAACACCATCCTTTTGCTCTGAAAAACATATAGGCAAAATGAACAAAAGCAGCAGAGGACTGAAGAAGGGAAATGGAACTAGACACATGGGAACCAAAGCTTGTAGATGCAAAAAATATTTTAAAAAAATACCATATATATCCAAAGAAGCATGCTAAGGCTGGACTCAGAGCATAACTGCAAGCCTTTACAGGGACAAAGCATTATCTCTCTTCAATTTACTAAGTATTTTATAAAATATATTTTTTTAACAACAGAATTTTTACAAAGTCTCTGGCCTGCCTTTGAGCCTAGCTGGTCTTCTGATCATCTGGTTTACTCCGTGTAGGCGTTTCCACCAGGCTTGTTAGAGCAGCATCTGAGCGTTTACTTGTAATTCATTAAATGGCATAGCTGGCATCACGCACATGGTGTTATCTTCTCCTAGTCTGTCCTTGGAGCAAAAACTCCATTCAGTGAGGTGACTATTTTATCTTAAGCTTTTTGATTTGTCTTTTATGTGTCACCATTAATATGTATTTCTGTTAGAGAAGGCAAAGCCTGGAGCATCCTCTGCGCTTGGGAACGTCCGAGTGAAGGTTGTAGTGCTCCTTAGCTTGGGGTCTGTCCAGACCTCCAGACCTCACCAGCAAGGGGGTGCAGGTCCCGATGAGCCTCAGGCCCTAATGTGCCCGGGGGAATAATGAGGCTATGGTGACATGAGAGACTTCCCAAAAGGATGTGACCACCCTGAAGTAATAGGATGGGAATCTCTGGCAGCACTCAGTGCCCAGATCTGCTCAGAGCAGGATTCTGGGAGCCAGTGCAGTTCATTGCCAGCTTGGATATCACCTCAAGTTTTGCTCTGCATGCAGTTTTGTGGAGTTTTATTTGGGAAGAAGGAGGTAAGGCTTCTTTGGTGTTTTTAATCAGTTTACTGTTTTTAAATGAAGAATATTTCATTTGCTATTTTTGGTAGCATCCACACAGTAACCTGTTGCCAGCGCTGGTCAGAGAATTGATGCTGCGTTTCCTTCTATTTTGGATTCACCCCTTTGGCTTTTCCCTCTGTGAGGCAGCTCTATCTCTTTCCCCCCAAGCTTCTCACAGCATTGCAGCCATTGGGAGGGGGGTTGTATTTGTGTCCTTGCTTTTCCCTGGCTGCAAACACCAGTGCTGCATTCAGATTGCTCATCCAGGGAGAACTGGTGCCAGCAAGGAACCTACATTACTGAGAGGTTTCTCTTTGGCTTTCAGACACATCTCTTTTTCTTCTGTCCTTTTCAGTTCTTAGCCTATTACCAGTGTTGTCATCACCCAGTGACTCTGTTGGAGCCGCTGGTGTCTGTGCAGCCTTAAGCCTGGCTTATCCAGTTTATTAAACCAGTTTTACAGCTGATTCATTTCTATTTAGAGGCACAAAAACTGCTGGGCTTGCGGCAAATTGCCATCTGCCATGGGGAGGGGAGCATCGCTGCCAGCCAGGGGCTGGCTGCTCTCCCCTCCTAACACATCCAAAAGCCAATGAGAAATTACTTCTGTTGAAACTTTGGTGAGGAAGAATGAAAGCTGGCCAAGACCTTAAGATTAAAATTCATCTTTCTTTCTTATAAAGTATCATGAGGTAATCGCTGAATAATAAATGGTCAATATTTTGGTTGTATTTCTTATGTGAAAGATTGTCTTTCCAGCAGCTCAATTTCCCCAGCACCAAACTGGGAATTAGTTCAACACTAACACAGGAGGAGAGTGTCATATTCTGAAAAATCCCCTGCAGAACCTACCTTTTATTTTCTGGAGGGTTGTGGTGTTGGGTGTGTTTTGTGCACATACTGAACAAACTTAAGAAAACTTGGCTTGTGACTAAAGAAACTTAAAAAAAACCCCAATCTTAGATCACAACCCTCTGTTGCCGGCTGACTTCTACTGGGAAGCAGGGATCAGTCATTCAGGATGGCTCTTCAAATGCCCACTTTATAGGAATATCTTTCTTGCTGCTAACCCGGCTCTTGTACTTACAGTAATGCACAATATGGCTCAGTGTCAATTCTGTTACCTTCAGGTTTTGGCCAATTCCCATTCAGATCCTACATTTCTGCTTGTTCTGGCTCCCTGCTGTTGCTCCGATGTACTTCACCACTCACCTTTCTGCACCTGGATGGGACTCTGAGCTTCCTCTGCCCGTGAAGAGCAGCTCCTCGCTAGGATGACTCCTCTGGCACGTCCCGCACCTTCCAACCCCTCCGTGTCCTGCACTGCCCATTCCTTTCCCCATGCATCGCTGATGCTCAGCAGCCTCTGCAGCTTTATCTCAAGCCAATCAGATTTTCTCCTGTGAGTCTGCCCACCAGGTTTTCAGGGAGGGGCTTCACTTTTCTGTTCTGGCCTTAAAAACTGTTGATTATCAGAGGCATCACTCTGCAACCTGCATAGCAGTAGGTTTGCTGTAACTTTTTTTTCCAACTTGTTCACATTCATGGGAATGAGTCAAAGGGTGAGCCTCCAGGACCCCCTCCTTATCCATCCAGTCTGCACTGCTGGGAATTGCTTCCTCACTTGCATCATTTCTCACAGATGCAAAAACTTGCTGCTCGAGGCAAAGACTGTGGCTGTATTAAATATTGCTGATAGCATCATCTGCTGACTGTTCTGCAAAGGGACTGGTGATGTCTGGGTGTAACTGGAAACTGCCTTGTGAGCCGGTTTGGGATGCTGAGTCCCAGCATGCAGAGTCAATCATATGTTGTGTTACTCAGCTTTAATCTTGTTGAGTAAAACTTCTAGAGGTATTTATAGCTTTAGTCAGTATGTAATGTTCAACAAAAGGTCACTGGGCAGCATAATGTCAGTTAAAATAATAAAAGCTGTAATTAATTGACAAGATGTTTTCACTCCAATTTAATCTGCCAGAATTTAACTCTGCCTGGAGGACATAAACTGTCTTCCCTTTCTTTTTGGTTTCCATACCTTCCAGTTTTAGCACTTGTAAGGCTTTACTTAATCTAGTGATTATTGCTGAGGTAGTTTGAGAAACCAGTGTGAAAACAAACAAAAGTATCAAATGCATCTCGCCGTTTTCAAGTTGTGTCTTTTGTTTTCTCTGTTTGAAGGAGCATGGTCTGACAGCAGCATTTCTGAGCTGCCATATTGTATTTTTAACTGTTTCAAAGACTTTTCAGTGAGGAGAAACTTAGAAGAGTATCACAGCACTAAAATATCTTCAGCAATATTGTTTATGTTTCCACAACATCTCTGGAAATCTTCATACATCATTGTTTAGGCCTTAAATTAATATTAACTTGCTAGACCCGAAGCAATTGCTTTTAGGATGTTTTCTGACATACAGCCATTATTAAGTTGTGTTTAAATGTTGTCTAATAATATACTCATTAAAGAAAGCTGTTAGCTAGACATCATAAAGTCCCATGTATCAGTTCCTGGTTATACTCCCTTGGCCTCTGTAATCCTTTTCCCCCCCATCTCTCTTGCATTACCTTTAATTGCCTCTTGCCTTACCTCCAGTGCCAATCTTGTCTCTTCTCAGGAGATGATGACCATTCAAAATTTCCTGTTGGTGATGTTTTGTTGTATGCTTGCAGACAAGCCAGGCTGAACAAAAGAGTACTAATTTTTGTTTTGTTGATGATGTGTGCCAGTAATTTGGGAGGTATTTAGTTCATGCTTCTCATTAGGACAAAGCTGTGCAAGAAGCAAGGATTAATATACTAAAGGGCAGGTACAGTGAGGTATGTGAGATACTGGAGTTTTTAGATGCATGCAAAGTTATTATTTGCAAAGGGGAGATGGAGTCTGAAAGAAATAAATGATTTTGGCTGAAGAGTTTCATTACAGTTGTCTATTTTGCAGATCATTTTATTTTGAATAATGTTACTGACTTTAACTGTTATTTTAAAGTGGGTGTTTAAAGACATGACCGGGTAATCTGAATTGATAGGTAAAGTGATCCTAGAAAGTGTGTGTACACACCTAGAGAAATAATTATTTAAAACAATTGCTGAAGACATCTAATATCATGAGACTTTACATCATGAGCTATTCTTCTGCAGTGTTTTAATGTGTTGTGTTTTACCCTTATTGAATGTCTAGTGAGTGAGAAAAGTGGGATACCAGAAGTGCATGCAGCTGCACAACACTAGGGAACTCCCTTGCAGACTGGCTCTGTCCCCAGCTGGCAAAGCGGGCATTACCCAACGTTCCTGGGACCGCTGACCCGCAGCTGCTGCCCATGCCATCAGGAGAGTATCCCTCCAGGGCAAATGGGAACGTACTGCAGAGTTGCTTTCTTATTTTTAAAATATTAATAATGTTAATAGATGTTAATTTTATTATTAATAATAATTTACATGGGGAAAAACAATCTCTGCAAGTGTTGCCCATTTTCCACTCGAACCCACACAAATCCATTGCAGTGGAGGAGGAGGCTTATTCACATTAAGAGTGTTTAGCCTTCCAAAATGCTGCTTCTGCTTCAGGTAGGGGCCACATGAATATTAAATACAATGAACATGAAATAAATATAGTGTATTGTATGGGATAAGCAAAGGCTGTAGTGCACACCATGAATGTCATGTGTTTTCCATTAGCAAAATATCTAAAAGTGAATTGGAAAATGGCATGTAACAAATATTACCCTGAAATCAACCATAATTTTAATTAAATAAACATAAGCAGGCAGTTGAAAATCAGATCCTAAATCTTTAGTAATGAGCACCATAACCAGTTAGATACCGCATCAGTGTTGGTAATTCATTAACAATACTGGGAGAGTTCATATAAAAATGACAGTTTCTATTTCAGAAAGGAAGTTGATGTAATGTTGGCAAATATGTGCTGCTGGGTGTGTGTGTATGGGGGAGATGTAACCCCTGTGACATCAGAACCAGATTAAAAATGAATCCTTGCTTGGGGCTTTGCCTCAGGCGCTTGATCCGAACCCCCAACCCCTCCATGTGCTTGTCCTGGCATGCTGAGCCCTGGGTTTGGGAACAAGTCCTCCTCTGGTGCCTGGTCTGCTGTTCCTTGACCCTGAGCAAGGCAGATGTCTCACCAACTGCATTAATGACAAGATCTAGTAGGGAAAAAGCCTTCCAAAAATTAAAATGTGTTTTTCTGGTTGTTAATGAGTCTCCCCAAGTATGATGTCCGGGTATCTCCAGGTATCTGGTCTCCTCTGCTCTGGCAGAGACGGGCTGTGACCTTTGTGGTTTCTGTTTGCTGTGACACCATCCTTTTGGCACAGTGAACCTTAAAAGTCGTAATGAGAAAATTTGTGCTCTGACAAAATGGCATTATTTAGAGTCCAAGGTCTGTTAACTCTCCAAAGAGCTACATTTTCTGCTGATCTAGAGCTTAAACCACCAACACCTTGGGGGCAAAAAATACCCAAAAGGTGAAGCAGTAATAGGAGCCTGTGGCTGGCTTCACAGTGCAGGGAAAAGGCAAAAAAACACCACCAACCAAACAAGCCCAGAGGAAACAAGAGAAAATAAAAGAAGAAATAGCAGTAATAAGCCAGATGATTGTGAACAGCATACAAAAATGCTAAAAATATCGGGAGAAGTACCTGCAGTTTATAAATTATAAGTATCTGCTACTTTTCAGAGAAGAAAAAACCCTAGAACTTAAGTACTCCAGAAGTACATGAAAAAGTGACACTTTATTTTGTTGACATTGAGTTATGACACTGTGACATACACCTCTGTCAGATGGTAAGCAGTATTTTGTGCTATGAGCTCCGTTCAGTGCTGTGAACTGTTGAGCATGGGCCATCCTGGGCCAGGGGAAATACGTTGCGCTGGCCCACATTGTCCTGGCAAACCCCATGGGCAGAGCCAGTGCAGGACTGACTTCCAAACAGCTTGCAGACACTCTTGGAGCGAATCCCCGGAGCTGAGAAACACTTTTGTCCGGGCTTGCCATCCTTGTTCTCCTGGGACATTATCCCTAAAGGATCAGCCAGGAGGTTTGGGGGAGTGCTGGGCAATCTGCTAAGCTGCATTAGCTGTAAAATCCCATATATAGAGTGAAAGAGGTTTAACTTTGTGTATGTTTTCCTTCGTTTAGCCAGTGCAGAACAGCAGGCTGTGCTGATTAACCAGCATTTCCCCTGACACAAACCAAATGGCTTACAGCTTGAGTAACTGTCTGTTGAGTCCCATGTTTATTATAAATTCAGTAGATGAAAAAAATTATTTAAGTTTCTATGTTTTTTACAGCATTTCCCAACAGAGAACGCTAACACTTGTAAAACAATAAATGCTGTAGTATAACATAGCAAGACTAGTAAAATGCTGAACAGTAGATAAAATTATTTATAAAAGACCATCATGGTTTCTTTTGGAGAAATAATGCAACATTTAATTTTAAGATACATGGGCCAGGCATAACTTTTAGACTTGCTTGCATAACTTGCTACAAAAAGGAAAATAAATATAGAAGTGCACATGTGCAGCAAGGTACGTTCACAATCTTTATTACTTCCCTCACTGAAAATAATTTGCCCTTGTGTTTGATCTCGTCTCTACTCCACCAATTTCTGAAAAGTAAACTACTTTGCTAAGCAGTTCAAGGGAAAAACATCAGCATCTAAAGTTCTGTGTCCCACTTGGGCTGAATTTAAAACAAGATTTCATGGGAGGACAGGGTATGTAGAGGATCAGAGGGAAAGTTGTGTTGTTTTGGAGCAGTGAACGGAGCAGGGACATTTCTTCAGTTAAGCTAATTTGTTCCCTGACGAGGTTTTTTCCATTCTTGCTGTAATACTGAATTCCAGTGCAAATGCTGAACTGCTGCTGTCACAGGATGGTGATTGGAAAGGAAATGCTTGGCACTGCCTCTCCTGTACTCATTGTGCAGTCAAGTCAGAGACAGCTTAGAAGATGGGAAACTGCACTTTAGCATCAAGAAATTTAGTCCTGGAAGCAAAAGACCAGCTGATGCAGATCCATCACCTGCCTGCACATTTCAACCTCTTTTTCTCCTTCTTGCTAGAAAAATGAAGGCCAGTGGCTTTAATGGCAGAGAGGTGGTGCCTGTGTTTCAGGTGGTACTTGAACTCCACCAGCTTTCTCTGTTGATATTGCCTGCAGATGAATTTCCATGTCTGGAAAAGCAAAAAGTGGAGACCCAACACAACAGGCTCTGCCACTTACAAAGTCAACAAAGGTATTCAGGAAAGTTTACTTGTTGCTCCTGGGGAGTGGTTATTTCCACCAATATAATCTCTAAATAAAGATCATTTGAAGTGCTTTCAGATGTATTAGAAAATCATTAATTTCCCAGCGTAATGACTCTGAATTTGCCAGTTTTCCTTTGATTTTCATTGCATCATTAAGTAAACAAAGGTCTAGTTTGCTTCGCCATGTTGCAGATCTATCTGGGCGTGCAGCTGCAAGGGCAGTTGCCATGGTCGGTATGTGCTGAGCGCCGACAGTGCTGGGAGCACTGGGCCAGCACAGAGTAGTAATGTGAGCTGCAAATACAGGCCTGGCCATTGCTGCGAAATGTTGGGATATGAATTAAAAGGTCTTTTGCTTAGGAAATTTTTCTGGCTAAAATGCAGTGGAACTTCAATTCAGAGCTCACTTTAATTCAGGTAGCAGCTTCATCATGTGCAATCAGCCAGCTTAACTTCGCGCTAGTATTTCAAATTAGGAGGGGAAAAAAATTACTCAGTAGGAGCTGCAGAACTTTTTTTTTTCTTTCCAAAGTGAGCTCTACCCTTTTTTATATACTTTGATTTTAAATAACTAAAAGAAACACTTTGACAAAGTGATCAACATTTGACAACTTTTATTTAGATGTCAACATGTGTCTTTTACATTCTTAAGTTTAGAGAGATGGCAAATTCTGTCTTTTGGATTTTTTTTCAAATGTTTAAGTTTTAACTATTGGAACCTGCTGGGTGTTTAAAATGGATCTGAGAAAGGAAGTAGAGTATTAGTGTTCTTGGAAAAAACAGAAAAATTATTTTGAAAGTTTCTTTAAACCAGTATTTTACTGACATAAGATAGAACCTATTTATATTGATCATAGTATTTGACATTGTATAATATAAATTGTCAATTCAGAAATATTGCTACAATGAAATATTCTGTATTTGTTGTATAATAGATGTTTCATAGAAATAGCATATAATATTTAGGAAAAAGAAAATAGAATTAAAATCTATTGCATGGCTAAAGGTTTTATGTGTTGCTAATAGTACTTCAAAAACCATTTTGAATTAAATACTGTATTTGTAATAGACTGTGAGCAACATAGATGTTTTTAAAGACAGACTTTTATCATTGTCTGGAAGAAGCCTTTAGCCAACACCAAATTCACATTCCCTCTCACCGTTAATCATAGTCTCAATTAAACAAAGCTGAACTGAATAGGAAGGCAGTGAGATACTTTTAGACCTTTAATCCATGGATATAAAATAATTTTCTAAAATTAGAAGTAAGCATGATAACATTTTTTACATGTAGGGAAACTGAGGCAGACTGAGACTGCAAAATCCCTTGGCAGAGTGATGCTCAGGACCCAAGTATCGCCCTGCGTGACTCCCGCGTGCCCTGAGACCAGGACTTGTTTCCAGCTTGCAAACCTGCCTGGAGCCTTCATGCTAGCAGGCAAAAGCAGCAGCCTTTGAACAAGTTGTTTTAATTATGAGAGGAGCACGCTAGCTTTCCACAGTCGTCTTTAAATCTTTTTTATATTTTTGTTCACACTATGTCGCAGATATGTACTGCATTTAATTACTCCAACTTAGTTCAGTATGCAACAGATAAAACGCAAGGCTGGAAAGTGGCTGTTGCCATTGCCACGCCAACCCCACAGCAGAGCTGCCGCACAGCCTTTATGCCTGCTTACCCTTAGGCTTAGACAAATATGCAATTCTTTTGGTTGCTGGTCACAGAAAATCCTTGCAGATTTGTGTTTTCAAGACAGATTTGTTGTTTACAGTAAATCAGAAGGAACCGTTCTGTCCCTGCCGTCCAGCCATGAGCTTTGCCTGGCGGATGCCCAGTTGTTGGGGCCTTATCTGGAGTGCCCTGTCGGAGGGCACCGAGCCTCAGGCTGCACCACTGTTTCCGCCAGTTGCTCTGCCAGCTTCTACGGTTCGTGAGGGGCCTTTGCCCCTGCCTGGGTCACATATGTGGCCCATTCTGGGTCTGTTTCCCTAGAAAATAGGAGCCTCCAGCACATTCCTCTGCTGCCTGCCCCAGAGGAGCCCTGTGCACCTGGTGTCAGCCTGGGGATACATCTCTGGGTTACTGGAGATACACTATTGGCATCACCGTGATAGCAGAGGTTTTATGTATGTGAACAATCATGGGGTCAGCAGAGGGAGCTCAAGGACACACAGTCTCAATTTTGAATTTTGGACCAACAGCTTTCTGGGTGCTGAAGTGTTCCTGACATAAATTCTCTGCCTTTGGGTGTTGCAATAACTTTTTTTTTAAGCCCCTAAACTGTGCAAAGGCTGTGTGAGACCACCTGGGTTGTGCTGGAAGGAGGAGAGCTGAGTGAGGTGTTACTAACAGGAATCCCTTTGGGAAGGGACTTTTTTCTTAATATTGTTAATAATGAGATCAGCACAGAAAACCAAAGTGTGCTAACACAATCCTCTAGTGACATCAAGTCAGACTGAAAAGTCATGTGGAAAAAATTGGCTGGTCTTGCAGTGTACTCTAAGAGAAGTGAGGAGGAAAAGCATCAGTATGAAGTGTAAAGCTGTGCCTGTTGGTTACTATATACATATACATTGGTTGGAGGTAGCAGACTGGTAGCATGGCCGGCCGCAGAGGCATCCATGAGCCTGAGCAAGAGGCAGGAGTGGACCTTGAGGGAGGGGGTTTAAGCAAACAGTCTGTGCAAAATGTTACTTTATTTGAGATTCACTAGGAGGTCTTAGCATCAGAAAAATACTGATAATAGACATACTGGTATTCTTGTCTAATTGCTTGGCCCTTTCTTTACTTCTGACTGCTCAGATTTCATTGCTCAGCCATAATGCCTGTCTGATTTTTGAGGGAAAAAATTATTAGATAATCACTACTCTTTCTGGCACTGCTCAAACCATCAAATTTGCTTGGAAAATTTCTGGAAAAGTTTCTGACAATGGCAATGTTTTGATAATTTTAATTCACGTTGAGATTCAAGCTCTTGGTGGTGGGTTTTTAATTGCAAAAGGATCCCTGTAAGCCTGAGCTTGGACAAGAGATGGGTGTTTTCAGAGGCAGCACGGTCTGGGCAAGACAATTTCATACTGTTATTCCAGAGCCGGAGCTCCCTCTTGTGAGAAAAGAGAAATGTCAGAAAAGTCCAGGGTTATTGACTGGAAATGTGCAGGGAAGGTGGTGTTCAATAGGCAAGTGATTTTCAGTAGCACATGCCTGCACCCACTGGGGCAAGAAAATGTGGCATTTGTGACCACGGTGTTGCAAAATTTGAAACTGGGACTGTCATTTGTACATAGCTGTGATCTGTCACAGAGTTTTGAAGCTTGATAAAAATACAGAAATAATTTTCAATGGAAATAATTTTCCTAGCTCCCCCCCTCCTTTTAATGACTTTTGTCTCTGAGAAAGAGTCTAACTTTATGTCAGCTAATAAAAAGCAGAAAATAAAGGAATCTGTCAGAAGTGATAAACACTGCTTGCATTTTTGCGCTTGCTGTGCTCAGCATCAGCCGTGATAAACTGGTAACTCTTCTGCCATCCTCTTGCATGGAGCACCAGAGCTGGGCTCTCTCATGTCCCTGCCAAGACCATCTCCCTTTGAAATGGGGGTGTCTGGCCATGTACTGGGCGATCAGGGTATAATGGGATACACGTATACAATAGCTGAATGCGTGAAGACCCTATCAATGGCTCCAGGTGTGTTTTAGCCTGGGAACATTTATGGAAAATACTTGGTGTTTAGTGAGATCTGGTACACTTTGAAGGGTAAAAAATGTGTTTCAGAAGTATTTTTATGAGCCGTAGGATTAAGTTCTTTCCTGCAAGTGTGATTTACTAGCAGCCAAAGGGGTGACAGTCACCAGCAACGGCTGCCCTGACCCATCCTGATTTCAGCGGCGAATCCCATGGCAGGGTATGGGCAGTCCATCTGTTAAAAAAGCCTGGGCACCTCAGGGTCCTCCACACTACTGGGGTGAGACCTTGCCCCGTGCCTGCTGCCAAGCACGAGTTGCCCCTTACAGAGAGAAAGCAAGTGTTTGGGGAGTCTTCTGCACGTTATTTTGGGGTTTATTTTGCTCCTGATATAAACCAGCCCCCCGCCCCAAGGTTTGCCGTCAGTGCAGCTGCCATGGCTGTAACACCACAGCCAATATAGTTGGGATGCTCTCCCCACCTTGTCCCCACCAGGACCTGTCACCTCTGGCAGTTCCTCACTGGGGAAAGGAGGACTCTTGTGTCTTGTTGACCGTCACCTAAAACCAGGGTGCACCCAGATGGTGGCATCTCCAGGGACTGAGGCATTGCTTTTCTGGGATGTAGTTTATTAAATCAATCTCTTTTCCCTCCACACAGCAAGGGTTAATTATGCTAGTGTAAGAATATTATTCCAAGGGATTATTAAAAAAAAATTATCATTTTTCTTACAGCAGGGAACATGTCCAGTAATTGATGTGGGAATATTAATGCAATATACGTGTGTTATCAATTTAGAAAAGCAGAAGACATATTTCCTTAAGCTTCTAATCATTTATACATATGACCTTCATTTATACAGCAGAAGGGCTCTTCCAGAGAGCTACAATTTACTTCAGATGTTTAGCTTGGATATTTTGCTTTACCTTCTAACTGCCAAGTTTGGGATTATTTAGCAGTAAAATTAGAAATGTGGATTTGAGTATGTACCAAAGTCTTGACAGGTGTTAATGGAACTGAAGTTGAATATTTTATTCTTTAAATAGTAAAATGTAAACCTGCATTTGTTTAGCTTTGCCTTCCTGCCAACTATATCAGGTATCTTGTGTGACTAGAATCACTGTTTTCTGTACATGGTCTTCATGGCAGTTTCCAGTGCCTGTTCCCAGCTCAGCCTGTATTTATAATCCTAACAGATTTCAGCTCCACAGAGAATTCCTTAGGCAAATGTGTGGTTCTCAACCCAAAGAGATAGGAAAGAAAACTCATTATGCAATATAGCCCAGATTTGCAGAATGTACCTAAAGATGCAAATAGGCACCTAAGAGGATTTTCAGAAGGAAATAATATCCTGAGATGAAATTAAAGCAATTGCAGTTCTGAAAAATCCCACTTAATGCTCTTTTTTTTCATTTTTAGCCGTTCAGACACCTTTAAAAAAATCAATCCCTAAGCCCATTACACTTCAGCAGTGTTGCGTTGGGTTATAGTCAGGGCAAACTCTGATTCAGAGGGATTTCTTTAGGTACCAGTGGTCCCTAGTTTTGCACAGAGAGGTGGTGCCGATTGCTGTGTGGGGTCACGCTCTGTTTTGGAAACAGCCACTGGCTGCTTAGGAAAGGATGTAGGACACCGGCACACCACAGGCTCAGCCTTCCTTGTTACAGGAGGTGTGCTGGGAGGGATTTTTGGTGTCTGAATTTTGATGGCCATCAGTGGAGACTGGGGCTCCTCAATGCCTTCCTGGGACAGGCTGAGTCCCCCTTCACCACCACTAGAAAAATCTTTTTTTCCAAAGGAGTGGGCAAATTTCTTTTCATTTCAGCAGAAATCAGGTAGAAAGCTCAGTCTTGTAATGGCTTTCGCTAGATTGGGACTGTCTATCGTTTAGACGCTTTAAAGAAACTGTGTCAAACTCTATCATGGATTGACTGGTTTTGCAGCTGTGAATGACTGACAGCCCATGGACCCAGGATATGCAACCTTGCATAGATTGTCTAGATGACAATCTAGATGACAATCTAGACATCTACAGCTTTTTTTTTCTGCTGACTCTGGGCCATGGACATCCAAATAACTTAAGAGAGTTTGCAGTTTACCTTGAAATTTAAGTAGAGAGGAGCTTTTAGTGTAACTGCAGATCTCAGAGGGCTTATCTCAGCAGCAAGTATTCCAATGGCTTTTTTTTTGCTGTTAGTGAATTGAATTCTATAGGCTGGCTATTTTTTAATCTTCTGTTGCACTGATCTTCTAATTTAATACAAATACATTACTGGAGAACAGAACTAAACTCGTGTAGGTTTTAATAAGATCATAACAAAAACCATTGAAATCTTTTACTCTTAGGCAATTTAAATTCAATTTAGAGTCACTGTTTATTTTCACATACTTGTTTGTTTTAAGAACTGGGATTTTTTTTCACTGCTTGCGTAACTGACATCTATTGCAGTATCAAATCAATGCTCTTAATGTGCTCTGGAATTTGGTTTTTTGGACTTTTACCATTTAGAAAATGTATCCAGTTGAAAGGACAATCTCAGAAGGAAGGAAGCCTTTCCACAAGCAGCAGCTATCTCTGCTGTTTGCTGTGTATGTAGCTATAAAATATCTGAAAATGTACTCACTGGCTCTCTGTTCTTTCCAGGGGAACGTATCTGATACCTGCCACAGGCTGTAACCATTCCTACTGCACATCTGAGGCTTTGGTCTTGCAAATTCCTGTGCCATGTTGCCACATCAGAATTATGGCATTACAACAGTGTTATTTTGTCGTGATGTGCCATGTGTACAGCTCATTTGCTCACCTGCAAAGGCACCTCTATAGCACTGATAAGACAATTACTTCTATAGCTTGTGAAGAACTGCAGCTACTAAATGGCAACAGAACAAGCTTTTTTTTTTTTTTTCCTACACAGTGAAAAGCTTGAGCTTTATTATATTAAAAACGTAGAGGTCCTGCTGAATGTTTGGCTTGCATCCCAGCTGGTGGAAAATGCAAAGAAGTGCTTTAAGCTGCCTCGCTGTCAACTTGAAATTCATTTTCTCTCTCCCAGCTTGATCAGCCACTGAAGGTCATCTTATTTCAGTCGTTCCTAAAGCATCCTGCGTACATGCAGAGTACATACGCAGGGGTAAATGGGGTTTTCATTCCCTGAAGAAATGATTTGTAGCTATTTATAAAGTAGTGTTGTAATTTATTATTTGAATTCTGTTGCCTAGATTGAAAAAGTATCTGACAGTCAACTGGAACCAGCAGTTCCATTTTAATTCCACAGGGTAATAATTTTCTACTATTATAAAGCCTTACTCCAGTTATTATACGTATTAGTTAGCGGGGTTTTTACAGCACCACAACAAGAAACTTGCCAAGCAATAAATTCCATTGAAAGGTTTCTTTGTGTCTTTAGGAAAAGCTTACATGAGATACTTCCCTACTTACATGTAATAAAAGGAAATAATGAAGTACACAAGCACACAAGTAACCATTAACTTGTGCTATTGTGTATTTTAACGGTTTTATTATGGATAACTTTCCAAACCATAGAGACCCAAACGAGTGCCTTTGCATTTCTCTGAAACTATCCTTTTAATTTACAGAAAACCTGATTCACACAGATTCTGGAATTAAATAATCACTCCAGCTGCTATGCTTAAGTTTCCCAGACCTTTGTGAATCATTGTGTGGTTTTGAACAGCCTGGTTGTTGTGACATAAATATTTTTGTAATTGATCAAATATGTTTAGGTTTGGTTGGTTTGTATTTTTAACTAAAAAAAAATGTAATTTTTAGAAAGATTTATTTAATTTTTAGGAAATTAGATTAATCTTGTTCTTAAGGCACGATTTCCTTTTAATGTCTCCAACTAATTGAAGCACAGGAATTATTTTGATTTTTGTCTTAGCCATTATAGCTTTGGATATGTTTTTTTCTAAAAGTCCTCCTTCAAAAGCTCTAGAGTTTTTACTGTTTGGCAGTTGTTAAGCTACCTGCCTCCTTGTTTAATGTTCTAGGAAACAGTTCAGGCCAGTTATGTCTGAGATCAAAAAATAAAAATAAAAACCTGATGCATCAGAGTAGATAAATAACAGGAAAAAAAAAAGCCAAATGTGGCAGTGATCAGAAGCAAAGCCACGTGCGTAGGCTTAAGCACAATTTGGAGCCTTTATGCATTTTAATTCTAGGAGAGGAATGATGAGTGAGTGCTGCCAGGGACTGCTTGGGCCAGGCAGGGCAGCCACAATTAATGGGTGTGCAGCTGGGACTGGGCATTCTTGAGAGCTACACATCTTGAGGAACCAGTTATAACGGGGGAGGGATATATAACCCCATGCACCTTGTTCTCTAGTGACTAACTGTAAAACTCCCTGAATGTCTAAGTTTCATTCAAATTTCTTGAGGACAGAAAGCTAAACTGGATACAGAGGCACCTTCATGTACACAAACAAGGCGCAACCAGGCCCTGGAGAAAGAAGTGAAATGTAGGCTTTTTGGTTAGCCCTGATCAGCCTCAGAGCAGTGCTAGACATGCCGCTGTGACGGCATGGCATCCAGGGTTGTTCCCCTGTTTGCAGAGGCTGTCATGGCTCAGGAGAGGTGCAGTGGCACCGGGGTGCTCCATGCTCATGCAGGAGCAGACTCCAGGGCTGCCGGGTCCTGGGACTGGGCCACCAGCTGCTGTGTTGGACCTGAACATGCATTTCTGGGCAGGGTAGTACAAGCCATTCACTGTGACTGACTGACTGCTGGTTGTCCTCCTTCAGTGTCATTTTGTTGTGATCTTTTTCTCCCTGTCTTTTCTCAGCTGCCAACCCACCGCTTTCCTTTGCAGCAGTTTTCCCTGCTGCCCCGTCTGGGTTTCTCTCCCACTCCACCTCGTGGGGAGCTGTCAGCCACAGGCTTGTTGACTGGCCTCTGAGGACAAGATCTTTGCAGAGGGCAGGGTCCTGGTCCCCCAGGAAAGCTGCCATTCCAGGGATATCTGCAAGCTTGGGACACCCTCACCATACCCTTCTGATTCCATGCAAGGTGTTTGCCAAAGCTAGGAACTGCCAAGAGGTATGGGCAGCATCTCCTGGTAGGGCTGCAACAAACATGTAAATACACGGAGTCGCTGGGGCACTGGAGAACTCCGGGTTTATGCTGCTACTGTGTTTTCCCTGGTACTTTGACTGCTGGGTTCACACATTGACACCAAATTGTACTTTAAAATACATATATTCATTGTGGTTGTATAACTTTGTGACTGTAAGGGGAACCGCAGGCTTGTGGACCAGTAATGCCACTTCTGCAAATGCTGCCAAAGAATCGCCCCATTCAGCTCGGGGGCTGCTCTGTGGGTTCTGATTATGCAGCTGCAAAAAATGTGGTATTTTCTTAACATGCCACTGAATTTAGCTTTTTTTTGTTGTTGTTGTTTTGTTTGTTTTGTTTTCCTGTGGAACTTACTGTTTTGCTGAAGCCAGGTGCTTGACATTTTCCTGTCAGTCCTTTGGGGCAAGGGGGTGGAATCTTCCAGCAGCTGCTTCTTGTTTTAGGCTGTTCCTCTGGGGAGCAGCTAATTGAATCACAGGCCTAAAAACTGACGAGATGGGGCTTGGCACCAGCATACCTGACATGGGGGAAGGTCCTTAACAGCACTGCGTGGGCAAGCCGCTGCTGAGCAGATCCTGGTAATGGTGAAAAGAGAGGGAAAAAAGAAAGTACCGTCCTCAGTCGCTGACTGATTTCAACCCAGTGTGAGTTTTCAATGGTGCCCCATGGCAGCTTGGGTAACTTTGAGCTGTAAATGAGGGGATATTTGCTAAACCTTGACTGATACTCAATCTGGATGTCCTGTAGTAAATGGTGCCTGTGAAGATTTGCCTGGTGGTGAAAAGCTTCCAGGCCTCAGCATCATTTCAGGTGTTGCTCCTCAGGCTTGGATGGGCACAGGACAGCCTCCTTGGGCTGTCACGTGCTTGACATGGCATGTCCGTGGCTGCAGACGTGGTGGTGTGGGAACTGGCCTGTGGGAAGGGCTTGTCAATGGTGTGGGCGTGCTGTCCTTTTTGCAGACTTCTCTCTGGGACCTGCTGTAAAAACGTCCTTCAGCCTTTTCACGAGCGCTCAGCCCTGTGGCCAAGCTCAAGCCTTCTGGCATCGGGCGCAGGAGGCATGGCCAGTCACAGCTGGGCACTGCCAAGGGCACATAGGACATTTATTGTCATTTGTTTCCATTTATAGTACAAGACCAAAGTTGATGCTACCTCTAAGTGTGTCCAGGGACATGGCACATCTTTTGACCCAAACTTTGGGGAGCTGCACTCACCCCTGCGGAACAGCAGGTTCCACACGCAGCAGCATTTCCTGAGAGTGAGGTTTGTGTACGAGACAGAATAAAGTCTTTCAGATAACCATACATCACTCCTAGTGCCTTAGTAAGCCCAACTAGCAATGGTTTGCAAACAAGAACAATTTAAAAAATATTTTTTTAGTTACTTTTTCCTTATTGTTCTCCCAAACCACCATGGGACGTTTTCAAGAGCTCACGTCTAACATGCCTGCATTGGCACACACTTGGAGTGCCTGTCCTCTTGCAGGACACCTGCTTCTCAGGGACAGGGGGCCAGCTACTGCAGGTGACCTCTGTTTTGCTGGAAGCCACTGATTACAAGTGTTTTGGATGGAGGAAAGTCCGCCAAATATGTCCTGCTCTCTTCAGCGTGTGCCTGAAGTGGAGAGTTCAGAGTGGCTGTGGAAATTGTGAATGAATAAACCAGGCGATCTGCTCCATGCTTAAGTGTTCGTGGAGTGTGAACGTGCCACTGATCTCAGATGGGATGAGCCCATACATTTACTTGTGGAGACAAAAAGCCAACCAGCACACAGTGCCAGGAAGCCAGCCCATGGTGCCATCCCGCCCTGGAAGGCTTCTGGTCCTTTCACTGAAAGTCTGCAGGCCCTTTGATTTTCTTCATGTCAGCAGCTTCTTAAGCTGCTTTAATTTCACAGTTACTGAAGTGTCACTGCTTTGTTTAAATCACTCTCGGGCATTTCAGAAATGTCATATTAGGATTTAGCAGGCAGACCAATGATGCTAAGAAATGACAGTACACTTGTTTCCAGTTTTTAATGCTTTCTTGTAAAACTGAAAATATAAAACCAGCCAAGCAAATGAAGATCTTTATATACATGAGGTCTGTGATTAAAAAAATCCTTTTAGTTAAAAAAAAAAAGGAAAAAAAAGAAGAATTGACCAATGAGTTAAATGAAAACTGATTAAAGGGAACAATATTCTCAAATTGAAAAATACTTTTCAGGAAAAAAAAAAAAACCCTTCTTTACAAGTTTATTATATAACTTACATTTACACTTTATGGAGAGAACTTACAAAACAAACTGCTTGAAATGCTCCTCATTCCCTTAAAGCATGAATTTCAAAGTGCCACAGCAAAGGAACAGATTCCAATATTGCCTTATACAGACTATTCATGTATAAAATGGTTCGGTAAATGTGAGGTGTTTATTTAAATGAGCACATATAGGGATACAGACTAAATAAAAGTACTTGAACATCACCTTTGTTATTACATACACAGTTATAGGTATAGTAAAGGAAACAAGGTCAGCACCGCTCTTAGGTGTCTGTATAGATGGAGGGAATCTGATTCAAGCAGTGGTCAAAGGCGCCATTTTGGAAGAAGCCATTTTCATCGTTTCCGTTGGAGACCATGTCTTCAGATACACATTGTGCTTCAGAGATTGCATCATAGCCTGAAAGCGTGACAAGTTGTATGGACATGCGTTAGCACCACAGTACTTATAAGGAAGGAAGCACGGTTTGAGGCCTGGGATTACACAGTACAGCACAGTGTTAATGAAAAGACAATAGGGTTTACCATCAAAGCCTTACCCAGGAGATACACAAACTAATCTCCATGGGCATTTGTGTCATAGTAGATGAAGCTCCCATTCATTTCTGCGGAAAGCTACCCATTTGCAAGTGGAGTGCAAGTATCAGCGTATGACTCTCTTGGGACTTTATAGTCATTATCTGAAGAGGATGTCAAAACAATGAGTGGGCAAGGATCCTAGTGAGTGTGCACTGAAAGTGATGCAGTCCTCTTGTTTTGTGTGTTTTTCCTTTTAATGGCACTTAGGAAAAAGGTTCCATGTGTCTCCCAGTTGCTCTTAAGATCCAGAAGAAATCTGGATCTTACTTTACTGGATACCCACATACTACAGAAGTGAGGTCTGCGGAAGCACGTCTGGGTCAGGTCAGGCTCACAGCACGTATGGAAGGAGCTGCGTGTGCACCACATTGTCCTCAGCCCACCAAAGCCCATCATGCTGCTGGCTCCTCACCTGGCCGAGTTGGCTGGTGCTTGTTAGGCCAGTAGGGCCACTATGGTGAGGAAGAATGTCCCTGCCCTTCTCCTTTATAATGCAAAACTTCCACAGCTGTTACAAGCCTCCCTGAGCTGTGCATCCCTGTGGAAAGGACCAGGTTTGCCTGCTACCAGATGTTGTGACAGCTGAAGTACCAGGGAATTCAAAACAAAAGTTTACTGCCTACCCCAAAGGACCTGAAAATTTCCTATTATGCCCCACTCTAACTTGCTTTTGCAACTGGCCAGTCAGGGCTCACAGGCACATGTTCATTTTCCTGCAGTCCAGCTCTTTCCGTACTTCACCCCTGCTGTGTTCACCCCTTGCCTTGCCCTTTTCCTTTCTGCATCTGTCCCTGTGCCTGCACTTCTCACACCAGCCAGACCCCCCCCATCTGGCCCATGGCCCAGCCAGTCCTGATTTCAGAAAGAACCGCCGGCTCAGTCCTTAGAACTTAATTATAGGTATTTTACTATTAGGTATGTTTTTATTATTTGAGACCACATTCTCTACTTATTTACATTTCTGCATGTTCCTATGACGTATTAATTTACTGTTAGTTTACAGGTCAGATTCTGCTGTCTGCAGAAATCTAGCATGCAGCGTATGTCCAAAGTCTCTGGAAGACGAACTTGGCCTGTTTATCTGCCCTGTGCTGTGTCAGTCCAAGTGGAGTGACCAGTATTTTGATAAGTTTTGTGAGTGTTTATGTTATGCTAATTTCTATTTGATGAGCCTGTATACAGGGTGGATACACAACCACAGATGGACAAAACCCAAGATAAGCATACACCCCAGAAATCATTTTTAGATTCCAGATCGAGTAAACTATCCCAAGTCCTGAACAGAAAATAAAAATTTATTGACTGTTAATGTGATTCATGGAACAGCTGTTTGCCAGTCACATTTGGCACTCCTGTGAGATGGGATCCCATTTAATATTAATGGTGCTATAAAAGCCTAAAAAAAAATTAATGCATGCCTTGATGAATCTTGCAAACCTGAATGGTTCTATTTTACACAAAAAAGATGAGATAAGATTTATATATTTCATATATATTTATGTTTCAGCCTTTTAAGTATTTGCATACCTCAAGAACCACTCTAAAACCAAAAATATTACACAGAAACATTTCATAATAGTTTAGCCCCAGACAGAAAAATCAACTGTTGTTGAAGTTGGTGTCTTGCCATAGTATTATTCTTTGCTCCTACAATTTCTTTTGGAAAGTTTATTTAGTCTGTTCTTTAAATACTGCAGGCTGTCAATCTAAACTTGAAATTTGATGTTAACATGAAAAAAACTATGTTTTAGTAACATCAAACTTACGAATAACACAAAAGAATTCAAAGTTGAAGTTGAAACTTTGTCTTAAATTTTTCCCTTGTGTTCGTTACTGATGCATACACTTTCTAGTATGCAACACCAGACAAATGCATGCACGCTCTCTCTGAACAGAGTCTCCTTTAATACAAAACAAACAGGAAAGTCAACTTTAATTTTGTGGTCTGACTCAGGCCCCATTTCAAAAAGCATTTAAACATATGTTTTCAGTACTGTCTTTAACCAAGATGCCCTCCTGAATTCAGACATGAAGAAAATTTCCTGGAGATATGTAAATAACGATTGCAATAATCACATTTTGTTTGATGTCAGTAATTTTGTCAATTCTTAACTGCAGTTTTAAAAGTAGAAAAAATACTTTATAAAAATTAATGCTTAAATATTGAAGTATTATAGTAATCTAGCAATAATAACTTGTTGCACATTTTACATTATACAAATATGTAGCTAAATGGGAAAATACCACTGCCATGATTGTGCAACAGCACAGACACAAAGGACCTCCTGAACAAAAAGGAACTAATATTTTAGCTGAATTTATCAAAGCAGTGCCTTTCCATTTGGTAAAGGTCAGTATTGCAAAACAAAGCCATCCTTTTATTCTTACACGGACAGGAAGCCCCTGCTGCTGCTGTTTCTTTCAGTGCTGTGTCAACTATCTTCTTAACTTTGATCTGATGAGAAAAGCCTGCCCGAGCATACCTGAAGAGATGTGCAATGAACAGCTCACACAAGAAATGTGACAAGTGTCTTGTTTGTCAGCTCTCCTGAAGGTGTGTGTTGCCTATCACATCCAGCAGAACCAAAGGAGAATTTGTCCATCAGTCAAATACAGGAGGATCAGAGAAAACAAACTTGCGTGCCTTCTGGGATTTTTATAGATACCAATGAATTTCAGTGACTGAGTTTTTTATGCAAACAATTTTTTGTAATAACATTGACTTTAAAATCATAGAATCATAGAATAGTTTGGGTTGGAAGGGACATTTAAAGGTCATCTAGTCCAACCCCCCATGTATTCTTTTCCCCTCCTGCTAAAAATATCATATGGATAATTCTTTATAGGCAGAGTAAATTACCTGTTGAAGCTAAAGGTGCATTGAGTATGTGATAGCCATTCTGTCTCAGAGGATTAAAGCAATGGGATTCCCCTGTTAGTACATCACTGGTGACAGACTGGTCCATTGTTCTGTAGCAGTCTCCATAGTGGAAATAGTTTTGTATTGAGTGAAAGCTGCCTTGGTAACCTGAAAACAGATATTGCACACACATTTTAACACTACTGCAACGGTATTAGCTCCATTTCTGTCACAGTATTTCATTACTGTTGTGGGGGGTTTTAGTTCCTCAGTTTTAGCTATGGAAAAATGATCATGCTATTCTATAAGGCGTAATAATATAAAAGCTACGTCAGACTCGGTCCCACAAGGTGCTGTGGACTGCGATCCCCATCAAGCAAAAATCTCAAGGATGTGCTTCATTTCAAGCAATAGATCACCTGAACGCAGTCAACAGCCCACTTGTGTTCAAAGCTAAGCAGTAAGTACTCCACTGGATCAAGTCCAGGATGCTCAGCTCCTAAGGGAATGTGTCTGTAATGAATTACTTTTAATTTAAATACAATAATGCAATATTTAAATGAATAGCACTGCTTCGTTTTCAGTCAAGTAAAGTCTTTTCCCATCCAGAGCGGTTATGCACTGCTGGAGACAGCGCTATTTATTTGAAACACCTTTAGGAGTACCTTAAACTTCTCCTGTCTCTGACTGCTCTTGTTTCAAATGAAACCCCTTTCACCGAGCACAGAGGGACACAGACTGCAAGTTAACTTGATTGAGAGGTGCAGCACTGACTCCAGATGGACGTCAGGTGAAGAGTTTGAATTCAGCTAGAGCCTCTTCCTGCTTCTGAAAAGTGCCGAGATAAATCTGTATGGTCTCTGGCTGCCTTGGTCATTCTGCTTGAGGCACGTTTGACTTTTGTCCCCCACATGCCCTACATTTCTTATCTCCTGGGTTTTTAGAAATCTCATATTACCAGTGGTCCAGCAGTTTGGTGTCTGCCAGCAGAAGCTGTAAATGAGTTGTACGCGACAAAAAAAAAAGATATTTAACCGTAAAGGACAAACAGAGTGCTGAGGAAGGAATTTTACAGCTTACAAGTTTGTGCCAACATCCTAAAACAAAATGTTATTTGCTCTCATAAGGATGACCTCAAAGCGTGCCACAAGATTTACACCAACCATGGTCTGATTTAATTCTCTTCCTTCCTCCTGCCTCAGTAACCTCTTCCTGATTCCAGGTGCAAGGCACACCAGTTGCACATCCATATTAACTATCCCTTTTCCTGCCTTCTCTGAAAGTCCCTTCTGAAATGATGCTCCTTCTCTTATGTGCGACTGAAGTCAACCAAGTCAGGCTTCAAGTTTATTAGAGTGTGCCATCAGCATTTTCGTCTGATAGCCAGAAAAAATAAGGAGCTGTTGTCTTTCTTCCCTCAGTCTTACTCAGACTGAAACATTTCCTAAGGAACTACTGCAAAAGCTCCGGGTAGGTCAGTCAAACACAGGCACAACCAGATCCTCAGCTGATAGGAGTCAGCACAGCTCCACTCACCAGTGGAAGACTGGACTTGCTGGGCCTGTCGTGCAGCTATTCAGCCTGTTTGTTTAGAAATGAAATACCTGTGCCTATCACCAGAGTGCCTGGGTTCTGTACAGGGCGGAATTTGTCCCGTACAAATTATGCAGTGTGTAAGCTTTTTCCTGTTAGAAAGGATCTGTCTTTTTCTGCATTTTTCCTTTACTAATAAAGTTTGACCACGTAGATAGTATCAGGCAAAGCTCAGGTTCTGTCTGTTCATTGTGGTCATGTTTTCTAAGGTGGTAATAAATAAGGCTGAGTGAGGCAATTCTTTAGTAGAAATGCAATGAACTCATCAAGTGGTGAAAGATTTGCTCTGAAGTTTCACAGTTTAATATGTGTTTTGGCAAAATCCGCAAGGATTAGATGATTCATTTCTTGAGAACCTACGATCCTCCACCACAAAATACCTAAATTGTTGATATCCATGATTGGTGAAGTACTAATGGATGACTATATTAGATAAAGACACTATGCACACTGTACCAAAGCTGTTCATATTTGCTTGCTATGTAGAAGGCAGCACAGAAATTTGGAAAGCTGAGCATTAAATGATGCATGTCCTTGCTTGGAATAAATAGACAGCCACCTCTATTTACTGCCTGGAGAGTTTGGCTCAAAAACCCAAAGAGCTCTTATGAGAGGTCACAAAGCCATCTTTTGATGTGGTTTTAGGTACAGTGCTTTATTGATTGGCTTTTGATAATTATCCTGACTTTTCAGTTTACAAAACATGAACTCCCTGCTGAAAGCCTTCTAAAAATATATCCTTCTGAGATGAGCAGTGAAAAAAAATGAGACGCTTGGCTTCAGATGAGGTATAAGTGGTTGCAGAGATTATGCATTGCTAGAGAAAAAATGGAACCTTTTCCAGAATGTCTGCTATACACATCACTTCTAGGGAAGGCATGACGTGTATTTTCTCTGTCTGTGTAATTGCTGCCCTTCGTCACGCTCCCAGGCTTGCCTTTGTTAAATCAATTAAATATCTTTATGATCTACAGGGCTGGCACAGTGGCTTAGAAAATCAGAGAACAGCCAAGCATGACAGAACTGGATTGAAACTAGTTGGATCCAGAGTTTTCTCAAGACCTACGGGTAAAGGTTTCTTTTGAAGCGTTTTAAGTTACACTGTCTAGCTGCTCAGGAAAAAATACCTGAGGCAGAGAACTGCCTCAGAATCAGAAGTCTGGAAAAGAACTGCCATAAGCAATCAAATTCTCCTTTGGATTGCAGTATCTATCCCTCAGCATCACTGTGTGGTAATCTGATAAGGCAGCGCAAAAAGTGTTTCTGGAACTAACCAATGAAGAGACATAACGTAGGAAAATATTGGTGGTTTTGCACTGTTGTATTCACTAGGACCAAATTTTTGCTAAGTGCTTCCCAAAGAAAATACAGGGAAATACACCATTCCTGTTCCAATGTGCTTGCAGATGTGATAAATACAGGTAGCAAACTGAAAAAAAAAACGATGGAGTAGAGAAGGGAAAGGTTGCAGCAGGAACACTGGTCAGGTAGAACAACCCATGACACTAAATGAAGCTTACTTCATTTTTCATTAGCTTCACAGAAATGAAGACAGTGGGACCCTGTAATAAAGGGACAGAGGCTTTATGGAAGGCATTCTGTGTGTGTGGGAAAAGGCACAGGGATGGCTAAGGGAGGAGTGGACTAAAAGGCAGGTAGCTGCTTCCTTGAGGATCAAACGTGAAAGAGAAAGAAAGAGACTCCCAACAGCTTCTGCAATTGCAACAGATGAGAAAGAGGTGAGACTCAAGACAGCTCTTCTGCATCGACAAGAGCACTGAGAAGATTACAGCGTTAGTACCTGCTTTATCCCTGATGCAGGGATTGTAAACCAGACAGTTCGCTGCCTGGCTGGAGACCAGTCAGCAACACTTGTACTTCTCTTCTGTGTGTTTACATGCCTCATCTTCAGAATAACCTCTCACGTGACTGCGTGGAGGTTTCACGGGGAGTGACAGTGGCAGCGATTTGTTCAGGGGGACTCTGGCCTTACATCTGAAAACACTGAAGAACTGCAGTTGCAGCTGGTAAACCTGATCTGCAGTTCCACTACTGGGATGTATAGGAAGATTTTGATGATGTTCCCTGCACTTAAACTGGGCATGAAACAACACTTGCATAGGAAGAATTGTGCTTGCAGTATTAAAAGCTGTATTTGAAAATCTGGCAATGCTGGAAGGTGGAAATGAATCTTGGAGTGACTGAAATTGCATACCTTCAGGTTGAAGGACTGCAGGAGCAGTGACTTGCTATGTCAGTAAGATTTTTTCATGACTTTTAATATACTTTCTACACTCCCACCCGCTTCAGGGGTGCAATCAGAGAGTTTCTTTTGGTACCAGGTAGGTTGGCTCTTGCTGATGGCCTTCAGTAGCCTGGCACGGCTCAAGAGGCCAGTCAATCTGTTCCAGAGGATCTGAGCCTCACCCATCTTTTACACTATGAGAAAGGGAAAATTGCCAGCTTGTTTAAATGCTAAGTGTTCCCAAAAACCATAGTAATTAGACAGAGATGGAAAGGTCATGTGAGTTAAAGCAACCACAAGGACTTTTGGAACAAGGAGTTCTCTTGCCAGATAAGGTTTCACTCATTTTACAGAACCACAGGAAATGAAACTTGTTGCTTGCAGGCAACATAATATTTGATTTGCATATGCAGTACAAGTCAGAGCTTTACTGCATTTATACATTTTAAAAACGTGCAGTATTAAAGAAAGGTGCTTTTGGTTCATGCCATTTAGTTGTGGTTCCTTTAGATTTTTTTAAATGCTTTCCACAGAAAGTATTAGGAATTAAGTTATTATTAAAATCCCATAACCAGTGGTTCAATTAACAACCACATGTGGTTGATTAGAGTAAACTAAACATGGACCATTTTTTACAAGTTCTTAAAAAATACTCCCTTCAGCGGTTAAAATATGAAGTAAGCAAGGAGGTTTGTCTGCTGCAAACATCCCTGCTCCTTCTAGGAGAGCAAAAGTGTAGTAATAATTTGGCAACAAATATTTCACCAATATTTTTTTTTCCACATGTATTTCAGGTTTTCCTTCAGTTTTGATTAAATAAAAAAATTTCTCAGGTTAATTTTCAAGTGAAGAATTTACTAAATGTCCTGTCAGTTTAAATGATCACTATTAAATGTTTTATGTACAGTAGATGTAGAAATATAACAGTTAATAAAGGAATAAACTGAGTTCCAAACATAACATTTAGTTAAAATTTTGCTTTGAAATAATTTGTGACAGAAAAGCTGCAGTTAGCCACTTCACACAGTGCACTGGCTGCCTCTGTTTCTCTAAGGCACAGCCTAGAAAACTTCAAGCAACTTTAGAATGAATGATGTAATGAGCAAATAATTGGAATATGCCTATTAAATGCCATCTTGTTATGTCATGTCATTTACATGTATGTGCAAATAAATCTCAGCTTTTCAAATTCCATAAAATTTCTGTCAAGAAATCACGTCAGGTATAAATAACTACAGGATTCCATTGCCTGCCAAATTCTTTCAGCATGTAATAATTTCCATGTGATCTTACTACAACTGGTTTTAAACATATAAATAATGTCAGCTTATTCTTTCATTATCAATATTTCTGCTACCAGCTTGATGAAGCTTGCCATCTTCTAAGAATTCCAGATCCATGTTTGTATGTTTATATACAGACCCCTGGTTCTACAGCTAGACTTACATAGTGTTCCTTTTCTCGGCAAAAATTCAAAACTCCCAAATTACTATAGATTCCGTTAGAAAAATGTGCTATTAATGAACTGAGATGCAAAAAAAAGATGTAGAGCAAGTACAGCTAACTACAGGTTACAGATCAATTGGTTTCAAAGGCTGCTAATCAAAATTGATTTTTGAATGACCATTTCCATAATGAATTTATAATAATACTTCAACATTTGGCCAAAGTGGAAAATTATTGCTTTTTCAAAACCACATGACATAACACTTAGAAAGCAACAATTCATTCAAAAGGAAATGTGGTTTTCTTAAGGAATAAAGTCAATTTATTTAAGTGGTTCAAAACTTGTTCTGTCTATGCATTTGTTTCTGCCGTAGTAATGAGCTGCTAAACTTTCCTCTTGTGGTTTGTAGTTATTTAGCTCATTATAGTAACATAATCATATATCATTACATGCTATCATAAATCTGCCACTTTTCCCTTACAGAGTTAATCTTTTTAAATTGAATAATCCGTTGAGCATCAGGTTGAGTTAGTTTTTCCTTCAGCACAAATCATTTAATATAATACGCTTTAACTTTTCAGACAAAGTCAGTCCAACCAAACAGCAAAAACACTCCTCAGAGAATGAAGGGCAGAGGGAACTGTTGGGATACTGAACCCCGTTTCAGCTGTGAATTGCTCACTGGGTTTGTATTCAAGTTCTGTGGTTCAGACCCAGCCTTAGCACGTATTGAGAGAAAGCAAACCTCCTATTTTGCCCAGTGGTAAACTGATCACATGTGATACTTTGCCAGCCAAAAATGTCCTTATACAAATGACAATACAGCTGTGAAGTGAGTTTCAAAAAGCTGGTTATCTGAATGTATAAACTTATAGGCTTGGTTATACTTGCAACCAGACAGATGTGCTGCACACTTCTTTATTGTGACTATTTACCACACTTAATCAGCATAACATCTGGATTATATAACATATTTCTTAAATATGCAAGCTCCTGTTACTGGAAGAATCCGTGATAATAACATCACTTGCTAAGTTATACCTCAAAAATTGCAGAAACATTAATTAGTTCCCACAGCAGAACTCCAGAATAGGTAAATAAGCTCCCAATTAAAAAGGCTGGGCAATTCAGGACAAAAAAAATGTTTTAAATTAAGCAATGGGACAGCTACTTAGCTGCTCCCATTCTCGTCCTCAAATCACACTGGCACTCTATAGTTGTCCAGAGTGCCTTTGCATATTATTATATACAATAATACAGATGCCAGACTTCCAAATAATAAATAGCAAAATACTTTTGCTTTGTCTAAGCTAATATCTAGTGCATCACAATCAGGGGACTGAGCAGGACATTGCCAAGGTGTGCTTCAGCCCATGTATTTTGGGACTAGGGGGCTCCTGCTTTGGCAGGGTCACTCCAGGCTGATGGAAGGCTGGATGAGCAGTCAGATGAGGTGCATAGCTAGTAGCCATCTACTGAAAAATCTGCATAAATGCAATAAATCTGCTGTTCTGATAGCTTTCCCCATTATGATAACATATCACAGCATGAACTGGTCTGAAAATTTTGCTCTGTATTTATATCAAGCCACTTTAAAAATTGAGTTCCCCTTGAAATGCTGTCAGTCTCTTAATAAGACAGTATTGGCCAAAAGTGCAAAACTAAACAAATAATTTCTCCTCAATTAGGAAAGTTTAAAAAAAAGAAAAAGAGGGAAGAGTTACCTTGAGATCCCTGCTGTACAGACTGGTTTTGAAATTGAGCATATGGTTTATTCGGTATTCCAGAAAACTGCTGCCCATTTGGTGACTGGCTGTGTGATGATGGAGAGCTGTGTTTCTGCAATAGGGAAGGTGGAACTAATGATTTCAGGGGGCTGACAAGTGGAGAGGTTATGCTGGGAGCAAGCCTAGAAAAAGAAAATACAGAAAAACTTCACATATCACATCACAATATGGGAAAATGAAATATTTGAAAAGCCCCATTTCCATAATGGCCAAACTACAGAAATATTTCTTTTGCAGGTAGAAATTTATTGTAAAAAATATATACATATATATATATATATAACAATGCAGTGCCGCTTTCAGGTATTCATTAGGAAGAAAGGGAGTTAGAAAATATTTCTGTTCCTTTACATTGACTTCCTGTACTCGCCATAATGAGAGGAGCAAAATGACACCACTCCTCTGTAAGCAACTTAGACACAGCTCAGTTTTAACTTAAAACTTTGGGAGCTGAGAAACACGTCCAGGAAACCGAAGTGGAGAATGCTGCTAGAATGAGTAAAGGCAAGCAAATTGTTTAAGAGCCTTCATGGCTGTAACAGGGTAAAGCTTTACATCCAAGTTTCAGTCAAGACAAAGAAAAGCATTAGTTTCAGTTATTCCTCATGCAGGATTTTTTAGACTTAGAAATACAGCTTGAACTGCAACAGATGGTACTGTCTTTTCAAAGAAAAAGCCTGAGGAAGTGCTTGTGGCTGCCCTGTTCAGTGGAAGACTGAGAACTGGTTGTACCTGAGAGATGGAGAATTCCCCCCAGATGCCTAGGACTTGGGCCAGCACAGGAGTGCTGGTGCAGACCCGCTCAGTGAACAGACCCTGACCCAACACTCCCGCAAGGAGCTGGAGCAGCTGAGGAAGAACCTCACTAACCCGTTTCCATGAAGTCCTCAGGCATCCTCTGCCACCGGAGTGAAGCAGAGAAGCTTCAGTGCTTCCTCCCTGCCAGAAGGCGACCATCCCACCAAGGGGTGGTACAGCAGCTGACCCAGAAGGGACGAACGCTTTGCCAAAGAATGGTCTCTTGGCCAGTTGCAGCCAGAAAGATGGCACGGTGCAGAGGATGGGACCAAAAACCTGGCCATTCACATACAAGCCTCTTTTAGAGCTGCACTGAACTAACGCTGTAAATGAGTACATAGGTAGAAGCTGTATCTTTTCTCTTCCTGTGGTACCTGTGACAAATGGCCTTTTGCTCCATAGCCCAGTGTTACACTCTCAAATGTGTGGGCTGCATGGACCATATGTTCACCATATACCCTCTGCTGTCTCTGGATCTTTTGCTGAACATAAGAGGCGGCTCTTTGAGCAGCACTAGGATGCTAGAAAAACCACCTGTCTGAGAGCCACTCTGCTGAAACTTCACAGCTACAGGTCCTGAGGCGTAGAAATAAAAATATCCCTGCAGGTTATAGTACATCTCACCTAGCTGGAAAGAAAGTACTGAGCACAAACCATTGCAGGCATACAAAGAATCAACTGAAAAACAATTCGGATCTCTCACTGGTGTCTTCCTCTAGCACTGCAGAAGCCATTCAAACACCATAAACCATGATTTGCAACAGCAGTTCCTCACCAGTTTACACCACTGCTTCTTGGAGCAGTTGGGATTAAACTTGGGGAGCGATGCTACGCTTGACTTAGGGTGAAGCACTACATGGGAGCGTTCAGGAGGTAAATATAGATGAACTGTGAATTAATGGTGACAACAGCTTAATCAAATTTAACATGAGAGGCAGAGGAACGCTGCCAAAAGCTGTCACAGTGACACTCTATTAAAAGGGGCTTAAATAAATCAAGCAGTCAAAGCCCATCCTATGCTGAAATAATTCCATCACCCAAAGCAGGAAAATAAGGCATATAATACAAACCACAGAGACTCTGAATATCCCCAAACTAAGCTGAAGAATTAAACCAGTATTGTTAAATGTGTGAAGGCAAGGATAATTTCAAGCCAAATATGCAAGAATGGGAAAATATTTTTTTGTGAGAAAGATAACACCCTCCCCATCAGCAATGATCAGCAATATATAAAATAAAGAGAACTAAAGTAGAATTTCAAGACCAAGCATGCAAAGAAAAAAAAAATCTTATCTGTTTGTTGTTCTAAGTGCATATTAAAAAGAGCTCAGCAACAATGCCGGGACGGCCCTTGCCTCACCCGAGGGTTAAAGGCCTGGGGCAGCAGAGGGGCTGAACAGTGAGGTGGGCAGCACAGGGGCCACCTGTGCCCTCTTTGGTCAGAGACAGAAAACGCTCTCCGGGGCCTGAACTGCTGAAGAGCAGATGCTCAGGGGAAAATACCGAGTTTATTTGCTAAGAAGCAGCTAAACACTTATGGTCGGCTCCCTTGTGGCTGTAGTTTTTCCTCAAAGGTCTCAGTGGAGAAACATTTTAACAGAAATGAGCTGTCGTGCAGCCCAGCTACAAGTTGTTATCTTCTGGAAATGCTCTCAAATGCGTGTCTGTGGTGAACTACTGCACGAAGAGGGGGCTGACATTATCTGCTGGGACCTGTGGAAAAGTCTTTGTTATGGTCTTTGCTATGGAAAAGTCTTTGCAAGGGAGTGGCCAGCAAAGCACAACCACAAATTACAAAATGGTCACCAGCCCCTTCAAACGGCGCGCACGGAACCATTGTCCTCAACATGCCAGAAATGCTGTTAGAAGCCTGGAAATGCTTCTATCTGAAAGGAGATTAAAAAGATTGCAGTTGTTGTCATTGGAAAGATAATAGCTAAAAGAAATCGTGATAGTGACATTTATATGGATAATGACCACACACACATTTAAAAGAGAAACAAAAGATGTACTAAAAACTCCAAGGGCTGGATGAGCCAGAAACCACTCTGAATGAGGGAGGAAAATACTTCTGGTGAGCGAGTACTCTGCAACTGCCCGTGTTGGGTTTCCTCTGCCTTCTCTTGAAATGTCTTGTCCTGGCCACTGCTGGGAAACGCAGCACCCCAGAGAGGCCTGCCGGGATGCTCGCTCTCCAGTGCTTTGTTAGGATGGTCGAGTAATCGCATTTTTAAACTCTATGCAAATATCTTGCATGTCAAACAAAAATGGTACATTTAAGGTATCCAGCTGTGGGAATACCGAAAATCCTTCCCTACACAGTTTAACTACTCCCAGAGGCTATTTAAATCTTAACCATGTGAGAAGAATGTAACAGTTATAATTGTTATTTTTAAAGCAATGCTTCTCCCCATTCACACTCTTTGGCATTCCTGTTTTTCCTGTGTGTGAGCTCAACAGTTGTGACAGCCTTTGTGCCTGGAAGCCTTTGAAATGGCTGGTTGAGAGCAGGTGAGGCTCCCTCTGTGAGGCAGGAGGGGTGTGGAGGTGTGTGGGGCCCTGCTCCAGCTCAGTGCTCCGGCTGGGCACTGCTAGTGGGGTGCTGGAGCCCAGCATTGCTGCCTGCGGGCAGCCAGGGACCCACTGTAGCCCAGGAACCTCAGCCGAAACCCTGAAAGCTCCCTCTAATGCTTGACCATCGCTGCCTCCTCTGCATGAACAGAGTTTCGTGCAATTGAGGGGGTCACCATAAAATCTACTACCTTCTGCTCAGTCTGTCCCAAACAGGGCATGTAACACCTTTCCAAAAGTTAAGGCACGGTTTTCAGCTAGGAAAGAGCTTTGCTCAGCAGAAAGATCTGGCTATATTAGCACAAGAGGCCAACATGGGGATTTGTCTCCTTAAAATATTCATCACAATGCCTACAGCTCGAGATGGTCCCTAAAATTTTATTTTCTGTGCATGTATACATGTGTCAACGTGCTTTGGCATGCTCAAGGAGAGTTTTTTTCATCAGCTAACTGTCCAGTTCCCAGTGCCGTGTTTTTAATTCTCTCCTGAATACTTGCCTGCTAATTAGGTTGCTGTGATACTCAGGTTGTTAAAAAAGAGGAGGAATAATTCCCAATACAAATTCAATAGATAATGCATTAGCAAAGAGAAAGAGCTTAAAAGAAAAGAGCTTAAAAGGAGATGCCTTCTGTGTGGAAGAAGAAACACTAAACTACTTACACCAGGCACTCAGCTGGATACATTACAAATTCCCAGGCAGTAGCTCAGACATATGTGTTTTAATAACTAATAGCCTGGACATTTCCTGTTAATACTGCACTAGAACCACAGTTTGCTTTGGTTTGGATATTAATAATAAATATATAGCATATATTTTACTTTAATTGTAACTTGTATAATTCAGTAAACGTGAAGGTCCTTTTGGGGCCTGTTAATATGTATCTGTGCCTATATGTAGCTATACAGTGATATATATAAATAAATACCCTCACACTTATGTAAAAAAAATCCTTATCCTTAATTAATTCATTCAATTTAAGGGCTCCTGGCTATACAGAGTATTTCTGTTCAGGAGCATAAATCTACTTGCTGTCTCCCTAACCTTGTGAGAAAGCCAGGAAGAATCAACAATTCTTACAGATTGCTCGCACTGCTGATGTCGTCTGAGTGTCGATCCAGTCTTAAAAGGATGCTTGATAGTAAAACACTTAGTAATTCAAACAACAAATTAACCCACGCAAGGCTTTTACTACTCTGTTATCAGAAACCGTGTGTCCCTTATGTGAAAGGTAACACGTTAACTGTGCATTTGCCTTGTTCCTAGCCACCATCTGCTACAGACAGGAGTGGAGTTACTAGCAAGCCCTCTCTGAATCCAGAATTCCAGCTGCCTGCTGATGAAACTGCTACTGCTAAACGCCTTGCTGTATGTAATACATGATGCAAGTAGGAAAGTTTTTTCACTTGACGACTCATTGTGGTGCCTTCAGACCTAAAACCAGTAGGAGCTTCTCAATACTTCTCATACAGGGAGGTGTGCACCAAAACAGCCTGTGTTCCCTCCATGTGTTGACTGGCTTTGAACTTACAGTATCTTTTGGGAACAGCAGTGCTGAAGGAATAATGTGCAACTTTCTTGGGCAGTGGTAATAACAGAAAGGGAACTATACAGTTGGATGCATGAAGAATCTACTTACTAATGACCATAAATTACATAGTGGTAAACCCCAAAAAGCTGTATTCAGTTTTGATGCATTAAGTCATGACAGGAGTTAAAAACAGCTGAAGATACACTGTAATAGTAAGACAAGGTTTTCTTACAAAGTAAAACTGCCAAAACTAGAAGCATGCCACTGAAAGAAGATAATTTAAAATGCAGTTTTTCAGATTACAAAAGTGCCATGGAGGACTCAGTCTCCTCTCCGCTCTGTCCAAGACATGGGAGCAACAGGGCATCATGCACCATGGAGAGCAGCAGGTCGGCTTAAAACAAAAGGAACATTTTGTTCTCGCAGCATGCTCTGGCCTGTGGCATCCATAGCCACGGGACGTCACAGAATCAAACAAAATACCTAGCTTTTTAAAAAGGGACTGAATAATTTAATGGCCAAAACCAACATTTCCATGCTAAGCGAGGGGTAATCAAATCTTGTGCTTCAGGATGTAAACTGATCGCCCAAGGAGTCAGAGAGGAATTCTGTCTCCTCACTCATCATACAGCTTCTATGATAGACCAGGTATTGTGGGTTTTTCCAAATTCCCTTTGAAGCACCATGTGTAGGATGGCGCTGAAGACATAACACTGGTCTGGAGGGACCTATGATTTCAGGTGGAATTGCAAAGCTAAAGCATTCCTCTCCTGAGGATGCATCAGTAGACAATTAAGTAAAAGGACTAATCAGAAAAATCTTGTTTATGTAATACCTTCATCCACACAATTGACAGAAAACTATCGGAAGAACTGATCCTAATTCAGTAACATACCTTGTCTGTGACACTGCACACATTTCTGCACCATGCTAAACACTCTCCTAAAATCCTCAGCCCTTCCCAAGGGAAGCTCTTCAAGTCAGATGGGATACTACCCACAAAGAGTCATTAAACCAGGTGTTAGATACAGATGAGCCAATTCCTCACCTCTACTGCAAAGCATTTGTCACTCATATCAGTGGGAATGCTCAGAAATCTGGATCTCAACAGAAGGATTTTTTTTAAAAAAGAGAATTAGAAGTCAAAACATAGAAGATATTAATCTGTGTTCTCTCTCATTTTATAAATTGCATACCTTTAGGAATCTCAAACAGAAATCCCAGTAAGACTTTTACATAATTTTTCTTCTGATCATGTTGTAACAATATATTTTGGATGGTGAAAGTTCATTTTAAATTTTAAGGCCTCTGTGAGGGAACTATCTAGTCATGCCATGAGCTGGCTATTCACCTACAATAGGCTACAAGTACCATTACCTCGTTTTAGAATTATTTACCCTGCCTCCACCTTCAGCCTCCCGAAGTAGGCAGTGGTGTATAAGAATTTGCCTATTTTCACAATGCACAGCAAATGTCTTGTTCCAATCTTATGGCAACATAAAGAACCAAAAATTAAATACATATTGACATTGATTTTTCTGAGCTTTCTGTCAAGATGTATGTTTTCTATATTCATCCACAGCACTTAGTCTGAGTAAAAAACAGTTTTCACACTTTGCTTCAGCCAGTCTTTGTTCAATAGCAGTTCCTGGACAAATTAACACAGAGTAAAGCCAGGTTTTGAGCTGTTTTAAGATGAGCTTTTTCATGACCTAGTTGATCATCTCTTGACTGCCAAAGACTAAACACAGTATACTTAATTAGTAAATACTGAATGGAATTGAAAATTGAAAAATAAAGAAAACAAATTCAAACAGAGATTCTTGACTATTAAGTGGGAATGAATTGTAACCATAAAATAGAAGCATCTAAGATAGGGATGTTTCCAATATGAAAACTGTCTAGGTTTTGTTTTGGTTTGGTTTTTTTCTTTTTATGATGTGATGGCTTGATTGGCAGATTCCTCAGCTAGACAAAGAACCTCAACCCATATCCCATTGAGTTCAGTGGAAACAGGACCAAATCCAGGCTGAAAACCATCTGTCCTTTATCTGAAATAAGTTTTTGTATATTTTGGGTTATAAGATCATTCTGTAATACAGTTCTCATGCATAGTGTATCACCTTATCAAACAATCTTGACTTGGAGAATTACGGTGAACTTACATTAATATGGAGAAAAGTATACAATAAAGCACCAGAGTGAGAAGCACAAAGCAAAGAAGCTCCGTGTTTTATCGTGACTTGTACAGTATTGCAGCTAGTTATAAAACCTCACATTTTTCCATGAAACCAGGTTCTACCATAAAAACCAGCATGCCAGCCATTTCATTCATAAAATCTCTCCCTCAAGCATTATAGTTACTTATATTGTGAGAAAGTCCAATTCAGTTCCAGGACTAGGAGATTATTTTTTTTTTAAATGTAAAAAAAAAGTTAACACTGATTTTCATCTCTTCTCATAATATTAAAAATTATGTGTAAAGCTCTGCTAATCTGGTCTCTGGATAGCGCCCAATCTCTTGCCACGTGTTTCTGTTCTGGGTCTTGCCCTACGGGAATTTCTGTCAGCACATGCTCAGGAAACAGTTATACCGTTCACTTTTTTTTTTACCTTTTTTTTTTTTTAAGACGGACTCTATCTGAAGTTGGTGAACCTTTGCACTAATCACTGCCAGGTGCCTCTGGCTACGTTTCTGGAATGCAAGGAATCTTTTCCTTCTCTCCCTCTTTCTTCCTTTCTCCTCTTCTCCTCTCTCCCTGATATACAATAAATCCTTCGTTGCGGATCACCTCCCTGGGCATCATTGCATTTTATTGCCCTTATCTATAAACAATGAGCAAACAAGTTACTGGGCTGTGACACACTGCCCTTCCTACAAGGCCTCAGTCTCTGCTCCATGATGACAAGGTACGACGCTGTGTTCCTGTTTTTCTCTTTTCTCCCTGTGCTTCTGGCCAGCTTGAGTAGCTGTCTGCTGTTCAGTGACTCAAGCTCTATTTCTGGCTCTCCCACTAACACAGCGTAGGACATATCTCTGTACGGAGCATCTTTAAAGCAGGACTGAGGCAACGTCAGCCTTTTCCTAGCTTCTAGACAAATACAAGATACTATTTTTCATTCAGAATACCGCCTTGGATTATTTGAATCCAGCTCTGCATCTTCACTCATCCACACTGTGAGCAGTGCCAACAAGTGCCCGTGCAAGGCGTGCAGGAGCTGGGTAGCTACGAGGAGTAAGAGGGGCTTCAGAAACATTATGGAGAACGATGTCCACAGGACCTTTAAGGTGACTGAAGAGTCTTAGGTTATTTAATTGCTTTAGAATATTTTTAATAATACCAATAACAGTGATACGAAAACAGCCTCAGGTTCAAAATTACACAGGAGCCAAAGGAGTCCTTTCCTGGTGCATGCAAAGGCTTTCTGTGCCGGCCGTCCCTTCAGGTGCGGAGTGACTTACTGAAATACAATCTTTTCTAACAAAGACTCATGCACGTCTCAGTTGGGCGTGAAGCATAACTCACTATTTTTGTAATGCATTTCATTACCTAAAGAAACTCACACATAGACACAAACATGTTTTTTCCATGTTAAATGAATATCTCTGCAATTGTTCTGACTTGACACGTGCAATTTCTGCAGAACAGTTAATTATAGTGATCATTATGGGAACTGCACCAATCTAAAAGACGTTTTTATTTATAAAGGTTTGTTCAATAATCTTTGAAATGAAGCTGATGAATCACTACAGTGGAAGACATTACACGTAAGGGAAATTTGAAAACTTATTCTTGCTAACAATCTATCAGGAAAATATATTTCAAAAGTAAAAAAAAAAATCCTTATTAATGTGGTGAAGATATATCAAAACATATTTAAATAAAGAGCACTGCCTTAGGTACAAGTGATTGCCAGGAAGTCAATTACAAAGACATGCAATCAAACACAGATATTGTCTACTCAATATTATCCAGCATGTACTGCCTGCTTGACTGATCAATCCTGTTTTAGTAATTTAAAGTCATTATTCTCTGGCAAGTGTGCAGCAAGGTGCTTCCAGGAGCAGGTAGATTCTGTACTGGTAGCTGATGTCTGCCTTCTTCAAGTTTACAGTCTAAAAGGCACTATACTGAATACTGGGAGATGTTAAGATAACTTAAATAATTTGTTATACCATGGTAAATTATTGTGTTTGGCATATCTGGTTTACATCTAACTGCAGAAGTTTCACTTAAAAAACAAAACAAAATTTGGAAAAAAAAAATCAGCTTTACAGATGTTAAGCGTAAATTTAACCAGATAAAATCAGCAATGGCTAAAATCATTAACATAATGCAGAATGTGGCTGAATCCATCTGAAACGCTTTCTGAGTTACTCTGACCAACTCCTTTAACCTCCCACCTTCTCCTGTAACTCTCTTATTTCTCAACCCAAGGTCGTTCCGCTTACAGTGTCTCTTCTGGGCAGGCAACACAGCGCTCACTTTAAGATGCACTGATGAAGGCGCTCTAATGAATGTCAACCCAGCCCACCTATTTCTGCTGATGGCCAAACAGTATTTTACCTCATGATCAAGCACTAAGTTATTCTTAACCATGTACTGTTGAAGTAAGCCTATGCTAATGCTAATTTTGCTTTAAAGGGGGAAAAACTGTCTAAGCCTATCTGGACATGATTATAAATGAATTCCGATCACATTTTGTACAATGAGATAAATGACTGGGGATTTGAAGCCAGATGCTTTTAATTACTGATTTTCTTTGTTACATGAACCTCAGCTCTGCACCTGTACATTGTTCTTTCTTTGGACAGATGTACTGATGCCCCTTTTGCGTGCTCAGATCCGTAGCACTGAGATAAATTGTGATGGGTTCTTGGCTTCCTCCACTGAAAATGTTTTCAGCTGTCAGAGATATCTGTTTCTTGTTATTGGTTTTAGTGCTTTTGAAAGAAAGACTAAAACACTGACTTGTGTATTCTATTATAAATGAAGAGTATTCTCCAGTGGAATCCACAATGAATGAGTGATGTATCTCCTTGGTCCTAGGAACTGTTACAAATGCTGTGTAGGTATTCAGTTCTCCAGAGTACTTCTGGAGAGTAAAAGTTTGTTTCCTACAAAGAATCAAGCAACATGCCAGTTCCTAGTAAATTTATTTATGTGAGCTCACAAGCTTAAAGACTAATAAAAATTAGACATAAGTAGTTGACACCTAATTGTCTCTTAAAGTAATGAGAATTAGGTACACAAATATATTTTCCTACCTGGCCTGGATTCTGGCAGTTCAAGGAGAGAGCATAACGTATTGCAAAGAGTCTCCTCCATTTCTTTTACTGGTTTTGGGATGATTTCTTTGATCTTATCCCTGAAACAGTAATGCTCCAGAAAACTAGCTGCTTGCAAAGAACAGTGAAACTCTTACAGCCACAATGTGCGTCTGTATGAGCATCTGATGAGCAAGCACCCACCAAACCCTTTGTATGCCATCAGCATCTACCAGGAAACCTGAAGCCAAAAGCAGTCCCACAGCGCAGAGATGTGAGGCTGGTGGAGAGTGCTTTCTTCCAGCTCCACAGCTCGCTGAGAGCAGGTAGAGGGGCTGGACCAGATTCTTCTGAAATGGAGGCACCCGACACAGTCGTGGCAATGTACGTAACAGGGCTGAAATACGGGTAGGAGCTGGCTTACGGTCTCTTACTGCCAAAGTACAACATGGTGGTTGTACACACACAAATCTAACACACAAGATTTTATCCTGTATATCTGTTTTCCACCTTAAAAATATCAGGAATTTCAAATCTGGCGTCCCCTGGTTGAGCAAGAAGGGAGGCTTTGTGTACCTTGTGTTACTTTACGTAAAGAGAAATGAAGGACTACATTTTTAACATTTTCTGTGGTATTTGAATTAACAGGTGCTAAGAAGCAAGCAAACACAAATTCTGATGTTTAAGCAGCCCGATTAAAATATCTCTTTTCACTTGATTATTTTTAAGCCCTGTGATTTCTGTATGGGTAAGTGGCTCTACAGGGAGGTCTGGAACACGGTTTGAACTGGTTGCAGTTAGCTGGTGAGAAGCCTGGGCAAGGAGAGTTGTGTACGCTCCTCCCTCTAACCTTGATTATCTAATCCTTTATATTAAAGGCTCACAAGACTGGCTTCAGAGTTCTCATTAATCATCACCTACGGACACCACAGATGTCTTAATCCCACTAGTTCTTCATTTACTGTTGGGTTTGCAGAGCAGAAATGACCTAAATTACCACAGGAATACAGAAAAATAGTTTGACTTTCCTTTCCCTTGGAGACACATCACCTTCCCAGTGAAGTTATTATTTGTCAGTACCCCCAGCTCCTTTTGAGAACATAAGTGCTGTTTGTTACGGGCGACGCAAGTGACAGAGGGCCTCACACTCACACACAGAGGGACCGTGTTCAGATCCTACAAAGTGACCTTGTTAGGTCATTAAGCTAAATTGGTGCAAATCCTTAACTTGGTGCCACCACTCAAACTCACTTAACTCTAATCGTATCAGTTTCATTTAAGCTGATAATTTATCACACTAAATATTCTAAACTGGAATTTACAGAGATAGCTTACAAGTGAAACCAAGTACATTTTTAAATTGCTTAGATAATTACCCCTAAAAAGATAAGAGTGCAACATTCACCTAAGATTTAATACTAAAAGCTGGCTTTCCATCTTCATTCTGCTACAAATCAAAACAGACTATTTTTGCAATGGGCAAAGGAAAACTAGACATTATACATGGCATATGCTACAAGAAATGCTAAAGTAAGCCTTTGATAACTGAAATAAAAAATAAATTATATTTAAACCTGGATCACGACAGGCCCACTTTCTGGATGCCAAAATATTTCCCAGTCACACACTTTCAGTTTAATTAATATCAATATAAGTAAAATTTTTTGGTCTAGCATGCACTTCGTAGCAGAATTTGAAAAAATACTCTCCATATTGTATAAAGCCAGTATAAATATATTTGGTAATGAAGTCAGATTTTGTCAGAACATATTCAAGTGAATTAGATAATTTTGTCAAACTATTTAAATGTCTTAGCAAACCATTTGGGAAAACTGACTGCTGCACTTGGTATTGACTTTGGCAAAGGATGGTATAACATCGGGCTTTTTAAAAAAAAAAAAAAGAAAAAGCCTTTAAATCAAATTCTGAATCTTATGTCAAACTTGAGTAGACTATTTGTACTCTGTCTTATGTAGTTTTTGGCATCTTGCATATTTGATGACTCAGTAATTAGATGTCTTGATAGTAATAATTTGGTTCATTCCACAGACTAAAACTATGCAATCCAGCCTTGTCATCGCACTGATTCACAGCACAGAAATTCTTTGCATTTACTTAAACATGAACTCTGAGACAGCTGACAAGTGAGGCAAAACATGATATATGTGCCAGAAAGCTGGAGCAGTTAATATGAAGAAAGGTAGTGTTAGGTGTTTCTTTCCTGTTGTAAACCATATATACGTTATATGAGTAACGGCATACTGCTCTGAACTGGCAAAGGTGTAACAGTTCTGTAATTCAGGGGCTCCAAGCGTTAGATTATTAAGTGATTTTGCCCAGTTAAATGGATGAATTTTTTAAACAAAACTGTGCTAAATGAAATTCAAGGACTATTAGTTCACACTAAGTTTTCTGTATTGGCAATTAACATGCCATGTATGGGCTTTATTTCAGCAGTCATTAACAATGTAAGCAAAACCAATTAAAATACAGCAAAAGGGTCCTGAACTGGATATGACAATGATGAATGCAGATTATTTTGAATTTAGTAAATGGTATTTGAGATGCTGAAATATTCCAAGCCATTATGTCATGAAACTAGACACCATGTTTTAAAATAACTATTAAAAATACATTCCACTCTCCATCTCCCGATGTTTGGTTCATGGTTAGAAATCTGTTATCATCTCACTCTTACATTTTGCAATAGGATATTAACTACAGTGTTTTTGCAAAGACTTTACATTGGTATATAAGTACCGAGATAATATAACAGCACTGTTGTCTCCTCTGAGAAAGAATACCTATTCCACTAGCACTGAAAACTGGAGAGACAGTTCTGATGTAAGCTTGATGTAAGCTTTGGCCTAAGCAAATGATCAGAATATCTGTGAAAGGGGCTCAGTGAGAAACTCAGCTCACGCAGCGTGGTGTTTCTGCTGAAAGAGAAGTCCCGTACTCTGGAATGGAGGCCTGAGGGGCAGCAGGGAGAATTCATTTGGGAGCTTCAGACCTCTCAAACTGGAAAACTGTCTGTTGGCCTCATTCTGGTCAAGTCCTTGCTTTCATTTCTTATTAACAGTACCAAATTGTGAAGTGCCTTAGAAATAAATCCACCTTACTGACAGCCTGTTAAATCCTTCCCACACTTCCTTAGTTTATTTCATTATTGGTTGTGGTTTTTGTCTTAACTCTCCTAGGAAGCCCACCCTAGAACCAACTCAAAGAAGAAACAGCTGAGCAGCACACTGGGCAGCAGTGAGAGGAACGGATCCTACTCTCCCAGACTCAAGTAGCCTCATTCCACATGGAAAGAATAGCTCGTGGATTACCTTCACTTTGGGACTGTCTGTCTCCATTTTTCCTGTTTGCGCTCACTGCCTTCTCTGCTACAGAAAACTTCATATTTTTCTGGTATAACTTCAGTCTAAATCAGCATGCCATGACTCTGCCATGGGCACGAGTCTGCTGACAGGAAATAGAAGGTCAGGAATGTGGGTGACAGGGCAGGGAAGGAGGAGGGCTGGGCACAGGCATCTTATGCGACCATTTCAGTAGCTGAGGGACAGAATAAGTCTGTTCCTGTGATGGGCAGGTATGCATCATACACTGGGAGGGCGCACTGGCACCTGCTACTGGCATAGGTCAGAAGAGATGGCTGAAGGAGCAGCAGGGTACAGAAGATTAGCTTGCTGCAGCATTCATTCCATGATTAAGAAAAAAAATAGAGTAATTTGTTCTTAACTGAATTTCCTCAATCAGATTGTTCTTCAGATACTCTAGCTGTAATTTTCCTTACCATGTCCCTTCCGTGCCACATACACCCTGCCTTCTGCCCTTTGCTTAAAGCATGCAATTAAAAACTTTCTGGGCTTTCTTTTCCCCACTTAAAAGAAGGGATGGGTCAGTCACTGGACGAGGATGGAAAACTCTACGTTCAATTGCTGTATTTACTAAAGAACCCCAACATATTTTTAGGAAACAAGATCTCCTAATCTCCCTGTATCCCACGTTCCCATTAGTAAAGCAAAATCAGAGTCCCCTCCCTGTCCAAAGTGCTGGAAAGAAAAACTGTAAGTTTGATGCTTAATTTGCCTGAGGCTAGGCACCAAAAAAAAATCTGAGCAAAAAGATTAGAGTAGAATTTTGTGGCTTACAGAGATTCTTTGCTGTGGAGAAGATGTTATGAGACCCTTGAGCAAACGGGGCTTTAGATACTGTAGCAACGCAATCTATACAGTCAGTGTGATAATATACCCTTCCCTGATTAGGAGCTTACTGGTTAATGCCTGCTGCTGAGAGACGTCGTACAGAAAATCTTATCAGAGAGCAAGGAAGTGAGAAAGCCTGCCTCTCTGACGCTAAGCCCAAGTCTTACTAAGGCAAACACTGCCTTATTCCTGAGTGAGTCATAGTTGAGCTTTTTACCCTTTAAGAGATTTCTCATTTTACCTGAGAAAAGTTCTCTGCACTTATCCAAACCTACAAGAAGTCATCAAGGAAGAATTAAAAAACCAAACCAAAACAAAACAAAAATCTAAATGCAATTTCATTCTATGAAGAAAAAAAAAATCTCAGTGTGTTTTGCTGAAGACAAGGACAAGGCCTTGAGAACCTGATAGTGATGTCAAAGTTTGCTCTGCTTTGCACAGGGAATGGACAACATGACCTTCTGAGGTCCCTTCAAAACAAAATTATTCTATGGTTCTAAACCAAACAAAATTGCTTAGTTTGGGCCGTTGTTTTTCATTTGAACAGCATCCATGCAATATAAAATAAACAATTAACCATTCATTATCAAGCCAGACAGAGGCCAAGCATGTTTCACACACATACCCTTCCCTGGCGCTCTCCAACGGTGACTGATGGTGATGTGGACTGGAAAGGGCAGAGTCGAGTGGATGGTGTCTTGAAGGGAGGTCGTGAGGAGGCGGCAATACACCTGGTGAGGGACCGTTATGGTTAGCGCTGGTACCACTGTACATGCCTGTGAACACACATCATTTTGCAAAGTAAAATAAGCAAGGAAAGAAGCATCCAAGTAAGTCCTTGAGAGTCCCCAACTCCTTCTCTATCCCCCACCCGACTGAGACACCAACACACAGCAGCCCACTTCTGCTGGGGGAGTCACCTACCCAGAGACCTAGTACATCAGTGAATATTGCTGTGCCTGGAACCGCACTCAAAGCTGTATCAAGGTATTTTGCAAGTGTGTGTCTCCCCTCCAATCCTCTCAGGTGGTCCGTTTCTTCCTTGTTGTGACTGCACACCTGTAAGGGCTCCTCCTAGCAGCTGGCAGGACTCTCACCCTGCCTTCACCATACTTCTGAGTGAGAACCCACAGTGCTGGTTGTTTGCAGAATGATGGAGCTCATACTGACAACAGTGGTACATGGTACCTTACCACCATCACATCAGACACTGAACTCAGAGCACTGTGTTTGTTTAAGGGGGATCAAAATTTGGAGTTTTTTCATTGTCCATTTAAAATATTTTAATTTGACTTTCAATTAGTATGCTGCTGGACATCCTACAGTATTTAAAAATATCACATTTTTATACAAATGAAAGCCCAATAAATTAAATGTGAAGAGGAGTGAGGAGAAAATTTTAATGAGATCAGGAAAACAACACGAGTACAGAGAGGTACTGAAGGAGTGTTGATGTTCCGTTTTTTTTAGGACTCTGGCTACTCTCCTCTGCCATGGCAGTCAGGAGCCAATGGTCAAGTGTCTATCATGCCCTCATGCACATACTTTGTTGAGGAAGCTTTGTTCAGGACATCTTGAATTAAGATGCTGAGATTAAGTTTTTTTCTTATAGTCTCCTTTCTGAAGAGTAAGCCATGCCCTAAGACAGTCTAGGCTATCTGGCGGTCAGGGCCTTGACAGCGACTTTTGGTGTGAAGGCTGCACTGCGGGCAGGCATCCACAATGAGGGGCGATTGCAGAAGTGCTTGCTGCCTGGTGTTATGAACTCTGTTTACAAATGCCACCCTATGGCAGGGGGAAAAAAGATGTGGCTCCTACTAAGTGCAACTCTTGGAAAAGTCTAGTCCTTCTTTTCTCACTTCCTCTGCCCTTCTCCTCTTCTTAAAGTTTGCCTACAAGACCTCCCAGAGTTTTGGCCCATGAGTGCATGCCTCCCAGGGCATTTGCACAGAGAGGAGGACCAGAGCAGCCACTGTATTCTGAAGGCTGTGGGAAGCAAATGAAGTTTGCCAGCTCCCACAGTGTCCAGCTACAGCACAGAAGACCCCACACTCCCTCTGAGGCCTAGTTTCTTTGCCTTCTCTCCTCCTGCAGCATTCACCTTTCCTCTCCCACTCATTGTGTGCAGAGCTACACATTCAGGAAGACAGAGCTGTATGTCAGCTGTGCGTGGATGTGTCCCACTGTCACTGACAGGGTTCTGGATGGCACTCCTCCCAAACCCTCGCAGTGACACGGAACATGCAGAAAGCATCATGAAAATCTGGAGCCATGGGGAATGTGTGACAGCCCTCTGGGCAGATAAGACACGGCTGAATGTCAGCATCTGTTTCCGTGCGACTGAAGAGCAGAACCACTACGGCAAGATTCCAGCCACCTTTGTCAGGGACTTCAGATGAGTCAAAAATCTCTCATGAACAATGAGTCCTCAGCTGCTGACAGATCTAAAGGAACAAAAATGAACCACATCATATCTGTCTCCCACTAGACAGAACATTTGTCAAACAGCCAGTGAAACCAACTTGCTTTCTGCACTGAAAGCCAGACAGAAGGGGCTTTAAGTAGTCAGATGTTCCCAGGTGATGCTAGGATTTATTTGTCAAAGCCTTTTCCAATAACAGTGAGTCAGTAGCTAGGATGCTACTGACTTGTGAAAATGTAGTTTTTCTACTGGTGGCTTCAGTCCATTTTATAATACAATAGTTTCCATTCCCCTCAAATCCTTACTGTTCATACATTCATTATCAGGCTTGAACCAAATACCAATTTGACCTTGACTGTACAGTGTCATTTCACACTCCAGATGTATTTCCTGCAACACGCAGTTCAGGTATATTGGCAGTACAGCCTGGAGGAAACCACTAAACCTAAAGAGATGTTTATGCTCTCTAAGGCTAGCAGGCTACTACTGGCCCCTGTCACTAACTTGTAACTCTCAAAAGATAGTTTTAGCAGTGTGGTAGCCAGCAAACACTTCAATGTTTTATCTTACAGTCCCACCCCTGAACAGTTCATGAATGTTTAAGAGTTCTCTCCTGGCTGCTTCCAGACTGTCTCACCTGCTGAGGATGGTTCAACTCTTTGCTTGAGGTGCTTGAGAAAGACAGAGTAGCAGAGTACCTACAATCAGCTCTAGAGAAGCAAGAAAATATTAAAAAAACCACCCCACACATCCATATGTCCAGGAGATGAGTTCTGCATGATCCCATGCACTCAAACCCACTCCACTAGAAAACCAAATGAAACCAGAATCCCTGTCACCTCAAGTTTCTGCCATGCCCAACCACTATGCAGTTTACCCATCTGTGGAACTACCAGGGTGGACACCCATTGCCTGCTCTTGGGCTTGAAAAGTTGTCTAGCTGTGGGCCTCCTGTCCTAGATAAAGTAGGGCTTCTTCCACCTACCCAGAGTTTATCCATCTTTTGACTTACTGATCACACCTTCTCTAGAAAAGGCCCCTGCTTGGACTGTATGTGTGTTGAGGTTTGTAGGGTTTGTTCATCAGTGAGTTTTCCTCTTCCTACATCTTTGTTTACCACAACAGCCTCACTCACGCTCAGTTTGACACATGGCGTCTCTTGTCCCCCCCACCTCCCTTCCATACGACAGCCTGTGCTGCCTGACCCCACAAGCCGCTGGCTCGCCTTGCACTGACACCCGCTCTCCATGGCACTGCTAGATCGGCAGCCTACCGCAACATCAGCTGAAGCATGTCAGGGTAAACCCAGCTGTCCGCATATCCTCCGTGACACTTTGACAAACGTGCTGCTGCACGTGTGCTGCCTGCTGCCAAGCAGCCTGTGTCACAGCCAAGCCCTGCCTGCCACCTCTCCTGCAGTGGGAACGCTAATTTTGGGTGCCACTCTCTGGTATCCAGCTGCCAGTATTCATGAAACTTGTCAGAACGCAATTATCTCTGAGGCGTATGTCAAACATGGTTGAGCTCGGTGAATGGATTTAAAAAAATAGTCTGGGGAAGGGGACTGACACACATGTGGACAGAGAGGCGAGCAAAATGATGACATAAGCCTTGCTTCCTAAGGAAATGGGACTGAACCCTCACTCCTGATTTGTGCAGTGCGTGTCCCTCAGACACAGGGCTAGCGGGAAGAACGGGAGGAGCTGCAAGGCTGCTCTGGTGTCGGACACGGCAACGTGTGCTCCTGGGCCTGCTGGCGAGGCTCTGAGGCTGCACCGCCTGCCATTTGGATGAGGCCTCATCTGCCCCTGACGCTTCCGGATAGTGCGAAAGCCGACACAGGAGCCAACATAGGCCAAGAATCGACCCTATTGTTCAACTGCTTCACTTGCAATTTTGATTTTTGCTTTTGATTCTAAAATTCTATGATTCTATGTCAAGAGGGAAAGAGCAGTTGTTATTCCATTTCTCAGTATAATTTTCAATACTTCTAAAATATCTCTTATTCTACAGTTTTTCTTACTTTTTTTCAGCAGTGAGCTATAATATTCTGAGTACCTGAGGTCACACAGAAGCCTTTGTAGCTCTTATGAATGACTACTCCTGCAAGTGCAACTCACTTCGGGACAGTGCACCTTGGGCCTCTTCACACATTGACTGTCCCAGCTTGTAAATATATGTCATCAATCAATATTTTAAATGGCTTGGCCTTTAACCTTAACATCTGTTGCCAAAACAGTACTCTCAGCATCTGTGACTAGCAGCTTTTTTTTTTCTCCCAACTGAGACCAGAAAAGCAACAATAAAACATGCTCAGAGAAAATACCCGAGTGGAATGACCTGAATGGAGATACTTCCTTTGCAGAGAGAGTGAAACAAGCTCTTGGGTACAGCTAGACTTGAATGCGTCCAGTCATGAAGCATCTCACTTATAAGGAGGGGAAAAGGAGGAAGATCTAAGCAAACAATGGGTTCCTCTGACTGCAAAACATTCTTCTGTTCACTGTCTTACCCAGACCTAAGCACAAACCTGCTTTGAAGTCGGACACAAAGGATGGGAGCTTTTTAAATATTTCATTTTTCCTGTGATTGGCTTTCATCCCTGACATATTTAAAATGTGCTTTAACTTGGAAAAAGACAAAAGTGAAACTCTCCAGGAATCCAAGTGATCCCTAAAGCCCAGAGCTCTGCACATTAATAATGTGGTTTCTTTGGGGAAAAAAAAAAAAAAAAGAAAAGAAAAGAAAAAAGAAAGTCAACCTCAAAACAAAAGCCCAAACCTTGAACATTTTCATATTTTCAAGTGGAATCAAGAGGACATAATGTACTGTATTTATTCATATAGATCCTATATAGAGTATTATAGCTGATTTCTCCAGAAATATTGCCTCTGTTTATTTGAAAGAGCAAATGTGCAAGCATTGCAGACTATAGGTGGCAGCAAGCATGTCCTTATGCTTTAATTCTGTAAGGATCAGCACTTCAGTTTATACGCCCTAAATAATGACAGAGGAACAGTTGTGACTATGGAATTGTACTACACATAGTGTGAAGAAACTTCCGTTTCACTGTAAAACAGTCTTTCAAATCTTGATTTATTTTCCCTGGCACTTTTTCATACTGCGCATGTGATGGGGTCTCATATGGAGTGACCCGGTGGAAGAATCAGGAAAGATTTACTAGATTTTTTTACAACATCCTGGTGAAGGATTGATATAATCACCACAGAAATCATATTAGAGAAAGCCAGTATTACTGATGGATAAAATCCTTAATTTCACAAGAGATTCTCAGAAATTACACTGAGAGGTTAGGAATGGTCTGTTTATCTGTAAGCTAATAACTTTTTTCCTGTTTTATTGTCGTCTCTTGAAATCTGAGGCTGTTTCTGAGGCTCTTAAGTGCAGCCTGTTGTGAGGGAGATGTCATTGTCACTGGTCTTTCCTGTCTTGCCTGGAAGCAAGAGGGCCAGCCATGCTCCAGCTACACCTGTCAAGGGTGCAGAGCACAGGCCACGTGCTGCCCTCACAGATCTTAGGAGTGCAGATGACAAAGGCAGAGAATGGAAATAATCTCCCCAAGTCCCTCCAGCCTTCTGCCACTTTTTGAGGAGCCACGTATAAACCATGAGTGCAGACTCCCAGGGGAACGATGTATTCTGTTCATGAATTACATTCCAACATTTCAGTGCAACTTGAACTAGAGAGAATAGGAGATGGTCAAGTAGAATGCTTTTTTTTGTTTTAATTTTTAAGACTGGGGAGTGAGGAAAAAAAGCAGGGGATTTATTTCCCAAGTAAGTTTTAGTAATTTATTACTTTGCTCTTATGAAGCAAAATATATTAATTATATTATATTATATTATATTATATATTAATAAACTGTATCAACTGTTCCCTTTGTGCAGGGGAACTAGCACCAGGCATTTTTGTTTTCCAATCCCAGTTTACCATTGCATTGCTCTAAGCCTCAACAGAAACAAGCTAGGGTTTGTCTGGAAAGCTCACACTCAGCTACAGAATCAATTTAAAACATATTTAGTAATACCAAGTCAAGCCTCTCCCCCACAGTGGAATTGAAAGAAGATAAAATGCATCTTAAAACACAACAGATTAATTTAGCTCTAACCTAAATAATTTTATGAATAATTTTGGATCATAATAGTAGTGCACATTTTCTAATATTGACTAAGTTTGAAAGTAAAGTCTTCAAAAGCGGCAGCCCTGTCTTTTTGTGTCTCACCTTGGCTCTGCTCTGCAATCCAAAGACTTCCTCCTATGAGGACAGGCTGAGAGAGTTGGGGCTGTTCAGCGTGGAGAAGAGAAGGCTTTGGGGATACCTTATTGCAGCCTTTCAATACTTAAAGAGAATTTATAAGAAAGATGGGGACAGATTTTTTAATAGGGCCTGTAGCAACAGGACAAGGGGTAATGGTTTTAAACTAAAAGAGGGTAGATTCAGACTGGATATAAGGAACGCAAGCAGGTTGCCCAGAGAGGTGGTGGATGCCCCATCCCTGGAAACATTCAAGGCCGGGTTGGACGGGGCTCTGAGCAACCTGATTGAGTTGAAGATGTCCCTGCTTCTTGCAGGGGGTTGGATTGGATGGGCTTTAAAAGTCCCTTCCAACCCTAACCATTCTATGATTCAAACTCTCCTCTGCTCTTAGGCATAGCATGTGCTATACCAGACTCCACATTGCTGCCCCAAAATTAGGAATAGTCTGTCCAAAACTGAGTTCAGTATGCATTATTATTTAAACAATTATAGAATGAAAAAGTGACTTATATCAGTTACATATTTTTTTTTCTGGAGATTTTCTCCAGACCATACAAAGTGCTAGATATAAAGTGTTGCCATCTATCCATCCCATTTCTAATACGCAGCTGCCATTAAAGAATGAATAAGATATTGGGATGTGTCTGGAATGTGACAGAGAACGACACAAGAAAATTAACAATGATGGCTTATAAATCAAGTGAATGACGTAATCTGGAATCTTGTGTGTAGTATAGGTTATACCATCCCCAAATTGATATTACAGTTAGAGAAGTTTCAAAGGCAGTAACATGAATGTTTCTCCAAAAGTAGGTTCCACCAAAGTGGACCAAGTAAGCATCTATATGCATGTTCTTCTCATCAAACACCATCTGAAAGTAGCACACGCAAAATTAATCAAGGAAAGTAATTTTTTTTTTTAAAGAGCAGGCTTTACAACTCACCGATACACGATGTTGCTGAAGCCAAGAATAAAATAAATATGAAAATTAGAAAACGGGCTAAATAAAGAGGTTTCAGAGTGAATACAGCTAAGTGAAACGTCCCCTGCTCTAATCTCTAGAATCAGTGGAGGGATATAGGGGCCTTCACAGACTGAGGCAGATTACAACTAAACTGATGGCCTTTGGGAGTTCCTCCTTCTCTCTGCTGGCTGAACAAAGAATCGGGAATTGCTACATCCCTGATTTAGGATCCTCTGCTGAGGTTCAAAAATTGTGAATATAAGATCTTATTTTCAGCAGAAGGGAATGGAAGTATCTTTTTCTCTTCCTAGAAAATATATAGAACAGTCTAAGGCACCTGAAAGGGGCCAGCTCTTGTTCAAACCACAACAAAGAAAGGACAGACAAGAAGGAATGAAAGAAAGATGAAATACTAGAAAAGATAATTAAAACGTTTGACATTTCAAATTCAAGTTTTTGCTCCATTCATACATCACCATATTATTTGTTAAATCACACAGTGCATGATAATACACAGCCTCATCAACTTTTCTGCAGCTCCTGAAGAGCTGGAAAACCTTATTGCTGCGTGCCTTTGTCTTTGCTGGAGCACTCCCTTGGCTTTAGCAAAGCTCATGCACCTGCGTTCTGCTGAAGCCAAGGCAAACTTTTAAAAAGAGAACAAATAGATAGAGGCTGACTTTCAGCAGGGCTGCTACCCCTGTCACATGAAATTAATAGGAGCTATCTGGCAGACTAACTCTGAAAAACAAAAAAAAAAAAAGTCAGGCCTTCACAAACAACTCACAAGATTATTTCAGTTTATTCATTTTGTTTCGTTTTTTTCATCTTCCATAGCGGCAAATCAGACCCGTAAGCTTTTCTGCTTTAAATCCTGTATTATATCACACATTTAGCACCATAATTATCAGAAGTATTCTTACCTGCAATTAAATCATGATGACCTACAGATCTACCACATTTCCCATCCAAAATGTGTTGTGAAGATGTGTGGAGCTGTTGTATAGCTAAGCATTCACTTAGTACATCTTGTTCGATATCGGTACATGAATTGAGCTACAATAGGAGGATAAAATAAACATTTTATTTCAAAGTAAAACAAATGACCTCTAATTAAATTAATATGTCTCTGCTTACAGAAAGAAGGAACAAAATGTCACTCTTAGGAACTTGCTGTAATTAAGGATGTATCTATTACTTGGTATTTTTAATTAGAGATAATTTTAGTTTTCTTAAGCGCTCAAGTGTGATAATCTTAAATCAACAACAGTTTGCTTCAGAAAATAATGTACCCTGTGTTTCTTCAAACCTTCCTGAGTAATTTAACTGCATATTTTCAGGCTTTCTGTCGTTTCTTGGGTTCTGTGGCAAAAGGATTGCATCACCTTGTAACTGTGACACTTGGAAAGACATTTGATAGGGAAAGAAAAGCGTTTGTGCTTATCAGATTAGAACTGGCAGAATAATGCGCTGTCAGTAATGTGCAAGAGGTATCACTGATATGTCAGCTGTTCTCCCTGTAAATTAAAGCTCTGGCAGAAGTGACTGAAGCAAACTCTTGAAAACCACAATGTCGATCATATTAAAAACAGCAGGAGATGAGAATTAAGAAAGAAAAGCATTTCTAATTCTCTTTCAAACATGCTGATGTTGCCAAGGTTTTGTCATAATATAGTGCTCACATTACACAAACAGCCATCATATTCTATAGCCATTAATAAATAGTTATTGTCTTTACGTTTACAGTTTTGCATACTGATCTCCCCTGGGTTTGCTTATTCTAAATAAAAGGTCCAGGCAAACCTATTTAGAATTCTGCTGTACAGCCATTTGTTGTTTCAAGATAAACATCTAACATTTGGATCACAAAGTGCATCTGCAGCCAATTAAACTACTACTAAATTAACAGCTAACTTTCTCCTATTTTGTTCTTCTAAAACCTTTCAGAACAACCAAATATTACAACTGCAGTCATCCTCTAAGCTATGAACTAAGTATTCTGGATTCCTTTGATGAAAGTCTAAGCTCAGGGCATTTTATTTTATATCAGAGATGGCACATTTGGTAGCATATCTCAACCAAGACATGTGGGCAGAGCAGCCTGTTAATTTTTCTTTCTTGGCTAAGTCATTTCCACTCAGAACTCCTGGGAAGCTGATATCAACAGGCAACTGCCTTTGCTGAGTCATAACCGAAACGAGCAAGTGAGTAGGAACAGTCTTTTCCCCTTTTTTCCTAAATCTGAAATCCAAAGTAGACTGTCATCATTTCAGTAAACACTGAAATTTACTTATTTGTGAAATGTTGTTGTTTTTTTTTCCTATAAAACATTTAAGTGAAATATTTGGGGGATTTATTATTTCTTTATGAGCCAGATTTGCTTTGGGCCCTTTTAAGAGAGTCTGATCAAAATGCACTTTAGATTTGCTGCTTTTTCAGATGCCTTTTGAATTCAAGTTAAAAAGACACGGGCTCAAGTATTCATAAAGTTATCATGGATAAATGAGACAGGAAATCTGAAGATGATTTCTAACCACTGGAGCAGTGCAGATTTAGATTGGTCTACCAAATAAGGTGTGGGAGGCAAGGAATCAACATTATTTTAAGATAGACTTGATAAGTCTATGGGAGGGTATGTATATGCATGCAGGAAAATTCCTCAAGCTAGAAGATTAAGAGATATGAAACCCTGGATATTTGACATCTTGGTACAACCGAGCAGCCTGAGTTTGCAATTTCTGTGTATTGCATTTGCCCTGTATCGATTCTATGCTTAATGCCTCCCGCTGCTGATGCAGGAAGTACTTTGTGCCCCTCAATGCAAGTTTGGATGTAGATTTTTTCCCAACTTCCTCTGTAGAACTGAAAATAGGCCTCAGCAGGTGACAGAGTGTAACATTGAGGATTGTTCTTTTGCCCAGAGATAAAGGATGTTAACACGTTAATGCGTTCAGCCCAGTACACAGAGCTGAACAAATGCTGTCACAGACCAGCTCTGTGGGGTCCCAGTCATCTCTTTACAAACTGTGTGCATAAAACAAGTGTAATAAACAAGTCTCTGATCCTGGGCTGGTGCCTGTAAGCATCTCCATTTAATAATGAGTTCATTAGCCCACAGAAACCAAAATGCTTACTTGAATCTAATACCGGTGAAAACATAACTACCAGTCTGGGCTTGAAATATGCATTTAAAATATAGATGTGGTGGGAAAAGTGGGGGGTTTTTATTTTCATCTATTACAAGTGCTCCTTTCCTGACATTTCCATAGTGTCCTGGTTTAGTTTAATTTGTGTTTTAGATTATCTGCCAACATGTATTTACTAGCTGATTGCAGAGCCTCAATGCATGGACATTTTATGTGAATGAAAGCAGAATCTGGGCTTGTGTATGAAAGATGAACAGGAAAGAAACGCTTGGAGAGAAAGCGTGAGGCAACTGAAATTACAGAGTGGTAGCCTTGAAAGTGCAAAACTAAAAATTGGACTGGTTAACAGTAGTGACTAAAAACCAACAGGAAAATTAGCTCAACTTAAGTTTCCTTCTAGCGATATTGCAGAAGAAGAACTCTGACTTTAAAAGATATAAAATAAAGGTAAATTAAAAGTAACCCACATCAAGGAGATCTGGAGATGTGTCATTTTTTGCCTGGTGGGTCTTACCTTCTTATGCACCTGTTGTTCTTTGGCTGAATGAGCTTTCACATGTTTGCGCAGAGAGCTGGGGTCGGTGTAGCGTTTGGAGCAGCCAGGAATCTGACAGGCATAGGGTTTCTGTAAATGTGAGGAAAGGGAAAAGATTTCATATTCTTCTGCATCTCTAAATCAGCACAAAGAGTGCTGAAGGATGGCTGTTTCTGTGAAACACAGTGTTAAGCCTGAGCTGTTTGCTCTGACTGCTGTTTCCAGATTTGCTCTGTCTCCTCTACGTACACAGACCAGCCATGACACAAACAGAACCGCACTGACAGCTCTGATTTTGCACTCCATGCAAGCGCTGAGAGCACTTGACACATCTGTACTCTGACATCTTGGATATTGATTACTGAGCCAAATTAAATGCTAATGAGATGTAACTGGATGGGTTTTGAGAGCATGTCTTCTTTTTTAGCCTTTACAGTAGACAAAATGATCACGATATCACCCAGCATGAGTTCTGATTTACATAGGTTTTACAACAACTGTTCCATATGCAGCAGAGCAAAGCCTGAGGTATAGCACACATTTGGTTTCCTTCACACGTTGTTCCTGTTTTCAATAACAGCAGCAATGTCTTTATAGTTTCTAACCAAACAACCTGCATCAAACATTAACATTTGAGCAAATCAATACAGAAAGAAAAATCCACTATTGTTGATTTTGTCGGGAAGGCCTTTCCAGCTGATTTTGGCATCTGGCAGAGCTTGCCACTTTTATGTGGTACAATATGAGCACTATCTCCTGGGAAAACCATCTGGGTCTGAGCAGGCAGTTCCAGTACAGTCTGCTCATAGGAAAATAAATAAATAAAGATGCTCCAATTTAACCACTGATTCTGGAGTCCCAATGACTGAAAGCCTCACCAAGTTCTCTTACTTATGCTTACTCCCAACAAATGAAACTCTCTCTGTTACAGTACAACCTCCAATTGAACATGCAATTACCAAGTTGAACAAAGGGACTCTGGCACTTGTTATTAAGTAACCATTGACTTAAGTGACAGCAAAACAGTGCTGCATGTCAAAGCTCACAAAGTTTTAAAGTTGAGCAGAACGTTCCTTTTTTCTCTACTTTCTTGCTTCATCTGTCAACGTTACCTAACATTACCTTAGCCTTCTCACTTGGACTAGCAACTCCTTTTGGTGTCTTCCCAAAGGCAGAAAAGTGGTTTATTGTGACCTCAGTGTCACATTCTTTAATCCCCTTGGTTTCAGAAAGAAGATCCACAAAAGGGAAAAAAACCCACTGGTTTTGGGAGAGAAGTGACTGTGGGGTAGTTTAAACAAGTTGCTCTGCTCCTGGAGGAGCGATGACATGCCCTTTTTACCGCAAGGACAGATATGTTCCCTTTGTTCTGCTTCTACCTAGGAGAAGGATCTACTTCCAGATGATTTAGTAGAGATTTGATCAAACTAGCATACACCAGTAAGTCTCTGAAATGATTTACAGATTCTTGTTTTGGAGAAGATAAATGATGGAGTGACCTACATTGAGAAGCTTTAAAACCAATTCCAAATGCACTCAATAAGGAATAAGCAGTCTCTATAAACCCCTTTTCTTTGTAAGTACCTCCAGAGGATAAGTATTGCTGCTCTGTCCAGCCAGCAGGCAATTTCTGAAGGAATAATAGAATCATTCACCAATTCATGACCTTACAGGCTAACACAGCACCTACCCAGAAAGTTACAGGGCAAAGCAGATTTATTGAGAGTGTCTGGAACACAGAGAACTGACCCCTGAGGAAAAACTATGGAAAACTTCAACAAATCCCTTAGCAGAAAAACTAGCAGGGTATTTTTCAAATCACTGGTGTCATTCAAATTAGAGATAGAATCAGTCAACTTCGTGATAGGGGAACTAGATGAAAATCTGATTGCCCTTAGAAAGGTTCATGGCGACTTGCTTTGACATTCCAGGCAGTTATTTGTCCACTGAGCTAATGCAGCATGCAGTCTTTACCGCAGCACCATCTTGGAGCTCTGTTATTTTCCACATTCACATAAGCACACAATACACTAAGCTAAACCACAGGACTTCAATTACAGACCTAGTTTTAAAGAACTCGCAACAGAATAGCATGGAGGATATTTTTAGACGTTTAAGAAAGTTAGTAGAAAATCATTACTGTACCTTTTTCCTGATTTATGAGCATTTCAGATAGTAAAGAAAGATATAAAGGGAGAAGAAAAGAAAATAGAAAGTTAAGAGATTTGTCTTCAATATGCACAGATCAACAGACACAGGAATTTTTGCTCATTTTGTTAACTGTTTGAATTATCTTTCAAAACTAATAAATGGCATTTCATTTGTGACTTTAGCTAATAAAAATATATCTATTAGATTCAAGCAGTTAAATTTCAAAATCGTACACTAATTTAGCATATCGACTTTCAAAAGAGACACATTTTAGAACTAATTACAAATTCAAATATCTCAGGTTGACTTTCAAATAAATAAAACATTGTTATTGTAAGTGTGCTTTGGTTTGGAAAATGTGACTGACTTGCTTCTCTTACTTGTTTGTTTTTGCAAGGCATAATGTACATTAGACATTCCTTAATGCTGCACTGTCTGAAATGTGTAACTGCTTAAAAAGTAAATATCAATTAAACTCAAAAGTTCTGCCCCATAAACACTTGGCCAAATGTTAAACCATATATTCACTTCTTTGAAAGAGACAAAGGAACAACTCTGCCTGTTATTCTTTACAAGCTTTACGCTGAGGACTTAACTGGTCTCCAAAGTTGTCTACTTACTTTCTTCACCCATAATATGGTGATTTAATTTTATTGGAGCCTAAGATGGTAGACAGGCTCCCATCTTCTCTGCAAGACAAGTGAGAAGACTTGTAGAGTTTAGCCAGAATCTACCAACTGTACATAAGAAATGAATTTGTTTCCTGCAGTTAATTCTGTACCTAACAAATTTCATATTGTTACGACAGATGTATTTTCACCTTTACAAAATCATGTCCAGAACTGAGATGCATTTACCTTCCACTGAGATGTCTGAACTGCTTTTGCATTCATTCAGAACAGACCCTACCAAAGCAACACAGGATAGGAAGCAAGACCATGACACATGTTTAGTCCAGCAGCAATGACTCAGCTTTCACTCATACTATGCCTTATTCTGATGCTGCCTGTTCTTACTGGAATGAGAACACTGGGAGAACTTGCTGAGTAACTTACTCCTGAGTAACCTATTCATCGGTAACTTATTCCTCAGCATGAGTAAGACAGCTCAATTTGCCTTTCTGTGATCAAGACTTTTTCATTTCTCAAAGCACATACAATTAAAACCAAAAGTACCGTTGCTTATAGCTGAGTTTTCTAAGAAACTCCGCATGAAAAGTCACCCTCCAATTGCGGAACAGGTTGTGTACAAGGACCACTGGAAAACTCAATGCAACTCCCAGTATGAAGTCATACTTACGGTATCCAGGTGTGTTCGCTGATGCTTTGCCCGGTCGCTGGAGTTGCTGAAAGCTTTCTGGCAGCCAGGATGCTGACACAGGTATGGCTTCTCCCCAGTGTGACTCCGGAGGTGAATCTTAAGGTTCTCAAGCCTAGAAAATGCCTTGTTGCACCCTTCAAACTGAAAAATGTCATAAAAAGTCGTTGTAAACTACTATTAAATAAACCATGTGCAGCCACAATGAGAACAGTCTAAGATCCAAGTTGGACATGCAATAAATCAACCAACATTCAAACATCTGTTGAAATTTACGGATGAAACACAACATTTTGTGTTGTTCATTTAATCTGTCACTGAAGACATGGTGTGTAGCTGAATAATAATACAAGGGTTATAAATATCTCACACATTCTGTCTGAAGTACTAAACACTTAAAGACATGGTGTCAGAACAGAAAATTTGAAGAAAGAACAAGTGTTCTGATGAGCTCTCTTAGATGTTAATTGGCACAGGAACCGCTGTGGGCAATAACAATTAGCTGCTACAGACAGAGAGCAAGAGAAGCTATTTGTGGTGGGTAAGAACCTGGTTTCAGATGTCTGAAATACTATACACTGAAGCAGATGAGCACGGACTATTACAAGAAGACCTGATCCATTTGAAGATCAATCCAAAGGAACTCTACTGTTATTCTGCACCCTTTTCTTTACTAGCCGTATCATTCCGATCTGTTCTCAGCATTTATACAATCAGTAACCTGAGCAATTCTGACTTCTTAAGCACCCGTTTCATTAGGGAACTCAGTAATAAAACACTACATAGCACTCATAACAAAAGTCACTGTTTCAAATTAAATCTGAATAAATAAATAATTAAAATTTCCAGCTACTAGGCCAAGGGAAGGGTGAATTGCTTTGCTCACTGATAAGTTTTGGTGCTACAGACAACTGGTGACTGCAGTGGAGGTACTGTCTCCTGCATGATCTTTGGCAACTAACTCAGGTGAGCACAAATGCATGCATGTGTACATTCATGCACCAGCAAATCTATAACACACACTCAGATACTTAACGCATGTGCACAAAGATTTCTGTGCACACATACTCACGTGTAGTGGTGTGCATATACTTTGCCCACCCTGCATTGCAGGTTCATTGCACTGCAGATCTGCTAGTGTCTCTATCCAGCTAAAAACCTGGCTCTTCTGTGACTGGGGAACCCAAAAAAGGTATTTGAGAAACAACCCAGTCCACTTTCATATCAACACTAATAACAATTTTGAATGAAAGTAGGTGTGTCTTAAAACCCCTGTTTCTGGAAGTCAGATGTTTTTGTATGGTTCTTGCTCATAAAGAGTGAAATCCTGACCCTCACAACATTAGTGAGTGCTTTGTCACTTCCTTCTGCTGAGTCAAGATTTTGTTCAGCAGCTTTCTATTCACTACCTGTGGTTCCTCAGATGGCACCACAGAAATCACAGCTTTGCCAATCCCCATCACATTCTACTGATTACGCACACACCTCTCATATCTGACTCAGCTATGGCATCCAGCATTGCAGGCAGAGGGATGGGAAGGCAGTGCAGATGCAGACAGAGCCTAGAACATGCTGTAAACTGCAGGCTCTGATCTCCTGGTGCCTGAACAAGGGCAATTTAAACTACTGATGGACAAAGGTCCATCACATCCTGCTTGGCTCAGTGTGTTGTAAGCATCTCAACACAGTGGACAAAACGATCTGGATTCTCAAGCTAGCACTTCATTTTGCAGGCTGTGATCCATCTCTGGATGCAGATTGGCTCTGCACGCTACAGATTAAGCACACCAGTGCTCTCCAACACACAGGCACCCACACACAGGGTTTTCTGGCAGACTGTAAATTTCTGCCTTTCCCAGCCACTCATACATGAAAAGATCACTATGGCTTCTACTGCCCTAAATATTTCAGTGCCCTGGGCAGATATTTAATCTGTCTGAATGGCATATTTGGGTTTAAGTGTGCAGACAACCCTCTGACATGTATATATTTCCATCTTTCCCCATCACTACGATCATGATAGATCCACAAAGTCACCTGGAGACACGCAGTCTACGGCTTCAGAAGTTTTGGGTTTTGGCCATGACTCCCCTCTGAACACTTCAGCTGGTGCAGGGAGGCGGGGAAGTTTTGGAAGTGACCAGGCCACCAAGGCTTAAAAAGAAACAAACTTTCCTCTTAATCACCACTAAAAATCTGGCAAGGATTCAGAACGAAGCAATCTGAAATGCGCAAACATGCTGAAGTCCATTAAAAATAAAGCAGAGTTTGGCAAATCCATAGTTCTCATAAGACATTGCACAAAAGTAGTCTCTGGAGTTAATGTTCTGATGTCCTAAAGATCACTTGTTTCCTCTTTGTTCCTCAGCTTTCTCACCTCTCACTATCTTTTTTCAGTCTCCTGTGATTAGTGTTGTGTCCACAATGTCATATCATCACCTTCAAACTAACATCATCCCTTTCATTTTCACTTCAATAGACCAGCTCTTCTCAGTTTTACTCGCCAATACATAACCACAGGATAGGGTGAGAATGAGACCCAGAGTCTACAAAATTATTTTGCAGCTCAGCTCTGCAACCTCATTCTCCCAAATCCCAGGTGAGCAGAAAGACCAAATTTTTCCTTTCAGTTGTTCATCCTGTTCCCCGACATGTGCCATTCCTTCCACTCTACGTGAGCAGACACTCCCCTGACTGCCAGGAGTCCTTTCTACATACTCTACTCCCCTCTCTAAAATAGTTTCTGGTTCTCGCATACAGGCGTCAAAAAACCTAGCCCAGAAGGACAATATATAGCAACATTCCTTGGTACTGGGTCTTTGGGACACTTTATACCCCGTTGGCACCGGAATCACTACAGTGACACTCCACAAGATCCCTCTTGTCTCTGTGTTGCCTCAGGCCTGGAAGATCTGTTAGGTCACAGAAGTAATTTCTCAGCTCTTCAGTCACGAATGGAGGACCTTGACCCTCAGAATGTTTTTCTACTGGATTACCAGTCTTCAGCACCATATCTACAGCCTAATGCAAAGTAGGAAAGTATGCAGAATAATCCAAACTAATTAAAGGTCCAGCTCCATTCTCATTGATGTCAGTAGCAAAAATTCCAATGGCAAATGTCCTAAAACATCTAAACACAAGCTTAATGTAAAACACATGAAAGCACATATGTTTAAGAGTTTGCTTGTTCGAGACTCCAGGAAGAGAAGGAGCAGGCCCTACCATAAATGCTTAGAGCTACAATGTAAGCAGCAACACTCAAACAAATATGGGTTTATTATCCCTTTACTGTGGTCAATAGCCTTTTTTTTGGTACTAACACATAATCCAAAGGTCTAATGCCTTCAGCAGTAAGGCTCCTCCATCACCACATACGCCTGGACTTTAAGGGCTTTTCTTATTTACACTATAATTTCCTAATTTATATTAAATTATCCAGCTCTATTAAGCTGGGTAACAGATAGTGGGACAGTCACAATGCTGTGGTAGGTTCATTCTAAATACATAAGGTGGGAAAAAACTCCAGCAAGAAGAATGATACGACTCCAGCACTCTCATTTTCAAGGAGGCAGTGTTGCTAAAGGTAGGGCTGGCTAAATAGAAAGAAAATCAAAGGAAAAGGAGAGGAGAGCGAGAACCTTGCTGGCAAGTGATGAGAAGAGGGGAAGGTAATGTAGAAAGGTGAAGGTTCCCTACAAGTCCAGATGTGGAGACAGCACTGCTGAGACCCAGCTTCCCCAAAGCAGAAGTGTCTCACCTGCACAGTTGTACAAGAACTTCAACTGGGTTGCTGAGGGAACTGTGTTAGGATGACTTTGTACGGTAGTTCTTGGGCTTCATTGCTACTCACCAACACTTTTAACCCTTCCACCTACCTTTGCTACATGAAGTGTATTTACATTTATATATACACCAAATATAACTACTTCTGAATAAATAAGGAGCTTATTCTCCTTCTCAAGTAACATCCAGGAAGATCCATCAATACCAGAAGTGTCTCAGCTTCAACTACAAAGAACAAATATTGAGTTTCCAAAGGGCTTTAGGATGGTAAGAACTATTTGATCAACTGAGAAGGCCACTTAGAGTATCTCCCAGACATCTGGCCCCAGTCTGTCACTGCTTAATCCTAAAATCTTAAAATATTTTGTTTATGTTTGATGCCTGGGATAACTGCAACAAACACTGCATGATCCTCAAAATCTGTAAATGTCAACAGAGCTCTTAAACAAGTTCATCAAGAAAAATAATAATTATATTACAGTTACTACTTTTGTCTTTTTTGGGCGAATGTTAATGTGCACTTCAGACACTGCTATGCTACACACATCTGAGCACAGACACAAAACAATGCCACATGATAACAGTAAATAGCATGATGCAATTACTGGATTTTATAACTACTGCTGCTTTTAGAATAGGGCTTCTACCAGGAAAAAATATCTTGTAGAAATTTACAGGACTAAATTATTTCACTACCAGATGGAAATACATATGTTATCTTTATTTTACACTAAAATCTCACTGGAGTGTAACTGCTACAATATCGTGCATTTAAACGGCATATTTAGGAAAACACTACATTATCTCACAGTGATCTATACACATCACAATTTTCCTAACAAAACAATTTAATCTAATAACTGTAATTGCTTAAAATGTTTTTTCTTTGCTTCCACATTATACTTTGAATGCACCTGAGAATGTCGCCATGCAGAAATAACAGCATATTCCCAAGAGGGTTTATATTATCAAATGCTTACCATTTTCATAAGCGTATTTAATCACAGGCATGTCTACAATATCTGTCAGTGGTACAGATCAGAAGAAATAAACTATAAACTAAACCAGCTCAGACCATAAGGTGAAGCAATAACTGACATTTTCTTAGGAAATGAGTTATGACTGAAAAAGAGAAGCCTTCACAGTCGTAGTGCTAAATAGGTCCAGTGTGCCATTAGAGCAAGCTCATTAATATACACCTCTGCTCTCTGCTGCAAGATCAGTTAAACAAGCTGCCTTTTATTTATAGACCTGAAAGGGAAAGAGCAGGTCATAGTGGCCGCTGACATCTCAGACAGCCTACAGATGGAAAACCCAAAACATTTCATTCCAAAGCATTTAATGCTATCAATAGGAAATCTTATGTCTGGTCAAAATATCTACAAGCCTTATGAACATTGTGAAATGTTCTTTCTTCCCAAATGATTACAAAATTGGGAAAATTTTATTGAGAAGCATGTTATGAGAAAAAGGATCCTGTGAGGATATGTATCCCTTCTGGAGGGGAGGAAATATTCACACCACTCTAAATAGCATCAATGTTTTACAGCACACTGAGTCTAATGTTGGGGACATGGCAGGAGGCATACGATGCTCCAAACTGTTACGAATGTCAGAAACTTAAGCACAGGAATTTTTCCACCCAACACAAGAATCAAAATATCTGATTTGGTGCTTTGCTTTTTCTAGTGAATTCCTTACTTAATTAGGTTTTAATTCTCTATTGTAGCTACAATGTAAAGCCCTGATCCTGCAAATACTTGCTCCATGTACCATGACTCATGTAAGGAGTTTTATTAAACTCAACAGAACTGCTTGTGTACATAAAAAGCAACCCATAGGACTGAGCTCTCAACTTCCTAAAGAATCCCAGTTCATATAGCCAGTTTGCAGATTTAAATTGTTAGAAGCTGTTTTTTTCCCTTTGTAGTAATAAAATAATGGAAGATACCTGTAACAGAGAAAGGACCTGTCAATCTCTATGGTTTTTGTTTGTTTTTTTTTTTTTTTTAAAGTCTGAACAATTTATATTTGCAAAGTGACTCTTCTACATGATATTTCATTTGACTCCTGGGAAAAAATGCTTGTACTTGTTTTATTATTTGTATTATGAAAAAGCATTTAACGCTTTAGCCAGACTATCGTACAATTGCTGGTGTGTAGAAGGTGAAAAGGTAAAAAGGTTCAGAATAGGAAAAAAAAAATTTACAAAAGCAAGCCACAGTATGAATGGAACATATCCTTCACATTGTTGGGGTTTAGGGTAATTACAGCCAACCGTTTGACATCAGCACATTGTACATCAGCAGAGCATTTTTCTTTACGCTGTTAGACAGGTTGCATATTTCCTCATTAACATGAAACTGGGAAATGCTAACACACTGAAAACCCGGGACGAAGTGTGTGATCAACATACGTCACTGAATTAAACAAGACTTTGGGCTGCCTTTTACTTCAATTTTATTAATGTTGTAAGGCCTTAAGTCCACATTCCTGAACCCCGCTCTGGCAGTACCAGGAGTTATGGGTGCAGGAGGAAGCAGACCTGGCCCACGCCAGGCGTAACAATGGACTCATTTAAGTCACGAGGCTTTCAGCAGCAACCAGGTCTGATTCTGCATGCAAGGTGATTTCCACACACACACAGACTGACTGCAAAATCCAGACACCTGCCTGCCAGCATCCCCTGAGAAGGGATTCCTCTGCTCTCACTGTAGTTCCCTGAAAAATGAACGGCTGTGTTGTTGGAGCTCCCTGGGGAGCAGCGGCTCTGCCCAGCATGAGGTCAGCTGCTAAGAGAGCTCAGGGGGACGCACTCTGCTTGGTAGGTGCCTGCCTCCCTCCCCTGACTACAGAGACAGCCTAGATTTGGCTTCTGGGTTTTGCTTTTTAAAGCAAATTTTACCAGTGTTCCTGAGTAAATTTGGCATTAAATGTGAGTTTTGCTGATCGTCTCTCACAGTCTGCTGCCATGCCGAGCGCAGAGGACCAGCTCGTCAGGACAGGCACTGAGCCTCAGCCTGTCTCTAAGCAGCACTGGTATGTGTTGCCTCTCAAGAGTCTTGCTCATGTAATTGTAAATTATCATCCGTCAAGAAAGGGGTGAATGTTGTTCAAAGCACTGAAATATTCATAGATTTGTTTCTTCTAGTAGCAGTAGGTCAGGCACTTTAGTGAGCATTTCAGTGAGCAAACAGCTTTCCATAGCCTTTCCGGCAAACCCCCAGATATCTGGGAAACTCTCAGAGCATCCTATCATTTTCACAAAACCCTGCTGCTAGTGTTAAGAGTCTTTTTAGTAATCCTTCTTTAATCAAGTAGTAGGATAAATATTTGTCAAAACAAGGGTACTTACATTTATTTGCTGCAACATATGAGAATGAACCAGGAAAGCTGGGGCTATCTTACTATCGGCAGCAGGACAGCCACAAATTTTACCATAAGGTTTTGCTAAATATGTCATTTGGAAACCAAACAATTTTCTGAAACCTCATTACAGTTGGACTGAATGCAGTATTATGGCTTGCAGGCAAAAATAACATTGCATAGAGCAACATTTTAAAAAACAAAATGCAAAATTCATATGGTCATGTAATAAGCAGAGAAGACATCCCTCCTGAAATCTACATGTCAGTCCCTTTATTTTCTCATATGTAATTGGGAAACTATTATTGATTTGGGATTTTTTGAATAGCTTGCGAGCTATTTGAAATTAAACGACAACACACAATCCAAGATTTGCTGCTCCAATATCTGAGGCCAGATCTGCTTTTTTGGGGACAAAATTAAGATTGAACAAAATCAATTATAAACCCTTTCCAGCTGTGCCAGCAAAGAACCACAACTAAAATTAAAATGTTTCCCTCCAGTTCTTTCAGATTTTTTTAACAAAAAATACAGTTACTATACGTACTTCAAAACGTTGTTCCTATGGATCAGTAAGTCATTCTCTTACCTCACTTTCCAAGGAAACATTTCAATTCCAGTTTGCATCTAATGTATCACCTATTTAAACCTATCTCAGCTGAAACTTTACGAAATACCATCTTGCACTTTTACCTACCCCTTTGTGGGCTATTGTAATAGGACAAGGGGTAACGGTTTTAAAATAGAAGGAAGTAGATTCAGATTAGACATAAGGAAAAAAATTTTTACGATGAGGGTGGGGGAACACTGGAACAGGTTGCCCAGAGAGATGGTGGGTGCCCCATCCCCGGAAATGTTCAAGGCCAGGTTGGACGGGGCTCTGGGCAACCTGATCTGCTTGGAGATGTCCCTGCTTCTGGCAGGGGGGTTGGAGTGGATGGCCTTTAATGGTCCCTTCCCACCCGCACCACTTCATGATTCTGTGATTCTAAAAGAACACCAAACAATTAAAGGACGACAGCAAGAAGGAGAAAAAAAAAAATCATTACAAAAAGAAAAAAAAAAAAAAACCACCCCAAAACTTATGGCTGATTAGCATAGCATAGCATCTTAAAAGGCCAAAATACCACATGTGTGGCATGTTACAAAAGAAGATTAAAATAAAGGAAAAATATCCAGAGAACCATGAAGTCTCAAAACATCTGGAGTTTTATAGTAACAAGGAGGAAAAAATCAGAAACATAATTGAAAAAAGTCCACTGTGATACATTATTGTACAATGAAGCTTAATGGAATTGAAAGGAGAAGAGATGAAAAGGCAAAATAAGGGGAGGGGAAAGAAATAAAAGAAACAAGAAAAGGCATTTATATTTCAAAGATGTCACTGAGGGGTTTTATCCCAGTTATTAAAAATTACACACTCTGCTTCTGTAAGCTGTTTCTGTAATGTGTTGAGCGCTCTCTTTCAGCGTAGGACATTGATGCGTGCTGAGGAATTCATCAACCCTTTTGTACCCAGTGCAGAGGCACTTTTCACTCCTGATTCTTTGAGAGACATCTGCAAAGAGAATGGCAGAGAAACCGCCTGTCCTGGTTTACATTCTGAGTCCAGTGGGAGACTTGAAGAGAGGCAGGACAAACATGTAAATTAAAAATGTTTGCTAAAAACAATGCACACATTCAGGATTTAAGCAAACAATCTTAAGCTGTTATATTGGCATCAAATATCATCAAATGTAATTGAAATACTTTGAATGTACTCACTAATAAACGTTTGTATGGAAAAGTGAAATTAAAAACTTCCCTCTTTTTTTCATGTTTCCCTCTTTTTTTTCAATCAACCACTAAAGGAAGAGTAAGGTCTGCACACAGTCCAGTCTACCTTTGTAACACGCCAACTGTGTGTCTATAAACAGGAAGGGTTTCCAGTGCACCACAGACATGAACATCCGGGGCTAGGTCTGTGCTCTGTCTGTCCCCCGTCACAGGAAGATTTGAGACAAGTGTGTGCCAAACCTCGTCTGTAACAAATACGGTGTAATCTGACAGTGAGTGTCCATCCTAACTTCCAACTCATCCCCTAGACTATGATTTTTTTTTTTTTTTTTTAATCCTGGGAAACACAGCTCATATCTTCGTCAAGACCAATAAATAAATATGTTTTACAGTCATAGCTTGTCACATGTCATCACAGCTAACAAAGTGGCTCCTGTCCTTGGCAGATAAACCAAAGGAGGATCCTGTGAGAGAAAACTGATCTACAGTTGGAAATTGCTGGCTACAACTAACTAAACAAGTCAATCACAACCAAATTCTCTCTTAGAAAAGATGAAAATCAGCAGCAAGGTAACTCTCCACCCACCTATGTGGGGTTTTTTTTGTTGCAAATATAACTTTTTGTATGTGGTTCCACATAGATCATTAGTCTTCCTCACAAAATCTCTTTCACAAAGTGGATTCACTACTGGGTTTTTCTCCTGTTTTAGAGAGGGTAGGTTCTTTATCTTAAAAGGCACTGTCCTTCTCATACTCCACTTGTATTCATTTCCACATGAACATAATAAGGCTTTTATCTCAAATTGTTGTTTCTAAAGAGCAGCTAAGAAGAATAAAGTTTCCCTGAAAATTTATGAGCTGCATGAAATTTTCAACACTGGAATAATCTTTGCACAAAGTGATAAGAAGGACATACAAATTTTCCCAAGGTTCTTCTTAGCAAGGGCATAGAAAACTTGGTGGGATTTTCCATGTTCAGATAGGCTCCTGCTGTTTTCTCTGCCATCCTGGGCCAATATGATTATCCTTAAATGAAGACTGGTGTTTAACCTGCAATCCAAGGAAGGCAGGGGATCTGCTAAGATGTATGTGATTAAGCCCAACACTTCCTTGCACGTGTAGAGCTGAGCTCTGGCAAAGAGCCCTACAAGAGCTGCTGGTGAACCATCAGGAAAGAGAGATTGTGCAATGTGGTGGGAATTTGTTATTATTTCAGGGTTGGTTACTGTATTCTGCTTTCCCCCGTGCCCTGGTTGTGGAGCAGAACCTCAAGAGACATGGCTCCCTCCTTCACCCGCTAACCTGTTCCAGCCACATTACACCAGAATCCCACAGGGCGACTATGCACTGGGAGAGGTAGAGAGTAACAACAAGGAGAAGAACCACCTTCTCTTTCTGAGAGAACAGGCTCTCTTGCCTACAAGTGAAGAACTTCTCATTTTACTCAAAGTCATTAATTGTAGTCTTGCAGTGTTTTCATTTCATCTTGCTTGGCCATGTTCATCACAGGAAGGAAAATCTGTGAGATTTATTCCTAAGAAAATGGCTTCAAGGAAGGAAGTTTTAAAGGAAGTCAGTTTTCTGGCTTTGTCAAAATCAAATCAGCGTCTAGGCTTGGTTAGGCACTGCACTGTTGGAAGAGCCATGTTTTAGAGTCTGGAAACACAATTCTGTTCTTGCACTTTTTAAGTGCAAGAGCTGCAGCAGCAGTTCATACCTAAGCTCCTTCTCTCTGGTAAATCAAATATAATGTGATGCCTTCTGTTAGAGGCTGCGCTCTCTCTTATTACCTCACACTTCCATGTACTGAGCGTATGTGCTTCAACAGCTATAGCGGCTGATCCACACCTACTTGTGAAGCGATTATATTGGATTCTGTGCCTAAGCCTCTGAAGGAGATGTTAAATCAAGATTTTGCTAACAAAGACCCCAAAGTGCATTGCTACTTTTCACACACAGTGACTTACTACATCCTAGCACACTGAACTTGTGTGGGTAGTTATGATCTTCACCAAAACCTGCTCCAGTTTTAAGCAGTGGCGTTGCCTTCTAAAGTCTATTGTGAAGATGAGCTCTCTGCTGAAGAGCAGACGGCGTGGCAGCAGTGCCAGGTCCCTTCATTCTCCGTAACAGTGTGGGATCCTTTGGATAAAAGGCAGTATAGCAATGTTCTTTTCTGAATACAACTTAATGTTTTCCCACAGTCTTATTGTTTACAGGGAGTTTAGCAAGTCAATTCACTAATTTAAAATAGATTGTATCCCACATGGGTGGATAACAATAACACATATTGGTGAATCATATGGCTTTCAAATGATATGTATGAAAAATAAGTGCTACACATATTGTCTGAAATTTTATTGTGTGAAACCACAGCACTTAGCTCCCTACCAGCTGTGTCAACAATTCAGTGTAATAAACTAATACAATTGTAGAATAACAGCAAGGTTAGTTCTGAAAAATGAAAAACTAAGATTAAAAAATAATGCAACAAGAACATGTAAATGAATACTGAAATACTGATTAACACCATTTCAGGTGGGAACAACCAGCCTTGCAAATGATGCGACCTCATGAAATGTAGATTCCATTGTTATAGGCTGCCATCCCAAAGCCTAAGAGGAAAAGGGATTATATGGATGAAATTATTTTTAAAAGAGAAGAAGAGTAGGTTTTGATATCTGAGGAAACTGGTGTGTTACACTTAGACCGTACAACCACTGCAGAAGCATCCTATCTTACTACAAACTACATATGCAGGGTCAGCTTCAAAATGGAAGAAGAAGAAGAAACTTTCCTGGACTTTGCTTCCTAGGTTCAGATCAGCCTCACATCCACACCGACTCCTTCATCCAAGTTGCTTTACACACCTGACGTAGCTCCCGAGGATGCTGCCAAAGGACATTCCTGACATACTTGACCAATAGCAGCCCATGTACGGGAACGGTTGAATGAGCCAGGCTCACATAACAAAGGTTTCACATTGAGCTGTCTCGCATAATTTTTAATATGCTGTTAAATAAATAAATAAATAGCTGAATAAAAGACATTTTCTAAGATAATATTTCGAGGGAAAACTGGAAATGGAACTCAACGGAAATAAGTTTTAAATTGAAATGTTGAATTGTAGCCCAGAAATGACAAGAAAATTAAATCTCTTTTCTTTTTTCCTGAACCCCAATAAAAAAAGTCTTAAACACTCTTGGTAGACCACAGTTTTGAAATAAATGAAATTATGTTATTGTCATGCATGATTATCCAACATTTAGAAGGTATCTGCAAGGTTTTCCTGCGAGTTATACCTCCATCCCATAACCTAGCAGGAAACCACAATCACTTCTGTACCTTACGTGGAGGACTTTGAAATGAAAGTGCCTCAAAATCAAATATAAGCAGCTTTCAACATGTGCATTTAATCTTCCTAGGTTAAGAAACACCCTGTGGCCACCACACTAAAGAACTGAAAACGTAAATTGAAGAAATTATATCCATATGATTAAGTCAGATTCTTAAAGAGAAACATGTTGTTAAGTACTTCATTGAGAATAAAATGAAATGCAGTAAAATAGAAGCTATTTGGAATAAATCACTGACGCACATGCTTTCTATGCAAAATGGCAGCATTCAGCTCTGAGTGGACATCTGGAGAAAATTAGCATTATGTTGAGAATAATGTAAAATTAAAACATTTAGTTTCAGCTTCTAAAATTAAATATAAAATCAGAGACCAATGTTGTGTTGGACAGCTCGCCTCGTGACTCTGATAGCAAAGGTTTATTTTGTTTTTAAAGTTGTTTATGCCTCCTATCACTGTTCTTGGAGCCCTGACACCCCCAGATACTATCTGTGCAACCAGCACCAGGCCGAACAGTTGCATCTTGAAATATGCTGCCGAGTCCTGCATTGGAGGTTCAGAATGAGGAAGTCAAGGCCAAGAGTGGGCTAAAGCAGCTTGGGTAAAACAAGAGGAAATGACCCAAAACTAAAGGCAGAACTCAGACCACACCCAAGCCAAACCTCCCAGGACCTGATATGTTTCATTTTTACATTTGCATGCTGACTCTGCACTTTCTGGCTCTGGAGAGCATCCAGGGTTGATGTGCTGAAGGTGCTGGATGACTTCAAGCCCTTGTGAGGCCCCTCTTAAAATATGCTAAGCTCCTCCTGGCTGCTGCTGCTGCAGCTACTCGATTCACATGAGGTCCGATATGGCCAACCAGGAACGTCTCCCCGCTCCTACTGAGGTGAATGAGAGAAGAGAAGACTGTGCGCCTGGTGGGACTTGCCCTATTTGTTTCAGGGACAGAGGCTACGAAGGCAGCTATCGCAAACCTATTTCCAAACACAAAGAAAGCTTCTGTCCCCACTCCTATCTCTTCCAGGGGCAAACTCCAAGCGCTTAAGACAATCAAGCATTTCTACTGCTCTTTCACTTCCTAGAGTGGTTAATCAGGATAAAGTGGGTGTATGGGGCTGTAACTCCCTACAATCACTCTCCTCCACAACTGGATCCTCTCTGTCACTTGAGGGGAAAGGCTGAGGCTTGAGGCTGCCTTCAGCCTTAGGCTTGCTACAACTGGACACCTGGCCTGTCTGCTTTTGTTCTGAAGCAGTAAAAAAGAGTGCTTCTGCTTCCTTGGGGTGCCAGGATCGGCACTTGACAAGGCCACAAACTTTAGGGTAGAACTAACTTTTCTCCTGGGTATCTTTTTAGATTTCCTATTTCAGTGCTCTGCCCCACACAGCTTTCCAGAAGATGCTGTCTCATAAAACTGTCCATCTCCAACTAGGCAAAAGGCCTACAAGCAGTAGTATCATTTCTGAAAAACTCTGTAGCCAGAAGTCCCTATCATCCCTAGTACACTTTTGAAGAACTCGTGGCTGGTTCAAGAAGCCATGCTTACAACTAGTGCCACACCAAGCACCCCTACTGCTCCTGTCTGCCAGCAGCGTCAACAGAGGCAACCGAGTGTCTAGGAAGCACTGCACTGGAAAGACCATTCCATGCAATGGATATGACATGGTCCTCAGCTGTGGGAGATCTGGTGTTTTACTAAGTTCTGTGATTGGGTGACCCTAACAAATCACTTCATCTCCTGTGCACAGTTTAGTCCTTCGTGCTTTCTGACCGTACTGAAATGCCTACTGAGCAGGGACTGTGCAACACCATGAGCCTCATGAGATACTTTCAGAGTATCCTGACATCATCAGTCACTGGTGTAAAGCCACTGCGCCAAGCACAGTGTTCTGGAGAATCAGGCCTTCTGGCAGAAAATCAATAACCATAACACTGGAGAGAATGCTACACACACAATCATCTTCAGGTAGTTTGGTAACGTACCTTTATGCTTTGAAATATTCTCCTAGATGTTTGGGAAAAAAAAAAAAGTCAAATAAGTAACCAGCATTTAGTTTATACAGCACAAAAATAAGCTCTTCAGACTAGTTTATCTCCTTTCTGATATAGTTGGGAACATGCCAACCTTGCCACCTGTTCCTGCACTTCCTTTAAGGTAGCCCTGTCTTTCAACATGAAACCTAAATTGGATGTGCACAGACTTGCTCCTGCACTTTGCAATGTAAACACCTGCACATATGTTTTAAAAGTCTCACACCTCTATATGTAAAATTTCAGACACCTGTGAATTGGCTTTAAATAGCCCTACTGGGTTTTGTGGATGGAGAACAACTTCCAGGTGCAGATGAATAAGGTTATTTGAAGGGCATTGGCAATGTACAGCCTCAGACTGAGTACCTACAATACTGCATTTCCAAATCTAAAGCAAGGTTTTAAACACTTGTCCTCTCTGTGACTCATTAATCATGTACAAAATGGAGATATAAATACATTTGTGTCTCTCTGGATTGTATTGAGCCTTAATTCATTGGGTTTTAATTCTCTAAAGCACCTTGGGATCTTTGCACTGAGTGTGCACTCCACAGGCAGGAACAGTCCTACTCTTCATAGAGCTGCACAGGAAAGGCTAATTTTCCTTGGTCTTAGGCTACACTGCTTTTTGATTCTTCTGGAGAGAATTTTAACACTGAAAAGATTCTGTTGGGTTTTTTTTCCAAGTCTACCAGCACCTTCATTCACATCAGATCCTCACAGATGATTTCTTATTGCAAAATTTTGGCCTGCTTTGACTCATCATTTACTCACACAGAATTCTGATAAACACTTCCATTATACTTTTGCAAATGATACTCTGTGTGAATAAAGGCTGGGAATTCTGAATTAATCTACAGTATGTCTTTTTAAATCCCTACTTCTCCCTCCTAGATTTCTTCTCCAGTCATCTCATAATCGAGGGAAAAAAAAAAAAAAGATGGTAAGTTTATTTTTCTATTTAAGAGATGAGTTCTGAAGTAAACTTGCTTTGATTTCACGGTAATCTATGTGACCACAATGCATTCTTTGAAAAGAAGACTAAACTTTGGCATCTAATGAATGATTCGAACTTTTCCAAAAGCTACCATCATTTTGTTTAAATGCCATGTTGTTTCCTCCTTCCCCAGAAGAATGTCCAAAACAACCTCAACTTTCTATAGGCAAACACACACATCTTTTCATAACAGCAAGGGAAGTTTTGCAGGGGGAAAAAGTACCTTTTATTAGACCAACTAGTACATTTGAAAAAGATAGACAGGCTCTCAGCACAAAATCTCTTCTTTGGATGTAAAACTCTCTCCAGATGACCACAAAGAATTGTAGCCAGAGACTAAAGAAAGAGAAGTGCATCAAATGTCCATGCTGCTCTACGAAGCTAAGTCTAATGGGCAAGGGGATCTTTGTGCCGTATCTATGGTAGCCTAAATAAAGAGTAGCACGAGTTCACTTGTGCCTTTCAGAACAGTTCTTTAATTCAGTCGCAGGCCACCAGCGCTGGGCTAGCAAGCTTCCAGCTGCGGAGTGGGCCAGAGCAAGGGCAGTGCCAAGCTTCCTGAATGGGCACCACATGGTGCACAGGCGTGCCACAGATCAAGGAGATGACTATTGACACAGCCGTCCTCTGGGGTGGAACGGGCACGCTTTGCCTTGAACAGAGGAGGCCGCTTAAAGACAGCTTCTGCCTAGTACTGCTCCACTTTCTTTTTTACTTTTTACCCTTGGGAACAGGGAGGAGATTTTGTGGATCCCTCCAACTCCTCGCCCACTGGTTGCAATCCTGGAAATGCCAGGGCCTGTGGGAATGGAGACGTGCAGCCCTTTTTTCTGTCCAAACGACCCTGGATCAATGTTTTGTGTGGGGAAAAAAGTCACGTTCCTCCTCGTGAGCCTTCTGTGTTCTTTGCTCACTGCCAAAAGTTAACGTATTAAATAAGAACTCTTTAAATTTCATCTTGGAGGCTGCTGCCTTTTTAATTAGCCCTAAATTACAGAGAACCTAAAGAGCAAACTGGAGAATGTGCAGTTGAAAAATGTATGCAAGGAAAAGAAAAGGGGCATGAGAAATGGACATACTAGTCTTGCCTGTTCTCATGATTTTTATGTACATATGATCTCACCAATTACATGATATGACAACAACAGTTCAGGACTGTTCTCTCTGTGCTGAATGTCCTGAAAACATTCCTGGCCTGAGAAGTTTATCTCGAAAACCACTCACTGTATCATCCTTTTGCATAGCTTAAAACAGGGACTTCACATGCAGTCATGCTACGGAACCCACTTTGTCCAAATAAGCGTAACAGGTTACCGAGCCCTTGTATGTATGATTGCACACACAACTACTGATGCACACATGCATTAAAGAACTTGAGCTGCCAGGAAAATATATTGCCCCCTTCAGCAGAAAATCTTTATAGAAGACTGCCTTAAAAGCTAAGCCTTGAGCTACTGGATGGCAGTCTGCTACAGTCAGAGGACTTGGGTTTAAGATAGCACAAATGCCATCCCTTGCTGAGATATGGGGCCCAGAGGCATTCAAAACGACTTCTTTAGCTATATGACCTAGGCTTATCTGCCATAAAAGCACAGCCAGAGTGAAGGACTCCTAAAGAGGAGCTCAGAATGGCTCTTCACCATTGGAATGCCTTTTCTTAATCCTCATGGAGCCAGGACCTGTACACAGCCAAATACTCCACCTCACCATTCTCCAGACATTTTCTAATCAAGTCAGGAAAATAAAAGAGCTACCCGGAACTCACTAAGGGACAACCTAAGGATTTCTATACATTTGAGGCACAGGGTTAACTTCTGTGAGGCTTCTTCAGCCAAATGCAGCAGGGTAGAAGAAAATATTGACTTAAAAAAAAACTGGACTACTATTTTTGAAAAGGAGAGAAAAAGTGACTACTTGAAGGGCCTCTAAAATTAAGGTCTAAGAGAAAATATAACGGGATCTTTTCTTCTGTCTTGCACAGGAAGAACAAAAGGGCATGCAATGAAATTAAATAAGGAAAATTTAAAACTGAGGAAAGGAGATAGTCAGAATATGGGAAATTTCAGAGTTCGTTGCTGTGGGGAACTGATGTGGAGACGAAGTGAAATATAGAAAACTTTTGGAGTGATGCATGCATAGCAAGACTATTCAGAGCTGTCAGAGTTCAAACAGACAGATTGGAAAGGATACTAAGTCTCCTGCTTCTGGGCAGGTGACTGAGCCCCCTCATCCTCAGGCAGCTGTCCAAGACAGCTGGCATATGCTGCCACCACGTTCCTCCTCATTGACCACTAGGACATCCTAGAAAACAATAAATCAGGAGAGTTCCTGAGGAGGTAAGGCTTGAAAGGTAACATTGGGCCTAACAGACAGCCAGGCCAACCAGATGCCACTGTGAATTCTGTGGCACCTCCAGGTTGAACTGCTGAACAAAATTTGAACTCAATTTAATTGAGAAAATAAGGTTTGGAAGGACAAAGAAGAGAATGATGACCTCTGGGAGGACAAGACCAAAGCCTGATTGGGTTGGAGGGCAGGGAAAAACAGGGGAAATAAAATCTAATTATTTCAGCAAAGCAAACGGAACAGTCAGGTCTCAATAGAGTCAACTGCAATCACTATCTTGCTTGACTGTGAGGTCACCAAGAAAAACAGAGCAGCACAGAAATGGAAGATGGGGAAGCAGAACAAATGCTGAGCAATGCGTGTGGCAGATTGTGCTGACTAAACAGAGAAGATTTTAAAATCAGAGCCCAGGATGGGAATGAAAGAAATGATAAAAAGGGTACAGGATACTCCTTCTGCCTCTGAATCCTGTTTACAGTGAATAACGTGTTACTGATTTTGATGTGCGAACCTAGTTCTGCTTAGGATCAACCAAGTCCATGTACCTAAATACCCCATGTCAGGCAGCATGAAACGTACCCCGATTTTTAGTTACTTTGTTTGGTTCTCCATTGACATTTTATACCATGACTAACACATAATTTTCCCTCAAAATTTACCATGACAAAATCACAGCTCTTAAACATAAGAGTACAGCCCGCAGGCTCTCCAAGTTAAAGCAAGCCCTGGCACAACAACAGCATGGAAGACGCACTCAACCACAAAGGATTACGCCAGCAGATTACCACAGACACATTTGTGCACTCACCCTAAAAAGCCACACGCACCAAACTTTGGCAAACAACGTCAATGACAATAGGAAATGACCCTTCATCAGGGCACAGAAGAGATTTGGCCAACTGAGAAGAACCTCCAAGAGCACTGGGTAAAATCATCTTCTCCCCTAGGCTGGCCTTCTCTGCAAATCAGCTGAACCGTCACACTGCAAGGCAAATGGATCGGATCAGTGGGTTCAAACCTTAATTAAGCTTGCAACCATTTCTTACAGTCCTTTCCCCCTGCATTAAAATCAGTTTTCTCAGCATAGAAAATATTCTTGGCATAGGACAGAAAAAAGAAAAAGAAAAGTATATTCATGCAGTCATGGCTGAAAGGACGCTTTCCCACAGCAGCATCCGTGCGGAATATTTTGTATTATCTCTAGTTGCCTTGGAGACACTGTGCCAACCTTATGGGCCAGTTACAACCTCAGCTATGACCTCTAAAACTGAACGACAAAAACACAATGCATTTGGGCATTACAGGCTATGCATCTAGCCTGCTACGGCACTGCCCTGCCCTCTGCTCTCTTCTCAGTATCACTGTGTGAATCTCAATCACCCTTGCAATCTGGCTTCCATCTTTCTCTCATTCAATGGCATCGTCCCACACGGTCCCACAGTATGTTAAAAACTGAGCAGAGCGCAAAGAATGAGTCTTTGGTAGAGAGCTTCACTTCTCCAGAGAATCAAAAAAGAAGCACTCCAGGGGCAAATGAGAACAGAAAACTGTTCTCCCCATTTCAGAGCTATTCTGTGATTTCACCAGCACAGCTACCTCAGACAGGACTGACACGTAGAATGCAGACCTCTTTCTGGAGAGCCAGCAGCAACAGGTCCTCTCTGAAAAACCACAGGCTGGACACAGCAGCATCTTACTTCAAAAACCTGCTCCTTGTGCTCAACCACCGCGTTCCTTTTTCCACTATCTGAACTATTGGTTTCAGACTGGACTGACAATCAGCTGCAAGATGAGCCAGCTCAGCCCATGACCTCAAAGGCAGCACCAGGCAGCTGTAGCTGCTGGTCTGATTTGACCAAGAGATTTTTCTTCACAGTGATGAAGAAGGAACAGCTCAGGGTGAGTGCGCAGTCAAGTTTAATAGTAGGAAGAAATTATTTTGCTTTTCCCAAAAGCATGTAATTGTTGTATCCATTTGCAGGTTGTTCAAAAAAGTAAAAAGTATAATTTTTTTTTTTTTTTAGCAGAACAAGTCTTGTGAATCGTTTCTTGTTCAGTCAAGTTATTTTTACAAGGGTGGTGGACCCCTGGCACAGGTTGCCCAGAGAGGTGGTGGATGCCCCATCCCTGGAAACGTTCAAGGCCAGGTTGGACGGGGCTCTGAGCAACCTGATCTGGTTGGAGATGTCCCTGCTTCTTGCAGGGGGGTTGGACTGGATGGCCTTTAAAGTTCTCTTCCCACCCAAACCATTTTATAATTTTATGATTCTACTCAGCTCTCCCATCTCACACAGACAAGGTGGTAACTCACAGGACTGTTCTCTTCTCTTCTGTGTGTAAACCCACCGACAAATACCCCAGCACAGGAAGAGTAAGAAATGCAAAGTCCACTGGTCCACACACAAACACTTGGTCAACAAAGCCAGGCTCTCACCATCTCGCCTGGAATATTCTGCTTTTCTCCGCTTAAGTTGTGGGGTTGGACTCTTAGTAAAAAGTTGACACAGCTGTCCCAGATGCAAACCCACTGGCACTTCATCTGATATCTTAAAGCGACAAACAAACAAACAAAACCAAAAGGTTTTTATGCCAAATGCAACAGTCCAGCTCCAAACGCATGCTAAACTTTATGGAAGGATAGGAAATCAGGAATCAGGGACCACAGTAAGTAAAAACTTTAGTTTTTGTTGCTTTTAATGCCAGCTGAGAAGTTGTGAAGAATTGGTAAATTCTAAACCCTGGGCACAACATAAGGCTGGCCAAATTTAATGCCCTTCTAATGCTGGGCAGGTGATCTAGGATGTAAATGGCAATATAATAATAGTGATGATAAACAAGATAAAAATAAGTAATTCCGCATAGTAAAGAAAAGTCCTTATGACCCACTTTTTGCAGTTGGCCACAGTTCAATAACTGGCAATTTAGCTACGAAGGAGCTTATTGCTATGCATCTGCGATCTGTCAGGAACAGTTCTCAGCTGAAACACACAGTTACTGCTATTCTTTGATCTACTGTTGTGTATGGGACTTTATACTCTGTGCACACAGCACTCCTAACTGGAAAAGTGTGTGCTCTTGTAACACAAGGGCCATACACTCTCTCTGATGTAGTACACTGGTTCATTTATAACATTAACTGGTCTTTTATTTTATTTTAATCCTTCAATTTGGCACTACCAGCATGCAACATACATGACACACATTTCATCTGATATCAACCCTCTCCCCCTCAAAACCCCTAAACCCTAAATAATCTGAAGGTCTTTCTACTAATGTTTTCAGGTGATAGAACCTGAACAAAATCCCTTTAGATTTTAGTCTAAAATTTGGATAATGATTTTATAATTATTAAAAATAATCAGATTTTTAAAAAAAATCTCCTTATTAAGGTTTCTCATAAGTTCTCTTTTTCTCTACCACAACCAGTTCATTTGAGAAAGAAACTGGCTGAAGAGAGTACAAGCAATTATTCCATCAAATCCTCTTCCAGATTAACCTAAAACCACACCACACTTCTTTTTTAGTAGCTTTAAGTGTGCTTAGAAAATATAAGATTTTCTTTTTAAAAAAAATTATTTTCTTGTTCATATTTTCCAAATTATCTTTGTGGGCCTAAAAGCTCAAAACTTTGTTTTGTTTTGCTTTTAATAAAATGTAGATTCTGGCAAGCACGTCTGTGCCAAAGATCCGGGAGCTGGCACAGGAATTTGGCCCATTGTATGGATACCTCTTAAGTGCCTGTCTCTGGTTTACTTATCTCACTTCCCTCTGACCTAGTAATTCCTATTTCAACACAAGTATTTAATGGATTTATGTGTAAAAGACAGAAAGAGAGATACATATTTTTGAATCCAGCCCAGTATTAAGCAATAATTTTCAATTAGCATGTCCTTAGATGAATACAATAAGCCAGTGTTTTTCTTTCCCAATTTGTTTTGTTCTGTGCAAAAGGAATTACAGAGATAAAGAACATACAAAGACTGGCCCCAGATGCAGCTGTAAAGCAAGATTTATCAACTAGTACGTTAGAAGTATCAGGCTGACCACCACTCCTAGGGCTTCAGATTCCTGTCTTTTAGTTGCATCGAGTTTTCTGCTTTTAATTAAATATTGAATATCAGGCTAGTTACTTGAGACAGCATCAAAATACGTAGCTGCACCCCAACACTGCTCTATGATCACTAGATTTCCTGGCATACAATAATTTATTTTAACCATTACAGTTAAAGGAACAAGAAGATGTACTAAATAAAGGTCTCTTTCTATTTCACTTCTAGAAGGAGAAACTTTAGAGCATTAGGTGCATAATACTGCATTTTATCCAATAACGCTGTTCTTATTCAGCACACAGCAAAGCCATCCTGTCTTTGCCCTCTCTGTGATGTCCTGTAACACTGGAAGGCACACTCAGCACTTGTGCTAAATGCGTAGTTTTCTGTTTGAGCACATGTAACTTGGATGAGTTGCACTGAACCAAAGTCACCTATATTTATCACATACACAAAGTATGACCAAAATCCACTGCAGGTTTGCTCATCATGTGTCATCTCACACAAACTCAGGGCCCAGTATCACAAAGTAGGCACTCTGGTACCACAACTGACTTAAGAGGAATTCTTGCTGCTGTTTTCCACCCAGTTTTGCTCATTCCTACTTTGTTTTGCATGCCTTCAGCTCAGCAAAGAAAAGTGTTTGCAGAGTCATACTGTGAACCAAACCAATGATTTTATCAGAGTCAAAACCAGAGAACATTAATTTTAATTTGGATCTGTTCAGTTCAGACTGTGGATCCCATAAACACAAATAATGGAAAGAAGGGACAGCAGCATTCAAACCCTGGTGTGGTGCATGAATGAACAGACAGGGTTTGAAACAGCAAACCGCGTTTGCTGCTGAAAGCCCAGCACTGCGAGACTGCGTTTGAAGCAGCAATGGACTAGCCCGGCCAGGGTTGGAGGGCACTAACTGAAAGCAGAGAGAATCGCTTCCCAATCTCTTAAGTAAATACCATTTATAGAGTAAAAGTGCAGCCCACTGTAATGCTCTTACCCTTGCTTAGCTCTGTGTGAGTGCTCCTCCTGCCCTAAACTGCCAGAAGTCTCCACGCCCTGCAGTGTCCCACAGACAGGCACCACGACCTGTGCCTTGGTGAAGCGATTTCAGACTTGTTGAAATGAAAGACTCTATACAAATACAAGTGATTATCACTATTACAATTTCCATTCATTTTCAAGAACTTTGTACGCAGACATTCATGAACAAACTTTAACACGCACTTTAAACATGTTTTCCTAAGAAATAATAGCAGTAGATCTTGACTTTATACCTACAATAATCTGCATAAGGGCCTTTATGCTAGACACAAAGCAACTGAATGAATTTTCCTTCTTAAATCCTCCCTAACTGCACAGAATTTTTTTTAAAAAGTAAATAATTTTTTAAAAGGCAGTAAGGACTTACGAAGCTTGACAGAAATCAGGAATTCATTTGCCTTTAAAGCTGCATATATTTAAAAATATGTGAGATAATATAGGTATCAATCCTCCAGTGGATGCAGATGAGAAATGTCTGCTATGTTTTTTTAAAAATATGTCCTGATAATGTTTTTCATTCCATACAGTAACACAGAGGGAAAGACAGTATCTGATTGTCCAGATATAAATCTTTGCAGATAATCAGCATTCTGAATGCCCCTAGTATTTGCTGATGAAATCTTTTAGTGCTCTCTTCTCAGCATCATCTAAAGAGCAAAGCCAAATTTCCAAAAGCCAAGAAGAAAAAAAAAAAAAAGTAAAGATGGTAATAATTCACAATCTGAAAATCAGAAAAAAATACTTTGCAAAGCCATCCTATCTCTGCCCGCTCTATGCACTGGCCCATAACACTGAAAGTCACACTCAGCACCTGTGCAGAATGTGTGCTTTTCTGTTAGAGTAAGTGTAAGTGAGATGAATCATAGAATCTTAAGGTGGGAAGAGACCTCTAAGATCATCAAGTCCAACTGCCAATCTAACACCGCCATCCCTACTAAACCATGTCCTGCACTGCCACATCTACACGTTCTTTGAACACCTCCATGGTTACTCCACCATTTCCTTGGGCAGCCTGTTCCAGGGCCTGACCATGAGCTGCAATGAACAAAAGTCACCTAGACGACGACTGCGGTTTGCCCATGAAAATGAACCCTACCACCTTACCACAACTTCTCAAACACTTTGCCTATACCCACAAGACCGTTTTAAGCAGCTGGTTTATATATGCAGAGTAACATGCACACATTGCTTCACTGCTGACCATCCATCCAGAGTAAGAGGAGGCCAGGATATCCCTGGGCACACAGCTCAGTACTGGAATAAGGCAAGCCCTGCAAACACCTGCACCTGACGCCTTCTCTCCACTGCTGCCCTGACTGAGGAGAAGATGAGGAGCTGGCGAAAGTAACTTCAAGCATCCTCCCTTGACTGTGGGAACAGACCTTCTCAGCTTGTCAGCTATTCTTAGGGCAGTGGAGGCAGTGAGAAAGCAGGCAAACAATGCCCACTGGCTTTTGCCAGCTTCTGCGGGACAGCTGAGGCTCCACTGGAGTCTGTGTGAACCATGTATTTTTCTCAGTCCTGCTTCCATTAACTCCTCCTTCATGTTTCCAGACGTTGGCGCTTACCTGAACTGGATATTCCAGAAGAGAACAGACAAATTGTCAGTAGGTAACTTTAGCTCTGTGTTAACTGAGCTTTGGGTTGGCAAGTTTCTACTTTTGTTCTGTTTGTTAATAAAACAATGGTAAGGCAGTGTTAAACAGCTGGGACTAGCATGTAAATCTGCAGTGAAGTCTCTCCTGTGGCTAGATGGAGCTCAGTCTTAGTAACTTCTACACATCCCTGTCCTCTCCTGTGTTACCTTAGAAAAGTGAAAAGTGAACTAGGGAAAACAGGCACCAGAATTCTTCATGTTTTAAATCTCCAAGTTGTACGCTTAGCCACTGGGCAATCTCAACTGTGTGTTAGCGGAACTGTGTGCCATTTAATTTCTTTGATTTTAAAACAATAATTTCTCATCACTCTCATTCACTATCTCTCTACACTCTCTCAACCCCTTGGCAATGAGCCGCAGCCACACAATGCCCATTCTGTCTTACTTCTCTGCTTTTCTCTGCCTCTCCAGTGCTGCTTGACCTCCCTCCTCAAGCAGCTTCCTCCCAGAGAGACCCAGGGAACTGGGAGACAGCACAGAAATGGTGCATGGCACAGTGCGGTCAGCAAGAACACTTATGATTTTTCATGAGAGCAGTCACAGAAACAGGAATAGACACTCCATGGGAGGACAGGTAAAACCAACTGAACTGGGCTGATTCACCTCTATGCCATGTCTCCTTCACTCAAAACACCCTCGCGCAGCAGCCCTGACCCAGCAGCCATGTGAGCACTCCAGGCCTCTTGCACCAACAGAAGGAACATGGACATTTGCCCTTCTCAGCAACTGCCCCCTCCAGGAAAGCGGTTTCTTGGCCAGTGCCTCCTGCCAGGCCTACATGTGAAGGCAGTGAGGCGGTGGGACATGGGGCAGGAAGGGCTGGAGAGCAGCAGCCCATCGCTGCTCCCTGCTGCCAGCAGACCCTGCTCCCAGAGGGCCAGGTCACAGAGGAGGCTGGACAAGAGGAGCTGGGCCCATCAGGACCTGCATCCCTCCTCTCTCCCTCCACGCTGCTCCTCCCTCCCACGGTGCTGAGTCGTAACCAACTTTTCTCTTCTCTCAGTGCATCAGTGCTAACGGTTCCGTCCACGTGATATCCCTCCAGTAGCTGTCCCCGAGTGGAAGAAATAGCAATGTGCTGATCATTCCCAAATACATCTACAGAGACTGCAGCATCTGCAATTTATTACCTTTCAGGAAGAGTCTCTCTAATGTTAGCTATGCAAATTAGCATGGCGAATCCCTACACACGCACACAATCTGCAGAATGAAGTCAGATCACAAACAGTGGAGGACAGTTGCGACGGGATGCCAGAAGACTGTCAGCATTCTGCCAAGAGAAACAGATACGGCAGTAGGGTAATTTGTCCACTTGATTTGCCGAAGTACTGTGACCACACACAGTCTAAGAATTCCTTTGCCTGGTCTTTTTGGTATGTACCTATATAGCCAAACTTTCTTTTAAAAACTATTCAAAGTTGTATCCCCAAGGGCGCAATAGGAATCTTGAATTAGCCAAGACAAATCTCAAAAGGGTGCAATCAGTCAAGGTGGGAGGTACCAGAAGTGCAATTTTAAGTGTTGTGAGAGTACAAATACCCTGCGATAGTAAAAACACCTTTTGGGATGATGAAATTAATTTTTCTGGGTGCAAGGAGGAAGAGTTAGGTCTAACAGTTAGGTCTACAGTGCTTCAGTTTTGTGACATTCCACACAAAGAATTCAAGTCTGAAACAGGAATTATCTAGCGAAACTAAGCCCAGTATTTCCATTATGAAAGGTAAAGATATAATCAGCTTTTCAACACATCCAGTGAAACGCCTAGGAGGTTTTCCAGCAGTTGAACTCATAAAATGCCAATCTTCCCTCCTCTTTCACATTACCACAGTATGAATGCAAGACAAAAGCATTCAAAATTTATTTTCAAGGTGTGTCAACAAAGATACAGCTTCATATTGGCTTTGATATTGAAAAACAAACTAACCAGCCCAACACACTTTCTCTGGCTTAGATCCAAAAGGTGTGCTCAGACATGGCAGGAAAGTCCTCTTCCAGCATCACTCTGCTCAGGCCCAAGTTCTCAAACATCAGCAAGGATCATCTGCAAACCTGGACACATATTTAGCACATTTTTACTTAATAGGATTAAGTAAAGCCGGTTAAAAACTGTGAACTGGTTTGCACGAAATAAATATAGGTATTTTCTGTCATACTTCAACCATAAAACTAGAATCCAAAAGTTCAGTGCATGTAATTCCAACCTGCAGAATTACATATGCATAGAAGCATGGGATAGAGCTTTCACCAAGATCTTTTTCAATTTCCAAGTGCTTTACTTTGCCATTTCAACGTTTCTTCCATGGTATTTGAAAGGCCATGTTAAGAACCATGCAAGGGATGTCAGCCTGTGAGCAGAGGGGAGCCAGGGAAGGGCAGGATGGTGGCAGATGGGCAGGGGCTGGAGAGAATGATAACTGATCAGGATGAGCCTCCCAGTGTTCACAGATACTCAAACACCATGATCATGGTCTGCAAAGCCTGAATCCCTCGCCTGTAGCACTACCGCTGAACAGTCAGTACCATCTACCCATGACTGAGCTTTCAAAGCAGAAGCTTTAACACAGCAAAAGCCTAAACTGTAACTGCAAAGTTGCTTTTGTTCATACCTGTACTCTCCAGCAGAGAAAGGCAGTACCTGAAAACCTGACCCACAACATCTGTGATGTCTTTTGCAAGAGCAGACGCATTAAATTCAACGGCCTGGCCCAAATCATAATCATTCCTGCTGTATATGTCTATATACCATTAACTGCTTCATTTCATCCTGCCTGATGTCTCTGTTTCAGCTGTGAGGAAATACATTTCTGCGTCTAGAAAGCTGGAAAGCTGCACTGGGATTACTCAGGCAGAACGACGCTATTCGCTTAAGTATAATGACTCAATAGGCACAGTAGCCACTATTTAAACATGAATTTTTTAACTAGTTTTAATTCTTTGTAATACTTGAAGGCACCAATAGATGTTTAAAGCTGTTTTGGGGCTAGAAAGTATTAAAAAAGGAAAAAAAAACTTTCTGAAACAATTAGATTTCTATTTCACGCGTCACACTCTTGCAATCTGAAAACAGGCCCGTCAATAAACCAAATGTAGTTTAAATAAGAAAAGCAGTATGCTGTCAGGCTGGAACCCTGTGTGCCAAATTACAGCTTGCAGTAAATTTTTATGAGCAAGTTATAAACCCCTGAAAAATGGAGCTTACAGCAGAAACACTGGAAGAGCCATCACTGCAGCAGCCCTAACATACACTGCTTGTACTTGCCCAGCGAAGTTGAGCTTCATCTCCTCCTCCTCTTCCACGTCGATATGGCTTCCCAGAGTCACTGTGAAACCAGCAGCCATCCCTGAAATGGCCGTACCTGCCATCTCCATTGCTGAACGCTGCTCTTGGCACTGAAACACGATGCGTTTACCTGTCGCGTCATGCACCCTGCTCTACCCTCCAATTTCTGTGGCTTATCCTTGGGGAACATCTCCCTCTCAGATTTGTTGTTTACCCTGTGAAGCTGAAGCCCACTGTTGGCCTCTCACTTTCTACCTTGGCAGAGGCAACATACTTCTGTTTCACACCTCAGTGGCTGCCTAAGGGGCTAGTAGCGTTTTCAGAGCAAAGGGTCTGTGAACAAAAGTGGAGATTCAGAAGAGAAAGAGAATTCCAGAAAGAAGAAAAGCATAACAGAGAATAACCAAATAACAGATGAGTGTTCATTATGTAATTAAATTGGCTGTTTCGTGAACTTGTCATATAACAGCTATAATGGGAATACACTAAATTTGCCCAACAGGATTTTCACCCCAGTTGAATGGAGAACCTCGTCATTACAAATTTCCTCTGAAAACTAGGAAAGGGAAACTTGGGTTCCTAGCCACAGACCGAAAGTAATGCAATTGACTTCATCAGGATAATCTACTTGTATAGCATATCTGAAAACACACCTCTAAACTGATTAAAAGCAAAGATGGACACAAGGGGGATGACACAGGTTGATGAGGAGAAAATGAGCAGGTTTAAAGGCAGCTGGAACTGCTGATCTGATTCAGAAGTCACATGAGGTTTATTAGTTGACTTACTGACACAGAGATGAGTGGAAAATACGTCAGACAAAGCTACACACTATTAACCAAGACACCTTCAAAGTCTGAAAAAAACTGCTATCTAATGAAAAAAAAAAAAAAAGGAACAGTGGCCACATAAATAATTGTCCTCAGTGATCACTTGCATTCATTGTGAGAATTGAGTTTTTAGGACCTGGAGTAGTCTGCTATTTCTTTTTCCATCTCTGATTTAAAATGACATTTCCCCAAATCTTAAAATGTTCATGCATTTTAGATTTTTTTCTAAATGTTTCTGAAGAGATTCTCATACACTTCTACATATTTCTGTGTTGTTTTCCTTTCCCTTTTTCCTCTTGCATATTTTTCTTTTTACTATCTGCTTCTTCTCCTTTTCCTTTTTTCATTACTGGAAAGGGGCTGAGGGGAGACAAAATGAAAAGTGCTGCATTTTGCATTGGGCAATTAGGACATTTTTTGGTCAGGAAATGATGAAGTTTTTCATGAAGCATAACTTGACTCATTTGTCAGCTCCTTTTTCACAGAATGGAGACTTTCTACAGTATTACCCTGTTCTCATCAGGTTCAACAGCAAGTTGGGAGCATCTTCCACCACCATTTTTTACTTTTCCCGTGTCGCTACAACGAGCTGGTTTTATTCCCTCATATAGCATGCAATATTCAGCTTAAGTGAAAACCAAACACAATTAATGGATTAATACCAAGTGCCATGACTGTACTTTGAAACCTGTTTGACAAAAGCATAGTCACTGCCATGAAAAACTACCTCGTTTGAGACTTCTGTGGTCTCTCTGCTAACAAACACAATGACAGTTATACGCAGTACAGCCTGCGAGAGCACTCCCTATTTTCTCATTGTCTCAGTACATCCTCCATGATGTAATTACAGATTTTGGCTCTGCTTTGATTTCAGTTTATAATAATGATATTTGATTGACAGTAACTTAAGAAAAATCACAAACTTATGTTAAATTACCAGATTATTTATGTATTTTCTGCTGTACTGGTAACAATGACTTCAGTGAAACATATGGAACAAATAATGGCATATTTAGAAATCAGGAGTTTATAAGAAACTGGAAACATCTTGATATAAACCATTTAAAAACTATATTGTGCTTCATTAAAAAAGATATATATTTACCTAGTCTGTCTGGTATTACAGGAAACAAATAAGAGAGAGGTACTTGCAACTGTAATTGAAGTGACAACATATTTCATGGTAGCTGGAGATTTCAACTATCTCTAAAGACTGGATTCACTTTAAAACTACACAGCCTGCTCACATCACTGTCCAATTTCAAAACATACCTAATATTAAGAAGAGTTGGCAATATGTTCCTCGAGCCAGAAGAGTACTTTACAGTATCAAGACCCAGTTGATTCTGATTATCCTGTTGTTAAATGTCACCCTTTAGGCACAGCTGCACAGCCCCGGGCCATCATTCCTCCACTGAGCAAGGTAATACCGAGCTTCCACGGGCACGGGTTAGGCTGATCTAGTTCAGCATTTGCAGTGCTGCTGAGTCAGTTCTGGTGCAGATGAGGATATGACACATCTCCACTTCTTCTCACCCTGTTCGGTGATCTTCACAATCGCTGTACAAGCACAGAGCTTCCCAAAAATGCTGAGACTGTCCACAAAACACATCATGTCAACCTACTCACCAACATCCTGTTCCCCTGGGCCCCTAAGCCAAAGGATCACTAAGCACAGGCTAATAGCAAACATGGTAGAAAGCCAATGGCAACTAAAGAGAGCACTAAAGTGGTGTGGCAGAGGACTGATTAACACACTGCCAGACACTCATTAAGGTGAAGCAACAATATGTTGGGAATGTACATAATTAATAAATAGCTTGGGATAAATACAAAGTATTAAAAAGCAATTTATGTGCTCTGTCATTTTTAATTACCACATTTATGAACAATTATGAATAATGATGCCTCACAACACTATGAAATAACAATACTGCTGTGGTACAGGCAAAGCAAAAGAAACCCGTCACTACTCCTGGCTGCTAGAGATGTCAGCAGCTTCCACAAATGGGATTTGCCTTAAGTGGCATCTTCTACTCACACTGCAATCCAATTTCAAAACATACCAAACAGGATATGGTTCCTGCAACAGAACTATTTATATATTTATTATATATATATTTATAATATATATATATTTATAATATATATATAATATAAATTTATATTTATAATAAGTGTGGCCACTTATTATCTCACTACCAAAGCTGGTCTAGAACTAGTCACTCTAATTCTCTAAGCCCTTTGCTAGCCCCTAGCTGAATCACCTTCACTTCCCAATGAGAAATTTTTATTCTGAACAAAGTCTGACTTTTATTTGGAACAGCTCTTCTAGGAAGGCTGGAAGGAATAGTACTGTCAGAAAGGCGTCTTAATATGTCTTCCTATGAGAAGACAAATCTTGCTTGTGGGTAGCTGGCAGGGAATATTATATATTGCTCCATGGATTATTTGATAAGATGAAAAAATTAAATAGCCTGGGAAAGGAGTCACACTGCATAGCTCAAGACCCAAACCTATATTCATGCTTTAAACCCCCAACATAAACTCCCACCACCACCATACCGTGTGCCAGCACCGGGCACAGCCATGGGAAGGCACTGAAGACTCTGCACCCTACCCTGTCGAGTTTGAACAGAAATAAACTCAGCGTTCATGACACAGGCCTAGTTCCTGACTCCATGAATACAAGGTACATTCCACTCTGATTATTCGTAATTGCCATGACTTAATGTGTAAATATTTGCAACACATGAATATAAAAGTGCTTCCATACCGTTAGGTTCAGACACGTTACCAGCTGCTAGCATGTTTTCTAAGCCTTTGCAGTTTCTCCAGATACAGCCCATGGAGTACAGCTCCTCAGCTGACATAAGCTCTTTGAAGTGAGTGGCTGTCTTGTTTTGTTGAGGTTTTCAACACATAGTTGAAGGAGAACAGCTCCGATGCCCCAATTTGCACACACCATCTTGCCATAAATCTTTCTTTTATCCATTCGTTACTGTTTTCCAGAGCTGTTGAATGTCTATCATTGTGCAGCCTGAACCTCATCTACCCTAAATATACCCCTAGATATATGGAAGAAATTTTTTACACTGAGGGTGGTGAAGCACTGGCACAGGTTGCCCAGAGAGGTGGTGGATGCCCCATCCCTGGAAACGTTCAAGGCCAGGCTGGACGGGGCTCTGAGCAACCTGATCTGGTTGGAGATGGCCCTGCTCCTTGCAGGGGGGTTGGACTGGGTGACCTTTAAAGGGCCCTTCCAACCCAAACTATTCCATGATTCTATGTTTCTATGAAATCTGCCTTACTGCTCCCCTGGTACTTAATATTCTGCCTCTCCTCCATCCTGCTCACACTGTTCTGATTCTAGTATACTGGAGAACTTAAATTAGCAAGATGAGGCCAACTGACAGTAGAGCAGACATGACCCAAGCACATTCTTCTCAATTTAGTCCCTTTTCTTCGTAGAGCCAAACCTGCAGAGAGAGTCAGAGATGAATTCCAGGGTGGTCAGGGAGGGGGTTGAGCAGTGGGTGGCACTGGGAATAACTGAGACTTTGGCTGCCAATTCCAGAAATTTCACAGGATGATTCTGAAGGCACCACCCCTAGGGCCAAGGCAAGCCTTTGGAACAGGGTGAAAAACCAGGACAATTCTTCAGGTTACCTTGAAATGCTGCAATCAAGTTTCCCATGTCCATCAGCCCTACATCTCAAGTGGGTGTGCCAGAGCAGTCTGGCAGCATGGATCCCTGTCTACAGAGGTCAGATTTATTGACTGAATGCACTGATTGCCATCAGCCATCAAGCTCTCCTGAAGCTGTAATGATTCTCAGCCTCCTTCCACTTGAACCAATAAATCGGAGCAGCTGAGACACTGCATGTAGACACAGTGCTGTAACTCACTACCAAGTCCCCTGAGGCATCTTGGGCCATAATTTATACAGCTCTGAGTACTTTTATATTATATAGAGCTGAGAACTTGAAGGAAAACCAAACCAAATGAAACAAAGCAAATGCAGACAATGAATAGCCTGAAAAATTAAAATAGCTTCAAAACTTGAAGAACTCAAACTGTCCCCCTAAATGACTCACACTAAAGAAGATGCCTCATGTATTAGGCTGAAAGAATTGTAAAAATAAGGAGAGACTTAAAGAAAGAGCAAACTCTCTGGAGATTCATAGGTTACTCAGTTTTTCTTTTAATTCTGATCTCTTATTACATATCACACTGTAAAGCCGTGTAGCTGCCTCAAAGCTGGGGGCATTCACTGTGGTGGTGACAGGGCAGCCTGCTCTTCCTCCTTTCCTTTTGAGTAGCGAAGGCACCATAAAGGTCTAGGCATTGCCACCACATAAGAATTCTTTTTTTGCTTTTCCATCCCCCAGGGCTAAACGCCTCTTTCTGATCTGACACAGAGCATGTCCCACAGCAGGCCCTGCTGAGAGGCAGGGGAAGAGGAGGGTGAGACAGGACAGGTCACAGGATGACCGAAGATGACAACAGCCTGAATCCTCTCCTGGTCCACTCTTACCTCAAAGAGCTCACAAGGTTTTGTCCAAGTTAAAATATTTTTTTCATGAACAGTAACAGCAAACCTGAGTTAGTCTAATAACGCAAGATAATACACATACAGGTTATACCTCTCACAGATAATACAATGCACACACTCTCCAGTTAGTCTCTTTATTTGTGCCATTTTCCCCAGCATTCTTCTGCAAGCTGAATGGGAGTTTCCTTCTGGGACTAACAGTCCTCAGCAAACTGTGAGTAATAAATAATAATAATAACAAATAAATTGCAAGAGCCCTGGAGCAGTCTGCTTAGTCATCTTATTAAGTGTTACCAACACTTTCACAGTGTTGAATAGGCCTTAGTCATTCACCCTTTCCTGTAAAAGACAGGGTTTTCTCATCAATAACCCTCTGCAAAAGTGCCAGAACATCATGGCTGGAAAGAAATTGCTACGAGCAGAGTAAGGAGCTGACCTTTCCCAATGGCCGGAAAAGTTATACAAATTTGCTTTTCAATATAAGCAAAAGCTTTTCCCATTTTATGCAAAATAAAGGGGGCACCATAATTACATGGAAAAAAAGAAATCAAATAGTAACCCTCAAGGGTTTAAATTTCCAGGTGCTTTGAAGAGAAGTTTCTAAACTGTTTCTTGAATTTTAGAGACTGAGTCACATGGTCATGCTGTATGTGCCTAGAAGTGTTAATCAGAACGAACAGTAACAGCGTATCACAATGGCAGTAAGTACATAAATATTATTTGACATACTTTTTCAATAATCTTCTACGTGCTTTTTAACAAGCCTCCATAACACAGAGAACATATGAGCCCTGCTAGTATATACTGTATGGCAAGGCAGTTAAGAATATATTGCATTTATAAACTATGCACAACTTTATGAGTCTCTAGCTATAATTTCATCATAGCACAGTAATTGGAAAGTCTGCATAATTTTGGAAGGATATGTGTTTCAGTTAAAAGAACACCATTATTGCTAATTGGATACCAAGCTTACATTGTAAATCAGAGCAAAGTATGAGCTCCTAATTACAAACTTTTTTGAAACAAGTACTGTATGTCTTTACATTATTTTTGGCTAACAAGTGACTTAAATAATCTTAGTGTTACAAAGTCCATAAATCTTTTCTTTAGCTGTGGCTGATGAAATGTTACAGGATAAGAATGTGTGTTCCCAAGGTAAACATCTGGCTTGGCAGCCTCATCTCCTCCAGTGAATCAAGGTAAAGGGGTATGTAAGTGACTGGCACCGGCAGAGCTCCAAGCAGAAAAGGTAAAAGCTGATATTAACTTATGTAGCATGTTGCAGCTTAACACATTTTAAACAGGCTGGGCTCACTCCTTGGCATCTGGAGCTCAAAACTTACAGCCGTGTTCTTATGTGGAACGAACTTGTGTATTAGAGTTTTACAACAGCAACAAGCTTTTTATGAACTTGTTAAGGTCCTGAATCCAGATCTCTTATGCAAGGCTATTTAATTTTTTTTTTTTCCAAACAGTTTTTCCTCCACATGCCTTGATCTACTCTTATGCACCTGCGGCAGCAGAGACGGCACTTAGCGCTGAGCAGGGAGCTGGGCGACAAACACACAAACAGCAGAAATCAATATGCTCATTGGATATGATCCTTCATGAACTCTGCTGAGCTGACAGAAACCATCAAAAGCCTCAACTTCCTATCAGAGTCCGTGGGCGTGGAGAACATTCAACAGAAGCTATGATCCTCACGGGATCTGCCTGCTGAGCACAGACGGGCCAGGCCATCTACCCTCGTCCTGTACCCAAGGCACAGGGAAGGTAGTTCATTATTTGGTGGTCAGTTGCTCACCACAACCCTACAGGTATGTCACTTATCTCAATGATGGACAGGGAGAAGCAGAAGCCTTGTGCATTAAAAGGCATAAAAATGAAGCAACTTAAAAAACTGTTGCCTCTTGGAACATAAAATACAGCCCAGGAAGAACAACCATGCCAAGTCTGAAGTTTCTCTTTCATTCTCTCACTGAAATGAAATTCATACCTATTTTTAAAGTCTGTTGTGAAGACAGTAATGTACTACAAATCTCTGGAAATCCTTTTGATTTTTCCTTTTGATTCTCTATGTATTATATATATTTATTAAAAAAATGTAATGTAGACTCAGCCATGTTGATGCTGTTCAAATGTCAGCCTGCATAGCATCAAGACAGAGGCCATGTGTTCCAGATTTAAAAGCTGTATTCACTTTTTGATATACTATTCAGCAAGGACTCACTGTCAGACAAGCCTTCTAATCTGTTCAGCATGTTTCCACCTCTTCTTCAGGGAACGGTTGCGGTACATTTCACCAGGTTACCTAGTAATTTTGGTGTCATAAGAGCCAGTTGGAGCAGAAGAGGTCTTTAATAGTCTCAGATAGCCTATGGATCCCATCTGGGCTGAAAAAGTCCCCAAGATCTTGAAGTTCGGCAGCTCTGCAGGGTATATGTATTTAACCTTTCATCCTGGCCAGGTTATTAAAGTGAGTTCACCAAACTTGATTCCAGAAGAAAAAACAGAAGCAGCGTGCTTGCACTGTTGCAGATGAGCAAGTACGGTTAAGTCCTGTTTTATGACCACCTTAATTCCTTTCCCATAAATTCACTAACCTCAAATCGCAACTGTGAATGCCTCTGACAAAAAAAGACTTGTCTGCATGGGAGCAGAACACTGTGAGCTCCGCTTGGCTTGTACCTATCTGTTAATGCGGGACCTGAAAATTCTTTCTGTTATAAGTTCAACCACAACGTTCTCCATCCACCACAGGGTTAACCCAAGTTCACTCTTGCAGTGTAGATGACTCAAAATGTATGATTAAAAACACAGTGCTCCACGCACACTGGCTATGGAAGCTGGTTTATAGCCTTCTTGCCCTCACCGAACAGCAGCATGGTTTTTATCCAAAACCTATTTATCTAGGAGGGTCAGAGATCAATGACAGACAAAAATCAAACCGCACTGCCAGGCAGAGAGACTAAAGATGAGGTTCCCTGTGTTGACTTGACCATCTTCTTCAGCCACGAGCCTTTAATATTCACAATCAGCCTTTTAGGATCCTTCTGATAACTGAAGATACCATGACAATACCGTGTCTGTCCCAGAATGACCAGCTGAAGTACTACGGTGTGGGAAAAGCTCCCTTGTGGAGCTTTTCCTCAGTTTCAGATTGGCATGTTTTTCCCATTGACCAGAAGAACTGGGAATTTTTCTGGAACAGGAAACAAGTCCTGTGAGACTTGGAGCAAAATGCCAACTGAAAAATTTAAACATGGCAGGTATGGCAGAAGCCTTAGACTAAATCATTAGTGTGTGATTGTAAAAGAAGAGAAAAAGGGGACAAAGTCAGTTGTGGACAAGTAGAACAGACAGGAGGACATGACGCATCCTCTTCCGAATAACTTTAGTTCTTAATCCGTCTCCGCTAGAGAATTCACCAATTTCAAGCAAGAGAACACATTCTTATGAAGCTGAGCACAACATGTGCTCTTCATCACCCCCAGAAACTCAGGATGGACTGGGCACCTGAAATGGGAGGCAAGCATACACAGTTCAGACCTCACTGGAAGGTAATCTGTAGCCACCTGACATCAGATGGGTGGCTGGAAACGCTCTCTGAGAAGCTCTCATCTCAGTAGCAGAGGAAAGAGTTCCTATACCTGGCAAATAACCTTTCTATACTGAGCAGAATTTGTTGTACTAAAAAAAAAAAAAAAAAAAAAAAATAAAATGCTTAGATAGACACAGACTGCAGCATCCAAACTTCACCTGCAATGAATTTTTTGGAAACTTTCAGGTAATGGCATTGTATGTTTTTATTTTTGTTCTGCTACTTTGAAAATTCTGGTGTTTCTGTTTAACATTGCTTGCCGTGAATCATTCATTTCAACTGAAACTAGGCCAAATTCTTCACCTAAATCCTTATTCAAACACCTTTAAAAGTACTCAGTTCTTAAAGGTGCTGAGTGCTCTGCACCTCTGGAAAAAAATGCTCTTTCTTAGACACCATTTCTCTCTTGACTCAAGCTGACTGTTTATTTCAGACAACTTGAAATATTATGTTTTCAAGTAAAAATTTGTCCTCTCTGTCCTACCACTCTCTAACACTTGATTCACTGGTTGTTTCTTAACAGTTTTGGGGGGCACAGAAATTACAATGTCTTCAAGATAAACACATTCCTTTTCTTATTGACCACCTGAGCACAGTAGCAAGGCTAGGTTCCAATTAAATTATTGAAAGAATTGCTTCAAGATCGGGTAAGGTGAAATTGGTCAGAAACCCTGCACGCAAAAGAGAAGAGAAATAGCAGGAACTTGGAGGAGTCCCTCTTTTGTGCAGGGTATCCTGAGAGCACTGACCACTCACTCTGCTTTCGAAACAAAGTGAAACAGTCTGCTAAGAGTGCTTTAAAGCCAACTATTAGATTTCCCATGTGCATGTGCATGTTTTAGAGTATCCCCAAGTAACACATGACATTCCCATTAGTTTTTGTTAACTTCTACATCTGAGTTAGCCAGAATGTTAAGAAGATTAACCTCTGTTCTTTCTAACTGTTCCTTAATTTTTATTAGAACAATTTTTTAGGGTAGTTTTGTGGGCTTTTTTTCTCCTTTGGATGGATACAAACATTTTAATTAAAAAAATCTGAAGCTTTCATCAGAGAAAACAAAACAAAACAAAAAAGCCAAAAAACCCCAACCTTGTAAAATTATTTTCCTTAAAGAAACCGCCAAAATTCTAGGAATCATATTACAGAACAGAAGCAGACATCACAAGCAGTAAATTCCAGCTTTACTCTACCTGCTCAGGGAACCTGAATGCTTCTCTGAGGTGATGAGTTGATAGGAAACAGCACGATTCTGCATGAAGGAGGGAATTTCTATTTGTATTTAATGATCTTGGTGAAAGTGAAGCTTATGAGTACATGTAATGGATTTCTGTGTTCTTAAAAGCTGGAAAATAATTCTTTTGCCTGCTCCTGAATAACTCCTACGCACAAACCTACAGCCATCTAAGAAAGAAAAAGACTGAGGGTTTCCATCTGTGGTCTCCAAAGTGTTAAGGTTAACTATCTGCAAAACTTCCGTAAAACATAATTACAAAAAGCTGATTACTAGTGGACACACATTTGCTACCCAAGAGTCTGCAATTCTGCTCAACCATTTTTCAGAAATCTGCAAAGTGAAAACTACTTCAGGGTCAGACGGCCTGATTTTGGCCTTCTCCTTTACTCATGATACTGTTTCCACTTTGTAAATTCACATACATTCTTCATTCATATGCCCCATTGTTTAAATGGTCACTGACTTCAGGAAAATAAGTCTATGTTACATTCAATAACTGCTAACTCCATTTATCCAACCAATAAATAATCCCTCCTCCTCAACTCCTAGGTTATTACACTGCAACATCTTGGCTCTATGCCTTTTTAATCTTGGTAATAATGATCAAAACCAGAGCGCACAGATCTCAGTACCCTGATAGGGATCACCATCCAACTACATATAATGCACATACTTCATTAGAAAAATAAGGTTCTGCCAGAGGTTGCCATATTCGATTGGAACTTCTACTTTTCTCAGGATTTAATATTATCATCAGCAGTTTAAATCCCACTGGACTTTAGATGGTAAAAGGTAAATTTATTAGGATTTTCCATTGTTAGAGGCAAATGAGGAAGTGGGTTTTTTTCCTTTTCGCATGAACTTATGTCAAAAATGATGACTCTAAAAAGTCATTAGAGAGCAGAAAATGGAGGGCAATTGCAGTATAAAACCTTACAGCTGACAAGGCTCTGTTCCTGCTCCAACAAATAAGAAACGTTGGTGAGGCTTCACAGTCACATGTACTAAGAAACAGGCTAGTCCAAATTTAATGTCTAGCTGATGTCTCTTTGCAATTTTTTGTAGTGTACATTAAAGAGTCCACTTACAGAGGACATGACTCAATTGCTATCTGTAACAGTGGCCAAACATCTACTGACCAAAATTGTAGAGGCTAAAGGTTTCATTCGTTAGCCTGATGCTATGAATAACGACTCTCCAGGTGTAAAGTCTAGTTTCCCTCAGCAAGGAGAAGACGGCATAGCGATGTATACAATCCAACTACCATCAGCATGTCTGATGTGCAACAACAGTCACCATTTAAACAATAACGCCCAAAGTTTGGTCCCAAAACAGCAGATAAACAAAAGACTCACTGTAGTTATGTTACTTACATTTTAAAGTAAATTATACCTTCCAATAAATGTGGGAAAGCCAGGAATTAATTTAGTGTCACCGCACACTTACTGACTGATTCCTCAGCAGATGGTGACTTTGTCAGCCAGCAGAGCCTTTTCTTCCACTGATGTGCTGCTACATAAAAAAATTTAAGACCTGAGGGGTTAAATGCGTTTGTTTAAAGGGAAAAATGCAAAGATACAGTTTTAAATAATGCTTTGCCATGGTCCTGCCTTAAGTAAATTAAAGTCAGCTTAGAGCTTTACCCTTTCTCACAGAGAGTCAGTGTCAGAGAGGCTCAGAGTGCAGACAGGAGTACCAAACCCCCAGCCTTGGCTGTAGATGGCTTGAGATACCCGAGTTTGTATGGGACACATCTCTGTTTCATGGGCACTTTACAAAAAGAACATTTTCCTTACCCTGATGAAAGCAACCTGCCTTTCCACTTTAAGTTGTCCAGAAGCACTCAGGTATGCAAGAGAGAAACACTTTTCTGTATACAGAGAAAATTCCAGGCAAATTAGAAGACAATTGCTGGTTGCAAAGATACTAAGTTCCTACTAGTTTTCACGAAAATTGGCAGCTAAGTAGGGGAGAGATTGAAGAAAAGACCTCAAGAGGAGACTATATTTCCTAGACATCAGAGAATCTTCACAGGTGCTCAGTCTTGAGAGAACCAAAGGAAAACAGGCTTAATTAACTCTGCTGTCCACCGTCTTGTTTTGAGGTTAACTAATTTATCTCCTCTACAGAATACTAAAGAATCATTACCATAAGAATGCCTATGGTATGGGATGATACTGTACAAAGTGTTTCTGTCTATCTATTGTCTCTGCCCATAAAAGATATTAAATCCCTTGGTCCAACATGGAGAGGGACAGCTGGACAGGAATTGAGAGGACGGATTTGCCTGCGCACATGGGTTAAAAGACATTTAATGAATCACAGAAAATAATAGCTTTACACAGTAAAAGCATTCTCTCTCCCTCCCTCTCTCCCCCTGCTTTTCCACATAAATTATGTGAACATATCATCAAAACATGATGATTTTTATTTTCATAAATGAGGCCATATGTCAGTTAAAACAGAAAATGTGTGCTGAACTGTGATGTGGGTTACATGATACACTTTAATTGGATGTCACTTTAATGTAAACAGCTTTACATAAAACTCAGCCTAAAAGAAAACTTTTTAAAAATTGTCAAATATTAGTTGCGAAAACAACTTGATGCTGCATGAGTCTTCTGCATTGTGTACTCAAAGGATATCAGTCACGAAGGGGCTAGATTCTCATCTCACTTGCACCAAAGCAGTTGCAGAGACTTTGCTAGAAGTCCTTAGAACTGAGAGCCAGGGACAAAAGATTTTGCATACACTTTTTTACCTAAATTTTCCATGTAAGAAGATTACTTTTTTTTTTATTGCAAATGCCATCAGTTCATCTAAACATTTAACAAGTGCGGTTCACTTGTGGTCAAATCAGTATGCCAACATCCCTTTTGCACTGAGAGAAATCTTAATCTGGGAAAAAAAAAAAACCCCAAAACTAAGCCATACTCATACTCTTCTATAGGCAAAACAACTAACTTTCCCTCAAACAGCACACAACTCCGGGTATACACATACGGAAATAACCTCCATAAACAACATACTACCGTAATAATGAACAGCTGAAAATAACAAAATAAAAAAAAAAATTAAAAGCAGCTTCAGTAATGCTGATAAAACATCAACCACTTACATTGGGCAACATTAACAAGTTGGTATTTGCTAGCAGATACCAGTCTTACCACAGTCATTTTCTATGTATAAACATAGGGAAAAGCAGTCACATCTCACCTGCTACTCTGTGGCAGCTGCTGGCAAAGGCTTATCCTTTAATGCCTCTGCGCTCTACTATCACAGCAATGCTCAGAAGGGGATCTTTTGAATGACACTGTCAAGTTCAATTTCAAATGGCAACTAATTCTTACCACCTTGCAATAATAAACTCATATTTTAATATCAGATATGTAGCCGGATAGCACGTGCTACCTTTTAAAAGTACTTATACATGTTGAACAAAACTACTGGTGTCAACACATATTCACATTAAACCACTGATGGGTTTATCAAGTATCTTTGGTTTCTTTTAGAAATTAATTAGACTTGCAGGCACATACTGCTATGTACACACTCTAATCTTAAGTGTTATGCCTAACACCTAAGGCAGAATCCCATAGCATGGTTAAAAGCATCCCCTATAAGCCACCCCACCAGAATCCAAGATCTGCTTTTGTTGGAAAAATAACAGCTATCATTTCTTAATCTGCAGCTTTCTACAGTAAGCCCACTGCATCTCAGAGCCACAGCAGAAGCCTACATGATGCCATCTTAGGCCTGGACTTCTCTTAAAACAAAAGAAGCTGCATGCTCCTCTCCCAGAACCATCTCACACGTTTTGGAATTACGTCTAGACCACCAACAAAGCAGCTGGAGGAAAAGGGGAGCAGCATTATATTACAAAGCTTTTCCTTACAGTTCCTGTTACTAGTTATTGGACATCATTATGGCTTTTATAATGACAGCAGCGTAAATTAGCAGGCGAAGGATGAATAGAATGTTCTATCCTTGTCTCCTGATGAAAATTCCTGTCCAAAGAAGGGATAAAATAATAAATTTGTTTTAAAGAATCACTTTTTTTCCTTGGGTTTATTTTGGTTTAATTTATCAGAATGCATAAAAGAAGGATTAAAAAAAAATCCATAAAGCCAAGAAAACCACAAAATCCCCTTAAAAAATGAGATTTATGTTCAAGTTTGAAATGGCATAAACAGGCATTACAAACATCGTCTCTGTTCCAATCAGAGTAATAAAAATTGTCTTACAAATTATAAGGCTATAAAAATTGAAGACGACTGTTTCTGCAGTGCAGTTGGCTTGCGCTAACTTCAGTATTTGGTGTTCATATGTAAACAGCACTGCTGATTCTTCACATTGCCTGTCACTTAGGCTTGCACATGTAAAGGGGAAGCACATCTGTCTGCTGCTCCCTGATACTGTAAAGCACTCGAAATGACCCCATACACACTGCTAGGGGACAGAAACGATCAGAAAGATACTTCCAAAGCAATGTGTCCTTTGCACTGGCTGGTACTTATGGGAACACCCTCACCACAAAGAAAATTTAGGGCGAGTTTACTGCTTTAAAGCATCATTTTGCACATTAATGTCTGCTGAGATGGAAATAGTCTTTAACTGCGTATCATGGAATGAAAAAATATTTCAGAATAATATTTTTCTGGCTGACTGAAGTGGGCATCTACTATCTCAGCTCATAATCTACAGGAAAAAAAAAAAAAAGGCAAAACTTTCATAATAAAGCTGCTGCTACACCCGAGCAGGGCAAACGACAGCCCTGTGCTCCCCGCGTAGGCCACTTGTTCCACCTACATGTGTCTATGTACATTTATGCAGTACAGCCCAGCTGCCAGGGCAGCAGCACACTGCTCTTCCTTATACCTCCCATCCTGCCCATTAGTCGGAAAGATTATTTTTTTAAAAGCCTGTTTACACCACCAGAATTTAAATCCTGTGCATAAATGCTCACTGGGGGTAGGGACCGCCCCGAGCAAAGTCTCACCAGGGATGGCTGTTGGACACAACATTCATCCCAGACACCCAGAGCCCACAGCACTCATCCACACCCAAGGTCTGTCCCAGCAGTGGTGCCAGGGCTCCGAAGCAGGGAGGCATTTTGTCTTTCTCCCTCCAGCATAGCCCTGGCAGGCCATAGCCCTGCTATTCTTTTATACGGATCCCTGTTTAGTAGGGCCTGTTGCAACAGGATGAGGGGTAATGGTTTTAAAATAGAGGGGGGTAGATTTAGATTGGAAATTAGGAAAAAATTTTTTACGATGCGAGTTATAGAACACTGGAACAGGTTGCCCAGAGAGGTGGTGGATGCCCCATCCCTGGAAACATTCAAGGCCAGGCTGGATGAGGCTCTGAGCAACCTGATCTGGTTGGAGATGTCCCTGCTTCTTGCAGGGGGGTTGGACTAGATGACCTTTGAAGGTCCCTTCCAATTCTAACCATTCTATGATTCTATATACCTTTTCAGCTAGGCAGCAGGATCCAGTGTCCCACTGCCAGCATCTGCTAGGGATGTAAATCTCTCTCAAATGAGGGTTAGGGTCCAGTTCTGCAGCAGTTCACACGAAAGGTTACTTGAGACGATGTGAAATCAGCTCCTTTCAGAAGTACAGGAGAAAACAATACGCATTGGACCTATGGCTATTCGCTCCCTGCCTCCTCCGTTCATCTGCAGCACACAGAAGAGAATGAGGACCTTAAGATGTTAAATGTGCCTGACAGCAGGTGAATGATTTAACTGTGACTTAGTAACATGTTTTGCACAGGTGGTGGGATTCTGTACGTAAAGCATGACCCTAGTTCAAGGAATATATACACCCTTCCTTTCTCCAAGAACTAGGCTGGTGAAGTGGAGTATAGGGAGTATGCACACATATATATCTGTAGATACTTACATAGCCATATATACAGGCGTGCATGCACATATATATTTATATAAAAGCTTTAAACATGCCCAGAATGAAGTAGAGTTGCCTAAAAAAATTACTAAATTTTGTCTCCATTATAGCAGCGCTGCCAATCTACCGCTAGGCATTCCATCTTTCATATAGAATTCGGTAAACATTTCTATCCAAATCTAAGACCCCTGGCCAAGGTATCAATAACAGTGACATATTATGAAACTTTCATTCCCTTTCCCCCTCCCCTTCCATCCCAGTAATAACTGTCAGGCGATCCTGGCAATTTCACAAGCATAGCAATGATTCAGCTGGCAGATTTCAGTGGATTATTGTGGCCAATTTGGAAAAACACTCTAATAAGCATTACTTTCCAGAAACCAATATAAATCTGGAAGAAAGGATTATTAAACCCAGGGAAACTATAACAAAAGGCATTAATTGCATTTTTGGAAGGACCTTTTGAATTAAATTATTACCTGCTAGTTTATAAGGCAAATATATAGATAAAATCACTACCGTGACAAGAATTTATTTATATTGGCCATATATACTGTAGGAAATTTATAGATAAATATAATTTATACACAAACACTATGCTCATTTATGGCATTATATAAGCAATACATTTTGTTATATGTCTATATGTATATCTTCAGACAATTAGGATTAACTTATTTACTTTCACATACGCACACATGCACACAAGTGATGGTAAGTTAAAATAAAAGATCAAAGGTAGGAAGTGATCACAATGAATTATAAGCCATCTGTTTGTGTATTTCTAAGTATATTTTAAGGTTTCTAGATAGCCTTACAACAGAATACAGCAGTTTCTTAAACTAGGTCTACAGGACTTGGAAAGATTTTCCTACCTTGCTTCTCATTTACTGCTTATGCGTAATATTTAAAAATCACTGGCCTGCTCCGAAGTCTGCTGAAGTATATGAGCTTTCTCTTGACATCAGTAAATGCTGGATCAGGCCATTAATATAGAAAGATTAATCACTGCCTGTAGCTTTGTGTGTCTTTGGGGACTGTGTGAGAAGAACGATGGAACAACCACAAGCCATTTTGGAAGTTCAAACACTAGATGACTCAAGAATTCATCCCACTGTTGAATAACAGTTTTGAAAACAAAATAATGTATTCTTACAATAATATGATGTAACCTCTGATTTTCTCATTTTGTGAGATTGTTCTCTTGTATATGCGTTCTCATTTGGTCTGCATTCTCTTTCTATTTATCTTTCCAAACACACCATGAGTAGCTTTGGAAGTAAAGGAGAAACTCTTTCCTATCACAGTGAACTTAATTCCTCGTTGGAGCCAGTGCTGTAGAAGACTTAATAAGGCAGCAGGAAGGCAACGCAATGACCAAATATTTAAATAGCACAGATCATATAGCCCACATAGGACTAAAACTGGTCACAAAGACTGCATTTATTTTGATAACCTAAAAAAAGAGCTAGGATTTTACACTCCATTATTATTAATGAATAGACCCGGTACAAATAGGGGAAGCCAAGCTCCAAAATAACTACTGCATAGGACACTGCTGCTAAAACCCAAAGTGCCAACCAAAGAGGTAATAAGTTCAGAAATGTCCAAACAAAACACACACAGGGACGGTGGCTGAGCCACAGGACTCCCACACAGCTACCTTTTGCCTTCCCAGAGGGAAAATAGAGCTTGTGTCTCAAACCCGAACGTGTTCGGCACCTCTCGTGTGCCAAACACCAGCCCCACCTACCCCATCTCTGGTATTTCCAAGTCTGCATCTTACTACTATAGGGTCTGAGAAACCTTTAAGCTTCTATAAATGCAAGTGCTCTTCACATCTCCTTGCCTGTTCTCACCCACCTCCCTCCGGAGAGTGACCATTACAAAAGAGAGGTGAGAAAGAGGCATTTGAACCTTCTGCTGGCCCTGGCAGTTGACAAGGTCTCCCCACACCAGCGCAGGGGTGAGATTGCCCCTCCTGGATACAAATAACACATTGGCCTAAGCACCAATATCTGCTCTCAATATTATTAATTCCTGAATTAACTGATACACTGAGCCAATAAATAACAAATGGTCCTTTTTCCACTAATTCCTATCTTAATTTTTGGTTTTCTGGATACCCCAAGACCAAAAATTAAAACAATCAGTATGTGGTAAAGTTAAAATTCTGCATCCACCATCCATGAAACAGAGAGGGTCAGATTTACAAAGAAAGAAAGAAAGAATAAAGGAGCTGTCTCTTTTTCTTCTCCTTTTAGCACTGCACTCCCAATACCCACCAGACAGCTAGGCATGAGCTGTTTGCTTAATTTGACAAACACTCGGCTTTCAGTGGGACTTCATTGGCTGTAACAAAAGGCTACAATGTCTTACACAGTTTGCCCTAAACATTGCTGCAATGTGCAATTACCATAGAATTCACTGAGAAAACAAAGTTCCTGGATGATTCATATTGCATTTTTTACCTAAACCTGAGCTAAAAACTTCAAAGCCTCCCAAACTGAATCGCCCTGTTTCCAAACACATGGAACAAATTACGGAGAGTAGCACTCAGAGTTACCGTAGGAAGGAGCTGTGTGCAGTACAGCAAAGCCTAGGGAAAGTCATTCACCTCTGCAGCAGCAGCAGCACTCAAAATCTTGTGAACTGAGTCCTGATTATCAAGCTTGTATCATTCTGGCCTTGGCTGTGCTCCCACGTGTTTGCAGTCAATGGGAAATTTGCCCCTGCTTTCAGAGCAGCTGAAATTTGCCTTTAGGAATTGGCAGAGGCTTAAAGTTTGCAGCTGGGAAGGTTCCATGCAGGTGCATGAAGGATGGAGACCCCTGCCTTGCCTGGAGAGACCACAGCTGGGGGGCACAGAAGTGTCTGTCCCTCACGGCTTTGCATGGTCACTGCCTGCTCCAGAGTGGACAGGCCAAAGCAAAGAGCAGTTGAGAAGGTGGGAGAGCAGCATCAGCTACCATCCCACCTGGGAGTTGCAATGGTCACTTTACAGCTGCTCCAGCACAGCCAACAGCAGAGAGCTGCCTTCTCACCAGCAAACACTTCTATATATTGAGCAGAATAATCAGCCTCTTTGCTCTCAGCCCTTCCCACCAACCTCTCTTCCCCTCACATAAGCCCAACAGCTTGATAGCTAAATGATGTGTCTATCATTTCTATAATAACAATATGAAAGATTTATCAAAATTTATCAGAGCCAGACTCAGATCATGAATAAAGCCACCCTACACTCATAAATGTAAAGGACTGGGAATCAGATTTAAAGGCTCTCTGTTCTTCATCTCTCATAATCTAAATGAATATTGGCTGCAATCAGTCCTCAAAATTAGACAGTCCAGCTATGATTGTTTACTGGTAACTGTATTTAAGCAACATCGGCCAGTATTCTATATTTACCATTTTCTTAATTATACACTGGTGTCTTGGACTGCATGGAGGGACAGAGAGTTGAAACAATGACAAAATTTTCAGTGCAACGCTGCAATTGAAAGCACTCAATTTAATATGGAGGTTTGATAGTTTGTTTTGTCTAAAGCAGCTGGTTTTTTTGCTTGAAATGGTTCCTGGGAAAAGCACCATAGATTTAGAATGTTACATTGCCATGTTTTTAAAGAAAATATGGTTTTGTTTTGGCTACAACTAGATGCTTTCATGATTTGTCTCTGGCAAACTGAGACTGAAAACCGGAGAGCCAATTTGTTTAGTGTGAACTGAAGTAACATCTATCTTAGTAAAGAAACTTTTACAACAAAAGAACCTTCATCATAGTAAGACCTAGGAGTTTTCCAATTCACAAGGCTATGAGCCATGTATTGTTTAGAAGCCATGGGGGTAAATCAAATTATCATGAATGACACTAATGATCCCATACTTGCCTGAACATAATGCACGTTATATAGTCTTGCCTTTAGGGATTATTTTTTGTATACGTAATCGGTATAAATGGCTCGCTCCCTCTCTTTTGTTGATTTTACAAAGAAACGCACTCAGGTATAGAGTCTGCCTTTCCCAGATTAATTATGTGAGCCAAATGGGCCATGCCTGTCACGTGAGAAATCCCCAGGTAACGCCTTGGAAAGACCTGAGTGCAAGAAATGGAGTAAGTATCATAAAATGCATATGACTACCCTCTCCTGGATGGAGCCAGAGCAGCTGAGCTGTGTCAGTGGATCCTCAAAGCCGTGATTTAATACAAGTTCTCTCACACTGACTGGGATGGGTTTGGGTTTTCACAGAATTGGATCTAAATGCAGTCATCAAAGGGAGCGCCTGGGAGATCAGGGTATGCTGTCCTTGGACAAAGCAAGCATTTCTAAGTACAGGTCAATTATAAACACAACATGCGCAGAAGTGAAGGCTATATAATGAGAGAAGACAACCATCACAGACTTTGAAAAATCCAAATGGTTTCTTTGCCTTGCACTTTTATTTCCCAGCAAAATCAGGCCAGATCCCAGCTGGTAAAAACTGGCAAATTTCCATTAGCCTGTGGGTCATTAACTCTAAAAAAAGGGCAGTTTCAAAACCAGTTTTGTGTATAGTGTTAGTTTCTCTCAGCGTTGCTATAAACAATCGAAATTGAAAGTATTTGGGATGTCTACAATCCCCATTTCTTTCTCTTGCCATTCAGAGATGTGTTCCAATACAGACTTTCCTAAAGCAATTTACACTTAATCTGACAAGCTGAAATATTCAAAATAAGCTTAATGTGCCTTCTAAGTTTGCACCACTGGTGTTACACAAAGATAGTCCTCTGTTGCCCACCTACAACCATTAGACAAATTCTTAATGGGGGTGCTTTCACAGGCTAAAAGGAACAACTCATTCAGAATGGCTGGTGCAAATACTAAGAGCAAATAGAGAGCTGGTGTGCTCTGCACTTCCTGATCAGCAAACACCTTTGCAAGGAATCTCAATCCATGCCAAATGTAAACCAGGAAGGCAGCATCATCATGCTTTTCATTATCTTGCTTTTCTGCCATGTCTATCATGCTCAGAGATGCCAAAGAATTGATGAACACAGGCCAAAGCACAGATTTAGCAGAGGAGATGTCTAGAAAGGAGCTGGCTTTTTTTCCCTCTCCACAGATTTTGCTTAGCAGCATCTGATTGTGATCCCATACCTGTGCAGCTCCCACATCCCCAGTACAGCTGTGCCCTGCACCCTTCCCCAGCCAAACACAGACCAGTCCCCAGGGCTTTGGGACACTGATCAATGCACACTAAACAAGCATGATCCAAGCCTTTAATTTCACTGCTTGAATTTTGAGGAAGTTGGACCAGAGATGTGCAGGTGAAGCTGCTGTGTTCAATAGCCTTTACCTGCCCAATTTCACAGTAGAAACAAAATATCCACACGTCATGGCACAGACATTTCTGGCACAATGGTCTATGCGGTACATTAGCATTCACTAGAATCAATAGCAAAGCTTTCATTCATGGCAAGGAGAAACTTTTTGTTCTATAAAGGTCAAATCTGGTAAGGGAAAAGCAAAACAAAAGGTATCTTTCTTGGCAAACTGACTGCTTTAGCCAGTCAGCCCTGATTTCACACTTGCCAGCGTGCAAAGCAAGCGTCCATTTGTGAAATGGTCTGAGAGTCTTGCCTGGGGCCCACATCTCAGGGGATGCTGAGCACCACCTCTCTGCATGGTGACTATCCCCAGCTACCTCATAGCAACATTAAGAGGACAAAATATACAAATAGTATCTTGAGAGTGCAGACACCTGAAGGCTTAAACTGTACCTGATAATGCAACAGGTTGCCCAGAGAGGTGGTGGGTGCCCCATCCCAGGAAACATTGAAGGCCAGGCTGGACGGGGCTCTGAGCAACCTGATCTGGTTGGAGATGTCCCTGCTCCTTGCAGGGGGCTTGGACTAAACGACCTTTAAAGGTCCCTTCCAACCCTAACTATTCTATGATTTCCTTCTCATATGCCTAATGATGCAATCAGTTTTCACAGCATGGTAGAAATCAGGAATAAGTTTACATTCAAAATTATTCTCTACAATGTATTTTCCAGTTTTTCAGACAATTTACCTTATATTATTCATACAGTTGGGCATCTTCTATTTCCACTAAGAAATTATTCCACTCTAAAATACACCTCATTTTTAGGAAAGATTACTGAAAGATTAGCTTTAAATTCTCCTTTGCTTGATTTTGCCTAATCATCCCTACTTCTCTATTCTCTTCTAAACAATCCCTCCCTTTCCTTCTTCTCCCCACCCCAGCCCTTCTTTAATTCCTTTAATCTTGCCTTAAAAGACTGTCTCTCTGTCCTCTTAATCATTTTTTAATTTCCCATCCTTTAGGCGAGTGCCAAAGATGCTAAAACGAGAAATGGATGCTTGCCATAAAGGAACAGAACTCCTGTAATTCCAAAGCAGTTGAAATAATGAGAACTTGCAGGCCATTCCCCCATTATGTGAATGGTATTTTTACAGCACTAGAAATGAAGTAATGCAACTACAAATATTCATGTTTTAAATATGCTGTCATTCTAGTGGCCCAACCACAAGTAGCTTGAGAGGTACTGATGGAAGGTTAGGGATATCACAGTCCACAGTTAAGAACATTCATGCTTCACCAAGGTTCCTTCCACTCTGATCCCTTCAACTTTGCTTAGTGTTAAAAAGTATTTCCTTTAAAAAGTTATAAGTTTGCTGCTTTTCAATACCCATCTATGAGGAGAGATGATACAAAATCCCTTACCTCGCCTTTCCTGTGAGGTTCCCTGTGCACCTCCAATACCTCTCCCTCTAAATTCAGCACAGTCTCTTCACACCTGGAAGTATTTCTGATTCCCTCCTTTCAAGATCTGAACAAAAATCATCAGTGATCATCTGAGATAAATTTGGCATATCATTTCAGCCCAGAAGTAAGATATATACAAGAGAAGGTTTGCCAATCTGAAGTGTAAAGCACTATGCTATTTAGCATCTACCTGGCTAAAAGACTTGCACTGACTAAACCAGTGTGCTCTGTGCATCTGATGCATCTGCTGTTTTCTGCATGTTTGTTGTTATCTTTTCACTCTTCGGCCTTGAAGACAAAGCACAAGCTAAAAGTGTTTAGTTAGACCAGAGCATTGTAAACAGTGAACTCTGAGATCACCACGACCATGCAATTAAAAATGTCACTATGTTTGAGTACATGCAGGAAGATAAAAGTCTGTGAATAACTGTGATACTTCTAAGTATTTTCACATAATCTGCTTTTTTCTGTTCTCCCCATGTCTTGTCTCAGGAGACAATTTATTGCATGGAGGCAAGTGGGCAACGTGTCAAGCATTAGATGTGGTTTTGTTGAGAGCACCCCACACTGAGTCAGGTCTACTGCTATTTTTCTGTGAGTGCAAGCAAGTATCACAAGGTAGATTTCTTGCCAGATCCTTTCTCCCTGCAGTCCTAGAATATGTTTTCAGGCATCATGACTTGTGCCACTCCAGGAGTAGCCCCTCTGGGCCTTGTTTTACATGAAGACAGTGTGCTCAAGATCTACAGGGAACCGAGTTAGACTGTGTCTCTTTATAAGGGAAAACAAAGCAAGTCCTACAGCTGGCCAGTTCCTATGCAGAGGCAGACAAAGAAGTTGTACATATTTTCAAACCAGGAAAAAAAAACGGCAGGATTTGTTTCACATGACTTTGAAATATTCTGACTTACAAGTCATGGTGTTGATGTTACATCTTTCTCAAAGGCCCAGACATGAAGTGTTCTGTGCCTCTGGGTGTACTGAAGGGATTACTGTAAGGTGACATGCTACCTGGAACAACAGAGTGACCCAGATGGCCCTACCACCTTTGCCTTGTGTTTTCCTTTTTGTAATATTCCATCTTCCTCACTCTCTCACTGAAGCAGTGAAATCAACATGGACACAGCAGATTAGTTTTACAAGGTTCCCACCAGTCTGACATTCATCAGCTTTCTAATCTAATAGTAACACAATACCCTTTACAAGTACATGTTGAAGCAGCATGCTCTCAGGCTGAGTCCAAGGGCTGCAGGTTAAACTGATACCCAGGTCCCACATTCTACCAGTCGCTGACTGACAAATGTTATTTCTGACATTCCCAGGGCTTGGCAGCCCTCCATGCAAGGGTTAAAGGAAAGTTGTAAGCAACGGTTCTAAAACACTTGGAAGAATCTCCTTGAATCAAAACCATTTCATAAAAGGCTCTCTGCCAGGCAATAAAATATTTTTGATGGACTCTTATTTTATCATTACCCATGTAAGAAAAATGTATTGCAAGAATCCCAACACAATTCAGGGAAGTAATCATTTGCAGATTTAGTAGGCATTTGCAATTGGCAAAAATGAAAGATTTATTGTAGGGATGATGAAACAAAGAGCAGTTGTGCAAACTTTACTGAGCTGGATTATGAGAACATGCTTTTTCCATTTCCCACTTTTAAATGCCTTGGATGCAGTTTCAAAAGAAAGCTCAAGATCAATTATTTAACACTGCAGCTACACTGTACCTGAGAGTAGGATCTCTTCACACATATGTTATCTGTACACAACAATCAAAGGAGATTGAGGGAAGACACTGCTATAGACAAAAAAAAAAAAAAAAAAAAAGCAGACTTTGGAATAAAACTCATATTGTTCCTTGATTCCACAATCAGCCCAGGGATGTAAATAGAAAAGTCAGGCAGTAACAAATGTATGTGATGTAAATGCATAGCTATTTGAAAGGAAGCCCTTTTTGCCTTATCCAAACACAGAAAATACAGGTGTCCTTGAGAAAGAATACAGGGCGCTGAATACTCTATAACGGCAACATTTTCTTTGAAAGCCACTGTAGAGCTCAATAAAATCACTGTCTTGCACATCCTTACTCACATGAACGATGCTCTGAAGTGGAAGGGACCTCCTGGTCAATAAAGGTGCATAGTCTCACACTGACTTTAAGAAACAGGTGAGAGAGAAAACACTTTGGGAAGAAGCAGCTCTTTTTCATGCCTTTTCTGCCAGACACTCAATTTGTGACTTTTGGCACTTTTTAAGCCATTCTGGGCTCACCTACCCTGGTGTAAATTCAGGGCTTCTTTACAATTACACCAGTGCAAACAGGGACAGAAAGTAGCAGAGTAATTTGCCTTAATTCAAGTGTACCTGGAACTTGGGCACAAGAGTTTTCACCGCACAGGAAATGTAGTAGGCAGGCAGAAGTTTGAAAGAGTTCTGAGATTCTCAGAAGGAACCATTAGACATGCAAAATAGCATTATGGATGCATTACATTCTTGGTCTCACTACCTCACTGTGATTATTCACCCTCATTGTGCTCCAGAGAGATTTATTTCATTGTACTTGTGAGGAAATGGAGATCCAAGGTCAGAATTTCCAGAAGTGCTCAGGAAATGTCAGTAACTCACACTGCCTGGTTTGAGAGAAAGAGGATCTCAACTTCAGAGATGCCCTTCTTCGAGCAGGGCACCTCCAAAATAAAGCTATCCAAAACCAAGGCCTGCTTTTGAAAATCTTGCTTAATGTGAATTGTCAGATGCCAGAAGGTTGAGTTTTGATATATTTAGTTTAAATAACACATTATGTTTTTACTAGGCCCACTGGACTACTTGCTAAACAAGTGAGTGAAGGTTTCAGGATCTGGCCCATTGTGAAGCGCAAGCTGACACAAACACTCTGCGCTGGGGAACGACGGCTTTTTATTTCTCATCCGATTGTTAAAGGCTAGCTGTTGCTGGTTTGCCCTGAAGTAACAAACAAATGTATCACATTTAGAACTGAGATCCAACTGTATAAATGACTGTATAAAGTTTTTAATGTGCACTAAATTCCTCTTTCTCCCCTGAGACTATACTATACAGCCTCTGTGCTGCCTGCAAATGTAGATTAACATTTTTATTAAATGACATATGTTTCACTAATACAGAGTATTTAAATGTATTGGCCTAATAAGAAACATTAATGAATATATCACTGGCAGAGTTTTTAAACAATATTTAATTTTACTGCTCTTTAATTTGACCAAGCCTTCTGCCAGGTGATTTAAGCTATTTTTCTTTCTTGAGGTTAATTGCTGTTCAGAAAGGCTAAATCACTGAGAGTTCAGAACAATTCCATGCCATTTTTAATAATCCCTACAGAACACATACACAGAAATAAAATAAAGCCCAGCACTTAACCTCAAGAACACAATCACAAAGATTTTGTTTAAAATTTTATGACTTTCAAGCTCTCTGCCTTCTAAATGACAAGGTTAGTAACACTCAGACACAATTTTTTTTTTTAATCAAAATTTAGGTGGAAAAAAAAAATTCTTCTCTCACTGCTTTTAGATGTTAGATAACTGCAGAGTGCCTGCAAGTCACTGAATGCAACTTTCTTTCCCAGACCTTCTGGAAACAACTCACCTTGCCAAAACGATGCTGGACCCTGTAGAATTACAGTTTTAGGACCCAACTGCTAGACACGTTTTTGAGGTACTCTTGAGGTGTATTAAGACATTCCTATAGGAAGCACGTAGTTCACAATTATATTTACTGCTCTGTAAAACTTATGACTAGAATGGAGAATGCATCTGACTAGTTGAAGGTGTATCACTTGATCTTTCCTACTGTGCAGATTCATATAGTGAAACTGATGGACAATTCAGTCCCAGACAGGATGCACAGTGAGAAAGAAATCGTGTCACATGTTTGCTACATGGAAAAAGGTGAGCTACAGAAATCCTGAAGAGTTATTGCAAACCCAGTGCTTAGAGACTGGAAAGCCTTTCCCTTTTTGCATCTTCAGATGTGATTATTTGATAGAATTCATTGATCTGCATGGCAAAGAAAGTGGTCTTGTGGTGCAGCTGGAATGAATTCGGAGTTGAGAGGCTGCTTGCAAGATATCTTCAAGAGGTGATGCCCCATGAGAGGTTTATAGGTCTGTGCTGAGACTGGGGTTTGAATAAATCTACATGTGGAGTATCATCCAAAACTAGGCCATAGCAGAGCTGGAAATAATTCTGAGTGTCTTAAAATGAGGAAAAAAAATCACTACTTACTGACTTTTGTGGGACAAGAGAATAAAGATAAAAACATGGTATCGAGATGTCATTTTTGTGTGCAAACTGGGCAAAGGGAAGGGAAAAGAGCCTAACAGAAATGTTCCAAAAAGACCTGGGAGACATGCCTAGAAGCCTGTATGGCAGCCAGACGTTGTAGGTCACAACTAATAAATTTCAATTTTCTAAGCTGTGCATACTTTAGCCTATATTATTTGACTAAGAACATGAATGACTTTGCTCAGCGTGGACGAGTTCTAATACAACTACCTCTTCTATCTGCTGCAACACTGCCAAGCAGCGAAGTCACTGTGGAGAACTATTTCTCATACAAAAATGTTTCATTCCTTTAAGATGTTCTCTGTCGATCAGATCGTTATCAGGTATTTTTCCAAAAGCTCAGAGTGTTTAGGATTCTAACAAATATCTGCTGCTTTGTAGGAAAGTGGATCATTTTCCTTCTACTCATGTCACAGTTGGAATTGTGGTAAAAAAATATGTATTTCAGTAGCCAAATCAAAACACTGAAGAATGAAGAGAAGAGAACTCAATCCAAGATGAGCTGAAATGTAATTGTTTGGGGGACTGTGCTAACAAAATAAAAACACTGAATAAATGGGGAAAACTTTTAAACGACTAAAAAAAGGGTCTTTGTTTAACGCTTTTTCATTCTGAACTAGAAAGTAAAAAAGAGGGGTTAAAATACAGAAACATTTCATTATTTCCAAAACAGTACACTGTTTAGAAAATGTCAATAGCAACAAAATTCTCCAGTCCTGTTCCCTGTCCCCCCATCATTTTGTTTTCCAAACTGAATGTGACCCAGATTCACTAATGGCTTTCTTCTCAGAGCTCTGCTGTACAGTGATACTACTACTGGTTTGAAAAAACTGGCATGGAATACCTAGTAAAATCTCTAATGTGGAACATGGAAATGAAGATCCATCCTTGTGTCACAAGGTTATCTCTTCCCTAAACCACTCTCGGCTTAGTCCTATCACCTTACCTTCAGTAGATACTAAGTATTATTAGTGGAAATTACCCAACACCTTGAGAACTATAATAGTGGTAATTAATTAAATTGCAACCTATGGCAGTGAGTTTCAGAGGGTGAGTACCCACTATGTTGTGAGTTACTACCTCACTTTGGTTCTTACTTAAAAAACAGAATGAACAGCAATGTCTAAACACAGTTACCAGCTCTATATAAATATGCCAGGAAAACTTCAGGAGAATTCTGTTTTAATCAGGTCCCAGATCACTTAATAATTTATCAAGTCAAACGAAATAAAATCTTGCAGAATTAAATGTTCTTATAGGATAAAAAAGTAGGTATTTGAAAGCCCCCTCCATGGAAGTTCCATGCTATACCTCTAACTACCATATTCCATTTATCACATTTCTTCAGTGCCCTGTATAACATTTTTAAGGCACACAACTGAATTTGAAAACCATTCTGGATGCTGGCAGCAACAGTCAGAATTTACTTCATTTATATTTATTTAGATTTATGAGAACAAAAAAAACCTGAGAGCATGCCAGCCAGACCTAACCCATATCAAAATGCTGGAAAACAACAAAAAAGGCAGACAGCCCTGCCTGGTCAGAGCAGAAGTCCATCTGGCTCAGCATCCTACACCTTCTTCTATCAAGTTGATTAAACAGATGCACCTCACATAATGTCCTGAAGGTCAGCAATCCCAGGGCCACATCGGGAAGCTGATAATCCCTCTGGGAAAAAAAACACCACCAGCTACTCCCTCTGCAGCTCAGCTCAAGAAGGCAGGTCTCAAGCCCCGAAGGGCACCACACCATTGTGTCGTACCATTGCACTGTACTTCCCATCTGCACTAAGAACTGCAAATTTTCATGTTTGTTCTACTGCAGTCACAGAAGAATCTGGGCCCAATCACTTCTTCAGCTTTTGCTCTGCAAGATCTGCTAGTGTGGAAGTCTCCTGTGGACAGACAAGAGTTCAAATTCACCAGCTGCCTTTGGGGATGAGCTGACACAGTGCCAAGCCTAAAGCCGTTTGCCAGCCTGCCCTCCAGTGCTGGTGCATGCCTAAACATGTCTAAAACCATTTGTACTGTCGTGTAATCTGTAGTGGTTTTTGTAAACAGACAAACATTGTGTTTTCACCAAACCACTGAATTGCTGTCTGCTCCTCTAATCAGAGTGTGTTTAATGCTGCAGTTCCTTGACAGTATCGGGAAATGCCATCAGAGACCTAATAGAAAGAGATCTTTGGTGAGGCAGCTTTGATCGAATGAATGCTTCCTAGTATTGCTTTCAAAGGAACGAAAGTGAGGCTAATATTATTTTTGGGTTTTTTAAAGCACTCCTTTGGCATCACTGCATGAGACCCTCCACTCCAAAACCTGAAAATACTTTCCAGACTTCCACAACGCTCCCTTGAGTCAGGCACGGAAACTTATTGTTTAGGTGAAGTAACTCAAAAGCATATAGGCTGCTGCATGCAGACCTATTATCCCTGTAGATGCTGTCCCTTAGATTCATCTGTAGATGTAGCCTGTAGAGATCTCATTACTCACCATGCGTTGCTAGACACATGCTCCCCACTGACCGCAGACAGCGTAATACTTGCTATCGACTGAGAAGAGAAATTCCGCGTTGGTTTCCTTAGCAGCAGAAGCAATAATACTAATCTGCTCAACAGGCCCCTTTCTCCTGTAATCGTAATAACCAGGTTGCTGCCTATGAAGTGTTACAAACATAGCCGAGCCTTCTGATGAAAGTTTTCACAGGTTTATGACATGTCAAACCACCTGTCAGAGATGTACAGTAAAAATATCAGGAAGTTCAGCAGGAGCTCTATCTTTTATGCAATCTGTACAAAAATCTGTTTCATAGGTAGATTGCAAATGGTTAGTTTGTGTGATGTAGTGATTTGAACACAAGATCTGCGCTGGAATGCTGGAATTGCCTAAAGATGCCTTTAGGCAGGTTACTTATCTTCTCTGTGTCTCAATTTCCCCATGTTTAATGCAGTACCTATAGTGTCTCACCCTCAGGGATTCAAAAGGACTGACTACAAACAGCACAGGTGCTGGATTTCACTGTGCACAATACAGCACCCAAATCATTGCATCAAGGCTATTCCCAGACTGAGTATGTTGCATACATACAAGAAAAAAAGATTCTGCTTCAAAGTCTTAACTATCCAGGCGAGAACAAGATGTGACAGACAGCCCTAGAACATACTCAGGAGGCATCTGTTTCTCTGAAATACATGCACTACAGACATCAGCAACGGCTATTATCACTGTCCAGCTCCTTTCACAGATACCACATATGTTATGGTACCTAATCTCTACAAGCACTCATTGCATATGTAGAAATTACGTAAAGATAAATATATCTACCTTGATCATGTCTGTGGAGACCTGCAACAAAAGTTCCATGAGCACATATGCATGCAGTGATGGGAACTTAATTTTCTACTCTTTATGAAGCCACAGGAGTGCAAGAGGGTAAACTGATAAGCCATGTATGGATTTGTCTAAATCAAACAATTCTAGACAACTAAATGAGCAGCCCTATATTTACGTTTGCAAGCAGAGGCTCAAACTGAGGATGCAGTATCTGGAGATCAGCGGGGTCCTACCCACCAAAGTACTGGAAGAACTGAAGACAGCAAAAGATGCAGCTATGAGAAACTTTTTTTTTTTTTTTAAAAATAAAAACCATTTAATCTTGCTAATTTTTGCTGTCTCAGACAATCAAAATTCCAATTGTCTGGGACATCAAATCTAAAAAAGCATGAAATTAATCTTCAGAAGTTAAAGTCTTAAAGGCATTGCATCATTATTTTTGTTGGATATATTTTTGATTATAATGCAGATGAACCCCAAATTTAATAAAACTAAAATAACATGAGTTAAGTATGAAACATAACAGGATATTGCAAAGAGATTAGGTAGTTTCCTTTAGACTACTTGCAGAGCCCAAGGAAAAAACCAAACTGAGGGACACAATGACGAGAAGGCACCACTTAATTAGAATATTTAACAGAATATGAAAACAGAGTACTCATAGTACTGCTTTTGGCAATGAGACACAGCAAGCAGAATATGGACCTGAGACATCAGCAGTTCTCTACACCAGATATTGTTTTGCCTGTCGATTGTCTGTAGTAAAGAAAGAAGCAGGCAGCTAAATCTAAACCAGCTGTAACGATGAGAGTGTTACAGTTGGACTGAAGGAAGCTTACCTCATGAAAGTATTGTGGAAACTGCTGTTGGAAAGATAATAAAAGGATTAACTGCCGTTTTAGTGAACCATTTACTTTTCAATCAAAATGTCTCATGTATTTCCTGTTCTCAAGTAGCTTGAATTCCAAAATTCCTTTGTCTATTACAGTACATAGTAGCAAAGCCTGTCATAAGAAATTAATAATTTTACATGGAAAAGTACTTTCATGAATGAGGGCGGGGTGCTGCTCACTGTTAGCTTCTCCTGAGCAGTTCAATACCTAGTCAGGCAGTAATTTTACAGAGAGGAACAAAATCAAGGGCTTAAAAAGAAAGTACAATGGGTAATTGTGAACAGTGAAAGAAAATCTCCACTACAAATACCAAGAGATGTAAAGTTACTTTAAAGGGCTACAGCAAAAATGAAACAAAATCTCAGACGACTATAGACAGAGAATGAATTGCCTTCTTAATTTGCAGGAAGAACAGCACAATTATTACCACATCAAAAGAAAAGCTCATCATTTAAAATGACATGACATCACTGCACAATGAAACACTGCACGGCAACCCTTGTTTAAAGTGGAATGGAATTCGCTCAGCAAATAATCCCCACTTGATATTAATAACTTTAAGGAGCCGTGTTGCAGCTTTGGGCCTTATCCCTGCTAGATCAAGGTCTTTCCAGGGTAGAAAACTAAATTTGTAAAGAGGACATATTTTGCATGTGCTCACTTGGATCCAGCTTTACTCCACACAGGATTCCAGGCTGTAACATGTAATAGACGGATACCTCTGCTGACAGTGGAAGGCTCTTATTCTGGGAATAGAAGAGTTAACTGCAAGTTGTGCAATGTAAAGCTCCTAATTCTGAGTGGGCCACTCCATGTATGGGAACAACTACAATATCTCCTCAAATAAAACAGATCTCTATGTACTTACATGCCAAGGCTGTGTGCATGTCCCAGGAAGGCTGTCTGCAATATCAGATGCAAAGGTTTTTCCTACCTATTCACAACATTAAATCCTGACACATTATCAAAAGCTGGTTCTTTAATGCAGATGAACGTAATTGAAAGTAGGAAATTTTTAGCATTTGCTAAGATATTACATGATTTAATGCCTCTGCTTTATCCAGTTTCCTGCAGGAATGGGAATGTAACATTAGAAATCTGCTACACAATACCTGTCAAATATGCATTTTGCAGAAAAAGACAAAATTTCCCTCACCCTTGGAGTCTACTGAATCTTTCAGCGTCATAGCAAAGCTAATCAGGGTATCACATTTTAATTATTGCTTTTAAAAAGTGTGAGATAAAAGCAGGAAGAAGATTGATCTAATTCCAGGTGATAAAAACACTAAAACAAAAAAGTAGGCTAAAATAAAATCTGTAAGTATGCTTTCACAGCTTACTTATACTTTTTTTTTTAAAAGCAACTAACATGCATTATCCTTTGATGATTTATGACCAAATAAAAGATATGCATAGGATGTTAAATTCCTTTGTACTTTTACAAATTGTAATTGAGCTACTTCTAGAAACAAGCAAGTCAATTCTTTCTCTCAAAGCGAGACTACCCACTGAACAGTGCAGACATTAAGATAATATTTTTAATTTATTCAATCAAAGAGATAATCAGGATGACCACTTACAGAGAAAAATTTTCTCTGTAGAACATTTTCCATACTGTTGTTTTCTTCCTTCTCCCTTCCACAACCATTGCAGGCCAGTAAGCTTTTTCTTGAACAAATGAAAAAAAGTAAGTTTTTAATATAAACATTCTTTCCTATTCCTCCACAGAAAGCTACAGCTTGCCATGGAAAAGTTTGTCTTGATCTAACTTCCTTACAAGCATTTTCCACTATGTCATTCTCTGATCAAATCAATAAAATAGACATATAGTTGAAAATTCTGCCTATCAAGAACCACAACCTGTTGCCATGATCATTCCCTTTATTTGTGTGTGTGTTCCTGTGCGTATGTGCACACACACACATGCGTGTGCATGTGGGTGTTACAAATAAGACTTTTCAAATTTCATGGCCCAATTTGGAAGCTTATGTCAAACTTGTTTTGCTTCATCTGCTTCAGTCTGTTTCATTCCTACTTATATCATTGTTGTTTCAAACATGTGGAAAGCTTAATGGAAGTCATTAACTTTTATTTTAGTTTGGCCATATTGTCATCATGGTGGGCAGATGCAGAGATGGTGTTATTCCCAAGATCCTCTTTTTGGAACACTGATGTTGTTTACATCTTCTTGATCAGAAGAGAACAATGGTTTTTACTCATTTTTAAAGCTCTGTTTTGCAAATTTAAAAAACCCCTAACTATCTTTGAAAATGTAATTAAAGATACTAGTTTTCTTCTTTTAACTGTTTAAAATCCTTAACAAGTTTCTTCTTCTTTTCTAAACTCCCATTTGAACCTTTTGCTCTCACAACTCTATGGGTTATTGTGCAGCTGAAGGAATGAAAAGAATTTCATTAGATGTGTTTTATGTTTCTTGATTAAAGATGTCACCCGAGGCTCAGTGACTTTGTTTTACGTTAAATGACTGCTGCATGCTTTGATCATCACTTTATTAATGCTTTAATGAATATTAAAAAAAAATAAAGCACTGTATTAAAAGTTAAGCTCTCATATAAGGAAACTGAATTCCCTTTCCAAGAACTACAGTATTTCTTACTCAAACATTTCCTTCTAGATTAAGGTTTTCTTCAATTCCCCTTTAGCCTGCTGCAGACTGAATTACAGGAAAGCACAACAATTATATTGGAATAAGACTGAGGAGAGAGCAAGAAAAAGAGGAGAGTAGCATGTTTCTATTCAAACAAATATATTCCAGACTTACCATGCACTTGTTTGGTTTTTCTCCAGAATGAACCCTCATATGAATCAGCAGTTTGTATCGTGCATTGAAGGGTTTATATCGGCGGACACAGCCTGCCCAAAAGCAAGTGAAGTCCTCTCCTTTCCGCTGGTCAATGTGATTCTTTTCTATGTGTCTGACCAGTTCGTCTTGTTGGTCGTAAGTGGCACTGCAGTCGATCCACCGACAGACCTGTTTGCCATTGCCAAGGTCCTGCTCATCCCCGTCGCTGGGCTGAAGGGACTTCGGAGACATAGAGGCGTGTAAGTGAGGCAGCGTCCCTTGAGTCTGGCTTAGTTGCTGGTGTAGATGGTAAGGGGGAGGCAGCCCCTGGTGATGGCGAAAAAGATCAGCAGTAGAGGAATAATCGTCAGCTGGTTCTTGTTTTAAGAAACTCACCTTCTGGGTGCTGTGTGAAGTGTTTTGATGCGGAACACTAGTACCATTCATCATAAGGCTGAGGCTTCCATTCTCCTCGACTTGCTGCATTTGTATCTGCTCACAGTCACCTCTGTCACATTCAGCGGAAATAGGTACAAGACATGCTGGAGGGGAGGGAATACTGCAAGAGTTTCCAGGCTGAGAGCAAGACTGGGGCCGAGAGGATTTTTGAGCACTGTGATGACTGATCTCCACAGGATGAGAGGAAATGCCAGCTGAATTAGTTCGCAGTCCATTCACACAGGTGACCAGTGACGTCTGTGATGTGCGGATGATAGCTGTAATATCAATTCCTTCAGCTGAAGACGGCACAACAGAGATGCATCTCTTCTTCAGGTTGCTCGTTTGTAGCCTGGCCGAGTGCTGAGGGGTGCCAAGTGACAAAGGACCCAGGGAGGAGCTATGTTCATTATTAAACAAGTAGGATGAAAGTGAATTTGTAAAGCTATTATTCATTAGGTCTATTTCAGGATGCAGACTACCAGAGGCTCTCAGCTCCATCCCCTCCGTAATCCTCCTATGTGTGGAAGCCTCAGACAGAACCTTATAATCACTCGAGCATTCTTGTTTAATGTGCTGAGCCGGGTGACTTCCATTCAGGCATGGAGCAGCAGAATCTACTGAGTCTTGAAACCTGGGTGACCTGTAATACAGTTTTCATTAAGCATCACTACCACAGGATTTATGATTTTTGTAGAAGATACGTTTGTTAAGCCCTGGAGAATGGAAGCACTTGCTTCTCTGCTGAATGCTGCCTGTCTAACACAGCAATTACACCAAAAAATTCTGCAGTGTTTCCTCTACAACTCTTGTAAAGGCAGCATCGTTTTACACAGGATTAATTTTACACAGTGGGTTACTCACAGAACAATCTCCGCTCCACTGATATGTACACTTCATCAATCACAATCTAGGTTTTCAATGCATAATAGATTGGACAAAACAATAGCTGAGAATGAAGTTTGAGAGCTTTGGGCATTTTTGAATTATTCAAATATTGGCATTTTCCTCAGAGCACACTGGGAAAATGCCTTGGCATTCTTGTTCACACAAATAAGAAAAGGCTAGCTGAGCTTTGCTTATATGTCAGAGAGATGCTTTCCTTCGCTAAATTAAAAAAGGAGCAAGATCAGTGGCGGGAAAAAAGGAATACAAAGAAAGAACAGCTCGCTTTCAACCAGTGGTCTGGAGTCGATGAGAGATCAGCTGAGTTTTTACTTCTACAAAAGATAACTAAGAAAAGTTCACAACCGGTAGATTTAAACTGTCAGTATATCTATTCCCATTTCCATTTTTCATATTAAAGTTTACATGGGTCTGTAAATCAAAAGAAGATTGTTCTGCAGAAGTGATTTTTAATCTTTTTTGATGTGTGCTGAATCTAGTCACTCAGGAAGCAGAACCTTGAGGAACCCCACACAGACCAGAAAAACACTGCATTTAGGAAATGTTTCCTCCTAACATTTTCTTCCAAACAGTTAGCAATTGGTTTATGGCTTAGAATAAAACACTATCTCAGCTATAAACATTTACTGTGGATGACCCAACTGTGTGTTTTTTCTTAGGACCAGTGGGTGTTGCTTAGATATCCCTAAAGCATGGTAGGGTTTAACCTACGGCTTCACCATGCAGCAATGTGCCACACTGAGAACAGGAAACAGTTCATCTAAGTGCAAGAAAGTTGTACCTGAACTAATAAACCCTCCAGAGAGGTGCTCCATGGCTCTTACGCTGACATGTTCCACTCAAATGAATTTTATGCTTTTTTGATGCTAACACCACAAAAGCTGAAGAAAACCTGGCCATTTGGCAATTTGTGTGTGACACTGTAGCTAAGACAAATCTGATATATTTTAAAGAGTGAAACACATAGGCATAGGTATTTTGGACATATACATAGGTGAAGCTGATGAAAAAATGCATTTATTTTACGACTTAGATGATTTTATCACTAGTATTTCCATTAATCCACCACTAACATTAAGATGGGAAGCTGGGATGACTTTTAACACTACCTTGGTAACAGCTCTCAAAAAATTACCGATTAGAAAAAACAAAAGCAAGCTTCAAAAAGACTTCCTTCTCATGAAATGGAGGTTGTCAAAAAAATGACACCTGTCTGAGGCACACAACTGGCAACGCTGCATTCACTTGTGACAGGTTTTTAAGCTCCAAGAGTTTGCAGCCAGTAGGGCTGGATATAAGAAAACCTTTAAGGTCATGAGAGAAGTGAAATTCCCCACCATTCCTTGCTATAAAACAATCAGATCTTGCATTTGCCACTAGAAGTTTAAAAAGGCTACATTTAAATATTTTAGAGGTTTCCATAATCCATTAGTTATAATTTCTCCCTTTAGGTTTGCACAGTTGGTCTCATGGTAAACTTAAAGCACCTGGTTTAGCAGATGGTATATTTAAAAAAAAAAAAATCCAAACCAAACAGTATTCATATATTATTTTTTCACATTTACAGAACCATATGTCTGTAAAATATGTGGCATAAGAATACGTAAAAATCTTTTATTGCATGTGTTTGGGAAACCTTTCCCTGCTTGCTTGTAGCTTCACTGCTCAGTAGAAAGTGTGCTGTTTTAACCTCATCCTGAGAAAGGTTTTACACTGTACCATGCCAGGCACAATATTTCCTATTACTTAGTTTCTTCTGCATAAGAACTCGTCTACATAATTTGGTTTGTATCATAGTTTAGTGTTCCCAAAGCCTCAGGCTAAAGAAAACACAACACATTTCTTACATCACATAAAGCTAACCCAAGCCTTACATTTCAGCCTGTGATAATTGGTGTCATATCATTAAACTTCATGTAAATTCCCCATCTTGCTAGAAATCCACATGAGGAGTTCAAGCTGGAGTGAGTGCAGAGTACCTGCAGTTTGGATACAAACATCCCTGTCCTGAGAAACAGCAGGTCCCCAAAACTCCCAGCAACATCGATCTGCATTTCCAGCACAAGATCTTACTCAAAGTCAGGACTGTATTGCCCTGATGCCACAGTGCATAATATGAGACACAAAAGAGGGGAGTTTTGAACCAAAAGGCAAGCTGGAATACCTTCTTTCAAAAGCAAATGAGATGAAGGCACTGAATTCATGCTTCCCATTGCCACAGTTGTGTCTTTTCCATGCTCTCCCTCCATAATGATAAGCACCAGCTGCTTGTGCAGATCAGAAGCAAGTCTTCTCTGGGAGCTGCAGTTTTCTCTGCAGCACTGTATATTTACATACGTTATATACTCTGTGCTAGTTAACTCTGCTGGGAGAATCTGGCATTCTTTCAATTTCCTGATGTTTGAGTGTTGGGGTACTTGATGTCAAGGTTGCATTAACACAAACTTTCTGTATTCCTGGCAGAATTTTGCCATCACTGTTGCAGGGAAAGCCTTGCTCACTCCCCAAGTCCTGGAGGATGTGGGGAGAAAGGGCACAGAAACAAAACTGAGATAGAGAGACCAAATGTCTGGCATCCAACCTGCTGGGTGGCTCCTCGTATACCCATTGACTATTTGCTCCTGTAATGGCATCTTGCTGTTACAGCCCGGGATCAGATTCCAGGCTGGCAGTGCTGGCTGTAAGGATTTCATTATCTCTGGACAGTAGAGAAATATAAATGTGTAGGAAACAGAGCCAACTGGGGAGCAAGAGGGACAAAGGATAGCAGGACAGCGTAAAGAGCACTATGTGGACATACGGATCAGCACGAGCAGCTCTGGAGGGCTTCCAGATGAGCAACCCGGGACAGGAGTGGGGTCAGCAAGAGAATATACCTCACAAACCTCTCCTCACAGGGAGCATCCATGTGCCAGGGATGGACAGTCTGAGGCGACAGAACCGCTGCTTAAGCATATGAAAGCTGAGTGTAAGGCCTTCAAAGAGTAACAGCAGCCTATCAGAGGATACTAAGGCAGCGTTTCCAAAGAGACTCCCTTACGTCGTAATTGGAGCCAGAGCACAAGGCCAGTAGCACCATGCCAGAAGTACTTCAGTTCCCAACTGCTCTCAGAGGAAAAGACGACTGTATCTGAAATCTCCAGTTTATTTACAAAACATACATGCCTTCAATTGCCACTGTAAATGTGCAAGCAGTGATAACTGACAGTTTAAAGAAGTTGGAGGGGATTGTTCTGCTGCACATCCAGGGACCCTCTGCAACACTATCTGACTGCTCGCTATCTGCCTCACGTTTTATACGCCGAGCACTGAGCACATTGCGGGCGTGGGCGGGTATGCTGTGCCTGATAATGGATTATTTGACAAAAGGCCAACACGAGCTGTGTGCTGTCTTCAATTGTGGTAAAGAAGGTATTAGGACTTTTCCAGTCCCACACACATTGCATTCACAGATAGCATGTAGCAGCAATTATGTTGCACAACTGAAAAGCTATTAACTGAGTGGGGAAAAGGGGCCAGGAAGAAGAGGGATTGTGATTCTGGACTAAGGCAGTCATCCCTAGAATACTGTTTCCGAGAGAAAGTGGTTCAGGAAAAAAGCTGAAGGGGATAACAAGTTTCAGTGCACTTGGGAAAAAAGGACACAGCCAATCATAACTCCAAGTCTTGAGGGAGATTTTTGATTGCTAGGGGAGGTGCTCTCTGGTTTGTTTGGGTTTTCCTTGGACACTGCACATCCTAGAAATGCAGAGTATTTCAAAGCTCAATCCAGAGAGACTGTTTGAATTTCTGTCTCCCTTTATTTCCGTGCTGGTCACTAGAGCTGGACAGAGCAACCAAAGAGTTTGCCCCGACTTTTGTGTGCTCCAATATCTGTCAGTTGCAGCCCTATTTCTCTCATATATTTTCTAATGAAGGCCAATATCTGAGGAGGCACAGAGCACCCTTGGCTCCCACTGACTTCACTGGAACCTGATGGGCATTCACCTCCGCCTCAGTTATGTTCTCCTGTTTTCAGATCTTCAGGGAAAGACCATGTTTTCTGCTACCTGCTTGTCAAGAACCTTTAGCATCACAAACACCATGGACAGAAATCGTCCCAATTGCTGTCCATCTTCTGTCACGTTTCAAGGTTTTGGCTCTGTACCATGTGTCTCGTGAGTAGCACAGTGATAAAAATAGACATTGTGTCCGTGAGGTCCACAGAGCAGAGCTGGGCATTGGCTTTACCTTGCAAATCCCATGCAGACAGAAGTAGTGTTAGCTAGGTGGACACACAAGCAGAGCATGACCAGGGGGACACACAAATAACCCATTACGCAACGGAAGGATCCTTCAAGATATTCTCTGAACATTTACAAACCATTGCTTAGAAGCAGCGGAGTCTAAAGGCTTTAGACCACACTACAAAGCAAAGGGGAGGGAATCAGGCCTATCACCTGCTACTTTCTCATGCTATGCAGCAGACAATCCTTTATGTTGTTCTGGGAATCCTCTTCCAAATGGGAGCTGGAAGGGGTTCATATTTCTGAGGGTAAGTACTGTGATCCCCAGTATGCAGGTATCTGTCATTTCCTCATTACAGATTTTACAAAAAGGTTCAGAAAGATCTAAGCAGAGTACTCTCTTCCTCCTTTTGTTTGGTCCTGCCCTAATTATCTTTGTTTCATAATTGTCCTCACTGACAGAATAAAAAAAAAGGTTGATAACTGCCAGTCCTACATTGAGCCATAAAGAAGCTAGGAGGGAACTGTCTTATATCTAGCCGCAATAGCATCTACAAATCTTTGTAGTGATAGCAGAATATTTTGTTATGTGGCGTGGATATTATTTGTCCTTTTCAAATAAACAAAAAGCTCTTTCCACTTGCTTTCCATATTGCTGTGCCTCCTCCTCCTGCAAATACAGATGTTCTTACCCCACCAGTAAATGGAAGAGGGGAAACAAGACATAAATATGTATAACAAAACCAGAAACAGCCAGATTTCCAAGACCAAGCTATAGGTCATATTTCCTTTTGCTGTGACTATGGACATTTGGGCTTGATAGTTACATGCACAGAGTTCCAATTATTCCAAATATCTAAGATAAAGGCTGCAACTTTACTGGGGTTTTTCTTTTCTACAGCTCTTCAAAAAGGTCAAGATTATTCCGTATTATATCCCCTGCCAAAAAGCAGTGTAATTAAAACAGATGGACAGATTTTAATTTATAGCAGGCTTCTATTCAAAATGGATGTCTGTTTAGGGTACTTGTTTAAGATCTGGTAATGTTAAATTTGTAACAACAACAAAAAAATAATGGAGTTCTGTGTTTTCATATAATTAATTTATAGCAAATGTTTAAATAGAGATTCTGTTCATAGTATATCCAACTACAGTGTATATATCAAAACCAGAGACCAAATTTTCACATTACGGCCTTAAAAGCAAATACCAAGGATGTGGCTGTATGGGAACACTGGAAATACTTCATTAAAGGAAATGCTGTAGAAATAAAAGTGGCATTGGCTTCCTGTAGGTTTGATGGTGGCATGCCAAATTACCATATGGGAGACATTGGTTCGGGGGTTAAGTATCATCCCTGCCTTCCAGGCTGCAATTTGGAAACAACATGGCATTGGGGTGCAGGGTGGAGGTTCAGAGGAGGCAAGTCTGACCCTACTTAAGCCCCTGGCAAAACTGTCATTGCCTTTTGAGCATGCTGGACGGGCCCCCACAGAGAAGATGTATTTAAACTTCAACACAGCGGGGTTGCGGCTGCATATACAGCGACCCCTCCTGGCATTGCCTTCGACAGTTGTCTGTGCACACGTGCATGTCCCTGCAGTGTGAACCTGCAAATGAGCAGTGTGATTAAGTGAGCATCCAAAGGACTTCCAAAATGAAATAAAAGCCAAAAATACTCTTCCAAATGTACTCTTCCCACCTACTGGGAAATAGTTCCAACAAAGAAGCACTCCAGAAGAGCAAATTATATGAACCAATAAAAACCTACAGTGGTACCTTATATCCGAGTGCGTCAAGTTCAGCTGACCAACATGAAGCAGTCTCTCACAGGATAGTGGGTGGTCTCGCATAAGTGAGTTTCCTGTATGGATGAACAGACCTTGTCTGCAAACAGGTACTGAGCTACTTGTCATTTCCATGTCCATCATGTTCTTCTTCTCAGAGATCAAATTACAATGATTGTAGCCACCATTCACTGTCAAAAAAAAAAAAAAAAAAAAAAATATCATAAGCCTTTGACTAAGAACCCTCTACAGTCACTACTACTTTGTATATTCATTTCAAATCTCCTTGCAAAATTCTTGTAAATGACACGGCAGTGGAAATGAAAGGTTTCACAAGGAAGCAAAAATTACTTGCAAAGGAATTTGGATCTGTGAACTATGGTTGTTTATTTCTCATTTTAAGGTTTGTGGGTATTTTACACTTCATAATGTAACTCAAAAAAAACTTAGTCTGATAGCTTGCCTTCTGTGTACTTTTACAGTAGAGCCTTGTCTGTGTTAGATTTTGGAGAGGGATGTTTCAGAGTCCTTTATTTTCAGGGAGAGGAGCTCTCTGAAAACAGTGACGTAAGTCAAGTTTTTCTTTGCAGACAATTATCTCTGTGATTATGACTTTAGATGGGCATGTTTCTACTTTACTGTCAGATCAACAGTGTGAAAAAATGAAACAAATTTTGTTTCAATGTATACATTTAACTATATTTTCCAAGTAAGTTATTATTGCAAATGCTAATAATAATATATTCTGCTCTGGTTAATATTACATTTTACTAGACTTGAAAAAAACAGACTAGAGCTATAGCAATATTCTTCAGAAATATATATAACCATAAATTGTAATCTAGCTAAAAAGAGAGACAAAGGGGGAACTGGGAATTTAGATTGCATTGGTCAAACGCTAGCAGTTCCATTTAATTTAAGGCATATCAGTTGGGTTTTTTTACCTCTAGTGAACTAATCAAATACTCAAAGATAAGCACGTATAAAAGTATTTGTAAGAAATTTAGCCTTCAGCGGCTACCTAAAAAAGTCACAATAGCCATTTACCATCATTGTCACTATTATATACGAATTATGCTTCTAAAATACTGGATCTCCTTCTGATCTTTTTTTTTTTTTCTGGAGACAAAATAAAATGGTGTCAGATACTAACAGCAAGCCTATTTCTGTAGCTTTCATACAGAGCCCAGAAGGTAATTCCTTCACCCTTGTACCCAATGCTCATGGCGATGGGTACTACAGAGCTAGAGTGCACTGTAGTTAGTCCATTCTCTATGGAGGCATCGGGTGTAGCACACTGAGGAAGATAACAAATGCTGCAAAGTGACAGAAAAGATACATATTGAAAGGCAGCAACAGGGTGTCCCCGGAGCCTCCTCTCCAGGCTGAACAGCCCCAACTCTCTCAACCAGTTGTCATAGGTGAGGTGCTCCAGCCTTCTGACTATTTTCGTTCCCCTCCTCTGGACTCGCTCCAACAGGTCCAAACCCTTCTTGTACTGGGGACCCCAGAGCTGGACACAGTGCTGCAGATGGGGTTTCACAAGAGCAGAGTAGAGGGGCAGAATCCCCTCCCTCGCCCCACTGGCCACGCTGCTTTTGATGCAGCCCAGGATGCCGTTGGCTTTTTGGGCTGCAAGCACACATTGTCAGCCTATATCCAATTTTTCAGCCACCAGTATCTCCAAGTGATTCTCTGCAGGGCTGCTGCCAATCAATTAATCACTCAGTCTCTACTGAGTTCTACACCTATATTATATAGGTATTACACCTATAGTATATAGGTATGATATTACATAATTAAACAGATATCACAGTATTAGCTAGTTAACTATATTTTCATGATATAAAGGTAAGTAAAATTGTACTCATTAAGTTTTGCAATCACTGCAGGGTTTTTTACATCATTTATGAAGTTCCAATCAGAGATTGTGCTCCTTTTGGTCAGTTACTGCTTCAGCACAGCTCCTCAGAGCAAAGGTACCCTTAACGTACATGAACCCTTGTTTCTTCTTATGGACGGCTGCTATCCCTATAGCTAACGAAAGGCAAATGTGAGAGCCTGAGCTGCCATGGTCCTCTATAATTACAGTCAATGAATACTTTGAAAGCTATGAGAATCACACTCAAGTTTTTCGTGAGTATAAATAAGAAGAAACAAGTGACTCAGGAGGGCAGAAAAAGTCTCTGGTAACTGGAAAGAATAGTGAAAAGGATCACAGCACAGAAGTCCATTCTCGTCCCTGTCCACAGCCTCCCTATCATGCTCCACGGCACCACTGTAATAAGGAAGAACATGGCAGATGAAGACGTAGTCCAGGCAAGCATCCAGACCCATAGAAAAGACCGGGTACATGTGACACCCAAATTATAAGTCTCATGAGGCATTATTGAGACATTTCCAGAGTAGAATTCCCTGTTTCCAGTGAAAAGTCTTCACTGTTTGACTGATATATTACATTTCATGACCATTTATTTATTTGATTTCTATTTTTTTAAGAAGTCAGAATCTCTAAAATTGGAAAAACAATACAGGATTTTTCCTACCCAGCTCCATCACAATGCCAAGGCATGGGATAACTCTTAGGAAGTACAGGCCAGCATTATGTTATAAAAACAAAAAGCCCGTGTAACATTTTTAGGAATAATACATGAGATTTTTTTAAGATAAACCAGTTTGTATTTAAACTATATAAAATGGGCCGTTAGCCTTCTTCATGGTAATTAATACATATGTTCTAGTTATTTCAGATTTATATTCAGAGTTCATTGAATTCACTGATATTCTGTGATTGTTCTGAGTTACTCTGAAGAGACAAAGAAGCTGTACAGAAATGTAGCATCTTTTGGCCTGTGCAAGGTGATCAGTTGTATTTGGTGGTTTGGAACAAGGCATTTAAGATCACTTTGGACACCTTTCAGCTTATAGTAGGTGTTTGTCACCATTAGCTCTGCCCTGCTTGTAATTATAACATAAATGACTACTATATCCTCTGCAGTCCAGAGCTCCATCAGGCTTTATTCCATTCTTATTTTGGCTTTATCTCATCATAATTTAACTCACTTCAGGGGTAGTATCTACCTTAGCAAGACTGTATAATCAGACTTGTAGTTGTTAATTTGGATAGATGAATCAGATTTAACAGGTATCCAAATACACCGTTAAACACTGACGAAATAAGTTCTATACACTTTTAAAGGCCACACCACCAAGAATAGAGGGAGGTAGATTCAGATTGGATATTAGGAAAAAATTTTTTACAATTCGAGTTGTGGAACACTGGCACAGGTTGCCCAGAGAGGTGGTGGATGCCTCATCCCTGGAAACATTCCAGGCCAGGTTGGATGAGGCTCCGAGCAACCTGATCTGGTTGGAGATGTCCCTGCTCCTTGCAGGGGGGTTGGACTAGATGACCTTTGAAGGTCCCTTCCAACTCTAACCATTCTATGAGTCTATGAGTCTATGAGAAGTTGGTAAATCAGTCATACCTACAATACCCAATTCACAGTTCCTTACTTTTTCCATCAGCAATGTTACCCGGATATATTCAGGATGTATCTTCCCTCCAAAATTCTTTTTTAAAGTTTAAGATTTATACTGGATTCATAATAAAACCACTTTCTTTCTTTCATTCCCCAAATTATACAAGCCTGAAATTCACTAGGGCTTTCTAAATACGCTTTTTATCAATTTTATCATATTATCAAACACAGAAACTTGAAGCTTCAACCAAAGTTCACCAATACCAACTGTAGCACGCACTGATACCTATTTGTGTAAAGATGGAGATTTCCTAGAATAACATGAACATTATCCCTGCACTGTCAAAAATGATTACCTTCTCTTGTAGCTGTCAAATCAGAGAACACATTTTCTCCCTGCAAATGAACAGAATACTTACACTAGATCCGTGAAATTATGTGTGTTTCAGCCAATCCACCTTCCATTTGACTTCACAAAGTACCTTACACATTTACTAACAAGAGCTAAATATTTCTTGCACAGCAGTGCCTTATGTGAAGTCACACTTGCATCAAAACCTCCTCTCAAGCACATGGGAGTTGGAACAATGACGGACAAGGAACACCACCAGCAGCTCACTTTTTTTTCCCTGCAGCAACCAAAAAAAGAACTGAGAGATTATCTCTGAACACAGACATCCAGAGTCTACGCTCCACTGTTCAAGCACATGTGAAAGCAAATTCATTGCCTAGAAAAAGAAAGGAAAAAAAAGTCTGGTTTACACCAGTGTAACTGAGAACAGAATCTGGCCCTTTGACAACTGGCTGGTTTATACAATATTAATATCACTGGCTGGCATACACAAGATTTAAGCGTTTTCCATGTCTGGAACTACATCTCCTCTTTCACTGGTATCGAGGGGCCTTTAACCTACATACTGTTACTTACCAATAACAGATGAAAAGAGCACACACTCCCTGCCTTATACCAGAGGGTTCACCCTGCTATTTCACAAATCCATATAAAGAACTAATCCTAATTTACAGAGAGTAAATCTAATAAAAGCAGAATGGTTTCCAGAAGGATCTCATGGAAGTGGAATCCATCAAGATAACGTTTGTCTTTCTCTTTTTCTACCCTGCAGTTTTGATTTATATCTTTACATGTAAATGTTTGTGAAGAGAATGGAAGAGGTTGATACAGTAGTGTGCAAAGGCTGCAATCAGGCAATTCCTTCCATATGAGTAATCAAGTTAGTTCAATTTTGGATATCTGACTTCTTTCAATCTGGAGTAACTGACTTTGGAGGAGTTTTTTCTTGATTTATGCCAGATTAAGTCACGTGAGAATTGGTCCCATTGATTGTGATGGGGCTACACACGTCAGGAAGGACTGCACACACTGGTCAGGGTCTGCCGAGTCAGCCCTACATTTCTTGGTAGGGGTAAATTCTCCTGGAGGAAAACACAGCACCTCCTCACACAAAGGGAAACCTGTCTGTGTAACAATGAGATCAGCATTTAAAACAACCCTACTGAAGGGCAATAGCTATCTTTTTTTTCTGTGGGGAACATCTTGTTTACCATTAAGGAAGGCTTCACTGTTGCTGATAGAATTAGCTATTAAGGCTGCAGGAAGGTAAGAGCAAGAACTTGCCAGAAGTCTAATTATTCAGCAATAAACACATGTTGCAGTGCTTTGGAGTTTACCCAATTAAGGCCAATGAGCAAATAACTGAAACGATGTATGACTGAAATGACTCACATCCAAAATAGAGATAGATTTGAAATATTTGCCTAACATACTTAGATATCCCCCAGAGCATTGTGGGTTTTGCGGTGAAGACCAAACTAGGTCATTTGTTTTTTTTTTTTTCTTACTGCTTCATTCTCTTTAATTACTTCTTTTAAAAAAAAAAAAAAATTGCCATTCTTGGTTTTGTTTGGATGTGATGTCCAAAATTTACCACGACAACACTGAGAAATGGAACGCTGTTACTGGCAGCTGGATGAGTCACGTGAGATGAGTGAAAGACCAAACAGTACCAGATTTTCTCAAACAAGTGAAAATCATCCATGCTGGAAGAGGCCATCAAAGCCCTCCACTGAGAGAAAATTATTAACTCAAAAGGTGCCAACACAGCAAAGCCATCTATTGTAGGGAAAGTACTCTACCCATACTCAGCAACTCATTCCACATAACTAGCGCTGAATAATCGCCATTAATGTACGGCTGGAGTGACTGCCACAGCTTCTAGAGAGTCAGTAATTTAAGAGCATCAAGAGAGACGCACAGCACTATGCTGCCTGCTTGAAGGGTCTAATGAATGAACTGAATGCTTCAAAACACAGAATCTTCAAAATGATTCATGAACATACAGCATTTTCCAACAACAAAATCAACACTTTCCCAAAGACTTTTACGCCTGTTATGCCGTTCTATATTGTGAATGAGAGGGCTTATCTTAATCCTACAACACCAAGCCTGAGGGACAGAAAAGTAGCATAAAGGCCAGAAAATAGGTACTATAGTTGTTCTTACACTTCCTACAAGGCAAGTCTGATTGTGTGATCATGGAGACAGTTTCCTACCCCTTGTGATAAAACATGGTTTCTCCTTTAGTTTCAGTGAACCACTATTAGAAGGGATATGAGTTTGGATTTTTCCGTTATGAACACAATTTAAGAGAAGGAAAAACACTTCAGAAGTAAGCTGGTGTGATTAGCCATGTATGACATTACAGCCTTAAGCAGATCTTACTCTAATGTAGTATTGTTATTTTCACTTAGGTCTTCAGGCTCATAACAAGATATCCTAAACACGGACTTCCAGATCTTGGTCTAGAGGCCCAAAAGAGGGAATGTTGAGATCTTTTATTGACATCTTTGCAGTCATTTGCACCGTCTGGTACGGAACAAACCTCTGGCCATTGAGGCTTCTCACTACTTGAAAGAGGGAAGTTCTGCACTTTAAGATACCTTTGCAATAATTTCTACTTCAGTACAAGACTTCCAATAACATTTGACTACAAAAGATTAGCTTTTTTAATTCTCACAAACTTGATGTGGTCCCACATTGTCCAACAATGACACTTTATGTAGGTAAATGTATACTCTTCAAATGCTTTGAAAACTATATTTTTTTACAAGATAAGTTTTGCCCTGTGTATTTTCAGAAGTTCTCTCTCTGTTTTGATTTTGTCTCTCTGTGATATCAATACTGTGCACCACTAAGTTTCTTTCCTGGAGTAGAAGGAGGCAAGAAACTCCTTAGAGCTGAATAGCCCATGAGCAGTGCATTAGGGTGCAGAATTCCTTCTTTGTTCCATGAATTATCTGAGTCTTCAGCAACGCAGAGGTAGCAAATGTAGGATTTGAACACGGTGCTTAGGAAACAACTACACTGATAGTGACTATCAAATAAAATCAATGTTACACAGAAAAAGTTACTAAAAATGTTTAAATACAATTGTGCTGTTCTTTAAGCCTATTGGGCAACTCATGGGGTCAAGCATATTGACTTTCAATATGACCATTTGACATGCACAGCTCCTTGGTTCATTTAGACTGGCAAAGGAAGACAATTCTTTCTCCAAAGCACCAAGACAAGAGATCTCTGGGTCTATTTTGTTGCTGTTTGTCCTTACCTGAGGACTGAAGTGGTTAAAAATAACAGCAATAAATTTTCACTGCTGCATTCAAGAGTTCGCATCTCAAAGATGAACAAACCAGCTCACATCACATTCCAGGTTCACCCTAGATCCCTGTATCAGTTACAACCTGTTCAGATTTTAAGGCCTGTTTCATATAGCTGGTACAGACTTGGCTTCATTTTTTTTTATAATGCTGTATGCTATCTTACAGTATCTCACAGTGAGAGCCAAAAGATTCTTCATTACAGAGAAGACCATACTGTATAGTGACAGCCAAGTGGAGAAGCAAATTGTCCTACATTTTTGTATCAGAGGCAACAAATCCTCTGTATATTTGAAAATAGATACAGGTGATACAAATCTATAAAAGATTAGGGTTAAAATAAATAGCATTCAATAAGATTAGAATAAAAAGAAGGATCTCTTTCCTCCAAGTCTTTTTGAAGCATCCTACAAAATCCTACAGTGATACGTACTTCTTTACTTTCACATTGATGTATCAGTGAAGACAGAAGGGCTAAGAAAACTCTTGTAAACTAAAACAAACCAGCAAGTGAAATAAATTGTGGATATCCATCTTAAAAACTTGTGAAAGATAAATATAACCCATGTGTGTCTTTCTAGTAAATTCTGCACCCTAAGTGTTGACTACATCTATATTTGTTATTTCATGTTCCATTTATTTTTAAAACAAGTTATTTGGATTCCATTTTATTTCTGTTCTGTGGAATTTCTTTTTGCAGACTACACACAGTATTTTAAAAGAACGAATGCAGTGCGATTAATTTTATATCAGTCTAAGTAAAAACAATTTGAAAACATTTCAGTAGGTCAGAGATCTGTAACCTTTTCACCTTCGAGCATATGGATAGATACGGCTTCCATATTGGACTTTTTCATTACATTTTAAAGGTAAACTTGGAGTCCAATAGAGAGGCAAAGAACACAGTAACAATACACTACACCTTTCACTGCTAAAATGGCTTGCAATGTTATGTAGTTTAGATTTCCAGCAGAGATCTTCACAACACTTTTTGAAGTTAGCGATTATGGCTGAGATTCAGGAAAACACATGCCATGTGCTTAGGTTCCAGTGATTTCACAGCCTCAGCTGATGTTCTAAGTTAGGCTCTAGATGCGTAAGAATATAACCATTTTAGGCAACAATGAATAGATTGTCAGAGAAATAAAATAACTGTCTACTACCACAAGGAGCCTTTCACTACACTCAGGTTTGGGACTCAACATTCTTGGCTTCCTTTTTGGATCTCAGACCTCTAAATTATGTCCCCAAATAGAGCTGAGAGCAGACTGAAAACAACCATTGCCCTCTTTTGTGGCAATCAGGATAAAAACTTTTGCAGCCTGATGAAACACAGGTCTTGTCATTACATTCATCGTTATAGAGTCTCCTCAGCTCAGAATCACCTCTTGGCTGTTGCCAGGCAATATGAAAAATATTGTTCTCCGCACATCTGGCCTTTTTTGTGGTCAGTTATCCTTCCTCACAGCCTGGATTTTAGTAACAGGGGAAACGACATTAAAACAAATGTTTTAGGAAAATATTAAGCTCAACAAACATTATTTTAATTAAAAGGAAATCCTAAAACCCTCCTAATGGGCACTTGGAGAATATAAGCTCAATGTAATGAAATTTTATGTATTTCTTTTTCTTTAAGATGACCGCGTTTGGAACAGGTTTAATTCTCAGTATTTCTGATAGGTAGGATACATCGTTAAGATACTCCTTGGCCTGCCAACACAGGAAAACAGGGGTGCCTCTGCCACATTTTGAGTAAACATGTTCAAAGGAGACACAAATATAGCCATTGGCCCCATTCTCCTTTCCCACTTCTCCACTCATCTCTATTTCCCTTTTATTTCTAAGCTTGGTTTGAGAACCTCTTTTCCATTGCCATCTTTAACCCTCTCCAACCCGTGCCTCAACTTCCAGTACACGTTCCAGGATAGCACAGATGCAAGACTGCTGCCATGCTGTACAAAGCTGGCACTATCAAATCCACTGTACTATTTAGACGCACAATTTTTAACCCCAGATGAAGCTGGTCACACTGTCTGGGTAACAGACAATTGAATTTTTCAATGCAAGCAACACACATAACACACAGAAGCTGCTCTTGGTCTACCTAGTTTAAACTCACTGCTCTCGGACAAGAGATTGATGAACAACATGTGCTCTCAGAGACCATCTGAACCAGGACAAATCAATCCACACCCCCTAAATAAATGCCATTGTGCATATCGGTGTAAGGTATAAGACAACTCTACACCATTCAGCATTATGTACACACTCACCTGCCCTTGTCCCCTTTGGTTTGTCTTTTTTGTTGCTCTAAATGGACACCACCAGAGTTTTCACAGCAGTCTGTAGTTAGACAGGCCCTGTGGGTTAAAAGAACTCCAAAGTGACTCTTTCAAGACAGAAGTTCACACATTTTGTGATCACGGTACTTGAATTGCTGCTGTTGTAAACATGGTTTCATCATTGATTATATTACCCCATTGAGAAGACAGATCTTTCCATACATGCACAGTCTGAGGAAATCTATTCCTTTTGGTTTTTTCCTCTAAGTCATTTAATTTACTAATAGCCGGAGCATGCCTACTACAAACTGCACATGGGTTATTGCTTTCCCATTTACTTATTAAACCCTGAACTTTTCAACTTCCAGATCTCCACTCTCCTATATTTTTCTTAGTCCATTTAGTCTCTCTTTTCCATGGAAGTTCTAGCCAGCAGACCATGTAAAGACTCCACAGGGGTATATGCTCTCCCAAACATCTGAAACACAAGGATGTGCAGGGAATGAAAGCTGGGGTTTTGCCATATGGCACCTTGCATGTGTCTTGTGTAAATATGTATGTCTCTATGTCCCAAGAAGGAATTTTATGTCTGCCTGGCTCAGCAGTACACTATATATAAGAAAAAGGAAAAAACCCACCACCCATACTTACAACGGAGCGCAACAAAAATTATTTCCATCAAGATGCTGGGCTTGAAGATTTAGAAGAAGCCTGTAAGTGTCACCAACTCAGTAAGAGCCACAGAAGCTAACTGTTACAAAGACAGATTCATTGTAGATCATACAGAGTTATGCAGAAACTTTAAACAAACAAGGAACTGGTAACTAAAAAGCATTTTGTTCTTTTCAGTGAAAGCTAGATGGAGGAAAAGGACTGGTGGGATGGGGATGCACAACATCTAGTCTTAGGGACCTAATTCTGATGCTTATGTTTGGAAGCCTGTCTACTCATAGTCAAAGGAGAAAGAAAAGGACTCATAATAGGAATCAAAATGCACTGGAAGTCTAGGAAGAACCTTCCATTTTGCTGTGTGATGGGAATGCTCCTACATGTAAAGGGAAAACAACGGAGGGGAGCTAGTAAGCCTGCACTGCACATCAGCTTCCAGCTATGGGTTGCCTTCCATTTGTTGGCCCTCCAGAAAGTGTGAATTAAACTCCTTTCCTATTAGAGGCTTCATGACTTTCTCCTCTCTACTGATATCTTCACTCCAAGCTCACTTGTTATAGGAGTTTCTTCCAGACTTTTCCTGGTTCTTTCTTTATATATCAGAGTGACAAAAAACTACAGTGAAAAGGCATGTGACTGCTGACAGCAACACATTCTCATAACACAACTTGCCTTGGTTTCTCCATTCTGTTACTAAAAAAGGAGACATCTTCACATACACAACCTTCATCTAGACACTGTAGATATTACACTTACCAAGTAACCTACATCCCTAATCAATCTCTCTGTGCTCTTGTGTAAAATAATTTTTTACAATGAAAACTCAAATTGCTACCACAAACAAGCAACCATTTCACCTACACAATCTCCTTGATCATTTAACACTTGATACCTAATACAGTAACGGCTTCTTTGCAGCTTAGAATTAACACTGCCAGAAAGAAAATTCAAGACAAACAAACAGTTTTTCCAAATATATGCTGAAAAGAGCAACAGCCTACCCCTGCTACTTTTCATATGCTGTTTTTATTGTTTGACATTTCTTTCTGCCAGGATTTTGGCGCTATTTCAAGGCTTGATTTGAAATATATTTAACACCAAGTGATTTGCAATGTCGTTTTCTATTTTACCCAGAACTACACTTGGGACTAATTCTATTTAAGTAGAATTTACCCTTCTGCACTCACTGCCAGTGAATGGGCCTCTTGCAGGCTCTCCACAACAGAGTGTACTTCTCCCTAACTTTACACAAGTCTGAGAACAGCAGTTATTTATAACTGCGGTCTTAGGACTGAAGATATATGCAGTGCATGTTAAATATACACGTTACTGTTATCACCAGTAAGAACAGTCTACTGAAGGACAGTGCCAAACATGGGTTACTGGTGCAATAAACATCTATATGCCATGCAACATAGTACGAAGAAAAACTCTCATGCGTGACTTAAGGATAACTAGTTCAGGTGTCTATGCAAAATGGGGCAGCTTGAGACAACAACTGGGAGGACTCAACATCTTGACTGTATCAATCTCTTCAGAAAGTCAGATTCTGGTGATAACCAGGCCGCCTTCACAATTACCTGTTCTGCTGTAGGGGTTTTTTTTTAGCTGACTGTGGGACAGGGTAAGAATGAGGCTATTACAAAATCTGCTGTGAAGTAAAGGCACAGGGCAGAAGAAAAACAGAGACAGGATGATGCAGAAAGATTAAAGGGTACAAGAGCTGCTACAAAAAGAGAAAATGTTCTCACTGAATGGTGCTGGCTTACATGAACACTCAATAAACAACAATTACAAGTTTAGCTTCTGCTAAAAACCCTCTGTCAATCTTCCAGTAGTCACAGTGGGCACTTCCTATGGATTGGGAGGTATATGGAGTATTCTCTACTTTTATTTAGCATCACTGCCTTCTATATCCTTCTGTAAACTGGGTCTGCATTTCACACAAGTCATGAATATAAGGTATCTCAGTGACGACATGAAGCTGGATATTCCAGTCAAGAAACAGATACATAAGTGCCATTGTAATCATGAGAAGCCCTTTACTCTGATACACAGATTATGCAATCACAGAAAACAGGGCTGAGACTCTTCAGAGGGTGATTTACTCTATCTTGTCTCCCTACAGCATAATTCAATCTCACAGACTTAAGGAAGTATTTAGCCGATCGGTCCTTTACAGCCTCCAGCAATTCCCCAGCATTGCCAACAATCTATTCAGTTGTTTCACTTGACTTAGAATTTTTTTTTGTCTAATTTAAACCCCCCTTAGCACAGCTTAGTCCATGACATATTGTCCTGTCCAAACTGGACAAGTAGAAGAGTCAGTTCTCTTGCCCTCCACGGCAACCCTTTATGTCTTTGAAGGTTGTCTCCCTTCAGTCTTCTCTTGCCAGTGTTACATAGCCCTCATCATTTCAGTTTTTTCTCACAAATCATGTTTTACAGAGATCTGATCTCTTCCCTCTGTCTCTCTCCTGCAGACCCTTTTCTGCCCTTTATGCTACCTTCTTTTCCTCCACATTTTACACTACCAGCTCCTATTCTTTGCAGATGGTAGCAGGTATACGCTTCCTTCACTTTGAGTGAGCAAGGAAGCAACACAATGGCGGTCAGACCCAGAAGCTAAACCTCATCTGGATTATTTTATTTTTTCTTGGATAAGACACAGAACAATGAGGTTAATGAACCTCTGGTATGACCCAATTTTCCTGTTGGTTCTTACTGTTGCATTAAACTGCCCTCTGAAAAATGCCTGGAAATCTCAGTACAGAACTCAGCAAACGCATCCATGCAGAGGTAAAGGTTGCCTCCACCAAGGTCTCATCACTCCATAATTCAACTTAGCAGCATAAAACACCAAACAAAAACTCTCAGAAAAGTGCACATACTTGCACACTGCCCAGGTTCCAGTGTTATGGCATTGTCAGAATTCTAATTAGGGCTGACTCTTCAGATTTACAACACGTTTTCTGCTGACCGTCCCCACCATCAAGAGAGTACACGAAGGGCAAGAAATCATCTAACATGCTGATCTAATGGATCCAGTGAACTGAGAGGAATTCATTAATCATATTGTCTCCAGGTCCAGTTCTGTTCTTGTTTGGTTGTCAATCAGGAGTCACCACCATAGGCAGTAAAATAAGAGTACTACAAAACTAGAAGATGCAAGATCAGACTTAGGAAGTCTTCTAGAACTGAGTATCTGAAGATGCACACTGGAGGGCTGAATTCTAACATCTCCATTTTAATAAAAGCTTCCAGTGCTCAATTAGAGATACAAATACAGTAACTCAGTACATATTATTGACTAACCAAACTGAGCAGAGAGCCACAGACAGAATGATCTTCTACTCAGACTAGATATGAGGGCACTCAGTCTAAGGAAGTCCAGCTTTTTACCTATCTAGGCAGATATTCCATTCCTTTCCTCTTTCCCATCACCTTGGCACACTGCTAACCTTGATAATGAGGGATATGGAATCTGGAACACGCATTTTTATGTGAATTCAGTGCTGGAAAAAAATGCCAGGTTAAGACCTGTGGAGAGGGAAATGTTCCCATAGCAGGTAAAGCAGGGTCAAAAGGTGTGCAAGGTTCCCTAAACATCAGGACCAAAGAGCCAGAAACATGCCCTATAAGAACTACTCCCAAGTGGGAAACTGAGACCCTATGGTCAAATGATCGAACTTGTGAACAGCAGATAGCACAGGAACAGAGAGCAACTTAAACCGTGTTCCAAAGACCACACAGTTTACAGGCAGCTGAACCCAAAAAGAATGCCAGTGTGCTTGGTGCACTGTATTTCCTGTGGGATATCTGCATCTAGTTTAACCACACGCTGTTGGATCTAGGGTATATCTTTTAGAAAGACATCAGATCTCGAAGTGGAATCTTTAAATGGTGGAGAATTGCTTCTGTGGCAGTTTGTTCCATGGTTCTCAGCATGAATTTTATATAGCTTGAACTTGTTTGACTTCAGTTCCTAGGGGGTGGGTCTCATTATGCCTTTGTGTGCTAGATTAAAATACAAGACGTACCTGGTATTCTCCCTCTGCAGATAATTTTAGACTTTGTTCCTACCTTTTCTTCATTGACTAACCGGCCGCCTTCTTCATATTCTCACGATATATTCTCCAGATCATGAATCATTTGTGTGAATCCTTCTCTTAAACACAGCCAGTTTTTCCAAGGAATCTTGTTAAATTGTCAACACTAGAACAGTACAGTACTAGAATCATTAATAACATAAGACAGCAGTGTTGTTTTGCTACTTCTGCCTGACATGTGCCTAAACACAGCTCTCCGAATATTTCTTTTTTTCATTATTATTCTGCTGTAGCACCAGAATAGGAACCCTTGTTCAGCTAGAAAATTCTTAATGTTATTACCTGAGGCTGCCTAGCTGGGTCCTTTAATGCTCTCAGAGTTTGGGGGAAGGGAGAAGGACGGTTATCCTGGTTTTGTGTGTGCGTGACTTTAATATAAGTCTCTGCTAAAAAACAGAATAAAGTCACCAAATTATACTACTGTGCCTCCAAACTTAATGACCCAGAAGGAGTTCTGCTGTCGATGGGCCTAACTCAATAGGCACCACTGAAAACAATGGAGTCCCCCAGCGTGTGACCAAAAAAGAAATAACAACATTTTAAGGAATGTAGCAACTGCAGAAGCTCAGTAACCACTTATGAAACTGAGGGGGGGAAATCAGCCATTTGAATTTCTTGTTTACAGGCAAAAAGGGCTCCAGCAATAGAGTCCGTGAGTGTGAGATTTCTGTTGTTTTAATTAAGCCTTTCTTAGGTTTGCCTTGTTTGGTTTAGCACAAGTTCTACAGAATACATCTAAACCCTATGGCTGCTTTGCAAAAGACAGCAGAGAAGGAGTAACTGAAGCCATTTAAAAAATAAAGGAGCTGGAAGCTAAACGTGTGTGTCATCTGAGCCCCACGCTAAGCCATGGCCTTTTAGAGCTAAAATTATTGCCGCCAGAGTAGAGTACAGCTCACAAAAACCCGTATTTACCTGGCAGAAATCCATGTGATGCTGAGTATGCTGACTAAGAAATTAGCTGAGATGAAGGGGGAGGAATGCAACCTCTGAAAGTTCCCAAAAAGAGAAAAACAAGGAATTTTTTCCTTCTCATTGTCATAACCCTTCATTTGCATGGATCCTGGCAGTCAGCAAGAGGGAAATGATGAGAGCAGCACAGCTCCAAAATCCCTACTTGTGATACGACAGAAGCAAGTGTCATGCATTACTCGCACTGTAAATCATTAGCAGCAGTTTTCCAGAAAGAAAAGCAAGAAGAGAAGGGCCCAGCAACAGCAAAGCTGGGGCACCTCAGAGCACACTGCAGGGATCTCTAAGCTGGCGTGGCTTGAGCTCACAAGTCCTTGCACTGCAGAGTAAAACCTGGGAGGGTTTCCCACTCCTCAGTAAGAAATTCTGTCTCCAGAGGCCATGTTAGCCTGACTCCAGGGCTTGGCTGGCAAAACTGCTCAGAGCCTGATTCAAAGGCAAGCCTTTTAAGCTGGCCACAGGCGCTTACTCGGTGGGTAAGCTTAGAAAGCACTAAGCTCTACAGAAACATCAGTATGTGTACTGCAATGACTAGTCCCGCATGAGCAAGAGCAGCTTCCCAAAGCTCAGGTCTACATCCCCTGTACGTCAGTGCATTTTCCTCTTCTCAGTCAGTGTGGAAAAGCAAAGTATCCTCTTTCCGTGTAACTGAATCCCAGCCATGTATATACAGCTAATGACTGGTTACACCACACATAATGAAGAGTCACATTTTGCTAACTGCATAGAAAATAAACAAGCTAAAAAAGAAAACAATTACTGGCTTTGGTAAGACTCTCTCTTGACTTTCCTTCTGGACTCAGAGCCTTGCTGCTCAGACTGCTATGCATTATAGTCACTGTCAGGCATATGTACTGCTTATTCTGGTTTTGCTTTCCCTTCAGTGCCCATTTCTATTTCTTAACTTCCTTTGCTGCACAATATCCATCTAGCAGAGGCCAGAGCATCAGAAATACTGTGGTCTGCTCGTGATCACCCACAGCCACCTTCCTCATACCCACCTGACAGACCAGCAGCCACGGCAGAGGAGGTATCCCTAGCTTTTACATCTGAGACATGGGTACTTTTTATCTAAAACAAAGAAACATCAGCAGAACTGTGAGGGAACTTAGCCCTCCTCCTCGGCGTTTGAGGGGGAACTGTACTTCACACATACAGTGAGAATCGTGCAGTTCTACAGCATACCCTGTTATTTATTTACGAATATTGCCAAAGCACAAAGGATTATCATGCTATTGCAGTTTCTTCTGCACAGGAATCACAAAAAATATGACTCCTGCCTCAGAACGTTCACAGCCTAAGAGACTGACAGATACAAGTGGCAGAGCACAAAGGAATGACGACTAAGTGCCACTCAGCACAGCAGCAGTGTCCTTGGCACAACTGCAGCTTAAGGTTTCTACATCTTCTGTCTGCATCAAGAGCCAAGCACAGCACGTCAAACCTCTTGACATGCAGTAGAGACAACTGCAGTGCTGGGCTTACGTTGCAGTAGTAAAGACCAGCAGCTAATGGCTGGCGGGAGAGAAAGTGGAGAAGGGTGAGACCATGAGAAGAGGCAGAGAGTGAGCTCAAACACAACCAATGCTCAGAGCTAAGGGAACCCCTCACACTTTCACATCAGCGCTTTTACTACAGAAGGAAAACAAATTCCTCCTAAACATCCTATCATCTGGTGACCTGTGTCACCCTCTGCTCTCCCATAGTCTAAGGCAAGTCCTGTGTCGCAGCAGTGACTCCAGGGGTGGCCTGCACACCCCTGTGTGTTTGGGTGTTGTGGGTCCTCTCTTCTAAGGAAGCAGTAGTTAACCAGTTGTTTCAGTCACGGTTGGACAGGGACATTTTACATGGAGGAGTAGAAATAGAAGGAAAAAAAAAAAAAGAAAAAAAGAGGGGTAGGGGGGAAGTGGGACTTACACTGACAAGTGTCTGGTAGGGATAATGACCCCAGTCAGAGTCCTTGTGTTCTTACAAAAAAGTCTTAACAAACCCCAGCATCTGGTAGTTCAGCTGTGGGTTTCCGCTGTTTATTTTCCTATTCCAGTGCTCTCATCCCTATGTGCTGCTTGTGCCTGGCTCTGTTAAGCATTCCAAGTGCTACAGAGCATAATTGAAAGAATAAAAACCCCAGGCTCAGCATCAGGCATGTACAGATAAAAATGAAACTGCTTAAATCCTTCCTTACATTGATGAGAACACAGGCAATAATCCCCCAGCACCACGCTAGGCAGGTTCAAGGCAAATGCAAGCTAGGAGTGTCAACCCCCAGCAGACTTCCCTGAATTGGTGAGCGCACACGTGAACACCACGTTATTTTGTTCTAACGAGTGGCAACCATGACCAACCCCTGCGACGCACAGGGAGAAGCGATTACTCCAGTGAGCTGTCCAGGGGACAGATCCTGCTCCTGTCCTGTCGACTTCAAAGAGCTTATTCCTTTCTCCATTTCCATCCTCCCACTTCACCTTCACACTGGTAATCTCAATTACAAAGCCAAACACAACTGTACTGCCTCTGCTGACTATTGTCTGCCTACCACCACTTAAAAATTCGGTCTCTGACATCGCTTCATGGATGGTTAAGTCATCAAAGGTAGCCCCATGCAACTAAAAACCAGACTGCTGCAGCTTCAGTCTTCTTCCTTTCACTCTTACTTTGAACAGTCCCTACTACCAGGTCTTCATAATGCAGGCTTCATCTACAATACTGTTGTAGGGCTCACTGCCTGATACCTAGCTCCTTCTTGCTGTACCGGCCCTCTGCCTGCAAGGCACTGTTTTCCCACCCTGCCAGCTCCATGCCTCAGAGTCAGAAAAGGAGCTGTGGTCAGTGCCTGAAAGGCAGAGTCTGGAGAGAAGCCCAAAGTTGAGGCTCTGCTCCTTTACGGCAAAGGGAGAGCAGGAAGAGCTTTATCAGCTCCAGAGATGAAGCCCTTCTCCTGGAGGAGGTAGCCTACACTGTGTGAAGTGCCGTGCAAAGCTGAGAGGGCTGTTAATGTCACATGGTCAGAAATGCAGTCTCTGAAAATAATTTAAAAAAAAAAATCTTTTGAGAAATAGCCTATCTTTCAGTTTGGGGAAACATGTTCTGCATCTAATCATCAGGCCACTGGAGCTGTTAACTCTAAACTGGTGATAATCACAGGAGAATTTTATTCAGTAACAATTCATTTTCTGTAATTATTACTCTGTTCTTATAAAAGTTACCTAAATGCTGTGCTCACAGCTACAACAAGAATATTCCCAATGCCAACTCTCAAATTGTTTTCACTTTTAGAGATGCAGAATTTTAGAGATGCATAATATTGAAAGCAGATGTACCAAACTGAACCTTTTTTTTTTTTTTTTTTGCAATGTACTGTAAATGTTTTTAAAATGTGACTCTGGTACAATGCATGTCAAACAGCTGAATTCAAGGTAAAAAGTGCTGCCAAAACTAGAAGACAAATGAAGTTTAAAATCTGTTTTGACAGATTAAATGGAGATACTTTGAAGCCATAAATCAGATGGCCAGTCTCTAGGAAATTAATAATGTATGTATCTTTTCTCTGTTTTTATTATCCCAAAGATATACAGAAAAACAAGCCAATATCAAAAGCAAATTTGTATCTCAGTGTCTAAAATACTCTACCCTAGCAGCAGTGAAAGTATGAGTAGGTTCATCTCCCAATATTTGCTTTTTCTGAAGACAGATGAAAGACCAATATTTGTATGTAAGACACACAACTTCCCAGAGTTCAGAATCATTGTCTAAAGTAAACATTTGAGCCTACTGCGTTTTCAGTAACGTGTGACTCCGCATTCACAAACCAGTGGATATCTGGATTATTTTTAACATTTGTGATGAGCAAATCACTGTCTGTTTCAAATCAGAGTTTTTGTGGTAAAATTATGTTCCAGAAGAGAAAGGACACAAGGAAACAAACTCTCTTTGTGAAACCTTATTCTACCTTCTGTGCACTCTGGTTGGTTATATTGGGTTAATTTCTTCACATGTAAAATGATGCATGCAAATAAAATCAAACCAAAACAAAGAAGGCAGAGCAAAATGTTTTCCAAGCTTTGCAACAGAGTGCTTGCAGTGTTTATACAAATAGTAAAGTCTGGCTAAAGCAAGCATCTGACAACTCTGTGCTGCTTTCAGACACATGACTCCTATTTGCCATTTATTCCATGTAGGCAGAACTGGGTGCCCAGGCAGAGCCCCAGTGAAATCCCTGGGGCAATCTATGAATGCAAAGTTTTGCTTGCACACATGCCATTGCTAGATTAGATCTTGTGTGTTGTGCACTCTGTTCCATGCTCACTCAACACGCTCTCACTGAAGCTGGACAAATCTAGATATAAACTGTCCTGGAGGAATTAGTTACTACAGAATACATAATAAACAAAGGCCTAAGAAATTTGTATACTAAACCACAACTTTCACCTCCTGGCTTTTTTTTTGTATTACAAATTTTATTCCACAATCTTCTGGCATGCATTCTGCTTGGACATCAATGAACTCCCTGAAGAGAGCAAGGTCTAGCCAAAGTGCAGCACCTAATGGTAAACATAGTAAGGATTAAATGAGGAAGTCTCCACAGGTTGCAGGAGAAATAACTGTCACAGTAGCCTCCCAAATTTAAAATCAGGAGGGAGAAGACTGGATTTGCACATATATCTGTAAACATGTACATGCCAATAGAAATATTAGCATTTGGGAATACTGCACGGATTCAGGACACTCCGTAGAAATTAATACCATTACAATAACCTGGACATATAGGGAAATAAAATTATCTTCTAACAAGTTTGATACTGATCCATGAAAATCGTTCTGCCATTTCTCTCAAATCACTATTCTGAATTTTTGTTCATCTGTGAAACAAAATCAGGAATAATCATTAAATCTCATCAGACTGTCTTTGAATTAAAACAGGTAACATTTTTTTTTCAACTGCTTAAGATTGCAGCACCCCTCTTAAGTAATCTCATACATTAGTTACTCTTACTTCATTTTTATAAACATGATCCTATACTGATTTTACAAAAGTGTATGTATGCAGCAGTCTGACTTCACGACCACACAGCTGAAAGAGTGGCCAGAACACAGGGACTGCAGGGTGACATCCTGCACTGGGCTCAGCCACACACAGCACTGAAGAGCCTTTCACCAGCATCTGGGTCTAGAAAACAACCATCCTATGCAAAGTCATCCACAGCCAATTTCTATTAAACATAACTCTCTTTGCTTTGACCCTGACATAAAATGGTGTTGGTTCTACTCTCAGCATAGGGCACTCAACACCACCGATTACCTCCAATCAGTATGCACCATCACTGGCTCTGGTAATTACTGCCAAGTTCTCCTAATTCAGAGATATTAGCATTTAAATGACAGATACTTGAGTTTTAATCCTATCACACACATCTCTACATAAGTAAAGTTCCTTTGGAATTCAACAAAATGCCATGAGGCTTGTGAAAGTCACTACATAAATCATCTGGAAGAAGGGGGAAAACACACAACACAGAGACAAGCAGAACTTGTTTTCTTTGTAAAACAGCATTTTCCATAGTTTGTGGTACCACATTCTTCTGTTCGTTAGAATATTTGATTTAAAACTAGGATTTTAGTCATGCAAGGTTTTCCTTTGTGAGTTCTTATCTTATGAGACAATTTGTGTTTTTTTATGAATTGCTGAACTGCTGTTCACAAAAACAACCCTAAACAATACAACCTGTAAAACAGAGAGCTCAAAGCAACCCACTCATTGCAAGATCCTGTACTCTGCCTATAAGCAGTGCAAGTAGACTGCAGCACAAGGAGGGCAGCAGGGCCTCATTTCATTAGTATCAAAATTAATCATTTTGCAACACTGAAATCTCAATACTGTTGGTTTAAGCGATTTTATAGATACAGCAGTCAAAGGCAAAACCGGGAACAAGAAGTGTTCCTTCTGTAAACACTGTTGCTTAGAAACTCTGTATTTTTAATAACCTAGCACTCTAAATTCAGCATGGCCTGTCAGTATGGGATTTCAGCACAAGACACGGAGGTATTTTGAGGCCAGTTTCCTAATTTGCACTATACCATATACAGAGATGTTCTTCATAGAAATACAGTAATATGATCAATTGGGATAAGGAGACAGGAAGCTGTGTACTTGTTCATGATTCACATTGCCTGAAATCTCCAGGCCTAAAGTAAACTTCCTTTTGCTAGTGATGTGCAAATACAAAACAAGATAGACAAACCTTGCCCCCCAACAACTTAAATGGATAGAACAGGAGACTAAGTGTACAAAGGAACAATGCATGTGAAAAAGAAAATATTCTATAAACAAAAAAGTTTAAAGTTAAAATAAACGATAAAACAAAACAGAAACCAAGTACAGCTATTTGTTTTTGCTAGAACAAATACGGTATATTTGCTTGAAAGATGTAGCTACTCTCTCTGCTAAGTGGTACTTGACAGCTTACAGGATGCTGCTGAAGCACAGTCACATCTGTTCTCAGTATCTTCATTGTGTTTCATCATCTCTGTCCTGCTGTACTGCATCCTTGCCTGTTGAAGTTTTAAAGTAAAAAAAAATTTCTCTTACTTAGAGGACTCTAGAAGAGTTGCTTCAGTTCAAGCAGTTAGGTTTGTACTAAGGGAAAAGTGATTTTTACAAAATCACACATGATTTCTGAGAGACATCTGTATTTTTTCAGAGATACTCAAGCATTTGGGGATGAGATTTATATTGGTAATTCATTTTTACAAATGAGGAACACTGGACAAAGTTCCCTCTGAAAGATAAGAATGTGAGGCAGAATCAAGGGCTAAATTCTGAGACCTCCCAGAATTAATCATCCATGTTTTTATTAGAAATTAATTATGAACAATAATTTTAAATACTTAGTGAATAAAATCCTGACCTCGCAGTCAAAATCTTCTTTGAAGTCTATGAACTTTTTACCTAGGAAACAACCAAATCAGAAAGAAGTATGGGTATTGGGATTTCACGCATGAGTTTTACCTTGATTGCACCTATTTTAATTGCCACTATTTTTCCTCCAGTACTTCCACCCATCACAGAAGATGGGTAACATTCCAGTAACATTACTTCACCTCCCTGTGATCTCTCTGTGCAGCTGGCCATCTGTGCTCATGTAGAGATACACCACTGCTAACCCTAAAGTATGCACTGTTCTTGCAAGGATAAGCACAGCTCTACCTATAAATGTCTCTTCTCCTAGTCCAAACGGATGGCAAGTCTTGCTGTCTTGCCAGGAAAACATTACGTCTAAAAGCTGACACTTACTATGACCCTGACCCTCTAAGGCATGTACATCTTGTTCTCCAGCCATCAACTTTTAACATCTCTTGTGTAATTCTGTAACAGTGATGCTTTCAGGAGATCCTGAAGGCCATAGTTTTATTGCAATGTGACGTACACTGAAATCAGTGATGGGGCCTCAGTTTAAACAAAACAATACACTTTTACATATAGTTTATAGGGTTTAGCAGAGGGGCTCTAACTTCCTACGAGTGAACTGTGTGCCATGGACATTTCTGAGCCTTTTACTGCTAAAAGTGATGATTCTCCACTAAAGTGTTAGTATTTATTCAAACAGAACTACGCAAAAAAAAAAAAATCTGCAAGACAAAGTCTGTATTAATGATACAGCAACAACAGTAATTACCAACATGGGTTTTTTAATTCTCTCTCTCCACTGGTGTAGTGCTTGAGGTTGCTCGATTGATTCTTTACTAAGGATGCTGGAAGAAAAGTTTACAGCCAGTCAAGGCATTTCTTAGACACTATCAGGCTATTCTTCTGAATAATGTTAATTGATTTACCTGGATCTAATCTTTTCACTAAGGTTACAGATTGGCTCAGTGATCAGAGTAAGGTCTGTATGATAATTGCCTTTTACTGAAAGCAAGTAGCAACAATGGACTCACAGATAAATGTAATGAAATGCAAAACAAAAAGACTGCATTCTGCCAGAAATTACTTCTTTCTCCTTAGGTTTTCATCTTGCCAACATTTTAGTAGCTTGGATAAGTCTAAAGATTTATTTATTTTTTATTAATTCAGTTAAAGTTCAGTAGAGACCAAGATTTTTTTAACATAGTCAATATTTTTTTAAAAGATACTTTATGTGGAGAAAAATGACTGCTAATTCCCCAAATGTTTTTAAACACTTCAAAAGCACTCATAATCCTTTGCCAAAGCCAACAGAGACAGAATTTCCATGGATGCATCAATACTGTTGCCATACTAACTCATGCTTTGAACTTTACAAAGGTGCAGGAAACACTTGTGGCCAGCTAACAAAAATGACTGATAAAACTCATATGCTTTCAGGGTTTAATGGAACTAATCCTCCATATATTCCATATATTTTACTGTTCTTTCAAAAATGACCCTTTACTGTCGGAATCTTTCAGGTCTCCCTCTCAAGCTTAACACTTCCATCACAGCTGACATCTTTTATTGTTGTTTTCTTAGGACATCTTGATTAGGGTAAGGTTAGGGCAATTTTAGGTTTTCCTCCAACAGTGTAGAGGGTTTATCTGTGCTGCCTGCGTGTTGCCAGTTGAAGGCCTGGAACGAAGGATGATTTTGGATTAGAGCAAAGACTGAAGTGTTGGAGCTGATAATTCACATTTTGGGTTGTCCTCAGGCAAGTCATTCAGTTCAGCCTGCACTTCACACCTTTCTGGTAAAATGGAAGTAACAGCACTCCTGTATCTTATAGGGATACTAACAAAATAAATATACCAAAGGCTGAGAGATATCCAAGTTCCATAGGACCATATACTCATCCTATATAGAGAAGTTACTGTCAAAGTGTTGTTGTCTGGCCACCCCCATTTCAATGTTTCATGTATTTGCTGGCAAGACCTAATACAAAAAGTATCTCAAAATATAGGCAGGGAGCACACTGGGGATTGCATGAGCTTTGTCAGGAAGAAGTGTCTGGATAATGCAAAGAGGCTCCAGAATTGCACATATATATTTTGGGGGGAGGGAGACACTGGAGCTAAGCCTGAACTCTGAACTGCCTAAGCCTCTGCTGTCACTGTCAGACAGGAGAAACCTTGATGGTAAATTTTAAAACAGAGGGAAGGATCTTCAGAAGCTTCTCAGGGAATTGTCAGTGCAAGTATCCCCCACAGACATGCCTCTTATGACAAACGAACTGATGCAAAGGCAGAATAAATGGGAGAAAGTAAGCTCTTTAGAGTAAGTTTCTATACCTTTCACAATCTATCTTCATTTTTTGACAAATTAGCTCAGACTGCACTGCCTTGTGTGCTGCAAGGACCATTCCCCAACAGAATACCAATTAGTGAAAGGGCAGGTAGTCAGAGCCTAGCCAGAGCACATTTCAGTGAGGTTTTCTGGGACAAATAAGTTAGATTTAGTGCTCAGAGAATAGAAAGAGTGAAAAATTATTTGTGGGAATGAAGGTTTTGATGGTAGCAAAATAATATGTCAGGCCAAGGAGCAGTCAGAAACGGGGCACAGTGCAGTTAGTCCCAAGGCTCAATCAAATCTGAGATCTGGGCCTATGTGAAAGTCAAGCTTAAGACAATAATTTAACACATTTTCTTTTGGTCTTAGATTTCAGTCATTTCCCATTCACCTTAAGTTGTGGCCTAGTCACATTTTCATGGTTGCATCCACAGGGAAAAACTATAGGAAGGGACAAAAGGAAAGGAAAGAAGAGGAGCACTGGAGTCCCTGTCACCACTTTCTCTGTCCCCTTCCCCAGCTTGTTCCCTGCTGGGTCATCCCAGCCCTCCCATCCCTCACACTCTTATTTGCAAGGCCTCGAGGCCTGTCATCACCAGGGAAGCAAACTAGCACATCCCTCACTCCAGCCTGCCTTGGGAATATGGTATGTTAGCAGTGTCCATGCCCATCAAAATAACTGCTGCTAGGAGACCCTCAGAAGAAGGAGGAATGGCTGCAGGATACATTCTGTTCCATGACTGTTCAGAGACTAAGAATACACTCATCAATCACTTACTTTTCTAGATTCTAACTAAGAAGAAAGCCAAGCATCTCAGCCTCACTCAAACACAGTCTTTGACCAGGACTTAGTATAAAGATCTTCAAAACTGGTGACATTAGGGTATAAAACTGCTGACATAAGAGCTTTCTCCAGATGTCTCCACTGGATTCATTTGGTAGTACTCAGGGAACAAAAACAGCCTAGAGAAAATATTTGCTTTAAAAGGACTCCCTCTTCTCATCTCAGTTCCTTTCCTTCCAGTTTAGAGGACTTGTGTGATTCTGGGATCAACACAGTCAGGTCCTACATTCTTCTGAAGAAAGACCATAAGGAAATCAGCCAATCAAGTTAATAAAGCCCAAACCTAAGGGAGACTTGCTAATTTTTTGTCCTTCTTTTTGAGCATTCAGGGAAGGAAAAGAAATATTATTTTTCTGAGTGGAATGCTGTGGTTCGGGAGAGAGTAGAATTTAAATTTCCAAATTTTCGTTCTACCAGAAATCCTCTGAGGGAGAATATTTCTTCAATGGAGCAGCACGAGCATTTTTGAGCTTCCAAGGGAAGTGATAGGGAGATACCACTATATTCTAAGAAACAGATGAAGAAGTTTAAATTGCCTTTGATTTCTTTGAGAACTGGGAAAAAATGCTGTATTTAAAGTAAAAGGAAATTGAGAAGCTCAGAGATGTAGAATTCTGACACACAGATGAATTTCTGCAAGGTGGCAAGTTACTACTTATTAACCACTTCATATTAAGTGTCTTGTACAGGCACTTTCCTTAAGTAAGCATAACCTAAAGTAGCTTTCATTTAGAAAAAGAGAGCTGAAGTACCTCTCATTGACAAGGAGGTGCAGGAGGGTAAGAGTGTGCATATGGTTACTCACAACCAAGCAACTGACGCACAGTAACATGTTACTCTCCATTAACTTATCCTAATGCCAAAGCCCTGAGCCTCTGTGTCACCACTGAACACCTCTGCTCCTGTTCATAGGCTCTCTAAGAGTTGAAACATCAACACAACAGTCATCTGTCCCTAGTAGAATCAGAGACATTTATGCACCTCGGGAGCAATGGCTGTACATATGGAAGGGATATTCTTGGAAAACCTGTAAAGTTTAGAAAAAATATTGTGAAGGAGACACTGGCTGTCCAGCCACTCTCATGCCATGCTGTGTGAACGACTGCCTGAACTGCCCAGGATGGTTCTGTTAATCCTGCTGGCTGACCAGAATACAGATCCCCATGACTGATGCTGCTGCCTAACTTGTCCTCCATTTACAGATACACAGGCACAGCATAGTCAAATTCTACTGCAAGGAGACCGTGGGGCAGGTTCTCAGCTCATGCAAATCATCAAAACTCCCTTTACTTCAGTTCGACTTTCCAGTGAATGAACTACAGTGATCTACACAAACAAGGGCCTAACAGCGTATGTTTAGGCAAATACTGTGTAGCTGAAGGGGACAGGATTTGATCTGTGACATCCTTGATAGGGACTAAAGAGTGATTTCTACCTAAGAGCAGACATCATCTTAGCTGAGCTAAACGGTCTGTCTGTGGGCTAAATGGATTCCCAAAGTCCTTCTCCATCACAGAAAATTGTTTCAATAATTTTTCAGCATCCAAACATGGAGTGTGGATGGAGTCTGCATAAAACATGTTTCCTGACATACCTTGTTCTATAGAAGAAGGGAGAGATTAATGGGACAAGATTCCCTTTGCTTCTTCAAATAACTGGATAAACAGAGGAGACATGATGTTTGGCAAAGATGCACCTCTTAGAATATTGCACTTAAATGCTTAGCAATTGTCAGATGAAAAATCATGTAACTGCTTCACACAATTGAGGAAAGGGATATAAACAGTTATGCTGACAAGCTCTGCCTCTGCATCACATGTTACAGTGTCTAGGCATTCAGATGAAGCCTGGACGTTGAATAGAAATAGCTACAGTGGCTGTTCTGGGAAGGGTTGGCCTTATCTCACTTTTGGTGATGCATGAAATGCTCCTCAACTGTAGAAACCTGAAACTACAAATTAAGAAATAATCTTTTCATAAGGAAAATTTCTTCCTAGCTCCTTTGCTTAAATGCTATATGCAGAAGTCTGAGGTTTTATATCCATTCCACAACTCACATCAGGTGGAGACTCAGCTCCATTTCTAATGCTGACAAATGTATGCCACATCCATATGGTTAGAATAAGCTCTGTGTGATCCCCAACTCCTGCATACTTTGTCTTGGCCATAAAATGTGAGATGGTCTTCCTTTTCCCAAAGGACACTGAACTTGGTATCAGAGATGCCCTATCAGCCCAGCAGCGAGAGTAAGGAAACGGGAAAGGATCCATTCAAATACGTTTTCAAATTCCTGGGAAAAACAGATTTGAAATGTGAAAAGGAAACATAACTGGTTTGGGAATTCCTAATTCCTTTCTCACAAATCGACTCCAGTTCCTTTTGCAGGAACACTAAGTTTTAGGACCAGTGAGTAACTCGGCTTACACTTTCTACTTGTTGTAGCATAGTCTCAAACGATTCCTGACTGCTCAAGTTCTGTGATTTCACTGGAGTCTTCATTAGATATAGACTGTGCTGAATGGTCATATACTATCAATCAGCCAAAAATTAAGCCCTGAATCAAACAAATCAACCGTTGTTAAAGGCAAGGACAGGTTTGCTTACCCCAGTTCAGACAGAAATATAAGCTCTTCACATTCCAGGACAGCCTCTCAGTATTTTCCATTTTCATTTACATACCTTATAAAAATAGCCACAAATTCATGACATATACTCATAGAAGTTAGTCCCTGAGGACAGATGCAATTTTTGTTTACATGGAAAACCTGTCATAGGCATTAGGGGATATATGAGCATTACTGTTAGCTGCTTGAATTGTGTCCAAAGAAAAAAAATTAACTTTGTAATTAAAAAAACAAATCCTGCCTGAGGCTAGGCAAGGAAACCAAACAACCAGTGGAGTAGATGCTCTGTTGCTCTGTGCTGGGGAAAGGAGCATACTGTTTAGTATGGCATCTGGCAGAGCTATGATAAGCACAAAATGGAGCTGCTGACAGAAAATGGCAAAGAAAAAAAAAATTGACGGAAAGCAATAAAACACACAAAGAACAAAAAGTGCCCTTAAATTCCGTGCAGTTTAAATGCACCAGGAGTCCATTCAAATATCAACCTTCACTGGAGAAGTCCCACAGAGACAAACAACTCACTCTGGAGCCCATCTCAGTCCTCATGTTTCTCTAGATTAGTTCCACCATCAGCGTAACAGGGTGGTGCCTTCCATTCTGCAAGGCACCAGCGACTCATAGCACTTACTAATGACAACATGAAAGTTAATAACAATTTCTGGCAGATGGCAGCAGCTAAGGCGATCAGTCTTGCAGCTCCATTGGAACAGGTGCTGTGTAATATCGAATGCACTCTTAAGAGATACAAACCAAAGAACAGCTTGGAAATAAAATACAAGCAAATGTCCCATCCTGCACTTCTGGAATCATTTTAAAACAAATAAAAACAAGTTTAAGGAGGTCTTTATAGCAGTAAAATGTTCCAAATGCACAGTAGCTTCTGGATCAACCCAAAACTTGTGATGCAAAAAAAAATGCAAAAGATTTTTCCATCTCAAGTAATATCTATTTGGTATCTAAAGAACAGTTTTGATATGTCACTCACCATATTCTTGACTTCATTACAGGTCATAAAATACATCTCTTTGCAAGACAGGACTGCACCAACCAAAATACTTCCTTAAGCAAGCTATCCCAGCAGTATCTGCTAAAGTACTGAAATGTTAGCTTTCTGCACTGCTTTATATGGAACTCCTTGACAGACTCTCTGTAAGTCAAAAACTAGAATAAAATAATTTATGTTCCTTATGTATCTATTGGCAATAACACTTACACAATTTTAATGAATTTGCTGGTAAATCAATAGCTCTGTTTCTGTTCTGCATTACAAGTATTACTGCATGTCAAATAAATCATTGTAATGAAGTTTGATGAGCAAAGGGTTTGATGGTGGTGTTCCATAATTATAAACATCAGCAGTAAGACTTTTTCAAATCATGAAAGGAAAAGTGCTTTGATGATGGCAAGTAAATTCCCTGATTAAAATTACTTTGGACATTTCAGGCAATGGAAGTCTTCAAATTTGGCCCTGACCTTTGCTCTTCAAAATACATCCCTTCATTAGTAAATTGCAATACGTTTAATCATCAAATAATAAAAAGACATTGAACATCATAAAAGCCACAGTACATAGTTGATTTATTTATGCAAATTTTAGAGATGCATTTGCTCAAACCATTTTGAAGGTATCCAACTTGTAACAACCATATCAACCTGATGGAAGTATTTGTTGCCTTCATATGGAAAGAATCAAAGGACCGAAGAAATAAAATATCAGCTAGAACAGGCATCATATTATCAAGACTATAAAACATGATTTATTTTAATATTTCTCCTTGACACAACCATTATAAATTTAAAACTCTAGCTAATATTGGATCAGGTGCAAGATACAACAGAAGTAAAAATCACAGTCACTACTTATATAGTATTTCCTCAGATTTCTCCCATCTGCATACGAAATGAATCTCTGAAGCAGCATTATATATGCAGTGACAATAAAGGAAAGCTACATGAAGCAAAGCTTAAAAGAGAATGCAGCTTTCCTGCTGAACAGTGAGAAAGCGGTCTCCAGAGATCTTTTTTCCCTCCATAGGCTTGAGGGAAAAAACAACCTATGAGAGAATGCAGTTGCATATAAAGGACAGTATCTGTCCTCTGGCAGGCATGCCCCTCTGATCTTCAGCTGTATTTCAAAGATGCAAAAAGGAATTAAATGTTTACTCTGAGAGTTGGTCCACAAGCTGTATGTCCGGAAGGTTTTTCTAAAATAGCTGCAAGGCCAGCCCACCACCGGCCTTAAGGCTGGTGCTATAGCTGGAAAAGTAGAGGGACACATTCTTCATCCCTCAGCCCACTTCAGCTGCCATTCTACACAGCACATGTAGTCCAACCGTAGCAAAACCAGAAGACATTTTCTAACGTAAAAGTCAGAACACATCAGCACAAAAGTCAGAAACTTTCTCTTTATAGATGAAAAGTCAGTGACACATAACCTCACTTCAGAGGGTAGAATGTTCACCAAACTCACAGCAGCCCTATCAAGACAATAAAGGACATGATACATGTTGGGTTTGTGGCATGACTATCACTGACTACAGATACAATTAAAATAACCAAACAGAAAACAGCACTCATAAATGGGACCAGATAGCTGAAGAAAGGCAAATATTCAGAGATCAGCTGAGATGCTGATCCCTGACTGCTGTTCCCTGGGATGCTCAACTAAATGAGGGAGAGGTTTTGCTGGAGATAAGACTGGCCCTGTGACTGGATGTAAAAGCACGGCAGGTAGCTCATTCCAAATGGTGAGGGCAGCAGATTGGAAGGGATAACCAGAAAGGAGTCTGGTGCTTTGGCTGCAGGAAAACATTGGAAATACTTTTTAAAATACTTTTAACTTAAACCTGGCTCTTTTTTTTTTTCTCCAATCAGTAATACTAGCACAATGAGAGACAAACTAAAACAGCTGCCTATGCAGCCATGTCCAAGACATTCTGCAGAGATCATGTCAGAGACTCAGTAGGCCAAATCCAGAGGTGAGTACAAGCCAGGCTACAGGAAACCTATGGTGGCGTGACTTATGCCACCTCAAAGAGCCCTTGGCCTACATGTCATCTTCATTCAAGACTCCCTTCAGCCTGGTGTTATCTGTGGCTAACTCACACATCCTCAAGTCTCACCTCTGAACTTGGCTGTCTGCATTTATATGCACATGAAAGACGTTTTGGGGAGCCCAAGCTATGGGGTCTGACAAGAAAGCTGAATGTTAAGCACACACTGAATCCTAGGGAGAAGAAAGAGTGCAACTCTGAGAGCAACTAACTGGAATGTAAAACAAAATGCAAAGAAGGGAAGAGACTACTTTAGCTTACACACAACAGTCATATTATCCTGTATAAATTATAGCAACCTACTGTAAAACATCCTAGAAGCACCTACGTTAGGAGGCACTTGTGATATGTCACCTCTGGGTTAGTTCCGACTTCTGCCAAGTAACAGGGAAATCTTAAAGTTTTCCCAAAGACATTTGAGTATCTAACCCCCTGGTACCCAGCTGCTGACTAGCACAATTTCCCAGGGAGCAGGTGAGTGGCCAGTCTCCATGTATACCAGAACCAAACCCTTCCATTTACCTTCATGAAGTTGTGCAATTCTAACTGAAACTCACTGCAACCTCTTACGCTCTACTTCCAACATCCAGAATCATTTTAAGTAGCACTCAAAAGTTAGCCAAGTAAGTTAACATTTTCCTTTGAACATATGAGCCTTTAGAAAGGTTGGTAAATTTTTATACAGTATAGAAGCATGGTGTGCATGCTACTTAACAATCCTGTTCTGTGCTGGATCTGTCACCACTACAGTAAAAAGTTTAAGTGTACAGTGTGCTTATAATAAATACTTTGCACAAAATTATTCATTCCACATTTGGGCAAAAGGGACTTTAATGCTTACTTTGTCTGTAGAATGCTATATAAACCTGCTAGTTACAGGCAAGAATATGGAAGTCGTTTTGTTCTATTAAATAAAGGAAACAAGGTTCTCATTTTAAAATTAATTCAATGAAAACTATTAAGTAGCTGGCTGTGAATGCTTTGGGAATTTATATATACACATATACATTTCTACCTGATACTAATTTCCCTCCCCCCTTACCTCTTAAACAAACACACTATTAACCACATCGTTTCCAAGGTGTCCTGCATGGGAAGAGCTTGCAAGTCAAAACAGCATGGTAACATTCACTACTCAAATATTACGGCCCTACACCGTATCTTCCAGCAGGCACAAAGGCAGTACAAGACAGAGGGTTTTCTCTCAAAAGATGCAATTTGATCTCTCCCATAGTCATGCTGGTTTAATACTAATAGCTGAGGAGGAACAGCCCCAGCCCTCTTGTCTCTTGACAGTGTCAGCATCACTTGGGGAATTAGCCCAGAGCAGACTTTCGGCCAAAGCATGAGATCGGAGAGCTTTCTGTGCTGGGTGTTTGCCTTGACTTCAGCTCCCCTTTGCTGGTTTCAGGGCAACTGCGCTTTTGTCCCAGCCTGAGAAAGACATAACGGCCCCATGCTTTCTGCAGCCTGTTGCAAGCTTACGATACAAGCCTAACTAAGCATTCTAACTGCTTTTTCTGGGATGTTCTCAGCTTTCCAAGAGAAAAGGTGCTGGCTATGGAGTTATAATTTTTTTCTGTGAATAAAGGCTCTCTCTTTTTATCCCATCTGCTTCTTCAGTTGCTCTACTTAATACCAAGCAAGATGTGTGATAACATTATTCCTGAACATCCCCATAGCGACTGTGTGAGGCCACAAATGATGGGTTGTGTATCCAACTCACAAGGCGGTTGAGGGTTTGGGGAGAAGTTTAAATAAAAACAATTGTTTATCAAGAACCACAGAACAAAGCAACAGCAAAAAAAAAAATAGAAGAAATTAATGCATATAATTAGGAAATGTCACTCATGTTTTTAAACACTTTCATAGAACTCGTATGTATCTATGCCTCTCTGAGCTTCCAACAACATATTTCTAATCTGTCACAGCACAAGTCACACATCATAAAAGGCAATAATAACAAGGCCAAAGGCAGAGATCCCTGCACCACTCACAGATACCCTACTGTGGAGCTTTTGACTCTCTTGAATGGTGCTTCCCATGTCTCTATCTCTCGGGGCTGCATACTAACTTCAGAGACAAATTCTGGCTTAAATTACGATGGTTGTATCAGGATGAAATGTGCCTGTCTTTGAAAACTATAAAGATCATACATCAAATCTTCTAGCTGGCATGTTTTTTTCTACAGCTTCACTGCTGATTTACACTGTCTAATGATCTGTTTATTCTTTAGATTGTGTATAGTCCACAATGGTTTAAATTACTCATCTGCTTGCACTTAAACATTTGGCCTCTGTAAAAGACATGATAGGTAAGTGCAATGCAAATGTACTTTCCAATAATCAGTGCCACTTGGGTCAAAATTTCAGCTAAGTGCAGTTCAAGCACACAGATTTATGCCACCTTTAATAGAACTCTCTGGTGAGGATCTGCAGAAATCTCTAACAAGAATGATAGTTTTTACTCTTGGTTTTACCTATAGGAGGTTTTAGCACAGCAATCTCCAACGACATATTTTGAAGCTCAGTCTACTAAGCCACGTGAATTATCTTTAATGGTGAAGCAGCAACCTCTCTATGTTCTTACATTAAAAGAAGCGAGATATAAATCAGATTGACTTGAACAAATGCAACATTCTGATAAGGGTGTAAAATTGTATTCAGCTCATCTGATCTCATCAGGTAGCTCATAAGTATTTCCTGGGGTCATCAACATCTGCAATTATAAAGTGTACAGCAGGAGATTAAGGCCAGGCTCCAGGTTATTCTGCTTGGTGTTGCTGGAGCACCTTGCCCTTGACACCAGAAACTTCTGCCTGGAGAATCCCCAAGAGTCATCTGTATATGCACACTCAGACACCATACCTCAGCAGAGATCGTCTATATTCTTGCTGACATATAGCTCAGGATCCAAATGAAACTGAATTAGCACATCCAGGGAAGCTTCCCAGCAACAATGATATACTTACCACAATTACAACAAAACCCAAGCATCTGGAAGCCGGACTGGATCCTTAAGACCATTAGGCATCTTTCACTCTCCATAGGGTAAGCATGCTGTTCTTATCAAAGCTAAAATCATACAGAATCTTAATGTGATGCTCTTTTTTTTTTTCTGGAATAACCACTTGTACTGTAGATCAGAGTTAAATTTATGCAGAATGACCTAGCACCATAACATATTTCTTACTGTGGCAAGCCTGACAATGCCCATCAGCAAAGAAGATGTATCAGTAGTTTAAGTTCATGAAACAAAATGGCAGGGAGAAGCAAATAAAGGAGAAAGAACAAGAGAACTATTGTTAAGATCATTTAGCTATTCAGAGAAAGAAAAAGAAAATGCAAGCATGTTTTCTTAGGAAATAACAATAACAATTGTCTTTGTCAGCTAATTCCCTATTGGCTTTATTGGTCTCCAGCAGAGACATAGATGAAGAGCATCATGCAGATGAACTCAGAGAGGTCCTGGCATGTATTTGGGAAATCCAGCAGAAGGGAGGGAGGTAGTAGTTTAAGATGGAGGAAAATAACCTAATGTGTGAAGGCATGATAGAGGGAACAAGGGGATAATAGGATTAGTGACAACGAGAAATGATCACGAATAAAGCATGTTATCAACTTTCCTGAAGACAAAGCAAGAAGTATTATACCCAAAGCAGAGGAACACTGGAAGCAAACAGCAGGATTCACTCAGGACATGATGTGATCTAAGCATTGGGAGGAAATGATTTACCCTATCCATCGTTTATCCACAAAAAAAACCCAAAAAAAAACCCCAAAAAACACTAAAGACCAAGGGTTCCAGCTAGGACTACAATAGACCAGGACTACAATAGAACCCAGATTTGCCTTAGTGTAACCAGAGACAAAATCTGGACAGAGTGGACGGCATAAGTGAATAGGAAACAGGCCTGTCAGATGTGAAAACACTTCATTAATAGAAGGTCAAATGAGAAAAGGTAGGTGTCATCACAGCTATCACATGCTAGAATTGTGCAAGATTGACATAAGAAAATAGAAGTATTGCTTTAGTGCATACAGTTTGGAAATATTAAGGAACAAAAACCATGGAAATCTTCAATGCCGTTTTTAAAGTTGCTTTTCAGGGAGGAGCTGCCCTTTAAGTTTGAGTGACTAATGGCAACAAATGTAATCTGTTCTTTATTTGCAGTGCCAGGCTCATTTGGCTTGTGTAAAATGCAACCCTTTGTTTGGTAAACAAGCAGATTAAGCTGGTGATCCAGAGAATCTTGGAAACTTTACTTAAATAAAGGAGCCTCCCTCTCTCAGAGTCATGTCTTAAAACCATTTGAAAGGTGTGTTTCCAGATGTTTAGCATGGGCTTTGCTGTCAAGATCAAATAGATAATCTTTGCTAAGATAGTCATGCCCTATTAAAAATAGAAGTGGTGAATAAACATCTATTTATTCATAAAGCAACAGCAGCCTCAGCTTCTTGGTCAAGCCAGAACAGTGCTGCCCAATGTATTACAAATGAGTTAAAATACAGTTACATCATTGGAAATAGCCTCAAAAAAAAAGACAAATATCTACACTGATGTTATGATAGGAAGACTAATATAAAAAATAAGGAAATAGGACATGAAGAAAGAAAAATATGCACAGCAAGAACTAGATAAGCCCTCCACAATCTCAGTAAGTTTTTTGAAATCTTAGTAAAGATGAGCTAAGACAAACGCTGAATCTTGGGGGAATATTCCACGAGAGGCTCCTCCCAGGCAATGAATAGGTCCATGCCAGCCAGGGCTACACAATGGCATCTCAAAAGGCACAAGGCAGAACCACACAACATCAACCTGTTCCAGCTAAATTATGCCCATCTACTCACACTGTCAGCCTGCCCGTTGCAAAAGTGCAAATATTCCCCAGGACATTTGAAGCAGCAAGCTTCCCATGTAACCAGGGCATACACCATTCCTAGTTGATAAAGCTAGCTGTCCTCAAACCACCCAGAGATGTAAATGCAAGTGCAGCTGCTCAAGCCAGTAAGAGCAAGTTGCTTTGTTCCCAGCAGATCTCAGCATCCCTGGGCAGAGCAGAGGTTGCAGTAACAAAGCCTGCTAGCTTTACGTGTGTCTGCAGCTATTGCAAGAAGCCTCCTCGTAGGCACTGCCTATTTCCAGATCATGGAAAATGCAATCCTGTAAACAACACACATTCTCACGATGCAGCTTTTCTAAAAGATAAAAGATGCAAAAATGTCACCCTCTAACTCCCTGGGCAGAGCTGCTTTTTAATATCTTAGACTGGACTGCTTTCAGGTACTGACAGAATTTGGAAAATGCTTGCTACAGAAACCAAAGCTAAACAAAGTATTGAAACACTTTAAGGACTTTACTGGCCAAAACACTTTTTTTTCCCCTTTCTGCAGAAGTGAGGGAGCAGAATTCAGACAATTCCCTCTGCTGCATTATCAACAGATTACTGTGTTGAACTCCAGACAATTGCACATATTTTAATGTACAATGTGTGTGTAAAGGAACTGGGGAAGATCTAATCTTGGCCCAGTGACACTGCAAGATGAAATAACCGATTCTTAAAGATCAAAATTAGTTTGAGAAATTGGTAGTCAGAGAACACATCTTTCTATCTACAAATGGAGTAAACTGCTAAGCAACTAGAGACATGATAAATCTAGAAGCCCTTGCCATTACTTTCACAGGTCCACTTTTCACAGCAAGGCTGGAACTGACCCTGATTTATGCCTAAAAAACATTAAGTCTGACAAATGGAAATATTCAAAATGAGACACATTAAAGCAGGTTCCTTCTGAGTTGGGACACCTCTTCCATCTCTAGCAAGCAACACAGTGGAGTACACATGTAAATCCACTTTATCTATTATTTCTCATTGAGAGGTTAAGCTTAAGACAGCAATCAACTCCATTCTGAATTGTTTTGATTTTGTCGGTTTAAACTTGATCCTCAACATTTGGATTTTTTTTATTATTTGATTATACACACTCTTCTTAGAAAGGAACGCAGAGGGCTCTCTCCAGCTTTCAATTAGGATTATGAGATTACCTTGAATTTCATAACATTGCAGCAATGCCTTAAAGTGAGGACAAAGTAGTCCCTTTGCCCCAACATCACTGGAGGAACGTGTGATTTCTAAGAATCTACATATGCTAATACTTGCTGTTTGGATATTAAGTCGCAATGCAAAACCAGCAGCCAAAACACAAATTAGAGCTGGTGGTAAATTGACTTCTGATCTCTTTGGGACTGTGCAATTAGATCCCCCAGGAATTTGCTGTAATATTTTGGCTGCTCAAGTCTGTTGCCTGCGTACGTGGTCACAAGCAGACAATAAGTCCACCACCCTACTAATGAGCAAAATATGAAATATCATGATAGCTCAAGATAAACTCTGCCACAAACTCATGCACTCGTCGTTCTTTTTCCTTCCCAGACAAATCATCAGCTGTTAGGGGGAGGGGGAAATTTATACCTTTTTCATCTCTTGGATCTTCCCTAACCCAGCACATTGCCAACACCATGTTAACGGTTTTTGAATATGCCCCTGAAGAACAAAGATACTCCTTTTGCCAGATCCCAGTATTTACAAGCAAGCCCAAATCTGTGAGAAAATTCAATTGAACGCAGATGGCAGGAAATTCCTCTAAAATGACAGTGGCCAAATTCAAACCACAAGACATGAAAATAACCCAACGTACTAGACATGAAGAACATATCTTATAGATTTTTCCTCATGCAATTCACAATCTGTGATTGATTACTGGGAAGACAGACTGCAGATTTATTGGACTTCTGTAGAACAAGTATTCCATTTGCAACAATTAAATCTTATGTGGTTGAAAAATAGGTTGGAGGAACCAGTGGATGGCTCTGACACTGAGGAATGCATTTCTCAGTTATCCGTAAGACTGTAGCTCGTTTAATTTTGCACTAGACCCCACTGTGCACTGATTTGTTTAGCGTAATTTACAGGGCTGCCTCAACATTTGTGTTGTTGTATCAGAAAATCAGACCTGAGAAATACTATTTGAGCTGCTATAATTTCTTTTCATTTTTTCAATGACAGATGTTCGTCTTTTTGTGATTTAATAGCTAACTTCATATTTATGTGCCTTTTAAAAAGAAAAAAAAAAGAAAGATAGAGCCTGGACAAACTACAATGATGCCCCAAAGTCAGATGAGGACAAAGCTGAAGCAAAGGGACCAACTACATGTTGGTGGCTGGACTAAGCTAAATCCTGATTCACTGAAATTTGAGAAGTTTATACTTTGCTGTGTGTCTGCTGTAAAACTCAAGTGGCAACCTGAGGACAGAAAGGCAGTCTGGTATAAGACATATCCCAACAACCTGCATCACAGGAAATGAAATGCCGTCTTCTTTCCTTTCACTCTACTTCAAATCCAGGTGACCACAGAATTCTGAAGGGTAGCATTCACATAACATTACATTTCTGCTACCACTCCTGTTTTTGTTTTGCTCTTGCCAGTTTTCAGGATTAATATGCTTTTTGTTAATATCCACACGAACAACCTGCCCTCCAGTTATGGGTATTCTGGTTAGCTAATCAAGAGACAGAAATGTTATCAAGCAGTTTACCAACACTAGGAAATACAGGAAGATCTTGCTGAAGAGCAGGTGTGCAGAGTAGATCCTGTATACTAAAATAGGATTGCATGGGATGTCTGTGAACTTCTGGATAAATTCTAGCCCCAGGAAGTTCAGACACACACAAAGGGATAAACTGACCAATGCAATCATTCACCTGAAATGATCCATCCAGCCTTATTGTGCTTCCCTGAGCCCATGGAGTTCAAACCAACTTTCCTGGTATTCTCTTAAACTGATAGCTTCTCTCTCTTCCTTACTCTACTCTCATGCCTAACCCTTCACCCTTTCCATCAGTCTGCCGGCACCTCTCAGTTCAGAGTATCGAGGCAGTCAAACTCCAAGCGTGGTCTGAATGTGGCAGCTTCTGGGGGAACAGGAGTATAATGAGAAACAAACAGTAAATTACTCCCTCTCTCACAGAGCTGTAGTAAGCCATCTGGGCACTACATGGCATCCCCTCTCCACAGAGCACTCCTGCATCTCAGGAAGACCCTGCCTGGGACCTCACAGTCACCAGTGCATGCCTGCAGCTCCTTTTCCTAGTCAGCAGCAGCATGTGAGGCTCAGGTGTATTGTCCCCATTATGTACTGCTCTTCTCACTGGCCCTAGTACAGCTCTTCTCTCACCACCTAGAGAAATACAGCTCCCTCCCCTCAATTCTTAATACATTGCCCCTGCTAAGACAAGATAGGGCAGTAGAGAGTTTGTGCTGGCCTTCGTGGCATGCTGTGTCTGCTTTCTGGCTGCAGTGTGCATTGTGCACACAGCAACAGACAGAAACTTGGCAGTCCCTTCACTCAATGCACTGACCCACAAAGCTCTTCCCGGCCTCTTCCACTGCATATCCATTAGCTTTCATGGGAATTCTGCATGCGCATCAAACGGAAAACAGAGATCCTGGCTGAGGCCTGCAAAGAATACTCGCCTAAAAGCACACGAAACAAACACATCCAATCTATTTTCAAGTGAAATACCATCTCCTCACAGTCACTGGGAAACAGGTAGCAAAAGCAGCGGTTTGGACCATGATCAGGAATTGGCAGGCTCTCCTGCGGGCAGAAAGAGATACACAGCACAGATAATCCATTATACAATAACCCGGTGCAAGGCTCGAACAAGAGCTGCCCAAATATGTTGTTAGGCACCACCTTCTATGCCGTTTTTATGAGCAACAGTAACTTCTGTGCTGGGGCTAGGAATACTTCTTTTTTTTTATTTGTCTCCAGGTACTTTTTAATATAGCTGTGAGAGCCTGGAAAAAAAATCTGCCTTGCAGACAGGCTTTCTCTCTTTCTCTGTCTTTATCCTCCCCCTTCTCCCTGCACCTCCTTTTTCAAAATAATTCTTCAAACTCAGAAGTCCAAGGAGATCTTCACAGAAAGAACGGTGAAGACACAAAAGCAATTATAAGTGAATCATGCAAATATAAACAAGTCTGATTCTCATCTTTCAGTTAATTTATGTGGGTAGGAATATATCAAATTTATTCAGTTGTTACCAAATGACACTGGAAAATGCAAAATGTGAGTTCTGATTTCTGTGTTAGCTCTTGGAAAGACAATCAGTCAAATACAACAATGTTCCAATGCTTTAAAACTACACTCAAAAGGGGTGCCTGTGTAACAATGTGTTAGTGAATCCCCTCCACTTGATATCTGAAGTGAATGCTACCAAATCAGAGTGCTGATCTGGGAGTAAAAGTAATGCTATTTTGACTCACTCATTTTCACTTAGGCCAATGAGAACTCTCCCACCGAGCTAAATCAGACCCTTTTAAGGATGACAAAGAAAATCTGGTGAAGGTTAGCAGGAATGTGATATGATTAACATCTGCCTTCAGCATCCACGAGAGAAAACTGGCTCTGTGCCTGACCCTATGCTCTAGGTGATACAATTTTTCAGGATTTTTTTTTTTTTAAAAGAAGACTGCTGGACCCAGTGAATCCCAATGCCTGACCCCAAGTTTCTCTCAGTTACCTCTGATCCTGTAAACTCATGTTACAGCTGAACACAACTGCCAAAAAGCCATCCAGTCTTGATTTCAGGAGGCCAAAAGCCTTCACATATTCCTGGGATTCTTTATATCTTTTATTAAGAATTTATTACTTTTTTCATTTTATTTGTTTGATCTGTTTCCAGCCCCTAGTTTTTGCTACACTTTTCTCTGCTGCATTAAGAATCCTTTAATGTACAGAGTTTTCTTGACATCGAGTCACTTCACCTTTTTGATAAGCTACAGGCTAAAGCCTTCAAGTCCAGGAAAGTTCTTCCTCTTTAACACACTTTCTCCAACTTGTCATCATTTCTACTGGGAGCAGCATAACACTATGCAACACCTCACTGCACATATTGCCCCTGCCCTCCACAAGTGCAAAATCACCTACAGAGTTCAGGCTTTCTAGGACAACATGCCCCTCCTTCTCCAGATACTGCCTGCCTGCCTTCCTTCCCCAGCAGTTGCAGGACCTAATACCAAGCTGTGATAAAAACCACTTTTCCTCAGTGGGTTCCAACTTATCAGTGATTGACAAGCTACCTGTTACACTACTCTGCTCTTGTCATTATTTGACATCAGGCCAACCTTCACATCATGCAGAAATTTCTATCACCAACGGTTTTAAAGTTCTAGCCTCAAGTATTAAAAAAATCTAACCACTCTGTATGCAAGCCTACTGGATCCATCTACTTTCTACTTGCTACTGTCAGCTACTCTGAGCCAGCACTCAAATCGTTTAATAGATGTTTCAGCAATATCACTTTATGTGTGTTGGGGTTTTCAATTGTTGCGGGTTTTTTTAAGAAAACCTCAATCCATTAACCTTATAACCTCATGGAAATCTGACGTCAGATTTCTTGGACAAGATGCACTTTCCTTACAACCACATTAACCTAACTATATGCCTGTTCTTCAATACTTCATCAAACCATGATATTGCCAAATATGAAGTGGCCCGCCACCGCCAATGTTTTCTATTGGCCCAAGATCCATTTCATGCTACTCTTTCACAGCGATGCTGTCAGTAAAAAGTTGAAGCCTAAGGGAAATAGTCACGCTGCTGTGCTGTCCGCTTATTCCACTGTGGAGCCATTCAGCAAATACCTGGCTCCAGTGACATGACATGTTAACAGCAGTATCCAACAGCAGTCTCCGAAGTCAAGGGTCCTTTGCGCCAGAAATGGGACAAATGGGACAAATACCCCCAAAATCTCACTGATTTCATACACACTGATCAAAGACAGATGAAATGGGGTGAGAGGAGGAAAGGAAAATGAGTGGAGTGTGTGCCTTGCCCACAGTCAGTCAATAGCTGCTCTATATCCAAGGAATGTACTGCAACAGCAGCTGGGACTGACAGAAACTACCACGGCTATTAAACGTCTCAGGAAAGCTGTCCTTTGGTTGCTATTAGTATAATTATTTTTAAAAGATAAGCAGAGCTCCAAGAGATCCCCATTATCCTTTAATTTCTTCCTCTGAAGCACTGCTTCACAGTGAGCCTTGGAAGCATGCTCTGCTCTGAGCATAGATTCTGTAGTAATCTCAATTCCTGCCAGCACTGCAGCCGGAGACAGGATTCAGACATCTGACAGCTGTGTGCATCAATAGGATGAACTCACTGCAGACCTCTGGGGTCAGCTGGGCTTCATTCAAAGTTGTGCAGGAGTCAGCAAAGCCAACTGAGTCATATGCAATCTCCTTCCCACAGAGCCATCAGTCTTTGAGAATGAAGCAGTTGCCACTGCTGCAACACCATTTTGTGTCACACTTCTGATCCCGTGTGACTCACTCCCACGTTCCCCCATGCACCCAGCTATCTTATCTCTGCAATTTCTTTGTCCCAGTCGCTCTCTCTCCTGGCCATGCTGAGGGAAGCACAAGACAGCTGTACGGCAAACAGTTATTCACTTACCTCTGCTGAAGCAGGGAAAGCACCAGGATAGCTCCTATCTTCAGAGCTGACACCAGGAGAAGGAATAGATCACTCCAGCTAGTCAGAGAAATAATAAGAAAGGAGAGAAAAGGCCTGGAAAGTAAAAAACTGACATTTGATTTAGAAAAGCAGAGTTTCATCAATCTGGGCAGAAAGAATGGGAGACGCATCCTAGAAAGGTGGTTGGAGGGAGGAAGGCAAGTGGACAACAATGATCTTAGAGAACACACTGTTATTTGTTATTTAATAAGAGAAGCAGAGCCAAGTGCACGAGATTAAATTAAGGACAGAATGCAGAAAAATACAGCCTGATGAGGGAGATCTATTCAGCTACAGAGACTTTTCTCCAGAAAATGCACTCCTTGGCCATATGGATAAATCACTAGTAAATCTGCAGTACAGAGAAACCTGTCAGGAAGAAGAGCATTCGGCCAAATGACTCTTCAGTCTTTGTTTCTTTTTTTGACAGAAGCTAGAATAGGGCACATCACATAACAACTTTGTATATAAGGCACACCAAGAAGAGCCAAGAGGTCTGTGGACTGATTCCCAGGTGCCTCTGTTTCCCCACTTGCAAACAGTGCCATGCCACAAGGGCAATGTAAACTTTAAAAGAACCAGGAGACCTGCAATAGAAGATGCTGTAAGAAGGACAGCTGTTGCTAAGAGAAAATCTAGAGGAGCAAAGACAAGGAGTACCACCCAGAAGCAGAAAGAAAATGAAAGGATGAGGACCAAAAATCACATGACGATCTCTAAAAGAGCATTGTTGGATTTGCAGAATTGCCTGAGTTAAGTTCTTTAAGGAAAACACACTTACAGTAAGTGATGTCTAACTGATGTGTGAATCATCCCTCAGCCCCATTCCCTACTCTTGGAGGGGGGGGGGGGGCACGGAATACATACTTCTGTACTGCTCTTCGCACAAATAACTCACTCAGAGCTGTGCTGGCTGGATGTTCACAACACAAATGCTTTCCACTAATGTTGCTCGTGGTCATAACTTCTCCTCCAGCATCTACCCTGGAAGCCCTGTTGGGCAGCTATTCTACCAGGAAAGGTGAAGATAAAATCCTCCTTTACATCCTACTGCTTGGTATCCTCTACAGTCAATATTTTTAACTTTGTCAGGTTTTTTCCATCTCTTGCCTTGAGCAGCTTCCTGCCCAAGTACTGTCAGCATACCCACAGATCTTGGTAACCCTGTTAAACACTCAGCTATTACTGGAACAAAAAGGGTACAAATATGTAATTTGATTGACCTCATATGCAATGCTCAAACACCTTCCATATCCAGCTGAACAGAGATGAAACACGGCCTGTGCCCACTGTAGGTAGGATCTCCAGGATCTCAAGCCTAGAGCCAAAAGACACTTCCAGTGCATGAATTACAAATTGCTCCTTAGGGAAAACAAAACAAAAAAAAAAATAAAAGAACAAAAAAAACCCCACCTCAAACTAGAGAGGCTGGAAACCTTTAACAAGTACTGATGATGCATATCTATCAGAGGTAAAAAAATTCAGGGGCAATTGCAGATCCCTGGAGGGGAGCAGATAAAAGTGAACAGGAAATAACCAGAGGAATTCCAAAATCCCACAACCGGGAGCAACATTTCTACAATGTGCTGTAAGAAGGCCAACACACATTAGCACAAGCAGCATAATTGCGTGTAAACCCTCGCACATTACTGATGATTTCAGATCACGTAGGGCACATGCCGAAGCACTGAAATAGTCAAGTGAGCTTGATCTATCAGCGAAAGACGACAGCAGACTCTGGAAGTGCTGTCGAGGTAGGTGATGTTATGGAGCAGGGTTTGCTTTTAATGAATAGTGAGTCACTTCCCCCGGGGTGACTGGGCAGCCATGTGTTTAGATGACAATGCCTCTCTCTGTGCCTAACAGATCAACTGTTTGGTGGGGCATTTGCTCAGCAGCTCCTGGAACAGTCTCAAGATCATGAAGTTTCTGCCTAGTCACACTGGAAAGCTGTTTCAGTCGTAATTCAAAAGCTAAATTCTCTCTCGAAGTACTCCTGATGCCGTTCTCCTTTTCACAAGTAAACAACAAAGAAGTCATTTCAGTTTCTGTAAACATGTTTTTCTTCATGAGCTAGCCTGTTTGGTGTGCATTACATGTCGTGCTGGCACAGGCTGGGATGTCTTACAAAAATGCTTTCCACTAATACTGGAATCTTGTTACTCTGAGGGAATGCTTGGTTGCACAAGAGAGGCATCAAGAATCAATTCTGCCTTTTCCCCAACAGTTTCAGATAAGAAGAACTGGGTTTATGTTAATTGCACATTCCATTTTTACAAAGCCCTTGGGTGTGAGCCAAAATTTCAAAAGAATTTCTTTCTTCTCCATTTTTTCAGAGGAGGAGAAGAAAATTATAATATTCAAATAAAGCAAAATGAGGGCTTACTAGGCTGAAGTAGAGAACACTGATTTGTTACACAACAAAATGGCCACATTTGGTTCTCACTCTGACTGAAACTAAAATAAATACAGTGCATACCATAACAGCGAATGGAAGGAAATTTTACACCTAAAATTTTATATAGGTAATAGGTAAGTAGATTACTCATGTGGGAACTTGAAAATAAGTAAAGCAGGAAAATCTTTTGTTTAGCAAATAGGATGGTTTTTGCATCCATAAACTGGAATTACCGTTGATTCCACTGAAGTGTATTTTCTTTCCCCTCTGTTCGTTTTTGGGCCTGAGTCTTACAACTCCTCCAACTGGCAGAGGATAGTGTCCCTGACATGGTTTTGATGAAAACTTCTTGTTAAAATAATTGTTTCCTTTTTGCTCTCATTTATCTATTAATGAATACTCCGGAGTTGCCGTTGGGGATCTCCTGTCAGACTATTCTGACAAGAATCCCCATTCCTCCTAATACTGCATAGATTACTTCCTTCAGATTTGTATGTCTGTAATGATCCAGAAACTGAAATATAGCCAGCACTGCAGCTAGTTTGTGAATTTTCCAAATGATGCCACTTCCCAAGATAAATGTAGCATCTAACTCCTTGTCTGTCATCCCTCCCCCCGAGCTCTCATTAACTTGCTTTGCACAGTTTCTTATTCAGTCAGCGAGGCTCTCCAAGATGCTGTCTGCAGTAGCATACTGATCAAGAGGACATTTCAGAAAACACAAGTATAGAAACCGTTGCGTACTATGAGCAAGGGATCACAGAAGGAAGCTGAATATAAGGTCCATTGAAAGTCAGGGGGATTCGTACTATTCTATTTTAGAAAAATACTTTCTGAAGCCAGTTTTGATTAATGCGGACTTCCTCTCAGTCTTTACTGAGATTCGTCATGTCGATAACAACTCTGTATCTGGTCTTTTGTGCCAAAATATACCAGGCTTGCTCCACCTTTTGAAAGCTAATAAAAATCTGTAACTCAATTCACTACTGTCTACCCAAAACTTTACACTTAAATTCACAAAAATATCCTTCCAGTACCTAAAGGGGGCTTACAAGAAAGACAGGGAGAAACTCTCTAGCAGGGCCTGTTTTCCTTTTTGCTTATATTAGAACTGCAGATTAAACACAAACTTCTTACAAACTTTGGATCTGATATTCTTCCCTTCTTCTCTATGATCCAGTAAGCTCTAATGGTGGGAAACAGGGCATTGCTGCCTTCCAGTAGCACAGAGAGCTCAGATAATGCTAGTGCTGTGTATGTATGCACTTATGTTTGTATTTATGTGTATGTATGTGTATCTCTAGCATAGTGCTTTGAACATGCTTGATAATAAGGACTCAAATTAAAAGAGTGAAGAGATACTCTTTAGCAGGGCCTGTTGTGATAGGATGAAGGGTAAAGGTTTTAAAACAGAGGGAGGTAGATTCAGACTGGACATAAGGAAAAAAAAAAATATTTTATTATGAAGGTGGTGGAACACTGGCACAGGCTGCCCAGAGAGATGGTGGATGTCCCATCCCGGGAAACATCCAAGGCCAGGCTTGATGGGGCTCTGAGCAACCCGATCTGGTTGGAGATGTCCCTGCTCCTGGCAGGGGGGTTGGCCTCAAAAGGTCCCTTCCAACCGTAACAATTCTATGATTCTATGAAATTCAGTCCTGAATCCATTCGCTCTGATTTGGGAGCATCAGAGCCTTGCATGAGAGTCAGCAGACACACACATGCAACTCCAGTTCTTAGGTGCCTGAATCAACCTTTCGGAAGTATCTCTGACTTTTCATTAACTCCAGGACAAGCCTACAGATTTGGCATCTCAGCAGAGATGGTTTTAATTTGAAAGTCTAAATTTATCTGGGATGCCACCAGCAAGATGTCTTAGTCCAGAGGGACATTATAGTGCATTTGATTCTTCAGCTGGAATAGATCTCTTATTTTTTGTTTCCAGAATAATTGATTTTTTTTATTATTATGTGTAAATACCAGCTACATTTTTCAAATGCGCATTTTGCAACCAGACACCCACAAGCATCTAAACATAAAGAATTTTACTCTGAAAGAAGCTGGCTTTTCATATAAGTCCAAGAATGAAGACAAAGGATATAACTTCACTGCATTTTGGTTTGAAACTGCTAGCCCAAGTGCCATTTCTCACTGCTAAAAGTTGCTTTAGGCAAGCGGGAGAGCAGGTGATGCGCTGTATGCAACAGAAGAAGCCTCCTGTGCCTCAGCTGTAGCTACCAGCAGCCTGTACACAAATGCAGAGCAGTGGGATGCAGCTCAGCGAGTGAAAAATCCCTCTAGTGGGGTGACATCGGAATCGTAAACAGAGCACAAGACTGGACTTGCTCAGGCTGCATCACTGCAGAGGGTACAGCGCAGCTGCTTCTCAGCAACGTGCACTTGCACTTTCGTAGCATCCTAATGAAGTGTTGCTCTTAGCGTGTGTAAGACAACTGCAGGATCCAGCTCCTTCTAACAGCACAAATTCTTGCCTCTTCTTATTTCAAGACTTCACACTGCCTGAAGGGAAAGTTTCTCTTTCACACAGTATCAGCTCTTAAATAAAATGGATTTGACTTCTGTTCTGAAAACGTTCTGAATTCAGAATCTGGGAAACAAAGACTCCTCAAAGCTAACTACAGACAAGGTACAGAAAAGCAAGTTTTTTAACAAAGCTGTACCATAGATAACAGCCCTTCTGCTGCTGCTCACACCGTCTTTATTACCCAGACTCTCATTGGACTTAGCCAAACTCCTAGCAGCTTCAAGAAGAACAGGATCAAATCATGAGGTTACTACTGTACATGTATCCTGTAACTGCATGCAAGAGCTTTACAGCCGAAGGCATTTCACATTACTCTGAGATGTCACAGGTATTGCAACTCAGCTCAGCTCCTGGTGTCACCTTTCCAGCATCGACTATCTTATCTATTATCTTTGCTCTTTAGTCTTAATGAAGTTAACTCCAGTCAGACTCCAACATTTACTCCAAAAGCATCTTACTTCTTGCTGAATACACTCTTCGGGCCACCAGAATACTTCTAAGCCAGATGTACAGTTCTGTATACAGTAATGGGCTTCATGAATTATAAACCACTATGAAGGAGTAAAACATCCTCTTGACTGCCCCTTGAAACAGCGAATGAAAATGCAGCAAAAGAAACATCCACCCACTGGGCTCAGGTTCATGCTGTGCTAGAACATCTCACCAAGATCAGCTTGGCACTGCATACGAGAAACAGCTGTAAAATGCTGAAGGAGAAATCCTTGTTTAGAGTGCAATTAGAATGTGCTTTTCTTGCTTAAACAGATTGTGACGCAAAAATAAATATACACAGGAAAGCTCAGATTTACTGCTCTGTTGACTAGACAGGTCTCCTATGGCTTGGATCATTCAGTGACAGCCCCTGCCCTCCCTTTTAACTCCTCTCTGTTCTCAGCATCAGTCTATAGATGTGTATCACCCTGTTTCAAAACATCATTATTTTCTCTCTTTTTGTCCTTTAGCATTATGCAGCTCCCTCCTTGCTGCAGAAGTCCCAATTCCTTTGCTTCCCAGCCCGCACGCCACTTGTATGTCTCCTCAGAAAGGCCACTGAACTCCCTTCACGCAGAGCCAAATGCCCACATCTCCCCACACTGCAGCTTGCTCAACCATGTCTCTGCACCACCAATAAGATACACATCAAGCCAGTGGAAACCTCTGCATCAGCTTGAGGAAAACTGCTCAGTAGCACAGAGCAGAGCTGAGCTCCTCTGCTGATTAATCAGTTGGCATCAGTCTTTAGAGGTGATTGCTAAGCCACTTTGAATTCCTTTTTGTCAAGCTCAAAACTATTTAAATTCCAAGAGATAAGAAAATGACAGTATTTTCAGAACTCATCTTGCTGCTGATGTCCACAAATTTCCACTGCCACCTTCCCTCCACAGCTGCTCAGCACCTTATGAAAAAATCAAGCTCCTCTTCCAGATGTTTTTGTGTGATTTTAGAAGTCTCCGTTTATTCCACTTTCTTTCAGCACTTGACACCATACTCAGTAATTCATAGCTTAGCTGTAGCTACCTTATTTCACAATTATTTAGAATATTTCCTCTCTCTTCCCATGCAGTTTAAACCTGAAACAATCTGGTTCCTCACTCAGACTAAAATAAAATACCAGGATTAGGGCGGATGAGGGATGAATGGAATAAGTACACAAAAGTATGTTTAGCTGAGTAAAGCACCTATTCAGATGAGTACTTGCTCATCTAAGGCACAATTTTCCCATGTCCTTCACCAGTGCCACATGCCGCACTCATGATTTTCTAACAACTGTGGCTGATGAACAGGCTCCACATCCAGTCAGGAGAACTGTAACTCCCCAAACCATTCCTTTGTCAAGTACCTAAAATCAGTCCTATTGGTAAATACAAGAACTCTCAGATGGAACGTTACCACACTCAATGGAAGAGCACTTAAGGGTATGGAACAAATTGAAATAGCAAAAAAAAAAAAGCTCTGTTTAACGTATCAATGCTACCTTTTATCAAGAATATAGTCAATACTCAAGCCAAAAGGGACACTGGAGAAACAGCGGAAATGTCAGACGCAAGTGGTAAAGATAAGCAAAAGCAGAGAATGTACCTGAGAATAAGAGATCCCACAGAGATCTGGAACTTCATCTTAAAACCAGAAATAAATAGATGACCAAGCCACATTATAAATGGTATAAAGCTAACCATGGAATACTTAATTCTTACCTCCTCATATCATAAGAAGAGGATGCTCAGCAAAACTTCAGTAGAAAGAAACTATTCCATAAGTACCCTGCTGTGGTATTTCCTTCTCTGAAGCATCCAGGACTCACTTCTGCCTAAGATAGGACTCTGAACTAGATGGACCAATGGTCCAAATCACTTTGGCAAGCCCTTTGTTTCTGCTATTGTAAGTTATCACTCTTACAAGGAAAGGGCTTTTCTTTATAATTTTCTGAGTCGTTTTAAGAAAGCAACTGCAAAGCTAACGGGGTGGAGAGCACAGGGCTTCTGTCACCTAGGGAACAGACAATATTCTCCCAGGAGCTGGTGTATAATCATAGCTGTATTAACTGGCATCAGCTAACAGTTACCTTAAGCAATAAAACAGTCTTAAAGCTGGAAGAGTCCATTAGAGAGCAATTACTCAGAATAACAGGGAAGGTAATAATTTTCCATATCATATCTTCAAACTTTCAGACACATGGCACTGAAATCCAGTACAGCTCAGCTGTAAATCAACTGTGCATCACAGGACTATTAAATGCTTTCAAACCGTTCAAAAAGTGTTTTCCCACCCCTTGGTACAAATTGAATCAAGATGTATTCACAGCTGTATGAATATCAGAAGGAATAATAATTTTTTTCCTCTATTTCAAAATTAATTCCTATTGGTGTATCTAATTTAATAGATTTTTTTTGGTCCAATTTCACAGAATATGGCCGAAATGCAGGAAAGAAAAAAATGGTTGTTGGAACCTCAAGCAGACAACTTTAGTCATGAATGGAAGCTGATTGTGCAATTAAAACAAAACTCCAGAAAGATCTTTAAAATAACTTACAATGCTTTTTAGAAAGCTCAGAGTGATGAATTTGCTGCTTGTTTACTAAGAAAATCCAGCTTAGATTTAAGATGAAAGTGGTAGCGAAACCAGATGTTAGGACAAATATCTGAACCTAACACAGTACAAAAACAATTTAGTACTCATGTTTTTAATGATTCCTCCCATTTCCCTCTCCATTTTGGCTGCCCTGAAGCAAGATGGCCTTTTAAAATTATCTCATTCCACCCTAAAGGTCAACCTATAAAACTCAAGTGTGTGTCTGCACCCAGAAAACCGCGTTCAACCCTGTGAAGAGTTTCCTTCAGGACAAGTTTCCTTCCCTAACATGTCTTTAAATATTGTGCTATCCAACCAGTAATATAATACTAAGCAGCACATGGATTATGGACCATGCCACTCACTTTCCTGTAAGGTGCAAAGCAGAGGAGGTGCCAAATGGAAACATGTGGCAGTTTCTACATAATCATCTTTTAGTGGGAACGCTAACTATCATTATTAGTTAAGTTATGAAACTTACCATCAGAGGATATTGTCAATATTGTGAATGCATGTGTTCAAAAACTGGTTAGAAAAAATTGTGGCAGTAAAACTGGTCGAAGTCTATAAAACAGAGTAACAAGAGTACTAATTAAAGAAGTCCCTAGGCTAAACACTGTTAGTGGTTGCGAGAAGATACTCAGGAAGCTTGACTACGTGCTTGCCTCCTTCTTCTGCTCTTCCCTCAGCATTTGTTCCCAGCTCCAACAAGATACAAGAATACTGGACTTCTATCCAATGTGAGTGTTTATATGTCAGAGAGGATCAACCAAAATGACCAGTTTCATGGAAGAGCGATTAGAAGGTTCCCTGAGATGTTATCAATACAACTGTGCCTCAAATCAGAATAAATTCTATCCAATTCTTCCCCAAAAGATGTGTTTCTAAGGTGTTCCTAAATACGGTAAAAGGCGATGGATGATTTCACAAGCTCTCTGCCCTTACACCAGTCTGTATCTCACTTCATCTACAAGGGCTGATCTAGCTGCATGTGAGGGACAGACACAACTATGTCATGACATGGTGCTAAGAGCTAGACTTTCCCTACCCAAGTGCGTCCACATCTACCATCTCATACTAAGCAGCCAGGCATTGCCTCCTACACCTAACAAGTAAAGCTGCAGTCAAATTTTGTGCCTTGTTACGTAAAAATCCCTCTCACCAATTTATTTCAAAATTATTATTAGAACTAATTGTGGGTGGCAGTCATGTTTACTGACGGAAACACCCCTGAATTCACCTTTCAAATCTCAGGGAAATACTGCAGCACAGTGGCACTAAACGGCTGTGTTGGTTGTAAATCAAGGCTGTGGGTTTCTGAAATCCCTCATTTTGCACTGTAACATACGCAGAACAGGCACACAGTCATGTACCAGCTCTCACACCAAGGAAGCGGTACATTCTAAACCACACTTACATGATCTCAAGCCTTCATCTTGAAGTAAAGCATTACTAATCACTTAGTATTGTGGAAGACTAAGAAGGGGATTTGGTTTGCATCAACCTCAAATCAATCTGGGATCTAAACCTCAGCTCTCCAGAAGCCTGAAAGCATCTGAACAATTTTAGGTAAGGCTTATCTTCGCCTTTAGTAGAGCAAGAGAAACAAAATTCTGAACATAGACTCTGGAGTTTTTCTTAAAAATTAATTCCTGAGACATACAACTAGAAGAGGAAAAGAATGGAACTTCCATAAAAACATCTTTACAGCCTCCTTTTAAACAAAGGCCTAAACCCCTATGTTACTATAGATATACCATAAATACAGATTTGAGGCTTCTTTATCATTGAATGACATAATGCAAAGAGAAAACATCAAGTCGAAATTTTCTGCTGGAAGAGAATCTCATCAAGTACAAATGGGAAAAAATATATTATTTGTTTGCAATCAACAGGGTCTGTTTTCAACTTCAACAACGCCACCGTATGATCGATCACTGTAGGATCACGGGTATTAATTACATAAGTCATGACAGACGTATCAGCTAAAACTGCGCTTTCACCACCTGCACCATATACATAATCATCCCGTGGCTGATGATACTACATTACAGTTAGTAAGGACGTGCAATTCTCTTTTGATAACAGGTCATTTTACACAAGCTCCTCATGGACTCCCAGACCTCTACCCTGCTCCCCCAAATATTTATTTAAAAGGGGCCAGGGATATTTACATCAAAGACAGTGGCAGACCTGCACCCCTACAGGGGACTGAATGTGTATGGACCAATTCCTCTCATGCTGCGTGTCTCGACTTCAGCAAGTTACGTCAGCAGAGAACATGCCCTTTGCTCAAAGGATGCGCTCTTTTCCTTTGGTTCTCATACATTTTGCTTTTTTCCATGGTAACTCTGAGGCTTACTACCAGACGGAGCTGTTGAATATTTTGCATGTTTCCAAAGCAATGCTCACTGCTGGATCCATTACTTTATCATCAGGAACACCAGTGGCCATTGACATCAGTGGTGAGGATTTTTCCCTCTTTGTAAACTGTTCCCTTTTTTCTATTTGTGATCTCCCTCAGCAAGGCTGGCACACCAGACAGAAACTACCTTCTCATTCTCTCATATTGTGCATCCATAAAAGGATATCACACTGGTACCAGTCTTCTCGTTACCCTTGCATCTATTCGTAATAGGAGAGAGAACTCAGAACAGTGATGCCCATGTAGTACCAAGCACGTCATTATTGTCTAATTGAAAATCTACACAGCAACTCATGTCCTCTCTTTCTTTCTTATATATTCCTTGAAATTACCTTCTATCTATGCCACTCTCCTCTCAGTGACCATGTACTTCATTTTCTCACATGGCTGTAGAGACACAGCCATCTCAAGGTGACAGTTTCAGCCAATAGACAGTTAATAGGATCTAACCTATTCTATTTTTTACATGAAATACATAGAACAAATCCATCTCTCCTTACTCTTTTTTATTATTCATAATTTTATACTTTTACTTGTTTTCAGTTATACTTTTGAAACGACATGTCAGTATTTTTAAAACTTCTTTTTTCCTGAATCTGCATTTTCAAAAGGTACTTAACATGCAGATTAGATTGTGTCTTTTGATATTAAGTTTTCCAGCTGTCACACTGCTTTGATTATTTCTAACATCTGGGATCAGCATGTGCCATTTCAAGGCATGAAAAAATTCCTACAACAGAATAGTCAGTTCCAAAGTAAGAATTCTGCAGCTTGCACTATTGATACTATGTACCTCAAGAAAGTCAAAGTGCACTGAAAGCAATCCAAAAGCACATTTCTTCCTGGCTTTTCTCTAATTCCAAGCTCTGAACACTTGAGCAGTCAGCCAACAAAGCCTTCTAGCATCAGCTCCTAAATTCTACCAAAAAGGCATGTTAGGTGCCTAAGCATTTTTCTTACAGCTGGCCCTCAAAGTCTCTCTGCTTCAAATAAGCAGTGCTGCAAGAGGTCCTGACACGCTTTTTTTTAAGGCATACCATTTGCCATGGATGTAGACACTTGTTTCTATGGGAAATAGCAGAGGAGGGGAGGAGGGAGACACAGCTGGAGTAGGGAAGCTGGTAAGCCATTTTTTCTATTAATTACAGTTAGCAGGATCAGTCTCCTGGAGATACAGTTTGCTGTTTTCTTTAGTTCAGATGCCTAGGTCTTCAACGATCTCAGCTGCTGCTTCTCCCACGGAGTCAAGGGGCTCTTGGAAAACTGCTGTGAATGGATGGGTCTTTTCAGCAACAGTGTCTAGATTCCTCTGTTTTTCTGGCTGGAAGAATAACCCAACATGGCCTTCCCATCTGAGCCTGGCTGAAGTTTACTTGTCTCTATTTCTCCTATTTCTTCTACACTATTGTCCTGCTTCTCCCAAAAATGGCTTGTCTTTCACTGTTCACAAGGATACCCACTATCTGAGGAGGCATAGTATAGGTCCAGCCAACTTCCTCTGCTCTCACCATTTCTTCTGTTATCTCCGAGTTTCAAGAATTATCTTTGCATGAGGAGCAGCCAGCTAACCAACAGTAAGACCATGATTTTTTTAGTGGACTTTCTGCACTCCATGAGCCCACACTCATTAAGTTAAAGGGTTTCCTGCTCCCCTCTCAAATGTGGTTTTTCCATGCCAGAAGAAAATCCAAAGAACTACTAGCTCATCACTTACATTTTGTTTTTCTGTTGTAAATTATATATCACAGTGATTGTTCTTCTCCTTCTACAAACTCTAGTAGCTATATAAAACTTTCATTTTTCCAGACAGGATTACCTAAGTGAGAAACAACCTCCTATTGTACCATATCACTGGGTCAGCAGTGACTGAACAAAGTACAAAATTAGACAGTGTAACTTGAAGGTGCCAAAATGAAAATCACTTAAACCTTGCTGATTGCTGGGGAAAAAAAAAAAGAAAAAAAGTGAGGGGAAAAAATACCCACACCAAACTTCCAGCAATATGCAATTCAGCTTTTGCTGGCTGAAGTTTTATCTGACGTTGTGTGCAGCAGAATCCAACTACAGATCATCAAGAAAAATGTAATTCCTTTATTTAACTGTGTGCTCATCTCCCTAACTTGAGGATTTCTAACAGTTCTCCGATTCTCAAGGTGGTCATAGCACACGTGGTTTCTACTGTTGTAGCTTGCACCCCAAAACTGAACTTTTGACTAACTGCACAGATGAAGCTGTTATGCCATCCATGTTTTCCAGATGGGATAAAAAACAATCTTAAAATCCATCTGAGATCACTGCAAAGCAGCTGATACCATTCAAAAGACCACAAAAATGTGGGTGAAATGCTAAATTTTCAATGCTCTCTAAAGAAGAAAGAAAACAGGAAGATCCTTATGAAAATACTAAGTAGGAGATATTATCTTGCCTGACAAAGGCTTGCACCGTGAGACCACTAAACTAAAGAAACTGAAAATATACCCTTTAGCAAATAATAAAGTTGAAATCAATCTTAGCTGTCTTGTTTGCAAATGGAATCTGATCCTCATATTTCAAAGTAGCTGAAAATGACTCAAGACAAATTCACAAATCCAGTTACTCAACATGAGATAATGGAAATTATGGCTCTAAAACTCATGAGGGATGCTTCTGAGAAAATTTCTGGAAAGTGCTGTACAATTATGAATGATGAAACAATGGATTTCTCCAAAAGACAGCTAGTGGTTTTATGTCTGCAGTATGTGGATGACAACATGAACATTCATACAGAGTTCACCAGATTCTGCAATCCATTCTATACTTGTGGTGAAATTACATCAATAATTAGAATGTTGTGTGCAGATCTAACAGACATCGAATGGTTTGGATAATGCTGCAGCACTGCTGTTAAAATGGCAAGCTTTGCATCAGCCTGACTATGAAAGGAGGAACTACAAGCCATTAATACTCATTACTTAGGATTTTCTATTATCTATACAGACATTTCTGAAAATGTTCTTTTTTTTTTAAATACCCTAAAGAGATGAAGGATATTAACAAGGATATGTTGCATCCATCACCACGCATCTCTGTCCTCTACCTAGCAAGAGGAATAGCTTCACATTCCAAGAACTCCTTTGCACATGTGAAACTTGGGAGGATGTAAAGGGTACAGTGAAAGATCCTGATTTAATAGCACAGTAGCTCAGATGGGAAAGACTAATACCCTCTTTGGTACTGAATTAAGAAAAGAATCCTAGACATAGTAAACAACCAGTCTTTTCACAGCTCTGCAAAGGCTGGATATATTAACAAGAGAAGGCCACTTTCTTACACAAAGACATTAATTTCCTTCAGTCATCCAACTGGGATAAAAGTTACAACTTGTTTGTATCCAATGGCTTTTCACCAAAGATTACTGGAGCGCCTGAATGCAGTTACCAAAAACTAGAAGGGAGTTGCCTAAGAGTATCTGTGCTGAAGTAATTGTTTTTATAGCATCCAGTATTCAATCACTTTGAATGCACAGGCTTAGAAAATTATTCAAGATCTTTAAACTCACATAACAACTCCAAACATAACAGAAATGCAAAAACAAAATGGGCTTCAAGTGGCTGATTCTGGTTTCAGCCGTAATTGCCTGATTACTCAGCCTCTTCTGTTGCAAGCCAACTGTAAGCTCACAGAAAGGTCCTTGTAGTCACTTCAGAGGTATCTGAACTGGCTCAGCCAAGGCTGCCTTCCAGAACAGCACAGCTGATAAAGATAATTTTGATCTTACCAGCCATCAGTACTATAAGCAAGTGCAGTTTCAACACTCTCTATCATAGCTTCAGTCCAGGATGAGACAGTTACTTCTCCAGTGTTGTATGGTTTTAAACATGAGAAAAGAACTGATGACTTACAGCTTACAGATGTTTTGGAAGAACTCATACCAAGAAATGGAGGGCAAATAATGGGTGACTAGAACTTTTGGGAGCCTGCATATAATTTCTTTTATTCACATTAAAAAAAAAAAATAAGCCTTTTGTCCTCTTCTCAGAAAGCAATGCTGATGTGCTTCCTCATAGGCTCAGTTGGCCCTGTGGGCAGTTGCTTCATCTTTTCCTCCAGCTTTCAGAAATAATCTATTCCAAGCATGCATCTGTAAGACAAGGCTCCTCTTCCAGAAGCCTCACACACTCAAAACAATCACCTGTCCCAAACAGCTACTTGTTCAGAGAAAAAGTTGCCTTTCCCCTGAACACCTATTAGGAGCATGACAGGAGCCTTGCCTCACCCCAGGACCTTATAGGAAAAGGGCTTGGGTTACTTACGCCTCCCCTTCTTCCAGTGATGGCTTCAAGTATTTTCTTCACCTTCCCCTATTTATCCCCTGGATAAGTGGGACAGGAGAAGTGTCCTCACTAAACTGACAGGCTCTCAAACTGCTACCTTGAGCTATAAAGGGCTAGTCCTCCCCTTACAGCGACAGACAGTTTTCCCTTCCAGACACAGCATTTCTTTAGGTTATAATTCTGTTTTTGAAAGGATTAAAGACCCCAGAACATAAAATTATTTGTGCCTATGCTGGTTCTAGAGCTAAAGCATTTAAAGTTCACACATACTGTGAAAGGGCATTTTTTCTTACAAAAGCTGCAGTTATTAGCAGTTAGGCTAAATTTTGCCATGGTCTACAGGCCATGCATTACTTTTCAGAGCCATGATGAATACTCAAAAGCTGAGATCAGAATGTCTTTCACGGTATTTTTGTTTAAAAATACTGTTCTTGAGTCCTCATTCCCTGCTTAGCCTGACATCAGAGGGAACCTTGAGAAAAGGCCAGACTTTTAGGAATAAGAGCGTCCATCACCTACCCAGTATTTCTCTCCCCGCAGGACAGCCTACTAGACTGATGTCTTGACTCTGTTTGCCAAATAGTAAATACTTAAGATATATAATGCTTGATTCCTCTGCATCCCCTAGGCACTACTTCAACACTAACAACTTAAGGAACTGATTTGTGTTCCCTCCTCCATTTCAGTACAGAAAACAACAAATAAGAAAAATCTTTGTAAAGCAGTTTGTCAAAAACCTTTGGCTTTATCACCAGCACATATATTCCTATGATTTGCAAGTCCTCCTTCCTTATAAGAAGTCTGACTTCATAGTTCAGCACAGTTTGACTCAGAGATAGTTGGCATCTTTACAGTGAGTAGATAAGTAATGTTTTCATGCAATGTGACAGTAGTTACTGTGCATATAGCAGGGTAAAGTAATTGATTCCCCTGATTTATTACAAATGCTATCAACAAAATTCACAGCAAGACTTTCATTATATTATGTTTTCTGTATAAACATCTCCATGGGTTTTGGCGATCCATTTTAAATAAAAAAAAAAATGTAACAGCAGGGATGCATAAAATATAAATATGTCTGAGTCTGTATTTTGACTATTTCTAAGAAATATGCTTTAAGCAATTAAAATGATAAATAGAATAGGAAAGGAAGCTACTTCATTGTTTAAATCCAACATTTCATGCTCAACTGATTTCACAGGATCCTTCCTATCTTCAAATTGTCCTTCCATCTACCTGGACTTCCCCCTTCCCCCAACCCCACAGGAAATGAACTACAAACAGTTTGGGGGGAAAGAAGATTTATGTGTCTTAAACACAATAAAGACTTATTTCATATTGCAGACAAAAGTTAGACAGTTCCTGCCAAAAACCCAGTCTATACATCCCTAGCTACAGACTGAGTTGGTGCCATAACCTGCAGTTTGGAATGTGTTTAAATCAGGCATTACCCAAGGTACAGATCAGGTGCTTTCAACCACCCAAAAATGTCTATACTGAGTGTAACTGTGCTGCTACTGCTGGCTTTACAGAACTACAGCACAATGGAAAAATTTCCTGTCATCTGGTTTGTGACACCTGACCCATCTGTAACATCCAGCACTTCAGGGCTTCCTGGAGAGGTGGACCACTCTTCTGCTAAAAGGCATCTTCAATTCAAAAAGCTTTAGTTTGAGTCTGTCATATACAAGGTCAGATTCAAAGCTGGGCTTTCAATGGACAAAACTTGGGGCCACGCACAAACTGTGTCACTACGTTCACACACCTGGCCATGTGTTAGATACCGATGAAAACTGAATACTTGGGGATGCAGAAGTCTAGTTAGGGTATTTACATGAACACACTGGCTACAGTCCTGCCCTCATACTTGGCCTTCAAGGTGTGAAGATTCAGTCCTCAATGAGACAACGCTTTAGCCTTAATTGTGAAAAACTTATGCAGTGTTTGGTTTAGATTTTCAAGTATCACTCCTTTGGATGGCTAGACATGAGACATTCATTAACTGACGTGTCAAACAAGAGCAGATGAAAGTTCTATCACTAAGTATTTTTTCCAATTCCACAGTTCTTTCAGCAGCTTTAAGCAAACAGCAGCACTCTTGTCCACCAGGAAGAGTCTGTGGGCCAGACAGATCCTATTGGCTGGAAATCAAGATAACTCCCATAGAGAGGTTTTTTTAAAAGTAGATTGACTCTATTCTAAAATCTTACCGACATTTGTTGGCAAAAAAAGTATACAAACATAAAAAGCAGATTCTGAGTTTGCATCTGAAAAAAAGATCTTGCAAATGTTTACTTTGCAAAACATCTATTTCTCCTGTTCCCACCTTTAAATCTCCTGCATGTCAGCAGTAATTTATTTATTTGGAAGCTATTATTTTAAGTACAAGCAGCAGGTCAAACGCATTATTGTGGCTGCTGATACAATATCCTTCAAGAAAAGTAGGGCTTCCATAATCCCCATGGACTCTACCTTTAGAAAGAGGTCCTAGGACACCCTTAAAGTCTCATTCCTTCTTAATTGAGCTTGCATATCCACTTTCTTACACATCTGAATAAAATACAAAGATGATAGTTAGCTAGGAATTCCTGTAATTATCAAGAACTAAAAGTCCAACAAAATACCACTTTCCATCTCTTTCCTTCTTTGTGGTATTAGCTGATCAGTGGATCGGAAAGGTCCTCCTTGTGGTAGGTCAATAAAGCTCACTCCAGTGCTGTGTAATTTGTTTACACAGCAGGTCTAGGTTAAGATTCTCAGGTTATTTTTTAAATACTTTCATACTATCTTCATGAATGGTCACTGTTGTGCTAATCACTCAGATCTCCAGAAACAGGAGCCGGAACAAGATCTTATTACCTGTTGTTGAAAACAAACCAAAACTCTTTCTTCTGTAGTGGAAGTAATCGTAGTCAGTCTGATCTCCTTAGCTCCACAGGTGTCTGCCAGTGTGATCTTAAACTGCTGTCTTCCAATCACATGTAATTTGGTCTAGAACCCAGCAGCCAAATCTTTCTGTGAAAACTAGATCTATAGCAACTGCCAAACTCTTCAGCAATTGCAAGGCATGCAGTATGCATATGTCCAGCAATGCATGTCTAACCCACTTGTAGATAAACAGCTTTCCTACCGCTGCCTTGTTTAGGCCTAGGTCCAGTGACAAAACATTCTGCTAATGAAAACAAAACACAACACTCAATCCTGCCTTCCCACTGGTTAAGAGTGAAAGATTGCCTTGCAAAGAAGTAGTTAATGCCACCATTTTAATGATGACAAAATGATACTTTGATTCCAAAAGCTAATCCTTGGCTTGAATGAAGTTAGCTGATCTGTCTGTTGTGTCACTTGTGTTCAGAGAGGAGGTTTGTCTTTATTAGGCTGTAATGTTAAATCAGATATTTATAGGAAACAGCTTCCTTACCTATTCCAAGAGCCAAAATTAGCATAGACACAGAAGTGGTGCTCTCATACTGGGAAACATTACAGGGCTCATCCTCAGATATGGCTATTACAGGATTACAGCGTATTTTCTACTTTCAAATGCATGTAAGATGGCAGGAAGGGCAGTGACTTGCATTTGTCCTCTTTCTGTCAGGCCAATACATCTCTACTCCCAACTCTCACTACACCAAAACCTTTCAAGAAGCAGAGCAGACAGGGCCCGTGGGAACTCACTCCAGGCTTCAAGCTTTCCTGAAGAACCCTAGCCCTGGCCTGCTGTGCTTAGGCTAGTGTAACCCGGCTGAGGTAACTTCTGCAAATGCACTTCAGTACTGACTCAACCAGAGGCCTTTATTACTCAAGCCCCCAATTTCCATTGAACACAAAAGCCAATATTAAGTCAGACTTCAAGGCAAGTATGTTCAATACTTTAGTGTTCTCTAGAGACATCAATGAATCTGCACAGAGTCCAGGGTACTATCAGGGTAGCTATGACTTCCTGCCTTTTACAGGTGATGGACTGGAAGCAAGGAGACTTAGTAAATCAGTCCAAGACAGGTTGCAGGACTGTGTTCAGAATAATGCTCTCCCTCAAGTTCACAGTCCTCTCTAGCTGCCTCTCCTGTTGTGATGCCTCAGAATGCTTTATGAACTATCCAGAAGGGTTTCTGAAGAGAAAGGATGAGAGAACTTTGCTCTTAAGGAAGTACATCTTCATCCAAACTTGTGCAAAAGTGGAATGATATTGCTAGGGACCAGGGTAGGGATGGTAGCAGCTGCTCCAAATATTCACATAATCAAGAAGTCCAAATGAAAACCCGAACTTGTAATGGTTGCCATTTCTGCTTGCTAATTTTTCCCCTGTTACTGCCTGACATGCATATGCCCATGACAGTTTTGCATATGCATGTGACAGTTTTGTATTTGCCAGAACACTTACAAATATTTGTATGGTCAAAGTATCTCCAAGCCCTACTGAGATGCAGTACCCTTTGTTTAGATAACATACACAAGACTTAAAGACAGTTCCTCCCAAAGGAAGTTTAAAAAGAAGTGGGTAAGGGAGGGAAAGAGGAGAACTGAGGCACAGAGAGTTCAAGTAACATGTTCACAGTCGTACAGCAAGGCTGGAGAGAGTTGGGAATTAAAGCCAGACGTCCCAAGGCCCAGCTCAGTGCACTAACCACTAGACCTTCTTTCCTGAAAAGCCTACTCCCACTTTCAATTGCATAGCAAATTAGGGCATTGAACTAAATACTTGGCAACAAGCATCAATATTGATGGATCACTTAATTTCCCGATACCTCAAATCATCACTACACACATCATGGTCTCTTGCTCCACAATATATACAATATATAGTCTATTTTCACAAAGCCACAAGTAATTGTTGCTTCACCCGTTAAGAGTATTTTGGCAGAACAGAGGTTTTTTGTTTTGTTTTTGTTTGGAAATCCTGCCAAGAAACCCTCTTTGGTGGATAGTAACACATTTAGGGACTTGTTACATTACAAGTTAAAAGGAAAACTTGATTAAAAATTATATTCAACAGAATGGAGTTGGCTAAAGAATTGTAGCATCAAAGAACGGGAATCTTTCCCAGTAAGGCCAAAGTCACTGCCCAGAGTCCATGGTGAACAATGGAAGCATTCAGCAGAAGTAGTGTACCTTCCCCGCTGAATGTTCACAAAAGCACAGGAAAGCAGAGCTGGCCCTACTATCAACAGGCCAACTCTATCTTAGAAAAAAAATACAGTCTAGAGTCAGTCACAATGTCCACCATATATTTCAGACGTCAACCACGCTTCACAAGATCAGACAGATCGTGTTTCCTAAACAACTTAAAGAGCTAGCTCACAGGGCTTCCAAAAAAAAAAAAAAGCTCTTTAAGGAGAAGTGAACCCCTGAAAGTTTTACCTATATCCATGTATATACACACAGAAATACCTAGCATAAATTTTCAAGGCTTTCAGAACATCTGCATGCATACGATGAGTCGGCAACACGAGCCAAAGCCCACAAAACCCAGCTCTGAGAGAGTAACTACTAAAGCCCTGTTTCACTGCTGAGACAGTAGATCGTGCCTTATCACAATTGACCTACTGACCCGGGGATCTACAGGCCACTGAAACCTCTTAACATGGTCTTCTACCTTGTTGCTGTCTTTCACTGTAATAACAAGAGAAAGATGTGTGTGCAAGTACACAGAAGACACTCTTGGATTGGAAGATTCCCTTGGTTTAAAATGGAAGCCAAGCTAGCTGCAGGTAACATCAGCAGTCACCAGCACTGAGCTGCAACAGCTCCACCAACTCAGTAATGTAGCCAACTCCTTTTACATTGTGTTTTAACCACAGATGCTAAAAATACTTCTCAATGGGGATGAATTTAACAGTGAAAGGGAAGAAAGACAACCATCATTTTCTGAATTTACAAGAAGGCAGAACACTTCTGTGGATATTCCTGCAGGTGTGCTACCGATGGGTTGGAAAGACATTTGCTTCTCAGTCATCACAAGAACTAAGCTCACCTCAGAAACAAAGCTGACCTTGAAGAGGAATCAGTGGGTGAAATACTATGGTCCCTTCCTAACTGGTGACCTCTGTGCAAGGACCCAGATCCCTGCATCATACAAAGTCCATGTTGCTGTTGGGAACTGAAGCAAAGGATCAAGGATTGAAAGATTCCTGGGAAGAAATATGCTCTCCTGCTTTTATGACGGAAAGAAAATGCTCCAAGCCTACACAAAAACGCAATGGATTACTGTATTAATTTGTCAGACCTTCCATGTGGATACATGGAAGACTGAACTGCTGTATTGCCATTACCACACTGCTTTGTGCATTACAAACATGTCTCAGCTTTGCTTATCTGTCCATGTGGTCAAATCATCACAGCTTAGCAGCTGAGCCATTCTGTCTGTTCACGGAGTATGCATTTTTAGCCTGAAGCAGGTGTGAGAACATTCCTCTCAACTATTTTTTCCATGGTGAGCCAAACTAAGTCACTCATCTCCTCTTTCCCACAGGCCAAGAGCACAGTAGGGGACAATCATCGCAGTGTAGCTGGCACATAAGAATTTTTATTTTGCACAAATGAACAACAGTTATAAAAGCAGAAGACTTTTGTTGTCCCCTGTCCCTGAAAAAAAAAAAATCCAAACCTGCCTAAAAACCAAACTTGTATATTAAGCAGGGATGTCTCCGGTCAAATAAAAGTCACAATTTTTAACCTGTAATTAAAAAAAATTAAGAATTAAAGTGACCAAAACCCAATACATTATACAGAAATTCCAAGTCAATACAAAGAAGAGAAAACAAAAAGAAAGAGCACAAGCTGCTCCAAATGGCTAAACTCAATTAAAACTGTGGGTGTAGTATGTGAGCACTTTTTCAGTGAAAGACAGGACTAGTTCTTCACAGCTTTGTTCTAAATGGAAGAAAATGCAGCTCTTAGACATATAACACCTGAACCACTGATCTAGCCCCAACTCTTCATCTTTTCTTCTATTCCCCCCCCCCCCCCCCCTACAAAACCGAGTTCATAGCAATTGAACAATTTTCTTAGCCTGACCAGATGCTGCAAACATTGGTGCTACAGCATGGACATTATGACTTTAATAAAACTAGAAGCAGCTAATGGTTAACAATAAAAAATATTTTTCCTTCAAGCAATTAAACTGTAATATAGGGCTCTCTAATTCCTTCCTGTGTGGTCCCATGGGCCTAAGAATAAGGCAACATGAGAAATAAATAAAGTGTTGCTGTTACACCGTTCCAACCAAATCTTAAAGTCTCTACAGGAGAAATATTGTCTCCCTCATTAATTCTGAAATCTCTTTTATGGTTTCACATGTCAAGTTACCTTTCTGCTAACCTTTTATTTATACACGAGTTTATGGCATTATGTTTCCAATTCAGCATTGTTTTAATGAGTAATTTGGCTTTGATAAGTCTATGACACATCACAGACAAATTCATGTTACGTTTAGCCCAGCAAACACTCCAAAATAAGCAGACATCCAACATTCAAATGACCTGCAATGTTTTGCAACCGCACCTTAATGTTAGTTTGTTTTTATTTATTCCTTTCCAAATGCAAATAACTTCCCAGCTCACTTTAACAAAGAAGTACTAGCAGCAGACAAGAAAGGGATTATGTTAGAAGGAAGGGAGGGTTCAGTAAGAATTTAGACTTGAGTATTAAAATATTAGAGCCCGATTTCTACATCAGACCTTGAATAACCTATGTGGAATGAAAGAAACAACCCCAAAACTGCAACTTTAATATAATCCGGGACTCTACTTAATCTACTATCAGGGAAGCTGTAGAGGGTCTTGTCTTGTTTTCCAGTGCTAAGTGCTGTATGAACAGATGCAGCCCTGTGTTTCCACGCAATCTGGATGGTAGTTACGCACAGGTATCAGAGTCTACAAAGTAATTTATAAGCATTTGCAAGATCGCACTTATCTGAAAGAACTATATAATGTAAACAGAACTAAAGGGAAACCTCAAAACATGCAGTGGAAATGCAACCATCACATCAAGAAGTCTTGCACACGGATCTCAGACAAGAGAAGGATCTGCACCTTGAGGTGAAATCAAAGTGGAACTAAAAGAGTAAGATGGGGGAAAGCTTCAGAGTGGCTGCTGGACTAAAAGGAGATGAGAAACCCTCAAATTTAATAAAGTCATTTTTTTGTTTGGAGAGTTTTGTTTTTTTTTTTTTAAAGGGCTGTGAGACTTAGCTCAGAAAGTAACCTGAGGTTGAACCCAAAGAGACTACAGGCTGGGGGTTCTGCCTTAACCACATGGCTTCTACAGGGCTCTTCTAGCAGCCACTATGGCCTGTCCATCCTGAACTTTGGATTTGCAGCTGTCCATCCTAAGGCATACTTAATCTCATGTACTATTCCCACCAAGGACAGATATTTCAATGAGAAACATCCCTCTCATGTCACCTGGGTTTCAGATCTCCTACATAATATAACCCTGACATTGCTACAGAACCTGCATCACGAAGATTCAAAGAAGCTGCTCAGTGCATCACCTCTGCTCCAAAAAAAAATGGCAAATCAACTAAAAGAAAGTAAGTGTTAATTCTCCAATACTGTAAAAATATCACTATCTCAATTCAAAATGGAATGGGAAAAAAAAAGCAGTTTGGTTCTGTTTCTTTTTTTTTGACATATTACCCTTGGTGGAGTATGTGAAAATCACAGAGTTATGAAAGCATAAACAACACTGAGGAGAAAGAGCCTCCTCTTCCCATGTCAGAGGAACTGCATTAGGATACAGATCCTAAGGCACCAACTTAACGAAAAAAATGAAGTTTTTCAGTGTTGGCAGACGTTTAAAGTACACACCTGAAATGAGTGTGTGTTAACTAGCTCAGCTTTTCTTCAGAGAACTCTTCCATCTGGTAAGACTCTAGTATTTTACAACGGCAACACATGCCCCCACACCCACCCACACCACTATCATCTTCAGTGATAATGTGTGTCTTGGAAATACTAGTTATTGCAGCTCTAAGCCCTGCATTTTATGAGCTTTGAGTAATTCTTAGCATTCAAAAACCTCATTTCAAAGAAGAAGAATAACAAAGTTGTTGTTTTTTTTTTTAAAAAAAAAAAAAACTGAAAGAAGGACAGATAGTGGTTGGCATGAACAGAAATGGGCACCAGAAGTTTCTTTCTCCCTGCACATAGTTTTGGTTGCACTTACAGGCTGCTGCATTCAATAGCTTCATCAGTTCCACATTAAGTGAAATTCTGCTTTTGACCACTCTTGTCAAAAGTGGAGCTCTAAGAATTTTTGGGTTACAATATTTACTTATATGCAGTGCTCTTGGATCACATATTCTCCCCTCAGTCACTAAGCACTTGACAAAAGCAGGTAAGTATCACTAGCCTCATTCTGCAAGCAACAAGCCCAAGGCACAAAAAAGCTGCCTTACTCATTCAAGACTGTAACAACAAGCCAAGGCAGAGTCAGGCCCTAAACTCAGATCTGACACACAGCTACATCGCTAGACTTCATCACTGTAAACAGAGACAGATGTCATTCTGTTGGGTTATACACAACATGTTCTTAATAAGTTTTAATGGACTTACGAGGCAATGTATATCACCTTTGTTGGCAAAATGAAATTGCTAAATTAAGGATTCAATCTTGTAAACACTGCCCGTGGGGCATTCCCAGGGATGTCCCTGACCCACAGCTGAGAGAGGTAACAATTGTGTCAAGTGGCTGCAGCTCTTACATGCTCAGTCAAGTCACAACATCTGTGCATATGATTTAGCCCTTACCCAACCCAGGAATCCTAATCAGATCCTCTAAAGCACTTCACAGGCAGGTCTGTAAGTCCAGGCTCTCTGACAGCACACTTGTGCAAGTAGACCTTTCAGGTCAAAAAGACTACTCAAGTACATAAGGATAATGTACTGGCATATGAGATTGATCTTTCCAAAGTTGTAAGAACTGACTGCCAGAATATTTTCTAAAATTAAGAGTAGCACTGGCAATTATTAAATGTAAGTACATTTCATATCCACCGAATTATGTTTCCATTTACACAGCATCAGGTTAATCAACTTCTTTTCACTTAAAATTTAAAAAAGAACAATATTCACTTTTTGTCTTCCTTCTCCCTCTGCTTGTCAGTAACAAGAGTTTGCTTACGAATGCAGAGAAGTGATGAAGAACATAATGAAGCTGCTTTTTAAGAGAGAATTATTTGCTGCTGCTTTTCAAAAGTGTTACTGTTGCAACAAAATATAGGACACTTTAGTATCTTTGATTCACATAAAAGGTTATTTATATTATACATAATATATATTTAGTACATATTAATATGTAAGTATATAAACACACGTACTAGAGTACAGACTGAACTACTTAGATACAACATTTGTCAGAAAAGACAATGCCTTAAACCACACAGAGCTGAACAGAATTGTTTCTGTTTAATTGTTTCTGTTTCATAGAGTGTTTATGCCACTCTATTAAACTATTTTTTGTTGTTCTTCTCAATCAAGGCTCATACTGGTATCACTCTCATCACCAAAATGATATCTAGAAAATGCTCTATAAAACCTGAGTTATAATATCACAATTTAATCAGCCCTAACCCAACTAGCTTAATGAGGAACAATTGTATAAGTAGCAAAATTATCTATCTTGGGACTGTGAAGCAAATAATTTTGGTTAAATTTTTCCAGATGGCTTCAAAATCTGAAAATGAGCCAAACCCTTTACCTACTTAAAGAGCCTAGATGCCTTCCCTAGCTGATTCATAAAAAGAACATGTTGTGTATACTCTATATGGCATGATATCCTCCATTCTTGGCCACCAGCACAAGGATATAATGAATCAGTATTAGCTAATGTGTGTTTCTTTCTGTTTATATTAGAAATGCAGATTAAACACAAACTTCTTACAACCTTTGGATCTGATATTCCTCCCTTCTTCTCTATGATCCAGTAAGCTCTAACGGTGGGAAACAGGGCATTGCTGCCTTCCAGTAGCACAGAGAGCTCAGATAATGCTAGTGCTGTGTATGTATGTACTTAAGTTTGTATTTATATGTGTATATATATCTAGCATAGTGCTTTGAACATGCACATGATAATAAGGACTCAAATTAAAAGAGTGAAGAGAAACTCTTTATCAGGGCCTGTTGTGACAGGACTAGCGGTAATGGTTCTAAACTAAAAGGAGGTAGATTCAGATTGGATATAAGGAAAATAATTTTTTTTAAATGAGGGTAGTAGAACACTGGAAGATGTTGCCCAGAGAGGTGGTGGATGCCCCATCCCAGGAAACATCCAAGGCCAAGTTGGACAGGGCTCTGAGCAACCTGATCTGGTTGGAGATGCCCCTGCTCCTGGCAGGGGGGTTGAACTAGATGGCCTTTAAAGGTCCCTTCCAACCCAAACTATTCCATGATTCTACAATTCTAAATAGGACTGTTTCTTACCATCTAGAACGCATCACGAAAGATGATAGCGCATGTTAGACATGGCCTCAATGATATCTAATGCTCAGTTATCCTACTGTGACTGTCTCTGCTTGCATACCAGCTGGGTTTCCTTGGAGTTGTCCTGTCTTTCCAAGAACCTCTCTCTTTACAAGGACCCAACACCATGGCCAATAGGTCATCCTCACTTCCTTACAGACCCAAGCACTGTCCAGGGAGATCCTGATGTATGACTTAGCCATTACAGGCATCTTCCAGAGGCCTCCTGCCCAGCCTGTTTAGCTTCCTTCAGCAATGCCTCAGCACCATCAGTCTGCATCCTCCACAGCAAGGAGATGCAGAAACACAAACCAGCAGTAAACAAAACAAAACAAAAAAACCACCAAAAAACGCAAAGCAAATGCAACAGGTCAAAGAGAAACATCCAGCCGCTCCGGCAAAGCATGTTAGGACAGAACAAAGGAAGTAGAGAAGCTGGGGAAGCCAGCAAGAACCTTTTCAGTAGGAAGCCATGTCAAGAGGAAAGATATAACTGCACAGCTTCCTCCCTGGCAGACTGATACCAACATTTTGACTCGAAGGACCATTCTTTTATGAGACAGGAAATCATTAATAGCACAACTGTTTTTCCTTGGGAAGCTTGGGAAGCTGCTGGAGCTGAAGGAACTCAGATTTCCTTCAGTTTACTCAGACTTAGAAAAATCTAAGAGGAGGATTTCTGGATCCAGTTCCTGTCCTATCAGTAGCACCACTACATAAAACTCCAAATGACTTTTGCTGACAGAAGTCAAGCTTAGCAAACAAGACAGAATTTAAGCATCAAGGAGAAAGCTGTGAAAGATAGCTGAGCATTAGGATAGAGGGGATATAGTATCTCTGTTCTTGGTGGCATGTAAGAACAGGCTTGGTAAAGATCTACCAGAAATGATGTGGGGAGCGTTGATCCTGGCTGGGGAAAGGAGGATGTCTGTCATCTCTTCAGTGCTGGCCACTGTCACTAGCCATTTTCACTAGCGATTAAAAGTGCCTGTTTTTCCAGGAGAAGCTGGCAACTCAGCTATGAGGGTAGAAACCTCACAAAGCTCTCACAAAGCTTAGGGGTACCATTACTAGTATGAGGCAAAACACGATAAATACTCTTCTACCTGCCCTTCACATTCAGCATCCAGTTTCCCACTTGAAGATACCATTTTTCTCAAAGCAATAACTTTTCCATTTTATGTAGGGCTGAGGGACTAAGCTCCATTTTCTTAAATATCACCCATTTTCTCCCTCTCTTTTTTTTTTTTTTGCACAAACATTGTGCATCTCTGATGTGTATCAATTCGCAACAAAATCATTCCCATTCTTTTCAGTCTCAATCCACTTTTGTTTTTAGGTCTCTGATCTATTATTCAAAATCCATCTTCAAAGACTTTTAAATTCTGCTAAATCCTTTAGGAGGCAAAATATTAATGTAACAACATTGTATTATTTCCAGTGCTATTTTCTATTATTTTCTTTTTATTCTCTAACATCTGTAGTTTTGGCTTATGCCATAGGGTTGGGGAAAAATCTCTATAGGGAAACATCTGGATTATGAAGATTTTCACTTTCTAAAGGGAGAGAAGGCTTATTCTAAAATCTCAGGTAGGTAGGGATGTTTTAGTGAGCAGGCTAGTGAAGGAAAAAAAAAAAAAAGAGAGAGAAGAATTTCCACTGGATTTGTTAGAAAGCAGGAGTGTACTTTAGCTAACAGATTTTCAACTTGCTCTGATGATACTAGATACAAGGTCTTGCTTCAGCACAATTACATTAAATTACATAACACTTCACAAAAACATCTCTATTCACAGAAAACTTTATTTCTTATAAGCTTTCTCACTTCGAAAATATTGTTAATTATCTATCCTGAGAAGTCCCAACAAAAGCAAATAATAAATGTGCCTATAATTTACGTTCCTTCCCTGTAGAAGATATTAAAGCATTTTATTCATTTAAATACTTGAAACCTGTAATTTTGAGATATTTTTGCTGTATCTCATCCAGAAAAGATATTGCTTTTAGAGCAAAAGTAAACAGCTATTAACTTGGCACAAGTCTTTCAGCTACGATGAAGAGGTTACAAGAAGGAGGTGAATATCACACTCCAACAGGTAACTTTACTTTGTTGTCATAAAAACTATACTTAAAATTTTCTTATATTTGTAGTGAAAGATGCTTCTAAAAGTCTAAGTTCATATGAGGTTAAAATGATATATATAAACCAACTTAGGAACTCAAGGCTATCTTCGCATGCAGCAATTTGTCTGTTCTAGAGAAGATGCAGTTTTGAGGAGGATCCACAAATTCAGCCACAAAAGGCTAAAACTCAACAATGAAAATGCTGCACCAAGCCAGAATGCATCCTTAGATATACCCATGTAGCTGAAATCAGTAGAAACATTCTAGGTTTGCACCTCTGTAACTGAAAGCAGAATGCAGATATCCGCTTTCCCTTTAGTCTTAATATTCAGTAAAACAAGAAGAGAAATTCAAGCTGTTCCCACTTCTTATACTTACCAAAATCCTCTAATTGCTCTCCACAAGAAATACTTAGAGGATACTCTTATGCTGACATGCAAAATGTTACACAGGGTGATTCTCTACCAACCTGTTACTAAGAACTCCATGCAAAGCCCCAGATATCAAGGTGCAGACAAGCAGCTCCATCTGACTCTTGCTGATTTATCCAATTTGCACCCATATAAGCAGAATTCAGACCATGTTTACAGAGCAGCTTTTAGCAGCATCAAAGGTTGCTTGCACAGATCTACTGACTGGGAATCCTGAAGCATACAGAACACATGTAAGGCCACCAGTAAAAGCAGTAGGCCATAAAGGGTCACAAGTTCTTAAGCAGAACTGAATAAATTCACTTGAAAGACCAGAAATATGAGGTGGCCAGTGGCTCACAAAGAGAGAAAAACAAAATTCAAACTTTCCAAAGAGCAAAAGCTTATTATTCTTTTTCTGCTAGGCTTCTAAAGTTTTATAACCACATATCTCACCTATAAATACTCAGTCTAAGACCAATGTGTCTTGTTCCGTGTAAACTCCCTAATCAATGCTGCCTCCTTTTCTATTAATCCACTCTTTAAAATATGTTCTTTTATCAGGTTTTAATGTCTAACATGATTTAATCAAAAACACATGCCTCATAAATATCATCTGTCATGTTCCATTAGTTTCATGTGGAAAAGTACAAGTCAATAAACAAAGGTTGTGCTATAAATCTGCCTTGAACACATTATACCTCAAATAAGAAAATAAAAACATGTGTGTCCTTTGACCTGGATATTCTTAAAATGGAACTTCAGGTATTGTCTTATGCCTTTAAAAACGTCTAAACCATTCATAATTAATTGCGTACCTAAGCAATTTCAATTTACATAATGTTGATATGGAGACGGTGATTAAATAAGCACTATGCCTTTAAGGCACCTGTTAAATAACATCACTGCCTCTGGGTTAAAACTGATATCCCACACTGCACAATGAAAACCAGGTCCCTCCACCATGCAACTCCGCTGTAAAAATCCCTCATAACTCAGAGGAGCCGTTGGATTCAGTTATTAAAAGAGAGAGAGGAAGAAAGGAAAAAGGGAAAGAAAAAAGCAAAGTCTCTTGTGCACCGCATGGAAATATAGCTGTTGTAAATACCAGTGAGTTCGAACAGCATGCACAGGATCCCTGTGCGCTCTCCTAAGCCACTCCACTCCAGCATTCATGGGCACCAGTTTGTCACCAGTTCTCTGGTTGTCCAAATACACAAATAACATGAGGTACTCACGTTTGGTACTTACACCAAATGATCAAATTTGATGGTTGGGTCATCTGGGAATTTTTATTTAAGGAAATTCCTGGCCTTTCCAGAATTGCAGGCCATGGTCAGTGCTTTCAACTTCTCCTGCTCTTTACAGCACGCAGCAGTTCGTGGCTTTTGGTATTTTCCACTAAAGATCTCCATTTGTTACAGCTTGTTGGGGAGTGCTTCGTGGCTTGTGGGTGGTGGGGAACAGATGCTCCCTGGACTGAGCATCAATTGCGTGCAATAGCAACAAACTGGAGATGGTCGTCCATGTGGTCCTTCCCAGTCCAACCCAGTGGGCTCTGGATCAGATATTCTCCCTGCCCAGCCTTCGGCCCTACAGTAGCACAGACAAGAAGGGGTCCCTGTCCATCTCCCAACACCCTTGTGTGCAGCATGTTGCCCACTGTGTCCTAAAGCTGGCTGACTTGCTAGATGGCTCACTCAGTTTAGCTCTGACGGAAGCAATATTCTTTTCCTGAGGTCTGTAGGATCTGGAAAGTGGCAAACTGTTCTGATTCCTGTCTAATAACAGGAAAACTGGACTGACAACAGCTCTAGAAAGGAAGTCAAATGTTTTCCTCTGATGCACTGTGAAATCTGAGGAACAAGAAGTTCACAGCTCAACAGTTCAATTTTGAAGCTTTAAAAATAAAATAAAGAATATGTGGGTTTTTTCCTTAACGACTACTTCGTTCACACACACTCACTTCCTGCAGGTCTAGTTTGATCTCTTTGTGCAGATGGGCCTATACTCATGTCCAAAGTAGTTGATCATGATTGGCTTCTAATTTTTCCTGTTCCTCCTGCCTTTTCCAAGTGGTCCCTTCCTTCCATGTCCAAGCCCATCTTCAACTTCTCCCAACCCTTCAGCCACCAATTGTCCTAAGATGTGCACAGACACAGATGGTCTTGGTGTTTCAATCTGCTCATCATTCATCTCTCAGAAGGAAACAGGTCAACACATTGCCTCTCCCTGCCCAACTCTGCAGTTGGAGCATTTGTTCCTATGGGGAGCAGCTGAAGCTAATGTTGAACAGTTTTACGCAAGTCCCCACACAGAGTTTTCTAGCTTTCACTCCTTTCTCAAATGTTCCCGTTTGAAAAATGGGAGCTGCATGTCTGCAATCTGAGTAACTTACTGGATTTGGAATTACAGGATAATACTATTAGTCAGGAATTGGTAAGGTACAGCACTCCTTGTTTAGTTACCAGGCTCTGACATTCACTTACCCAAATCTCTACCAATTGTGCCTTGTTAAGTAATCTGCCGGAGTTCATTGTTTTGTTGAAGAAACATCCACTTCCCTGGGACTTGTTCCAACACTAAAACTGCCCAAAGGATGTCAGTGTGTCTTACGACACCTCACTGTGTTTACCTGTGCAGGGCAGTAAACAGACCTCAGCTGCTGCTGCCCTCACTGCACCACTGATTGAAGGTTGTGGCTGGGATATACACATTCTTACGGAGCTCCTTTGGGTTCCCAGTCACACCTTCCTGGTACCAGGCAGGTCAGTCCCAGTGCAGGTCAGACAAAGCTGTGACTGGGTATTGTGGGGATAGGAAGAGGCCATGTGATGAAAAAACAGGAAGAAGAAGGTGACAGTAGATTCAGGCAAGCAAGCAAACGTCACATTCAGATCGCAGTGCTGATGTGGCTGGCACCTCACGCAAAGCCATAAAAGCACTCCAGCACCACAAAATTCCTGCAGTATTGCTGAGCATCACTACTGAATTTACCTGAAAATAAGAAAAATAGATACACAGCACCATTTTTTTGAGTCTCTGCAAGGAAGGGGGTGACAAGGGGGAATTGCCATCCAGAGGGACCTAGACAAGTTCAAGAAGTGGGCCCATGCAAATCTTATGAGGTTCTCTAAGACCAAGTAGAGGGTCCTGCACCTGAGTCGGGGCAAACCTTGGTATCAGTACAGGCTGGGGGATGAAGGGATTGAATCTAGCCATGCCAAGAAGGACTTGGGGGTACAGGTGGATGAAAAGCTGGACATGAGCCATCAATGTGCACTCACAGCCCAGAAGGGCATTCGTATCTTGAGCTGCATCAAAAGAAGTGTGGCCAGCAGGTCAAGGGAGGTGATTTGCCCCTCCACTCCATTCTCGTGAGACCCCATCTGCAGCACTCTGTCCAGCTCTGGAGCCCCCAACATAAGAAGGACGTGGACCTGTTAGAGTGAATCCAGAGGAGGCCATGGAGATTATAAGAGGGCTAGAGCATCTCTCCTATGAGGACTGGCTGAGAGATCTGGGTTTGCTCAGCCTGGAGAAGAGGAGGCTCTGAGGAGACCTTATTGCAGCCTTTCAGTACCTAAAGGGAGCTTATAAGAAAGATAGGGACAAACTTTTTAGCAGGGCCTGTAGCGACATGACAAGGGGTAATGGTTTTAAACTCAAATAGGGTAGATTTAGACTAGATATAAGGCAAAAAAAATTTTTACAATGATGGTGGCGAAGCACTGGAACTGATTGCCCAGAGATGTGGTAGATGCCCCATCCCTGGAGATGTTCAAGGTCAGGCTGGACGGGGCTCTGAGCAACCCAATCTGGTTGAAGATGTCCCAGCTCACTGCAGGGGGGTTGGACTAGATGACTTTTAATGGTCCCTTCCAACCCAAACCATTCTATGATTCTGTGATTCCTGTCACCCACTTCCTTATTCTCACATCACTCAGTTGGCAGTACTACCAGAGCTGTGGACCCATATTAAAACTGTGAATTGCACAGTACCACAAGACTAAGACAGCACTCAACAGCGTAACCCTCACAGCACCCTGATGCAGCCCTTCACAAGTCAGAGTTTAGAAAACCAATCCAAATGGTTGGGCGGTGACTCAGACCCACAGAGTGTCTCAAAGGACACACTGGGAGTATGCAAAGTATCTTATTCTATACGTTAAGTGAGAGGACACTTCATATTCTCAGTGCCAGAGACAGAATCAGTGTATGGTACGCAGCTCCCAATGCTTACTCCCAGGCTACATCTAACCTGGCTGAATACCAGAGCCCTTTGCTAGCAGAGGAACAAGTGTCTTTGAAAAACCTGCACTAATGTGGTGGGTAGACTCTGGCTGGATGCTGGGTGCCCACCAAAGCCACTGTATTACTCTCCCTCCTCAGCTGGACAGGGGAGAGAAAAATACAAAAGAAGGTTCGTGGGTCAAGATAAGGACAGGGAGAGATCATTCAGCAATTATGATCATGGGCAAAACAGTCTCAACATAGGGAAAAAATAATTTATTACCCATCAAATCAGAGTAGGATAATGAGAAATAAAACCAAATCTTAAAAACACCTTCCTCCCACCCCTCCCTTCTTCATGGGGTCAACTTCACGCCCAAATTTTCTGCCTTCTCCCTGGGAGCAGCACAAGAGGAAAGGGGAATGGGGGTTGCAGTCAGTTCACAGAATTTCATCACACGTTGTTTCTGACGTTCCTTCCTCCTCAGGAGGAAGACCCCTTACACTCTTCCCCTTCTCCAGCGCAGAGTCCCTCTCACAGGAGACAGTCCTCCATTAACTTCTCCAACCTGAGTCCTTCCCACGGGCCACAGTTTTTCACAACCTGCTCCAGCATGAGTACTTCCCATGGGGTGCAGTCCCTCAGAAACAGACTGCTACAGGGTCCTCCATGGGGTCACAAGTCCTGTGAGCAAATCTGCTCCAGCCTGGGCTACTTTCTCCATGGGTCCACAGCACCCACCAGGAGCCTGCTCCAGTGCAGGCTTCCCACAGGGCAACAGCCTCCTTCGGGCATCTGCCTGCCCCAGCATGTGGTCCTCCACGGGCTGCAGGTGGATCTCTGCTCCTCCATGGGCCTCCATGGGCTGCAGGGGGACAGCCTGCTTCACCACAGGCTGCACCATGGGCTGCAGGGGAATCTCTGCTCTAGTGCCTGGAGCACCTCCTTCCCCTCCTTCACTGACCTTGGTGTCTGCAGGGTTGTTTCTCTCACATATTTTTACTCCTGTCTCCACTGCTGTTTCCATGGCAGTCTTTTTCCCTTCTTAAATATGTTATCATAGAGGCACTACCACTGTCGCTGATGGGCTTGGCCTTGTTGGCCTTGGCTAGCAGTAGGTCCACCTTGGAGCCGGCTGGTGTTGGCTCTATTGGACATACGGGAAATTTCTAGCAGCTTCTCACAGAAGCATCGCCCCACTACCAAAATCTTGCTCTCAGGCCCCTTAAAAACATCAGGCTCCACTTTCCAGCTCTTGTGTTGCCTTTTCCTTCAATAACAACATTTTAAAAAGAAAGCTAGTTTTCTGGGTCAGAAGACTCTATGCATCAGAACAGTTTGATAGGAAAGTCATAATACTTGTAATTCCCTGAGGTCTTTTATCTTGCACATCTCAGACGGGCTCCAGTACTATCACCTGGCAAGGAGTCAAAGGAGCTCTGCTACTAAACCAGCATGATAACATCAGCACTGAGTGGAGGAAATGCCAACAAAAATCTCCCACTTTTCCCTGGATTTTCCTCCAAACAAATGAGTATGTCACTTTACCTCTCCCCTCAACAAAGTCTCAGTGCCTGAAGGTCAGCCCCATCCTCCCTCAGTAACACTAAATTAATAGAAGAGCAGTGCATTTTTTCCAAGTCACTCTCCCACTCCACTGGTTGTCTATGAGACCTCAGCTCCTTGGTAGAACAGTAGATTAGCACATGACATAACTTTCTAGGCAACGGTATGTATCATGTGCTGGAATTCACAATGGGAAGAATTCAAAATTAATACTATCACACCACTCACTGAAGATGCCATAAAAGGAGACCCAAAGAAAACATGAACTATGTAACATTCAGTGCCAGAAGACTAAGCACCGGATCCAGAGAGGTATTTAGGTACTGAATTTCCACTGACGTCAATGGGAGTTAGGTGCCTAAATATCTCTCTGGATCAGACTTTTAGTAGAGGAAACTTTACGGCTTGATTTTTTTCAGTGGTTCTACAGTTCCTACAAACCCTCCAGCACCTCCTTTGAGGAGCAAGTCCTTCAACAGAATGCCTAGGATCCTCATCACACATTTGTCTTGCCTGAAAACAGTCATCCAGTTCTCAAAAGAAACAGACTGAACCTGTAAAGTACATGAAAAACAAACAAACAAACAAAAAAACACACACACATATTTTATGACACTGTTCAGATGTCACTGCTTGGCTTCCTAGGAGCCATTTAACTCCATGGATCTCTAAGGAAGGATCCTGTCTCTACTAACAGGTTTATGGAGTGGCAATATCACAGGAGGCATCTGACATTATGTTGTGGAAGAATACCTGATAGACATTAGCTGCTCATTAAAAATTACAGATTGTTTTCAATTAACATAGGCATAACTGAATTTTACCGGCCCTTAAAACAAAACAACAAACAAAAAAAAAACCCAACCAACCAAAAACAAAAAAAACAAACCAACAACAAAACAAGAAATCTGTCCGCAGTAACATAAACCAAAAAAAAAATGATAGGATTCTGTAACTGATTATCTATAAAGAAATTGAACTGCATGTGCTCATAGTGGGCACTAAAGGGCAATCACTTGACCCACTGAGAAATATAAATCAAAGATACCACCCAAAGGAAAGGGGAAGGAAAAAAGGCCCTTGTGATGACAGTTCAGATTGAAATTAATTTGCCCACTTGTAGAAATTCTGAAAGTGTTTGCTCGTGATTTTTCATCTCCACCACATGGCAGCTGCTTTCTTCCAAAGCACACACTTGCACTGTTGTGGGCTGTTAAAGCAAGACGGCCAACACTGGAAAAAGACATGTCCCGCAGTGGCACGGCAAGCAACGGGCACAGCGGCCACACCACAGGGTGCACAGAGCCGTAAGTACGTATACAGACACAGACTTGTGTCTGGCCCAGGGACTGACAGAGGGAGAAGGTGTCACAAAAATAAATCTCAGGCCAGGGAGCCAAAGAACTCAACCGAATTTTAGTCACATGAGTATCTCTCAGTTTCCCTTGGCTGCCTCGATCAACTGTGGCCCAAAGTTGTAAAACCTGCCCACAGCTGCTCTGCTCACCCCCAACCTGATGTTTCACACTGTGACTTTATGCAGGCTTGTTTGGGTCTAACAAGGTCCTTATTTTTCTACAATGCAGGAAATAAGGAAACCAGCCATCAATTATTAGAAGCGCAGCAGATCTGAGCCGCGTGGCTGTAAAACAGATTTTTCTTTAATGAAACTGAGCTGGCATTTGCCAGAAATAACAAGTGCCCAAGACCAAAATGTAAATCAAAACTAAAGGAGAGTTTTCAAAACTTTGAATCATTGGTAGCAACAGACAAGCTCAGAAGGAGGTTGGTATGATTTTGGAATGTCTTAAAAATGTGTGACTAATATGACTTCTGAAGACGTTATTTGTGAGTTAGTATTTCAGTCTCCCCACAGAAAGAAAACATCATGACCAGAGAGGGCCACAATGTTTGCTGTAATAACTGTGTTAGTATGTCACTATTGCTATGCGAGGAGGGAGGCTAAGAGCTTTTGTTTTCATTTCAGAAAGCAAAGAAAAGGAAGACATTAATGTTGAAAATAATCACTGCTTGGTAAGAGAAGGAAGATCACAGCTGTTACCCTTTCACCATGCGTCCAGGTTTTAAACCCATCACTTGGTTTTAGTTGGTCTCAGCCCAGGTCCTAGGAGACAGTAGGTTCCATCACAACATCTTTGAACAGAGACTAGCCTAGTCAAGGAGGAGTGGTGCTGTTTGCTGAAGAGACAGATATAACAAGAGGAAAGAAAGGGTGGGTTTGGAGGAAACATTAGTTGCTAGTGATTGCCTTTACCATACTTATTGTCCAAACTGTGTGATCGTGGTGCAGTTACACTCCTTCCCCAGTCTGTCCGCTACTCTTTGTCATGAAACCCAGAACAAGGGCCTAAATTTGTCCTCAGTATGGATGCTAGGCCCAAGGATTGCAATGCTCTCTGGCACATGAAGGAAGAGCAGCACCAGGTCTGGCAGCAGGAGATGGCCTGGGACCTGATATTTTTCAGATTGCAAGCAGAAGCTGTTGGGATGGTCTGGCTTGTTCATCTAGTGATTCTACCATTGAATGCAATTGTTCATGGTTGAAATGAATCATTTCTTCCATAGGAACATCCAAATCTGGCTCAGCAACTCCAAGTACCAGAGGATTTATCACATCCTTTGCTAAGCTGTGCCAAGATTAATTATCCTCGCAGTCAAAAACATGGGTCTTCCTTCTTGTTTGATCTTTCTTGGTTTCCAGCCATGAGATGCCATTCTGCATTTATCTGCACCCAAAAGAGCCCCAAGTATCACATATTTTCTCCTCTAGTGCATCTCCAGAATAGATCAGATTGCCTCTAGTTTTCCACTAGTCCATCAGTTCCACATACGGGTTAGCATTTTCCAGGTCTTCTCCAAATCCTTTGACTTTCCAAAGCCATTTAAGAAAGTTTGAGCATTAATCTACCTTCCTGCAACTAAAGTAATGCTAAACAGAAAGATAGCATCACTTCTCTATGCTTTTTAATAATGTATCATATCACCTCATACCCCATTAGAAATTTATTTTCTCACATCAGTTGAATACAACATCCCAATCCTTTTCAGCATCACTGCTTTCCAGGACATAGAGCCTCCCATCTATAAAAACAGTTTATATCCTCCACGCCAAGGTACAGTTTCAAGTGTTTGACTATATGAAAATATTTATTGTACAGCTCGTGATCACTGGTTAAGAAATCCACGTTGCAGGTCAGTCACTTCCTAATTTTTATTTATTATTCCCTTAATCCAAAGCAACAGACAAACTCTACTGGAAATGGTGTTATATTTTCTGTCAGAATTTCAGCAGAAACTAATAGATAAAACCAGGAACAAACCTCAGACTTTCAGAGTCGTATACAAAATATAGTCACTATACAAAATACTGTTGCTTGGTGTGCCTCTCAATTTCTACAGATAAATCAGTTTTCACTCCATTCAAAAAGCAACATTACTGCCTTCTATACCACTATTTTTCTGCCATCAGCACTGCATGCGTCAATTCAAAATGTATCCCAGAAGCTTAAATCCAATCAACCAACACATTTACCTCAGCAAGCCTCACTCTCAGGCTTGTTATAAAACAAGAACAAGCTTGATGAACTCTTTTAAGAAGCAGAACAGCTTCCTTCAGCTGCTTTGTTAATGCAGATTTCCACCATAATACATTCCCAGTTCTAAACAGTCTAAACTCCACCTGGACCATAAGGATGTAGACATGACCAACAACCAAAGGCCAATAGTGCTGAAGACCCTGTCTTCAGCATGGTCAGTTAATTTTCATATCTGGAAAACAAGATGCATTGTGAATGAATAAAAATAATAATTCAATGTGAGCCTAATTCAGTATCAATAAGGCTATTTCCTTCTTCAGAACAATGGTTGGCATTTTCTATCCCCAACAGGCAATCATTTGTTAGCAATGGCATGTCCCCAGAATGCCACAGAACATTTCACAACTGCTTTGCACATAAAAATCAATCATTTTCCATGCCCAGTTGTCCCACCACTGGCTCTCCCAACTGCTCCTCTTATAGCCGTTCACTCAGTCTGGTTTTTATTGTATGCCTCTCGGTGTTTTCTCGACAAACAAATAAGTGGCGAGAAACACTAACGTTAGATGAGGAGGGATTTGAACTTTGTTCAGTGAGTCAGAGAGGATAGAAGCCTGAAGTATCACAGTTTGAGGGACTTCTCATAACTCTCTACAGTGTCTAAGCAGTTGAGTGTGGGATTTAAAAATGTCACAGGAAAGATGGTTGGGCCCAGAAAGTTACATCCCACAGTAGGATTTCCATCCAGTCTGTCTTTAAAAACTCCAGTGACAGCCTGCTTGGGCACCATATGTTAAAAGCTCCCAGTGTCAAGCCCACATAATTGCTGTGGAAGAACAAACCAATTTAGAAGAGACAGAACGTGCCGAGTATCAGGTGCATTTCACCAAGTGCTTAGTACCAACAGGGAAAACCTACAGCCACACTCAGGTCTGGAATGGATTCAATATGAGATTTTCTTCCATACCAGCAGAACAATACTGGTGCCTCTGAAGCATGTGTGGGCACCGTGCACACGAATTACAACTCAGATCTATAAATCAGTGGATTCCTTCTCGTACCTACCTTATATTCTAAATCTAGGTGGCTCATCAAACTAGCAGATGCTATAGTCAGGAGCCTTCACACTGGAAGCTGTATCCAATCTTCCAGATTGTTTTCTCTAGTGGTAGTTAGTATCATAATTCATTTTTACCTAAATGCTATTTGGTTATGAGGCTATTTTTCCCCAAGTTTCCTCTCAAGTCACATATTATCT